>NC_059156.1:3236962-4639197 GCF_020740605.2 Lemur catta | reverse complement strand
GTCTCTGTAGTCGGAAGTATTAAGAAAGGTCCTTCTCTGGCTGGTTTGAGTTTTTTTCCCTCCAGACTTTGACTAGCACATAGTCTCCAGATTGATGTGGATGTCCTGGAAATTTAAGAGGTGGTGTTTGTGTCAGAAGTCCCCTTTCTCCGAGAGAAAGTAGAGTGGAAGACAAACCAAGTATATAGTTCTTAAGAAATTGGTCTTTGGTTTTTAAGGTGGGAATGTCAGTAGTTGAATTAGACAGGGTAATTTATAAAGTATTTTATAGCGGGGGGATAGGCCTATGTCTTTCTGAGGGACTGTCTGGATCCTTGAAAGAGCAATAGACAAATATTTAGTCCAAGGTTATCTGGTTTTTAGGATTAATTTTGTAATGTGACTTTTTAGAGTCTGGTTTACTTTCTTTCTTTTTTTTTTAAGGAAGGAATTTGTTAGGGGGTATGATATTTTTATTTAATTTCCAAAATCTTTATGAGTCTTTTTATGGTATTAGTAGTAAAGTGATTTTTGAATTAACTGTTGAATTTGAATTAATATTGAATTAATATTTTTTTTGAGACAGAATCTCGCTCTTTTGCCCTGGCTAGAGTGCCGTGGTGTCAGCCTAGCTCACAGCAACCTTGAACTCCTGGGCTTAAGCAATCCTTCTGCCTCTGCCTCCCAAGTAAGTAGCTGGGACTACAGGCATGCACTACCATGCCCGGCTAATTTTTTCTATATATTTTTAGTTGTCCAGCTAATTTCTTTTTATTTTTTAGTCAAGATGGGATCTCGGCCTTGCTCAGGCTGGTCTGGAATTCCTGCCCCCGAGCAATCCTACCGCCTTGGCCTCCCAGAGTGTTAGGATTACAGGCGTGAGCCACCGCGCCCAGCCTGAATTAACATTTTTAATTAGATTAAATTGAGGCACAATATGTTTAAGACTTTGACTATACTATTAGTAGTTGTCCTAGGTAGAGGAATTGTTTTTTCCCAATGAGTGAGATGATCTATAATTATAAGAAGGTATTTGAGACAGTCTATTTTCAGCATTTCTGTGTAGTAAATTTGAATTTTTTGGAATGGCCGTAACCCAGGATTTCTTTCCCCAGAGGGTGCCTGTCTTAGAGTTTGTTTATTAGTTTTTTGGCATGTTATGTATCCTTTAGAGGTTTGTTTGGCTAATGTGTAGACATTTATGTAACTATAAATATGGAGGATTGTGTTACATATTGTTTGGAGACCCTAATGACTACTCTGGTGGAGTTGCATTAAAATTTTTCTTATTTGTTTGGATAGTATTTTCCTTTTATCAGGCAACAATTATTTGTCTTCTGAATTATCTTTTGTTCCTACTATTCTTAATTTTTTTTTTCTATTGGGGTGAAAATGGGGATAGTAGCAGAAAGATGTGGCATTAAATGGAATATTGGCATTTCTGAGGAGAGGGCAGTCTATTTAGCTATTTTATTTGTTAAGTTATTTCCTTAGTATTTAAAGGAGGACCTTTTTTGATGTCCTGGAACATAAATTATAGTTTTGTTTTGTTTTTTTGGTAATATTAAACTTTTTAAAACTTCAGTGTTTAGTTTTTTATGTATTAAGGGTTTTTTAATTACTAAATGTCCTAGATATTTTATCTTTTTATGAATTATAATTTAGTTTTTGAGGCTTGTAAGGCCTATTGGCCCAGGAAATTAGTAAATTTATAGTGGTTTTTATCATCTCTTTTCTTTTGGTCAACTCTTTTCTTTTGTCCCCTGAGACCAGTAAATTATTTATATATTGGAGGAGTTAGGTGGGGAAGTTACAAATTTTTTTAGTCCTTATTTAAAGATTTATCTAAATAAGGTGGGTGATTTAGTAAAACCATGGGAAAGGACAGTCTATGGTATTGTTTTTTCCACTGTATGGATTTTTTTACTTGAAAGTGAATAATAAGTCTCTGTTATTTTTAGCCAGAGGTCAGGCTTTGAAGCCATTTTTTAGATGCCCTATGTTAAATCATTTCTGACTATAAGGAATCTTGTTGAGATGGGTTGGGGATCATAGGGTGTCGACATTGAATAATTTGACTATCTTTAAACTTTGAACTAATTTATATGTTCTGTCTGTTTTTTTTTTTAATAGATAATATGGTGGTGTTAAAAGAAGACATAGGGTTTGAGGAGACCATTTTTTGGTAATTTTTTTATAATAGGTTGTAATTTTAGTCTTTTTTTTTTTTTTTTAAGGAATTGGGTATTGTTTCCTTTTGACAGTCTCCCCTGAAGTTTTCTTTTTTCTGTTTCTTTTTTTTTTTTTTTTTTTGGAGACAGAGTCTTGCTCTGTTGCCAGGGCTTAGAATAGAGTGTTTGGAGTCAGCGTAGTTCACAGCAACCTCAAACTCCTGGGCTCAAGCAATCCTTCTGCCTCAGCCTCCTGAGTAATTGGGACTACAGGCATGTGCCACCATGCCCAGCTAATTTTTTCCATATATGTTTAGTTGTTTAGCTAATTTCTTTCTATTTTTAGTAGAGATGGGGTCTCACACTTGCTCCAGGTGGTCTGGAACTCTTGACCTGGAGCAATTGTCCTGCCTTGGCCTCCCGCACTGCTAGGATTTCAGATGTGAGCCACCATGCCTGGCCTCCCCTGGAGTCTTGAGGTTAATTTGTACTGGGGAAATATGTATAGTCTTTCTTGATTTTTTTTTTTTCTTTGTCTAAATTTTGGGGAGAATTTGTGTGTGTGTGTGTGTGTATGGATAGGACATTTAAGGAAATCTGAATTGTTTTTTGGTTAATAACTAATTTTATCCCTAATTTTGATATCAAATCTCAGCCCAGAAGATTTGTTTTTGTTTTAGGCACAAAAGAAATTTTATTTGTGTTTTTTGGTCTTTGTGTATGACCTGAGTCTTTGAAAACCAACATTAAAATTTTTCTTTTTATTTCTGATATAAGTAGATATCTATTGGACAGTTATATACGGGCAGAATGGTACAATAGAGAGGAGCAGGTGGTTCTTGAGTTAACAAGGAAGGTAATTTTTTTTTCCTCAGGGTCCCACCTCTAAATTTATCAAGAGTTCTTGGTAGGACACTTTAATAAAAAACAGCCATTTACCCTTCCCCCCATTTTTTATTAAGATTCATGAGGGGTATTATCTTTTTCTCTTTTTTTTTTAGTTTGGACATTTCTTTTTAAAGTGTCCTTTCTTTTTATATTTACAATATTTATTTTTTTTCTCTTTCTCTTGTTTGTTCTTTTTCTTGTCTTTCCTGGAAATGTTCCCTGTGGGGCATGTTGGGTCTTTGATTTTTACGGGCCTTATTGTCTTGGAATTTTTTTTTTTTATGGCAGAGGGTATAATCCCAGTCTTCTGTTTTTTGGTGTTTTTTTTTCCTTGTCTCATTTTATGTATATATTTTTGTGTCTCTCTGAGTAGATCTTTTAAATTTTTATTTTGTCAATCATCTAGTTTTTGTAGCTGTTTAGTAATATCGAGCTACTGTTGGTCATAAAATGTAGTTTTAACATCCCTTGGCCTAAGGGTCATTGATATTTAATCCTGAGTATTTTTTTATCTGTGTTTTAAAGGAATTGTAATATGTATAGTCTAGAGACTAGATTTTATTTAAGGATTTTTTTAGGACAAATTGAGTCCCCTTTAACTTTCTAAATAATTTCTTTTAATTGTTTTTATCACTGTAAATTTCTGGAAATTTTATTTGAGAGTTATCTCTCTGGACTTAAACCTACACACCCTTTAGAATCTGCTTTTACCCACAGTGAATTCCAGTCTATTATGGATATCAGGCTTTATGTTGTGGGATATTTGACTCTTTATCATGTTTCGTTTTATTTTTTGATATTTATTTTGTCATTTTATGAATGTCACCACAGTCTAGTTTATATATTAGGCCAATCCGTCCTTTGTTTCTATTGGGAATCTTACTAATAATAACTTTATTTTTTATTGCCCCACTATGGGTGCCCTATGACATCACTATTTGACTATAGTCTAAGAAATTTTTTTATTTGTTTTAAATTATGAGTTTTTTTCATCATGTGTTATTCTAAGTTTTTAACTAAGGCCCAAAGTGGCTTTATTTTTAATTTTTATTTTTAAACCTTATATTTTTTATTGTATAGTAATATTTAGGTCTTAATTATTTTTCTCTAGTAAGACCCCATTTTGTCTCTATTTTAATTGTAAGAATGTCTGTTTTTTAATCCCCTTTTAATCTCCTCTCTTTTAATCAATGAATTCTAAAAAAAAATAGTTTTGTGTCCCTCCTTAGTTTGAAGTAGCTTTAGAAGAAAGATTTTTGTTTATTCTTTTAACTTTTGAGTTTATTTTATATAGAAATTTAATCTTAATAATAAAAAGGGGGAATGTTAGGGCAGCCTTGAATCTCTCAGTTTTTCAATGACAGTTAAAAATTAATTTTGAATTCTCACTATTTATTGTTCTCCCAAACTAGTAGGCAACCTATTAGGACTTTGTTTTTATAAACACCCAAAAAGAGCCCAGGAAAGAAATGTAAATCTTTTTCTTTACATTTCCCTGGTTTACAGCTTTTAGAATTTGTTTTATAGTCTCAAGGTGTTTTGAAAAGTTTTAGGACCGACAGTAGGGGGATAAATTCCAGCCCTTTATTTTCTGTCCAAAATATAATCTTAGGAGCAAAGATTATATCCCCTGTAATGGGCTTGACTGTATTTTAAAGATGGCCAAATTTTTAGGAATAGAAAAAAAAAATGTAGTAAGACAATATCTGTTTTCTAATCTTTTAAATTTTTACCTATATTGTATCCTTTCTTAAATATACATATATATCATAAAAGGGTGGATTGTTTCAGGTGGGAACCGGAAAAGTATGTATAGTACAGAATGTGGTTAATGTAAAGCTTAGGCTTGTAAAATAAGAGATGCAGGAGTCTGGAGAATTCTCAGTGCTGTAAATTTAATAGACAGCTGTATATTTTTATCCCCCCTGGTAAGGATGGTATTACCCCCCCATCCCCCCATCACTTATCTCTACAGGATGAGACTGATAGAGGCATCCCAGAAATTGTTTGTTTAAAAAAATTTTTTTTATTGCAGCGGCTGTTCTGGCCCAGGTATTTACTCCTGGCAAGAAACCCTCTGTAAAACCCAAGACTTTCCACTCCCTCAGTGTGGACGTATTTTGGCTGCTATCTAAATGTACCCAGATGTTTAAAATAAATAGTCATATTTTATCATCTGTTGTTCCCGCCCCCCGCCTCCCTTTAGTTCAGGCATTGTCATTTTAATATTTTAGTATTAGTCCTAGCAGGCTATTAGAGGGAATTTTGTCTTTTTTTTTTTTTGTTAGAGATTTCCTTATTTGTGTTATTTTTTATTTTGGCCCTTTGGCTGTGTGTGTGCTAGACTAGGGGTTTAACCCCCATTCCTGGAGGTTTTTTATATTTTTTACTTTCATTGTTTGTGTGTCGCAGTCTTGAGGTTTAATGCTCCTTTTCTGAGGTTTTTATACTCTTGACTTTCACTTTCTCCCTGGCCACTTTCCTTGCGGGAATTTAGGTACCTTTTACCATTGGCATGTTGGTATAAATCTCCGCCTAGGATCTAGTTTAAGACTAGATATATCGCCTTTAGTCATATGAGGTAGTCACGAAATTGTGGGTTAGGACTTTATAATCCTGTTGTGCCCAAGGCACTCCTCAGTCACACACACACCCTCTGGAATGTCCCGGCTATGAAGGAAATGTTTTGTCCCCTCTGCAACTTTTTTTATCTTGCTCTGTGTGTAGAGTTATCTGGTTGTTGCGGGTTTTTTTAGGCCTTTTTCCCTGTGTTGTCGAGAGTCCAGTCATTGTGACAGCCGTTGGATTGGGGTGATCAAAACTCCCCAAAGCGATAATGTTTTTGATTGTCCCGATTCCAGGAGCTGTCACAATGATGCTTCTCCCCCAGGAGTAGGGATCGAGTTTTCCTTCCAAAGCAATTGGGCAATCCTGGAGGAGCCCCCAAATTGTTAGAAATGACCTGGGGTGTTGTTAAGAAAATAATGAGACATTCCAAGTTGTCTTGGCAAGGCAAAATCTTTACTTCTGATCAGAAGAGCCTGTAGCAGCAGTCAGAGCAGCCAGCAGGCATGCTCTGTAGGGGGGAGTTCTTTTTTATCCCTAACATAGACTTATCCCTGTGTCTTATCTCAGCGACTAGGATTTTGACTGCATAATCTTGTTCTTACCTGACTGGCTAAGGTGTGTTGTTAAGACACAAAGGAAGAGGAGGTAGGGGACTCTTAGTCTAGTAAATATTTGAAGTTGTCAGGCTAGTAAGGTATGTGGAAATGTGTTATCTCCTGACACTTCGGCAGAAATAATCACGTCAGGGTTATCTCCCCCTACACTAGATCTTCCAATACTATGTTGAATAGAAGTGACAAAGGTGGACATCCTTCTTGTTCCAGTTGTGAGAGGAAAGGCTTTCAGCTTTTCTCTGTTCAGTATGATATTAGCTCTGGGTTTGTTGAATATGACCTTTATTGTTTTGAAGTATGTTTTTTCTGTGCCTAGTTTGTTGAGCATTTTCATCATAAAGTGATGTTGAATTTTATCAAATGCTTTTTCAGTGTGTTATTAAAATGATAAATATGGGTATAGTCCTTCAATCTGTTGATGTCCTGTATGATTTGTGTATGTTGAACTATCTTTTTGTCCTGGTATAAATCCTACCTGATTTTGATGTGCTGTTGTATTCAGTTTGCTAGTATTTTGTTGGGGATTTATGCATATGTGTTCATCAGGGATAGTATCATATAATTTCCTTTTTCTATTGTTTCTTTTACTGGTTTTGGTATCAGAGTAATATTGGTCTCATTGAATTAAGGAGTACTTCCCTCTCTTTGATTTTTTTTTTTAATAATTTCAGGAAGATTGGTATTAGTTCTTATTTTTACTTTTGTTAGAATTCTGATTTCATCCTTTCAGTCCTGGGATTTTCTTTGTTGGGAGACTTTATTATGGATTCAGTATTGCTAGTTATAATCACATCTCCTCAGGTTTTCTGTTTCTTCCTGATTCAATCTTGTCATGACTTACTTTTGAAGGTATTTATGCATGTCCTCTAGGTTTTCCATTTTGGGAGCATATAGTTCATAACAGTCTTTGATGATTGATTGTATTCCTGTGGCATCAGTTCTAATCATTTCTGATTTTGTTTATTTGGATCTTCTCTCTATTATTCTTGGTTAGACTAGCTAGTGGCTTATGAATTTTGTTTACGTTTTTAAAGAACCACCTTCTTGTTTCCTAGATCCTTTGTATTTCATTTTTAGTCTCAGTTTCATTTAATTCTGCACTGATCTTTATTATTCTTTTTTTCTCTTGATTAGGGGTTTGGTTTGTTCCTTGAGGTACATAGTTAGGTTGTTTATTTGAAATATTTCTACTTTTTTGGTGTGAAATTTATTGCTATAAACTTCCCTCTTACTACTGCTTTTTCTGTATCCCACATTTGTATGTTATGTCTTTATTTTTATTTGTTTCAAGGCATTTTTTTTATTTCTGTCTTAATTTGCTTATTGATGGAATGGTCATTCACAAACATGTTTAATTTTAATGCATTTGTGTAGTTTCCTAACTACTTCTGAGTATTATTTCTAGTTTTATTCCATTGTGGTCTGAGAAGAAACTCAGTATGATTTCAGTTTTTAAAAATACCGTGATACTTGTTTTCTGACCTAATATATGATCTTTTCTAGAGATTTTTCCATGTTCTAATGAAAATAATATATATTCTGTACTTGTTTGGTAGTATGTGTAAGGTTTTTTGGAGTGGCTGGCACCAGAGAAAGAAAGATGAGCAGAGTTGAAAGGGATAAGTAAAGAGACTTTATTGGGGTGCTCCCTGGTGGGGGTAACTGGTCCCAAGAGAGGGCCCCGGGTGAGCCTCATGGTCCCATGAGTGGAACCAGAGAAGCCAGCCTGCCCAGAAGTCTGGGTGGGCTTATATACGTTTTTTTAGGGGTGGGGGATGGGAGTTTCTCTGGAGGGAAGGTTTCTGCAGGAAGAGTGAGGAATTTCTTTCTTTCAGCTTTAGGATGGGTATGGAGGAGTAGGAGGGGCTTCTTCTTTTTCCATTAGGGAGGAAAGGGGTGCCCGCGACCAGCCTTACAGTATGTTCTCTGTGTCCTTTGGTCTAAAGTGTACTCTAAATCCAATGTTTCTTTGTTAATTTTTTGTTGCTGTTAATTTTTTGTAGATGGTCTAATACTGACAGTGGCGCATGTTGAAGTTCCCCACTATTGTATTGTAGTCTGTCTCTCCCTTTAGATCGTTTCATATTTGCCTTCTGAATCTGGGTGCTCCAGTGTTGGGTGCATATATATTTAGAATTGTTATATTTTCTTGTTGGATTCATCCCCTTATCATTCTATAAAGGCTCTCTTTGTTTTTGCTGTGCTTGACTTAAAAGTCTGTTTTGTCTGATATAAGTATAGCTATGCCTACTTGCTTTTGCTTTCTGTTTGCATGAAATACCTTTTTTCATTCCTTTCCGTTTAGTCTTTCTTCAGTGGGCGGGGATGTAGTTTTTAATGGAGGATATGGTGAAGTGCTGGGGACTGGGATTCCAGTTTCCAGGTCCCAGTAGTAGTGGTGGGCTGAGCATGCCTCTCTTTGGTCCTCATGGTGTTTCATGCTGGCTCTTCTGTTGGTAGTTAGCTGTGGCTTGATTCTCTCAATTCCCAGTGGCAACTGGTACCCTGCTCACTTCTCTGTCTCAGATTCCAGCAAGGCTTATTTCCCAGCACTGGCTACTGCCACCCAGGCCTCACTTGATTTCTTGCCTTAGCAGTGAATATTGGCTCACTCCAGTGTCCCTGCAGCAACAGCATAAGTTTCTATAATACTCCAGTCCCAGAAAAAGTGGGTCCCAGAATAGCGTGCAGTTTTGAAAAATGGTGTTTTATTGTATTCAGTTAGATCTCAAAGCATGTGTGACCCAGCAGTTAGCTCCCTTCATGGAACAGTTCTGTCCCACAGTCTCCCAGCAGCTTCCTTGTTAGTTTCAAGGGTGTGTTAGGTAGAAAGGTTTTCCTGTGGCCAGGATTGCATGATTCCATAGTGGGCATGTGGGCCACTGCAAGTCTGTCACTCACCCCATCCCCATGTGGAAAGTTACTCCTGGCTCCCAGCCAGTCCCAGCCAGAATCATTATGTCTCCTTCTCCTTTTCCACTTTTGATGTCCCTGTCACATCTCTGATTGAACTCCAGCATTCTTTCTTTGATAATGCATTTGAAATGTAATTTTGACTACTCTCATTCTTTGAGGTAGAAGAGGCAGGCATGAAATATTTCTGGTCAACCATCTTGAACCCATCTGCATAATTTTTTATAAATCTCCCAGATTTAGTGACTTTTTCCATGTGAAATGTCCCTCTTTCTCTAGTTGTGTTTTTTTCTTTAATGTGGTGTTTGATACTAGTAACCCCTTTTCAACTCCATTCTGCTTCTTGTTTGCATGGCATATTTTTTATCTATACTTCGAACATTTTTATATATTTGAAAGTAAGGGTATTTTTTGCACACAGCCTATTCTGTAATTGGATCTTAATGTGTTTGTAGCTTACCCTGTCCCTGCCTTTTTTAGGAATATTTAGTTTGTTTGTATTTAATGTAATAATGTGATTGGATTCCATTTGCTCTTTGTTTTCTGTCCATCTCATGTCTTTTATTTCTCTTACTTTCTTGTTTGTTTCCTTTTTGTTAAGCAAATATTTTCTAATATAACCATTTGAATTTTTCTAAAAAATATAAAATAACAATTTAGATTTATTTTCTTTCTTTGTAATATTATTGCCGTATGTATTACTTATGTGAGTTATAAACCCAGTTGTACAGTGTTATAATTGCTTTAAATATTCTTGTGTGTTAAAAACAAAATACAATACAATAGTTCCCCTTATTTGCAGTTTTGCTTTTTATGGTTTCAGTTACTGTTGGTCAACTATGGTCCAAACATAGATGAGTACGGTACAATAAGATAGTGAGAATGAGAAACAGAGTGGTACAATGGGGAGACTCTACATTTATACACCTTTTATTATGCTATATGGCTATAATTATTCTATTTTATTATTTATTGTTAATCTCTTACAGTCCCTAATTTAAAAATTAAATTTTTTCACATGTATGTGTGTATAGGAAAAAAAACCTAGGATATGTAGGGTTTGGTACTCTCTGCAGTGTTAGGCATGCACTGTGGGTCTTGGACCAGGTCCTCCACAGATAAAAGTGAACATAATTTTTACATATATGGCATTTTAAATATTTCCAGTGGTATTCATTCCCATTTTGGACATGAGTTATTTGATGTTTTCTGATGTTATTTTCTTTCATTTAGATAATTTCTTTTAGTTTTTGTTGGTGTATATATATTTACTTAGCAGGTGCTTTTGGGGAAATGTCTTTATTTCAGCTTTGTTTTTGAAGTTTACTTGACACAGAATTCTTATTTGTGATTTTATTTATTTGGCTTTTTTTTTTTTAGACAGAGTCTCGCTTTGTTGCCCTGGCTAGAGAGTGCCATGGCGTCAGCCTCGCTCACAGCAACCTCAAACTCCTGGGCTTAAGCAATCCTACTGCCTCGGCCTCTTGTATTTGGCATTTTTAAATGTCATTCCACTGATTTCTGGCTCCCAGTTTTTATGTCTGTTAATCATATATCACTTTTCCTTTTAATACAATGAGTCATGTCCTTGCTGCTCTTGGATTTTCTGTTTGTCTTTAACTTGTAGCAGTTTGATTATAAGAAGTCAGGTATAGTTTTGTGTGTTTATCACATTTAGGGCTTACTGAACTTGGATCTATAACTTAAGGTTTTTCATCAGTTTGGGAAGTCTTCTGTTTAATTTCTTCAAGTCTCTGAGGGAGGGTCACTTGTTTTACATGTTTAGCAATTTTTTATTGGCTATTGGGAATTTTAAATACTACATTGCTGTTTTCTACCTTTTTCTGTGACTTTTCTTTGTAACTTGCTGAGGCTTATTTTGAGAACTATCCCCTGAAGTGTGCAGCTAGTCTTTTGTTCTTTTTCTTAGTTTTAATTTTTAGTCTGGTTCCATAGGATTCTTCCTTTTGTATGTAATAATAATAGTTCAGGGGTCAGCTACTTATTAGGACCAACTTTGTGTTCATAGTGCTTAAGGCTTCTATCATCTGCCTATTGAACTTGTGTTTAGGTTGAGAAACACATTCAAAGTTGCAGTTTCCCAAGTCATCCCTTTGATTTCACTGCACCATGGACTCTCCACATAGAATGTATAACCCAAAATTCTTTGAGCTGCAGCTAGAGAGATAGTAAAATTGTTAATTTTTCATTTGTCTGCTTATTTTTTAGTTGATTAGCCTGTGAGTAAATTTTGGTGATGGTGAATAATTCTGTTGTCTACTCACATCCTTTTTTGAACGATATTTTGTCTGTTGATTAGATTACAATATTCACTATTTTTGTTTTATGAAAACAGTTTTAAGTATAACAAGAATGTTGTCTAAATTATTAGTGTGGTGCTTCTTTTGCTTCCTTAATCATTTAAAACCAAATTACCTCCTTTTACACTCTAATTGGTGCATTTACAATGTACACAATTTTAAAGTAGGTAAAATATAAATATTTCTGACAAGAAATATTACATTATTAGTTCAAGGTCTGTTAAATATTAAAACTTGATTTAAGAGGCATGGCAGCAGATTTTAATTAGAGAAGTAAAAGTGACGTTAGTGTATAAATAACTTGTGAGCTAAATTCTTACATTATAGCGTATTGCAAATTCTCTTTTATATGAAAGCAAGAAGCCTTTTAACCTTGCTAATGCATAAATAAAATACCAATTCAGAAAGTGGTAATTCTAACATGTTCTCTGAGGTTCCACCTCATATTTGTGTTGAAAGTTAAGAATATGTTAAATGTATAATTATGATAATTTTTCAAACTCCAGAGAAGTTAATAGTTTGGAAACTATTAAATTATTGTTTTAGTATTCCCTTGTTATTTTAATCTGTTGCTGAGAAAATAGTTTATTAATTATTTGTCAGCAAAATAGAAGCAGAATGTAATTCTTAAATTGGTCGGCATTCCCGGAACAAACTTCAGGTAAAATTAACTTAATTCGTTCTTGATTTGCATTATAGTTTATACTGGTAATTCTTAAAATGTAAAAAATATACTTTTTATATTAAATTTACAAAAAAATCATAAACCAGTGACTCATGTTCATGGCTTTAATTAGTAATGACCATCTATATGTTTTTCCATTTCTAAATTGAGGTACATTTTTATTAAGATGAAAATGTGTAAGTCAGAATTGAGCAATTTAAAATTCTCAAACCCTTACAGGAAGAAAATTTTGGCAAACTGATAAATGGAATCAAATTAAGCAGCCAGATTAGCTCAGTTTCTCTAAAAATACTAACCATTTTAATCTTCTGATTATGGGACCTTTTAAATAATTTTAGGATTTGAATTAAATTATACATTTAGTTGTCATATAAACAAATAAATATGTAACAGAATTTCGAAGGTGGCTTTGCTCTTCCTTAACATTTTAATCTTCAATATTATTTTATATATGCATTCTGAGTTTGTGTAAAATTAGAATTCAACTAGTTCTTTCTGTCTTTCTTTCCTTCCTTTTATTTTTTTAGGGGCTTCATAAAGGTCAGAGTTCACATTTGGCAGGACCTAATGATGAACAACCTCTGTTTTCCACTGGGACTTCCCAGTATCACCAGGCAGCTAGCACTGGTATTCAGAATCAGAATGGACGTTGCACTCTGCCTAGTAATTCATTACCACAGAGGGATGCTGTCAATCATCTCTCCTCTCATATTGCTACCTCAGGTGGACAACAAGGCGTTACCTTTACCAAAGAGAGCGAGCCTTCAAGAAATAGACCCTTGGTGCCTGAAACAAGCAGGCATGCTGGAGACACATCTAATAGCTGTGCTGATGTCAAAAGACTTTCTAATCATGTTCATCAGGTGATGGCAGATGCTGTTTCCAGTCCTAACCATGGAGATTCTATATCACCAAATTTATTATTTGCAGACAATCCTCAGCTCTCTGCCTTGTTGATTGGAAAAGCCAATGACAATGTGGGTACTGGAACCTGTGACAAAGTCAATAATATTCACCCAGCTATTCATACAAAGACTGATAATTCTGTTGCCTCTTCACCCTCTTCAGCCATTTCCACAGCAACACCTTCTCCAAAATCCACTGAACAGATAAGTGTTACCAGCCTTAACAGTCCTCACAGTGGATTACACACAATTAATGGAGAAGGGCTGGATAACTCACAGAACTCTGCAAAAGTAGACCTGCCTCTACTTAGCCACAAATCTACTCCTCAGATTATACCATCAATGTCTGTGTCCATATACCCAAGTTCAACAGAAGTTCTGAAGACATGCAGGTTAGTGTGGGTAACTTCATCAAAAAGTGAAAATCTTTGACTACTGACTACCAGATCAGAAAACTGAAATATGGTTTTGATCTTTTAAGAAATGAAAAGTGTGCAAAAGAGAATATACTCATATAAAATAATTTCGTAAGTAGCTTTATTATGTTTGAAACTTGTGGTTATACCTTACCAGTTGGAAAACATTTTTCTATGAACTGCTTTATCTGAGAGGTTATATCTTTGTCTAGTGTTACTGAACTTTATTGGTTATTAGGGTCAGTCAGTTCCTGGTGATTGACCTTATCCTGGGGAGTGAAGTGAGAATGAGTTAAATCGTGTTTGGTAGAAAACAGCAAGGCCTGGGAAAGTCCTACTCTTTGTTTTCTTTGTGGTCAGAGCTATTAAACGTTACAGTAGGAAGAATGGACCTTAAAGATTATTAAGGGTAATCTTTTTTTAACCAGAAAAGACATTTTGTCAGACTCTAGAAGAAATTATAAAGTGGGCAGGAGAGACAGAGGAAATGTAGGGAGAATGCAGGGAGAACTGTGAGATGACAGACTAAGAGCTACTTTGCTTAGAATAGCCATATTCTGCTAATCTTAAAGAGTCAGCTTCAGAAATTCATTTAAATATTGGTTTTCATCCCCTTACCACAAAATAAGAAGAATCAAAGAATCTGGAACATTGTCTTTGATACGATGATGTAGGATCCCAATTCACCTTTTTTAAAAACAATTTTCTTGAGATATAAGCATACCATACAATTTGCTCATTTAGTGTGTACAGTTCAGTTGGTTTTAGTATATTGCCAGATGTGTGCAGCTATTATCACAGTTTTACAGAATTTCCATCACCTTAAAAACAAACTCAACATAGTTTAAATAAAATTTAATTTTTTAAATAAAGATCTTTCTGGATTTATATCAAAATTAAGTAAGTATTCTGTAAATAGACATTCTAAAGACTATTTTTAACCTGTGTTGATCATTTTACTTAATAGAGTTTTTGAATTTCAAATTTGAAAACATTTTTTACCTAATGATTTCCTAAATCCCTTCTGGTTTACTGGAATTGTAATACATTTCTTTTCTATTATTGTATCTAAAAGTTGTTTAGACTCTTAGCCACGTAGATTATTTTATTAGAAACATAATGAGTCAGCCATTAAAGGTATTAATTGAAATTCTAAGATAAAATTAGGTTTTCTTGCTTTTGTATAATTTGTGCTTGCAGCAACCTTGTATAGCAGTAGTGGAGCAACGATAAAAATTTTTTGTGTAAACATTGTACATACATTACGTATTTCTTTGTGGACTGAAGATTTTAATATCTCATTTTGTGGTGAATATAAATATTCACTTTAGAGTAAAATACATTCTTAAAGATTTATTAATAATTTTGGCTTAGACGTGGTAAAAGGACTTTTATTTTACCAGAGATGTGTAATTTTATTTTTAAAAATTGTTAAATAACATATCTTAAAAATAGCGTAGATATCTGTGGCTGCAATGGTTATTCCAGTAAATGTAGTTTTCAGTTTGCTATGGAAAATACTTACCCTTCCCCACGAAAAATAGGAAAGGAAGTAAAAAGAACAGAAAGAAAGAAGCTTGGGAAGAAAGAGAATAAGAATAGGTTCTGAAAATTGGGGATAAAATTATTTTGAGTCTTAAGAGTCAGAATGGGAGATGATATTATGTGGGGATCAAGTTTGTCTGTTAATAGTGTGACTTGTTCTGGACAGGAATATGAGAATTCAGAGATACAGAAAAGAAGATGAGAGTTAACTTCCCTGGCTAAGCAATTTTATGAAAAGATAAATTACTGAGAATTTTATCTGTAGAGTATTCTCATTTTTCCACTAAATGATATAGGTAAATTTGAAAGTAAACTTAAGTAGGCTATTTTAAAATAAGCTATTTTGTATTTTTTTTTTTTTTTTTACATAATGATGATTTTCTGTAATAAGTAGCTAATGGTTGAGAAATAGCTTGCAGAATGGGATAAGCTCTTAAATCTTTTTCTCACTTGCCTTTTTTTCAACTTCATTTCTTTTCCATTTTGGAGTATTAAAGTTTCATTAGTTCTCTGAAACAATTTTGGACACATATTCAGACAGTATTCTATGCTGGTTTTCTACAGGCTTTTCCTTTTGCGTCAGGGTTGGGCAGTATTAGGTTATTAAATATGGAATGTCTGATTTCCTTAAATACTGAGTTTGGCAGTTGATACCTCTGACATTGCACTTTGATACTTCCTATGTGTGCGGTTTTTTTGGTGGGGGGGCAGGTGAAGTTTGATCCTCACTTTTCCAAATCCACATTTTGGCTTGTGATATCTTTCAGTTTTTTGGTTTTGTTTTTTTTTTTTTTTTTTTTTTTTGAGAGCAATTTTTATGAAACCATGAGTAAGTCAGAAATTCGTGTTATTTTTAATTATGACTTCCATCATGGAACTAATGCAGCACAGAGAGCTCTAAATATCAACAATTTGTTTGGGAAGGATGTGGCTAAAGAATGCACACAACTTCGATGGTTTGAGAAGTTATATTCTGGTGATTTTATTCTTGAAAATGAGCCCTGTGAACGACCTGAGACCAAGGTGTGGATAGTGGTGAGCTGAAAGCTGTAATGGAAGGGAATCTATCTCAACCTACAAGTGAATTAGCAGCAAGGTTCAATGTTACTATTCCAACAGTATTGGACTATTTGAAACAAATGGGCAAAGTAAAGAAGCTGGATAGATGGGTTCCACGTGAATTAAACGCATCAGAAGAAATCACCTGGAAGCTTAGCTTTCTTTGCTGTCACAACATAAAGGCAAACCATTTCTATGCCATATTGTTACTTGAGATAAAAAATCGCTTCTTTATGACAGTTGCAAGCATTGGCCACAGTGGTTGGATAAAGATGACGTGCTGAAACACAGTCCAAAATGGATTAGTCACCAAAAAAAGCTAATAGTGTTAATTTGGTGATCCACCACTGGTATTATCCACTGTAATTTCATGAAACCTGATCAATCCATTACAGCAGATGTCTACTGCAACAGCTTGGATGAATGATGAGGATGCTTGCGATTAAGCAGCTAAGATTGGCAGTAGAGATAGGCCAGTTCTCTTACAGGACCATGTGTCTGAAAAAAATAACGCTGCTCGAACTACAGATGCTGAACTTGGAAACTCTTTGTCAACTACTGTATTCACCAGAGTTTGCACCATCTGACTACCACTTCTTCCAGGCTTTGGACCACATCTTGCAAGGAAAAATACTCAGTTCTCAACAAGCTGTGTAAAACACCATTCATGATTTCATCACCACTTTCTCTCTGAGCTTCTTTGCTGCTGGCATAGCTACTGTTAAGATGGCCAGACTGTCAGTAGTTTAGGCACACACTTTCATTGATTGTACTGCTTCTTATTTGAGATGTAATAAACTACACTTTTGATTTGAAACTGGACATTTCATATTTAATGACCTAATACACATTTTAAAAGAGACAGCCTTATGATTCCTATCTTGTGAAAACATACACATTATAATAGGTAGATTTCTGAAGCCTCTGGCTTGACCCTAATAATTGGTAGAGACATAATAAGCAATTGTTAGATATTATTGGTACCATTTATTCTGTCAATATTCTTATTTCTAAATTACTAGTCACTTACTCTTTATCTGGCTGTTTTGTTTATTTGAGTTGTAGTTACAGCATTGTTTTCTCATAATATTTAAAGCTGAAATTTCAATATTTGATATTTAAGTTATTGAATCACTTATGGCTCCTTTGCTCAACATCTCATCTTTTTTTCTCTTTTCAAATATACCCACATTTTCCATTGTTTTACTTTACTATGTATCCCTCTTTTTTCTTAATAGACTGTAGAAATTACAGAAACAGAATTCTAGTGTCAGTCCCAGTTTCCTAGTCTCATTTTTCACATTGGGGATGTTATTATACATAAACTAAATATTTGGTGCCACAATAAATTAGCATTAAAAATGTTTTCTAGTACAATTAAATGATAGACCTATATCTTATATCCTAAATTACTGTTGATAAAATCTTGTATCACTGCTCCCTCTAGAAAACAAGCTTTATATAATAAACTGAATCATATTTTATTTAAAATATGCAGTGGCAAATGTACAGTTCAGTACTGAAAATAATTCTTTACTATATATTAATAGATACCGTGATTTACTCTTTTATTTTAACTGGCCTCATGAGGATTAATTAAATTGTCTATTCACCAGGTTATTTTCTGTTTATTAAAAACATAAGTTCTGAGGGAGTTGTAAATTAAAATCAATTCTATAGTTATATTTAAAAACTTAAAATGTATTATTATTTAAACATACGGGTAATCATGTTTTCTGGAGAGATACTGAAATACCTAGGTACCTGTTTAGAGTTTACCATAATATGTAGTTAAATATAAAATTTTAGTTTGATAGATAGTTGCATCTATCTTGAAGTTGCATCTTGCTTGAAAAATACAGATCAGCAATTTTAAACCTAATGCATAACTTTAATATTCATCATGCATTCTTGATGTTAGCTTTAAAATGTTAGACACCCTAGAAGGTATTTAATGTGGCATCTCAAAAGTGTATATGTTGTATTTGAAGCCTTACTAGTCCAAACAAAAAGGCCTGACTTGCAAGGTTTTGTGTAGAAAAATAAAACAAAACAAAAAATGATAGTTCTTGTTTCATTTGCATTATTCTGTAATTTTAAATGAAAAATGTAATTTCCTCTAAAGCAAATACAGTTACTGATGCATTTTTTACCCTCCAAAATAGTGTTCAGATTCTTTTCTCAACCAGTTCCTTTGATATTATAATAGATTTATTATTTTTTAATTTTAATAATTAGGTGACACAGCTTGAGTGATTAGAAAGGCTTAACAGTATTCTGAATTTGTTTGAATTTGTTAAAATGTTAAGAATTTATAAGTATTCATATTTTTATACCAAAAGAAGAATTGGAGTATGGAAGTAATTTTATGAACATTTTAAGAATTAATAATTTAGAAAATATGATACCTCTCATTAAAGGACATAGTTAATCCACATATTATTAAGTAATAAGTATAATGTGAGAACACAATGTCAGCCACATACATCACTTTAAAAATTATAAATTGTGAAGTGTTTGTAAATGGAGTCTTGCTAAATATTAGTTAGGCATAGAAAATAAGTTTGAGAAGATAAAACTAATGGACTTTCTCAATTTGTCATGAAAGTGTTGTCAGAAAAAGTATTGGTATCTGAACCTTTTTGAGTCAAGTATTTTAGTGTTTAAAAAGGAGAACATTTATGTGTACAAAACATGTTGGTGAAGACATTGGAGTTCATATCTGTTTTTGAGGTGAGAAAATAAATTGGAAAATGATGAACAGTGAGAGGAATTTTGTCAATAATTCATGTCCTGTGTGTATATATAGTATGTTTTGTTTAGTTTTTCTTAATAATAAAAGAAATCAAAGTGAATATCTGCTGAAAATAACTGCTGTTCTTTCACTGACTGGATCTGAATACCTTAGAATGTTTATATTTTTGTGAATGCCTTATACATAAGACTTAATTGAGATTTTTTCCCCCTCATTTTCAAAATAAATGTATAGCTGATATATTTTCTCTGCTTTTTTTTAAACAAAGGAATCTAGGCAAAAATGGCTTGTCCAATAGTCGAATTTTGTTGGATAAATGTCCTCCTCCAAGACCGCCAACTTCACCATACCCTCCCTTGCCAAAGGACAAGTTGAATCCACCCACACCTAGTATATATGTGAGTCTCAATTGACTAGAAATAAATTGAGTCTGTCTTTTAGAAAATAAACTTATTTTAAAAGCAATGCAGATGACCTTTGGGGAACATTATATTTACTCTGATGGTTTGAATATTTTAGAAAAATATGTTTATAATTCAAGGGATGACAAATGACTGCTGTTAGTCTAAATGTGGCCAGCCAACTGTTTTTGTAACTAAAGTTTTGTTGAAACACAGCTATGCTTGTTCTTTCACATGCTGTCTTCATTATTGTATTTGCACTACATTGGCAGACTTGCAAAAGAGACTAAGTAGTCCATAAAGCAAAAAATATTTACTATCTGGCGTTTGACAGAGAAGTTTATCAACCACTGGTGTATTCAAAAAGATTTTGTGAAGAAAGATTGACTTCTTAAATATTGACTGAGATTATATGAGAGTATCATAAGATACTGGTTCTGTTGTCAGCTTTTAGTAAACATGATTCTAAATCTACATTCTGCTACTTGGTAGTTATATAGACCTTAAAATTAATTCAGTTTTAGGCTTCTGTTGAAGAAAAAGTGGTTGAAAATGTATACGTGATAGTATGAACATGTTATTAAATAAGTATAAGTAGGTATTATAAAATTGCAATTTAAAATTAAAGTCTGTTCTTACTTTTCAGCTATGTAAGGCATTTGACAATACAAAGTTGATATGAGTTAAATCAAAATAACTTTTATATGTTTTTCTTCTGAAGAGTTTATGGCACCAGTCTATTTCAACCCCCTTCATAAACACAAATGAAAACAATTTTAAGCTAGAAAGTGAAGATAGAGTACTTAAAATGATCTTGCATTTATAAAAGAATATTTTGGAGATTTGACCCTTTTTTGACAGATGTTACAGTATTCATCTTTTACCCAGTTAAAATTTATTGATATCTTTACTTTATAAGAAGGAAAAGTGTCTTGGGATAGAAATGAAAATAAACCTTTTAATTGAAACTTTGAGGTAACAAATACAAAATTAAGATTTGTCTGTTATGGGTCTTATTGATTCTTTTTAAATTTTGGTCATAGCTTTAAAACACTTTGATTATAAACCTTAAATATCACTTCTCCCAAATCTTTCATTCAAGAAGTAATGGAAGTACATTTGAACAATATGGTTAGGGAATACTTTTTAACAGCTAAAATATTTAAAATTATTGTATGTGTCTTAATGTGACATATGAAATGGGTAACTGTTCTGAAATGAATCAAATTTAAAATGTAGTTTTTAAGGAGAGATTTATCTGTCTTCTCTACAGTTTCCTGAAAAGACTATCTGTAAAATACTGTAATGAATATTAATGGTTGGGATGCGTGGTATATTTTAAACTGTCAGATTAATGTGAAAAATGATAGAAATTTGCAGTATAATACTCATTTTTTGAGATCTAACAAAACATTTTAACTTTACAGTTGGAAAATAAGCGTGATGCTTTCTTTCCTCCATTACATCAATTTTGTACAAATCCAAAAAACCCTGTTACAGTAATACGTGGCCTTGCTGGAGCTCTTAAGTTAGGTAAGCTTTAAAAAAAAAAAAAAGTTTAAACATTTCTTTTACTGTCTTTAAACTTTTAGAACACCTGCAGAAACTCGAATTTTTTCAGTGGTCTGAGTTTTTATTTTAGTTTTCTCTCTCTCTCTCTGTCTGTGTCTCCATCTGAATTGCCATTTCTGTCTGTATTTTTAGTATCCCAAGAGCATTGGCAAGCATGTAGTACATGATGTAGGTGATGTTAGTTATGGCAACTGTCATGGTTGGATTTTCAGTTTAATTTTAAGTTTGGCATCATTATTCAAGGTAAGTGATTTGGGTTACATAATAGAAGACGTTTTGAGTTCAAAATGTAAGTAAAATTAGGTTAAACTTAACAAATAATGCAGCCCATTTCTTATGCCCTGTCATTATGGTTAGATCTAACCATAATGCCTTGAGGAATTAAAGCCTTGAGGAATCACTGTGGAAATCTAGTACTACATGGCTTGAAACCATCTTAGGGAAAACTGATGGAAGGCAATTAAAACATTTTTTTTTCAGTACTTTGAAATTTCAACTGAACTGAATACAAATTCCTTTATTAACAAAATTTATTTATTTATGAAGATCTTGGACTTTTCTCTACCAAAACTTTGGTAGAAGCTAACAATGAACATATGGTAGAAGTGAGGACACAATTGTTGCAACCAGCAGATGAAAACTGGGATCCCACTGGAACAAAGAAAATCTGGCGTTGTGAAAGTAATAGCTCTCATACTACAATTGCTAAATATGCACAGTATCAGGCCTCCTCCTTCCAGGAATCATTGAGAGTAAGTTTTTCTTTCTTTTTTATTATTACAGTTTTAATAGTGCACATTAGTATTATAAACTGTTCAGTGTATACTATTATAGTAAATGTTTTAAAAGTATTGTAACTTTAAAAGTATTAATCTTTTAAAAAGTTAAGCATACTTGTGGTTAATAAAACACATTTTCAAATGACTGTCTTTTGTCTAGATTATTTTTGGAATGTTTCTATTTAGGATGATAAACTAAGCCTGTTTTATAATTGCAGAATGATGCTAAAATGAAGAAAATTATCTGGGTAACCCAGAAATTTACTTAACCAATGAAAACATGTTTCAGTTCTGTTTTTTCTGAAAAATTCTTCATAGGAAGCATTAGTAGTCTCCTTGTATTAATTGTCAGCTCTAAAGGAAACTGCAAGAAAAGCAGAAATTTATAATAAAAAGTCTCAAAATACATGGAAAGTTAAAAACAAAATTTTAAACCAGATGATGGTTACTAAAGACCTAATAGGAAATGGATTAAAAATAGAATACTCATTAGAAATAAGAGTGGGGTTTTGAGGGGTATGTTTTGTTTTGTTTTGAGACAGGGTATACGCTCTGTCACCCAGGCTAGAGTGCCATGGCATCATCATAGCTCACTGTAGCCTCAAATTCCTGGGCTCAAGTGATCCTCCTGCCTCAGTCTCCAATTAGCTGGAACTACAGGCACACACCACCACAGCTGGCTAATTTAAAAAATTTTTTGTAGATACAGGCTTTCTCTGCGTTGCTCAGGCTGGTCTCAAACTCCTGACCTCAAACCATCCTCTCACCTCAGCTGCCCAAAGTGCTGGGATTACAGGTGTGAGCTACCATGCCTGGCTAGCTTTTGAATTTTTTCATAAAATAAAATATCTGCAGCAATGCGCACATTAATAAGTCTTACTTTTTAGTAAATCTATTAACTTTTTAAAAAACTCCCAAGGGTTCTAAGCTGCAAATTCTAAAGCTGAAACATAATATATGATTTTTAAGGTTTTAAATTTGTAATTCTTTAATAACATTGATCTTCAGAAAGTGTTTAAATTTTTCACCTCAGTAGAATCTGACATTGATGTGCAAATGATATATTTGTAGGATTTTTTATTACACGTTAAAAAAATTATCATTTAACAATTTTGTGTACAATTTAGTGGTGGTAAGTTTTCACATTGTTTTGCAGCCAACACCACTGTCCTATCTCCAACACTTTTTCACCATCCCAAATTCTTAACCTATTAAATGATAATTCACCATTATTTGTTTCCCCAGTCCGCAATAATCCCTTTTTTAGTTTCCACCTAAATAAATTTGACAGTTCTGCATTGTTTGTATATATTTGTAGCATGGAAATTTCATTCTTTTTAAAAACTGATACCACAGTTTTATTTATTTATTCATCAATCATCCACATTTGAGTTATTTCTACTTTTAGCTATGGTGAATAATGCTGCTATGAAAACTGGTGTAAAATACATATTCTAGTCCCCATTTTGAATTCTTTTGGATCTATTTTAGAAGTGGAACTGCTGGATCGTGTGGTAATTATATGTTTAAGTTATTAAACGTATAATTGTTTGAGACATATAATTGAGGACCACCATACTGTGTTTTACTATTGCTGCACCATTTTATATTCCCACTAGTAATGCCCAAGGGTTCTAATGTGCCAGTATTTTGAAATTATTTGCAATGTTTTACAAATATTTTCTCTTTTTTTGTGGGTTGTAATTTCACTTTCTTAATAGAATATCTTTTCATATAAAGATTTTTTAATTGTACAGGTCCTATTTATGTTTTCTTTTGTTGTCTGTGCCTTTCATATTTAAGAAATTATTACCAAATCTTCTGTCACAAAGCTTTTCCCCTGTTTTCTTATAATAGTTTTATGGTTTTCGCTCTTACATTTGGGTCTCTGATCTATTTTGAGGTCATTTTCATATGTGGTCTCTAAATTATGGGACAAAATTCATTTTTTTGCATGTGGATATTCGGTTTTCCCAACACCCTTTGTTGAAAAAACTAACATTTATCCTATAGAATGGTCGTGGAACTCTCATCCAAAATCATCACTCTGTACATCTGTAAGTGTGTATACTTGTATACATATGCAAATACACTTTTTCTAGTTTAGTATGTATGCCGTTGCTTTGCTGGTTGGCACTTATGATTAACATTGATAGTTAGACTCCTTTTTAATCTTGCCTTAAGTTTTTCTTCATTATCTTGTATTTGGTACATGTATAAGAATTTAAAGATTTCCTTTTTATAAGACAATGCCTATGGGGAAAAACAAAACAATGCTTTTTGCTATTGAAATACAGAATTAAGTCTTTTTACTAGGAAATTTTTACAGATTTTTTTCCTAATAATTTTGCATATTCTTGTTTTAATTTTTTTAGTTCTCTCTCAAATTCGTTGACATCAGTTTAAATGAAATGTGTTTGTCATTTAGAAAATCTCATGGGGACCACAGTAAAATTCAAAGAGTTACATGCTATTTTTTTGTAAATTAGTGTAACACCTGATTTTCATAATATTAATTCTATGGCTAATAGAGGAAGGTGAGTACCATGCCATTGGGCTTTGATTTTTTTCCTGGGTCTTTACTTAACATGGCTATTGAAAATATTTTCTGTGAAATGTGTCTGTAGAATCTTAGTTTTCAGAACATAGTACTGCTTATGTAGATGGGCATTTTATTCATTTGTATTATGGAAATTATAACCTGTTACAGGATACTAAGCATGAATGTTTTTGATTAATCTGTAGGAAGAAAATGAGAAAAGAACACAACATAAAGACCATTCGGATAATGAATCCACATCTTCAGATAAGTAAGTAACTTTTAGCATCCATTCTATATTTCTATCTGAAAAACATAGTTTAATATTTCTTCTTTTTTTAAGTTCTGGAAGGAGAAGGAAAGGACCTTTTAAAACCATAAAATTTGGGACCAACATTGACCTCTCTGATAACAAAAAGTAAGTCCCTCAGCCCCAGTACTATTGCCATGAACTGAAGTAAAGAGGATTGCAGGATTGGGAATTGTCTCCTTTTTTCATTCTTTTCCATCTGTAGTCATTATTCTTCATTTTAATATATTGACATACAAGTTTTAGCTAATAACCCTACCATTCTAATATTATTTTTTACAAGATTTTATTATTAGAATTTTTCTTCTTACTGAAAAAATCAAAGTATTAATTTTACAAATTTGAAATAGAAAGTAAATTGTTTCATTTATTAAGTTACTATAAATTTATGATTTTTTTCAGTGAGCTTTATTTGTCTTAGGATTTTTTAATCTTTGGAAAAAGTTAAACCCTCTAGTACTACTTCTGACTATAAAGATTAAATAGTTATAGATTGAATTGTTTTTCTGATTGGATCACAAGATTTTTGAGGACCTGATTAATTTTCACCAATATTTGCAACAGGGTTTCACTCCTGATCTGTTATTTAATTGCAGGTGGAAGTTGCAGTTACATGAGCTGACTAAACTTCCTGCTTTTGTGCGTGTCATATCAGCAGGAAATCTTCTAAGCCATGTTGGTCATACCATACTAGGCATGAATACAGTTCAACTACATATGAAAGTTCCAGGGAGCCGAACACCAGGTGATTTTTATGAACTAACATATCTTGTATAATTGAAAAAATACAGTTAACCAAGCATGAAACATGCACACAGAATCAGTTTCTTCTCTTTTGTAATTAATAATGCTCAAAGGATTTTTAAGTTCTTTCTTAGATAAAACTGTTCTTAATTTTTCTTGTTACTGAGCTCAGAGTGTTAATTCTGAGTGAAAGAATTTATGACAATTTGAAGTTCTTATCCCATTGACTGCAAGCTGACAGTGTTTTCCAAAAGCTTTTCATCATAATTACAATAAAAACCATATATCACAAACTAGTTTACTTAAGCTTGTGTATATGGTAAAAATTTTATTAACAATACTTAAAATATGATGCTGTATTGCATTATTTCATTTTTAGAAAATAATTCAGAAACTTTCTAAAAACTTTCTAATATTTTTTGTCAGCAGCTGTGCCTTAAAGTGCTAGATGGCAAATATTTTAGACTTTGTAAGCCAAGAAATTAAATTGAGGATATTTTATAGGTACTTCTATAAAAACAGAAAAACTATTTTCCATGGAATTTTATAGATGAAAGTCAAAATAAACAAAAACTAAGTTCAGTTTTTTGTCAGCTGTTGAAAAGAAAAGAATTATTGTGGGGGCAATAACATTTTACTGGGGCTCAAAGTCAGTGTTGCTGTATCATGAAAATTGACGACACATGTAAATCTGTTATAGCTGTTCTTTCATGAGACCTCTGAAAATGTTTTTTCACATGGCTTGGTACTACCAGATACTGATGTCAATCTATGAGCACATATTCTGGAGTATAGTAATTGCTTCAAAGGCATTTAGTGATTTGTTAGATATTTTTACTTAATAATTTCCATTTGAGTTTCATCGCATTATATATACATCAATGCTTTCCATTTGAAGGTGAGTTCTACAAATGGCTTTTTGAAACACCAAAATTTTCTCTCCACTTACCTTGATATTTGAAATTGTATTTTGAGCTCAAAAAAATGTATGTTGCAAATGTTTGTGGGAATGGAGATCTTTAATATCATAAGAATTGAAGTATATAAAACAGCATGGTATTATTGCAATTCAAAAAAATTTTTTGACTTTACAATGACTTTACCATAGTATAAGTTTGCCTTGTTAAGTTCTGTTTGGCCTTGTGATTTTTAAGTTTATATTATGAAGAAACTTCTTGAAGCCTGTAACTAAATTTCCATTGCTAGTCAGTGGTCAGGAACAGTGGCTAATGGTGGTTCTTCAGGAAAATTTCCATCTCAACCCTGAGCTCTAAAAACAGCAGTACAACTTCACCATTGCTAAGTCATAGTCCTACTGTTTTATAGAGCAAGTGAGAATATCCTTCTTCTATCTCTGACAGACTTTTGTGCATATTTAATAAGTCTGTGAGAGTGGCAAGTGATAAAATATTTTTCACAAATCTACCAGTGAAAATAAAAGTTAATAAGCCTAGGCATTAAGCACCTTACATTTTCATAGTGGATGAAGATGACAACTACATGAAATGAAAAATGTCTTTTTTCATTTAAAATCTAGCAGAAGAGAAACCAAACTTTTAGTATGTTACCTCTTTGCCACTTGTGTCTAAGGTGTTTGGAGTTTTATATAGAGATTATCTAATCTAAATTCTTGTAACTCTTCCACCATGGATAGGTGGATGGTATTGCCTGTGGTGTCCCAGCATCTCTAATATTAATTTTTACAGCCCCATGCCATGGGCAATACCATCCACTTAACGCATGGTGGAAGAATTACAAGTATCAAATTGGTATGATATAGGAGAAAAAAGGAACAGTTATTTGGAAAACTATACCTCTTTACTTCTTCATCAGTTTTCTGATACTATTTGTGAGAACTAGGGAGTGGTTTATGGAGGAGGAAATGGTAATAATGATAATAATATTTATTGCATATTATGTACTATTCACTATTCTGAGCATTTATTTTTCATTGAGTTCTGAAAATCATCCAGTTATTTAAAGACACATATCTCATTTACTTTATGCTATGATTATTAATTTCATTTCTTTTTACTTTCCAGGTCATCAAGAAAATAACAACTTCTGCTCTGTTAACATAAATATTGGACCAGGTGATTGTGAATGGTTTGTTGTACCTGAAGATTATTGGGGTGTTTTGAATGACTTTTGTGAAAAGTACGTTTATGAGTTAAACTTTCTTTTAATGCACCCTAATTTCTGCTCACCAGAAATTTTCTAAGTGATTTAATTTTAACTTTTGTATGTTTTCTGGAATACTTACTGAAAGATGCCATGAAACCAATCTCTGCTATGATAACAAATCGGGAAGATGGAAAGTGAACTGATTTTTATGTTAATGTAAAAAATTCATACGTAAATCTTTGTTTATTTGACAAATATGGTTTGAAGAAAAATTACGCTTATCATAATTGTTTTAGACATGGCAAGAATTATAAAATTAAGAACCCTTAATTATAGTTTGTTCATAATTCAATCTTGTGTATTGTAATTCAGCCTAAAAATATCAATGTTTAGTAACAAGAGAATCAATTGATTTGTTTTTCAAAGTTAGTAATATTAGTGAGAAAATACAGATGTGTAAAATTATACATGTATGGCATAGTTACAATATATTATAAAAAATGGGCAAAATTCTCATAATCACATGTGAGATTTACTTCAAAATCAGTTAATATACATATTTCACAAAGTAATTTCTACTTGAAACCTTCAGGAGGCATTTAAAAAGTACATTTTATTTGGTAAATAGTGTATCACAGTTTAAAAAAAGGATAATTCATCTAAGATTTATTGGTAAGAACTAGTCACTTTTTATTGTCTTTGCTATGTAATGTAAAAGTTTTCCTCAACATAACAGAGTTACAATTTTTTAAACTTTTAAATTTATCAGGAGATAATCTGAACTTTTTACAACAGGAAACTTTGGGTTCAGGGGAATGGTAGCAGTAAGAAAATAAAAGACTTCCTTGCAGGGTACAGCAGGGAAAAGAGAATTGTCATATTTCCACTCTCCTATACAAAGAATTTATTTCTGGAAACTACAGGAATGTGTATTGTATTAATAGTACTTGTTATACTTACGTGTAGTTATTTTTATTCATTATTTCTGAATCAGAACTGGCATTTTTAGAGTTTAGCTCTCTCTGCTTTCCAGAGAGATATCCTTAAGTCAAAGATAGTTCAAAAAGACAGGTAATATCCAAAAAGTTAGAGCTTGGGAGTAATAAAAATGTCAAATTAAAAAGATTTATTTATCTTAAAGTGTAAAAAATATTAATGGTCCTCTACAATTTTACTATAATTTTATTTTGCATATGAATCATTGCTCCTGAGAATTTATCATTTATATCATTAATTCTATTGCTATACATAAAAGTCAACCATTGCTTTGAGTGTTTTTAAAAATACTTGATCTATTTGCCTTAGTTGGTTTTTGCTTTCTTCTCTTTTTAGTATAAGCTTTTCTTTAGTTTTATATTTCTAGTATATGGGTAAAATAAGATAAGGTTTGGGCCATGATTATAACTTTTTGCTTGTTTTTCTATGAACAACTTGTTTATAGTTTATAGAAAACATATCATTGTTTATGCTTCTACTAGACTTATGTCAAGAAAAGCATTGCATGTTTAGGAGGAAAAGATGGATGTGAATAAAATTCATATAGACAACTCCAACTATGTAATTATATTTTTAAGACAAAGTATAAAAATAAAATCACAAGCTAATTTCTTAAATTTTAAGAAACATTGTTTAGCTATGTGAATTTCTTCCCCTTTCAAAAACTTAATTTGAAATTCTTAAAATATATCGTTACATTCTGTGTAGAAAACATTAAATGGGGTTGCTATGCAATACATTACAATAGTTATGTGTGATGAAAGATACCAATAAAAAACAGACTTTACAATTAAAGTTTAGTAATTTGGTCTGTATTGTTGCCAGTGGTTCATACATGTGTGTGAGTTCTTTTGATGGCTTTTTCCCAACTGCTTTGTTTTAGTCAACTAATTCCTAAATGTATTTAAAAATTGACATTCTGCCCCCACCATCGCTTCCTGCTTAGGATTCCAACAACAGTAGAGGGTGATTTCTGGCTTCTGTTTTTTCTCAGGAATTGCTGGAAGGTCGGGGTTCTCACATTTGCCACAGTGATTATGCTTAAGATTTTTAGTGACTTAATGTAATCGCTACCCCTAATTACCTTTGTGGGGATTTCTAGATATTAAAAAGTTCTGCAGGAAGAAAGAATGAGTCAAAAATTTCTTTTCGACATTTCTTATTGAAACAAAATTAAAAATCAGTATATTTAAGTGTAATCTGAAAGTTTAACATTAACTTTTAAACCTTTGAGAATAAGTTAAAGGTTACAGTAACTGATTTTTGCATAAGTCAGCCAGTATTCACCTGCAATTAATTTTTCTCTCTTTTGAAAGATACAGTTCTTATTGCAGTGCTTTTGTAATACAAAGTTTTTGTGGACAAAATACTGAAAGCATTTTTTTTAAACTTTTGAAATTATCTTTCCATCTTTGAACATTAAAGAACATGATTCTTTGCTTTTTTTTCCCCCAGAAATAATTTGAATTTTCTAATGAGTTCTTGGTGGCCCAACCTTGAAGATCTTTATGAAGCAAATGTTCCAGTGTATAGGTTTATTCAGCGCCCTGGAGATTTGGTCTGGATAAATGCAGGCACGGTGCATTGGGTTCAGGCTATTGGCTGGTGCAACAACATTGCTTGGAATGTTGGTCCACTTACAGGTATTTTCAGTAATATAGTAACAGATTTCACATTTTAGAGGATTATTTCTAACAGATATTACTTTTCTATTAGAAAATAATCCTTTAAAAAGATAGTTTGTTTCCTAAGAAAAATCTTAATTGTTGGTATAGAGATTAAATTCAAGTTAAAATATGGCAATCTAAGAACAAAGAATTTCAGCAAATAATAAATGTATTTCTCTGTAGACATAGAAGATACTACTTCTAATATTTTCAAGTGCTGCATTTTGATTTTAAAGAAAGCTCTTTATGGAAGAGTAAAGCACTATAGTTATTCTAGAACTTTTATTTCATCTGATATATTATAACCACAGCCTTGGTATATCAAATTGTTCAATGTACATAAAGAATCTGGCCTTTGGAGCTAGAGACATTAGACCATGTCTTTCCCTTGTTACCTTTGTGACTTTGGGCAAGTTTCTTTTTAAACTGTCAGGGCCTCAGTTTCTTCGTCTACAAAATGGGCATTAGAAAATCAAGAAGGCCTTGAAAGGATGAAATGTTAAGATGTTAACAGAACCTAGCACAGTGTATCACATATTGTAAGTGGCTTTTATTCATGTTAGATTTTTTTATCATAATTATTATAAAGCATAATAATTCTGTAATGTTGTAAGGTTTTCACAGTTGGTGTTGAAATTATTACCTGACAGGTGGTAATGGTTATTTTCATATCTTTTATTACTTTCGGTTACTTGTGACTGTTGCTTTTTCTTCCTAGCCTGCCAGTATAAATTGGCAGTGGAACGGTACGAATGGAACAAATTGCAAAGTGTCAAGTCAGTAGTACCCATGATTCATCTTTCCTGGAATATTGCACGAAATATCAAAGTCTCAGATCCAAAGCTTTTTGAAATGATTAAGTAAGTGCTTTCTAAAACTGCAGTAGTCCTTATTTTGGGGGAACTGTTAACCATTCAGTTTTTTGGGTTTTTTAAAATTTTTTTCCTGCAAAGAATTATATTGACATCAAATGATAAGGTAGTCCAGAAGCTTTGGCAAAATGTAGTGAGAGAATTCACATCCTAAAATATTTTCTTCCTTTACGAATAGTTACACATAATTATTATGGTTCAGAGAGGAATAAAGGTAAATGTGATTCTATACCAGTAAATTCACAAAAATGTATTTTCTCCTAACTCTTATAAAACTGATTTCCCAGAACAACTTAAGTTGTTTAATTATTTTAAAATTATCTTCATTTCCTTTTAATTTTTATTTTTTCCAACTAAATTAAGGTATAGGTGACAAAAATTGTATATATTTAAGCTGTACAACTTGGTGATTTGATATACATATATGTTATGAAATATTCACCACAGTAGTTATCAAATTCATCATCTCAAATAAGTTTATCATCTGTGGGTATGGAGTGTGAAAATACTACTCTCAGCAAATTTCAAGTATATAATATTACTACTTTATTATTATTGTGTAGTTTGGATGTTTGTTCCCCCAAATCTCATTTTGATGTTTGATCCCAATGTTGGAGGTGGGGGCCTAAAAGGAGGTGTTTGGGTCATAGGTGCAGATCCCATCTGAGTAGATTAATGCCCTCCCTGGAGTAGGGTAGGGGCTAGTTCTTACTATCTTAGTTCCCTCAAAAGCTGGTTGTTAAAAAGAGCCTTACTCCTTCCCTCTCCCCTCCACCATTCCCTGCCCCGCCATGCCCTTCCCACTTGCTTCTTCTTTTGCCATGCGATTTCTGCACATGCAAGATCTCCCCATCACCTTCCACCATGAGTGGAAATAGCCTGATGCCCTCACCAGAAACAGGTTCTTGTGCCGTGTTCCTTGTACAGCCTACAGAACCATGAGCCAAATAAACCTTTTTTCTTTATAAGTTACCAGCCTCAGGTATATGATTTTTAGTAACACTTGAGGTCATTATCTTGTATATTACATCCCCAGAATGTATTCTTCTTTCATAACTGAAATTTTGCATCCCCTAACCAATATCTCTCCATATCCCCTTCAACCCTACCCCTGTTAACCACCGTTTATTCTATGCTTCTGTGAGTTTGACATTTTTAGATTCCACTTATAAGTTAGATAATGCAGTGTCTTTTCAAGTCTGGCTTACTTCACTTAGCGTAATGTCATCTGGGTTTATCTAAGTTGGCACTGATTGTAGAATTTTCCTTTTTTTTAAAGCTGAGTAATATTTCAGGTGTGTGTGTGTGTGTGTGTGTGTGTGTGTGTGTGTGTGTGCGCGTGCGTGCGCAGTCATTTATTTTTTGTATTCATTCATCTATCTGTGGACACTTAGGCTGTTGTGAATAACGATGAAATGAACACACAAGTGCAAACACCTCTTCAAGATAACTGATTTCATTTTCTGTATACCCCGTAGTGGAATTGCTGGATCATATAGTAGTTTCATTTTTAATTTTGGGGGGACCTCCTACTCTTTTCCATAATGGCTCTATCAGTTTACATTTGTCTTTCTGATTATAGGTATCCTAATATGCATGAGGTGATACCTTACCCTGGTTTTGTTTTGCAGTTCTCTGGTAATTAGTTAGGTTGAGCACTTCTTCATACATCTGTTGGCAATTTATATGTCTTCTTTTGAGAAATGTCTCTTCAGGTCCTTTCCATATTTTTTAGCCAGGTTTTTTTTTTGTTTTTTTTTTTTTGGCTATTGGGTTGTGCATGATTCTTTTATTTAGTACATTAACTCTCTGTCAAGTATATGGCTTGAAATGCTTTCTTCTGTTACAATGGTTGCCTTTTAGTTGTGTTGTTTGTTTCCTTTGTTATGTGGCTTTTTAGCTTGATGTAGTCACTTATTTTTGTTTTTGTTGCCTGAACTTTTGATGTTGTATCATTGCCCAGGCCAGTGTCAAAAAGCATTTTCTCTGTGTTTTCTTCCAGTAATTCTACAATTTCAGGTCACATATTTAAACCTTTAATTCATTTTGAGTTGATTTTTGTGTGTGTGTATAGTGTGATATAATTGCCCAATTTTATTATTCTGCGTAAAACTATTTTCCCCCATACTATTATTAAAGACACTCTCCTTTCTCCATGTGTGTTCTTGGCACACTTGTCAGAGATTGGTTGGTCATAGATGCATTTATTTCTGAGCTTTCTGCTCTATTTATTGGTCTATGTGCCATCTTATGCCAATACCCTATTGTTTTAATTACTGTAGGTTTGTGATATATTTTGAAATCAAACAGTCTGTTACCTCTAGCTTAATGTTTCATGCTTAAGATTCCTTTGGCTATTTGAGGTTTTTGTGTTTATGTATGAATTTTAGGAGGGTTTTTCTATTTCTTGAAAAATGTCATTGGGATTTTTATAGAGATACCATTAAATCTGAAGATCATTGTGGGCAGTGTGGACATTTTTAACAATATTAATACTTCTAAATCATGAACACAGTCGTCTTTTCATTTCTTTGTCTTTAATTTCCAGCATCAGTGTTTTACAGTTTCAGTGTACAAATGTTTCAGCTGTTTTGTTATGTTTATTCTAGGTATTTTAAACTTTTTTTGTTATTGTGAATGGAATTGGTTTTTTTATTTCCTTTTTAGTAGTTTGTTGTTTCTCTAAGTAGTTTTTTGAATGTTGATTTTGTATCTTTAAACTTTTCTGAATTCCTTTATTCATTCTAACAGATTCTGTTTGTTGTTGAGTCTTTAAGGTTTTCTACTCACAGAATCGTATCAGCTGCAAATAGAGATAATTTTATTTCTTCAGATTTGGATGCCTTTGTTTCTTATTTAATTATCTGGCTAAGACATACAGTATTACGTAGAAAAGAAATGGAAGAGAGTAAGGCATACTTTTCTTACCCTGGAACTTAGAAAGCTTTTCGTTTTCCCCCAGTGATTATAATATTAGCCATGGGCTTTTATGTGGCCTTTATTGTGTTGAAGTACACTCATTCTATACCTATTTTGTCGAAAGGTTTAATTATGAATAAATTTTGAATTTTGTCAAATAGTGTTTTCCACATTCATTTAGATGATCATGTCATTTTATCTTCTCATTCTGATAATGTGGTATATCACATTGATTTGCCTGTGTTGAACTGTTTTTGTATCCCAGGGGTAAGTGCCATTTGGTCATGCGTATCATGTTTTTAGTATGTGGTTCAATTCATTTGCTAGTGTCTTACTACATTCAATATGAATGTTGGCCTATAGTTTTCTTTCTTGTAGTGTCTTTGGTTTTGATATAAGAGTAATGCTGGCCTCATAAAATGAATCTGGAAATGTTCCCTCTTTTACTTTTTGGAATATTTTAAGAAAAATTGATATTATTTGAATGTTTGGTAGAATTCACCTGTGAAACCAATTTGGTCCTGGGTTTTTCTTTGTTGGGAGATTTTTGATTAATGATTTGGTATCCTTATTTGTTATTGATCTGTTCGGGCTTCCTATTTTTTCTTGACTCAGTTTTGGTATGTAGTATGTTTCTTAGCATTTGTCTTCTGCATTATCAAATTTTTGGCATATTGTTTATAACAGTCCCTTTGAGCCTTTTTATTTCTGAACATCTTTTGTGTCTCCACTTATATTTCCGATTTTGTTATACCTATCTTCTCTTATTTTTTCTAAGTGTCAATTTTCTTTATTTAAAAATCCAACTTTAAGTTTTGTTGACTTTTTTTTTATTTCTTTAATCTTCATTACTTATTTCTGCTCTAATCTTTATTATGTCCTTCAGTCTGTTAACTTTGACTTAGTTCTAGCTTGTTTGAGGTGTAAAGTTAGGTTATGTATGTGAGAAGTTTTCTTTTTTCAATGTAGGTGTTTATTGCTATAAACTTCTCTCTTAGTATACCTAGAGTATGCTTTTTCTGTATTCTTTAGATGTGAGTATGCTGTGTTTTTATCTATGTTTGTCTCAAGATAACTTTTTAAATTCTTTCTCATTTTGTCTTTGACCCAGTGGTTTTCAAGAGAGTGTTGTTTAGTATTTGTGAATATTGCAGATTTCTTGGTGTTAACTTGCAGCCTAATTCCATTGTGGATAGAAAAGATGCTTGGGATGATTTTTACTTGAAATTTCTTAAGACTTGTTTTGTGAACTAACATGTGATCTGTCCTGAGAATATCCTGTCTATGCTTGAGAAAAAAATGTATTTTTCTGCTTTGGGGTGGATAGGTCTAAATATCTCTGTTAGGTTGATTTCGTCTATAGTGTTCAAGTAAGCTATTTACTGGTTTTCTGTCTGTATGTTGTATACATTTTTGTAAGGTATTGAATTCCTCTGCTATTATTATATTATTATCAGTTTCTCCTTTCAGACCTGTCAATGTTTGCTTTATATATTTAGATCCTTTAATGTTGGATGTATATGTGTATATATATTCATAATGTTACGTTATACCTTATAGTTGAGTGGATCCTTTTATTATTGTAATATGACCTCCTTTTTTTCTGGAGACAGTTGTAGATTTAAAAGCTATTTTCTTAAGTATAGCTGCCTCTGCACTTTTTTGGTCACTGTGTGCATGGAATGTCTTTTTCTATCCCTTCACTTTCAGTCAATGTATCCTATTTAAAGTCTCTCAGAGACAACATTACTGAATCTTGCTTTTCGTTCCATTCAGCCAGTCTTGCCTTTTGTTTGAAGAGTTTAAACCATTTACATTTACTTGTGTTTACATTAATTATTGATAAATGAGGGCTTAGTATTGCCATTTTGTCAATTGTTTTCTATCTGTTTTGCTCCGTTTTATCTCTTTCTCTCAGTTCCTGTCATCTTTTATTTGACGATTTTTTGTACTAATTTGCTTTGGCTCTTTTCGTTTCATCTTTGGATATTTTTAATAAGGTTCTTTCATTGTGATTAGCTTGATCCTGGCACAAAATAATCTTGTAGATATACCTTTCTATTTTAAGTTGGCAACAGCTTAATTTTAATTACATACAGAAACACTGCATTTTCACTCCCCTCTCACCCCACCTGTACACAGTGTTCTTGTAGTCAGAGTTTGCTTCTTTTTATATTGTGTACCCTATTAACAAATGTTTTATCTTCTTTCTTTTGTATAGGGTTAAAAGTAAATTATGCATCACCGTAACAGTGTTGCATTAATTTATATATGTTTACATTCAGATTTATGCTTTTTGCTTTGCTATTTAGCATGTTTTTGTTTTTTTTTTTTTTTTTTTTTTTTTGAGACAGAGTCTCACTTTCTTGCCCGGGCTAGAGTGAGTGCCGTGGCATCAGCCTAGCTCACAGCAACCTCAGACTCCTGGGCTTAAGCGATCCTACTGCCTCAGCCTCCCGAGTAGCTGGGACTACAGGCATGAGCCACCATGCCCGGCTAATTTTTTTTTTTTTCTATATATATTTTTAGTTGGCCAGATAATTTCTTTCTATTTTTAGTAGAGACGGGGTCTCACTCTTGCTCAGGCTGGTCTCGAACTCCTGACCTCGAGCGATCCACCCGCCTCGGCCTCCCAGAGCTAGGATTACAGGCGTGAGCCACCGCGCCCGGCCTAGCATGTTTTTGTTTCAATCTGAAGAACTTCCTTAAGCATTTCTTGTAAGGCATATCTAGTGTTGAGTAACTCTCCTAGTTTTTGCTTGTTTGAGAAAGACTTTGTCCTTCATTTTTAAAGGATAGTTTTGCTGGGTGTGATACTCTTAGCTTTTTTTTTCTTTTATTAATTTAAATATGTTATTATATTCCCTTCTGTCTTACAAGGTTTCTGCTGGGGTATCCACTGATAATCTAGTCTAATAAGGGTTCCCTTACATGGACTAGGTTGTTTTTCTCTTGCTGATTTTAAAATTATTTGTCCTTGATTTTAGGCAATTTAATTATAATGTGTCACAGCAGATATCTCTTGATGTTCAGACTATTTAGGGTTCCCAATCTTTGAGCCTTGTTAAGATGATTATTTTGAATTTTCTTTATTAGGTAATTTGTAGATCTCTATTCCTTTAAGGAAAGCCATTGTAAAATTATTGTTTTCCTTTGGTAGTGTCTTGTTTTCTTGATTTTTTTATGTTTCTTATAGCTTTGTGTTCATGTCTCAGCATTTGAAGGAGTATTCGCTTCTTTCAGAATTTACAGACTGGTTTCAGTGGGGAAAGATCTTCACCCACAGGCTATTGCACGGGTGCCTGCTTAATGGGCTGCAATAGTTCTGGCTCCAGGGATGGCGCAATCATGTCGTTTCCATGCAGCTCCCTCAGCTAAGATCAGCATTGGCGAAGACTCAGAGGTCAGTAGCCAAGGCTGCTCTACTGTGTTGCTGTGAATTCTCAATTGGACTCCTCAGCTCTCCAAGAGCTTTTTTCATTTATGGCTAGTTGTCTAATTTTGGTTTTTGTGGGAGAATGGAAGCTGGGATCTCCTATTCTATAATCTTGTTGCCATTCCTGGACAACTTTAAATATTGGAAGTCTGCCTGCAGCAAAAGATAGTGAGAATGTTATCACAGTAATAACCACATAAAAAAAATAGCTGTTAAAATAGTGACTTGATTAAAATGGTGAAATTTTCTGTGTCCTAATTATATTGCCCCTTTCTTAGGTTTGTTAACCACTAATTACAGATTCAATAGTAGTTGAATATAGGTTAACAATTTGAATATTATGCTTTACTAAGTTCTCATTTATTACTATAGTTTCTATTCTGGCTATTGTTCTATTTAGAATACATTTTCAAACAAGTGTCTCATAACAATGTTTCTCCAAACTTTTACAAGCCTTTCCCCCATCCCTTCCACCACCACCAGAATGAAGAATAATTCTGGTCAAAGAAATTTGGGGAATTTTAAGCTAAACAATTAAACCAGTATCCTTATTTTGGTAAGTGTTTTTAGAGCCCTTATCTCTTCATGTATTTGGTGAATGGGAGAGGAGGATGGGTAGTGTTTCCCAAAACATCTTAGGCTAGTGTCTTTTAAAACTAATGCTGACTTGCTTTGTAATTTCAAATCTAAATTAAAAATTTTGTTTGAACAAATACATCCAAACAAAAATTATGAGGCCATTGTAATGTGTGTATGTACTGTTTTATCTAATGACTTATTCAATTTTTGATCTGAGTTTGGATTTTGAAATTAGAAGGGATTTTGAAGAATACTTAGTCAAAATTCTCACCTACAATAGTAATTGCTTTTCTCATATCTATAGTTTGTGGTCCTTTAGTAAGTTCATCATGGTCCTTATTTCAACTATAATTCTTGAAAGATATTCACAGGTTGGTCTAAAATGTGATATTTGTTTCTAAAGCCATATTCATTTAGGATTTATGTAAAATTAATGAGATCAACCAATATTTGAGAATCCCAGAACTCAATGCTACATGCTGTTCTTAGTAATAAGAATAGATATATATAGCAGTGTATAAGACAAAAATCTGTCTCTGTATATGATTTAAATACTAGTAGAGCCAGACAGAGAAGATTCCAGACAGATATATAAGTCACTGTTAGGTAATATGAGTAAAATAAAATTTATGGTTGTGAGTTCACTTAAAGTGAGCAGGCAGTAAGTTTAGACAGATACCAATCCTGAATTGTTTTAGGTAACTATTATGGGCATTTAAGGAAACAGCTTCTGATTTACATTATAAAACCTGAATCTGTAACTTTATTGAAAATGGATTACAGGGTGCAGAATTAGGAGAGAGAAGTTAGAAAGAGAATGCAACAATCTAGCCTAACCTGCATTGAGATTGAAGCACTGGAAGTTGAGTGAAGATCATGAAGTTGTTATGAAACAAGACCTCATCAGACTTACTTGTAGATTGGGGTGGTGGAATAAGAAGAAAAAGGAATTAAGAAAAGAGAATTTTCGTCCTCTTTTCTTCTTACCTGGTGGTTCATGAATTTAAAGCCTCTCTCATACCTGTCATTTTTAGACTCTGCCCTCATTTTTCTTAGCATTCTCCTAGACCCCTTCCAGTTTGTCAGGATCCCTCTTAATGTTTGAATGTGAGACTCTAAGACTTGTCTTCTATGATATAGGGTTCTCTCTATTTCTGCATTACAATTTACATTGCACTATCTTTGTCATAGTAATTGTCTTAGTGTTAAACTTAAATATAAAAAATAGGTTATTTTTCCACTGAAATTACTGGAAACAGTTTCTCTCCATATTTACTTTCTGTGATTAATTTTTCTTTTTCCTAACCTACATGCATCTGTCTGTTTATATCCACTCCATTTCCACAAGAGGTTTTTATTTTTGTCTTTCCACCAATCTTTTGTTGGGAAGGTTTTTTGTTTTCATTTTAATTTTTGCTCACAAAGTGTGTGATCGTGTTGAATAAACTTTAGTACCTTTTTTTATCATCAGTCTTACTGAAAATGTTAAACAGAGTCATTCACCCATCTCTGAAAATACACTTTCACCGGCTAACAAAGATACTTTATTGGCAGTTTCTTTCATTTAATGAATATTTGAATACTAACTGAATTTGAAGCATTTGGTTAAGCCCTGCAGATTTAATCCAGTGCAGGTCTTATCTCAGTGTATTTTTCCACTAGGGAGATGATGGGGAGAGACAATAGAGGTAGGAAGGTAAAAAGTAGTGCTTGTAAATACATTGATTGAAAGTTGTAGATTTTAAAATGTAATGGCATATGTTTTGAACCTTATAAACTCAGGGAAATTGGGGGGAAGAACTAGTTTCTGAAGAGGAACATATTATGTGTAAAAGATAAAGATGTAGAGGTCAAGAGAGTAAAGAATTATATTTGAAAAGAATGAATCATAAATCCCTTGGTTTTCATATCAAGTAGGTTCTAGATGTCCATTACTTGGTATTTATCAGTTTCCTTTTCAGTGCATTACAGACATGTATCAATTACTCCACTCCTGTATCACCCATATAGTTAGAGACTGAGCATCTAAAAATATTCCTCTCTGTCCTATAAGAAGCACTTGTTTATAATTGTGACATATGTGACTTCACTTTATGACAGTGTTACTTAAACAAGAAGCTCTCTTTCTGCTTCCTGATGCACATAGAAGCCAATATGATGGCACCGGCTTTTGAGGAAAGTAATAGCTCATTTATTGTAAGTTGACAGACAGGAGGCAACACTCCAATTTGTCTCCCTCAGTAGGATTTGAGTACAGATTTTATACACAGAGGTATAAAGGTAACCAGGGGAGATGGAGAGAAGGATACAAAGAAGCATGAATTGATTGGATCATGCAAAGATGGGCTGATAGGTCTTTGGCCCTTAAGTCCCTACTGCAACAAAACAGGGCACTCGTTGCTTAATTCAGTCCCTGATCCTGGCTCCAAGTACTTTGGTTCCACCTGTGGTTGATTTTTGTTGAGGCAATTCTGACATCATGGGTTGAGCACACTTGTTTCACCTGGGCATGCTCAAGTTATGTGACCTGCAATCTAGAGTCTGTTGCTGTGAAGAAAACACATAATTTTATTGCATTTTAATGTTACAGACAAAGTTAAACCAAAGTTGAACCAGAATGAACTGGGTCTGTGGTTACAACAGTAGTAACTTTTAGAAGCTGCATACAGATATTAGTAAAAGCTATTAGAAATGCAGAACAAAGAACAGTCAAAGCAGGAGCTGACTCTGACTGGAGGGTATTCTGCCTTCTAGTTTGTGATTGCCTTGAGAAGAAAACAGTAGAAAACATGAAGTAGCGACAGAACTTGAGAGAATACTTCTGTTTAAAAACAGAAAAAATGAGTAATCTGAACTGCTAGATTTTGGGTTTTCTCTACTGAGGCAATATTTGTGCTTGTCACTAAGATAGAGGCTAAAGAATAATGAAGACAAATAGTTAAAGTGTGCAGAGTGTTCATTATGACTGTGGTTGTTAGACATGTAGAATTTAAAGTCTTCAGAGAATATTTAGATAAAAATTTCTGTTAAACATTCAGATGAATACATGACTCTATTGCTTAGAAAAGGGATATGTATAACTCCTGAAATTTTAGATGTTGAGGTTTCTGAACTCTTAACTATTTTTAAAGCACCCACAGAAGGACTACATTAAGTAGTACTAATCTAATGCTCACTAATCTTGTTTTAATTTATTCATCTCCCAAAAATTTTCCCACAGTAAGATATATTTTTAAATATATCAGATTTGCCACTACACTTTCCCGTATACATAGTTTGAGTTATAGCATTAAAAACTTTCTCTTTATACTTTGTATTTTGGAATTTTTCAAACATACAGAGAAATTGAAAGAATAGTGCATTGACTACTGATAGACCATTCACCAGATTTTACCAGTTAAGTTTTTACCTCATTAACTTACAAAGTCTGTGTTTTTACATGCTTACAAAAAAACACTTTTGGAGTCGTGAAATTAAATTGCAGTTATCATGATATGTATAATTTATCTTGAATCTCTTACGAATAAGGTCATTTCCTTTAACAGCCATAATATCATTGTCACACCTAAGAAAATTATAATTGAAATATCGTCTATTATATTAAAATTTACCACCTACCTAAAAAGGACTTTGCTTCTCAAATTCAATCCACTCTTGTTCTCAACTCAGGTTCACTCAAGGTTCACATTGAATTTAATATTTAGTGATTGTGTTTTTAAGTTTCTTTTAAGCACGTTAGGAAGCCAGGCCAGTTGTCTTTTAGAATGTTCCACATTTTGGATTTACCTGATTGTTTTCGTTATATTAAACACAGGTTTTTTAAAAATGCAGATAATGTTATAGTTTTGTATTTTTCTGATTATATCACAGCACAGGGTAAATTACATTTTGTCACTTAGTGATTAGGGTTGTTTATATTGAATAGATATATTTTCTTTGGGTATTTCAAAGATACTCCCTACTTCACTCTGATGTCATGTATATTTTCATTAGTGTGTTATGACATGTTACTAAATATATCTGAGTGCTTAAAGTAGTGAAAAAGTGTTTGTTCTTGCTTCTTTATTTCTTCAGAATAAAGATTTGTACCCGTTAGTATTCATTTAAAAATGGAGTTGATTAGAAGTTGAAGGAACTCCTCATTCTTTGCGGTTGATGATTGATAGCTTCAGATATTTAAAATGTATTGTTTTGGTTGATGCATTCTCCACATAATGCTGTAACTCTACTTCCATGAGACTTCAGAATCCTTGAAAGGAATGAAATGATAATGTAGCAGGCACTAATTAGATTTTGCAATATGACTAAGAGGTTTTCTCTATGTAGTATAATGGTAAATGAAGCCTACTACAGTGATAAATAAGGCTAGCTCTGACAAGTATAAATTATTGCAACCATGTTTGTTTTAATTTTGGGGGGAGATTTAACTAATATTACTTTCAGGTTAATGATTTATTAGTCCATTTCTGACATTGTTTACTGTGGTTTATGCATGAGTATATTTAGTACTTTGCTAGTTACCATTTAATGCAGGGTGGTAATATGAAAACACTTTAAGATAGATCAAAAACAGTAGTAAGTAGCACATTTTCTTCTGAAAAGTTCAACATTAGGATCTTACATAGGTAGACCATGTCAATTAGGATGCTATAGACTAGAAATTATTCTTTCTGTAGAGTACACTTTTTTTAAATTTCAGAATATTACACGATTACAAATGCTTTGGTTATATAAATTGCCTGTGCACCACCTGAGTCAGAGCTATAAGAGTACACATTTTTTTATTCCATCTTCAGTGATCTGCCAAAGAATTATTTATCCTAGAATTAATAAGAACATACAGACTAGTAGTTAAAAATAAATTTTTGAAAATTTAAACAGAATCATCCCAATGAAAACACCACCACCTTAATTTGTAACATATTCTTTTGACCATCATACTTTTAAAATTTACTGTCTTACACACATAAGTATAAAATTATACTTTCATTGTGTTTTTTGTACATTAAAAACCTACTATTATTTGTCTCTGTTTTTTAACTCTCTTAGTCTTGGGAAATACTCTCTTTAGTGTATAGGAAAGTGTTAAAAAGAGAGTAGCATAGCCTAGTTGTCAGAAGGGCAAACCCGAGTCAAATCTACCTGTAGTCTTGGTTTCTCCACTTACTGGCCTTGGAGTATCAGGGAAAATTATTAAACTTCTATTAGTCTATGTTTCCTTTTCTGCAAAATAGGAATAGTCATAATATCTTACATGATTATGTGGGAATGATATGGGCTTTAGAATGGAAAATGCATAGTGTATAAACATGTTGTATTTAGTGTGTGAACTATTAAAATTTCAGTTGGCACTTATGCTACAATTTTTTTTAACTCAAAATTAAACTGTAGCTTAATAGTTGTAATTATTTTAACTGAATTTAATAATTTTTCATGTTGAGTTCAAATCATATATATTATTTTTCATTTATTTTGTACTAACTGCTAAGCCCTTTACATATTGTGTTAGTTTTCTATTGCTGCTTTAACAAAACACTACAGATTTAGTGACATAAAATGTAAATTTATAGCTGGGCTTGGTGGCTGAGTCTATAGTCCCATCTACTTGGGAGGCTAAGGCAGGAGGATCACTTTGAGCCCAGCAATTTGAGACTAGCCTGAGCTATACAAGCCAGACTCTATCTGTAAAGGTGTGTGTGTGTGTGTGTGTGTGTGTGTGAATTAGCTAGATGCAGTGGAAATACTGTTCTGTACCTGTAGTCCCAGCTGCCTGGGAGGCTGAAGTGGGAGGATCATTTAAGCCCAAGAGTTTAAAAGTAGATTGAGCAACAGAGCCAAACCCCATATATTTAAAAAAAAAAAATTTTTTTTTAATGCTGGATGCAGACGCCAGTGCCTATAGTCACAGCTCCTTGGGAGGCTGCAGAGGTGGGAGAATCACTTGAGCTGGGAGATAAATTTATTGTCTTAAAATTCTTGGTATCAGAAGTTTGAAATTTAACTGAGTAAATTAAAGGAATTGATAGGGCTGTACTCTAGAATGTTTTCTTGCCTTTTCTTTCTTTTTGAGACTGTCTGCATAACTTGGCTTGTGGACCCCTTCCATATTTGAAGCCAGCAATGCATGGTTGTGTCTTTCTCATATGTGTCATTCTAACACTAATTATTCTGTATCTCTCTTCTACTTACATGGACCCTTGCTATTATATGGGGCTCAGCCATATAATCCAGGATACTTTTCAGATTTCAAGGTCAGCTGATTAGATACTTTACCAGCTGATTGAAACTTTAATTTCCTTTGACATGTAACATAACATAATCACAAATTGTGGGGATTATGATGTAGACGTCCTTATTGGGGGACAAGGATGGGTATTATTTTGCTTACTATGCATATGTTAACATTTTTAGTCTTCATAACAATGTTGTAAAGTAGGTATTACTATCTCCTTGTTACAGATGGGGAAATTAAGGCATTCAGGAAAAGAAGCTAAATTAAAATCCAGACAATCTCTGTTTTTATCTGTTACCTTGTAATTGACTGTAGTTTCTTGGGGCCCATACTGGTTCCTGTTAATAAAAAGAGGATGATTTGTAAAGGCTGGTATTAGAATCTGTTGAAAAATCATAGTTTTAATTTTTTCATATACAAGTAAAATTTGAACTAGTTCATACTTGTCTATTTGTCAGAATCACCTGAGGCCCATATTGAATGTACCTTTCCAAGCTGTGTATTTTCACAGCAAATGCAATTTGTTTCATAATTGTCCAGATGATTCTTATGATTAGGCAAGTTAAGGGCACCCTAGACTTTCGAAGGTCTATTTTCAGAGGTAAAGAAAACCATTTTTTCCATTCTTTTAAAATTATTTTAAAGTAGTACTCAAAATAAGTAGTTTTTAAGAATGAATACTGTCTATTTTGTAAATTTCTCTGCCCTGTGATTGATTTAAATAGAGCAGTTTATATGTATAACTGACAAATACAAACTCAGTGTTGCCCTTAGTGAACACAACAACCCTGAAGTAATAGATGGCTGGAGAGCTTATTGTGTTTACAGATCAACACATATCAAGCTTACTTTTCTGTAGGGCTCTTGTCAATAAGATAAGTTGGAAAAGCCAAGGCATTTGTTGGTATTCTTTAAATTTTATACCATTTGCTGAAATGGTGGTGAGAGACTGAGATAGTTGTCATTAAGACTCAATATTGTATTGACTCAAGTTGTATCTAGCCTTAGTAATCTATTTCCATCCTGACAAGTGGAAAGTTATTTTGTGAACTTAGTGGGAAGTTACTTTGTGAATTTAGTTTGACTGCAGAATGTCAAGAGGAAAAACCCATTGTTACCTTAACTGCCACTTAATAATTTTATTATTAGGGTTTTTCCCTTTATCCTTATCTAAAAGTTGCCGTTGGCTTTGTTTATCAAACACAGAATCATTAGCTTTAAAGCATTAATAAAACATTCTAAGAAATTTTCTTTGTTTGCGAAATCATTCGTACATTTAATCACCTTCATACATTTGCTCATATTGTTCTCTCTGCCTTGAATAATACTCTCATTTCTGCACACATCTAAACTGGCAGCTTTCTGCTGTGAAGTCTTCCATGATATCTATCTCCTTCACCAGAAGTTGGTTGGCTCCTTTTAATGTCCACACTGTACACTGTTACATGGTATCTTTTGCCTAATACGTATGAATCCATACTATGCATTAATTACTCAGGAAAATAAAATTCGTGTTACTTTTTTAAATTTTCTTATTTCATTTATAATTATAATATATTCTGATATTTATTACAAGTATATTTCATCCTGTGCCCTGAGTGAAGTCATGCTCTAAAACATCCCCTGTTAAAAGGCTTCATTTTTCTAGGTTGTTCTATTCCCAATCCATATTCCTCATCATCTTAAGTGTCTATTAATGTGCAAATAAGGCTATTAGGTAGGTTAGAATCTGCTGTATAAATTCAAATTTATCAAACTTTCAGTTGCCCTGGAGTTATTTATATAGATTCTGATTTAAAAATAATAATAATACTATTAGTAGTTAACCTAGTAAGTAAAAAATAGCACAGAAATAATGAATTAAGAAAATTAAATTGGCTTATTACTTAATGCATATTGTAGATTTTACTTAGTTGTGTAGTAATTAAATATTTATAAAGCATTTAACTCTATGGCAGGCATAGTCCAGTAGTTAACAAAACAGATAAAGCCTTTGCTTTCATGAAGCTTATATTCTAATGGGGAAAATGATAAACATGTAAACAGTCTTATTTTAGATACTGATAATGTGGCATCTGTTCTTTCAAATACTAGTTTTGTAATCCAAATAATCCTAATTTTAAATCAGTGGCAGTAGTATGATGGATCAAAGAGCTCCAGGTTAGTTTAAATCCTGATCGCAGGATTATATGTTTTCAAATGACGATAACAGTATTCTTGTTAAATATATTTAACAAAATGATTTTTAAATGATTTAAATGACTTTTAGGATAATTTTAGAGCTGAAATGTGCCTTACAGATTGTCTCATCCAACTGTTTTGAAACACTTAGATTCGTAGAAACTTTAGTAGACAATTCTGAACAATGACAGCAAATTATAGCAAAATCAGCACTATTTGTGAGAATTCACTGTATTGTTAGCAACAGAAATATGTGTTGGACAGGGATAAATTATAAGAAAAATTTTTTTTTTTTTTTTTGAGACAGTGTCTCGCTCTGTTGCCCGGGCTAGAGTGAGTGCCGTGGTGTCAGCCTAGCTCACAGCAACCTCAAACTCCTGGGCTTAAGCAATCCTACTGCCTCAGCCTCCTGAGTAGCTGGGACTACAGACATGCACCACCATGCCCGGCTAATTTTTTTCTATATATATTTTTTAGTTGGCCAGATAATTTCTATTTTTAGTAGAGACAGGGTATCGCTCTTGCTCAGGCTGGTCTCGAACTCCTGACCTCAAGCGATCCACCTGCCTCAGCCTCCCAGAGTGCTAGGATTACAGGCGTGAGCCACCATGCCTGGCCTGAAAATTTTTGTTAATATAAATGAAGGATTTCAGCATGCCACTTTCAAATTAAACTAGAACAAAAAATATCCTTTTTTCCTTTAGTGTTATAGTTAAATAAATTCTGTATTTTGTAAAGATTAAGTCCATATATAATTTTCTGCTATAATGCCAAACCTTTAAAATTGGTTATATAACACTGTGAATGTGAAGGTAGCCTCTTGCCTTTCTGTAATCATAACAGTTCCAGCCTGGCATTCAGGTCTTTTATTTCAAAAATGAAGAAATTGAGTCTTAGGAATCTCACTTGTCCAAATTAGAGCCAAAATTAAGAATATATCTTAACTTGACTTTAGCCCAGTGAAAGAAAAAAGAAATAAATTTTAAAAATACATACATATATATATATATATGTATATATATATATATCTTTAAATAGAGGGAAGTTTGTTGTAGGTTAAGGTCATTGTGTTTTTATATTCAAATATCAGTTATTTTCAAAAAGCTTTAATATCATCAATGTCAGGCCTACTACATTTGAAAAATTGGCAAAATGAAAATTTGTAATCCAAATAATTAATGCTAATTTAAAATCAATAATGAATGACTTTATTCATTAGTATAATGAATCAAAGAGCTCCATGTGAATAGACTTTGGAACCCGGATTCTGTCATGTCTACTAGGTGTAACTTTTATGCTAAGAATATTCAATATTTAGTTGCTGTCACAAATAATTTTTTTTCCCCCACAATAGGTATTGTCTTCTGAAAATTCTGAAGCAGTGTCAGACATTGAAAGAAGCTCTCCTTTCAGCAGGAAAAGAAGTTGTATGGCATGGACGGACAAATGAAGAACCAGCTCATTACTGTAGCATTTGTGAGGTAAGTTAAGTTTTATTGACAGTTGTTTTGTTACAGATTCTCTAGGTTTTTTTTTTTTTTTTTTTTTTTTTTTTTTTTTTAGACAGAGTCTTATTCTGTTGCCCAGGCTAGAGTGAGTGCCGTGGCATCAGCGTAGCTGACAGCAACTTCAAACTCCTGGGCTCAAGCGATCCTTCTACCTCAGCCTCCCAAGTAGCTGGGACTATAGGCATGCGCCACCATGGCCGGCTAGTTATATTTTTAGATATCTAGCTAATTTTTTTAGTAGAGACGGGATCTCCACTCTTGCTCAGGCTGGTCTCAAACTTCTGAGCTCAAACCATCCGCCTGCCTCAGTTTCCCAGAGTGCCAGAATTATAGGCATGAGCTACCGTGCCCAGCCAGTTCTTTTTTTTTTAAATTATAAATTTACATGTATTTTTATGTAGCGCTCTTGACTAAAATTCACTGTTAAAACTATTATGCTTAAATTCTCATGTGATATTTTACTAACAATAGAAGTATCTCCTATAGAGGTAGTAGAGCCTTACCAGGTGATAATCATCTCCAATTTTAAACTAGAACAAACCATAATAAGTGCACAAATGATCAACAAACTGAATTTAATTCAATGTAGATCAGGCAAATCAATATTATGTTCTTTCAAGTTCATTTTATAACACACTAGTTGATTTTCTCTGTGGATACTTGCAAGAGGTGTAGAAATAAAGGTACAGTTTCTACTCTGGAAGAGCTTACATTCTACTTGGAGAAGACAAATTATTAACAATTCATTGAAATGCCTATGTAACTGTGAAAAATATAAGACTGTAAATATAAGCTATTATGGAAACACTGAGGAAAAATGATTTTTCTGTTTTTCTGCATGGAAGCACACAGACCGGTTAATGTTTGATTCCCTCCTTGAAGGATATGTTTTATTTCAACAGGCAGCATGACAGAAATTGGAGGTTTATAGAATGTCATTAGGCTTTAGGAACATTGTAGAGATGGAGAAGAAAATAGTGTGTTCAATAAAGGATAAGTCCAACATGGCTGGAAAATAGACTACAATTTCTTAAAGTCTGTCAGGGTAGACTTTGTGTAGCTTGCATATCATTTTGATTCATTTTAAGAATTTGATATTTATTCTGAAGTAATTGAAGCCATTAAAAGTTTTCGAGCAGACAACTAATTTAAGGTACCTGTTTCAGAGATAGATGGTTGATAATTTGAGGGTGAAGATAGAAAACAAAGCAGTTACTTTGAAAGCTATTGGAATGATCTTAAGAGATGTTAACTAGGAGCCTAGACTAGAAAAGAGCCTTCAAGAATAAAAAAAAAAAAGGGAAACATTAAAAATCAATAGAACAGTTGATCAAATGGGGAATGATGATGACTTGGAAAATCCAAGATATTTAATTTGTGTCACTATAGTATTGTTACAGCCTATTGTTAGCAATGGAAAGCCTTACAAACTCTGGACTTTAACAGCTGTTCAAATATGACTTAAGGTAATGAGCTTTTTTTATCATTGAAGAAATCAAGCTGAAGTCAGAGAACCACTTAAATGAGAAATTGAAGACTCAATCTAAAGCTTAAAATTCTATAATTCTGAGATAAACTGGTTAAATTCATTGGCTATTTAAATATTTTATAAACCCACCAATGTGTATTATTATGAGATCAAATAGATTCAGGGTAGTTCTTTTCTTCAGAAAAGTGAATTTGTATCTTTTTAGTATTTGGAAACAACTATTACATCCCTCAGTATTATCTGTGATTCTGGCTGAGCCTTTGCAAACTAACTCATCAGTCCTTCTGTATAAGATGTACTTACTATCTCTTGTTAATGTTAATGCTCATGTATACACTGATATTTGTACTTACTTTTCATAATATATCAGGCTTAGAATTGAACACTTATTTACCTATTCGTTTCCTGACCTTGAAAAAAAATCAGATATACATGTATTCATTTATGTTTTGTTGTTGTTGTTGTTGTTGTTCTAACTTTGGTTAAACATTAAACACTGTGATATGCTCTAGAGCTGTGGTCCCCAACCCCTGAGCTGCAGACCGGTACAGGTCCAAAACCAGGTGCACAGCAGGAGGTGAGCGGCAGGTGAGGAAGAGAAGCTTCATCTCTATTTACAGACGCTCTCCATCATTCGCATCACTGCATAAGCTTTACCTCCTGTCAGATCACCTGGTGGCATTCTCACAGGAGCAGGAACCCTACTGTAAACTGCGCATGTGAGGGATCTAAGTTGCACGCTCCTTATGAGAATCTAATGCCTGATAATGTGAGGTGGAACTGAGACAGTGATGCTAGTGCTGGGGAGCAGCTGCAAATATCATTAGCAGAGAGGTTTGACTGCACAATAATTGCAGTGTGCTTGAATCATTCCCAAACCCTACCTCTAGTCTCCCACCCCATCCATGGAAAAATTGTTTTCCATGAAACTGGTCCCTGTGCCAAAAATGCGGGGGACTGCTGCAGACAACCAAAAATTATAAAATATAGTTACTACCTTTGTGGAGCTCAGTCTTTAGAAGAAGGCAAACGTTCATACACACAATAGTATGAGTACATTCAGGAAAAGGAAAAACCAAAAAGCAGAGAATGATTCATACCTGATTATACAGTGGTAAAATAAAAATAGACTGACTTTTATCAAACTTTGAATTCAGCTTTAGCTAATGGTTGTACTGAATATTTAATTTCCTTAAAGTTAGTCTCTAAATATGTAACATTACTCTTGTCTTTGAGTATGCTACAAGATAAATCTGGTGTCTGAAACATACAATCATGGGTGGTTTTTTGTAAGTACTTACATTTAACCAAAAATCACTGCCCAGAATTTCATATAAAGTAGAATTCCATAGTTAAATTAAAGTGGTACAATAAATTAACTCTATCAACTCTAAGAAAATCTCTATTCAGTGCTTTTTTTCTTCTATAAATAGGTGGAAGTTTTTAATCTGCTTTTTGTCAGTAATGAAAGCAATATTCAAAAGACTTACATAGTACATTGCCAAGATTGTGCACGAAAAACAAGTGGAAATCTGGAAAATTTTGTGGTGCTAGAACAGTACAAAATGGAGGACCTGATGCAAGTCTATGACCAATTTACATTAGTAAGTGTATTCAACATGTGAGTACATAGTTAGCTGGGTTGTGAGGCAATGGGATTTGATTTTACTGCCTGATAAATAGAAGTCAATAAGGTACTTACGTTTTCCATTGTCTCAATAGATATTGGTGCATGAAGAAAACTATTCATATTATCCCTATTTTGAAGTAATTTATGTAGATGAAATTTATATGTATTACTATTTTTCTTATTGAGAATGTCTCAAAGAGTAGTCCCAATAATTACATTTTAAAAATGTGTATTTTTAGAATGTTATCAGTTTTTATTCTATTTGATATAATTTACAAAACTTTTTATATGTTACTTAATTTATAGTGATTATCTAAAAAGAAAATGTATGTTTTTTAAATGTTCTTGTGTCTGTAGAGCTAATTGCATTTATTTAAAATCTAGTCCTTCTAAGAAGGAATATACCTTATGGGAATATTTGGTGGAGCTTGACCAAATGGTATGATATATAAGAATTATGAAAGAAAATTAATAGTCTTGTAAATTGCAATTTTAAATTTCAAAGACAAATTCTTTGGGATAACATTTCTGGCTTCAGTGGCCTTATGAAACACAAACAATTCATTGTTTCAGGGCTTTATGGTCTAAATTTTGAAATGTAGTCCCTGATATTTTTTTGTAAATAGTGCTCACAGTGACTTGAGGAAGAAAAAACTTAAGTGGAATATCTAAAACATGTAATCTAGCTAAGACATGTTCATAAGGCAAATGCTAGTGAAGTTTCAATTTTTAAGTTACTTTCCCACAAGACTTCTTTGGGTAGTCTTAAAAATCAGTGAACTAATAATATTCCTAAATGATGAATTCTAGAAAAATGGCGATAATGGTATAGGAGTCTTAGGAAACTGGTTCTAATGGCGATAATAAGAGCATCTCACTTAGCAGACTGTTGAGATTGATATTTTTTTTTACTCACTTCATAAAAAGGCTGTCTGTTGTTTATATCCATGAGCTAGGTAACAAACACTCTTAAGGATTTATGTAACAAAATTTTAACATATTTCATTTTTATTTTTAGGCTCCTTCATTATCAACCACCTCATCTTGATATTGTTCCGTGAACATTAAATGAGACCTTTTCTGCTCTTCAGGAAATTTCTGCACCACTGGTTTTATAGCTGTCTCATAAAACTGCTGACTAAAAACTATGTCTATGCAACCTTCCAAGAACAGAGTGTGGAGCAGTTGGACAGAGCACTGCCTCTATTCCAAGACTTACAAAGCTGATCCAATTTTACATCAGAAAAATAATAGTAATCATATATTTTGTGTATATATGACAAAATCATCAATGTTATACAGGCTATTAACTTGAAGACAGCCTTTTTAATGATAATTTAATTCTGGGATGATGAGTTAATTTTCATGTGTATTTTACTCCTTCAGAATTTTTCTGGGGAAAAAAATACTGTCCTAGGTGGTCATTTCTTTGTAAGATAGTTAAGGAATTTAAATCTTTCTTTGGTCAATTTTTTTTTAATGTGAAAAACTAAGAAAGTTTTTTTATGCTTTATGTTTTTCTGTGTTGTTTTGAAACCATGGTGATTACACTTGTGGTTCTGAAATAAATTTTAAAAAAATTCATGGCCAAGATACAAAGATAATGGATTGCACATAGACTAAGAAATAAACTTCAGATTTGTGACTTTTGTTTCTAATCTTGATACGATTTACACTATTTATAAGTACATATTTATTGCTTGAAAGATATTTGTGAATGGAATGTTGTTATTTTTTCCAGACTTACCTGCCATTAAATACTAAGGAGTTCTGTAATTTTAAGCACTACTCCTATTACATTTTCTATGTGTAAATAAAACTGCTTAGTATTGTACAGAAACTTTTATTAAAATTGTTTAATGTTTAATGGGTTTTCCACTGCTTGCGTTTTAAAAAGACTTTCTGTAAAGACCCAGTTTTATTCATTTTCAAATTTAATGATATGTATTTTATGTGTGCATGTGTGTGTGTACACACATATATGTAGAAATCTCAATATATAATTGTATAAAGATAAAACAAAATTTTTAATTTTTTACATCTATGATACTTTTTGAGGTGCCTACTATAAAGTAATTACTTACAAGAGTATAATTATTTTTAAAGTAAATGTCTTTTAATCTGTTTTATTAAGTTTCAGTTGTTGTAGTGATAGCCAATAAATAATTGCTGGCAAAATGTATTATATAATAGTAAAAAACAAACAAGGTTTTAAAGGGATCATTATATAGATTTGATAAATCTTGTTTATCATTTAGGGTTTTTTATGGAAAAGAGGTGCAGAATAATGACCTATTTTAGAACAAATATATTAAGTGACTTATTTTTTTAGAGCTAGATGACTTTGAAATTCTGTGCTTTCCTGTTTGTATACAAACATGGTTTAGGAACAAGGGGGAGAACAATATTTAAAATTCTATATAACTAGTAAATTTTAACAAGTTCTATAAAAACTTTTACTTCATATTAATATGAACAACTTACTTTTAATGAACAAATTTATCTCATTTTATAATAACACCTGGCTTTTCTACCTCTGCTTTCTGGAACATTCTCATTTTATCACATTGTTCTTTCTAAAAAGAGTTTTCCAGGGAGCTTTAGTAAAGAATCATAGAGTGCTATAAGTGAGGTTATGTAAAATGTAAAAGAATTTATAATCTTATCTGAGGAAATGTTTTAACAATTGTATTAATGAAGCACTTTTTTCAAACTGCTTTGGAGTATTTTGGTGTCCTAGAAATAGTTTAAAGACAAAACCCATGAAAGTATTTTGATTAAATAGGGTAATAATTTTTTTTTCAAGTATTGAAATCTATTAACAGTAATCACCTATATCTAATTTCAGAAGGAAATAATTGCAATTTTTAGTTAAGGAAGAAAAAGTACTAAGTGTTTCTAGATATTTTAAATGCTAATATTTTTGTGATTTTCATATAATTTTTTTATTCAAAGATCATTGAGAATAAAAGTCAAGACAAACTTTCTTTGCCAAACAAAAGCTAAAAATCAACCCTTAGGAAACAAAGATTATAGAATAGTAGGGCTACACATGAATATTTCTTTTTTTTCTTTTTTTTTTTTTTTTGTTTGTTTGTTTGTTTTGAGACAGAGTCTCACTCTATTGCCCGGGCTACAGTGCCGTGGCATCAGCCTAGCTCACAGGGTCAGGCAATCCTAGGGTCAAGCGATCCTCCTGCTTCAGCCTCCTGAGTAGCTGGGACTACAGGCACACGCCACTATACCCAGCTAATTTTTTCTATATATTTTTAGTTGTCCAGCTAATTTCTTTCTATTTTTTTAGTAGATACAGGGTCTCACTCTTGCTCAGGCAGGTCTCTACCTCCTGAGCTCAAACGATAGGCCCACCTCGGCCTCCCAAGTGCTAGGATTACAGGTGTTAGCCACCGCTCCCGGCCATGAATATTTCTTAGCAATTCTGTTTTGTATTACTGACATATAAAATCTTATGTCTCAACTCTTTTTAAGATGATTCATTTCAAGATTAATATAAATTGAATTTACTGAATTTACCTGGAAATGAAAATGACATTTTTTTCCTTTATTAATACATATTTGGATATGTTGAAAATAATACTTTTCAGAAGCTTATACTCTTTATTTTTTTTTCATTTCAGCTTATTATGGGGGTACAAAAGCTCAAGTTATATATATTGCCCATGACTCACCCATCCCCCTGAGTCAGAGCCTCAAGTGTGTCCATTCCCCAGACAGTGTGTCTGGCACTCACCATGTAGTCATACCTCCATCCCCTCCCCCCACCCCACCCCCCTCAGAAGCTTATACTCTTTAAATGGATAGAGAATCAGAAGTGAAAATCAAATATAGCATTACTTCGAAGTATATCTAAATTAGTGAAGTTCTCTGTGACCTACTTTCTTTTCATCAATTTATCATCTTTAATAAGTTGGATTTTGGAAGGTCTTAAATAGATTTATTTTTCTTTTAAAGCTGTTAAACTCTTCCAAGTGCCTTTCAGTTCAACAAATTTGGATTATAGCACACATTATTTAGAAGAAGACTTTAATCCAAAAATAGCACAAAACAGCACATATTTTTCCAAAAATAAAATAGCAACTAAGTGGAAAACGGAACCATAATCTCTTCTCTTTACCAGCAATGAAAAATAAACTTTTCTTAATGATTAATTTGCATTTTTTCCATGAATATATAATTCAAGTATACAATCCAGTTATTTCCAAAAATCTTGGCTTCTGTATTTTAGTATAAAACCTTACAATCCAGTTGTTTCCAAAAATCTTGGCTTCTGTATTTTAGTATAAAACCTAAGTTGCTTTTGCAAAGTTACTAAGTTGCAAAACAGGATCTTAAATATTAGTATTTGGCCAACTGAAGTTTATGATACATTACTGGAATTTCAACATCAATGAAGTCTATTTTTCAGAAATATTTGAGCCTTATTGTTCAAGTCTTTAAGTTACCATGATACATATTTTCATTTATTCAGGACATTTTCTTACTTAGTTTCTCCTAAAAACCAAATATGGATAAGATGTGAACTTGCCCCCTAACCTCCATACCCACAATGATTTTACCATCTATTATTATGGGAGATTCATGGAAATAAATAACATAAAGGGTACTACTAAGATTTGCATTAGAAGATGGGTTAAATTGTATACTTCCATATTTCACAGAACATGAATGCTTGGGAACTTAAAGCTGTTTTGTAATGACTAAGGCATTGGCAGAATTAACAGACAACTGCAGAAAGTACCTGATGGTGTAAAACCTTTTCAGTTATGTTAGACTTTTACTCTTTTTACAGTTAGTAATAGAGATGTTTATTGGTTTTAAATGAAAGGATATCAAAAGTTTGGCAAATCTTCCTATTCACCACACTCCATTTGTTTCATACACTCCCTTTACTCTCTACACATACCCCAGGGGATATTTTGACCTTGAACTTTTATGTTGTAGAATGGAAGTAAAGGAACGGATTTGGGAAACAATTTTAAGAAGAAATTTCACAGATCCCATTAATTTTTTCCCAGTAAAAAGGATGCTTTAACAAGGTAGAAGCTAGAAGGGACAAAGCAGAAGATTACAATTTACTTGTAAACGATTAAGCTTGTTTTTAGTATGACAATTATACCTACCATTGTGTTTACTGGTAAAAAGCCTTGTGCTAAAGACTTTCCATATATTTTTCTATTTAGCCCCTCAGTGAGCACCTGAGGTAGATACTGTTTTGTTTTCATTTTATGAATAAGGAATTAAGGGATAGGAAGTTGGAAAAAGATCAACTTTGTGCTACTTCCACAGTCAGTGATACTCTACCGCCCACACTATGAAATTAGAATTGCTAAATGCTTACATGGCATTTGTGTCTAAAGAATTTTCACGATGCTGACTTTTAATTTGATAACATATAATTAGGATAAGCATAACTAAGTTTTTAATTTTTATTTTTACTAATTGGAGAGATTCACATGCAATTGGAAGAAAAAATACAAAGGTCCTATGTATCTTATGACTCTTTCCCTTAATGGTCACATCTTGCAAAACTATAATACTGCATCTAACATACATTGATAGAGTCAACATACAGAATTTTTCTATCACTGCAAGGATCCTTCTTGTCACCCTTTTATATTCACTTCCATCGCCTTCCCTCCACCCTCGTCCCTGAACCCTGGCAACATTGATGTATTATTCATTTCTATTACATAATAATTTCAAGAGTGTTTTGTAAGGCATGTACCCTGTGGTGATGAGTTTATTTCACAAAGTAATTCCTGGAAATGTATCAAGATTGTCTGTATCATTAGTTCTTTTATTTCTGAGTCATAGTCCATGGTATAAGATAGATGCACTACCTCTTATTTAGACATTGCTGTGTTCTGAATGTTTGTGTCCATCCAAAATTCTTATGTTGCAGTTCTAACCCCCAAGGGAAAATGAGGCCATGGGTTTGTTGGAAGGTAATTAGTTCATGAACGGGATTGGTACCCTTACAGAAGTGACCCCAATGGGTTAATTTGCCCCATTGTGTTTATGTGAGGATACAACAAGATGGTACCTTCTATAAGCCACGAAGAGGGCTCTCAACAGACACACGAGCCTACTAGTGCCTTGATCTTGGACTTTCCAGCCTCCAGAACTATGGAAAATAACTTTCTTTTAGAAAGTGATTTCAGTTTATAGTATTTTGCTATATTTGTCTCAGCCACAGTGGACTGAGACATTCATATATCCACTGAAGGACAGTTTACAGGGCAATTATGAATAAGGCTACTATAGCTGTACTATTTTGTGCAGACATATATGTTAATTTCTCTTGGTTAAATACCCAAGAGGGCAAATGCTGATTCATTTAGCAGTTGCATATTTTAGTTTAAAAAAGAACAGTTGCCAAACTTTTTCAGAGCGACAGTACTATTTTACATTCCTGTAAATTTTACATTTAAATTCTTACCAACAATGTATGTGTGGCCTAATTTCTTCACATCCTTGCCATCATTTGCTATACTATCTTTTAATTTTAGCCATTTGATAGGTGTGATAGCTATGGTAGCTTAGCTTTCTCTAATGATTAATGGTGTTGAATAACAATATTCTTATTTCTCATTACATTAGTATGTCCTCTTCACTGAAATACTTATTTGTATCCTTTGCCCACTTTTTTTTCCCCCAAATGTTACAGGGTTAGAACACCTTGGTTACATAAATTGCCTTTGCACCACCCAGGTCAGAGCTACCAGAGTTTTCTATAGCCTAGATTCCCATACATTGTTGGATAGTGAATTACAAATATTTTCACCCAGGTTGTAGCTCTTATTATTATCACCATAACAGTCTTTTCACAGAGCAGAAGTTTTGAATTTTGTTGAGGTCCAATTCATTTTTTTTTGTTTGTTTTGATTGAGTGTATACAGTAGTGTCAAGTCTCTTTGTTAGACCTAAATCTCGAAGATATTTTCTTATGGATTTTCCTAAAATTTAACATTTATATTCATAATTCATTGTGATTTTTTTTATATAAATTGTGAGGCTTATGTGAGATTTTTGTTTTTCATTTGGATTTTTTGTTTGTTTTCCTTTATGCTTTTGGCCTGTGGATGTCCAAACTCTGGCACCACTTGTTTGTATCTCTATTAAAAAAATAACAAAAAATAGTGGAGTATCTTTGTGTTGCTCTATTTCTTTCTTCCATTTTTATTTGTGTTCATCCTCTGTCAGTGCCACACTATCTTGATTACTAAAGTTATATACTAGGTCAATATTTGGTAAACAATTTCTCTTTATTCTTCGAAATGGTTTTAGCTATTTTAGAGCCTTTGTCTTTTCATATAAATTGTAGAGTAAGTTTGTGTATATCTACAGTAAACCTTATTACATATCTAGGTAAGTATCTTTGCAGTATATTTCTGCATTTAACGTAAAGGTTAATAAAATTAAGAAATTGACATTGCTATTATCTTGAGTATCCCAATTCATAATTATAATATCTCTTCATGCAAGTTTTCATTGATATCTTTTATAAGCATTTCGTAATGATCAGCATGCAGATTGTGTGCAGAACTTGTATATACAGAACATTTCATTTTCTCTTAAGAGATGTTAATAGTATTGGTTTTTTCATTTCTACTTCCACATGTTCATTTTTAGCCTACAGAAATATGGCTGACATTTCTGTGTTTATCTAATATCCTATGACCATGCAGAATTCATCTGTTAGTTGAAAAAGAATTTTTGGATACTCTCTTAGACTTTGTATGTATTAATATGTAGTCATATCTACAAGAAAGAACAGTGTTATTTCCTCATTTACATTATATATTAATATTTCTTTCATTTAGTTTTCTTATCTTACTGCAGCAGCTGAAACTTCAGTACTGTGTTGAGTAAGAATGATGAAAGTAGACAATCTTAGGAAAAAACATTCAGTCTTTCATAGTTGTATGATACCAGCACAGCTGTAGGTTTTTTTGCAGATGTTCTTTATTAAGAATAAATGACCGAGGGCCAGGCGTGGTGGCTCACACCTGTAATCCTAGCCCTCTGGGAGGCTGAGGTGGGTGGATCGCTCGAGGTCAGGAGTTCGAGACCAGCCTGAGCGAGACCCGTCTCTACTAAAAATAAAAATAAGTTATCTGGACAACTAAAAGCGTATATAGAAAAAAATTAGCCGGGCACGGTGGCGCATGTCTGTAGTCCCAGCTACTCGGGAGGCTGAGGCAGTAGGATCGCTTCAGCCCAGGAGTTTGAGGTTGCTGTGAGCTAGGCTGACGCCACGGCACTCACTCTAGCCCAGGTAACAAAGTGAGACTCTGTCTCAAAAAAAAAAAAAAAAAAAAGAATAAATGACCCTCAATCCTATTAGATTTTACCATTGCGTACTGCAATTTTCAGTTCCTCTTGTTTTCTGCATCTGTTGGTATCAATCATGATTTTTCTTTTTAAATTTGTTGGATTACATTAATTTAATTGATTTTCAAAAGTTGAAGCAGCCTTGTATAGCTGAGATAAGTAATAGTTATGTTGGATTTTTTTTTTTTGTGATTGTTAGGTTTAGTTTACCAATATGTTGATTTTTGCACCTAAGTCCACAAGAGATAGTGATCTATGGTCTTCTATTTTTATATTGTCTTTGTCTGGTTTTGGTGTCAGCATAATAATGGCCTCGTTTGGAATTGGAAAGTGTTTTGCCTCTTCCAGCATCTGAATGGATTGTGTGAAATTTATGCTAACTCCTTAACTATTTGGGAAAATTATCCAATAATGCCATCTTATTTGGGATTTTCTTTTTTGGAGCTTTTTGAAGTGCCAGTTTACTTTCTTTAATTGTTACAGGACTACTCAGATTGTCTCTTTCACCTTAAGTTCTCAGATTTTGTGGGTTTCAAGGAGTTCCTCTAGTTATCAAAATTCCTCATACTATTTTGTTATTATCCTGTTTTATTCCTTGATATTTTGTGATGTTGCTTTTATTGATTTCTTGCAGCTTTGTTTTTCTTTTTTCTTGTCTTAGATTTATTTTGCTGTTGTTATTTTAGTTATTTTATGTAGTTACTTAGGTTAATTTAAAGTTTTCCTTTTTCTTGTATACATATAGTGAAATAAATTCGTTTTTCACTATTTTAATTAATTCCTGCATAATTTAATAGGTTGTTGTTTCTTTTTCATTCAATTATATGTATATTTTTAAAACGTCCTTTGAAATTTTCTCTTAGATCAATGTATTATTTAGACATGTATTGTGTAATTTCCAAGTTGGGGACAGAGGAAGGTTCCTGGTTATTTTTTTCCTGTGGTATTGATCTCTACTTTAGTTCACTCTGGTCAGAAAATATACTGTGTATCATTTCAGTCTTTTAAATTTGTTGAGATTTGAGTTATGTCCTAGGATGTACCTTTCATGCTGAGTTTTTCATGGGTACTGGAATAATTGTCTTTTCTGCTCTTGTCGGGTAGAGTGTTCTATAAATTTCAATAAATTTATTTAGATTATTGGCTTTTGTTTGTTTTGTTTTGTTGGTTTATTCTGTTCAGATTTTCTGTATCCTTGCTGATTTGTCTAGTAGTTTTAACAATTGCTAAGCTAAGAGTCTTGAAGTCCTCAAATATAATGGTGGGTTTGTCTATCTCCCCTGTTCATATTGAAGCTTTGTTGTTGTTACATAAACATTTAGAATACTATGTCTTCTTGGAGAAATTTCCTTTTATTCATTTTATAATGTCCATGTTTGCCTCTAATAATTTTCTATGCTGTGAAGTCTATTTTATCAGACATCAATATAGCTCTTAAATAAAAAAAACTATGCATGTTATATATTTTTCAAATATTTATGTAAGCAACATATAACTGGGTCATGTTTTATACTTTTTCAGTCAAGGCTTTGATGGTGCATATAGTCTATCCAAGTTGAAGGCAATATTGATATTGTAGGGCTGCCATTTTACTTTATTTCTATTCTTGTTTCTCATTATTCTGTTAATCTATTATTTCCTGTTTGTTTTTTACTATAATATGTTTCTTTGAATAGTTTCCTGAATAGTTTTTGAGCTATTATAATATACATTTGAAACTTATCACTACCTACCTTTATCCACTTGGACTGAATTTGGAAACCCTACCTTCCCTTTTTATCTTTTAAACATAATTATCTAATTATTTTCTTCATGTGAATTGAGCATCACATCAAATGTTGCTATAATTATGTTCCAACCATCAATATGATTTTAAAAACTCATGCAAAGTTATGATAGTCTATTTACCCTAATTTTTATATATTTTAATCTTCTCTTTCCCTTGAATTTTCAAGCCTTCATATATTTCCTTTTTGTTTAATTTACTTCAGCCATTATTTACATAAGAATGTCTTAGCAACTAACTTTCTGAATTTCTTTCATCTGAGATTTTTTTTTTGTTTCTTTATATATATACACACACACATATACATATATATATTTCTAAAGAATGATTTATATCTCTCTGGGCTGACAGTGTTTTCTTTTCACAATTAAAAAATGTTGTCATTTCTTTCCAGGCTTCATGGTTTCAAATAAGAAATCCATTGTGATTCAAGTTATTTGTTCCCTTACAAATAATTTTTCGTTTATCTCTGAATGTGTTTAATACTTTAATTTTTAGAAGTATGTTACAATAAGCTCCAAAAGGTGAACAGAATTGCAGGAACCTGTGAGATTATAATAAAGGTAATATTCACCAAACTTCCAGAAGTAACGTGTGGAACTAAAAAACTGATAATTGCCTCCAAACTTTGCAAATTTGGTAAAGATATACATCTTTCAAATCAAGAAATCACTTGATTTGATAAAGTTTGGAAGCATTATCAATTTTTTAGTTCCAGACACCACTTCTGGAAGTTTGGTGAGTATCACCTCGTTGTTAGAATCTCACAGATTTGTGCAACCCTATTCACCTTGTGGAGCTTATGTTCTTTTTGTTTTTCAGAAAAGATAAAACTGAATGTTTCTGTTCACTTAATTTTTTCCTTTGTCTTCTGCATTCTCTTATTAAACAAACTTATTGTCTTATTTTCATTCATATATTTTTCATATATATTTAGATTTGTTTCTTACCCTATTTCTTTGCTGAGATTTTTCTGTACTTTGTTTCAAGGGATTTGGAATTGCTTGTTGAAGTATTTATATGAAGTATTTATATTCATAGTGTCTTTAAAATCATTGTAAAGTCAGCAAGATAGCAGTATGGAAATCTCAGATCCCTTCCCCACATACACATAGATTTAAAACAATATAAATATCAAAATACCTTTTTAAAAAGCCCAGAATTTTAGCAAGAAGTGGCAGTACCCCAGATAAACACAAAACCATGTCAGTCACACTGAAATGACTAGCAAGAGCAATACCACTTTACCTGTTTTAGTTATCCACCCCTAAACCCTAGTATAGCTTAGAGCCAAGAGAAATTGCTACTATTCTCTGGAAAAAGGAAAAGAGTGCAGAAAACATTCAGTGCCCCTCGTGTTTCAGTATAATCCTTGAGGTTCCAGGTTCTATTGTACCTTAGAGAGAGCACTGAAAAGAGTTAGAATAGTTTCAATACCTGGAGTTGCTAAGGGAATGGCACTTTCTTCTGGCCTGTAACTCTATAAAACTAGGAAAACATGCATAACTGAGGCTTCTTCCCCCAGGAAAGAGGAGGAAGAGTGGTTCATATCACCACTGTCCCCAGCCTTTTAGTGTGCTGCCCCAGATGTTAGTTTGTGTGTCACTTTATACATCAGACTGATGGATATGACACAGTCACACTTTTTTCAAGAACAAGATGTTACAGGCTCTTGAAAACAAAACAAAAATGCTGAAGCAGCTAGGAAGGAAGGCCCAGAGTCTCTAGCTGGACTGACTAATAAATTTGTTTTCTAGTGAAAGCTGATCTTCAGAGACTGAGAGAGAGGACTGTTTCTTCAAATGTATAGACATAGACACAAAGCTACAAGGAGTATGAAGAATTGAGAAAACAGGACATAATCAAAAGAACAAAATGTCTCTCTATAAGCCAACAATAAAGAAATGGAGATCCATGAATTGCCTGACAAAGAATTACAAACAGCCTCAGTGAATTACAAGAGAGCACAGATAGATAACTATTTGAAATGAGAAAAGTGGTACTTGAACAAAATGAGAATATCACAAATAGGTAGAAATGACAAAGAACCAAACAGAAATTCTGGAACTGAAAACTTCAATAATTCAACTAAAAAATTCACTAGAGGGTTTGAATAGCAGACTTGATCAACTTGAGGAAATAGTAAATTCTAAGTAAAACATGTTATTTGAAATTAGCCAGTCAGGAGGAAAAAAAACAAAAGAATACAAAGACTGAAGAAAGAAAAAGGGACTTGGACACCACCAAGCAAGGCAATATATCACATTATGGAATTCCAGAAAAAGGAGAGAAAGGGAGGAGAGATTGGAGAGAAGGAAGGGTAGAAAGATATTTGAAGAAATAATGACTAAAAACTCCCCATCCCAGGAAGAGAGATTGATATTGAGATTCATGAAAGTCAAAGGGCACTAAATGGGATGAATCCTAACAAGTCTACACCAAGACATATTAACATCAAACTGGCAAAAAGCAAGGAGAAATTTGCAAGCAGCAAGGCAAAACCACTTTGTCATATACAGTAATTCTCTATAAGCCTATCAGTGGAATTCTCAGCAGAAACCACGCAGGCCAGAGAAGAGTATAATGATTCAAAGGGCTAGGGGGAAAAAATGTCAACCAAAAATCATATATCCAGCAAAACTGTCCTTCAGCAATGAAGGCAAAATAAAGAGGTTCTCAGACATACAAAATCTGAGAAAGTTCATCACCACCGGAACTGCCTTCCAAGATATGCTAAAAGGAGTTATTCAGATTGAAACAAATAGACACTAAATACCAAAGCTAGGACATGAAAGCATAAGACTCACTAATAAAGGTAAATATATAAATATGCAGAATACTGTATTACTCTAATGGTGATCTATAAATCATTTTTAGCACTAGGATAAAGGATAAAAGACAAAAGTGTTAAAAGCTATAAAAACAAATATTTATGAATGAATATACACTGTAAATGACATAAAATGTAACAAAAAGTCAAGGGGGAGATAAAAGTGTAGATGCAATTGCAGCTCACTTATCAGCTTAAAATAGAGTTTTAATTGCAAGATAGTTTATGTAAGCCTCATGTAACCAAGAAAATAATAACCACAGTAAATACAGAAAGGAGGAAAGAAATCAATTTTATCTCAACACAAAAACTACAAAGGAACATGGCTAGAGAAGAAAGAGGGCCAAAAAAAACTACAAAACATGTAACCCTTAACAAAATGACAATACTTACTCCTTACCTGTTTAAAATATCTTAAAATGTAAATAGATTTAATTCTTCAAGCAAAAGACATAAAGTAACAAAATAGGTTTAAGAAAAATAGGAACTAACTATATGTTTATACAAGAGACTCACTTCGGAATCAAAGAGACACATACAAAATAGACTTTAAGGCTGGGTGCGATGGCTCATGCCTGTAATCCTAGCACTCTGGCAGTCCGAGGCAGGTGGATCGCTCGAGGTCAGGAGTTCGAGACCACCCTGAGCAAGAGCAAGACCCTGTCTCTACTAAAAATAAAAGGAAATTATATGGACAACCAAAAATATATATAAAAAAAAATTAGCTGGGCATGTTGGCACATGCCTGAAGTCCCAGCTACTCGGGAGGCTGAGGCAGTAGGATTGCTTAAGCCCAGGGGTTTGAGGTTGCTGTGAGCTAGGCTGATGCCACAGCACTCACTCTAGCCTGGGCAACAGAGTGAGACTCTGTCTCAAAAAAAAAAAAAAAAAAAGACTTTAAGTCAAGACTGTCAGAAGAGACGAAGAATGCCATTATATAATGATAAAAGGGAAAATGACTGAGGGTGATAGAGAGATAAATAGAAAGATATGCACGCAACATAAGAGCACCTAAATACATAAAGCAAACATTGACATATCTAAAGGTAGAAATACTATCTTAGGAGGAGACTTTTAATACTCCACATTCAAACAATGGGTAGAATATACACATAGAAAATCAGACTTTAACAGAGAAAAGCAGACTTTAACAACACCATAGACCAAATGGAGCTAGCATAGTAGACGTATACTGAACATTCCACACAATAGCAGCAGAATACAAATTTCTCAGATACAAACAAATCTTCCAGATGCACACCTTAGATTATAAAACAAGTCCTAAAAAAAACTCAGGAAGATTAAAACATAAAATATATTTTCTCATGACCATAATGGCAACTAGGAATCAATAACAAAGGAAAACTGAAAAATTCACAAATAAATGTTAAGATAACAGAATCTTTAAAAATGGATCAGGAGGAAATTAAATTGTTAAAAACAAAAAAGTTAAAAATATCTCAAAGCAAACAAATGAAAATACAACATACAACAACTTTCAGATGAAGCAAAGCAATAATAAAAAGAAGTTTTACACTTACATTAAAAAATTGAGGCCGGGCGTGGTGGCTCACGCCTGTAATCCTAGCCTTCTGGGAGGCCGAGGTGGGTGGATCGCTAGAGGTCAGGAGTTCCAGACCAGCAAGAGCGAGACCCCGTCTCTACTAAAAATAGAAATAAATTATCTGGACAACTAAAAATATATATATAGAAAAAATTAGCCGCCCATGGTGGCGCATGCCTGTAGTCCCAGCTATTCGGGAGGCTGAGGCAGCAGGATCGCTTCAGCCCAGGAGTCTGAGGTTGCTGTGAGCTGGGTTGACGCCACAGCACTCACTCTAGCCTGGGCAATAAAGTGAGACTCTGTCTCAAAAAAAAAAAAAAAAAAAAAAAAATTAAAACAGCCTAACTTTAACCCTCAAGGAAGTAGAAAGAAAACAAAATCCAAAGTTAACAGAATGAAGTAAAAAACAAAGATTAGAGCAGAAATGCATCAAATAGACAATAGAAAAATAATAAAAAACAACCAAATTAAGTTGATGTTTTGAAAAAATAAAATTGACAAATCCTTAGCTACATTAAGAAAAAAAGAGAGAAGGGCAAAGTAAGTTAGAAATAAAAGAGGGGACATTACAATGAGTGATTACAAAATTAAAAGGATCAAAAGGAACTATAAAGGATAACCATTTGCCAGCAAACTGGATAACCTAGAGGAAATGGACAAATTTAGAAAAATATACAAACTACCAAGAACAAATCATGAAGAAATAGAAAACTTTAAAAGAACAACAAAGAATAAGGAGATAGAATTAATAATCAAAAATGTCCCCAAAAAGAAAAGCACAAGAGCAGGTAGCTTTGCTAGTGAATTCAACCAAATATTTAAAGGAAAATTAACATCGACCTTCCTTAAATTTCTTCTCAAAAAATTGAAAAAGAGAGTACATTTCAAAACTCATTTTTTGAGGCCAACGTTAATCCAATTCCAAAGCCAGACACAGACACTATAACAAGAGAAAATTCCAGGACAATATCCTTTTGAATATAGATACAAAAATCTTCAAGAAAATTATAACAAACCAAATTCAACAAAACATTCATTGAGAGAATCATGCAACATGATTAGGCAGGATTTATTTCCAGGAAACAAGGATGGCTAAACATATACAAATTAATTAATGTGATTTAAATTAACAATTAAAAATAAAAATCGCATGATCATATCAATAGATGAAGAAAAATCATGAGACAAAATTGAATGCTATATCATGATAAAAATGCTCAACAAACTACTATGGAAGGAATTTACTTCAGCACAATAAAAGCCTTATATGAGAAGCCTACAGCTAATACTGTATTCAATGGTAGGAAATGGAAATCCTTTTCCCTATGATCAGGAACAAGGAAAGCATGCCCCCTGACATCACTCCTACTCAACATAGTATTGTAAACTCTAGTACTTAGATTGATTCTTGGAAGATCCTGCCTGAGCTTGCCGTTAGATAAAGAAAGAAAAATAAGGACGGAAGGGAGAGAGGGAGGGAGGGAAAGAAAGAAAGGAATGAAAGAAAGGAAAAAGAAGTAGAAGAAAAGAAAAGAAATAAAAGACATCCAAATTTGAAGTGAAGAAGTAAAATGATCTCTTTCCAATGGCATCATCTCACATATAGAAAAGTATAAGACCATAAAAAACTGTTAGAACAAAGGTTTTTTTACTATATATTTTGTTTTTTTTTTTTTTTTTTTTTTTTTTTTTTTTGAGACAGAGTCTCACTTTGTTGCCCCGGCTAGAGTGAGTGCCGTGGCATCAGCCTAGCTCACAGCAACCTCAGACTCCTGGGCTTAAGCGATCCTACTGTCTCAGCCTCCCGAGTAGCTGGGACTACAGGCATGAGCCACCATGCCCGGCTAATTTTTTTTGTATATATATTTTTAGTTGGCCAGATAATTTCTTTCTATTTTTAGTAGAGACGGGGTCTCACTCTTGCTCAGGCTGGTCTCGAACTCCTGACCTCGAGCGATCCACCCGCTTCGGCCTCCCAGAGCTAGGATTACAGGCGTGAGCCACCGCGCCCGGCCTTACTATATATTTTGAAATCAGGAAATATGATGAACCAACTTTGTTTTTTGTCAAGATTAATAAATATATTAATAAGTCTATTTTTCATTGCTATAAAGGAAATACACGAGGCTGAGTAACTTATAAAGAAAATAGATTTATTTGGTTCACAGTTCTGCATACTGTATAAGAAGCATATTGCAGCAGTTCCTTTCGGTGAGGGCTTCAGGGAACTTCCAATCAGGATGGATGGTGAAGGAGAAGCAGGGAAATAGGTGTGTCACATGGTGAAGAGCAGGAGCAAGAGAAGGGGGGAAGTGGTGCCAGGCTCTTTTAAACAACCAGCTAATATGTCAACTGATAAATCGAGATCTCACTTGTTATCATGGGGAGGACACCAAACCATTCATGAGGGATCTGCCCCCACGACACAAACATCTCCCACCAGGCCCTACTTCCAACACTAGGGATGAGATTTCAACCATATCAATAAACAACTTCAATAAATTTGCAGTATACAAAATCAACATGCAGACATCAGTTGAGTTTCTATGCAGTAACAATGAACTGTACAAAAAGAAAATTAAGAAAATGATACCATTTACAATAGCATTCAAAGAATGGAATACTTAGGAATAAACTTAACGAAGGTGGTGAAAGATTATACACTGATAACTACAAATCAATGAGAGAAAGAAGACACAAATAAATGGACAAGCATCCTGCATTCATGGATTGCAAGAAAATACTATTGTTATTATAATATCGCCCAAAGCAATCTACAAATGTAATGTAATTCCTATGAAATGCCAATGGTATTTCTTGCTGAAATAAAAATAATAATTCTGAAATTCATATGGAATCACAAAAGATGCTGCATTCCCAAAGTAATCTTGAGAAAGAACAAAGCTGGATTCATATTTCCTGATTTTGAAATATATTGTAGGTTGTTGCAAAAGTAATGGAAATTTTAGCAATTTTAAAATTTGCCATTTGCTGTTGGAATACATTCCTAAATAAATATGGTTATGTTACACATCATTTTAATGCACACTTCTCACTTTTTTTTGCTAATGACATTACTTGCTGTTTTTTAAATTTATTTTAGACTATGGAATTGATGGTAGATGAAAAGCAAATTTGAATGATTTTTTTTTGAGTTGAAAATGGGTCAGAAAGCAGTGGAGACAACTCGCAACATCAACAATGCATTTGGCCCAGGAACTGCTAATGAATGGACAGTGCAGGGGTGTTTCAAATTTTGCAAAGGAGACGAGAGGCTTGAAGATGAGGAGCACAGTGGCCAGAAGTTGACAACAACCAATTGAGAGCAATCATCAAATCTGATCCTCTAACTACAAGAGAAGTTACCGAAGAACTCAACATTGACCATTCTATGGTCATTCAGCATTTGAAGCAAATTGGAAAGGTTAAAAAGTTTGATAACTGGGTGCCTCATGAGCTGACGAAAAATTAAAAAAAAAATCATCTTTTAAAAGTGTCCTCTTATTGTAAACAACAATGAACCATTTCTTGATAAGATTGCACAACGAAAAGTGGATTTTATGCAACATCCAGTGATTACCACCAGCTCAGTGTTTGGACTGAGAAGAAGCTCCAAAGCACTTCCCAAGGCCAAACTTGCACAAAAAGAAGAGTCATGGTCACTGTTCAGTGGTATGCTGCTGGTCTGCTCCACTATAGCTTTCTGAATCCCTGCAAAACCATTACATCTGAGAAGTATGCTCAGCAAATCCATAAGATGTACAAAAACTGCAATGCCTGTAGCTGGCATTGGTCACCAAAAAGGACCCAATTCTTCTCCACTATAACTTCTGACCATAGGTCACACAACCAATGCTTCAAAAAGGTAAACAAATTGGGCTATGACATTTTGCCTCATTTGCCATGTTCACCAGACCTCTTGCCAACCAACTACCACTTCTTCAAGCATCCTGACAACTTTTTACAGGGAAAATGCTTCACAACCAGCAGGATCCAGAAAATACTTCCAAGAGTTCATCAAATCCTGAAGTATGCATTTTTACACTAGAGGAATAAACAAACTTATTGCTCATTGACAAAAATGTGTTGATTGTAATAGTTCCTATTTTGATTAATAAAGATGTGCTTAAGCCTAGTTATAATGATTTAAAATTCACATTCCAAAACTACCATTACTTTTGTACCAACCATAAAGCTATAGTAAGTTTCATAATTATAGTAAGTAAAGTAAGGTACAGGCATAAAAACAGACACCTAGATCAATAGAATATAGTAGGTAGCCCAGAAATAAACCCTATACATAGATTGTGAACAAATACTTGAAAAGGATGCCAAGAATACAAAATGAAGAACTGACAATCTTTTCAACACATATAATGTACAATGCATAATACTCTAGAATAATAATAATAAATGACTATGTTATTGGTTTATGTATGCACTGTATTATACTTTTTGTTATTATTTTACAGTGTACTCCTTTTACTTATTAAAAAAAATTAACAGTATAACAGCCTCAAATAGGTCCATCAGTAGGTATTCCAGAAGAATGCTTTGATAGTATAGGGACTGGTGCTGTGGAAGACAATTTTTCCGCAGACAGGGATTGAGGGGGGTGGTTTGGGATGATTCAAGTGCATTACATTTATTGTGCAGTCAAACCTCTCTGCTAATGATAATCTGTATTTGCAGCCACTCCCCAGCACTAGCATCACCACCTCTCAATTCAAGTGCATTACATTTATTGTGCAGTCAAACCTCTCTGCTAATGATAATCTGTATTTGCAGCCACTCCCCAGCACTAGCATCACCACCTCTCAGCTCCACCTCAGATCATCAGCCATTAGATTCTCATAAGGAGCCCCAACCTAGATCCCTCACATACGCAGTTTACAGTAGTATTCCTGCTCCTATGAGAATCTAATGCTGCCACTGATCTGACAGGGGGTGGGGCTTATGCAGCGATGCAAGCAGTGGGGCGTGGCTGTAAATATAGATGAAGCTTCACTTGCTCACCTGCTGCTCACCTCTTGTGGCCTGGTTCCTAACAGGACACAGACTGGGGTTTGGGGATTGCAGTTTTATACCATAATTTTATTCTACCTTTTCTATGTTTAAATACACAAATACTTACCAGTGTTACAGTTACCTACAGTAATTAGTACAGTAACATGCAGTGCAGGTGGTAGGCTAGAAGCAATACGCTATAACATTTAGCCTAGGTATATAATAGGCTATTTCATCTAGGTTTGTGTAATTACACTCTCTAAAGTTCACACAACAAAATTGGCTAATGATGCATTTCTTAGAAGGTATGCCTATTATTAAGTGACACATCACTATACAGCTATACTTCACTTTTGGGTACCATTTTTATGGACAATGTTCTTCTACCCCTTCACTTTGACCTATTGTGTTCTCAAAGCTTACGTCAATCTCTTTTAAGCAGCATAGAGTTATATCTTGTTATTTACTGCTGTTGTTTTTTAATCTCTTCTGCCACTCCATGGCTTTTGATTGTGGAATTTAATTTATTTACATTCTAGGTTATTATTGATCGCTGAAGACTACTTGTGTTTTATTTATTTATTGATTGATTGATTATTTTACAGCAACGTTTTGTTTCTTTTTGTCTCATAGTCTACATTTGAGATTTAACAATTTTCTGTTGTGCTCAGTTTTGAATATGTTTTCTTTATTATTTGTATACCTGCTGTAATCTCTTGTTTTGTGGTTATTATGGGGTTCACATAGGATATCTTATGGTTATAAGCAACACTTTCAATCTAAGAACAACTTGAATTTTGTCATGTTCAATAACTCAGGACTTACACTCCCTCCCCATAACTTATGTTCTAATGTCACAATTTACATCTTTTTATAATGTATCTTACTAAAAAGTTATTGCAGATTTAGTTATTTTTGACATTTTTACTTTTAACCTTCTAGAGATATGTACGATTTTTAAACTACCATCAGAGTGTTGAGGATTCCAGATTTGACTGTTTATTTCTATTTATTTATCTCTACCAGCGCACTTTTTTACTTGCATATGTATTTGTGATAGTAATTATCATCCTTTTGTTTCTCCTTGAAAAACTTCCTTAAATATTTGTTTTAGAGCAGGTCTGGTGGAGATGAATTCATGTAACTTCACCTTATCTGAAAAAGACTTGCTTATTCATTTCTAAAGGACAGATTTGTTGTGTGTAATATTCTCAGCAAGCAGTTTTTTCTTTCAGCATTTTGAATATATCATCCCAATTTCTCCTGAACTGCAAGTTTTCTGATAAGAAATCTAATAATAATCTAATGGTGATTATGACTAGATGAAAAGATTGTGACTTTTCTCTTGCTATTTTTAAGATTCTCTCTTCATCTGTGTCTTTTCACAGTTTGATTATAACATGGCTTGGAGAGGATTTCTTTGGGTTTATCTCTTTGGAGAACTTTGAGTTTCATGGGTCTGGATGTCCATATCTCTCCCAAGACTTGGGAAGTTTTCAGCAATTATTTCATTAAATAATAAACTTTCTGTCCCCTTCTCTGCCTCTTTTCCTTCTCCTTACAACACTCTCATAATGAGAATATTGGTTTCCCATAAGTCATACAGGTTCTTTTTATTCTTTTTTCTTTTATTTTCCCCTCTAATTTCAATAGACATGTTTTCAAGCTCACAGCTTCTTGTTTCTGCTTAATCTAATCTTCTGTTGAAGCTCCCTCTATTGTACCTTTTATATCATTGAATGAATGCTTCATTCCCGAGTTTTCTATTTGGCTCTTTTTTTAAAAATTATATCTCTCTACTGAATTTCTCAGTTATCTGTCTCTTTGCTGAATTTCTCATTCAGATCATGAATTCTTTCCCTGATTTCATTAAATTGTCTATTTTTGTTCTCTTATATCTTACTGAGCTTCTTTAAGATCATTATTCTGTACTTTTTTTCAGACAATTGCTAAATTGCCATTTCTTTGAGGCTAGTTACTGGACAGTTGTTGTGTTCCTTTGGTTGTGTCATGTTTCTTTGGTTCCTGTGTTGATGTCTGCACATCTGGTGATGGAATCACTTCTTCCAAATATTACAGGTGAATTTTATGGGGAAAGACTTTCACTTTCAGGTAAGCCTGAAGGTGTCAGTGGGCAGGGTACACTAATTCTAATTTTGTGTGGGTGCAGTGGTATCACCTCCATGTAGCTTCCTCAGTTGTGATCAACATTAGGGATGACTACAAGTGCCTTAGTGGTCTAGGTTTCTGTCCTGTTTTTAATCATCTTGAGAGTTTTAGAGAATACTAGTTAGGTGTTTTGCAGACTGTTCTTCAATTTGGGTTTATGTGATGATTTTCTCATGATTAATCTGGGATAACAACGGTAATATTTGCCAGGATTCTTCTTTGTAAACTTACTATTTTTTATCTTTCCATAGTTTATTGTTTGGAAGTAATAAATCCAGCCCACACTTAAGGATGGGAAAAATTAAACTGTATATTACGGAGGGATAGAATAATCTTATTTGGAATTATTCTATAATTCTGTTTTATTTATTGTTATTTATAATACTGTATTAAGTATTACATTACTTATTTTATTGCTCAGATTTTTGCAGCTTTGCCATTGAAAGCTTTTTAAGTTTTGTTCTTGAGTCATTTTGCCATATCACAGTCTTTTTCTTTCTTTTTTTCCCTTCTTATTTTCTCTTTTCACCAGATGTACCAAATGGACGACATCTCTTTCATCTCCTGAACTAGCCATACCTCCAGGGATCTTGTTACTTTTATCAGAAAATGGCACTTAGAATCTACAATATGGGCTCGGATGTGCTCATTCTTCCTGGAATTGTTTCTAGGCTTTCTCAGTAATCAAAACTAAAACAAGTTATGCATATATAGTAACCCATGTATACACAGTTATCTATACATTTATATATATCTATCTTAAATCACACTAACATCTTCAATTCCAATCTACCACTATAATGTTTATCTTACTTAGCCTTCTCTCTTTCTTTATTTGTAACTTCTTTGACCAACAATGGAAAAGTTGCCTATCATTATTTATAACTTATTTGTTCAATTCTAATATGTTTATGCATTGTTATAAAATTTCTATTCTACACTCTTGTAAGAAATTTTCGATATATATTTTTACTTATGGTTCTTTTCATGTTTAACATTACATTATCTGGTCAAATTATTTTTCAAAATTGGTTTAGTTAGTTCTATTCTCTTCATCTATTCATGTTTATGTTATTTATAACTGTGGACCATTTATTACTGTTTGTATTCTTTTTATGTTTTGCTAAAATTTTAATTTATTTTAATTTTATATTTGGTTTATAGGCATATGTGAAACATTATTTTGCTTGTAAGAGTCATTGCTAGACAAATGACAAAGAAGTGTCACTCCCTACCCACATTTACTACACAATTGCTATTCCTTCCTTCTTTCTCTTTCTTTCTCATCCATTCCCTGAAAATGACTGATCCCTTTAGTTTCTAATTAATTCTCTCTGTATTTCTTTTGCATAAATGAGCAGACACATGTGCATTTTCTTTCATTCTCTTGCTTGCATAAAAGGTAGCATACTACATGCCTGCCTTGTTCATTTAATAGTGTATCCTACATTGCTCCAAATCACTTATTAGAGGTCTTTCTCATTGTTCACAGATACATAGTACTTGATTGTTTGGAAGTATCATAGTTCATCCAAGTGCTCTCACATATATGGACATTTAGGTAGTTTTTAAGATTTTTACAATTATACAAAGAATGCTGTACTATGTATCTGTGCCATTATGTATTTTCTCATCATTTGGTGATATATGTTTAGCATAAAATTTTAGTTAATTACTGCATCAAAGGTAAATATGCATGTAGCTTTATTTCCAGGTTTTTCTGCAGAACTATTTTAGCCATATGCATTCCCACCATCAATGCAGAATGGTTTCTGTTTGCCCTTAGCCTCATCATTGTATCTACTATCACAACTCTTAATTTCGTAAATTCAGTAGGTGAGTAATATATGTTGCTTAATTTGCATTTTACAAGTTACGTTTTTAAACACCTTAATCTGAGGGCTATTTTGATATCTCTTTTTATATATTTTGTGTTTATATAACTTTTTCTTTTCTGCCAGATTTTTTTTTTAGTTTTGCCTCTTAATTTTTGAGCCTTTTACAAATTAGAGATATTAGTGCTTTTACTAACTAAACAACATACATTTTGTGAATATTATTTCTCAGTTTGTCAGTAGACTTTTGGCCTTGTTTATGGTGCTGTTTTCACATATAATCGTATTTTTAAATGTAGTTAACTTTATCAATGCTTTATTTTCTTTTTTCTAAATTTTTAGTTGATCTAACTAGCTTTTCTAAAATCTTTTCCTACACCAAGCTTAAGGAGGACTTAATCCATGTTTTTTCTAGTACTTATATATTTACTTTTTATATTTACATCTCTAGTCTATTAGAAATTTATTTTTATGTTTGGTCTGAGATATGTATTTAATTGTAGCTTTTTCTAGATGTCAAAAATTATTTATTGACTTTTATACCTGTCTTTTAAAGTGACTCTCGAATTTCCATATGTACTTCCGTCTATTTTTGGACTGTTTATGCAATTTCATTGATCTATGTTTCTATTCACAAGCCAGTACCACATTGTTTTAATTATAAAGGCCTTATAGTATATTTTAATATCTGGTAGATCTGGTTCACACATATATTCTTTTCCATAATTTTCCTAACTTCACTTGAATTTTTTTTCTTCTTAATATATAATCTTAGGACCTCATTTAACACCATAAAAATAGGTTGGTAGTATTTTAATTGGGATTTTATTTAATAATATATTAACTTAGAGGAATATGTCTTTTATTCGTAATTAATTTATATCAGATAGACAAGGAATGTGTTTCCATTTTTTAAGATCTATGTATTTTTCATAAATATGTGTTTGGAAATTATCCTTCTACAGACTTTGTGCGTTTCTTATTAAATGTATACCTAATAATTAACATTTTTGCTTCTATTTAAGTGGGGTTTTATCCACGATTATGTCCTCTGTTTGTTTACATGATGAGTATTGCTTTTAATATTTTTTGCTATTTTATTGAATTATTTTATTCTTTGAGTTAGTTTTATATTTGATTGGCTGTGATATTCCAGGTATACTATCATGTTATCTGTAAATCCTGAGGATTGTACATTTTCTCTCATTCTTAAGTTTTTAATAATTTCTTTTATCTAATTACATTGTGTAATATTCCTAGTATAGTAGAAGAGGTAATTGATAGTAGCAGAAGTGGTAGGCAACATATTCCTTTAGCAATACATTTATTATTTCCCTAAAAAATCAGACTATATTTAGGAAGTAGCCCTCAATTCTTATTTTCTTTACTGTCTCTCTCATGAATGGGTGATAAATTACATCAAAGTTTTTTAAAGCATGATTGGAGATAATCATATCATTTTTCCATAAATCTACTAATATTAATCACTTTCCTAACATTGAAACAATCTCACATTTCTGGAATAAATGTGATTTTATCTTGGTGCATTATTTTATTTATTTATTTATTTATTTTGAGACAGAGTCTTTGTTCTATTGCCAGGGCTAGAGTGCCATGGCATCAAGCTCACAGTAACCTCAAACTCCTGGGCTCAAGCGATCCTTCTGCCTCAGCCTCCTGAGTAGCTGAGACTACAGGTATGCGCCACCATGGCCAGCCAATTTTTTTTCTATATATATTTTTTAGCTGTCCAGATAATTTCTTTCTATTTTTAGTAGAGACGGGGTCTTGCTCTTGCTCAGGCTCATCTCAAACTCCTGACCTTGAGAGATCCTCCCACCTCGGCCTCCCAGAGTGCTAGGGTTACAGGCGTGAGCCACTGTGCCTGGCTGGCACATTATTTTTAATATAGTTTTGGGTTAGGTTTGCTAATTAATTTTATTTGAAATAATTGTAGACTCCTAGGAAAGTGCAAATTTAGTATATAAGATTCTATAACACTTCAAGCAGCTTTACTTAATTGTGACACCTTATGTGACACCTATGATATCATATCAAACAATAAAATTATTAAAACTATAATATTATTAACTAGACTACAAATCTTATTCAGTTTTCACAAGTTTTGTAAGTACCCATTTGTGGGTCTTTGTGTGTTTATAGTTCTATGAAATGTGACTCATTTGTATATTTGCATAACTTCCAACATAATTAATATACAGAATTATTTCATCATTACAATGGAACACTATGTAATACTCATTTAAACTACCACACATAAACCCCATCACTGTCCCTTGGAAACTATTAATGAATTTAACCATTAATAAAATTACTATATAGATTTCTGTCTTTAGATTTGTCCCTTGCAGACAAATGTAGAAACATACAGTATGTAAACTTTTGAAATGGTAAAATATACATAAGATTTACCACTTTAATCAATTTTAAGTGTGTAATTCAATGGCAGTAAGCATTAACATACTTACAATGTCATGTAACCATTTCCACTACCCATTTCCAGAGTAATTTTACCATCCCAAAGCAGCATTTTGCAAACATTAATATTAAACAATAGCTCCCAAGCCCTTATTTTTCCAATCTCTATTATATTCTATTAAATTTTCTATCTCTAGGAATCTGCCCATTCTAGGTACCCTGATTTATGGAATCATACAGTATTTGTCCTTTTGTGTCTAACTTTTTGCATTTAGAATAATGGTTTTAAGAATTGTCTGGGTCATAGCATATATCAGGATGTCCTTCCCTTTTAAGGCTGAATAACATTTGCTCATATCTATATACCACATTTTGTTTAACCATTCTTGCATTGATGAAACTTGACTTGTTTTCAACTTTTTCGCTTAGCTGGATTATAAGGTAATTCTATGTTGAATTTATTGAGAAACTACCAAACTATTTTGCTGTAACATTTTACATACCCACCAACAATGTATGAGTGTTTTCTCTATATCCTTACCAATACCTGTTATTTTCTGGGTTTTGTTTTATAGTAGATATACTAACAGGCTTAGGTGGTACCTCATTTATGGTTTTGATTTGCACTTTTTTCATGGTTAATGACGTTGGACAACTTTCAAGGGCTTAGTGGTCATTTGCATCTGTTTCTTACAGAAAATCCATTCAAGTTCTTTCTCCATTTTTTAAGATACAGCATCTAGCTTGAGTGCAGCAGTGTGATCATAGTTCACTGTAGCCTCAAACTCCCAGACTCAAGCAATCCTGCTTTAGCCTACCCAGCAGCAGCTAGCACTACTACAGGTGCATGCCACCATGGCTGGCTTTTTTTTTTTTTTTAAATGAGATCTCACCTTTTTTGCCTGGGTTGGTTTTGAACTCCCAGCCTCAAGCATCCTTCCCCTTTGGTCTCCCAAAGTGCTGTGATTACAGGCATGAGCCACTACATCCAGCCGACGTTTTTAATCAGGTTGTTTATAGTTGTTGAATTATGGGAGATCTTTATACACTATGAATGTTAACCACTCCTCTGATAAATGATTTTTAAATACCTTCTCCCATCCATTCCTCAAGTAGCCTTTTCATTCTGTTGATTATGTCCTTCGATGCAGTAATTTTACAATTTTGATTAGTCTAATCTATTTTTTCTTTTTTAGTTATGCTTTTGGTGTTATGTCTTAGAAGTCATTGCCAAATCTAATATCATGAATATTTTCACTTATGTTCTAAGAGTTTAACAGTTTAACTCTATGTTTAGGTCATTAATCCATTTCAAGTTAATTTTTTAATATGATGTAAAGTAAGGGTCTAACTTCACTGTTTTCCATGTGGATATTCACATTTCTCAAAACCATTTATTGAAAAGACACTCCTTTCCACCATTGAAGGGTCTTGGCATCTTTGTTGAACATCATTTGATCATATATGCAAGATTTATTTATAGGTTATCTGTATTATTTCATCAGTCTATACATCAGTCTTTGTGCAGTACCATACTGTTTTGATTATTGGAGATTTGTAAAGAGTTTTAAAATCAGGAGGAATCTCAAGAGACCCTAAACAGTAAAACAATTAGGAAAAAGTCAGAAAATGTGAGATCTATAACTTTGTTCTTTGATTTTCAAAAAAATTAGCTATTCAGAGTCCCTCTGTAGCTCTCACATACCAGGGCCCCTGCTGTTGCTTTTAGTGGTCTTCAACCTAATATCTACACTATGTTACCATTTCTCTCATGGATCTTATTAAGTCAGGCAAGATATAAACTAGTACCTCTGGCATCTTCCAGAGAAGCAAGGATGTTGCAAGAAAGTTACATTATTTCCTTCCAACCTAGAAGGAGAACTGGGAATTTGTGGCTTCCTCTCAATCATATCACTGGGGAGCTGGAGAAAGGGCAAGCAAAAATGCCATTAAATTTTCACCATTTTTAGTGTGTTTTTTTCTTGGTTAGGAGTTTGATTTGTTACTGCATCTTTTTAACCAATTTCTAGAGTACCCACAAAGCTACTTTGATCCATATGTTGTTATTTATTTAGTGCTTCCCTGAGGGAGCATGTGCCTGGAGCTTACTTGTCTGCCATCTGGCTTTCTTATAACAGATCTTTTACTTAAAGTCTAGTTTGCATGAAATCAGTAGACACGTCATATTTGCTTTATGGTTACTAGTTACATGGAATTTTATTTTCCATTCTTTCATTTGCAACCTATACTGTCTTGTAGACAACACATAGTTGGATTGTGATCTTTAATCTATGCATCAACTTATGTCTTTTAAGTGGTAAGTTAAATTAATTTGCATTTGAGTAATTACTATTAAAAACTTACCTATGTGATACTTCACTTAATAGAACGGGTTCCAACTCTCTCCAGGAGAACAAAACAGACTCTATATCGCCATTATTTCTTATAGGTGAGCAATACTCCATGGTAAACATATACCACATTTTACTAATCTGCCTATGTATTGATGGGCATTTGGGTTGTTTCCACATCTTTGCAATTGTGAATTGTGCTGCTATAAACATTTGGGTGCAGGCGTCTTTTTTATAAGTATCCCAAGAATGGAATAATAAGCACTGCATGTACTCACTAGCAAATTGGTTTCCTTGATCTTCACCTAAGTGAACATTTGGGAACACCACCAATTGGGTGTCGGACAGATGTGGGGGGTGGGGGGAGGGGATGGGTATATACCTACATAATGAGTGCATTGTGCACTGTCTGGGGAATGGTCACGCTTGAAGTTCTGACTGGGGGGAGTTGGGGGGGACATGGGCAATATACATAACCTGAACTTTTGTACCCCCATAATAAGCTGAAATAAAAAGAAAAACTTACCCATGTCATTTGCTATTTTTAAAAAACAGCACTTTTTTGCCCTTCAGTCTACTATGATTGTCACTATTGGGTTTAGTTGATTTGGGGAAGGATGGCATGTTTTGATTCCCTTCTCACTTCCTTTTGTGTACATTCTTTACAATTTTATATGTGGTTATGTTTAACATTCTAAAGTTATAACAACATATTTTGAATTGATACCAAATTAACATTAATCACATATCAAAATTATACCCCTTACAACTTTATTCTCCTTCCCACACACTTTATATTACTGACATAGCAAATACACCTTATATTTTGTGTACATCAACATGGACTCTTACTTTTTATAAATTTGTCTTCTAAATCCTGTAGGAAATGAAAAATAGAGCATTTTAAGTGAATATTACAATAATACTGTTTTTTTAAGTTTGCCTATGTATTTACCTTTGCTGAAGACCTTTGTATAGATTCAAGTTACCATGTAGTATTATTTTACTTCAACCTGAAAGGCAGGTCTAACTGTAATAAACTCATTCCACTTTTGTTAAATTAGGAACACCTTAATTTCTTCCTCATTTTTGAAGGACAGTTTTTTCTGTATACATAAGTTTCAGTTGACAGATTTTTAAAATACATTTAAATATATCATTCTATTGCTGTCTGTCCTCCAAAGGCTCCAGTAAGGAATCAACTGGTAATTTTATTGAGGATCCTTTGTATATGACAAGTTCTTTCTTGCTGCCTTCAAGATTCTCATTTTGTCTTTCAATAATTTGATTATGTGTCTGATGTGGGTCTCTATTAGTTTATACTGCTTGGAGTTCAATTAACTCTTGTATTTGTAGTTTCATGTTTTTCATTAGATTTGAGAAGTTTGGCCAATATTTCTTAAAACAACAACTCTATTCTCATGTCTCTCTTTTCTCTTTCTAAAATTTCCTCAGATGTATATTGGTTCACTTTATAGTGTCTCACAGTGCCTAAGGATCTGATCACTTTTATAAATTTCTTTTTCATTCTGCTCATATTCTATAATTCATTGGCATATCGCTTCATTCATGGATCTTCTCCCCTCTGTCTTTTTAAATCTACTTTGAACCCCTCTAGTAAGTGTACCATTTCTGCTATTTAGCATTTCAGTCCCAGAATTTCCTTTTTAAAAAATAACTTCTGTCCTTTTGTTGATGTTCTTATTTTTCACATATTGTTTCCATGATTCTTTTCAGTTCTTTTCAACAGTTTCCCAAGTTCTTTTAGTATACTTTAGACAGTTGTTTTAAAGTCTTTTTATAGTAAATTCAGTGTATTGGCTTCCTCAAGGAACAGTTTCCATTGATTCATTGTTTCTTTTAATGAGTCTTGTCTTTTTTTGTATGCCCTGTAATGTTTTCTTGAAAATTGGGCATATTATTATTGTAATTTGGCAACTGGGTGTCAGATTTTTCTTCTTTTCCCAATGTTTGCTGCTTTGTTTGTCTTATGATTTTTGAAAGCTGTAGCAGTTCATTTTTAGACTTTGTCAAACTATTTTTGCAAACACTAGTCTTTGTCAAGTGAACCACTAAAGTCTCCCATATTTTAGCTTGAGTTCAATTAATGTTTGACAGAGGTTTCCTTGAATAACAAGAATTGTGACCAAAATACACCAATTTTTTCTATTTTTTAAAGAGAATGCAGCCACTTGTCTCAGTCTTTGATTATGTACTCCTTTTTTGTTTGTTTTGTTTTGAATTTATTTTGGGTTGTTTTTTGTTTTTAAGACAGGGTCTTACTCTGTTGCCTGGGCCATAGTGCAGTGGTGTCATCATAGCTCACTGCAACCTCAAATTCCTGGGCTCAAGCAATCCTCTCACCTCAGCCTCCAAGTAGCTGAGATTACAGTTGTGGGAAACACCATGCCTGGATAATTTTTCTATTTTTTGTAGGAGGGGGTCTCATTCTTGCCCAGGTTGATCTTGAACTCCTAGTCTCAAGCAATACTCCTGCCTCAACCTCCCAAAGTGCTAGTATTACAAGCATGAGCCACTATACCTAGCCTTGTACTCCATTGTTTAGGTAGGCTTGCTCTTAAACTATGGATCAGCCTGTGGCAAGAGTTTAGGTCTTGTTAGGACTTTACTGAGTATGTGTCCTGCCTCAGCATGTACATGGCTTCCTAAATTTCCCCCTATATGCTGCTGTATTTTATACCCTAATTTTGCAAGGGGGCTCCTACATGTATTAGATCAACAGTCCCCAGTGTTTGGGCACCAGGAATTGGTTTTATGGAAGACAATTTTTCCATGGATGGGGAGGTAGAGCTGAGAGATGTCCTTGGGATAATTCCAGCACATTACATTTATTGTGCAGCCAAACCTCTCTGATAATTGTTCAGCCTAAGAAACATTGATTTATGGAAATGCCCCCTATATTTTTAGAGACAGAAATGATTTCAGGAGTTTTGCAAGGCTTTGCCCTGAAGGAAAATGTGAATGTGTTAATTTGCATATCAAAAGCTTCCTCGCCTCAGGAGGGCATCTCAAAGGTCAATAGCAGCTGCTTTCCAAGGTGATGCTGCAGGCTCAAGCCTATGGCTCTCACCTGCTTTGAACGACAAAGCAGATTTTGCATAAAGCCACAGGATGGGAGCTGATCATTAAAAACACGCTGCCCAAGACGGGCCAAGACAGACCCATGCAGTTTAAGTAATTAGCATAAGGGACAGCTCTTGCTTGACTTCTGAAAATTCTGTCCTAATACACCAATAACCAGAGCCACGATATCTCTGTTTTTCTAAAGTGACAGTTTTCTCTTAAAACTTAGAAGTTTATCCTAAAAAGATTTTGTAACCATTTGTTCACATAGAGTTAGTTAAGGGATCTGTAGAAGCCTTTTGGGAGATTAATTAAGGGATCTGTAGAAGCCTTTTGGGAGACTTTGAACCTAAAAGGAACTACCTGTTATGTAAATCTGTTATCCCTGGCAACCAATCACTGTCCCTATAAATACTGATGTAAAACTTCAATCTAGGCCATACGATTGATGGGAAAGTCGTAGGGACCTCTGAGTACCCTCCTTTACCTATTTTCACAAATCTATCCTTTATAAACTATATTTTTGCCTCCGTGTATTGCTTTATTTCTATTTCTTACTATTTTTTCATCCTTTGCAATGATCCCTGCCTGAGGGACCTGATTTTTTTGCTGGGAGGGTAGCTAACTCCCCACAGCTAATGACAATCTGTATTTGCAGCTGTTCCCTGGCACTGGCATCACTGCCTCAGTTCCACGTCAGATCATGAGGCATTACATTCTTATAAAAAGTGTGCTACCCAGATCTGTTGCATGTACAGTTTACAGTAGGATTCTCACTGCTGTGAGAATCTAATACCACTGCTTATCTGATAGAAGGTGGAGCTTACAGGGTGATGTGAGTGATGTGGCCAGCTGTAAATAGAATCTTTAATAGAGAAAAAGTTTTAAATTTTGATAAAATAAAATTTATCCTTTTTTTAGATTACACTTTTGGCATCATATCTATGAAATTCTTGCCTAAATCTAGGTGCAAAATTTTTTGTATATATTATTCTAGAAATGTTTCACTTTTATATACTTTTAAAGTCATTTTTAAGAATTAATTTTTGCATAAGTCTTGAAGTGTAGATGAATGCATAGTTTTTTAAATCTTTGAATATCCATTTTGTCTAGCTCCTTCCTCCAATGAATTTTTTCCACGTTTACCAAAAATCACTTGGAAATTATTTTGTTGGTGTATTTGTGTTCAGTTTTCTTTTGCATTGATATTAATCTATCTTAACGTTGGCTAGGGTACTTCCACTTACTCTTCTTCTTCAAAATTGTTTGAAGTATCTTAGTTTTTTGATTTTCAATGTTTACTTTAAAAAATAATGATACACCACTACAAAAAATGCATATAATTTTGCCTGGAATTTTATTGCATTTACAAATAATTTTGGGGAATACTGGCAATTTTACTGGGTAGAGTGTTACAATTCATGGGACCTATTTATTAGAAAACTTTTAATTTATCACAGTATTTGTTGTTTTTGACTAAATATCTTGTACATGTTGCTAGGCTTATGTCTAAGTGTTCTTTTATGGCATTGTCTATTGAATAAGAGAGGCTATCTAGTATTACTTTGAATAGAGACAGGAGATGGAATAGTCTTAACTTATTTGCACTGTTAGAGAGAATGCATTTAATCTCTCACCATTAAAGATGATGATCAAGAATTTCAAGAAATTAATAACAGATTCCAAACCAGGAAGCTGAGAAAACACCAAACATCAAGACATATACTAAGAAATATGCACCTAGGCATATCATATTTAAACTGCAGAAAATAAAGACAAAGAGAAAAATCTTGAAAAAAATCCAAAGGGGGAAAAAAACCTTACCTAAAAAGGATCAAAACAAAGATTTATATCAGACTGCCTATAAGAAATTAGCTACTACATAGCCCAGTGGACTCTTTAAAGTGTTGAAAGAAAATAATCCCATTAACCTAAAATTCTGTATTTCCTAAAATTATCATTCAAAAATAAAGAAGAGATAAAGACATTTTCAGACAGATAAAAATTTAGAGACTGTGTGCCCATAGACCTGCTTTGCAAAACATGTTAAATTCTTCATAAAAAAGAAAAATCATAAAGGTCTAATACTAAGATACATATAAATAAAAGAAGAACACTGAAAAGGAACAATTTAACATAAAGTCCTTTACTAATGTTGCATGGAATTCTATCTCCCCCGTTAGATCTATTGTTTGTTTTATATACATGGAAGTTCTGGTATTGGGTGCACAGATTTTATAATTGTTATAGCTTCTTGATGAATTTTATAATTTTATAGTAACCCTTTTATAATTTTATAATAATCCTGTTTGTCAATATTTACATCTTTTGACTTGTAGTCTACTTATCTAATATAAATATAGCCACCCTCACTTTGGATTTCAGTTGCATGGAATATCTTTTCTGACCACTTCACTTTCAGTCTATATGTGTCTTTGCAAGTAAAGTGAGTTTATTGTAGGCAGCATATAGTTTGGTCTTCTTTTTTTCTTTTAATTTCAGAATATTACAGGGGTACAAACAATTTGATTACATGTTTTGCTTTTGTGCAATTAGAGTCAAAGTTACAGAGTCAAATAGAGTCAAAGTGTGCCCATGATACAGGTAGCATGCATTGTACCCATTAAGTGTAAATTAATCTGTCTCCTCTGCCCAACTCGTACCTACTTGGTTTCTGTTGAGTTTTACTACCATGTGTGCACATGGGTGTTGATCAATTGGTTCCACTTTAATAGTGAGTACATGTTGTGTTTGTTTTCTTCATTTAGAAGGAAAATGCTACACTTCATTTAGAATAATGGTCTGTAGTTCCATCTAGGTTGTTACAAAAGGTATTAGTCCACCATTTTTTAAGGCTGCATAATACTCAACAGTATACATATATATCACATTTATTAATCCACTCATGTATTGATTGCCACTTGGGTTGATTCCACATTTTTATGATTATGAATTGTGCTACAATAAACATTTGAGTGCACATGTCTTTTTGATAAGGTGACTTTTTCCTCCTTTGGGTAAATAGCCAATAGTGGGATTGCTGGACAAAATGGTGGTTCTACTTTTAGTTCTTTGAGGCATCTCCATACTATTTTTCCTAGAGGTTGCACTAGTTTGCAGTCTCAACAACTGCGTGTACGTGCTTTCTGGTTGTATATTGGTATTTTTTTTTTCTTTCAGATAGAACTTCGTTTAGAATTTTTTATAAAATGTGTCTGGTGGTGGTGGTGAATTTTTGCAGCTTCTGTTTGTGTGGAAAATACTTTATCTCCACTTCATATTTGAAGTAAGAAAGTGCTAGACACCCAGATACTACTTTTTTTTTTCTTTCAGCACTTTAAATATGTTGTCCTACTTCCTCCTAGCCTCTATGGTTTCCATTGAGAAATCTGTTGCCAGAAGAATTGGAGCTCCTTTTTTATGTTATTTTGTTCTTTTCCTTTCTTATATCTAGGATCCTGTCTTTTTCTTTGATCTTCAACCTTTAAGAGTCTGATTATTATATGTCTTAGAATAGTCATTTAGATCTGCTTCATGTTCTTTAGCATTTCTTTACCTGGACATTTACATTTTTCTCAAGATTTTGTAAGTTTTCTATTATTTCTTCAAATAAGATTTTATATCTTCCTCTGCTTAACTCCTTCTTGAACACCAGTAATTATTAGATTTGATCTATTGGCCCATATCTTGTAGATGATCTTAGTTCCTTTTTATTCTTCTTTCTCCTCTGACTGGGTAGTTTAAAATAGCCTATCTTCAAACTCACTAACTCTTTGCTCTGCCTGATATTCTCTACTGTTGAGAGCCTCTAATGAATTTTTCAAGTCAGTAACTGTATTTTTCAGTTTCTAGATTTTTTTTATTGTTTTAATTTCTTTTGTTAAATTCCTCTAATAAATTTTTGAATTCTTTTTCTGTGTTACCTTAGGCTTTATTTCCATGAAATTGCCATTTTTATTTCTTGTTTGGAGAGTATGTGTATTACTCTCACATTTGGGTCAGTCACTAGTTCCGTGCTCTATCCATTTGAACAGTTCATAGTTATCATTTCTGTTTGCTGTTGCTTCTTGTAGATGTCCACCTATCTTTACATTGGAGGATTACTTATTTATTCCAGTCTCCTCTATCAAAATTTTTTTTGTTTTTTAATGGATTTATTTGCTTATAGACTTTTTGCAATTTACATATTAATTTTCTTCCCCCATCCCATTATGTCTTTGCCTCCTTTTTAGCACCAGATGGTGCCTTACACCAAGGGTTGCCTTGGTTCTAAGAAACAATCAGAGTGCCACTTACCCCTTAAAGGATATTCCAGTAGTGTGGGAATGCTGGATGGGGGTTTGTGCCCAGGAGCCCTGTGAAACAAACTTCCAATAGTGTGTCACTGCTGAACAGCCACTGTGATTTGTGACTCCTTTTGTCAAGTTACAGAGCAGAGTTTCCAGGACTATGGATGGTATTCCCATCTCCTTCATTTGTCTCTGGCCTTCCTCAAAACTATTTCTCCCTTCAGGCATTCCTGATGCTTCCTGAGTAGTTGATGCAAGGATTGATTTCCTACCAGGGAAAAACTGATGTTGGCAAAACTGATTATCCACTTTGACCTAACTTTTTCTAGTGTAGAAACTGTAAGTCAGGGAAAAGTTTTGCACATGCTTGGTGCTGGACAGATTGTTGAGGGTTGGTGTGTCTGATTATCTTCCATCTGTTGGAGTTTGTTCACTTCTCTGTGGCTCCAAGAACTGTCTTATCTTCATATTTGAGTTTTGTGATATTGCTAGTGATAACCTCAGCACTGTATATTTGGTTTTGGTTTTCTGTGGGGAAGGAGGGAAGCCAGCTTGCTTCTACCAGTGCACAGATTTTGATGGTTTCTATGTGTTTTGGCCAACAGAGATGCTACACCAAAAGACTGACCAGCAGCTTCACAATTTAGGAAACACAATCCATGGATCTTCCAGGGTTGACTTCTTATCCAGCTTATATAACCTGGAGCTCTCATTGTTCATTAAGCCTTCCCCAAGTCAATTCCAGTTAGAAGTGCTAATCCAGCCGCAGAGGCCATGGGACTTCAACTCAGGCTGCACTAGCTCTAGCAATCATAGATTTAGGGTCCACTTAGTGTTGCAATGGCTGCAGTGGTGAAGGGCTTAGGGACTACAATGGATGGTGAGCTCAGAATGTCTGGACCAGCCTGCTATGGAAGGATGGTCATGGACAGACCCAGACTAGAAAGACTGGAATAAATACCTACTTTTTCAATGCACAACCACAGGATCAAGAAGAATCAGGAAACATGACATCACCAAATGGACAAAATAAAGTGCCAGTGGTTGACCCTAAAGAAATATTAATAGCGATATATGATCTGCCTACCAAAGAATTCAAACCAGCGGTTTTAAGTAACTCAATAAAAATTAGATAAATAATTCAGAAATATAGCAGAGACATTTGAGAAAGATTAAAATAATAAACAATTAAAAAGAAATGCTGAAGTTGAAAAGTACAATGAACCAAATGAAAAATGTAATAGAGAGCATGAACAATAGAATTAAGCAGAAGAATCAGTGAGCCCGAGGACATTCTATTAGAAACTATAGTATCAAAGAAGAAAAAAAAAGTAAATGAAAAAGAACAAAGAAAACTTACAAGAAACATCAGAACAGCAAATGTTTGGATTACTGGATTTACATATAAATTAATAAGGACAAAAGGGTAGAAAGCTTATTTTAAAAAATAACAGCAGAACACTTTCCAAACCTGGAGAAAGATAGAAATATTTAGGTCCAGGAAGGTCAAGGGTCACCAGATTAATCCAAATAAGACTAACGCAATGCATATTATAATTAAATTGTCAAAGGCCAAAGACAGAGAAAGGATCCTAAAGACAGTAAGCAAAAGGAAGCATATTACATATAAGAAACTTCCAATATACCATGTAGCAGACTTCTCAGCAGAAGTCTTACAGGCCAACAGGGAGTGAGATTGTGTATTTAAAGTGCTGAAGGAAAAATCTGCCAAAAGAATATAGTCTCCAGAAAAGATATTCTTCAGAAATGAAGTAGAGAGTAAGACTTTCCTAGAAAAACAAAAGAAGTTTATCATTACTAGAACTATTATACAAGGTATGCTAAAGAGAGTTCTTCAAGCTGAAAGAAAGGACACTATAATGAATAACACAAAATTATCTGAAGGTATGAAACTCATCTATAAAAGTAAATATACAGTCAAATTTATAATACTCTAATCATGTAGTGGTGGTAAGCAAACCTTCTTATATCTTTGTTATGAATATTAAAACACAAAACTAAGTAATAAACACTATAATTTCTTAAGGGAAATGTGATATAAAGATGTAAGTTGTGACATAAAAAAATTCAAAATGAGGGGAATAAAGTGTAGAGTTTTTGTTTTTGTTTTCTTTCAGTGATAAAAATTAGGTTGTTAAAACTTTAAAATAACTTGTTATAACTATAAGATGTTTTTATAACCATGGTAACCACAAAGCAAAAATCTAGAGTACTTTAAAAATGAAAAGGAATCAAATTATACTAGTATAGAAAATAACCACAAAGCAAGATGGTAAGAGAAGAAGAAAGAAAAATATCTGTAAAACAACAAGAAAACAAGTAACAAATTGTATCAGTTCTTACCTGTCAATAATTAACTTGAATATAAATAGATTGAATTCTCCAACCAAAAGATGCAGAGTAGCTAAATGGATAAAAAAAATCCAAACTACATATTGGATATATTCACCTATACGTGCATACATATACTAGTAGTGAAGGAATGGAAAAAATTATTACATGCAAAGGAAAACCAAAGAGAGCAGGACTGGTCATACTGTTACCAGATAAAATAGACTTTCAGTTAAAAGCTTTATAAAGAGACAAGATCATTATCTAATAAGAAACAGGTAACATAGCAAAAGAATATAACAGTTTTAAATACACAAACATACCCAACACCTGAGCACAAAATATATAAAGCAAATGTCAATAGAAATTGCAACAAAAATAGTAAGAGACTTCAACACCAAACTTTCAGCAGATCATCTACAGAGAATATCAATAAAGAAACATTAGATTTAAACTGCACTCTAGACCAAACGGACCAAACAGATATTTACATTTACACATTCTATCCAACAGCTGCAGAATACACATTTTTCTCAACTGCACACAGAACATTCTTCAGGATAAATCATGTATTACACTACAAAACAAATCAACATATTTAAGAAGATTTCAATCATATCAAGTATTTCTTTCTGACAACATAGTATAAAACTAGAAATCAATAACATGAGGAAATTTAGAAACTTTAAAAACACACGGAAATCAAAGAACATGCCCCTAAACAATCAATGGGGTCAATGAAGAAATTAAAAGGGAAATTTTTAAATTTCTTGGGACAAATGAAAATTTAAAAAAGCAACATATGAAAACCTTTTAGATACAACAAAAACAATTCTAAGAAGAAAAGCTATAGCAATAAACACCTAATCAGAAAAGAAGAAGGTTGTGAAATAAGCAACCTAAATAGAAGAAAATAGAAAAACAGGACCCAAAATTTGTATGAGAAAGGAAATAATAAAAATCAGAGCAGGAATAAATGAAATAAAGACTCAAAAAATGCAAAAAGGTCAACAAATGAAGAGTTGGCTTTTTGTAAAGAACCAAATTTGACAAACCTTTAGCTAGACTAAGAAATAAAAGAGAATACTGAAATAAATAAAGTCAGAAATGAAAAAGGTTACATTCCTACAGATTTTACAGAAATGTGTAGAATCATAAAAGCTTATTAAGAACAATTATATGCCAACAAATTGAAAACCCTAGAAGAAATGGACAAATTCCTGGACACACACTTTAAATTATGAACAAATAGAAAATGTAAACAAATAGTGAGTAAGAAAATTGAATCAGTAATAAAAAGTCTCTCATCAAAGAAAAGTCCAGGACCTGATGTCTTCACTGCTGAATTCTACAAAACATTTAAAGAACTACTACCAATTCTCTTCAAATTCTTCCAAAAAAATTGAACAAGAGGGAATACTTTCAATTCATTCTACAAGGCCAAGATTACCCTGAGGGAGGAATGAGCCAATGTTGCTAAAGAAATACACAGCTACAGATAGATAGAAAGAATAAATTTCAGTATATCTATTGCGTAGCAAGATGACTATGGTTTGTGATGATATACTCTATTCTTGAAAAATATAAAGAGAATAAATGTAGATGTTATGTGCTCTCAACACAAAAATGATAATATGAGATAATGCATGTGTGTGTTAGCTTTAACCACTCCACAATGCATATATACTGAAAAATATCATTTTGTACATGATAAAATATACTATGTTATTTGTCCATTTAGAAAACAAATAATTAAAATAAAAGTATAACATAAGGAGTAAAGCACAGAAATCTTTTTAACAAGTCTTTGCCTAGTACATTCAACATGTATACTTTTTGGAAGAGCTGTTTTTATGTACTTTTATCCCGGTGTATCCATACAATGTTCTTGGTTCTTTGCATGACTCCTAATACTTTTTGTTGAAAACTGGACATTTAAGGTGACACACTGAAAATCAGGTTCTCTCCCCTAGCTAAGGGAGAGTTTGTGATCTCAAGAATGCCTTCCATACTTAACCATGAAATCAACTCTGTCTTAGCTCTACTTTATTCTCATGAAGAGCCTTAAGGTCTGGCAGAGGTGACAGCCTAGTGCCTTTATAGGTCTTTTCTGTGTACGTTCCTGTCCACTGCAAGCACATGTTCTTATAAGTCTCCAGTAATATGCTGAATTTTACAAAGCTTTTATTACATAAGTTATCTCATTATCCAGCCCCAAATTTTGGTTAACCTATTGTTTTCAGCAAGTTTTATAAATTGCCTCTATTTACTGTGTATCATTTTTTTGTTGTTGTTGTTTTTTTTTTTTTTTTTTGGAGACAGAGTCTCTCTCTTTTGCCCTGGCTAGAGTGCCGTGGTGTCAGCCTAGCTCACAGCAACCTCAAACTCCTGGGCTTAAGCAATCCTTCTGCCTCAGCCTCCCAAGTAGCTGGGACTACAGGCATGCACCACCATGCCTGGCTAATTTTTTCTATATATTTTTAGTTGTCCCAATAATTTCTTTCTATTTTTTCTGGTAGAGACGGGGTCTCACTCTTGCTCAGGCTGGTTTCAAACTCCTGACCTTGAGCGATCCTCCCACCTCGGCCTCCCAGAGTGCTAGGATTACAGGCGTGAGCCACCTCGTCCGGCCAATATTGTTTTGTTTTGATGCTCTGACATCTTAGGGTCTTTCTGATCTTGGAGAAACTGCCTCCTTAAAGATTAACAGCTCCCTAGTGATAATAAAGGACTCATCTGCAAGAATGTCTTTTATATAAAAGTCAACCAATTCATACCTCATACTCCCAACCATCTTATTTATCAGGCTCTCACACTCAGAGCCAAAATTCTTTAGCCTTAATCACCCCTGGGCCAGGTAACAGGCAACAAAAGATAACTTCTATGCCTGGAGTGCACCAAAATTATTCAAACTGGCTAACAGAAGCCTGTTTATCCTCCCTTACTCATTCCTTCCTGTGGAAACCACAATAAAGTCTCTTGCCTACATTTTTCTCTTGTTCTGTCTGCCCACTGACTAATCTTGGTGCATCTCTTTGGGGCAGTACATGGCATGCTGTACTTCTTGGTATAGAGATCTGTGAGTATGGCAGATTTCTTTTATTATGGTAGTCACTTCTGTGCCTTATGTCTGCCCACACTGGATTAAAACAAATCCCAGGTATATGTTAACAACTTAGGAAAATGCAACATAAATGTGGGCAAAATGGCTGATTAGAGATGTTGGATGTCAGTTCCCCCTAGAAAAAAGAACCACCATTATAAATAATCATGCCCTGAATAGAATATCAAGGAGAGAATAGAAATCAATGGAGAACTCACAGGAAAAACTTGAAGCACAGAAGATTAAAGAAGTAAGAGTCCAACTCAGCCAAGATTGGCTGGGAGCCCAGAGGTACTCAGGATGGGGAGGGAAGAGTAAATGGGAGTGTTTAAGCAGCCCATATCCCTGCTGTGGACTATGAGGATCCAAACTGTGGTAGAGATCCTCTTCCTTCACAAATTCTGACACTAGTATGGGAGTTGCTTTGGAGAACCCTTGAGTACATTGCAATAGACTGCAAACTCACAGTGGGTCACTCATTTTACTTAAGTTGAGGGGGAGGGCACTATTATGAAAGCACAGCCATCAGAAGACAGTATTCTGCCCTAGGAAGTTTAGCCCTTGTATCTCCACAATCCATTAGCTCCTGCTGACATTCCCCAGTGCCCTACTTGGAAGGCTTCTGGGGCACAGTGCTGGTAGGTCGCAAAGGTGCTTCAGGGTCCCTAGTGAGCTATCTTCAAGGAGTACTACTTCTAGGGGAGCGGAGAGTGCATTGCATTAAAGAGGCAGCCCCTAGAACGAGGGACACCAACGTATGTGCTTTCCAGAACGCAAGAGGTCCCTGATGGGGCTTTGGAGGAATACTCCACATTCAGCTGGGGTACAAACTATATATGGGGTTCTGAAAGTGAAGAGTAAAATCCCCTCCCATGGGCCAAACAGCCTGTATGCTTCAGCTCATGAGTAGAGAATGAGGCATTTCGTCCCCCACCTGGCACAACCCTGTAGCTACACTGTTGCTACCCCAGGAGGTGGAGACAGGTGAGCCAGAGAGCAGCCTATCTGGGGCTGTGAGGGGCAAATGTAACTCCACTGGAAGCATGGCCTCTAGGCCTGGGATTTCATGAAGAGGGGGTCCCTCCCACTCTCTACATGAAGCTATAGCATCACTGCCACAGAGGGTAATAAAGCCTGAGAGCTGTGCATTTGGAACTCTGGATACAGACTCTGCACCACGGCCACTGTCAGCCACCACAAAGGTTTAGTGTTGAGCAGCTGGGCTAGCATATCCTGTGGCCCTAGGCTACATTGTAGCCTAGAAGCAAATTGCAGTGTCTAACCTAGCTGAATATCCCAAATACCAGGATGGTATTAGGATTGCCCCTCCCTCCCTGTGAGGAGATCTCAGTGCAACAGCAATCTCCTGTCACCCAAATATTTCACTATTAGCTTGGGGACTCCCTTGACAACTCTATTAAGGCTGGTGATTCCAGCAACCATTGGGGCTTGAGTCCCAGTCTTCCCTGGTATGGTTCCACTCAGCTTCACACCATCCTGCTTAGATAGGGAATGGGATCTGGGCCCTTAAGTACTTCAGGGCCCAATTCGCCACTTGGAACACTGGAGCACTTCTTCACATCAGGAAAAGACAAGGATAAACACTATTGCTACCACCACAGCTAGCTCTTGCCTCCAAGCACCACCTACTGGCCAGCCCATTAAAACATGGGCCTTGGGGCAGAAGAAAAGCAAAAAGCTTAGAAAGCCTATTAAAGAAATAATTAAAAGAAAACAAAAAACAAAAAAAACTTTGCTAATCTAGTAAGATATTTAGATGCCCAGATAAAAGAGGCCCAGCAAACACCAGAAAAATGCATTGTAATATAGACTTCAGCATGACATATAGTCACCACACTATCTAATGTTAATGTAATTGTCTCAACACCTGTACATTAAAGCCCATCAGAGTAACACCAGATTACTCAGCAGACACCTTACAAGCCAGGAGAGATCAGAATCCTATTTTCAAAGAAAAAGCTGTCTGCAATGAACTGTCCTCCTAAAATAAGCTTCATACATTAAGGAGAAATAAAGTCTTTCCCAGAGAAGCAAACATGGAGGGAATTAGTCACCACAAGACTGGTCCTACAAGAAATGCTCAACGGAGTCCTGAATATGGAAACACAAGATCAATATACACCACCTTAAAAACACACGGGAGTATAAAACACACAGGTCTTACAAAATAATCACACAAAAGAGGAAGAGAAACAAATCATAAAACAACACAAAAGAACTCCACCAAATCACAAACATAAATGTAGAAAGAGAGAAAAAACAAAGAATAAATACACAAAACAACTAGATAACTTTATGACAGGAACAAAACCTCATATATCAATGTTAACCTTGAATATATTGCTCCATTTAAAAGATTCAGATTGTTGGAATGTTTTTAAAAAATGAATCAATACTATGCCACTTGCAAGACTCTCACATTATTGGTAAAGACACTTACAGACCAAAGGTAAAGAGGTGAAAAAGTTATTTCATGCAAATAGAAACCCAAAGCAAGCAGGAGGAGTTATTCTCATGTGAGATACCACAGACTTCATAACTCTTTCAAAACTATTAAAATGAGGTTATCATATAATGTTGAAGGTATCAATTTAACAAAACTATATAACAATTCTAAATATATATGCACTCATCAGTGCAGTACCAAGATTCATAAAACAAATATTACTAGACCTCAATAAGAAATAGCAATGCAATACACAGTGAGGGATTTTGACACCCCACTCACATCACCAGAAGATCATCAAGACAGAATATAATAAAGAGGCAGTGGGCTTAAATTGGATCCTAGAAAGGATGTACCTAACATTTACAGAATATTCTACACAATCACTGCAAAATGTACATCATCCTTATCAGCACATGAACATCCTTCATGTTCATTTCTATAAGGAAAACTATAAAATACTAATGAAAGAAATTGTAGATGACACAAACAAGTGAAAAAACATTCTATACTCATGGATTAGAAGAATTAATATTGCTAAAATGACCAAACTGCCCAATGCAATCTACAGATTCAAAGCAATCTCTATCCCAACATCATTTTTCATGGAATTAGAGAAAATAAAAATTCATAAGGAACCAAAAAAAGAGCCCAAATAGCCAAACCAATCCTAAGAAAAAAGAACAAACCTGGAGGCATCAGATGACCTGTCCTCAAATTATGTGAGGCTACTGTAACCAAAACAGCACATTACTAGTATAAAAGTAGACATGTAGATTAATGGAACATAATAGAGAGTCCAGAAATAAAGCCACATATATAAAGACAGCTGCAATTTGACTAAGTTGACAAAAATATACACTGGGGAAAGGGCACCCCTTTTCAATAAATGGTACTGGGAAAATTGAATACCCATATGCAGAAGAATGAAAATCAACCCCTATTTCACCACATACAAAAATCTAGTGAAGATATTTCAAAGATTGAAATTAAAAAGTCAGATCTAAAATTAAAAAGTACTAGAAGAAATAGGGAAAACTCTTCTGGACATTGGTCTAGGTAAAGAAATCATGACTAAGACCTCAAAATCACAAGCAATAAGACCAAAAATGAGTAAATGGGAAATTAATTAAACTAAAAATCTTCTGTACAACAAAAGAAAATCAACAGAGTGAAAGGACAACCTACAGAAAGTGGAAAATATTTGCAAACTATGTAACCAATGGGGACTCATTGTAGCATTTATAGTGAACTCAAACTTTAAGTCAATTAGAAAACAACGAATAACCCCATTAAAAAGTGGGCAAATTATATGAATAGGCATTCTTCAAAGAAAATGTAAATGGTCAAGAATCATAAGAAAAATTGCACATCACTAATCATCAGAGAAATGCAAATTAAAACCACAATGAGATATCATTTTACACCAGTCTAAAGATTATTATTAAACAGACAAAAAATAGCAGATGTTGCTGAGGATGTGGAGAAAAGGGATTGTTTATACACTGTTGGCAGAAATGTAAATTAGTACAACCTCTATAGAAAACAGTATGGAAATTTCTCAAAGAACTATTTAATAAAAATGTAACTATTTGATCCAGCAATTCCACTACTGATTAGTTACAGAAAGGAAAAAAGATCATTATATCAGAAAGATATCTGCACTCATATATTCATTATAGCACTGTTCACAATAGCAAAAATACAGAATCAACCTAAGTGTCCATCAATAGATGATTAGATAAAAAATACACACATAAGAAAATACTATTCAGCCGTAAAAAAAACAAATGAAGTCATGTCTTTTGCAGCAAAGTAGATGGAACTGGAGGCCAATGTCTTAACAACTCAGACACAGAAATCAAAATAATGCATGTTCTGACTTATAAGCAGGAGCTAAATAATGAATACACGTGGACATAGAGTGTGTCTTTATAGTAATTGGAGACTTAGAAGGGTAGGAAGGTGTGGGGTGATAGATGATGAAAAATTACTTAATGGGTACAATGTATTCTAGTCAGGTAATAGTTACACTAAAAGCTCAGATTTCAACACTATCCAATATATCCATGTAGGAAAACCACACTTGTATCCCTTTACTTCATACAAATAAAAAAAAGTGTACTAATCCATTCATGAATTGATGGGCATATATGTATACCATGGAGTATTACTCAGCTATAATAAATAATGGTGATATGGCATCTCTTTGGTTCTCCTGGAGAGAGTTGGAACCCATTCTATTAAGTGAAGTATCCAAAGAATGGCAAAACAAGCATCACATGTACTCACCAGCAAATTGGTTACTCTGATCATCACCTAAGTGCACATTTGGGAATAACACCAATTGGGTATCAGACAGAGCTGGGGGTTGGGGGGAGGGGATGGGTGTAGACCTACATGATGAGTGCGATGTGCACTGTCTGGGGAATGGACACGCTTGAAGCTCAGACTTGGGGGGATGGGGGAGTGTAGGCAGTATATATAACCTGAACTTTTGTATCCTCATAATAAGCTGAAATTTTAAAAAAAGTGTAAAGTTTTGCTTACATACAAAGTTTAAAAAAATACACTAAGGTAAGTGCAATTTAAAGAATTGTCTCTAAATATTTTGAGGAATATTCCTTTGCAGTGGCTTTAGTATTATGTGAGTTCTCAGTTAGGTGAGATAAAGACAAGCTCTTAAGCCCTTCATCCAGGAATACGTTGGATAGTTCAGCTAAGGATAGTCTTTCCAAATCAGAATTCTTTCACTCTTCTCCATTTGGTACTGCTACCTAGACAGTTATTTTTGAGGTTACTGCTGAGCTGGCTGACAGGGGATGAAACTTGGGTAAGTTAAATATGACAGAGCTCCTCCCTGGTCTTATCAAGATTAGTGCTTTCTTTCATAAGCACTCCATGCATTCCTGAAAGCTTTCAGTTAATTTCCATAGTGCTGCAAAGGTTGATTCTGGCAGTTTTGCCATCTTTTCTATTGTATTTAAGGAGAGGTGGAGTTCTGTAATTGCCTACTATGACATTTTTGCTGATGCCCATAAACATTCTTTTCTCATTCATGAGTTTATAAATTGGCTAGGGAACTTCTGGAACATATTTCCAATTAATGTTTAGCATGATAATCCCCTATTGTGTGGGATCTGTGACAGGAATGAATGGTCCATTACATTATGTCCAGCTTTAAAACTGTCTGGCTATCCATATTTGAATTGCTCTGGATCAGAATGTAGATCCTAGTTCACATCTGCTTCATGAGTTTCATTTTTATTTCCAGGCTTCAGAAGGATATGTAGCTCACAGAGGAAGGACAGTAGGCCCTTTCAAACTAGCAGTTAAATATAGTCCAGTCTTTCCTACATATGCAGATACAGTCTCCTTAGGCCCCCTGCACTCCCCTAAAACATCACAATTTGCCAGAGGTGTGAATTTCAGCTTCACAAAGTCCCATCTATAAATTATAATAATCATAATGTCTTTTCCTTGTTTCCAGAGCTCTAGGTGTTGCTTCCCTTGTTATTTCTGTGATATGTAGTGTTCCCTTTGCTTTTTCAGTTTCCTAATTTACAATCATTATGTTAATTCTTTTTTTTTTCCCCTGAGATATAGTCTCACTCTGTTACCCGGGCGAGAGTGTCATGGCATCAGTCTAGCTCATAGTAACCTCAAACGCCTAGACTCAAATAATCCTCCTGCCTCAGCCCCTTGAGTAGCTGGGACCAGAGAGGGGCACCACCACACCTGGATAATTTTTTCTCTTTTTAGTAGAGACAGGCTCTTGCTCTTGCTCAGGCTGCTCTCAAACTCCTGATCTCAAGCAATCCTACTGCCTTGGCCACCCAGAGTGCTAGAATTATAGGCATGAGCCACCATGACTAGCCATTTACGTTAAATTCTTTTAGTAAAATTAACTGGTATGGTCTTTGTTTCCTGATCCAGTCTTCTTCAATTTATAGAGTTAACTCATATGCCTATGGGAATATCCTCAAGAATTCCTATTATCATATCCTGCCATATTGGTCACTCCTTGCTACACTCATTTTTGTCATAGAACTTACTGTTCTTAATCATTTTTGTTTTTCTTCAACTATCTTATCCTGGACCCAAATGGCTACATAGTTTGCCATTTGCACAGGGTCTAGTGCAAAATAAAAATGGAGGGCTACTTGTCAAAAAATTAAGAATTTCAAGAGTGCCACAGCAGAGCAATTAGACCAAGTGTGGGACTGGTTAGGGATGGAAAAACAGAAGTAACGAATGTTAGGGACAGAAAAACAAGAAATAATGGAATGATAGGAGCAGAAAAACAAGACAGAGGAAACAGTTTAAGAAAAATAAGGAGGAAATAGATAGTTACAGAAAAATAACCAAGGGAAACAATTATTTTAGTCTTAAAGAATGGTGTGATTAGACCATGGAACAGTGACCACCATTCAGAAAATAGAAAAACACCATAAATGGTGACTTTCCCCATCACATATATAGGAGAAAGGAATGCCTGGAACATAATCTTTATGTTACCTCCACATCTGGAAAAATGCAGACCCCAAAACCAGTGACATATAGTCATAAGTAATTATAAGTGACCTTTCCATCAACATATGCTACTTCTGCTTCTCAACCAGGTTGTAATGCCCCCTGCAGAGAGAAGAGCCAATGTACTGAGACAGTCAGGATTGCAATGGAGAAAGTGTCTTTATTCTGCAGAGTGCTAAGTGCGGAGATAGGAGACATTTCTCAAATCCACCTCCTCAAGAACTGGGAAGACAGGGTTTTTAAGCATAGTTTAGCACACAAGGAATTTGGTAATTAGGTTCAACTGGGGCAGAATTACAGGAATGTGGAAATCATCTTCCTGTGTGGTTCCAGTCCCTGGGGTCACAATTCCAGTTGAGTCAGTTTCTCGGTATGGGCCGCAGGTCTGCGTGGACCTATCCATCCACTAGAATGTGAGGCCTGAATGATATCTTGAAGACTACATTTACATTCCCAAAAGGTGATGTTATCCATGGAGAAAGCTAAGAATCTTTATGGACAGTAGCTGTGTAGCTCCAGAGTGGCAATCATAGGGGGACAGTTATTAATTATTATCACAATTTTTAGCTAGACCCTTACCACAGTTCTTGCCTTGCACCCTCTTATTGAAGGGCGGTTTCACTACTAGCATATAAAAGGAAAAACTTGGAAGACAGTGACTTCTCCACTGGTGGAGACAGATCCATTTCCCCTTATTCCTAAGGGGAATGTACTTTCCCTTTGCACCCTTAAACTTTCCTTAAATTCTTCATACAAACTCACTAAGTATCTGTCATCTCTCTTCTTCACATGGGCCAAGGCTTGTGATGCTTCCAAGCCTGGAGCCCAAGAACAGGGGCAACACTTCAAAGTCGAGCAGGAGGCAGGACTGTGACAGGTCCTTGAAGCCCCTGGTGCTACTCCACAGGTCTTATGATCGTGACGCTGGCCCTTTTCCAGGCCAATATCAGTGCACATCTCTACAACTGTTATTGTCTGAGATGTCAGAAATGACCACCTAAAGACTGAATTGAGCCAAACTGGGAGTCTTTATTAGCTGGCCAGCAACTACCCTCTGCACTGCCAAAGGCAGCGGCACAAAGAGTAGCGCTTAACCGGAAAAGAGGAAGGGTTTCTATAGTATTCTATATGGGGGTCTTATGTGACTCTGAGTACACAAGGTGGAGCCAATTTTGCAATAAATTCCATTAGCAGGGGGCCTGGGACCTGCCTCAGCCCACCTGTTTTGATTACACTCTATACACAAGCAAGTTCACAGACGCAGATAGCATCAGTTAAGTCAAGAAACATTTCTCAAGCATAGTAAAATTTAACCTGTATACAGCTGGAGGATTTTAAACAATCAGTTACAAGTTAGTTACTTTGTTTTTCATTTTACAAGGTATATTTTCTTTCTGTACATAGGTCACGCAGCCACGAGTCGTCCACAGCCACAGCCAAAATGGCTAACCGGCCAGCTATAGGCGCTGGATTTGCTCTATCGGCCATTACAACTACCTCACTAGGTGGCACTTAGAAAACTACCTTTGATGACCTAAATGAATGCGAGGAAAAATAAAGCAGGAGAGAAGCAATTATTAGCATGAGATTTGGTAGGTTCATGTAGCACCCAAAGAAGAGAAAGTCTGCAAAAGACATGACAAACAGGAGGGCTCAGGCTGTGGCCCCTAGCTTCAAGCACACAACAAACTCCTAACGAAATAACATGAATTGACATGAACAAGGGACAGAAGGGATATCACAAAGAATTCCACACAGCACAAACAGAAAATAGAAAATGGTTGGCTGAGTACAGTTACGCTTTTCACTACCAATCCTTTTCTAGTCATGCCCTTTCTTTCACAGTCCCTTTTTCCTCTTCCTCTCATACCTATTTCAAAGACCGTTTTGAGTACTTCTAGGCTTCCGCCATCGCTCAGTCGCAGTAACTTCTCCAGAAATCAGGACCATCGCTTTCACATACGGGGTAGGTTTTCCCCAGAAGTCCGTCTTACCCTAATTTACCACCTTTCCTGTGTCCTGCTACCTCACGTTTCTACAAGGAGGCCTCGTGAAACCTTCCACAACCCTGGGCAGCGCCATCTTTGTACCTGGCCTGCGAGAGCTTTAGGCTGGAGCCTGGAAGCTGGTGGCTCAGCTGGCATTGTAACGGAGACCGGATCCAGGAAATACTAGGTGGATCTGGATGGGAGGGCCGCGCTAAGGCAACGGGCCCACATCTGGAACCTGTGCGGCGGGAAAAACCAGCGCTGGCCCAGACCCTTTACTGGAGAAGAGAGCAGAGTCTGCCGGGAGAGTGTCGCGGAAGAGGCCTAGCACTTCCACGGACCCAGACATCGGGGACAGCCCCGGAGTTGTCACGGTGACCCAGTTCCTGGGCAGTGGGTGTGTGCTCCATTGCGGGTATCTCGGGGTATCGGCTAAGATTGGGCCTGCTGCGGACAGCAGGAGTTGCTGGAGAACTGCGTAGGCCTGGTGCGAAGCGTCTGTCCCCGATGCCCCAGGAGGTCAAGGAGAAGAGAAATGGCTGTGGAGGGGTAGAGAGGGGTGGAAGGTGGACAAAGGGGTTGGCTGACCTTCACTCCCTGAATATGAGAGATGATGCCTTTTCTCGAAGGACCCAGAACATTGCGAAGAGTGAACCCCGGTGGACAGGCTTCCCCAGGAAGGTGTTTAGGGAAGAGGACTAGCAGCAGCAATGGTGGGTCTTTATAAAGATGCCCAGAGATTGGAGGAGGTTAGTAATAGTAATGATTGTTCTAAAAAAGATTTGCAAATTATAATTGCCACCTGTTGAATGAGAAGAAAATATCACACAAATAGTTCAATGCGCCAACAAATTAGAATTACTCTTATTCGGAGTTCAGTAGTTTAGTACTGTGTGCCAGCTCGTAAAGTACAACAAAGCAGGATACTTCGGAGCTGGATTGTAAAATAAACTGCATTTGAAATCAAGAGCTGACCATGCTGACATGGTAAAATTGGAAGCTTGGTCTGTTGGTTTGGTCTCTACGTAAACCTATTCTAAGTTCCTTAGGAAAACTTGTTAGCTTTAGTCCTCACAAGGCCTTTCAGTTTGATCCACTTTTCATTGATGTTTGCCATTCAGTAATTTTGAACTATGATGCTTATATTTCTAGTTTGTAAAAGAACAAAATGCATGGGACAAAATTATTTGATAAACTTGGCACTTTTAATTTTACACAAAATGAGATTTAATAATTTCTTTTTATAAAGAGTTTATAGAAGGTAGAAATATTTTGATCTCTAGATTTTGAGACGAAAGTTCAATTTTTCAAAGTGTTGAATTACAAAGGGCATCAGTAGTTTGGTATCTTTTTATGGACTCTGGAAGAATGCAGCCCTATCCACATATAATTTTAAATTATTGTGTGTTTTGAAGTATTCTAACTTAGATTTTTGTCTAAAGTGGTGGCTTAATCTAGGGAGAATATGACTTCATTAAGGAAAAATGTCAAGTATGTGATATTCATACTTACATTTAACAGAATAGAATAATCTATGCTTACTGTGGTAGGCATCTTCTAAAATTTCTCCCAAGGACTCTTTCCCTCCTGTTATTAAGCCTTTGTGTAATTCCTTTGCCTAAATACTCAGCCAGTGAGGGACTGAGGGCCTCAGTACCTGCAAGGAGCTGAATCTTGCAAAAAACCACTGAGTGAACTTGGAAGTGGGTCCTCCCCCATTTGAACCTTGAGATGGCTATAGCCCCTAGGAAAACCTGGTTGTAGTCTTGTAAGAGAGATCTAAGAAAGAACGCAGCTAAGGCTACCAGATTTCTGACCCTCTAGAATTTGCAATACTAAGTGTGTGTTGTTTTAAGCAGTTAAGTTTTGGGATAATGTGTTAGCCATGGATAGTTAATACATTAAGTCAACTTGGATTTTCTTTCATGTTTGTTTAACATAGTTTTTTCCTTATGATAGATGTTACACTGGGCATAGTTTACATTGGGGAAATATGTTAAGGATGTTCAGGCACTTTAGTAGGTTATATATGTCTACATTTAATCTTCACAACTACCCTATGCTATGAATAGCATTAAGCCATTGATAATGATAACTTCACTAATAATCCAGTATTCTTCAATAACTTTACTAAGGAAGTCTGTTAAGGTGCAAAACTAGACAAACTCAAGTATATATGGCTTTAAAGTTTGTTCTCTTTCTAATATGGGCTAAGTGTCCAGGTGAAGAAACTAAACACCAACTTTACTAGTTACTCAGAAGCCCCTCTTCATGTTTCTTTACTGTTTCCTGCTCCTCCTTACCCTCCAAACTAGTAGTTTCCTGATTTCTCATGCCACAGATTAGTTTGCCTCTTTTGTACTTTACATAAATGCAGTTAGTACAGTATGCATTCTGTTATTTCTGGTTTATTTTGCTTAATATTTTTTACAGGTTATGTGGTTCCATGATGCAGCAGTATGTTATCATTCTATTGTTGATGGATATTTAACTTAATTCTCAGTTTTAGGGAAACACCTTTATGACCTTGGATTGTAAAAGACAAAGATTTTTAAAAACAAAAAGCAGTGACTGTACAAGAAAAGGTTGACAGTTGGAACTTCATTAAAATTCATAACAGCTGTTCATCCAAATGTTTTTAAGAGAGTTAAAAGACGGTGTCAACTGGGAAAAGATACTTGAAATGCAGAATTCTGACAGGGGACTTCTAGCTAAACTGTTCAAAGAAGACGTACAAAACAAGAAAATAGCCAGACGACTCAAGAAAAAGAAAACAAACAAACCAGGCACTTTATAAAAGAGTACATTCAGACATAAATAGCTAAATGAAAATATTCTCCTCCTCATTATTCATAAGAGAAAGACAAATAAAATTTACAGTAAATACTGCATATCTACCAGAATGGCTAATATGAAATAGACAAAAATACCACGTGTTGGCAAAATATGAAACAGCAAGAATTCTCAAAGTATCCCAAGAATGGAAAAATAAGCACCACATGTACTCACTATCAAATTGGTTTCACTGATCATCACCTAAGAGCACATTTAGGAATAACATTTATTGGGTGTTGGGCAGATATGGTGGGGGGGAGGGGATGGGTGTATATGTACATAATGAGTGCGATGTGCGCTGTCTAGGGGATGGACATGTTTGAAGCTCTGACTCCAGAGGGATGGGGGTGCAAGGACAATATACGTAACTGTAACTTTTATGCCCTCACAATATGTTGAAATAATAAAAAAAATTATTAAAAAGAAAAAAAAAGAATTCTCATACCATGCTGTGGAGAGTGCATATTTGTACAACCACTTCTGTAATTTAGCAATAGTTTCAAAGCAATTGCACTGTGACCTGGTAATTTCACTCCTAGATATATTTACCAGTAATGTACACATATATTTACCAAAATATGTGTTCTAGTTGTTCATTAATAGAACTATTCCTAATAGCTTTCTACATTAAGATTATGTTTGAAATTTTCCATAGGTGTAAACACTAAGTATATAATCTCTGGTATGTCTGAGTATTAATATTTTAAAGTAAAATGTTTTTATTATCATTAGATGTATTCAGAGGAATCCATTTTTTAAAATTTATTTATTTATTTATTTATTTTAATTTCAGCTCATCATGGGGGTACATAAGTTTAGGTCATATACATTGTCCATGTCCCGCCCATCCCCCCAAGTCAGAGTCCCAAGCGCGTCCATTGTCATTCTCCAGACAGTGCGCCTTGTACTCATCATGTAGTCATACCTCCATCCCCTCCCCCCCCACCTCCCCAGGTCTGCACCTTCAAGCATGACCATTCCCCAGAGGGTGAGCAACACACTCGTCATGTAGGCATACACGCATCCCCTCCCCCCAGCCCCCATCCCACTCTGATATCCAATTGGTATCCTTCCCTGATGTACATTAAGGTGATGATCAGGGAAACCAGTTTTCTGGTGAGTACATGTGATGCTTGTTTTTCCATTCTTTGGATACTTCACTTAGTATAATGGGTTCCAGCTCTCTCTAGGAGAACCAAAGAGATGTCGTATCATCGTTATTTCTTATAGCTGAGTAGTACTCCATGGTGTATATATATATATATATATATATATATATATATATATATATACCACAGTTTACTAATCCATTTGTGGATTGATGGGCACTTGGGTTGTTTCCACATCTTTGCGACTGTGAATTGTGCTGCTATAAACATTTGGGTACAGGTGTCTTTGTTAAAGAATGACTTTTGTTCTTCTGGGTATATGCCCAATAATGGGATTTCTGGATCAAATGGTAGGTCTACTTGAATCTGTTTAAGGTATCTCCATATTGCTTTCCATAGGGGTTGCACTAGTTTGCATTCCCACCAGCAGTGTATGAGTGTTCCTGTCTCTCCGCATCCACGCCAACATGTGTTGTTTTGGGATTTTTTGATAAAGGCCATTCTCACCGGAGTTAAGTGGTATCTCATTGTGGTTTTGATTTGCATTTCCCTGATGATTAGGGATGTTGAGCATTTTTTGATACATTTTTTGGCCATTCTTATGTCTTCTTTTGAAAAATTTCTATTCACGACCTTTGCCCATTTTTTGACAGGATTGTTTGATTTTTTCTTGCTGATTTTCCTGAGTTCTAAATAGATTCTTGTTATCAGTCTTTTATCTGATGTGTAGTATGCGAAAATTTTTCCCCATTCTGTAGGCTGTCTGTTTATTTTCGTGACTGTTTCTTTGGCTGTGCAGAAGCTGTTTAATTTAATCAGGTCCCATTCGTTTATTTCTGTTGTTGCTGCGATTGCCTTAGGGGTTTTCTTCATAAATTCTTTGCCTAGACCAATGTCTGTGAGAGTCTTTCCTACATTTTCTCCTAGAATTCTAATCGTTTCCCATTTAAGATTTAAATCTGTTATCCACCGTGATTTGATCTTTGTGAGAGGTGAAAGCTGTGAGTCCTGTTTCAGTCTTCTACATGTGGCTATCCAGTTTTCCCAGCACCATTTATTGAATAGGGACTCTTGTCCCCAGAGTATGTTTTTGTCTATTTTGTCAAAGATTAGATGGTTATATGAGGATGGTTTTATATTTGGGTTTTCTGTTCTGTTCCACTGGTCTGTGTCCCTGCCCTTGTGCCAATACCAAGCAGTTTTAAGCACCACAGCTTTGTAGTATAGTTTGAAGTCTGGCAAATCAATACCTCCCATTTTGTTTTTATTGCTTAAGATTGCTTTTGCTATACGGGGTCTTCTCTGATTCCATAGAAAGTGTATAATTACTTTTTTCTAAATCTGTGAAAAATGATGTTGGTAATTTAATAGGAATTGCATTGAATCTATAGATTACTTTGGGTAGTATAGACATTTTAATGATGTTAATTCTTCCAATCCATGAGCATGGTATGGATTTCCACTTATTTACGTATTCTGCAATTTCCTTCCTTAGCATTTCATAGTTCTCTTTATAGAGGTCCTTTACCTCTTTAGTTAAATATATTCCTAGATATGTTATTTTCTTTGTTGCTATTTTGAAAGGTATTGAGTCCTTAATTTGGTTCTCTGATTGAATGGTATTGGCATATATGAATGCCTCTGATTTGTGTGTATTGACTTTGTAACCTGAGACATTACTGAATTCGTTAATTAATTCCAGGAGTCTCTTGGTTGAGTCCTTGGGGTTTTCCAGATACAACATCATATCATCAGCGAAGAGTGAGAGTTTGATCTCTTCTGTCCCTATTTGGACACCTTTGATTCTGTTCTCTTGTCTGATAGCTCTCGCAAGGACTTCCAATACTGTGTTGAAAAGTAATGGGGACAGTAGGCAGCCTTGTCTGGTTCCAGTTCTGAGTGGGAATGCTTTCAATTTTTCCCCATTCAGTATGGTGTTGGCTGTAGGTTTGTCATATATGGCTTATATTATTTTTAGGTAGGTCCCATTTATGCCTATGTTGTTAAGTGTTTTTATCATAAAAGGGTGTTGAATTTTGTCAAATGCTTTTTCTGCATCTATTGAGAGGATCATATGGTCTTTATTTTTGCTTCTATTTATGTGGTTAATTACATTTATAGATTTTCGTATGTTGAACCACCCCTGCATCTCTGGGATGAAGCCTACTTGGTCGTGATGAATTATTTTTTTAATCAGCATTTGGATAGGATTTGCTAGGATTTTATTGAGAATTTTTGCATCTACGTTCATGAGAGAAATTGGTCTGTAGTTTTCTTTTTTTGTTGCATCCTTTCCTGGTTTTGGTATCAATGTTATATTGGCTTGGTAGAATGTGTTGGGGAGAATTCCATCCTTCTCAATATTGAAGAATAGTTTATGTAGGATGGGCACCAGTTCATCTTTGTATGTATGGTAAAATTCAGGTGTGAACCCATCTGGACCAGGGCTTTTCTTTTTGGGAAGGTTTTTTATTGCTGTTTCAATTTCAGTTCTTGATGTTGGTCTATTCAGGAATTCTATTTCTTCCTGATTGAGCTTGGGAAGGCTGTGTGTTTCTAAAAATTTGTCCATTTCCTCCTCATTTTCCAATTTGTGTGCATAAAGATTTTTGTAATATTCATAGATAATGTCATGTATCTCTGTGGCTTCGGTTGTGATTTCTCCTTTCATGTTCCTGATGGAAGTTATTAAAGATTTTTCTTTTCTGCTCTTGGTTAGTCTAGCCAGTGGTGTGTCTATTTTATTTATCTTTTCAAAGAACCAACTTTTTGTTTTATTAATTTCCCTTATAGTATTTTTGTTGTCTTTTTCATTTAATTCTGATTTGATCTTAACAATTTCTCGCCTTCTTCTGGGTTTGGGGTCAGTCTGTTCTTCTTTCTCCAGCTCTTTGAGTCTATTCATTAAGTTGTCTATTTGTAAGTTGTCTGTCTTTTTGAAATAGGCATTTATGGAAATGAATTTTCCTCTCAGGACTGCTTTAGCTGCATGCCATAGATTTTGATAAGTTGTGTCACCTTTGTCATTTAATTCAAAGAATGTTTTGATTTATGACTTAATTTCTTCCTTTACAAAATTGTTATTCAGGAGAAGGTTGTTTAGCTTCCACAACTTTGAGTAGGAATGAGAGTTCCTGTTAGGGTTCATTATTACTTTTATTCCATTGTGATCTGAGAAGATGCAGGGTATGATTTCTATTTTTTTAATTTTTTTAAGACTTGCTTTATGGCCTAGGATATGGTCAATCTCAGAGAATGTTCCGTGAGCCGATGAGAAGAATGTATATTCAGTGGATTTCGGGTAGAATGTCCTGTAGATGTCATTCAGGCCCATTTGTTCTAGCATTCTTTTTAAGTCTACTATGTCTTTGCTTATTTTCTGCTTGGAGGATCTGTCCTGTGCTGTCAGTGGGGTGTTAATGTCTCCAACTATTAAAGTGTTGTTGTCTATCATTTGGTTTAGATCCAGTAGGATTTGCTTTATGAATCTGGGTGCACCTGGATTGGGTGTATATATATTAAGTATGGTTATGTCTTCTTGTTGAATTGTGCCTTTCACCAGTATGTAGTAACCATCTTTGTCTTTTATTACTTTTGTTGGTTTAAAGACTAAGTTATTGGAAATTAAAACTGCCACAGCAGCTTTCTTTTGGCTACCATTTGCTTGAAATATCAAGTTCCATCCTTTTTTTTCAGTCTAAATGCATCTTTGCCGGTTAAGTGTGTTTCCTGAAGGCAGCAGATACTTGGTTTGTGTTTTTTTATCCATTGGCCCAGTCTATGTCTCTTGAGTGGGGAATTCAGGCCATTGACATTTAGTGAGAGAACTGATAATTGGGACAGATTTCTGTTTATCTTATTGGGTAGAACTTCATTGCTATGTTTTCTCTCTTGAGCCATTGTGGTGGCTAGAATTTGATCTTTAGCTCTTGGGTGGTTTTACATTCGTGGGTCTTTGTTGTGATGATCCGTGTGTAACTCTCTTTTGAGTCCTTCTTGGAGGGGTGGTCTTGTCTTGGTGAATTCCCTCAGTCCTTGTTTATCTGAGAATGTCTTAATTTCTCCTTCATATAGAAAGCTTAGCTTAGCTGGGTACAAGATTCTAGGCTGGGCATTATTCTGTTTCAGAAGAGTGAGAATGGGGCCCCAACTTCTTCTTGCTTGTAAAGTTTCAGTTGAGAAATCTGGCGTAATTCTAATGGGTCCCCCTTTGTATGTTACTTGTTTCTTTCTCCTTACAGCTCGAAGAAGGGTCTCTTTAGTGGATATTTTGTTCAGTCTGACGACTACGTGGCGTGGTGTTTTCCTATTTGCTATGAATCTACCAGGGGTTCTTTGAGCTTCTTGAACCTGTATATCTAAAGTTTTAGCAAGGCCTGGGAAATTTTCTTCTATTATGTCTTCAAATAGTTTATCCAGCCCTTGCTTATTATCTTCTTCACCTTCAGGGATGCCTATAACTCTCACGTTAGGTTTCTTCACATAATCCCACACTTCTTGAAGACTCTGATCTTTTTTCTTATTTCTTTGCTCTATCTCTGTGACTGTCTTATTTAATTGGAAAGAGTTATCTTCGATCTCTGAGATTCTGTCTTCTATTTGATCTACCCTGTTCTTGAGACTTTCCACTGTGTTTTGTAGCTCCCTGAATAAATCCCTCATTTGTAGGAGTTCAGTTTGGTTTTTCTTCAATATGTCTATTTCTTTAGTGAATTTTTCTTCCAAATCCTGGAATTTTTTTGCGGTTTCTTTGCGTTGGATATCAATTTTTTCTTGTATTAACCAAACATTATATTAAATGCTGTGTTATCTCTTAGAGATTTGTATTCAGATCCATCTTTCTGTGGATCTATATGTGTTTGTTAATGAAAAAAATAATGTAAGACAATAAATCAAAAGTAGTGTTGAGCTAATTGTTAGTGATATTATAAATATTCTCAGAATTCCTGGAGAGAAATCTAAGCAACTATAAATTAGACATAGTGAATCTCAAAATTCCTTTTCCATGAAAATACAGAATACATTTGACAATTGGTAGATGCTTTTGAGAAGTGACTTTTCTCCTTCAGTCTAATCAGAAGCTATGAAAAAAGATAATAATTTTGTAGATAAATATTAATTTAATGAGTACTAATGGAACATTTTCTTGAGGTACTTAACTTTTCTGATATGATCCTACCAGAAGAATGATTAATCTTAAATATTCCTAGGGAGAGAACATTACTCTTTACAGTTCCTAAATAAATGCTTTACTTAGCTTTACTGTAAATTTTCAGGGATATACCTCAAACTCTCTCAATATAGTTTGGTAGGCAGGCTTAAACATTTTATATGTTAATGGCATATGGTTTGCCCAGAGTAATGAGAAAAGGAAATCCTATATAATAAATACTCTAAATGACTTTTTTCTTTAGCATTTTAAGGTTTTATCCTACTATTGTATAACTTATTTTAAAGTTGTAATATCTACTAACTCATTGAGCATTCCCAACTATTGCTAATACCTTCCAACAGCCTAAGTTACATTATTGTTACTTAACATATATCATTCAGATCCACTTAACGTTAACTCCTAGCAGTCTAATGAAAATAAGCTCTGTTAAAATCTTCAGTATCCATGCCTATGGGTTCAAATTTCTGGCTTTTCAACTGTGTGTTTATAGTAAAGAGATTAAGAATGCCTAAAGAAACACAAAATACTTTATTTTAATGAACTTAGTTATGTCACATCAGAGCCCTATGCATATACTTAAAAGGTCTAAAGAAATGTAACCTGGGTAGAAGGGGCTAACGAAAACAAAGCTGGAGTGCATATTCCTACATTAATTGTTTTATTTTATTTTTTTAATGTAGAAGGCTTCTATTTAAATCTTGGCCCTACCAATTAGTAGCTTTTATGACTTTGGGGAAACTCTTTAATTTCAATATGCCTTAGTTTCTTCATCTATAAATTGGTAGAGATACTAGTATCTACCTTGAAAGACTGTTGAAAGAAAAGAGAAAGGAATTCTAGTAAACACAGTGCCTACCACATAGTAAGCTTTCACTAATATGAGTGCTACTATAATTTTCATCATTATTGGCAAAACTAAAATTATTAGCATTGCCTATTTAAACTTTTGTTCTTATAGCTTTCCTTTCCATACAAACATTTCAGATAAAATATTTTCAGTGCTGTGTGATTAAAGGAGTAATTTTTTTTATGTTAAAACACTGTCTACTTCACATGCAGAATATGTTTCATGTGACTGTGTTCATGTCACTTTACCTGACAACCCCTTTTAAAACATACATATAGGACTTCTTAGATATGTTCTGTCTTAGGTTCTGAAGTCATGTATTTGGTTAATACCCAGTCAGAAATATTAACAGAAGACATATTTAAATGTTGGGCTTGATAACAACTTTGCCACAATTGCTATTTTGGGTCCTTTCTTACTAGCCTGAGGAAATAACAAGATTGAGAAGCATGAACAGACAACTCCAAGTAAATTTTGACTGTACACTGAAAGAAGTTGACCTCCTTCAATCTAGAGGTATAGACTTGATTATTTGAACTACCATAAGAAATAGTTTGGTATTTAAGTTGTTACTTTGGTTTTACTGATTTGAGAGAGTTTACATAAGGATACAATCTCAGAAAAGAGGCTTTCACCCCCGTAGCCTTAGACCAGATTTAGAGGTCAGAAGTAGTTTTACTTTGACAATTTCATCATTAAGTGCTTATCTTTTAGGCGTTCTGTACTGTTATTCTACATTTATCCTTTTTGAGTTAATCATTTGTTATGAATATTTCATAAGTTGATAGCTTTTAATTCTAAAACTATATTTATGTGCTTATTATTGAAAATATCTGTGAAAGTAGAGATCCAAAATCATTAGATTTCTCAGTTTTAAAATAGTTTTCATGTCTTTTTTTATATTGGCAAGTATATGACATGCAAATATTTAATTATATCATCCAGTTTCAGTTTTTGCTATTTATTATAGAAGTACACTATAGTAGAGATATTCTTAATTGATGTTACTTCCCCAACTCAATCAGTTTAATATTCAACTGCTTTTTAAAATATACTTCCTGATGTCCACACTGCTGAACATTCATAAATAATAGGCTACACTTTGGCTCATCTATCTACTAATTCTTTAGTCAGTTGAATTATTTGTTTACCAAGAGTTAGCTGTGTCTGTTTCCTATTTATGCCAGTTTTTATAACTGGATAATTTAATATTTCATAAATGGAAATGAAGGCAGAAGAAGTAGCTCTATTAATAAAAACTAATGCCAAATGCTTTAGAAAGACTTGTAAATGTTTTGGAAAGATGTAAAGGAAAATCACTGAAATGTAGGTACTAGGAATTAGTTATCTATGAAAACAACTGACAAAAGTTAAGAGTAAGTGTCATAAAAATTTGAAAGGATTCTGCTCTATATAAGCGTTCTTAGTTTCTTTCTGCCCTTACTTTAAAGAATTCAAAACAGAAAATTCTGGATTATGACTGACCTGGTTTATACAAGAAAAATAGTACAGAATTCTAGTTAGCAAAGGCATATTCAAGAAAAGGGTCTTTGCTAAATGTCAAAAGACTGATATATTTAATCTTTGATAACATTAAATGTAACTCGCAATTTCTTGTTTCAATCAGCCTTTTATTCCATTTACCTACCAATTACTATACCAAATTATGGTGCCTTAAAGAGTTTCTACTGTATTTAAAAGAATATAGAAATACACGCCATTACCTTTAAAGTAGTATTAAACAAGGAAAAAGAAACCTAGCAATACACAGAGGCAAATTCTAATATGAAAGTTAAATATGAAGTTTATTCTGAAAATGTTTTTCAGAGGGCTAGTTAATATTCAGCCTGCTAACTGTAAACTTTGAAATAAATTGCAAATAATATGGAGAGTATACAAACAAAGATGATTATAGCAATATTTTTTTGTTTCTCCAAAGCAAAACAGACACTAACCTAAACATTTGGTTAGGATAATTGTGGTAAGCCTTAGCAGATCTACAAATTGTTATAGAACAGGAATTATAAATTATTTGCAAAAAACCATAACATCTAAAAGCATTAAAAATCCAATTAAAACCACAATTAAATTAGTATTTTGACTTTGAAAGCTAAATATGAATTATTTTCAGAAAAATATTTTAAAACAAAATACCTTATTCAAATGTCCCCACTAAAGAAACCACTGTTTAAGTCTTTTAAGCTAACAGCTGTGGGTTTGGTCTGCATTGAACAATATCCTTACAGTAAGTTCTTTTTTGTACTTTAATTTCTAATTCCCTTTATAAAGGTTCAAATATAGCAGTATTATACAATTTCTACCCCTCTACTCTCTGGAAAACTACTTAAAATGAGTTTCCAATGGATAACTTTTAATTCAGAGAAGAAATGTAGACATTTTTTGAACATTTAAATTAATGCATGATTTGATGAAAAGTAGCTTTTTTGTTGATTTTAGTGAGGAACTCTTTTGCCAGAAAAAGAGAAAGTCTACAAATCAAGAGAGTCAGTATACTTGAATTATCTGTATTGTAAATATGTCTCCTGTAAATAAGCATGGTAATGTTACAAATTTTAATTGGAATTGTTTGGAACAGTTTAGTGTGATTTGCAGAAGTGGAGATAGGATCCAAACCTAGAACTTGCATCAAAACTGCTCTTGGAGGAGTGAAGGCACATGTGGCTAAATTATAAGCATTTGATAAAGGAGTGGACATCTTTTTTTAAAGAGTGAAATATTTGCAGTAAAATTAAATTCTCAGGATTGTTCTAATGTAGTTCTGAAAAAGGCAGCATATCTTCAACTGTTAAATCTGTAGTTAACATTTAAGCTTCTCCTTTCTTAAAAATAAGAATCCATGACCTGTTATTTTACAGTTATCCATGTTGTTTACCTGTCTCAAAATATAATAACTTACTTAATCTTTGCAATTTTTTGACTCCTTCTATAGTTGAATTTATAATGGATAATATTGAAGATAAATTAAGAAAGACATGAAAATGAGTTTTCATCATTAATGTCTTTTTTGTCATAGTTTGCTCTTACAGTCATCTTTTCATTTCTCTCTTTATTTACTTCCTGAAATGGTCTTATTCTTAATCTGACCCTGAAGCTTAACTTTGCATTTGAAGAAATAGTTCTTTAAAGAATAAATGGTTAACAACACTAGTGTGGTAGGTTTTTTTAGGTCTTTTCTCACAGTGATAGAAAATACAATTTCCACGGGGAAGAAGGTCAGGATAATGGGATTTGAAATTCTGGAAAATGGTTTTCTTCCAAGTTGTACTTCCATTTACTTAAAAAAAAATCAAATAATCAGCAAAGAATCAAATTTAAGAAAAGAATCATAAATTCCTAGTACCTTTTTTTATAAGCAACTTTGATTCAAAAGCCATGGACAATTTTTATGACAACATAGAACCTCGCCCAGTTGTACCATCCAAACCATCTGAAAAAGGTGAATAGTGAAATATCAAAAATGTCATGGAGATAAATATGAAATCTTTGGAAATTAGACAGTTTCATTAGCTTGTTAAGGAAATATATTTTTACCCTATTGATCTTAATGTGCCCATGAAGAAATGTCCCCAAACTTTAATCTTTAACAGCACCACAATTATTATCTCCTGAAATTATTGCTAGAAGTAATTAAATAAGATTTGAAAAAATGAAGTGAAAATAGCATATTGTATAGTTAAAATTATGATTTACTCAGCACTGTAAGAACTATAATTCTAACAGATAATTCTTATAAAATAATTAGTATCTATAAAGATAGTATTCAAGATGTAAAGACACAGGAAGTTAAATCTGTAAAATATCTAAGAGAGTCTGAATCAAAAGAATCCTCATGTACTCAAAAGGTGAGCATAATGGAATAAATGTGCTTTAACCAAGGTAGAGGATGTATTTTTGTTATTTTTTGGGAGTTGTTACATAGGAATGAGTTGATGAAGGCTATCAAATCTGTACTTTATTTCTATGTACTTATTGTTTAATAGGCATTTCAATATCTTAAGAAATTAATTTTAATATTTATACCTAATTACTGATTTACATTTACTTTTTCTATCCCATTTTTATTAATGACCATTAATTTTTATTAATAAATATTGGGTCTAATCTGAAATACACAATTTGTATTTTAATTGCTCTTTTGACTAATTCAAGGTTGATGATGTAGTCATGTAAAGAAGGATGCTTATTTGTAAGAAATCACAGATAATTGTAACTTTCTAAAATCTCATCAGACTTTTTTTGTTTTTTTAATTGGTGATATATATTTTTTGCTTGTTTGTTTATTTTAATTTTGTTTTTCTTTTTGAGACAGGGTTCTCTCACTCTATTGCCCAGGTTGGAGTGCAGTGGCATATTGTAACTCACTTGCACCCTTGAACTTCTGACCTCAAGTGGTCTTATAGGCACATGCCAGAATGCCTGGCATAACTTTTTTTGTAAAGACAGAGTGTCTCTATATTGCCCAGGCTGGTCTCAAACTCCTGGGCTGAAGTGGTCCTTCCAACTTTGGCTTCCGTAAGTGCTGGGATTGCAGGAGTGATCCACCGTGACTGGTCAGGGATTTATATTTTAAATAACTTACCCAATCTAAATTATTTAAACATTGGTTAAACTGCTTTTCATGTATTTCAAACTTAGTACACATTGTTTTTTAATTTTTCTGTTTTTCTTTTTGAGACAGAGTCTCACTCTCTTGCCTGGACTAGAATGCCCTGGTGTCAGCCTAGTTCACAGCAACCTCAAACTCCTGGGCTTAAGTGATCCTCCTGCCTCAGCCTCCTGAGCAGATGGGACTACAGGCATGTGCCATTATGCCTGGCTAATTTTTTCTGTCTTTAGTTGTTTAGCTAATTTCTTTCTATTTTTAATAGAGACAGGGTCTCACTATTGCTCAGCCTGGTCTCAAACTCCTGAGCTCAAGCAATCCTTCTGCCTCGGCCTCCCAGAGTGCTAGGATTACAGGCATGAGCCACCGTGCCTGGCCTGTTTTTTAATTTTTTAAGAGCAGTTTTAGGTATACAAAAAAAGTGAATGTAAAGTACAGAGTTCCCTTACCTTCTCTCTGTCTCATCCTTCTTCCCTCACAGTTTTCCCCATTATTAACACCTGACATCAGTGTTGTGAATTTGCTACAGTTTATGAGCCAATATTGATACATTATTATTAGAGAAAGTCTATAGTTGGCATTAGTGTTCTATCTTAATGTTGTACATCCATTTGTTTAGACAAATTTTTAATATGTATCCACCAGTATAGTATCACACAGAGTAGTTTTACTGCTCTGAAAATCCTCTGTGCACCCCCCTTTCCTCCAACCCCAACTTCTGGCAACCACTTATCATTTTACTATTTCCATAGTTTTGACTTTTCCAGAGTATTATATAGTTGGAATTACACAGATTGGCTTTCTTTTCTTAGTAGTGTGCATATAAGTTTTGTGTCTTTTCATGGCTTGATACCTTATTTATTTATTTATTTATTTATTTATTTATTTATTTATTTTAGACAGAGTCTTGCTCTGTTGCCCAGCTAGAGTGAGTGCCGTGGCATCAGCCTAGCTCACAGCAATCTCAAACTCCTGCGCTTAAGCAATCCTACTGCCTCAGCCTCCCGAGTAGCTGGGACTACAGGCATGCACCATTATGCCCAGCTAATTTTTTTCTTTTTTTCTTTTTTTTATTTCAGCTCATCATGGGGGTACATAAGTTCAAGTTATATACAATGTCCATGTCCTGCCCATCCCCCCGAGTCACAGCCTCAAGCGTGTCCATTCACCAGACAGTTCGCCTGGCACTCACCATGTAGGCATACACCCATCAACTCCCCCCACCCCCATCTCAATCTGATATCTAATTGGTACCCTTCCCCGACGTGAATTTAGGCGATGATCAGGGAAACCAATTTTCTGGTGAGTACATGTGATCCTTGTTTTTCCATTTTTTGGATACATCACTTAATATAATGGGTTCCAGTTCTCTCCAGGAGAACCAAAGAGATGTCATATCACTGTTATTTCTTATAGCTGAGTAATACTCCATGGTATACATATACCACAGTTTACTAATCCATTCATGGATTGATGGGCATTTGGGTTGTTTCCACATCTTTGCAATTGTGAATTGTGCTGCTATAAACATTCGGGTGCAGGTCTTTTTTATAGATTAATGTTTGTTCCTCTGGGTAGATGCTCAATAATGGGATTGCAGGATCGAATGGTAGGTCTACTTGAATCTGTTTAAGGTATCTCCATAATGCTTTCCACAGGGGTTGCACTAGTTTGCAGTCCCACCAGCAGTGCATGAGTGTTCCTGTCTCTCCGCATCCACACCAACATGTGCTGTTTTGGGAGTTTTTGATAAAGGCCATTCTCACCGGAGTTAAGTGGTATCTCATTGTGGTTTTGATTTGCATTTCCCTGATGATTAGGGACGTTGAGCATTTTTTCATATGTTTGTTGGCCATTCTTCTATCTTCTTTTGAAAAATTTCTATTCATGTCATTTGCACATTTTTTGATAGGGTTGTTTGATTTTTTCTTGCTGATTTTCCTGAGTTCTAAATAGATTCTTGTTATCAGTCCTTTATCTGATGCATAGTATGCGAAAATTTTTCCCCATTCTGTAGGCTGTCTGTTTATTTTTGTGACTGTTTCTTTGGCTGTGAAGAAGCTTTTTAGTTTAATCAGGTCCCATTCGTTTATTTTTGTTGTTGCTGTGATTGCCTTAGGGGTTTTCTTCATAAATTCTTTGCCTAGACCAATGTCTGTAAGAGTGTTTCCTACATTTTCTTCTAGAATTCTAATAGTTTCTCCCCTAAGGTTTAGGTCTGTTAGCCACCGTGATTTGATTTTTGTGAGAGGTGAAAGCTGTAGGTCCTGTTTCAGTCTTCTACATGTGGCTATCCAGTTTTCCCAGCACCATTTATTGAATAAGGAATCTTTTCCCCAGAGTATGTTTTTGTCTGCTTTGCCAAAGATTAGATGGTTATCTGACGATGGTTTTATGTTTGGATTTTCTGTTCTGTTCCATTGGTCTGTGTCCCTGCACCTGTGCCAATACCAAGCAGTTTTAATAATCACAGCTTTGTAGTATAGTTTGAAGTCTGGTAAATTATATATTTACCTAAGGAGGTAAAGGACCTCTATAGGGAGAACTACGAAACACTGAGAAAGGAAATTGCAGAACATGTAAATAGGTGGAAAACCATACCATGCTCGTGGATCGGAAGAATCAACATTGTTAAAATGACTATTCTGCCCAAAGTTATCTACAAATTCAATGCAATCCCTATTAAATTACCAACATCATTTTTCATAGATATAGAAAGAATAATTCTACACTTTGTGTGGAACCAGAGAAGACCCCGTTTAGCAAACACAAGTTTAAGCAACAAAAACAAAATGGGAGGTATTAATTTTTTTATATATATATATTTAGTTGGCCAGATGATTTCTTTTTATTTTTAGTAGAGATGGGGTCTCGCTTTTGCCCAGGCTGGTCTCGAACTCCTGATCTCCAGCAATCCACCCACCTCGGCCTCCTAGAGTGCTAGGATTACAGGCATGAGCCACTGTGCCCAGCCTACCTCATTTATTTTTAAAGCATTGAATAATTCTCGATTGTCTGAATTTACTGTAGTTTTTTTATCCACTCACCTGCTGAAGGATGTCATGGTTGCTTCTAAGTTTTGGCAATTGTAAATAAGGTTGCTATAAACATCAATGTGCAGGTTTTTGTGTGGATCTAAGTTTCTATTATTAACTCATTGGAGTAAATACCAAGGACCACAATCCTTGGATTGTATGGTAAGAATATATTTAGTGTTTTAAGAAATTGCCAAACTTCCAAAGAGTCTGTACCATTTTATAGTCCTGGTGGCAATGAACCAGTGCTTCCATTGTTTCCTCTCCTCACCAGCATTTGATATTGTCAATGTTTTGTATTTCAACTATTCTAATAGATAATTTAGTGGTATCATATTATATTATAATTTGAAATTCCTTAGCATCATTTAGCATCATTGCATATGCTTATTATACATTATTCCATATATCTTCTTTGGTGAGATGTCTGTTCAGATCTCCTGCCTATTTTTTTTGTTGTTGTTTTTGAGACAGAGTCTCCCTCTGTTGCCTGGGCTAGATGGCCATGGTGTCAACCTAGCTCACAGCAACCTCAAACTCCTGGGCTTAAGGAGTAGCTCAAGAGTTTCTGTAGCTCAGCCTCCCAAGTAGCTGGGACTACAGGCATGCACCACCATGCCCAGCTAATTTTTTCTATATATATTTTTAGTTGGCCAGACAATTTCTTTCTATTTTTAGTAGAGATGGGGTCATGCTCTTGCTCTTGCTCAGGCTGGTCTTGAACTCCTGAGCTCAAATGATCCACCTGCCTCAGCCTCCCAGAGTGCTAGGATTACAGGCATGAGCCACCGCACCTGGCCTCCTGCCTATTTTTTTAATGGGGTCAGACTATTCTTTTAAGTGTTTTGTTTAATAGATGTAATGCAGATCTGTTTTTGTCTGTATTGTTTACTACCATGAATGTTTCATTGGATCTGCATTTAAAATAAACTATTTCTAACAAGAATATGTTAGTTGACAGCCAACTGCCAGATAGATCACTGTAATGACATTATGTGCGCAGTTCTATGCTAGAAGTAACTGAGTGATACATTATTGATCACGACTAACCTTTTTCATTCCAAATATTTGTATTTTAAAACTTCATTTTGCTGAGTACCTTTAAAGAAAGCATCATGTATTGATAATCCAAGCTATGATTTTCAATTACTATATTTGAAGGTAACATCACCATATTAAGGGAATGCATTAAAAATTTGTTAATCCTGGAACAAAGAACTGAGTTAGTGAGAAGTTATGTTTGAGGAAGAAAATGATCCTCATATATCTTTAGTGAATGACTGTGTGGACTGTAAAACCTTAATTTTTGATTATTCATGGTCAAATTTTTGAAGTAGTTTTGTAGGTTTCTGAGTTACCTGATTTTCTTTTTCCCTTTTTTTCTCCCATTGTGGTTGGTGTTTGTTTTTATTTTTGGCATGGTAGTACAATTTCTTCAGACGACAAGGAGGAAATGGATAGGAAGGATTTCTAAAATTTTTCCTCAAAGGTGTTTCTAATGTCCAGAACCTGTGAATATGATGAGATATTCCTCCCATGATTATATTATATGATACAAACAAATGATACAAACCTTAAATAGTGAGATTATGTGAGTTGGCTTTATCTAATCACCTGACCCCAGAAGAGCAGAAAGCTTTTGCTGGCTGGTGGCAAAAGAGGAAATAGGTTTTAATCATAGGTGGGAGGAAGATAACTGTTGCTGTCTTGAAGGTAGGGGTTGCTACTTAAGAAGGCAGGTAAGTAGCCTCTTGGCCCTCAGCTGACAGGAAAGAAATGGAGAACTCAGTCCTGTAACTTCAAGGATCTAAATTTGGCCAATAAACCTGAATGAGCCTGTGTAGAACCTGTAGATAAGAGGCCAGCCTGGTGAGCTCTGAATCCAGCCTTATGATAAACTAAATTGAGAACCTGGATGAGCCATCCCAGATTTCTGAAGTACAGAAGTGTAAGATGACAACTTAAGCCACTAAATTTGGGGTGATTTTTTGTACAGAAATATTATTATATTTTAAATTTTTCTTTAATTAATATGGCAAACAATAATTATTTCTATCATGCATCTGCTCTTAATTTATATTTTGCTGTTTGTCAATGGTATTTTTTCTTTTCATCTTTGCATCACCTGTGTGAAGTAAATATTACCTCCGAGTTTATAGATGGAGAGATCAGACATACAACACTGATCTTAAATTTTTGTCAGTGTTCCATTTGAGCACAGAGCAAACAAAAACGGAACAGCATTTAATTTATTTTATGGAAATCAAGAAAAACAATATTTAGAAACTAGTCAGTGGTGATCAGTATTATCACGTGAAGAGAAATTTTCATGGGATACATTAATTGGAAAATGGTTGTCTGTGATCTTCAAAAGAACAGCCAGTGTAGTGTAGTTAGAATAAAATTCTGAAGTCCGGAGTACAGAATGTCCAAAGAAAAGGAAAGAAACAAACAAAAAGAACGTTGAGTGGGGAGCAAGTATTTTGGTAACTTTTTAAGTGACACTAAAACTAGGTCTAAGACATAGGGCAGTAAACAGGATCGTATATCCCTCAGCTCACTCACATCCTTGTTGGATTGGTGTACAATAGGAACTCGGATATGTTTTCTGGAGGATTAACCATGGATTTGGAATTGTGATTTCTGCAGTTCCTAAGAATGGTAGATCATTAGGGTAGCATTTTTATTGTCAGGTTTGTGAGAATCTGACTTGTTGTTTTCCTTTGCTTTAAACTCTACAATAGACCTTTAAACACTATAGAAGATGTTCACAAATTTTTTTGTGTATGGTTTTTTTTTTTTTACTCACCTCTTAACTCTGAGGTAAAGGAGTTGTTACACTGCATTGTTTGTTTTTTTATTACTAATTCTTAAACTGTAAATTGTATAATATATAGTATACTTCTAATATCCCTCATGGATATAGATGCAAAAGTTGTTGAAAATATAAAAACAAATATATACCACAACCAAGTGGGATTTATGTGAAGAATGCAAAGTTGATTTAACATTTCATATCAATTAATCTAATTTTCCATATTAACAAAATAAGGAAACATAATTTTACTAGATGCAGAAAAAGTATTTGACAAAATTCAACATGCCATTTCATGCCAAATGCTTTGTAGATTTGAAACAGAAGGAATATTTCTGCAATCACATAAAAGGTATCTTTGGAAAACCTGCAGATAGAGTTATCATTCTTTTTTTTTTAAGACAGAGTCTCACTCTATTGTCCGGGTTGGAGTGAGTGCTGTGGCATCAGCCTAGCTCACAGCAACCTTAAACTCCTGGGCTTAAGCGATCCTACTGCCTCAGCCTTCCAAGTAGCTGGGATTACAGGCATGTGCCACCATGCCCGGCTAATTTTTTCTATATATATTTTAGTTGGTCAGATCATCTCTTTCTATTTTTCAGTAGAGATGGGCTCTCACTCTTGCTGAGACTGGTCTCGAACTCCTGATCTCAAGCGATCCACCCACCTCGGCCTCCCCGAGTGCTAGGATTACAGGCGTGAGCCACCGCACCCAGCCTACAGTTATCATTCTTAAGTGGCAAAATATTGAATGCATTCTCTCTCAGATAAAAAACTAAAACCATATCTGTTTGACATTGTATGCGATTTGACATTGTATGACATTATCCTTCAAGAAAAAGAACAAAAGACCAAATAAAAAAGGAAGAAGTAATGCTATATATTCATAAATGATGAAATTATTTGTAAAGAAAATCCTAAGGAGACTTTAAGACAACTATGGAAGTAATAAATTAACAAGTCAAAGAAATGCAAAGTTATTATAGAAAAGGATGTCTGTTTATATACTATTAGCAAATAATTAGAAAGCCTAGTGAAAAAGATAATTCCATTACAATGGCAACAAAAACAAGAAACACAGAAGTAAATTTTTAAAAAGTACGTATAACTTCTACATTGAAAACTACAAAATTGCCAAGGAAAAACAAGCACCAAACAAATGGAGTGATATATTGTGTTTTGAAATAATATTTTTAAGTCTATTTTTTCCAGATTAATTTTGAAATTCAGTTGTAATCTCACTAGGCTTTTCTTTAAATTCTGATATTCATATGGAAATACAGAGAAAATTAAAAACCATTTTGAAAAGGTGAAAATGTTTTAATAGTTCACGTCAAGATTTTTAATAGAGCTGCAGTAATCACAGTATGTTAGTGGTATGAACATGAAATAGACCTTTAAAAATAATAGAAAACCCTAAAGTAGACCCCAAATTATGTCTCAATTAATTGTTTTTCTCAATTAATTTTTGACAAAGACCCTAATGCAACCAGCAGAGAAAGGAATATCTTTTCAATACAAATAATACTAGTAGATTCCAGTAACCATTTGGAAGAAAATATATTTTGATCCCTTAGTTATACCATATACAAAACCTAATTTGAGATGGATTATTGACATCAGTGTAAAAATGAAAACTAAAACATCCAGGAGATGTACTTGTACATCTGCATGTACTTGTATGTTTATCACAGCACAATTCACAATAGCAAAGACATGGAATCAACCAAATCAACCTCAGTGTCCATCAATGCATGATTGGGCAAAGAAAATATTATATACATATATGTAAACAAACATGCACCCAAAATGACATATGATTCAGCCATAAAAATGAATGAAATCATGTCCTTTGCAGCAACATGGATGGACCTGGAAGCCATTATCTTAAATGAAACAATTCAGAAACAGAAAATCAAATACCATATGTTCACAATTATAAGTATGAGCTAAATAATGTATATAAATGGACATAGAGTGTAGAATAATAATCATCGGGGACTCAAAATGATGGGATGGTGGGAGTGGGTGAGAAAAGATGAATTATTTAATTGGTATGATATGTTCTCTAAGGGTGAAGTTTACATTAAAAGCCTAGACTCCATCTCTACACAATATATCCACATAACAAAATTGCACTTGTACCCCTTAAATTTAGAAAAGCACAAAACATGTATATTTCCAGATACCTTTTATAGGCAAGAGTGCATAAGTATAGTGATAATAGTTGAAATTGGTATTGCATTTAGAGGACTACTAGGTTAGTTAACTGAACAGGAAGTGGTTTTTATGTCTAGGTAGAAAATAGACTGACACACAGTATATCTAATCTTTCATGAGACAAAGAATGGAAAATTGGAGGATCTGTATCTGAGCTTGTAAACATGTTCAAGAAACAAAGGAAAGATCTGTGATTGACCTTATTACATATAAACAGGAGAGCCATATCATGAGTCTTGTATGAATCATGAGAAAAAGCAAAAAGTGAATCTTATCAAAATCATATAGAGAAAATGTTCTTTGTTGTAGGCCTTTATCTGGTTTCTAAATTTCCATCAACAATCCATACTTAGTAGGGATGTATAGCAATCAAAATACAGACAGCCTCCAACTTAACAATGGTTCAAATTACAATTTTTCAACTTTACAATTGTGTGAAAAATGATACGCATTCAGTGGGAACTGTATGTCAAATTTTGAATTTTTGTCTTTTCCTGGGCTAGCGATATACAGTACATTACTCTCTTGAGATGCTGGGCCAAATCATCTTACACAAAGCCTATTTTATAATAAAGTATTGACTATCTCATGTAATTTATTGAATACTGTATTGAAAGTATTCTGAGCATGTTTAAGGTACACTGACATACAGTAGGTTAGGTGTATTAAATGTATATTTTTAAGAGATGGAGTCTTGCTATGTTGCCCAGGGGTTTCTGGAACTCCTGGCCTCAAGTGATTCTCCAGCCTCAGCCTCCCAAGTGGCTAGAATTATAGGTGTGAGCCATCATGCCCAGCACATTTTTGACTTAGGATATTTTCAAACTATGGTGGGTTTATCAGGACATGACATCATTGTAAGTAGAGGATCATCTATATGTAGTATCTGAATGCCTCATGTATATATTTACAGGCACTGTTGTAAGCACTTTATTTGCATTTTTGCATTGAATTCTAACAATAATACCAAGCACAGAAAGGTTATGTGACTTGCCCCAAATAATCTTGAGAGTGTTAGACTTAGGATTTGAACCTAGGTAGGGAGTCATAGATATAGTGAGTTGTTTGATGTTTCAAGCCTCGATGGTCAATGTCATTGCTACTGAGGGTTGCTATGTGTGTCTGACTCTCCCCAGCTCTGTCCCTACAGGGTCATGTTTCCACCTTGGAAATTCATTCATGTGAATTCTGTGATGGAATCCCTTATACCAAACGTTTTTAGAGATAGTTCTTCTAACCCCTCTTCTGCCACTTGCTAACTATATAATTTTTCATTTCTCATGTATGATATAGGTATGATAATATCTGCCTCACTAGGTTGTTGGAGGACTAAATAAGATAAATGATACCCATTTTTAGTAGAATACCTGGCACACAGAAAATATTCAATAAATGATAACTACTATCATTGCTATCATCGTTAGTATTATTATCATTATCATTATTATTTCTTTCTCTCCTATTGACCTCTTTTTAATGCAAAAACTCCGGAAAAGGGGTAATACATTACCCGAGGGGCTAGTGATTCATCAGTTATTTTTTCCTAGCAGGAGAGAGCAGAGAGGTGTTAGAACAGGAGAGAGGAAAGAAAGATGGGGAGACTCCAAAGACAATTTAGAGCAGAGTTTTACTCCAAACTCATAGGAATAAGTTTACAGAACAGTTCATTTAAAGTCCAGTGCTCTCCTTCGGGATCCTGTAATCTTTATTAGGCTTCCAGATGGTCTATTAGGTAATGAGGAAGGCCACTATTAGCAGGCTATGGGGACAGACCTTCTATCCCTGCCCAAGGAATCGCGTGCAGGGTGGCCACCCGCCTAGCTATGCTGCAGTGGCGGAAGTGGGCAGACAACCCTCTGCAAGTTCTTCTGTTTACTGTGCCTGGAAACAGGCCCTTTGCCATGGGAAATTTTCTCATTGTACCAGGTAAGTACACATTATATTGCACAATATAAAAGATCTTATTAAGACTTCTTGTTACCCTGTGTACACATTGTGCTCCAAGACTAGGACTGAATGCCATGTCTGAGGTCATTCCATTTCTTCCTCAGGGGTTAAAAGTCTCAAGGTGGCCTGCAACGTCATCCTCACGCTCCTCTAGAATCCGTGTCTGAGCACTGACGCCTGAAGTCTTACAGTTTTATGCTACCAGCCTCTCCCTCAGGCCACAGTATTCTTTTAGTTCCTGTATTTTGTCACTTTTCATTCTTATTAAAATGACCTAAGCATGTAGCAAAATATAAAAATTGTACAAAAGGGTATTCAGTGAAATCTCACTCTCCTCCCAGTTCCCCAGTGCCGCTGGCCAGAAGAGCCCCCTATTTCTTCACTTATTGAGAAAACATGATGGGGTGCCTTCTCTGTTTGAGGTGCCTAGGATTGAGCAGCAAACAGGCTAATAAGATCTCTGCCTTTTAGTAGGGGTTCATGGGCCACAAACAACATACTTGAGCAAATTATCATGGAGTAGTTAGATTAAATGCTATGAACAGAAACAAGCAAGGACAGGGGACCATATGACCAGGGTTACTTAGAAAATATCTATCACACAAACTTGATAAGTGGACAAAGAAAATGTGGTTTAAAAAAGTATCTGTCACAAGCCACACACTCTTCTGAGCACTTTAGATATGTTAATTCTTAAACCTCACAACAACCCGGGGTGGGGACTCTTATCATTCTCATTGTAAAGGGAAACTGAGGCACAGAAAAGGAAAGTTTCCCAAAGTCACAAAACTAGATAAGTGGTGAGATCCAGACTTTATCCCAGGATGTCTGGCTCTGGAGCCCAGGCTCAAATTCATACACTGCTACCATTCCACAAAGATAACCCACACCCATTAGAGATACTTTTGCTTCTGCCTTCCTTGCAGAACCTAGCAGCACTATCTATTTTCTGTCTCTATGGATTTGCTCATTGTGAACATTCATTTAAAGGGCATCATGCAATATGTGTCCTTTTGTGACTGGCTTCTTTCACTTAGCATGTTTTCAAGATTCATCTATATTGCAATGTGGATCAGGCCTTCATTCCTTGTTGTGGCTAAATAATACTCTACTGTATGAATACACTTTCTTTCTCTAGCCATCAGTTGATGTGTGTTTGGGTTGTTTCCACATGTTGGCTATTATAATTAATGCTGCTATGTACATTTGTGTATAGGCTTTTGTGTGAATATATGTGTTACAATTCTCTGGGGTATGTACCTAGTGGAATTGTTCAGTTGTATGGTAACTCAACATTTAACTTAACAAATCAAGTTTTGATCACAATGTATTGCTTACCAACTCACTACTTGGACTGGGAAAAATATGGTTGCCTTAGCAAATACCTAGCCTGGCTTATCTATATGAGAAGAGGACAGATAAGTGGTGCCACCTTCTTCCTGTGATTTCATAAGTCAGTGCACTGAAGATCATTGGCATTCAGTGTATATATTCTCTATGCAGACCCCATTGGGGCCAGTTTTTTGGGTCCCCTCCATATAATAGATGGGGAGGGACCAGGAGGAAATTGCCCTTAAGGTAACTGGAGGGCTCAGACTTGAGCAACCCAGGCTCTCCAATAGTCCCTTAAGAATAATATTACTGATAATTTTTTAGAATTCTCTATGCCTTGCATAATGCTAAATGCTTCACATCATTTTCCCTAAATCCATACTCTCCCATATGATTGCCACTGGTCACATGTGGCTATTTAGCACTTGAAATGTGGTTAGGTTGAATTAAGATATGCTGTACAGGTTGAGCATCCCTAATCCAAAAGTCTGAAATTCAAAATGCTCCAATATCCAAAACTTTTTTGGCGCTGACATGACACTACAAATGGCATTGTAAGAGAGACTGAAGCCTGTCATTATTTGTTCCTGCTGTCATCTAACAGCTGATTCAGGTTTTCTGGTGATTCCACTGTGCTGCTTAGTTACCCTGAACACATTATTTTTTCACTGTATTAATGGTATGTCATATTTTTTACTATTAAGTACTTATATGTGAATAAGTGTAAGAAAGTGATCACTTATTGCTGACATATAAATTCAGAGTCAGGAATGATGATGCCAAACAACCATAGATTGCCCACATGGGTGGCTAAGAAAATGACACCTTTGCTTTCTGGTGGTTCAATATAACTTTGTTTTGCACAAAAATTATTTAAAATATTATATAGAATGGCTGGGCACAGTGGCTCATAGCTGTAATGCCAGCACTTTGAGCTACCAAGTTGGGAGGATCCCTTGAAGCCAGGAATTCAAGACCAGCCTGGGCAGAATAGTGAGGCTCAGTTTCCTTTCAAAATAGAAAAATTAGCTAGGCATGCTGGTGCACATCTGTAGCTACTTGGGAGGCTGACATTCTTATCAGGGTAACCATCCAGGTGTGGTCATCCTTTAACTTAGCTGGGCCTTTCAGGCATTGTCCTTGGCAGGTCTTGTGGGTTTCTTTTTCCATTAGGGAGGGGAGGGGTGCCTTTTAGTAATAATGGGCGCCTGCGGTCTTTCTGGCTACTTCCTCCTTTTGAGGGGCGTAGTGGAGTCTATGGGCCAGAGTCGGCTGGTGGAGGGGTGACTGAAAGGGGTGAAGAAGCATCTGATTTACTGCCATTCTGGATAATTGCTGCAGGTAGCGTTGGAGAAACTGTAAAAGACAGGGGCAAAGAGAAAGATTAAGCAAATGATGACAATGGGTCCTATTAAGGGTAACAGCCAGGTAGCTAGTGGGGACTGTATCCATCCAAGGGGGGATGTATTCTGCCGGTGGTGGTCATGCAGTTCTTTGCTCAGGGTGTCGAGTTTGTCTATCTTTTGCTCTATGAGGCCCGACTCGTTGACATAGTAGCAGCATTCCTCGAGGAGGAAAATGCAGGTTCCTCCTTTTTTCAGCTATTAATGGGTCTAGGGCCCTCCGGTTTTGGAGAGCTACCTGAGCCAGAGAAGTCAGTTGTCTCTGCAGGGAAGCTAGCATCTCGGCCGTGGTTTCCAGGGATAGCTGTAGGCCATCTGCAACATCTTGGACAGAAATGACACTGTGGCCCAGGGCACCTCCCACAAGCCCTGAGACTGCATTGGAGGAGACCAAGCTGAGACCCACCATGACCGGCAAGAAGATGGCTCGTTTTAATCGGGGTCCTGGGAGAAGCCACCCAAATTCAGACTCACTGTATAGAGTTAATTGAGGGACCACCATGACAGGGAAACAAGGACCCAGGGTGGATATATTGATGCAGCAGGTTAAGTGTTCTGTTGCACCAGAAGAACTGTCCTGGAGCAGAAGAAGTGGTTGTGGCCACACTATGGTTAGTAAGACAGCGTCCATGAAGTTGTAAGTTGGGATCAGTGAGGGAGGTGAGATAGCACACACGATCTGCATAAGGTTGCCCTGTGGGCTCAGGTTCCCAAAGGGGAACATGAGTGAGTGGAGTGGAGCATGAGAGAGCCAATAAGGGAGTCATCTGGGGGTTAGAAAAGTTTAGGGGTACAGCGGCCAGTAGGGGTCGCTGAAGTGAGGCACAGAGGAAACAGTGGGAGACATTAGAGATTATTTCAGAGGAGTTTAGGAAGGCGAGGTATGTTGAATAATATTTACCCAGGAGGTAAGAAGGGGATGTTTAGAGTGGGAGGAAAGTTGTCCTGCTAGAGTTTGTTCTGTCTCCAGAATATTGATAGATATTTGAACCTGTGTTTGGTGGGCCAGGACGTATTCATGGCTGATGTGAATAGTTGCTGAAGGGTAATAGTAGTGCATTTTCCAGTATACTTTGCCTGTGACTCCAATTTCCCAACACTGGTCCCAAGGGTCAAGGATATCTAGTTGAAGTTTATTTTTGTCTGAGAAATAGAATGTGTTAGGCCCTCATCCATATGTCTTATAATAATAACCCCACCATCCCTTTGGATATCTAGAATTATGGAAGTGGCACGACAATTTAGGGGACCCCCCCATACACATCAGCCTGCTCCCGACAATAGTCAAAAGTTTGGTCATATAAGTAGCATAGAACCAGGAGTGGGGCACCATCAATGGATGTCAGGGACAGGAGAATGGTGACGGCCATTTGACAGCCTCTTGGAGAGCAGTCAGCAGAGCCGGCCACACAGGTGTCTCCTGAGGGAAAGGTTTCGTGTACCTTAAATCTCCAGACATAGATTGAATCAGGAGCAGCTGTTGGAAGGGCCAGGAGACATAGAAGCCCACATAAAATGGAGTTTAGTAGGACCCACCTGGTGGCAGGAGTAGGACGGGTAAGCATCTTGAGGTGAGGACCTTTTCATGTGTGAGATGTGATGCCAACAACCGGTAGGGTCGTTTAGGAGTTTTACAGCCATAGGTGTTGTCAAAATGACTGTGTGGGGCCCTGGTCCACTGGGGCTCAAGAGGCTTAGGGTGAAGAGTTTTAAGAAGTACTGAGTCGCTGGGCTGTATACCTGTGTGAGAGATATCAGAGTCAGTCTCTGGAGGCTGAGGCAGGTATCTGTCCCGTGAGCATGGAGAAGTTGCCTGAGGAGAGAGAGATATGGGAGATAGGAGGCCAAAGGTGGGGGCTGGGCTGGAAGATGGTGGTTAATGAGAAAAGGCCGGCTGTACATGAGTTTGAAAGGGCTAAGGTAAGTAGGATACCGAGGGGCTTCCCTGATCCGGATGAGAGCTAAGGGCAAAAGGTCAAACCATGATTGGCAGGTCTCAATAATGAGTTTGCTGAGGTGGTCTTTGATTAATCTGTTAGTCCTTTCAACCTTTCCTGAGAACTGTGGCCTGCAGGGAACATGAAGCTTCCACTCTATATTGAGCACCTCACAGACATGGTGAACAAGTTTAGAAATGAAAGCAGGGCCATTATCAGACTGAATGGAGGAAGGAAGGCCAAAGTGAGGAATAATTTCCTTGATGAGAATGGAGGCCACAACTCCTGCAGTTTCGTTGGCAGTGGAGAAAGCTTCAACCCAACCCATGAATGTATCTACCAGTGTTAAAAGATATTTCAAGCATTTGTGAGGCAGCATGTGAGTGAAATTGACCTGCCAGTCTTGTCTGGGGTGGTGACCATGCATCTGGTGGGTGGACACAGGGGGTTTCAGGCCCCCTTGAGGGTTAACAGAGGCAAAAATGTCATAGTCCGAGCAAACAGCTTTGATGAGAGAATATAGGGAAGGGTGCGAAAATAGAGGCTGTAAGAAGTGGGAGAGGCCCTTAGTGCTGATATGAAGTGAGGAGTGGACCTGGCCAATGAGTTCCAGGGCCTGTGCCTTAGGGAGAGCCAGCTTGCCGTCCTTAAGAAGGACCAACCCTTCAGTGGTGTTTGATCCCTCTTGAGTGAAAAGGCTGTTGAGCTCCTCTGGACTGTAGCAAGATTGAAGGGAAGGAATGGAAAGGAAAAGAAGAGGAGCTGGACTAGGGTGTTTTGGGGATGTTAGGCTGTTGGTGACAGTATTAGCATAGTTGTTTCCCTTAGTGACAAGGGACCAGTCCAACTGGTGTCCCTTGCATTATATGATAGCTAATTGGGTGGGTAACTGAAGGGCCTCGAGGAGACAGGAGTTAAGGGTGGCATTAATAACAGAGGAGTCCTTGGTGGAGAGAAAGTCTCATTCTCTCCATATGGCAGCATGGCAGTGAGCTATAATAAATGCATGCTTGGAGTCCATGTAAATATTTACAATCTTGCCTTTGGCTAGGTGTAAGGCTCAGGTGAGAGCAATGAGTTCTGCCTTTTGGGAGGTGGTGCCCTCTGGAAGATGGGAGGCTTCTATTATCTGAGAGGCAGAGACAATGGCATAGGCTGCCCAGCATTTGCTGTCCTCACCTGTGACCAAGCTGCCATCAACAAAGAAAGTTAAGTCTGCTATAGGGAGTGGCTTGTCTGACAGATCGGGTCTAGGGGTAGTGGAGGTTTCAACCATTTCTGAGCAGGAGTGTGAGAACAGGGTTAGGCAGGGAATGGGGAGTAGAGTGGCAGGGTTTAGAGTTGGGGATTGAGATAAAGTAATGGTCGGATTTTCTATAAACAGGAGATGGAATTTCTGTAGTCTAGAGGGAGTAAGGAGTGCCAAAGATTGGTGAGTTAGGAGGTCTTGTAAACAGTGGGTGGAGAAGATATGTAAGTCCTGTTTTAAGGGCCTCCCTGGTGAGAATAGTGGCTGTGGGTAAGGTGCGGAGACAGTAGGTCCCAGAGGTTGGGTGAGGACTCCGAGGGCCAGGCCCTGGGACTCATCTGTGTAGAGATAAAAGGGTTTTTTAGGATGAGGGAGTCTTGGGGGGGAGGTCTTGTAAGACAGAGTCATGAAGTTTTAGGATCGTATGGCAGACAGCCTGAGGGTTTAACAGAAGGCCAGTGGAGGCATTATGTGCCACCTCATAGAGGGGTTTGGCAAGGGGAGAAAAGTTGGGGATTTAGTGTTGGAAGAAACCAATAAACCTGAGGAAGGACAGAATTTGTTCAGCAATGGTGGGAGGCTGGAGGTTGTGAATGACCTGCTGGCGATTAACAGAGACATGACGGGACTAAGTCCAAGGTATGTGACAGTAGGCTTAGAAAGCTGAACTTTGGAGGGGGCCTGTCATTGACATAGTAGCAGCATTCCTCCTGAAGGAAGATGTAGGTCTCTCCTTTTTAGGCTGTCAGTTGGTCTAGAATTAAAACACTTTTGTGGTTTCATTAAGACAAAAACAATATTTTAAGAATACCTTGTGATTTTAACCAAACCTTTCTTTCTTTAATTATAGCTGACTCAACCATATACAAAATTCTTTCGTAAATTTTTACGAACTCCATTACAACCTACACAGACCATCTATGACATACTTGGACTTTCTTTTGTTGTCCTAAATTTTTCTTTCTCAAATAACCAGCCATTCTGTTCCAGGACAAAAAGTCGTTACACAAGATCCTTCTCCACACAAATTATTCCCTCACTGATTTTTCTTAACGAAAACACATTTTTGTGCTCATAGCCTTTCTACATCTTTTTTCACCTTACTACATACCTTCTATCTTGGTTTTATTTTTCCTCCAAATCCATGCTTTGAACTAATCTCTAAACAACATCTGAATTAGACAAAATTACACACATAATTTCTTTAAGGTAAACTCAGGGGTCTACCAGTTCAGATGGGAGAGAGTGTGTAGGGCTTGCTAAGGTGGGAGAGGCTGAGGGCGGAGCTGAGGAATCTGGAGAGAGAGAGAGAGAGAGAGAGAGAGAGAGAGAGAGAGAGAGAGAGGAAGAAGGGTGCAGGCCCTGGAGGAAAAGTTGAGGGTGATGCTCAGTTTGGTTAATAGGTCCTTTCCCAATAGCGGAACAGGACAGGAGGGCATTATAAAGAAGGAATGGGTGATAGGACAGTCACTTATCAGGCAGGTTAGGGGACCGGTGGTGGAGGGTTGAGAGGTATTGCTGTCAATACCCATGACTGACACCTGGGAAGGATAAGTAGGGCCTGAAAAGAAGGCAGGGCAGAGTAGGTAGCCCCTGTGTCAACCAGAAAGGACACTGCCTTACTTGCTACCTTGATTATTACCTTGGGCTCAGCAAGGGTGGTCAGGGGTCACTGAGTCGGGGCCTCTTCAGTCTTGGGCAGCCAGACCAAAACCCGCCATCAGCAGGTGTAGGGATGGAAGGACTGACTCTCTGGACTTCCGTCCCAAGGGGCAGTCACTTTTCCAGTGTCCCTCTTGACTACATGCTGGGCAAGGTGTGGTGAGTGGATGTGGCTGTGGGCACCGATTGGCCCAGTGGCCTTCCTTACTGCCCTTGAAGCATGAACCTGGTGGAGTGTGGCTGGTCGCCTTAGATGAGGTCGATGATTTTGTGGGTCCCGCTGGCCTCAGGGCTGTAACCAAGGCTTGGGCTTGCAGGTGTGCCTTTTGGTGGAAATAGGCCTCGTTTTGGGCCTCTGCCTGTTCATCTCAGGAATTAAAGATTTTAAATGCCATGTTCACCAGGTCTTGGATAGAGATCTGAGGTCCCACCTCTGCCTTTTTGTGTTCCTTTCTGTTGCCAGGGGAGGACTGAGTAATAAAGTGAGTTGTAAGGACAGTCATTCCCACAGGGGAGGTAGGATCTAGGCAGGTATATTGGATAAGGGCATCTGTAAGGCAGCTGAGAAAGGCCACGGGGTTTTGTCTGCCTTTTGAGTGATTTCCAAGTTTATCATAATTTACAGCACGGTGGGCAGTGGCCTAGAGGTTGGCAAGGACACACTGCAACATGCAGTCCTGCCATTTCCTGCCCTCCTGGCCAGAAGGGGTGTTGAGTTGGTATTCCCACTCCAGCTCTTAGTGAGGGACAGCCTCAGCCCCTACTGGTATAGAGCAGTCCGTAAGATGGACTTGGTCAGTGTGTCCCTGAACCACTGCCCAGCTGCACTCCCTTTCATCAGTAGTGAGGGTAGAGGATAGTATAACAAAAATATCATGCCAGGTAAGGTCATATGCCTGTGTCAAGTAATGGAACTCTTTGGTGTAGGCTATAGGGTCATTAGAAAATGAACCTAGGTGCTTTTCAATATGAGAAAGGTCAGAAAGGGAGAAGGGAACATACACCCATAAGACGCCCTCGGCGCCTGCCACCTCCTGTAATGGACAGAGGAGAGACTGATTGGAGGGGTTTACATGAGAGTGAGTGTAATGGCTGATGGGAGACATCGGCAGTGAGCAGTTGGGTGACGCAGAAGGATGAGAGGGGCACATGTGGGTATGGTGAAGGTTGAGTGGAGGGAGAACTGAGAGAGTCAGGTGGATCAGAGGAAGCAGAAGGGGCATTTGAGGAGACATCTGGTGGAGAGTTAGAGGGAGAAGAGGTGGAGGGCAATGGAGGACCCCGTGCAAGGAGGACCTGTGTGGGGTGGTAGGTCAGACAGAGAGAAGGACTGGAGTGTAAACAGAAAAAGGCCTGGACATATGGGATCTCTGACCATTTGCCATTCCTGTGACAAAAATTATCAAGGTCTTGCAGAATATTGAAATCAAGAGTCCCATTTTTAGGCCATTGGGAGCCATTGTCCAATTTATACATTGGTCAGGCAGTATTGCAGTAAAGAATGAGGTGCTTGGGCCAGATGTCCAAATCCAGGGCCTTCAGCTTGGCCAGCAGACAGCCCAGGGTGTCTCATGGGGAATTTTGGAATTTTGGCTACCCATGTCACCTCAACCCAGATGGGGCAACAGACAGGAACAGCTTTCTGGTCACAGAGGCAGCAAAAGTCTGGGGAGATGTCTCTGCCCGAGACTAGTGTACTGGTATGGAAATGGGTGAGAGGAATTCAGGCGTCCCTGAATAATGTCAGCCCCTGGAATGGGGGAACCTCCGACATGGGTCTATGGTTTAATGGACAGGGAACAGCTTCCCAGAGTGAACGGAGGCTCCTGGAGGATCTGGTTGGGATAACATGGTGTGACTCACCCAGGCTGAGGTAGTCAATCAGGAATTCAAAGGCAATCAGCAGAGGTCCCGGTCTGGAGCATGAGAGTTTGCGGAGGGGGTGGTGCAGCCAAAGCCCCAGAGCAGGCCAGCGCAGCCAAACACCCCTCCCGGGTTTCAGCACCAAATGTAAGGTTTTTTGGATTGGCCGGTGCCAGAGAAAGAAAGACAAGCAGAATTTAAAGGGATAAGTAAAGAGGCTTTAATGGGGTGCTCCTGAGGGAGGGTAATGAGTCCCAAGAGAGGGACCCAGGCGAGATTTTCGGGTCCCAGGAGAGAGAGAGAGAGAGCGAGCTGAGAAGTCGCATCACCCAGAAGTCTGAGTGGGTTTATATATGTTTTTAGGGCTGGGGTTAGGCGTTTCTTTGGCAGGAAGATTTATGGCAGGGAGAGCAAGGAATTTTCTGTTGCAGTTTTAGGGCGGGTATTGAGAAATAGGAGGGGCCGGTAGTATGTGTGGACTCTAGGAAATGAGACTCTTATCAGGGTAACTATCCAGGTGTGGTTGTCGTTTAACTTAGCTGGGCCTTGCAGGCATTGTCCTTGGCAGGACTCATAGACTTCTTCTTTTTCCATTAGGGAGGGCAGGGATGCCTGCCATGACCCTTACACACCTATTTTTTTTTTTTTTTTACTTTTCTTAATGGGCTACCATAAAAATTTAAATGACACATGCAGCTCACATTGTGGCTTGCATTCTATTTCTATTGGCCAGCACTGGTTCTAGACTATTCCACACAGTAATTTGATCAGCTGGACAGTATTATCACCTCCAAATTCTAGGTGAGGAAATTGAAGCTTAGAGAACTTAAGTCAATTGCTGTGATCATCCAGCTGTCTTAAACACAAATATGTCTGCCTCGGACACTGAATTCTTATCCGTTACTCTTGCAGTCTTCCCTGTCACCCAGAAATATAACCCGTGTATTACAGAAATGGTTATGATCTTAAGCTCTGTCAAACAGCTGTTTTCACATCTCTATTGTAGAGCATAAGCAAATCTGTCTGTGCAATTCTGTAAGGCAGAATTTAGGCTGTAGTTGGGGGAAATTGACCATGAGAAAATTTCTGAAATACTAATTCTTTCTTTGTAACAGTTTGGGGCTCACCCATTGAGAATAGAAGGTAGCTGAAATGCTTCAGTGTTTGCCCTGATTTCTATGATTCTGATACAATTCACATCAGATTCACAGGTTAGCCTCTGCTCTAACAGTCACAATGAGATGGGTATAATGACATGAATTAGTGCTTCACTTTCATTCTTTCTGTTTTTTTCCTGTAGAGGGTTTTAATTTTATTTGAACTTGTGAAAACCTCAATAGGACATTCTTCACAGCAGTCTTACCCTCTTCTAGGTTAAAGCAGAGAGGACAGGCAAAACTGGAAAAGAGAGAAACCATTCTCTAAAATGTTAAACCATTCTCTAAAATATATGTTTTAACTCAGTCAAGTCTTCCTTTTCCTAAGGGCATTAGTGTTCTTCAGTCATAAAAAATTCTCATGTGTGCATCATTAATGCTAGCTGTTACTATATTTTTTAAATGCTATGACTTAATTTTATTTGCATTTTACAAATACTTGTGTTAAACCTGTATCATGAGTATAATTTACTTATTTAATTTCAAATACCAAAGAGGAAGCTAGTTGAGAACACTAGCTCCCTGAGCTATTTTTCCAAGTTGGGAAAGGCCAGCAGAGGACTGGGAGTTGAGCTTTTCCATGGAGCTTCATTTCCAAGTGTTTAAACCCTCTCCTATTCTTCAGAGCTAGAAATGTTGCTGAGAACTGTTAAGCAAAAAAAATCCCATTCATTTCTTTTTGATTTTTCCCTCTACACTATAAGTTTACATTATACCAAAAAATATGGCAACTTTACTCCTGTATGATTAAGTGCAACTCAAAAATCAAACTCTAGAGAGAGAAGATGGCAGAGTGGAGATGACCACCTAGATTCATGCTCCCAGAGAGAAAGGCATGGATCTCGGTCTGCCACAATGCTAGAGGATCACTCCCCCACAAGAACAGTGGTGTGAATCCATGGAAAATCAGTATGGTACACAGAAAGCAAGAAAAGACTGAGGTGAATGAGAAATAAGATCACAAAAATCTGGAGAGTGCTGGATGGAAAATAGAGAGTGGAGTGCAGGACAGCTGTACCTGCCTCACTGGTGAGTGAGGTGGATTCAGCCCCACAGGAAAGTGGCTTGTTTCCCCACTGACCTCCATACCCACTCAATTAGGGATCTGCCGATGTCAGTGTAGAATCACCGTGGGAGATGTGGGGCTCTGCGGAGAGGAGACATTAGCGGGAGGCATTTTGGACCCCGGAGCTCTGTGCACAGACTGTGCCTGGCAGGGGAGAGTTAGCTCTAGGCTGCAGAGAAAGGTAGCTAGGAGACTTCGAACTGTCTTACTTGGCAGCTTTCTAGCCTGGAGACTGCAGGTGGCTGGGCATCCTCAATCCCTGGCTCCTCCTGCCCCTGCTGGACTCTGAACATTCACCCCTAGCTCCAGCAATCTGGACACGGGCAGCCACCATTGTTGGGGTCCACAGCCTAGCCGCTGCGGAGTGACTGGGTACCAGGCCTCTCCCTGGGCAGCTCCCTCCCCTAGTCTGTGGACCCCCACTAGGAGCTCCACCTTTGCGTGAACACAGAGTGCTTCCCCAGTTGCAAGAGAGTGGAGCATTGAACTTGCGGACATTAGGGTGGAGCAGACCATCACCTGTGGGAGTTGCAGCAGTTGGGGCACACGGTGAATGAGGGCACCGCCCCCTCCCTCTGGCCACTGTTTTTCACGTGGAGAGAGGCAGAAACCATCTCTAGAGGAAGAGACAAGAAAAAGACGCTTTGTGTCTGAAACCAGCACAGCCCAGTGACTTAACTTGTCAAATCAGTTTTAGTTCAAATTAATTCTCTGGGGCTAGACCCAACAGGAGCAGCCCCCCAGCTTAGGTAGCAAAATCCTAAACAACACATAACAGGCTGCCCCTAGTGACAAAGGAAGCAACTCACCTAGGCTGCTATACAGCCTAAGAACAGCACACATGGTGTGTCTCTATCCAGACTAAAGCTGAAAGAAGTGATCTAATGATTGATCCACATGGGAAGGGCTCAGCAAAAGAACATGGGGAGTATAAAGAATCAAACTGAAATCTTGCCCCCAAAAGGAATACCAGCTCTCTACCAATTGACACAAACCAGATTCAAAATACCAACATGTCACAGGAAGAATTTCAAACATGGATCATAAATAAGCTGAATATTATGCAACACAAAATGGATAACTAACACAAAGAAACCACACACACAAAAAAAATCCAGGACTTGGAAGAAAAATTCACTAAAGAAATCAAAATACTGAAGAAAAATCAAACTGAACTCCTGGAAATGACAAATTTATTCAGGGAGCTACAAAACACAGTGGAAAGTCTGAAGAGCAGGGTAGATAAAACAGAAGAAAGAATCTCAGAGATTGAAGATAACACTTTCCAATTAAATAAGTCAGTCACAGAGATAGAGCAAAGAAATAAGAGAAAAGACCAGAGTCCATAACAAATGTGGGATTATGTGAAGAAGCCGAATGTGAGAGTTACTGACATTCCTGAGGGTGAAGAAGACAATAACTAAGGGTTGGATAAGCTATTTGAAGATATAATTGAGGAAAATTTCCCAGGCATTGCCAAAACTCTAGTTATAAAGGTTCAAGAAGCTCAAAGAACCCCTGGGAGATTCATACCAAATAGGAAGACACCATGTCATGCAGTCATCAGACTGACCAAAATATCCACTAAAGAGGCCCTTCTTCAAGCTGTAAGGAGAAAGAAACAAGAAACATAAAAAGGAAAGCCCGTCCAAATTATGCCAGATTTCTCAACTGAAACCTTACAAGCAAGAAGAGATTGGGGCACCATTCTCACTCTTCTGAAACAGAATAATGCCTAGCCTAGAATCTTATACCCAGCTAAGCTCAGCTTTATATATGAAGGAGAAATTAAGACATTCACAGATAAACCAGGACTGAGGGAATTCACCAAGACAAGACCAGCTCTCCAAGAAGTACTCAAAACAGAGTTACACACGGACCAGCACAAGAAAGACCCATGAATGTAAAACTACTCAAGAGATAAAGATCAAAACCCAGTTATCACAATGGCTCAAGAGAGAATACATAACAATGAAGTTCTACCCAACAACATGAACAAAAATCTGTCTCACTTACCAATTCTCTTTTTTTTTTTTTTTTTTTTGAGACCGAGTCTCACTCTGTTGCCCGGGCTAGAGTGAGTGCCGTGGCATCAGCCTAGCTCACAGCAACCTCAGACTCCTGGGCTTAAGCGATCCTACTGCCTCAGCCTCCCGAGTAGCTGGGACTACAGGCATAAGCCACCATGCCCGGCTAATTTTTTTTTTGTATATATATTTTTAGTTGGCCAGATAATTTCTTTCTATTTTTAGTAGAGACGGGGTCTCACTCTTGCTCAGGCTGGTCTCGAACTCCTGACCTCGAGCGATCCACCCGCCTCGGCCTCCCAGAGCTAGGATTACAGGCGTGAGCCACCGCGCCCGGCTAATTCTCTTATTAAATGTGAATGGCTTGAATTCCCCACTCAAGAGACATAGACTGGCCCAATGGATAAAAAATACAAGCCAAGTACCTGCTGTCTTCAGGAAACCCATCTAACCTTCAAGGATGCATTTAGACTGAAAATAAAGGGGTGGAAATCAATATTTCAACCAAATGGAAGCCAAAAGAAAGCTGGTGTGGTGGTTTTAATTTCTGATAACTTAGTTTTTAAATCAACAAAAGTAAAGAAAGACAAAGATGGTTACTATATACTGGTGAAGGGTACAATTGAACAAGAAGACATAACTATACTTAATATATATGCACCCAACTTAGGTGAACGCAGATTCATAAAGCAAACTCTACTTGACCTGAATCAAATGATAGATAACAATACTATAATAGCCAGAGACTTTAACACACTGCTGACAGTACAGGCCAGATCCTCCAAACAGAAAATAAACAAAGAAATAATGGGCTTAAATACAATGCTAGAACAAATGGGCCTGACTGACATCGACAGGACATTTTACCCAAAATCCACTGAATATACTTTCTTCTCATCAGCTCATGGGACATTCTCTAAGATTGACCATATCCTAAGACATAAAGCATGGGTTAAAAAATTTAAAAAAATAGAAATTATACCATGCATCTTCTCAGATCACAGCAGAATAAAATTAATAATGAACCCTAACAGAAATTCTCATTCCTACTCAAAGTCATGGAAACTAAACAACCTTATCCTGAATGATTATTTTATAAATGAAGAATTCAAGATGGAAATCAAAAGATTCTTTGAATTAAATGACAAAGGAGACACAACTTATCAAAATCTGTGAGACACAGCTAAAGCAGTTGAGAAGAAAATTTATTTCCATAATTGCCTATGTCAAAAACTTATAAATAGACAACCTAATGAATAGACTCAAAGAGCTGGAGAAAGAAGAACAGATCAACTCCAAACCCAGCAGAAGGAGAGAAATTATTAAGATCAAATCAGAACTAAATGAAAAGGACAACAAAGAAACCATAAGGGAGATTAATAAAACAAAAAGTTGGTTCTTTGAAAAGATAAACAAAATAGACACACCTCTGGCTAGACTAACCAAGAGCAGAAAAGAAAAATCGCTAATAACTTCCATCAGGAACATGAAAGGAGAAGTCACAACTGATGCCACAGAGATACATGATGTCATCTATGAATTCTACAGACATCTTTATGCACAAAAACTGGAAAATGAGAAGGAAATGGACAAATTTTTAGAAACACACAGCCTTCCCAGGCTCAACCAGGAAGAAATAGAATTCCTGAATAGACCAATATCTAGATCTGAAATCAAAACAGCAATGAAAAAACCTTCCAAAAAGAAAAGCCTTGGACCATATGGGTTCACACCTGAATTTTACTATACCTACAAAGAAGAACTGGTGCCTATCCTACATAAACTATTCTCCTATAGAAGGATGGAATTCTTCCCAACACATTTTCCAAACCAACATAATTTTGATACCAAAACCAGGAAAGGATGCAACAACAACAACAACAACAAAAAAAAAAAACAAAAAAAACTACAGACCAATATTCCTCATGAATATAGATGAAAAAATTCTCAATAAAATCCTAGCAAATAGAACTCAAGTGCTTATCAAAAAAATAATCCATCATGACCAAGTGGGCTTCATCCCAGAGATGCAGGGATGGCTTAACATACACAAATCTATAAATGTAATTCACCACATAAATAGAAGCAAAAATAAAGACCATATTATCCTCTCAATAGATGCAGAAAAAGCATTTGACAAAATCCAACACCCTTTTATGATAAGAATGCTTAACAAAATAGGCATAGATGGGGCCTATCTAAAAATGATACAAGCCATATATAACAAACCCACAGCCAACATAATACTAAATGGGAAAAATTGAAAGCATTCTCACTTAGAACTGGAACCAGACAAGACTGCCCACTGTCCCCATTACTTTTCAACATAGTATTGGAAGTCCTTGCAAGAGCTATCAGGTAAGAGAGCAGAATCAAGGGAGTCCAAATAGGGAAAGAAGAGATCAAACTCTCACTCTTTGCTGACAATATGATGTTATATCTAGAAAACCTCAAGGATTCAACCAAGAGGCTCCTAGAATTGATCAATGAATTCAGTAAAGTCTCAGGATACAAAATCAATACACACAAATTGGAGGCATTCATATATGCCAATAACAGTCAAATGGAGAACCAAATTAAGGACTCAATACCTTTCAAAATAGCAACAAAGAAAATAAAATACCTAGGAATATATTTAACTAAAGAGGTAAAGGACCTCTATAGGGAGAACTATGAAACACTGAGGAAGGAAATCACAGAACATTTAAATAGGTGTAAAACCATACCGTGCTCATGGATCAGAAGAATCAACATTGTTAAAATGTCTATACTACCCAAAGTGATCTACAGATTGAATGCAATCCCCATTAAATTACCAACATCATTTTTCACAAATATAGAAAACATAATTTTACACTTCGTATGGAATCAGAGAAGACCCCGTTTAGCAAAAGCAATTTTAAACAATAAAAACAAAATGGGAGGTGTTAATTTGCCAGACTTCAAACTATACTACAAAGCTGTGGTGCTTAAAACTGCTTGGTATTGGCACAAGGGCAGGGACACAGACCAGTGGAACAGAACAGAAAATCCAAATATAAAACCTTCCTCATGTAGCCATATAATCTTTGACAAAGCAAACAAAAACATACTCTGGGAAAAAAATTCCTTATTCAATAAATGGTGCTGGGAAAACTTGATAGCCACATGTAGAAGACTGAAACAGGATCCACAGCTTTCACCTCTCACAAAAATCAAATCATGGTGGATAACAGACTTAAACCTTAGGTGTGAAACTATTAGAATTCTAGAAGAAAATGTAGGAGAAACTCTTACAGACATTGGCCTAGGCAAAGAATTTATGAAGAAGACCCCTAAGGCAATCACAGCAACAACAAAAATAAATCAATGGGACCTAATTAAATTAAAAAGCTTCTGCACAGCCAAAGAAACAATCAGGAGAATAAACAGACAACCTACAGAATGGGAAAAAGTTTTCGCATACTACACCTCAGATAAAGGACTCATAACAAGAATCTATTTAGAACTCAGGAAAATCAGTAAGAAAAAATTGAACAACCCTATCAAAACATGGGCAAAGGACATGAATAGAATTTTTTCAGAAAAAGATATAAGAATGGCTAACAAACATATGAAAAAATGTTTCACATCTCTAATCATCAGGGAAATGCAAATCAAAACCACAATGAAATGTCACTTAACTCCAGTGAGAATGGTCTTTATCAAAAAGTCCCAAAACAATACATGTTGGTGTGGATGCGGAGAGACAGGAACATCCATACACTGCTGGTGGGACTGCAAACTAGTGCAACCGCTGTGGAAAGCATTATGGAGATACCTTAAACAGATTCAAGTAGACCTGCCATTTGATCCAGCAATCCCATTATTGGGCATCTACCCAGAGGAACAAACATCAATCTATAAAAAAGACACCTGCACCCAAATGTTTATAGCAGCACAAATCACAATTGCAAAGATGTAGAAACAACCCAAATGCCCATTAATTCATGAATGGATTAGTAAAATGTGGTATATGTATACCATGGAGTATTACTCAGCTATAAGAAATAATGGTGATATGGCATCTCTTTGGTTCTCCTGGAGAGAGTTGGAACCCATTCTATTAAGTGAAGTATCCCAAGAATGGAAAAATAAGCACCACATGTACTCACCAGCAAATTGGTTTCCCTGATCATCACCTAAGTACACATTTGGGAATAACACCAATTGTGTATCAGACTGAGGAGGGGGGGTGGGGGGAGGGGATGGGTGTATACCTACATGATGAGTGTGATGAGCACTGTCTGGGGAATAGACACACTTGAATTTCTGATACGAGGGGATGGGGGTGGGGGGATGAGGGTTAAGGGAGGGGATGGGTGTATACCTACATGATAAATGCAATGTGCACTGTCTGGGAAATGGACACACTTGAAGCTCAGACTCAGAGGGATGGGGGGGGACATGGGCAATATATATAACCTCAACTTTTGTACTCCCATAATAAGCTGAAATTTTAAAAAAATCAAACTCTAAGAAGCTAAAAAGTTTCTAGACATGTATGTGCTATGAGGTTATTTATTTATTTATTTATTTATTATTTGCTGTTGTTGTTTTTTATTATTTTTTTTCAATTCAGAGTCAAATTTTCAGTGGCCCTAAATTCAGTTTGGCTTAAATAGCTACATGGAAAATACATTCCAGCATTTGTTTTTTAGGTAGTCATTCTTCCTTAAAATTCCCTAGTACTTTCAAACGTCATTTGGATTAGATGACAATGAATCATACAAAGAAGTCAGAAAGACAGAATGGTATTGGGAAAGGTATATGGAGCTAGAAATCAGATGACCTGATTCTATTCTGTTTTAAGAACAAATTAGCAACAAGATCTTGGGGAATTTCTGTTTGACAAACATTCCTTAGATACCTACTATGTTCAAGACATTGCAGTAAATGCTGTAGGAGCTACAAAGACAAAGAAGACAGAAATCTTCAAGGAAGCTATCACCTAGTAGGAAAGAACACTTATTCACAAAACTATTACATGACACAGAATGTGTGAGTGATGGAATAGAACTTCTGGGAACACAGAAGCACAATTCCAGCCAGGGAGACTAGGAGTGGCTTCATGAGAAAATGATATTTGGGGTGATCTGAGAAGTAGGTAGAATCTCTGCATGGGTCTGGGAGAGAAGGGTGTTTTAAACAGAAAGTGCAGGAAGGAGAGACAATGAAGCGAAGGTGTATAGTGAGAAGGTGCAGAGCTGGTTCAAGAAACTGGTTAGAGAGGAAGGCACAGTTACTTCTGAATAATAGGAGATAAGTTTTGACCACCAGATCACAATGAAATGGTGGTAGGGCTTGAATTCCAATCTAAAAAATTTGGGCCTTCTTAGTCATGAGGGGCAGGGAGGTAGCAAGGGTAATCAGCAGGCCCATAAACAACCAGTTTGCTGGGACTATTGCTGGGGTGGTGCTGGGTAGAGGCGTGGCGAGCAGAAGGACAGAAGGCTGGGGGATGAATTGGAAAACTGTTCTAGTGGGCTCTGGGACATGGGAACGAAGATAGAAGGCGGATGCCAGAGACATTTTGGACAGAGACTTGACAGGGCTTGGTGTCAATTGGTTTTGAGATGTAAAAGATGGCTGAGGTTTTGAGCATTGGTGAGTCAGACGACGGAGAGGCTGAGAATGTAGGAGCTTTGGCAGGAAAGAAGTTGAGTTTGGTTTCGAGCATATTTAGTGAATTCTGAGCACATTGGCTAATGGAATCATATAAAGCACAAGCCAATCCCTGACTTCCCCCTGCTCAAAACCTTTCAATCTTCCACAGAGTAAAAGAAAAATCCTTACAACAAGCCTCACATGTCCTGGAGGCCACTGTGCCTTCAAGCTTATCTTTTTCCATGACCCCTTTTCGCAAGGGGCACTTTCCCCAATGGCTGCCCAATGTGGATCTGCCTTAGGGCCTTTCTTGGTGTTTTCTCTCCCTAAAGCCCTCTTTGCTCAGGCAGTTGTCATACCTTTTCAGAAAGGCCTTTCCTGATCATTCTATATAAACAGCAATTCCAACTTCCTGCCACTTTCCCTGTCCCCACCTTCCTGCCCCACAGTGCTCATGCCCAGGAGACATACTAGGTGATACTATGTGTTTACTTGCTCATTATCACAGCCTGGAGACTGACACTGTGAAAAAATAAAATGGGGAAATGATCCAGTGTTTTCAAGGGTACAATGAGGTTTGTTACTCCCAGATATCATTTTTGGGACTGGCCATTGACGTAATTCTAGTAAGTATGAAGAGTCATAAAATCTTCAAGTTCAGGAACATTTGATGTTTTGGAAATTCTGAAAGTCAACTCTAAAAAGAAAATGTAAAATGTGGAAAAGAATATCAAGAAGTTGGGAAGATTCTAAACATCTAACAATATAAGGAGATAGTTAAATTAAGTAAATTACTGTTCATTTACTTAATGGTATATTATTCACTTGTTAAGAGGATAGTTATGAAAAGCTGGTTAGCAATAAGGGAAATGTTTATAAGATAATGTTAGATTTAAAAGAACAGGATCCAAACTAGAAGGAAATTAACGCAAATGCTAATAAATGCAACAGGCAAACAGAATTATAGATGGCTTATTTTTTTCTAAATCTTTTAGATTTTCTCTATTTAGGTTATATACTTTCTGTTATGTGGTTATTTGATTTTAAAAAATAATCAGTTAAAAAATATACTCAAAAGAAACTGCTGCTACAACTCAACTCACCATCTACTGCATTGTTGTTGCATATCAGTGTTAAGTGTGAGTTTCCAGGCTGATGGAACGTGTCTTTAGGACTGAAGGCCACTGAAACCAATGGCTGGCCCTACTGTTCATTAGCCCCTTATGTCTTGGTTTCTGGATCTCCTTATTCCTGACTCCTTCCTTTCTGCTACTTCCCTGTATAATTTTAACGTGTGTTCTCCTGGTTAAGAAGGCTGGAATCGTGAAACAATGAAGACTTTAAAAGCACAACTTGCTCCGTGCACCTTGACAACATCTATGTGCATAGATTGAGGTTAAGCCACCTTATTGATCGCTCCTATTTTTTCTTATTCTAGCTAATCCTTCCCCTATTGGTAAACATTTAGTGCAGTGGCTCTTAGCCTTTTTGGCACCAGGGACCAGTTTCATGGAAGACAATTTTTCCACAGATGGCGGGGAGATGGTTTTGGAATGATTCAAGAACGTTACATTTATTGTGCACTTTATTTCTATTATTATTACAGTGTAATATATAATAAAATAATTATACAATTCATTATAATGCAGACTTTAATGCCACTGCTGATCTGACAGGAGGCAGAGCTCAGGCAGTGATGCAAGTGATGGGGAGTGGCTATAAATACAGATGAAGTTTTGCTTGCTCTCCCGCAGCTCACCTCCTGCTGTGCAGCCCAGTTCCTACCAGGCCATCGACTGATACAGGTCCACCGTCTGGGGTTTGGGGACTGCAGATTTAGGGTTCCTCTTTTACCGTTCTCCATAGCACTTATCACCATCTGACATATTTTGTAGTTACTTGTTTATTATCATGGCTGAGAAACTGGAGTGACTTTAAAAAGAAAAAAATTAATTCAGTGTCTACCTAGTAGGCGTTAGTTAAGCTGTTTATGTATATTACTTCATTTTTGTCCTTATAAGCCAGCAAAATAAGTGTTACATTTTAGGAATGAGGTAACTGAGGCTTAGGTTAAACAATTTGCCCGAGTTCCCTTACATGGGAAGTTACCAAATGGAAATTTCAGCCCTCATGTTCTGGCCTTAAGTCCTCTGCTCTTAGCTGCTACACTGACAAACACACATCAATTATTGAAACAGCCTAATTTACTATATAGACATTGCCCAGGTGAAGCAAACAATTGAATAACTGAATACTTCACCCTGAAACTTGTAATCAATTGATGTCAAATGTCTCTATGTCTGAATTAACCAGCTTATTGCTTCATATTTTCTCTGTGTATGTCCACAGTGTCTCAATAACTATTAGAGACCCTAAAATTCACAATTTGAAGCATTTTAACTACTTTGGTTATCTGCAGTATTCTAAGCATTTATTTATTAGCTAAAATTAATTTCATCTGTTTTGATTAATGGCATCTTTTGAAGGATTCAGAAGTCTTTTTTGGGACAAAAATCTTTGTTTGATAAAGCAAAATCCTTAGTTATTATATATTAAGGTAGGCCCTTTCAATTGGCTAATTAGACTTAAGAATTGAGACTATTAATAGAAGACATGTAAGATGTTGAAAAGAATGCACAGTCTAGTTACAACTAATACTGTATCAGAGGAAATTTTTTACGTATATTTTCCATTTAATAACCCATTTATTTCAACAATAGTCAGTTTAATAAAGATTCTAAAGAAATTCATTATAAAGGGAATGAAGGAATTGAATAGGATTTCCCAAGAAATATTGTTCATAATGTTCAGTATGTCACAGAAGGCATTCTTCGTGTGACTTCTGTGACTAAAGTCACATTAGAAAACCTTTCAGCTCCTAACATAGATGTGCAAAGCCATAATGTGGTCACCCTCATCACAGCTAACATTTTTGAAAACTTACTGTGAGGCAGGCTTTGCTGCACACTGCACTCGATTATCTCATTTTAATGTTCAAAATCCAATAAAATTGGCACAAATGTCATGCTCACTATAAAATGACATAATTTACATAGATAAGATAAAATACATAATTTATATATATTATATAAGATAAAGAAACTGAGGCATAGAAATATTAAGTAACTTGTTCAAAAGAGAGTATTTAAAATAAAACACAAGATATGTCATATTGCCTGTCTCACGTTCTCTGTGAAGCTCAGAAAATAACATTTCTAAAGGAATGTCAAGTTCAGCTTTACAGCTGTTAAGTTAAAAAGAAAAATGAAAACCTTATTGAATTACTGTGGCTGTCATGCCTGTGACTAATTGCATTGGAAAATTGGTTCTGAGGATTGAAATTTTAGAAGTCTAAAGCATGTGAGAAAGTGGGTTTCCCTTGGATAGCGTGTGCTATGGTTTTCCCCATAATTCTTTCCACCAGCAGCCTGCACTGTAAATCTCTCTCATTCTAAGACATTTTCATCTCTGAGGGTTTGTAATTGGTGGAGCTGTCCTTGGTCTGACAAGACAGAGAAGAAAAGTTTTGCCTGAGGTCTCTACCTTTTCACAAAGTTGCTGCACTTCTCAGCTGATTGGTAGAAAGCCACCAACCCATAATGCAGAATAGATTGGGAGAATTCTTAGGAGAGGCCATGAAAATTCTAAAATACTTCAACATAGAACATTTTAATTTTTTTCTCCATTTGAGCAGAGCTTTCCCACTTGAGATCAGGAAATGGAGAACCTGAAGTTCACTTATTCAATAAAATCATGTTGAATACCTGTTTTGTGCATAAGGTAGTTTTAAGCATGGCAAAAGATCAAGATAACGTTCCTTCCTTTAAAAATTTTAATTCCAGTGATAAGACATTCATGAATAAAAAAGTAAAGTATGCAATATCAAAAAGAGATGAATCTGAAGCCAATAAAGTACCATGGATACCAAGTGTTTGAAATCCAAGGCAGAGCAATGAGGGAGGAGGTTATTGGATGCTGAAATGATGACAGAAGCTTCAAAGGAGAGAGAAAATTGTTTAATAATATAGATCTTGAAGAGGAGGAAGCTAGCCATAGAACAGAGTGTATACTATAACCCCACTTATGTAAAAACCAAACCAAAAAACTGAAATGCAGGTATATTAAATGAAGAGAAAAGAAGTTAGAAGGATACCTAGCACATCTGAAGAACAAGAGTGTAGTTGGCAGATGGTCAGAAAGGACAGGGAATGGCTGGAATTCATAGGAACTTTAAGTTTTTGCTGTACGTATATTTCTATATTGTTTGACTATTTTTCTAAAGAGAATGCATTCATATGTTATTTTGTATAATTAAGAAATACAAAATTAGGACTCAGTATGGTGGCTCACACCTGTAATCTTCACACTTTGGAAGGCCAAGGTGGGAGGATCGCTTGAGGCCAGAAGTTCAAGAGCAGCATAAGCAATGTAGTGAGGCCCATTTCTCCAAAAATGTTTTAAAAAATTGGACAGGCTTGGTGGTGTGCCTAGAACCCCAAGCTACTTGGGAGGCAGGAGGATCGCTTGAGCCCAGGAGTTTGAGGTTGCAGTGACCTATGATCACCTCACTGCATTCCTGCCTGGATGACAGAGTGAGATGCTGTCTCAAAAAAATAATAATAAAAGGAAGAAGAAAGAAATACAAAATTAACAAAGAAAGGATAATACTTGGTCTTGTAGAGCAAAAGGGAAGGGAGTGTTTTAGGTGAGAAGAAAAACTTGAGTAAATGCCTGAATGTGGGGATGTCCAGGGTGTGTTTGGGGAACAGGGTGTGGACCAGCACAGAAGGGACATAGTAGCTGGTAGATTAGAGCCAGGTGGAGAAGAGCTATAAATACAAGACCTAGGAGCCTTTCATCTTTGACCAGAGCAATGAGGAGCTTTTGAAGGATTGGTTTGGGGTTAATTAACCTGTCTACAGAAGACTGTATTTACCTGTGAGTATTCTTGTAAACGCAGCAAACTTAGATAATATAAATTCAAATCTACTTATCTTGCACACCATGAAAGACCATAGAAATGTCCCCTGTAGTAACTGCAGCAAGAAAGGCTCTGACTTATGCAAATCTGTTGTTTGGCTTTTCAGGAAACATGGAAAAATAGAAATGCTGTCAGATGGAAGTGGGAAGCAACCACTTATCCTTGATCCACAGTGTTAATTCCTGCTGTATAAATCTTTGTGTAATATTTAACATTTATGATGAATGACTCAAACGTATGAGGGAGATTTCTATACCCAGCATATGAGAAATGACTCAGTCAAATTTGTAAAAGTTGAGTAAAAATTACTTGATTTTAAAAAATGAAAATCAGATGTATTCTGTAACATGGTATTTGTTTTAGTTAATTTGTCCTTTACTAGGGTGCATTGACAACATTAATATTTTCTTTAAACATGTTTTTATAATTATACCACTATTTTATTTTTTGTTTTTTCTTTTTTTTTTTTTTCTATATGTATTTTTAGTTGGCCAGATAATTTTTTTCTATTTTTTAGTAGAGATGGGGTCTTGCTCTTGCTCAGGCTGGTCTCGAACTCCTGACCTCGAGCGATCCACCCACCTCAGCCTCCCAGAGTGCTAGGATTACAGGCGTGAGCCACCGCGCCCAGCCTATAGCACTATTTTAAATACTACATAGGTACATACTATATTTTGTACATACACACACATTCATACAACAGATACAATAGAACAAAAGTCTTCAGCTACCTAGGGGTGGGGAAGTAACTGACCTATAAGCCAATCTTGGAAGAAACATTAAACCTAACATGAGGAAAAATGCTGTTGTTAGTGGAACCTCGAGCCATGCCTGCTGACTCATTGTAAATGATTGGATGCTGGATGAGATAAATTTCTTTACTGACCAACAAGTGGAAGAGGCACACATCAGAGTCCCAGAATGATGATAGGAGTTAGGTTTACAAAAATATTGTCTTCATCTACTGCAGATTGTCTTGTAATCATAAGCGCTATTTGAGGAAGAAATTGACAATTGAATTTGATTTTCAGTTTTCACTTTTCATCTTCAAACTTTAAGGAAGTTTCATCCCATTTATCCCTCACCCCAGTTTCCTTCCCATCCCATGCTGTGTGTCCTTCTTCAGAGAGGCAGATGGAACTCTTAATAGGCAAAACAAACAAACAAAAACCCTAAAACTTAGTTTCTTTGCTTGGTAACTGGAAAACAAATATTAATAACAAGGAACAAGAAAGATTCAAAAAGCTTTAAAAATTATGTGGAAAAAGAGATTCCTAATATCGTATGTTACATTTTCCTCAGAACCTTTTCTCTGTTCTTCTTAATCCTTCTTTATACTTTAAAATTACTTTGTGGCATGTCTTTCCATCATGCGCATGAGGGTGACAGAAGGCCTCTGACCACTCCGCGGTATAGTTCCGCTGTCACAAGCCTGTTCTCTGTCTCTCTCTTCTCTCTCCCCTCTCTCTCAGTCTCTCCTGCTCTCTCCGTCTCCCTCCCTGATAAATGGGAAATGGATGGATAGATAGAAAGTAGCTGGAAGAAACTTTTTCCTGAGTTTGACTTTCTTCTACACATGAAAAGAAGATGGATCATCTATGCATGACTGTAGCTTAAGCAAAGACAGGGAAAGTATATTTCTGAGTTCAGAAGTTACTGAGAAGGTCATTCTAAGCAGAAAGGTGGGACCTGATGTGGTAATCACACAAAATTTTTAAAGGAGAGGTGGGAGTGGGGATTGGTGAAAAACTGATACCCTAAGATAACATTAAGAAAAATCAGGAACACATAAAGAGATAGGAAATGTTTAGGACCAAAAAACAAACAAAAAAAAAACCCCACGATCCTCAGTTTATCTATCTGTACATTAACATGTTTGAGATGAAACATACAAAAATATAAAAACACAAATATGACTCTGATGTTGTTAGAGATCACCAAAGGCAAAGGAACAATACCCTATTTATTCCCCGCTGCCATCAGTCACTTTGTCCTGGGTTTGTGACCTAAAATGAGTTGCAGTGGTTACTATATTCAGTTCATGTCTGCTTTCCCTCTAAATTCAGGGATAAAATTTTTAATTGTTTACTGTAGCTAATATTTTTATTAAAGTGAATTTTATTAAAAGTATATGTCAACATATTAAATACTTATGGTTTATAACCTATCCTACATTATTTGTAATTTGCTTATATGAAATAATAATCTGTTAAAATACGCAATTGCTAGTATTTTTGATAGACTGGCAAATGGTCACATATTAAAGTACTTGTTTGTAAAACTCTGTCTTTTCTTTACCTACTTTTAAGTGTTTTAAACAATACTATGTTTTGCTTTTATGATAGTAATATTTTATTTTGTGGGGTTTTCTTTGGAAGATATACAGTAGTGTTTTTCTTTTCCTAACCAACAGCTAAATTTAAAAGTTCTATCATAAATCACAAATGATCCTTGTTCGTACAAAAAGTTTGTATTTTGGGGAGCCATAAAGATGTCTCGTCCTTTAAGGCTTATTTATGAAGTTTTTTCAATTGTTTCCTACTGTCCCTCATATTAGCTTGCCAGAAATAAGCAACAATAAAGCTGGGACTGTGTCAAAAAAATTCAGTGGCCCACATTCATCCTTCTGCAGCAGGGTTTACTCAATAGTGTGCCCCATTCAGTGACCGTGCCAGCCAGCGGAAACAGCTAGTTGTTGTCTGAAATGAAGAATAATTGGAAACATGGTGCCTGTTTCTTTTCCTGCAAGTAACAACTCATCCATTTAACATTCTTTTGGTGCTCTTGAATTCTGTGCTAGACAGCCTTGTGTTCACTGTTCAATGGAAGCCAATCTGAGAAATGTTAACCATGTGGCAGTAGGAGCTTTATGTAGGTACATTGTCCTCAGGCTGGAAAATCGTAGGATTGGAGGGATAATAATAATTATAAAAGATGAAATTTCTGGCTACTTTGATCCACACTCTATAGAGAAAGAAACAAAGCTCAGAAAGGTTAAGTAATTTTGCTAGCAAGCTGTAGAGCAGACTGTTTCCAACACCTTTCTTCTTTACCCTACACTACAATCTTTTATGGCCACGTATGTGTAAATGTTCCACACACATATAAAAGATTGCATATTCTGTTTTTGTAGGGTATATCTATGGGTATATATATATATATATATATATGTGTTTATACTGTTTAATCACACACATATACTCATATATATGTGTGTGTAGAATACACTTTAGATTATTATAACTTTCTATATTCTTGCTTGTTTTTGACATCATGGTCTATCAGTTCTGAAAGGAGTATGTTAAATCTACCAGTATGGTTGTTGTTTCATCAATTGCTCCTTGTATTTTGATTTTTTAAATTGTGTGCTATGTTTTTTAGTGCATAATAGCTGACAACTGTTATAACTTTTTCAAGTTTATGCTCATGCCACAGGAAATTGGTCTGGCTGCATATAAAAGGATAAGAAAATAATAATGGCTTAACTAAGTAAAATTGTATTTTTCTCTAATATAAAAGATGTTTGGAGACAGGAAGTCCAGGGCTGGTAGAGTGGCTCCATGGCCACCTGGAATGCAGGCTTCTTCTGTTTTCCTATTTTGCCACCTTTTTTTTTCTTTTTTGAGACAGAGTCTTACTTTGTTGCCTGGGCTAGAGTGAGTGCCGTGGCGTCAGCCTAGCTCACAGCAACCTCAAACTCCTGGGCTTAAGGGATCCTACTGCCTCAGCCTCCCGAGTAGCTGGGACTACAGGCATGCACCACCATGCCAGGGTAATTTTTTCTATATATATTTTTAGTTGTCCAGATAACTTATTTCTATTTTTAGTAGAGATGGGGTCTGGCTCAGGCTGGTCTCGAACTCCTGACCTCGACCGATCCACCCGTCTCGGCCTCCCAGAGGGCTAGGATTACAGGTGTGACCCACCGCGCCCGGCCATATTTTGCCACCTTTAATATGTGGTGCTCATTCTCCAAGTCATGGTTGCAAGATGGCTCCTGCAGCTCCAGACATCACATACATATTCCAGACAGGAAGGAGGAAAAAGAGATAGGTATAAAGGAGTCATTTCCAGCTGAATTAGATTTCAACAGGCCTCATCTAATAACCTCTGCTTACAACTTATTGTTAAACCTACCTGTAAAAAGAAACTGAAAAATTAACTTTTAAAAAATCTGGACACATTGCTACTCTGAATTAAATTGAGGTTTTGTTAGTTATAATGAAGAGGAATGGACATTGTGTAGGCATCTTGCAGTCTCTGCCACAGTACCCTTAATCGTTCTATTCTGTCATTCCTATTGAATGCTTTTTGCCTTGAAATACTTGATGTGAATATTACCATTCTTGCTTTGGGGTTTGCCTGACATATATCTGCCCATTGATTTCCAAACTTTCATAGTAACCTTCTTTGAGGTGAGTTCCTTATACATAAATTAATTTTTATTTGTTTTTTTTTTCAGCGCAATCTGAAACTTTGTCTTTAGACATGGAGATCCAACTCATTCAAATGTATACTCACAACTGATATATTTATTTTTATTTTATTTTTACTATCCATTGTACTTCATTGCTATTTCCTTTTCTCCCCTTTCCTTAGGTTTACTGACTTATTATTTTTTTAAAGGTATGTCCCTCTCTAGTAAGTAGAAAGTTTTCCCATGAAGTGCTTACTTCTCTTCAACAAATGCCTTTTTATGACCAAATAACCATATCATTGTATGTCAGAGATAAGTTGTTAGCATGCTGAACAGGAAATGCAATCTATTTCTTTAACAGAGAAATAATAAATAAAGTCATTGGTGCCATATAAGAATTAAGGAAATTTATTTCCATTCCTTCAACTTCATATGTAGGCAGCAACAAGTATTTCACCGACTCTCTTAAGCAGAGCTAGAAATTAGGTCCATCTTGACAGCCCTGCTCTGGCAGCACCTCCCAGATTCCTTTTAGGGTCTCCCTATCGAAGTAAAAAGGACAGTTCTTGTCCTAGAATTCCAAAGTTCACATGGAAATGACCAGTATTCATCCTTACACTTCTCTACCTCTTTACTGAATGCAAAATAAGTTATCATGGTTGATGACACGAATAGTGACAAGTAATAACACCATAGTATGCCCCGTGTCTTGCTTTCTCCATTGCATTTGTTTTAAAAGAAGTTTTAAAACCTTTTTCCATTGAAAGCTTGAGTTCTGCAAGGTTTATTATAGCTCTGTAAAGAACTTGCATGCGAAATAAAGCTCTAGGTTACTTAGTGAAATTATTAATCCTTTTTTGATAGTTTTATGTTTACATGAATATATTGTTTCTGAGAGAAGACTTTATTGCATCTGGCTCCAACTTATACCTTCCCCTTCAGGCCACAGCAGGACACTTGTTCCCAAGAACAATCACAGATCCTAAAATTAAGCAAATGGTACAAGCGTTGCCATTTATGTAGTAATATTGCTGTTTGTGCCATGGAGAACAATATAAAAGAAGAAACCAAAGTTTTTATTAAAGCTGTATAACTTTTACCCAACTTCATTGTTCTGATTTACTTCTTTTTTTTTTTTTTTTCTTCCAAGACAGGATATCACTCTGTCGCCCAGGCTGGAGTGCAGTGGCGTCATCATAGCTCACAGCAGCCTCAAACTCCTGGGCTCAAGTGATCCTCCTGCCTCAGCCTCATGAGTAGATGGGACTACAGGCACATGGCATCATGCCCAGCTAATTTTTTTTTTTATTTTTTGTACTGATGGGGTCTTGCTATGTTACGCAGGCTGGTCTTAAACTCCTAGGATCAAGTGACCTTCCTGCTTTGGCCTCCCAAACTGCTGAGATCAATCACAGGTGTAAGCCCCTGTGCCCAGCCTGATTTACTGCTTTCTTAAAAATTATTATTTTAGATCTGTTATGGATATGATTTGTCTACAAACTGGTATGCATTTTCATATCTTAGAATGATAATTGTACAGAACAAACTCTGTATTCTGCAAAAATATATATGTAAATATACAATAAATTAATAAGTAACCTATAACATATAGGAAACTGTCCACCTTGAAACATTTGTCTCTGGTGTTCCTCTTTCCTTTAGTATCAGTGAGCTCCTTACAGTATCTGCTGGTCAACAGACATTCCCGGGGCAAAGGTACAAAGAATCAGTTCTACTGTTGGAAGCACCTCCATTTGCATCACCACTATTTTCCTACAACTCTTTGGGCAAAGAGGACAGGGCATGGTGTCACAGGAAAAGAATAATTAATTATTTTTAGTCTACCGCTTCCTCCTCTTCTTAAGTATTTTCCCTCTAGTATTCATTAGGAGTAGTGGGAGAGATTTGAGAGTGAGAAATAAAAGTGTCTGATGAAAATAAAATTATTATAGAAAAATATGTGTGAATAAGCATGTTATCAGGTTTGAACATTAAAATGTATTAGTGTATAGTGGTAAGTTTAATTTTACTGGCTACTAACACCCATTAAGAATGAGGCTTTATAGCTGTTGCTGTAGGGTGGGTTCATAAGGTTGGAAGTTGGTTCATTTTTATTCCTTTCTTACTTTTTGTATGTTTGAGACTATTCTGTAACAAAAGTTATTAAAAGAAAATAAGTAATGTTTCACAAAACTTTTCTGGATCGGTTAATTCTAAAAGAAGAGATTCCTCTATTATGTAAAAAGCCTCCATATAAAAGAACATCATAAATATGTTCATCAGTGGAGTTCAAGAGCAGTCTGGATTCAATACATTAACAAAATCTCCAAACTGAATACAAGCTGACACTCTGTGACTGAACTTGGAAAAACAGACTTTCATGGCTTTCAGGAATAGCATTTGAAAGTACTGAATTTGAAAAGTTTCAATGAGAGAAGACAATACTTACCACAGTCAAGCCCTCGATTCTCTAGTTATTTTTACTTTCATGTTATTTGGATCCAGAGAACCAGATATGGAAACAGGAGTTTATATAAATGACTCCCTGGAATATACAACTTAATTTATCTCTTAATGTCTCCATTTTTCTCACTGTTAAGTGAGAAGAAACCCTGAGACTAAACTCTGTATCTCCAAGAAGCATTCTGACAAATAACTGTGTTTGAAAGATTTTTGTAATGTATCATATAGAATTCCATTACTACACAGGAATTGTCTTCTTTGCTAAGAACAAATAGAGAATGAAGAGTCTGTTTTATAGTGTCACTTCTTTGTGAAATTCCCCTCGTAAACTGCCATGTCTTATTTTCTTCTCAGCTAGCCTAAACTGCCATGACTTATTTTCTTCTCAGCTAGCCTGGGATTAGAGAGATAATCTGCCACTCTCATGTGTCAACTATGTGCTAGAATACAGAAATATACAGAATCCTTACCTAGGGTTAAATCTGAGTGAACTGATGTAGCAGCACAAGAAAGGCTCTGAAACCTTAGTGGATACACATGCATTGATATTGACAAGTCCTGTGTGGTCAATGTGACCGTGGCATGCTTTGTGACTTTTTTGGTTGCTTGCTTAGATTTCAATCAAATGATAAAGGTAATTGTGGGGTAAAAAAGCACTAGGGGACATATCACACAATATCAGGAAGATGTGGAGTGGCTTTGCTGCCCAAATAAAATTAAATTCTGAGAAATAAAACCCTCAAAGGATATAGAAGAGAAAGGGGAAGACAATACTGTTAGGGTACAAAGTCTGTACGTGGGCTGAGAAAGATTTTTTACACAATGATTAGGACATACAGAAGTAAAAGTTTATTTATTTTTCTGAGAAAAAAAGAGTGTGGCAGTGGCACTGAAGAAAACTTAGAGGGTAGTGTTGGGCAGCTGAGGAAAGTTGTTTGGTGTTTTTAAAGGTAAAAATGGCTTTTTTTACCCCCGTGTCAGCAGGCTGTTAACAGAAGCAGCTGCAAAGATATTGTAGGTGTTTTTTATTTTTCTTTTCTCCATGAGGCTGGGTTATCTGAGTCCTTGAAACTTGGTGCTGGTGAGAACTGAACTGGGGAGATAATACTCTTATCTTCCGCTTAAGGCTCTTCAAGACTGAGAAAACGAAGTCTTAGACCAAGTTAAACCGTAGGTATTTTAATTAAACAAAACAAAGGGGGTAGTTGTGTTGTGGTTGTTTTTTTTTTTTTTTCCACTTTTTGTTAGTTTATTTTCCTCTGTTAGATAGGTTATTAGTAAGACCACCTTTCACATATCTTATCATTAAAGATTAGTCAGATATTTACTGACTCTTCTGATGATTTCTTACATTTCAGTTGCTAGCAAATCTTGGTTCACAAAATACTTTTACATCCATTATCTTATTTGATCCTCCTAAAAAAACTGTGAAGTAAAAGAGGTGATCTAAAGATGAGGAAATTGCATCTCTGAGACTACAGTGCTTCCTGAAGACCTGTGTGCAGTTTGAGGGGTCAGGGAGCACTGGAGCTATCCAGGTCTCCAAACACTCTGTCCTGTGGTCATTCCTCCCCAGCCACCAGCACTGTGCTCCTTCAATCTGGGTTTGGTCCTGTGGAGGGGCCCAAAGAAGTGAAGACAATCCTTGTTCTCTGGGAGTTTCTGATCTAGGTGGCAGAATGCCCGTTTTTATAACAAAACAAGCAGAGAATTGTTGTGTTAAAAACTGTATGAAACAGGCTATACATACAGTAACAACTGGATTATTTTCATTAGAAAACAATGTGCTATAAATTCTACCCAATTCCCTGAAAAATATGTAGGTACCCAAAAATTTGACCAACTGAATGTTTCTGAAGTTTTCCAGCTAGGCAGTCAGTGCTTTCCTAGAGAAGTCCCATGATTAATTCTTGACTAGGAGGAAAGCCAACAAGCATAATCATGCACACAGCTGTATAGTGACTTTCTTTCTTTTTTCTTTTCTTCTCTCCTTTTTTTTTTTTTTTTGAGAGTGAGTCTTGCTCTCTCACCCTGGGTAGAGTGCAGTGGGATCACCCTAGCTCACTGTAACCTGAAACTCCTGGCCTCAACCAATCCTCCTGTGTCAGCCTCCCCCATAATTGGGCCTACTACCACACCTGGCTAATTTTTTCTACTTTGAGTAGAGACAAGGTCTCTCTCTTGCTCAGGCTGATCTTCAACTCTTGACCTCAAGCAATCCTCCCACCTCAGCCTCCTAGAGTGCTAGTATTACAGGCATAAGCCACCATGCCCTCGGCCCTGAGAGCCAATTCCTGAATACTTGAATTCTTATTGGCCTCTGCTGTACCTCAGACTGAGTATTGGGAGCTTGTGAGAGCTAGACCTGGTCCTGGCACATGGGTGGGTCCTCTAAACTATCAGTAAAGGCCTCAAAGGAAATTGCCTCTTCTTCTCATGCTATTTATGTAATTTGCAAAGGGAGTAAACGAAGAGTCCAGTTTTTTAAAGAAAACTGCCTAAAGGTGGGAGAATGAAAACATTTGTTCTGTACTCAAAGAGATCCTAGACCAAAATTCTACAGGAACTCTGTGATTGCTTTTCTTTTCTCTCTTTTTCTTTTAATTTTTTTTTTTTTTTTAGAGTTTGGGGTCTCACTATGTTGCCCAGGCTGGAGTGCAGTAGCTATTCATAGACACAATCATAGCACACTAGAGCCTCCTGCCTCAGCCTTCTGGGTAGCCAGGTCTAAGGTACACACTACTGCCTCTGGCTTTATCTTCTAATGTCCTAATGCTCAGACCTAAAATTCTCCAAATCCATATCTGTTTCAGAAACAAAATTCTATTCCAAATATCTGGTCTTTCTTTTTCAGCAGAGTAAGCCTGCCCTCAGAGACAGCTGCAGGCCAGTCTCTGTCTATCCCTGTCTTTGTCTTCCCCACCAAGTGGCATGTTGCCTAAAAGGCCCCATGGGGACTTCCAAAGCCTTCAGTCAATGAACAGCAACAATGTTTTTTAAAAATTCATGGGCCCAAGCAGCTTCACCTGCATTATGGACATTCCTATGCAGTCTTCTTAAAAATGCTAATTTGCTAAAGTGTCCAGTGGAAAGGCCAGCGTGATCAGATTTACCATATAATCCTGCTTGTCACCAGGGAAGAGCTAAAACAGCAGACACATGCCGGAAGAAGCTGTGCTGGAGTTGCTCCCAAACACTGATGCATGCCACCCAAGAGGAGGGGAAGGTGGTGGGAAAAATCAGATTGGAGTTCAGAGTATAACCATAATGCTCTGTGAGAAATGTGAGTATGTCACCTGCAGGTGTGTCAACACGGCAATAACACTACTCACTTACATTGAGCACTTGAGTGGGAACATGAGCATGAATCTGTTTGACTCCTAAGCCTCAGCCCATCACCACCACCACTAGACCACTCACATCCTCAGAGATGCCTCCTTTGCATTACTTTTCCAGAAATAGAAAAAATTTATGCTGAGTCATCCAAGCTTTCATTTCATCCAGTGCTTGTGAACACGGACTCTGGAACCAGCTCTGTCACATATTAGCTGTGTGACCTTGGAAAGTTACCTAAAAATTCTCATGGCTTCAATTCCCCATATGTGAAATGGTGATAATTATATCAGCTACCCAATAAAGTTGTTATGGGGATTAAATGAGTTTAGACATGAAAAGAGGTTAGAACGTGGCCCAGCCAGCCCACGTTCTATGCCATGTAAGTATTAACTATTTTCATTTGTTCTTCTAATATTAATTTGAAATCTCTGCTCTGGACACTGCTAGGCATGACAGGTAAAGAACATTGGGCAAAGAGTCTACAAGTTACAATTTTCTTCATCTTTTTTGCCTAGCACAATAATTGGAAAGTGCTCAATAAATGTTTCTGAATGTATGACAGGCTTGAGGAAATGGGCAAGCATACCAAAAATTTCAATTAAATGGCAATCTATTATAGTGTATGGCACATAGGAATTGCCTGGTACCATATAAGCATTAGCTATTTTCATTATTAGTTTAGTAGAATAAATGCTGAGATTGAGTGTGCGGGCTGGAGGTTGGGGGTGAGGAGGTGGAGGTGCACTCAGGGAAGTCTTCCAAGAGGCAGTATCATTGGGCTTAGTTTAGATCAGTGAGCAGGCATTAGCCTGTAAGAGAAGAGGGCTAAGTGTGTTCTAGGCAGAAGGAGCGGTGTGTGCAGAGTTAGAGAGGCGTGAAATAGCACAATACATCCAAGGAATTCCAAATAGACAAAGTAGGTACTGGAGCGCCATCCTCATTGTGACATACAGCATGCATTTGTTAAATTAGTGTTTGAGATTACAAGCTGTGAAATGAGACAAAACAATTGAGACATTGTCTGTGTCACTCTGGGCTTTCGTGTTCAACTAAATAACCAGGCACAGACTAAGTGGCTAGCAGATTTTAAGATGTTTAGCATAGTACTTGACGGCATTGCTCTGTAGTAAGACCCTTGTTGTCTTCTGCTAGAGCAAGTAAATTCACTTAATTTATCTGTTTTTTCAAAGTAATTGAGATGAATTACAATTAAGTTGATGGGATCATAGTATAGATGAAGATGTTTTTCCATAGTAACATATTGCTGTGGATGAAAGGTCAGAAAACTGTGGCCTGAGAGCCAAATCCAGGCTACAACCTGTTTTTATAATTAAGTTTTATTGGAACACAGCCATGCTTATTTGTTTACATGTTGTCTGTGGCTGCTTTAGCTCTACAAAAGCAGAATTAGTAGTTGCGATGGAGACTCTATGACCTGCAAAGCCTGAAATATTTATTGTCTGGACATTTACAGAAAATGTTTGCCCGTCTTTACTCTAGATTCATCTGTTATAATCTGATCAGTAAAAACCACCTAAATGTTTAAAACAAGGGATTGAGTTGGTTTAGAACAATCATGGCAAACAATAGGTTATTGAAGTTTAAAAATTGACTATTAAGGAGAGAGAAGATTCCAAATATGTTAGTCATAAAGAATGCAATAAACATGAATAAATGAACATAGATTCTGTGATTGACTTTCAAATTTGTCTCTGAGCTTCCTGGCAATCAGAAAAAAAAAAAAAATTTAAAAAGGGAACAGTCATCTGTATTAGTTACCTATTGCTTCATAACAAATCATCTGAAAATTTAGTGGGTTAAAACAGCTACCATTTACTATTTCTCGTGAGTGAGTTGGCTGAGTAGTTTAGCAGATTTGGGCTGGGCCAGCTGATCTTTGTGGGCTTGCTTACACATGTGTGATAACCTGGTATGTGAGCTTGAAGCTGGTCCAGGACAGCCTCAGCTAGGACAGCTCATCTCTACTCCACAGGATCTCTCATCCTCCAGCAGGCTAGCCTGGACTTGTTCATGTAGCAGTGACAGATTCCAAGAAAGAAAGTGGAAGTGCACCCCTGAGGCTTAGACATGGAAATGGCACACTGTTACCTCACTGACATTCTGGCTGCCAAAGCAAGTCAAAAGGCTGACCAGCATTCAAAGGTTGGGGAGCTGAACTCCAACTCACGATGGGAGGAGCTGCAAAGTCACATTGGAAGGGGTGTGGAAACAAGGACAGAACAGGGCCATGTTTGATAACACAATCAATCAGTAGTCATGTTCTAAAACAGCATGTATTCCAACCACAGTTTTTACAAAATCATGTCTGTGCTCTCAAGTGGAAAGAAATATTCATCCTATTTTAGTCTATTCAGCCCCACCCACAGATATGAATCATCAGTGTCTTCAACTATGAGGACTAAGATCCTCTAGCTAATGACAAATGCAGAGAAGTGCAAAGAAGCCTGTTGGAAATAGGGTACATATGTAGGGCCCAGAGCCATATTCAAACAACACTTGATGAATTTCAGCAGGGAATTAGACTCAATTTGCATGGGTTAAAGGAATAATGAAAATTATCACAGATGTAACTAATGACTAACCGTTAGCCTTTGAGAGGCAAGCTCTTGCCAACAATTCCCATTCCCTGCCACTTTCACCATCAAGTGGTGTTAAAATTGGTCACCATTGTATTCAAAGGTGATGTTGCTATCTATGGATAAGGGTGTGATTGAAAAGACAGATAAGGGATACTTTTTTTGAACTCACTAGCCATGTGATGATTTAAATTTATTGCTTGAAAATCTTCACTGTTCCCAAACTTGCCTCAGTAAAAATAGTGTTAAGTATAAATAGCTACAGTGATGTCAGAAGACTTCCTTAGCTGTCCTTTCCCTGGTACCATGGGGCTGTCAATAACAAGAAAATAAACATAGATAGCTCTTGCTTCTTAGAGCATTTCAGAATCCCCCCAAAATATAAAACAAACAAACAAAGAAAAAGCAGGATCAAAAACAAAACTCTCAATTTACCCAGACAAAAAACCACACAGGTTAGGTTTGAGAATGTTCTTTCTGACCTAGAGACAGGATCCTTGGCTTTGTTTGCAAGAAGCCAGTGCTTTATGGTTGGACTTCTGTGTAGCTGCCAGTATCAGACTTTTGTAGTAACAGCAGTAGTGAGTGGGGAAGAACATGATGGAATTCAGGGAACTATTAGATGTCTGTTAACTCAGACATCGGGACCAGCTGTGAATGGAAATATCTTTCAACTTAGACACAGTGAAAGGGAATAGAGCTGCTGATATTATTGAAGAGGTGGAGACAAAACCTTCAGGATGCTTGCAGATGACTAGTTTATGGGAGGGGTGGGGATAGTTAGGACTGTCTCAGAAAGAACAAATGGTGCTTCAAAATCTGGGTGCAGAAAATCAGAAGTTAACTTTGGGTGGGTCACAAGGTTAAAGGAAATGAAGGTTAATGGTGACAAGGTTAAACAATATGACATATAGAAAATACCTGATGGATTACTTAGAAGAGTAGACCTTAACAAATGTTGGTTCCCTTCCTCACTCTGATCTCCTACCACCTTAGGGATTTCTTAACAAACAAAAAACCTGCCAGCCAGCTGCCACTGGAAGTATGTCAGGTGGGATAAGCCACTGATAGGTGGTAAGGCTCAACAAGATTCATGTTCAGGTGGGTGGAGTGGGTGTGTTACCTCTCCTGCCCCTCCCCTCATCACAGCTTGGAGCCAGCACTAAGAAATTCCTTCCTTCCTGCCAAGGAAGTGTATGTGTTCTCTCAGATGTACCTTGGCATTTGTTGATGTTTTACAGAAGCAGATGACCCTGGCTGAGCAAGACAGTCAGCAGAACAGCAGCCCTTGATGCTGCAATTGGAAATTTCCATTCTTTGCTTGCAGCTCTGAAAAAAAAATCTGAAGGGCCCAGTAGCTGGGAAATTTCCACAATAGAAAATTTTAACATATTCTTTGGCTCTAAACTATGCAGGTTTATAGAGACTATTTTTTTTCTTTTGCTAATTTCCTTCTTTAACAATAATTTGTGAACGTGGTAACACTATAGCTATGGGAATAGGGAGGGCAAGATGACTTGGAGGGGAATGAATATAGTTTGGCTAGTGGGAGGCTGTGCTGTGTACATGTTTGACCACCCAAACCATAGAAATGCAGATTGCTATAAGACCCACTGGTTGGGAACTCATGCAAAATAGAGATAGTTTGTTCTGGAGCACTGCAGAGAGATCTGTGTAGAGAATGGAAGTAAAAGGTGAATGGATACCACTTGGGAACAGGACATGTTGCGTTCTGTTGCTAGACAAAGCAAATCAGGGAGACCCTTTAGACCACTGCGGCTTAAACCTAACTGCGCATCCGAATCACCTTTTTAAGATGCAGATTTGGATTCTGGAGTGGGACCTGAGACTGTGCTTGGAACTGGCTCTCAAGTAATGCTGGTGTTGCCCTTCTGAGGACCACACTGTAAGTAGCCAGGTCACAGACAACAGGTCCTACTCAATCTGAGGTCCCTCTCAGTATAAGATCACCAGCTCTCCTTCCATAGCAAAACACTGCCTAAGGGCACCTGGAGGTGAGCTCTCTTGGCATTGCTTTCTCATGTTACAAAGCTAAAGTCTAACAGTAGAACCCATTGTTTTCTGAAGAGATGCTCTGGGCAAGTCTAGGTAAGGTGGATCTCTTGAAATGTGGGAAGACAAGCAGTTGCCAGAAGCCTGCCTACTCCAGCAGATGCAAGGTGGGGGCTTCTAGAAATCATTGTCTTTCTAGAGAAAACTCCTTACATCAAATTGGTTGAACTTGGCACATAGTGAAGCACCAATGAACTAGCTCCAAATATTGAAGGAGGACCATTGACTAGAATAATGTGAATGGGAGGAGTGCAGAGAATAAATTACTTCCTCCCTAGCCAGAATATTTGTCTCACTGTCACTGAAATAAAATAAAAGGGAATCGGAGAATTTTCCATTTTCTTTATACCTATCTTACCTTTGTGTTACGTACTTTATATAGAGAGAGAAAGATCAAAATCTGTGGCATCTTCATTCCAGGGTTTTATTCCCAATGGGTCTGTAATGTATTTGCTGTGCATACTTTTTTTTTTTTTGAGACAGAGTCTCACTTTGTTGCCCAGGCTAGAGTGAGTGCCGTGGCGTCAGCCCAGCTCACAGCAACCTCAAACTCCTGGGCTTAAGCAATACTCCTGCCTCAGCCTCCCGAGTAGCTGGGACTACAGGCATGCGCCACCATGCCCAGTTAATTTTTTCTATATATACTTTTAGTTGTCCAGATAATTTATTTCTATTCTTATTAGAGATGGGGTCTGGCTCAGGCTGGTCTCGAACTCCTGACCTCGACCGATCCACCCATCTCGGTCTCCCAGAGGGCTAGGATTACAGGCGTGAGCCACCATGCCCAGCCTGCTGTGCGTATTTTTAAAGCAATATCTGTCCCATTCGTTGTTTTGCATTCAGTTGAGTTCTAGATGCGTTATAACTACCTATTAATACTTTTCAAATTAAAATACACAGAGGAACATAGGAAGGGAAGAGGGAGATTACAATCATGAAAATGTGATGTTGCAATCAGAGTGTAACAAGCATGAAATTAATTTGATTATATAATACAAAGTATTAAAATATATTAGAAATAAATAGGCATCCCAGTATGCCAACATCTACAGAATTTTGAAAAATTCTAAATGATCTACAGAATTGTTTAGGGATTTGGACTTATTGGCTAATGTCTTCCCTTTCAAAACACTTCATGGTAGTGTCAAGGTATGATTCAGCAGTGAAATAGTCTTTCTGATGGCTTAATTAAAGGAGATCAGTTTGGTTTTTTCCTTATTATGGGTCTCGATGAGCAGTTATTCACCTAAGAACCATCTTACAGCCTACAGCCAATCAAATAGAATTTGTTTGATCTATCCAAAGTCACATTTTTAAGGAGTGCTTTCTTTTATCATTGAGGTGAAATTCACATAACATAAAATTACTTATTTTAAATTGAATAATTCAATTAGCATTTAGTATATTCACAACATTGTGCAGCTACCACTTGTGTCTAGTTCCAAAACATTTTTATCATCCCAAAAGGAAACTCCACATGCATTAAGCAGTTGCTTCTAATTTCCTCCTCCAGCTCCTGGCAACCACCAATCTACCTTCTGTCTCCATGGATTTACCTGTTCTGGCCATTTCATATAAATGGATTCATACAATATGTGGTCTTTTGTAAAAAGTCACATCTTCTTAATAAGAAACGTCATAATTATAATAAAATCTAATGTTAATGAGCTCTCATAACAAGTGAGACACTAACTCCTCACCACAAGCTTATAAATAGATACTATTATATAGATGAGAAAACTGTGACTTCAATTAAATAAAGTGTCTGAGATCCACATGTGTGGTCAAGCAGGAAATAATTGTCTTTGGCCAGGGCCACTTACTCCAGTACTCTTTTCCAAATGCCACAGATATATACCAGCTTCATGTCCCATATCACAAACAGATGGGATAGATACTCCTTCTCAAGTTTAACAACTTCACAGAGCTTGATTCAAATACTGAATGTGTTGTTAGTTGTTTACAGCTGCTATTTCTCTAGCAGTGCAGTAAGTCCAGGCAAAGTCTTTTGAAGAGCTCATTAAAACTGCTAAAATAAAGTCTTAGAAGCAGGTGCATTCATTAGCTGAAATGCAGACGATTATGTTAATATTGCATTCAGGTGACAAATTTAAAGGCATCAAAATCACGGAGGATAAAAGCATTTTCAAAGCTAAAGTTAACTTCTGCCTTTGTAGGGCTCTTTGTTCTGTTAAGCATGTGACTGATAGCATCTGTCAACATGGGGACCTCTAATGTTATCTGACAAAAACAAAGCTATTTTGCAGTATTATATTTCCTTTACAATTTCTTGGGTCTCTATTCTGGAAAAGAAAGGTAATTGTCTACAACACAAGTGCCATTTTTCAAACAAGAGATCATGCACTCTACTTACAATTTATCATCATACTGGGACCAAGAATAGAGGAGATATGTTAAGGAACATAATTAACATACATGGACAATAATTCCCATTTTGGAAAAGATGAACCAACAACTTTTTAGCTCTTTTACTTGATCTTTTTTAATCCATCTCAAAGAAATATTGAGCATGAACTATATAGGTGAGCACATATATGTATTTTGGGAGACTATGTTAACAATAGTTTCACCAAGATAATTCTAATTTTCTTTTTTGTGTGTATTTTTTATATCTAGAATTTTCTATGATAAATATGTAGATTTTTATCAATTTTAAATTAAATTTTAGTTTTAAATTTGTTTAATTTTTAAAAGTTATTACACAGCACTTAGACTCTCTACATTCAGTTGTTTGAAGTATAAAATTGGGTTACTATTTAATTTTTTAGCACATGGAAGCTGGATGAGCTGTGTGCCCAAATTCCCTTCCTCTTCTCACATCTAGGATGTCTGTGCAAACATTGCCTCCTCCTTTCAGAAGGAAATAGAAGAAAACATGGCTAGGTAGTCAGGCACTTATAAACCAGTATAAACATGCTTAAAGATTTTTATATCTTTCTTCAGAACTTCAATCGAGTGAGTACTCATCATAGTAATATGTCTGCCACTTGCAAACGAAAAAAGACTGAGTAATATTTTTAGGCCAAATTTACTTTTTATTTGTTTATTTTTTTTGGAGACACAGTCTTGCTCTGTCACCCCAACTGCAGTCCACTGGCAGCACCAAAGACTGGCAGTACATAGTCATCACAGCTCACAGCAACCTCAAACTCCTGAGCTCAGGTGATCTTTCTGCCTCAGCCTCCTGAGTAGCTGGGACTACTGGCACGTGCCACCATGGCCAGCTAATTTTTTCTACTTTGAGTAAAGTCCAGGTCTTGCTCTTGTTCAGGCTGGTCTTGAACACCTGAGTTCAAGTGATCCTTCCTACCTTGGCCTCCCAGAGTACTAGGATTACAGGTGTGAGACACTACGCCCGATCCTTTTTAATTTTTAATTTTTTTAGTTATACACTCTGTGAAGCCTTTGTTAGCTAATACTTGACGTGCTAAAATGATGGTATTACTGATTGCAAAATATGAAATAACGAAGCTGCTATAAACTTGAATCTTCTACTGATAGGGCATGCTTACACACGGTGTGTGTGTGTTTGCTGTACAGTGTAATAGTGCTATTTTTGCCTTCCTTCCTTTTCAACTCCTCTCCTGCCATGTCTTCCTGCACATTATTACTTTGTCTCTTTTTTTCCTACATAATTTAGAAGACTGTTGTTGACTCCATTTAAAATGAAAAGCAAAACATAAAGCAGGACAAATCCCCTTGGGGTGGGGCTGGGTGAGCATATACTTCTATAGCTTCCTGAGGGCAAGCCTGTTGTGTTCTGTCTTGCATTGCTAGCATGGAGCAGAATGCCTGGTACAAATAATTTGCCTTCTTTGGCTCTTCCTCCCCAGCCAACCTCCTGTGAAAGAGGACAAAGGCCAAGTGGTTCTGCAAGCCAATTCCTCAAACAAAGGCACTCTCTCCTCAGGGAACAGAAGGGAACAATTTTGAATATTTGTGATTTGCTATTTGTCCTGGTCACACCTAACTATTCTTTACTTCTCAGTTATGCTTATCCGAGCTCTTTTGGATTTCACTTGCCTAAAGATAAGATATCATTTCTGCTTCCCAAAACAGAATTGCCACACACTTTGTAAGAAAAAAATACCAAGTGGGAGGAAGACAGTGAAATGAAATCACTACCAGGCCACAGTGCACACGGCTGTGCAGCCTGGGTCAGCCCCGCACGGGAGGAAAAAGGGTGAGGCAATCAGCAAGTATTTGCATCTATGCAGCTTGCCTTTGTTCCTTCCCTGGTTGTTAGTCACTGCCTGATGCTAGTCACTGCCTTTATTCTCCTGTGTTTGTTTTTTTCACTTGGCCAAAAATAGAGAATCCAAAAAAGTTTCCTTGTACTTCCTTCAGCTTGTCTACTTCATTTGTTGTGTGTTTGGTTTCCTCTTGCAGGGCTCCTTCCTTCTTCCTGCCACCAGCTGGTTTCCCTGCTTTTCCTACCTTTCTCGATTAATTGTGGCTTTTCCTTGTGTTCCGTCGCCCTCGCTCGGTGCAGGTATTCATGATGGACAGGTAAGTGCAGCATTTAGTCACAGCACAGACACAGAGCCAGACAAGACCCTCAGGGACTCCCATTTCTGGTCCAGGCACTGGATAGAGGTCCCAGTGGTTGCTTCTGGCCTGGCATTGGCCTGGCCTTGGCCCTGCGCATGCACATTGCTAAGATTCCGAGTGGAACAGAAGTGCCTTGCCAAGCACTGGAGAACAGTCTCGAGGCACCTTTCTAGCTTCTCGTGCTGGTTGGAGGATAAGTACAGACCAGAGCCAATCGAAGACCTTCTTAGAAGACTGGCTCAATCATAGAACCCACTGAGGTTTCCAGACCTGGAGATTGGATCATATTACATTTTAAATGTGACACTTAAATAGTTCTTGCTATGTGGCAGACACTTTCCTAAGTGCTTTTAAATATCAGCTCATTTAATCCTTTAAATATTAACTCATTTAATCTTTACAACAATGCTATGAGCTGGGAACTGCTATCATGTGCATTTTATGGATAAGAAAACTGAGGCCCAGAGAGGTGAAGTGACTTGCTCAAGGTCACACAGTAATAGCACACAGTATGGTTCCTGAATTCATACTTTTAACCACTGTGCTATGTTGCCTCTCTGGTTTAGCTAGTCTCCCAGGATTTCCTTTGGAGATTTCATACCTGATTTTACAAAATGTCTTCTGCAAGGTATAACATCCTCTGTTGGGTGTTGGGTAATGTGTGTATCCCTCTGAAACTTCTGTGTGGTTCTTCCACTGGCAGTGGTGTGTCCACAGGCTTCATCCCACAGAAGACATCAGAATCTGACCTTCTTTCTTTCCAGGGATCAACATACAATGAAGCAAATTCTACCCTTGCTAATTTTAAGAAACAAGATTTCAAACATTATGCTATCTTCCTCATATGAAGTGCCCTGCCCCCACATAAAGAAGGACATTACCTTGGAATCCACCACCAATCAAGGTGAGTTTGCAGGTAAGTCATCCTCACATTGTGAGTAGGATCATGAATTTTTTAGATTGTTGGCTGGGGTCAGAGAGTAGTTCAGAGCTGTAGGGCAGATCTTCTGATGAGGGTAGCAAACTGGTCTGGACAGAAGCCCATGACCTTGGCTTCCTTACCCTGGAAGTTCATGGCCATGGCCCTGAATGTTCCAGAGTGCTATTCCAAACCTCTGACCTTCTACGTGTCCCTCTGGTTGTGTCCCAAATGACTTTCCCTAGTAAGAACTGGTTAGCAGAGAAGAAGGATTTACAGAAACTTAGGGTGAACTTGAGTTTCTGCTCCCTGCACTAATTCTGACTTGGGTTGGAGGACAAAGCCTCATTGCTATACAGAGAGATTTGTCTCTTCCTCTTCCACGCCTCCTGCCAGCTTCCTGCTCATAAATCCCAAGGCCTCTCTCTGCCTATTCCCCATCTCCAAAATGCTTTTCCTGGATCTTCTCGCCATAGGGCCCTGATGCTGCTAAGCTGGCTAGAACTGGTAGGAAGTAAATTCTTGCTAGGAAATTAACTGATAACATCTGAATTATGGCCTCTGCTCTACACATGGCATTTGCATTTTAATAGGGACATCAAAAGAGTGAACATCAAGGGCTACAATGTCAGGCTGGCTACAATGTCAGGCCCCTTGACATGTGAGAGATTAGGGGAGCTGGTGTCTTAGTCTATTCAGGATGCTGCAAAAAGATACCATAGACTGTGTGGCTTACAAACATTGGAAATTTATTCTTACAGTTTTGGAGTCTGGAAATCCATGATAAAGGTACAGCAGATTTGGTGTCTGGTGAGGGCCCACTTTCTGGCTCATGGATGCCATCTTCTCACTGTGTCCCCTTACATGGTGGGAGAAAGGAAAGCAGTTCCCTGGGGTGTCTTCTACAAGGGCGCTAATTGGAGCCCGCATGACCTAATCCCCTCTCAAAGGCTCCACCACCTTGGGAGTTAGATTTTCAATATATGTATTTGGGGGGACACAAACAGTCCATAGTAGTTGGTGTCCTGCGGATCTCACATTTTGTATACGCTTCTAAAACCGGCCCCAATGTCAGTGTCAGGTCCGCGGGCATCCTCAGATCCAGAATAAAAGCATTCACTTTGGAGCAACAGCTGTCTCCCTGAGCTTGTTCTTTGATTCACCAAACTCTAGCACCCAGGGCATGCTAACTTGTTCAGTTTCTCAGCAACTAGAGTAGGGTCCCTTGTCAAGTGTGGTATTTCCTCGGACATCACTGGGCTGCTCAGCAAGTTTTTGCAGTAGGTCTGTGCTGGGAAAACCTGAACTGAAGAGAAGGCTTGGTCTTCAAGAAAGGCAGCTTGTGTCCAGGGAGGCTAGGTGTGTCTGCTCCAGCCCAGCCTCTCATGGCTGCTGATAGTCTGGGTTAATGTACTTTTGACCCAAGAGGGGAAAAACAGTGTAAACAGTGGTGCTATAGCAGTTGTCTGTGATGGGGGGGACTTGTGAACTGGAGGGCCGGTGTCAGCCCAGCCCTCCCTCCTCACCCCTCCAGTCCCCACCGCCATATTCGCCCCTACACCACTTCTCATAAAGACCAGCTGCCTGGGTGACACCTTTTGCTTCCAAAACTCTTTGTTTTTCCTCCTTGGCCCCTTTCTCAGAATATTCCTCTCTCTTTTCTCCCTCAATGCCAGACTGTTGAAATCTGTCTCCCTGTCTTGTGCAGGCTGCCATTTCTCACTCACCATGGTTTCATAATTGTCTCTGGTTAAAGTTTAAATAGATGGGTTTCAGCCCAAGAAAAAAATGTAAAGAAGACCTTTCTGCAGTCTTTCAGAACTGCTGACTTCCAGAGCTTTTGAATTCTGTGCTAGGAAAGTCATTCTACTCCTCACTAACCAAGGAATTGAGAAACACTACGGGGCTTTCAGAGCTGTAAGAGCCTCTCTGAGATCATTGAGAGGCTTTTAGAGGTCTGCACTTTTCTTTTTAATTCAATTAAGCCATCAGGATCCAGTTCCCATTCTAGCATGTTTGTCTGGTGTATTGAGATGAGAGAATAGTTTACCAATCTTCACGGTCTGGCTTCTGAATACGAAGGAAGGTAAGGGAATTGTCATTTCCCTGCTGGAATTTTTTATTTGGAGGGAAGAGTGGATTGCGTTTGTTTCCCCAGGTTTTTGGGTTGATGGGGGTTGTCTTGTGAGTCATGAGAATGGGCCCATTCCTGGCTACTGTAGAAGGAAGAGGGCAGGCCAGGTTCGAGTTGAGCATCCAGGATATATCCCTTCATTTGCTATGTTTTTTTTTTTCCAGAAGTAAGTGGACTTTTGTTTTTGTTTTTAGTCTTGGTTAAGAATATTGATTTTCTATATTTTTCTGCTTTCTGTACTTTGTATACTTGTGATCTGGTGTCAGGATGGATTCAGCAATAATGTAGGATGTTTTAGTCAAGGATTTGATTGGATCTTTGCCTTCTCCTACTCAAGAACCTTCAATAATTCCCCATTTCAAGTTCAGAATCTTATTCAAAACCTTCTGTGGTCTTCCCCCAACCCATCTTCACCTTCCACTATTCCAGCCATACACTGGACTCCCATGAACTTTTTGACCCAGCTCCTGTAACCTATTGCCTTCCTCTGTTGTGTCCTCCCACCTGGGCCTCCTTCCCTGCTCTGCTCAGCATCTTCTCAGAAGCATCTCCCAGTGTTCTGTGAAACTTTCCTTGCCCTCTTGGCACAACCAGAACCAACTCCTCCTTCCTTTAGTCCTCAGGTCCAAGGTGACCCTCTCCACAGTGACCTGCCATTCATTGTCTGCCATTCAGCCTGTGTTTACACATCAGCTTCCTGCACCCCATACTTAGCTTTTTGAGCACAGGATGCTTTATTCTATTCTGTTGTGTTCCATATTGTACAGCCTCATATGTGGCCCATCATAATTGCTCAATAAATATTTGATCTTTATTTTCAGCCTGTCTGAAAAGTTGATGTCGACTGCGGGGGAGGGTGTGCTCCATTTATGTATTTTTACAATGTCCTTTCTTTTCTTTATTTTCTTAATTGACTAATACAAGTCATATTTATGGTGTACAACATGATGTTTTGATATCTGCATACATTGTGGAATGGCTACATCAAGCTAGTTAACATACACATGTGTTACCTTATATACTTGTCACTTTTTGTGAAGTGAGAAATGAATTTGAAAATTTTCTCGTTTTATGCCAATGTCATCATGTCCTATGTTTACATTAACTGTCTTTCTGTTGAAGGTCTTCCACTCAAGATATACTGTTAATTTAAAAAAAAGCAAGATAGAGAATAGAGTATGCCACTTTTGTATAGGAAAAGGGAAATAATAATAGCTATATGTATTTGCTTGCATATATGATGACTCTGGGAGGATACCCAAGAAACCATGGAGACTAGAGTGGGGACGGAGGGAGGACAGAGACATCAGTGGGATCCAGACTTCATGGATGCCTTTAAATATTGTGTTATTATTTATTTATTTCTAAAAATATATAATTTTTATTTTTTTAGAGACAGGGTCTTGCTCTGTCGCCCTGGGTAGAGTACACTGGAAATCAAAGCTCACAGCAACCTCGACCGCCTGGGCTCAAGTGATCCTCCTGCCTCAGCTTCAGAGTAGCTGGGACTGACTATCGGCACATGCCACCATGCCCAGTTTATTTTATATATACATATATATCTCCTTTTTTTTTTTTTTTTTTTAGAGAAAAGGTCTCGCTATTGTCAAGGGTGGTCTCAAGCTCCTGGCCTCAAATAATTCTCCCACTTCAGCTTCCCAAAGTGCTAGGATTACAGGCATGAGCCACCATGCTCAGCTTAAAAAATATAACTTTTAAAACCATTTCCTTTTATTGGAGAAGAGTTTTTCACAGACTGACCTCTTGTTTTCAAACAAAGAAAGGATGAGAATAGGACATTTGGGAAGGTGAGCAGGGCATAACTTACAAGCCAGAGGTAAAAATAGTCACAAATATGGTTGCCTTTTCTGTTATAATCAGCCTATACTGGATTAATTAGAGTTTTCAAAAGAAAAGAAAAGAATAATAATGCAACACATTGGTTTTATGTGGAATTATCTAAAAGTCTCAGAGTGCTTTTATAGCCAATCTTTGTTTATTGATATAACATTCCTAATAACTATGATAAAAAATGTTTAAATTAACTTTTTGTTTTATAAGATACTGCCAGAGCCAAGAATAAGAGTTGAACTGTCTACAAATTCATATTAGACTTGCAGACCAACCTTCTTGATTTCTGGGTAGCATCATTATAAAAAGTATGATTAAAAAACAAAAACCTCTGTATTGTAGCATTTTTACAAATATTTCCTCATTTAGTCTGCCCATAAGACACATGAATTAATTGGGTCTGGTATTATCTCAACTTCAGAGATGAAAAAACAATGGCGGACACTACAAATAAAGTTAAAAGGGTGATGAGAAATTGGGGGATAGGAGACTGTCCTTAATATATAAAGCACTATTACAAATCAATAATTAAAAGGCAAATACCCATATAGAAATGTCGCGCCCGCCTCGCCAGCAAGGAAGACGCGGCAACAGGAGTTCTTCTACAGTGCTTTATTGGGGATCCCTCTAAGCTTCAAGATGCGGAAGACCCTGAGCACAAGCTCTCACACAGTAATATACCCTCAGGGAAACAGGAAGTAACAGTGATAGGCCACAATCAATCACAAGCGGTCACCAATAGGCCAAGCCAGAAAACCTCATATGCATACTTATGTAACAGACCTACAGATGTACTACGCATGCGCCACACTTGTTTACCTCAGCCAGGCCACCGGAAATCGGCGCCATCTTGTAATGGCGTCCGCGCTCCCCACATAGAAATATTGGCAAAGGACATAAACTAAAAATCATAGAGATGTCAATAACAATCAAATAAACATTAAAAAATTTTTTCTCCGGAAAATGAAGATAAAAGAAAAATAGTATCCAGTATAGACAAAGGCATATGGAAATAGGAACATTGATATTTTTCTAATAGAGATATTATTAATAATTGGCAAAACCATTTCAGAATTAAATTTGGAAATATATTAAAACTTTAAACACATTTATACACTATAATCTTTAACTTCATTCTACTAATTTATCCTAATAAAATATTCAGAGAAACATACCAATTTATGGCAAATATTAATATTAGCATTCTTATGAGTTCAGTGAAAGGTGGATAAAATGACATAGGAAGGAAATAGGATACCAAGTTGTCATTAAAGAACTAGCTAAGAGCTAAAGGAAATTCTTAAGTGAAAAAGCATGATTCAAAAAAATACACAGAAATGTGTATACACCTTACAAACAGGTGAATTCTGAAAGACTGTTAGTAAGACAAACTGGCTAAGAGTGATTTAAGCTTAGAAAGACACATTGGTCCTTCAAGATTTAAAACGAGGCAGAGTTCTCTCCTTCTTGCTAATATCTGTTCTAGTGGGCCACTTTATCCAAAATAGACCAGTCCATACAAATCAGTCAAGGCAGCCCTTAATGAGCTCTGCCAAGTGTCACAAAGAACTCCTTACTGACCCCCATTAGAGTTTCCTGTTGTGTAGATCTAACAGGTCTTGAATCTATGGAACCCTCTCTGGTGTTCAGCAAAGGTTTCAGAATGAGAACTTTCACTACACCTAGCTTTTAAATGCTTAAACATAATTTTAGCTCTCACCTGAAGTAATATTTGGATCATAGGCATTCAAAGTTGATTCCAGTTCTCTAATGATACACTCAAAATTGTTTCCATTTCTTGGATTACTTTTCCTCCTTTCTTGCTGATTGTTGTTCTTTGCATAGACCCAGCCAGCAGTTTTCACATGTTTTGAACCTCTCTTTGTCTTTCAGAATCACCCTTGTTGACTAATGTTCCATCTCTTACCACGTGCAACATTAGGGATTTTTCTTACCACAATCAATCTGTTAATCTCTTTTATTTTCATCATAATCATAAACCTGTTGTCAACAGGACATTCAGCATTCTCATTGCTTTTACAATTATCAGACATACTGGGGTTAGTAATATTTCAAAACACCCAAGATTAAATACAGCAAACCTGGCTGCAACAACCATGGCCAACTGCTGTTGTGGTCTGTTGAGGGCTGGCAAAGCTGACTTTGCCTTTTGGAGCAAAGTACTTTTCATCTCCATGAAAGTTCACAGTGGCCAAGGTGCCCAAGAAGCCACGCCTTTCCATAGCCATGGAACCATTCTAGGGAAGTATGTTTGAGACAACAGTCACCAAATTACAAATATACATGTTATCAACCAAACTTATTTTTAGATAGCTGAACTAGTTTTTATGTTGTCTAAATGGGCTAAGGCTGTGAATTTGATCTGTGTGGGCTATTTAGCACATGAGAAAAATTGTGTCACTCAAGTGGTTTATACCTGTGTCCAGCCATCTCACACATACATGTGCTTCAGGGAGCCTAGGTATAGTGTGTGGCAGGGGGAGACAGTCATATCATTTCAGTATAGTCCTTATAGGACCGTGCAATTACCAATCTTCATAACCATGTGTGACCCTGAAATCTTCAAACCAAAACCCCAAGTAGCCATTAACAAGAAAGAAAATGTCTTAGTTATGTGTTTAATTTTTTAAAAAGTATATCTATGATTACAACGTGGATCACAAGCCTATCCAAATGTAAAATACTAAAGAAAGGCTGGGCGTGGTGGCTCATGCCTATAATCCTCGCACTCTGGGAGGACGAGGTGGGAGGATCGCTTAACTTCAGGAGTTCAAGACCAGCCTTGAGCAAGAGCGAGACCCTGTCTCTACTAAAATTAGCAAAAATTAGCCAGGTGTGGTGGTGCACACCTATAGTCCCAGCTACTCGGGAAGTTGAGGAGGAGAATCACTTGAGCCCAGGAGTCTGAGGTTGCTGTGAGCTAGGCTGACGCCACCACAGTCTAGCATGTGTAACAGAGTGAGACTCTGTCTCAACAACAAAGATAAATAAATAAATAAAATGAAATACTGAAGAAAGTCAATAGAGGCCCATTTTTCTGATTGAGCTTATTAGAAAAGTAGATGATGGTATTCAATTTACCTCTACTCCCAGGGCTCTGATGACAACTAATGCCTATTAAGTTATTATTCTAAAATCTGTTATAGAGCAGGTCAATGTCACTAGCAAATGCTACACATTTCTGAAAGAACAGAAGGGTATACAGATTCACAACTCAGCTTCTGGCCTCAAATGCAATTTTCTCCCTCTGTTTTCAGAATCTGCTCCTTCCTCCAACACCAGAGCTGCAGGCAGTTCTCTAAATAACACCGTGTCCCTGACCTCCTAGCTCCCATGTGAACATTTCAGCAGGACTCCTTTAAGGTCTGCCCCCCACCGCCTCCCCTCTCCCAGGCTTCTTGTTCCTTCATTCCTTTATCTGAGTCAGCCCGTGAGTCACTTCATCATTAGGGGAACTCAGAATGCCTCTCCATCCTCCAGATCCCTTTATCTCCCTAGTTGTAACTGGTTTTCTGGCAGCCTAAGAGCTGTGGACAACCTCAAAGCTAGAAGCCTGGTCGCTACCAAGATGTTCTGCTCAGTAAAGAGGTTGGCAGACAGCAAGTAGAATGAAAGTGAAGATGATAATGATGATGATGATGGCAGCACACAGTTGCCTCAAAAGGACTTTAGTGGCCAGATGTGGCATCTCTGCCTGTGTCCGTTCATAGGACAGCATGGGGGTCCTTGATTCTTGGTGCCTTCTTTTCTCTTCCTAGTCCTTCCTTTCCCACCTCCCCAGCTGAACATGTGGGTCCGAGCTCTGTCAAAAGATGGGGGAAACAGCAATGTCCTTACATTGGTGGGCCCTTCCTCCCGCCATGTCAGCCCTGTTGTTCTCATTCTTGCTCATTTGATTTTAGGTCCCTGGTGCTTTCCCTTTTGTGAGAGGTGGACTGGAAAGGATGAGTGAGAATTTAGCCCTCTTTGGTGTCTCCTGGGCATATAAAGAAGCCCAGTGACATGATACGAATATGAAACTGTGAAGTCACTGTGGAAAATATCAGTACCAAAACACTGTTATTCATTCTTAATCTCACTTAAAACCTTTTGTAAAATGGGTGATGCAGTCATGCCCCACATAGCAACATTTCAGTCAACCGACAGACTGCAGGTTTGAGGGTGGTCCTGTAAGATTGTAATACTGTTGTTTTGACTATCCCTTTTCTATGTTTAGATATGCTTTGATACACAAATACTATTTGTTACAATTTGCCTTACTGTGTACAGGAACAGTACAGGAACATGCTGCATAGGTCTGTAGCCTATGCACAGGGGATATGCACAGGAAACCTTAGGAGAACTTAGAGAAGGCCCTTCACTTAAGATTGGAGAGTTGAGAAAGCTTCACCAAGCACTTGTGACAGGCTTATAAAGCAGAGGGGACAGGGCATTGCAGGCTGAGGAGACAGCAGTGCCAGGTCACACAGGCTAGAAAGAGCACAGGCCACCTTGGGGACATAAAGGGGATTGGTAGGGCTGAGGTCAGAACATGCAGGGTAGGGGGAAAGAGATGATGGCTAGGAGGAGAGCAGAGGTCTGATTATAAAGGTGTGATCTCAAGGGGCATGCTAGGGGGTCTGAAATCTATCCTGAGGACACGGGAACCACTCACTGACTTTCTGTAACTTTGTGAAGGGCATGGGCAGGTCTGCTTTTCAAAGACATTTTCTCAGTGGTTATAATGTGGAGATTGGATGGAAGGAAAGCAAGCATGGAAGTACAAGGACCCATTTGGAGGATCTTGCAGTAACAGAAGACAGAAATGATATGGCCTGACCTATATCAGAGGCAACAGGGGTGTAGAAAAGAATAGTTTGAGAGATGTATAGGAGTTGTCCCAACTGATCCTGGCAATCAGCCACAGGTAGGGCCTGTGAGCTCAGAATGACTTCATCTTTGGTGGGTGGAAGGAGATGGGGGGAGATGATGACCTCATCTTTGGTGGGTGGAAGGAGATGGGGGGAGATGATGAGTTGAAGCTGAAGCAGGAACCTAGGGCAGAAACCCTTCCATTGGCCTCATTATCAGTCTGAATGTCACGGTAACTCAGTGGAGACAGGCACTCCCCAGGTGTACCCCAAATGAGGCTTGATGGCAGTTCTAGACCCTGTTGGCTAGAGAGGATGAGGCTCCTAACACACTGGCTGGGTTGTTAAGACTGAATGGTGCAGGATTGAAGCTGCAGATGAGAGGTCTTCAGTACCTGTAGCCAAGCAGGGCCTGACTACCCGTTGCCATGGAGATGCAGGGTGGGCAGGAGGAAGTGAGTGGGACTGCTGATCTATTCCAGAGCCTTGGGTCACAAGGCTGTGGTGGGCTAATAGATAAACAGGAAAAGGAGAGAGTCAATCAGAAAAGGATGTTAAAACTATTCCCAGTTAATTGGAGGTTGTAGCATCACAATTCTAGATTAAGTCTAACAATTGGGAAGGATTGGGGTAAGCTTTTGGAGCTCTTCAGAAAACTCAGATGCTGGCAAAGCTCCAGATTGGATATTGTTTTAGCAACTTGAGGAACATTCTGGACAGAGGGCTGGCAGCAATTGGGCCCCAACTGTATGTGTGTGTGCATCTGCATGTTCACCTCTGGTAAAATAGACATACATGAAGTTTGTCATTTTGACCATTTTTAAGTACAATTCAGTGGCATTAAGGATATTCACAATCTCATATAACCATCACCATTATCTGTTTCCAAAACTTTACCATCACCCAAAACAAAAATTCAATAACCATTAAGCTCCCCACTGGGCTCCAAAGACTTTAAACAACTTTATTGTGAAATAAAAGCATTCCAAGCTAAAGAAAATCTCAGAGAATTCATTAATAAGCTTATAAGAAGCTCTTTGGGTAGAATGCAAGTGATCCCAGTCAGTAATTCAAATCCAACAACTTGGCCTGCCAAGCAGGAGGATGTTTTGGCTGCTGTAAGTGAGAAACCCAGATTGATCTTGTTTGGTCAATTGTTCTCAATTCAGGCCTGGATTTTTTTTCCCAAAGATTTCTTGTCCTGTGGGTGAGCTTGTTAAACCTAATCTCTGAAAGGAGATTGACTTTAACCACCTTAATGACTGGTGGGATGTATTAACTTTAATTGCCAAGACATTCAAATGGCTGATGGGAGTGTTTATTGAGAAGACAGTAAATACTAAGTTGGGGCAACAGGCCCTTATAAAGATCCTTCTGTAGACACACTTGGTTCCCAAGGTAGATGGGCATAACTGTGGGATTAATTGTCTAGAAACCAACTTCATTTTAAGTAAACAAAAACAGCAGTGCCTGGGGAGGATAAGATATCATTCTGGCTTAGAACAGTAGACCATGAGTGGAAGATCAGAACCTGAAATTCCAAATGTTGCACTTCTCTTTATTTCACAAATTAAAACATTTAATATGTAACCTAAACATTTGTACCACAGTAATATGCTAAAATAAAAAATAAAAAAAACATTTAGTGAGAGTAGACTTAAGCCTTAGTGACTTCGTTTCCTAATGCAACAAGTTCAAGGTGTTGAACATGATGCTTATAGGCCAAGGCTCATTCTGAAGTTCACAAACCCAAAACAGCAACAACCCACCAAACCCAGAGAGATATCTCACAGATGCACAGGGTCAGTCACAAAGGACAGCAGGAGGGAAAAGAAATGGGATTGATTTAGTGAAAATTGCTTCACTATAAACACAGTCTAAACCACCTGCCTTATTTTGGGGACTGTGGTGAGACAAATACTTTAGCACAATATACTATTCCTGAGAACTGGAGCTCAGAGGAAGTTGGCTGGCTTGTCATCCAGAAAACCAGGGAGATAACTAAGAGTTAGTACCTTTGTCCCCTGATACCTAGTCTAGTGTTTGATTTTGATCAGCACCTGTGGTATTCTGTACTTGGGATGCACACAGGAGATGGTTCTCAGAGCCTCTCTATAAAGTTTTTGTACTATTAGGAGTGATCAATCAGTACCTTTATCTCCAAATTCACCTCCAATTTAGTCTTAATAGTTCACTGTTTTTTCATCAGAACCCAATCCTTGGATGGAAGCTCAAGACAAACGTTGTTAGCAATCAACAAAATATTTGGTGTATTAAGATCCTATTAGGTGATGATTTCCAAGATGGTGGTCTGAGGAGTTCCACAGACCAAGACCCAATGAAACAACCATAACTGATGAAAGTTTTTTTTTTTATTTCAGCTTATTATGGGGGTACAAAAGTTCAGTTTATGTATATTGCCCATGCACCCCCATCCTCCCAAGTCAGAGCTTCAAGCGTGTCCATTCCCCAGACAGTGCACATCACACTCATTATGTAGGTATACACCAATCCCCTCCCCCCACCCCCCACATCTGTCCAACACCCAATTGGTGTTATTCCCAAATGTGCACTTAGGTGATGATCAGGGAAACCAATTTGCTGGTGAGTACATGTGGTGCTTATTTTTCCATTCTTGGGATGCTTCATGTAGTAGAATGGGTTCCAGCTCTATCCAGGAGAACATACTCCATAGTATACATACACCACGTTTTATTAATACACTCATGTATTGATGGGCATTTGGGTTATTTCCACATCTTTGCAGTTGTGAATTGTGCTGCTATAAACATTCGGGTGCAGATGTCTTTTTTATAGAATATCTTTTGTTCTTTTGGGGAGATGCCCAATAATGGGATTGCTGGATCAAATGGCAGGTCTACTTGTATTTGTTTAAGGTGTCTCCATATTGCTTTACACAGGGGTTGCACTAGTTTGCAGTCCCACCAGCAGTGTACGAGTGTTCCTGTCTCTACAAATCCACACCAATATTTGTTGTTTTGGGACTTTTTAATAAAGGCCATTCTCACTGGAGTTAAGTAATATCTCATTGTGGTTTTGATTTGCATTTTCCTGATGATTAGAGATGTTGAGCATTTTTTCATGTATTTGTTGGCCATTCTTCTGTCTTCTTTTGAAAAATTTCTGTTCATGTTCTTTGCCCACTTTTTGATAGGGTTGTTTGATTTTTTTCTTGCTGTTTTTCCTGAGTTCTAAATAGATTCTAGCTATCAGTCATTGATCAGATGTGTAGTATGAGAAAATTTTTTCCCATTCTGTAGGCTGTCTATTTACTCTCATGACAGTTTCTTTGGCTGTGCAGAAGCTTTTTAAATTAATCAGGTCCAATTTATTTATTTTTGTTGTTGCTGTGATTGCCTTTGGGGTCTTCTTCATAAATTCTTTGCCTAGGCCAACATCTATAAGATTCTTTCCCACATTTTCTTCTAGAATTCTAATAGTTTCACACCTAAAGTTTAAGTCTGTTATCCACTGTGATTTGATTTTTGTGAGAGGTGAAAGGTGGGAGTCCTATTTCAGTCTTCTGTATGTGGCTATCCAGTTTTCCCAGCACCATTTGTTGAATAAGGATTCTTTTCCCCAGAGTATGTTTTTGTCTGCTTTGTCAAAGATTAGATGGCTATATGAGGATGGTTTTATATCTGAATTCTGAGTTCTGTTCCACTGGTCTGTGCCCCGTTTCTTGTGCCAATACCAGGGTGTATTAATAACCACAGCCTTGTAGCATAGTTTGAAGTCTGGTAAATTAGTACCTCCCATTTTGTTCTTATTGCCTAAAATTGCTTTTGCTAAACGAGGTCTTCTCTTATTCCATACAAAGTGTAAAATTATTTTTTCTATATCTGTGGAAAATGATGTTGGTAAGTTAATAGGGATTGCATTGAATCTATAGATCACTTTGGGTAGTGTAGACATTTTAACAACGGTGATTCTTCCCATCCACGAGCATGGTATGATTTTTCACCTGTTTATGTGCTCTGCAATTTCCTTCCTCAGTGTTTATGAGTTCTCCCTGTAGAGGTCTTTTACTTCCTTAGTTAAATGTATTCCTAGGTACTTTATTTTCTTTGTTGCTATTGTGAAGGGTATTGAGTCCTTAATTTGGTTCTCCATTTGACTGTTATTGGCATATATGAATGCCTCTGATTTGTGTGTATTGATTTTGTATCTTGAGACTCTACTGAATTCATTTAACCTAGTACACAAATCATGTCTTAAAAATTTTTTTTAAATAAAAATTATACCATGCATCTTCTCAGATCACAGAGGAATAAAGGTAGAAATCAACCCTAACAGAAATTCTCATTTCTACTCAAAGTCATGGAAGCTAAACAACCTTCTCCTGAATGATCATTTCATAAATGAGGAAATCAAGATGGAAATCAAAAGATTCTTTGAACTAAATGACACAGGAGACACAAGTTATCAAAATCTGTGGGACACAGCTAAAGCAGTCCTGAGAGGAAAGTTTATTTCCATAATTGCCTATATCAAAAAGATAAAAAATTTACAAATAGACAACCTAATAAGTAGACTCAAAGAGCTGGAGAAAGAACAGACTGACCCCAAACCCAGCAGAAGGAGTGAAATTAGTAAGATCAAATCAGAACTAAATGAAATGTACAACAGGGAAACTATATGAGAGATTAAAAAAACAAAAAGTTGGTTCTTTGAAAAGATAAAAAAAAATGACATGCCCTTGGCTGGACTAACTAAGACCAGAAAAGAAAAATCTCTAATAACCTCCATAAGGAATGTGAAAGGAGAAATTACAACTGATGCCACAGAGATCAAGATATCATCCGTGAATTCTATAAAAACCTTTATGCACACAAATTGCAAAATGTGGAGGAAATGGACACATTTTTAGAAACACACAGCCTCCCTAGGCTCAACCAGGAAGAAATGGAATTTCTGAACAGACCAATATCAAGAACTGAAATCGAAACAGCAATAAAAAACCTCCCCAAAAACAAAACCCCAGGATAAGATGGTTTCACACACGAATTTTACCACACCTACAAAGAAGAACTGGTGCCTATCCTACAAAAGTTATTCCACAACATCAAGAACTATAGAATCCTCCCCAACACATTTTATGAAGTCAACATAACTCTAATACCAAAACCAGTAAAGGATGCAACAAAAATAGAAAACTACAGAGCAATATCCTTTATGAATATAGATGCAAAAATTCTCAATAAAATCCTATCAAATCGAATCCAGGTGCTCATCAAGAAAATAATCCATCACGACCAAGTGGGCTTCATCCCAGAGATGCAGGAATGGTTCAACATACGCAAATCTATCAATGTAACACACCACATAAATAGAAGCAAAAACAAAGACCATATGATCCTCTCAATAGAAAGCATTTGACAAAATTCAACACCCTTTTTTGATAAGAATGCTTAACAAAATGGGCATAGATGGCGCCTACCTAAAAAGGACAGAAACTATACGACAGACCCGCAGCCAACATCATGCTGAATGGGGGAAAATTAAAAGCATTCCCACTTAGAACTGGAACCAGACAAGTTTGCCCACTGTCCCCACTGCTATGCAACATAGTGCTGGAAGTCCTTGTGTGAGCAATCAGGCAAGAGAGCAGAATCAAGGGTGTCCAAATGGGGGCAGAAGAGATCAAACTCTCACTCTTCGCTGATGACATGATATTGTATCTGGAAAACCCCAAGGACTCAACCAAGAGACTCCTGGAATTAATTAATGAATTCAGTAATGTCTGATATGATGTTATATCCAGAAAACCCCAAGGATTCAACAAAGGCAATTTTTTTTTAAAGCATTTAAAGTACTAAAAAATACTTTAAGATGAATGAAAATGCAGGCAGGGAGCAGTGGCTCATGCCTGTAATCCTATCTCTTTGGGAGGCTGAGAAGGAAGGATTCCTTGAGCTCAGGAGTTTGAGACTAGCCTAAGCAAGAGTGAGTCCCTGTCTCTACTAAAAATAGAAAAATTAGCTGGATGTGGTGGCATACATCTGTAGTTGCAGATACTCAGGAGGCTGAGGAAAGAGAGTCACTTGAGCCCAGGAGTTTCAGGTTGCAGTGAGCTCTTATAATGCCACTGCACTTTAGCCAGGGTAACAGAACAAGACCATGTCTCAAAAAAAAAAAAATGAATAAAAATGAAAGCAAAACATACCAAAACTTATGGGATGCCTAAAATTAGGTTGTGCCTAAAATGTAAATACAGAGCTCTCTGATAAGCTGGTCTGGACCTCATAGCCAAGACTAAAGATTTATGGGGTATTTTTCCTTGCTGTAAACCCAAATCTGAATCACAATTTTACCAAACACCACAAAATGTAAAGATAAGAGAACAAGCAAGCATACTTAGGGAACAGATGAGAACCAAATGGCTCAACTTTATCTCATGTCAGAGAAATGCCCTCTTAATATGGAGACCACCTAAAAGGAGGGAGAGAAGAGAGAAGGGGAAGAGAGAGAAGAGTAGGGGAGGGCAGAAGCAAGGAGGAGAGGAAATCTCCTTTTCCCACATGGTGAAAAGTCCTGGGTGCTTAGTTTACCATTTCAACATCAAGAAAGCAGAGAGGACAATACCAGAGAAAAAGTTACACTCCCATGTGTGATCTTTTAACATCCAGTGGCCTTCTCTTACAGAATAGGAAGGAGATGGTAAAGAGAAGAGTAGATGTTCCTCTCCTGAGATACTCTTTTGTTGGGAGGAATATTCCTGGCAGAGATATAAAGATGCTGGTAGCAGAGAAGATGAGTGAAACCAAACCTGAGTAGAGTGCCCCAGTGAGTAAGAATTCTTTGCAGTCCCTTGCAAATCAAAGATCTATTAGGGAAGTTGGGCATTTCAAGATTTCCAAGTAAGAATTTAACCTGGAAAGAAACTGCAGAATTATTAAAGCAACTTGTATTGCATAGCAAGGTTACAATTGTTGGTATAAATGAAGTGCTTTGAAGATGTTATGAGATATTTTGGGTAGAGGAAACCATCCATATACATTCCCAGAGCTGTACTTTATTAGTGCATTGTGTGGCTAGTCCCCACTTTTTCTTGCCTTCTCTTCTGAGCTCACTTCTAGTCAGGCTACACTAAATGTCTATTCATGAAAAAGAGTAAGGTTGGAGATGAACTTAATAACTGTCTAGAAAAGACACGACGACCTAGTGAGTTGCTTTCTGGTGCATTCATTTGTAAAAGGTAAAGGATCTACAGGGTGCCTTTGATGAAAATAGTCCCTTTATCCTCTGTTTAGCCCCCAGAAATGCGACAGACTGGCCTTGCAGTGTGATGAAGCAGCTCAAACCTTGAGGGAGGATGTGGTAGGTGAGGAGCCAGTGCTAGCTGAGAGCAATGATTCTCTGGGCAGACTTGCTGTGTGCACTCTGGCTTCCTGTTGAAACTTTTCCTCCATTCTTTCAAACTGTCTTTTTGGATTTTTTTTTTTTTAATATGTAACATCTCTGTTAGACTTACATGGCTCTGATGCCCACACTTATCCTGTGCCTCCCTGGCCTTCCCAAGAGTGTCACCTCAGGGAAACTCCTGTTTCCAGTTTAGAACTTCGTTCAAGATTAGATCATACAGACAGGGCTGTGTTCATGGTGCCCCCTCCCTTGCATAATTCTAATATAGAAAAGGAGAAAAAATAGTTTAATAGAAACCTAATGTCTGTTACCTACATCAAACGAGTGCTAACATTTTTGCCAGTGGTTTTCATCTTTCTTTTTCTTTTCTTCTTTTCAGAAGTAAAGTTAGTGATTGATATATATATACACACACACATATATATATTCACCCCTAAATACTTCAACATTCCTCTGTAAAAATTAAGCTCATTTTTGTGAAGTAATCCCATTATCTCACTTAATAAGACTCCTATAATGTCTCAATAGCATTAAATACTCATCAACATTAAAATTTTTCCTATTTGTGCCCAAAATATCTTTTTTATTGTGGTAAAATATGTATTATGTAAAATTTACAATTTTAGCCATTTTTAAGTATACAATTCAGTGGCATTAAGTACATTCACAACCTACTTGTACAATCATCACCATGATCTGCTTCCAGACTTTTTCATTACTCCAAACAGAAACTCTACACCCATTAAGAATACCTCCCCACTTCTCCCTCCCCCAATATGTCTTTTAATTCTGGTTAATTCAAAGATGATCCACATATCTCCATCGGTTATTATGCTTCTCAAGGCTCTTCATGAGAAATGTCTTATATGTCATGATTTAAACATATGATTAAACTAATGATTTTTCAGGTTTTCATCAAATATTTGGACATTGACAGAGAATTAAAATTTTGGAATTATGAGATTTTGGATTTGCAAGACTATCCAATTCTTATAGTCAATCCTGGCTTTCAGAACAGGATTCTACTACTTATCTAGGACTCTAAGGCATGAAAGACTATCAATTTGTGGAATCCAATAGCAGAACAGGATTAAACAGGAGTCATATGATGTACAGCACCACATCACAAGGGTCAGCAAATTCCTTCATGCTTTACAGTAATTTCATTGTTACCTCTTCTGTAGAAAGAGAAAAAAAACAAAAAAAAATGTTAGTTTCTTCCATGGCATCCCAAGTGTTTCTCAGTGACTAAGCATTGGCACAAGACTTAAGATGAATAACTTGGATAATGGCATTGCTGAATTGAATGGTAGGTCTAGTTGAATCTGTTTAAGGTATCTCCATAATGCTTTCCACAGGAGTTGCACTAGTTTGCATTCCCACCAGCAGTGTATGAGTGTTCCTATCTCTCCACATCCACGCCAACATGTGTTGCTTTGGGACTTTTTGATAAAGGTCATTCTCACTGGAGTTAAGTGGTGTCTCATTGTGGTTTTGATTTGTATTTCCCTGATGATTAGGGATGTTGAGCATTTTTTCATATGTTTGTTAGCCATTCTTATATCTTCTTTTGAAAAACTTCTATTCATGTCATTTGCCCACTTTTGGATAGGGTTGTTCGATTTTTTGTTGTTGATTTTCCTGAGTTCTAAATAGATTCTTGTTATCAGTCCTTTATCTGATGTGTAGTATGTGAAAATTTTTTCCCATTCTGTAGGTTGTCTGTTTACTCTCATGACTGTTTCTTTGGTTGTCCAGAAGCTTTTTAATTTAATCAGGTCCCATTCATTTATTTTTGTTGTTGCTATGATTGCCTTAGGGGTCTTCTTCATAAATTCTTTGCCTAGGCCAACGTCTGTAAGAGTCTTTCCTACATTTTCTTCTAGGATTCTAATAGTTTCACACCTAAGGTTTAAGTCTGTTGTCCACCGTGATTTGATTTTTGTGAGAGGTTAAAGCTGTGGGTCCTGTTTCAGTCTTCTGCATGTGGCTATCCGATTTTCCCAGCACTATTTATTGAATAAGAATTCTTGTCCCCAGAGTATGTTTTTGTCCGCTTTGTCAAAGATTAGATGGCTATATGAGGACAGTTTTATATTTGGATTTTCTGTTCTGTTCCATTGATCTGTGTCCCTGCACTTGTGCCAATACCAAGCAGTTTTAAGAACCACAGCCTTGTAGTATAGTTTGAAGTCTGGCAAATTAATACCTCTCATTTTATTTTTATTGCTCACCTAAATATACATTTGGGAATGACACCAATTGGGTATCAGACTGAGGTGGGAGGTTGGGGGAGTATGACTACATGATGAGTGCAATGTACACTGTCTGGGGAATGGACATGCTTGAAGCTCTGACTCAGGGGGATGGGTGGTACACGGGCAATATATATAACCTGAACTTTTGTACCCCCATAATAAGCTGAAATTTTAAAAAAAGAAAAAAATAAATAAAATGATTAAATAGATATTTAATCCACCAGATATTTGGGGATGTTAAAACAAAATCCTTAAATCTAAAGTCAAGCTTTAGAACAGAAATTTAAGCAAGATAAAATAATTACACAAATATGAAAAGCACAACAATGCAATGTAAAATTAGAGAAAAGAGTCATTGAAGTTTAGTAAATTTAAAAATATATATCAGAGACTAATTTTCATCCCGCATTACAAATAAACTTGTACGTCCAGAAGAAATGGAGAGATTTTACAAAAACAAAATTTGTCAAATTTAACCCAATTAGATGTAGAAAATTTATGAAAGACTAATTTCCATTAATAAAGTATAAACATTTATTAAAAGAAAGACCAAAGAAAAAATCAACAGGCACAAAGGATTTCAAGAGAATGCAGCTCTCAAAATCAGACAGACCTCATGTCACAGAAAATGCTACAGACTAGAAAAATGATGAAAATTTCCATGTTTTAGTGAAGAAAGTACAATATACATACATATCAAAACTTGATAAAAAGAATATATTAAATTTTCAGACTAATATCACCTATGTATTAAATTAAATATTAGTGAACAGATTAAAACAAATTTTAAAAAGGTAAGCAATGTTCAAGTTTGAGTTATTTCTGTTGTAGAAATAGACAGTTACGAGATTTAAAACAGACTAATTGTCCCAAGAGTTATATCAATGAGGACCTTCCTGGTAAAAATACTTTGATGTTAGAACTCATAACTGAAAATATCAGACCTGAAAGAGATTATCCTAACAAATTCCATTAGAGAATATGACCTCCAAATCAGAGTAAGGAGTAGTTGAAGTACTTTAGCTGTAGAGGTGGGAAAAAGATGAGTTTCCCTGCCCCAGAATTCAGCAGCATTCATACCCACTGCACTGTTTCTTTCCTTTTATAAAATGGGAGGAGGTACAGAATTGAGCAATGTCACTGTAAAAGGTCATTTGCCCTGTGTGGCTTACCAATTCAAGTATACTAAACCCAATGGAGCAAACAATTCTATTCCCAGGTGACGTCAAATCTGTCCTGCATATTCTAGGATACGAGAAATATTCTATTCAGGGGTGGCTGAGTGGGTCATAGAATAATCTCTGGAGCCCCATTGCATCAATGTTTATGCTTCTCTAAACTAGAGCATGGAATGGAAACATATTACACAAATATATGTGTGGTTGGCATCATTCATATAATATTTAAATTGCCCTTCTTTGCATGTCATATACAAATCAATTTATTCTTTTTGGAAATTTACATGATGCATAGAATGGTACATAAAAGTTAATTTAAAAACACTTATGAGTACAAATTTGGCTGGGTAAAATTTTTTGAATTGCCATCAAAAAATGAAAAATAAGCAAGAAAAATTATTGTAGCTTATTCTAGCATGGTAAGAGACTGGAGCCAAACAACTCTGCTTTAAGTCTTAGATGTACAATAAGTGTCTTGTAAACTTGCATATATTCTCTGTGTATAAGCGATCTTATTTGTAAAAAGAAATAAATATGACATGCTCCTTGTAAGTATTAAATGATTTATTACATCAAAAATGCTTAAAACAGTGTCTAAAATATGAACACACCATGTAAGTGTAGAATAGAGTCCTAGAAATGGATTAAAGCATGTTTAAGTGGTTAATGAAAACACTATATAAAAGAACTGTATCATTTATGGAAACATCAGCAAATTAAACACATTAAAATTTTTTTAAAGATCTTTATCAAGTAGAATTTATTTGAGAAACAGAAGATTTTTTCAGTTTCTGAAAACTAAGAAATGTAATTCCCTTTAAGAGAATAAAAGAGAAAATCATATGAACCCATAAGTAGTCAGCTATTAATGATTGAAGAATCTTGACAATTAGAAATAGCAATAGACTAAATCTGATAAAGAATATCATGAATCACCTATAGGTAACATCATCATTCTTGCAAAAATTTTGATTGATTTTCCCATAACATGAGGAATCACCAGGCAGTTAAATAAAGGAAGAAAAATCATGAGGGGCAGAAGGAAAGAGTGTTTGAGATTGAAAAGGAAAAATAATATTGTCTGTATTACCAGATGGCTAGGTGACAAATCTCACAAGAAATGTACATTTAAAAAGGCAATTACTGCTTGAAGCTCTGACTCAGGGGGATGGGCAGGACATGGGCAATATATATAACCTGAACTTTTGTACCCGTATAATAAGCTGAAATTTAAAAAAAAGGGAAAAAAAGGCAATTACTAAAATTAAAAGGGAAATATATTAGGATTACAGGATATAAGGTCAATATATAAAAATTAATTGTATTTCTGTACTGTAAGGTTTTTGGATAGACCAGCACCAGAGAAAGAAAGATGAGCAGAGTTGAAAGGGATAATAAAGAGGCTTCATTGGGGTGCTCCCAGGTGGGGGTAATGAATCCCAAGAAAGGGACCCAGGTGAGCTTTACGGGACCCATGGAGTGGTACCAGAGAAGTCGCCCTGCCCAGAAGTCTGGGTGGGCTTATATATGCTTTTTGGGGATGGGGGATGGGAGTTTTTCCAGAGGGAAGGTTTTGGTGGGAAGAGTGAGAAATTTGTTTGTTTGAGCTTTAGGGCGGGTATTGAGGAATAGGAGGGACTTCATTTTTTTCATTAGGGAAGGGAGGGGTGCCTGTCACCAGCCTTACATTCCAGCCTTTTAGTGATAATAGGGTGTCCCGGTCTTTCTGGCTATGTCTTTCTTTTGAGGGGCATAGTGGGGGCTATGGGCCAGAGTAGGCTGGTGGAGGGGTGACTGGAAGAAGAGAGTAGGGATGAAGAAGCATCTGATTTACTGCCACTCTAGATAATTTCTGCAGGTGGCATTGGAGAAACGAGTTGCTAGGCTGTCACAGAGAAGTTACCTGAGGAGAGAAAGATATGGGAAACAGGAGGCCAAAGGTGGGGGCTGGGCTGGAAGATAATGGTCAATGAGAAAAGGCCTAATAAGAAAAGGCCGGCCATACATGAGTTTGAAATCTCTGTGAGGTGGCGTTTGTAAGAGAGAGTCTCAAAGTTTTGGGAATGTATGGCAGACAGCCTGAGGGTTTAACAGAGGGCCAGTGGAGGCATCACATGCTGCCCCATAGAGGGGTTTGGCAAGGAGAGAAAAGTTGGGGATCCAGTGTCAGAAGAAACCAATGAACCTGAGGGAGGATAGAATTTGTTTTGCAGTAGTCAGAGGCTGGAGATTGTGGAGGGCCCATTGGCGATCAACAGTCAGATGACAGGAAGTGGGGGTGAGACTAAGTCCAAAGTATGTGACGGTAGGCTTAGACAGCTGAACTTTGGAGGGAGACACCTGATGGCCCATAGAGGCAAGAGAGTTGAGTAGAGAGGCAGTGTGTGTAGCTGCCAGAGTATGAGGGGCTGTAGAGTAATAAATTGTCCACATACCTGAGGACAGTACTTGGCTGTAAGGGGCATTGAAGAAGATCTTGGGTGAGAGCCTGACCAAAGAGGTAGAGGCTGTCCCTGAACCCCTGGGGCAGGACAGTCCAAGTGAGTTATAGAGATGTGTTTGTGTCAGGATCTTCCCAAGTGAAGACAAAGAGATTATAGCTGGCTAGGTTGAAAGGAATGGTAAAAAAAAAAAAAAAAAGTGTCTTTGAGATCCTGGAGGAAAAGTGGAGGGTGATGCCCAGCTTGGTTAATCAGTCCCTTCCCAATACTGGAGTGGGACAGGAGGGCATGATAAGGAAGGAATCGGTGATGGGACAGTCATATATTAGAGAGGTTAGGGGACCGGTGTGGGGGGGGGGATGTCGAGAGGGATTCCCATCAATTCCCACAACTGACACCTGGGAAGGATAAGTAGGGCCTGAAAAGGAAGGCAGGACAGAGTAGGCAGCCCCCATGTCAACCAGGAAGGACACTGACTTACCTGCTACCTTGATTGTTACCCTGGGCTCCACGAGGGTTATGGGGTTGCGGAGTCAGGGCCTCTTCAGTCTTCAGCAGCCAGACCCAAAGCTGCCATCAGCAGGTCTAGGGATGGAAGGACTGACCCTTCAGACTTCTGTCCCAAGGGGCAGTCACTTTTCCAGTGTCCCTCTTGACCACATGCCGGGCAAGATGTGGTGGGTGGAAGTGGCTACGGGCACCATTTGGCCCAGTGTCCTTCCTTACCACACTTGAAGCAGGTGCCTGGTGGAGCACAGTTGGTCACCTTAGACAAGGTTGATGGCATCACAGTTCCTGCCAGCTGCAGGGTGGTAAACAAGGCTTGAGCTTGCAAGTGTGCCTTTTGGCAGTCATGGGCCTCCTCTTGGTCCTCAGCCTGTTCATCTTGGGAATTAAAAAGTTTAAATGCCATGTTCGCCATGTATCGGATAGGGGTCTGAGGGCCCTCCTCTGCCTTTTTGAGTTTCTTTCTAATGTCAGGGGAGGACTGAGTAATAAAGTGGGTTGCAAGGACAGTAGTCCCTGTGGGGGAGGTAGGATCTAGGCGGCTATATTGGATAACGGCATCTGTAAGGCAGCTGAGAAAGGCCACGGGGTTTTGTCTGCCCTTTGAGTGATTTCCCTGAGTTTATCATAATTTACAGCATGGTGGGTGGCAGCCTGGAGGCTGGCAAGGACACACTGTAACATGCAGTCCCACCGTTTCCTGCCCTCCTGGCCAGCTGGGGTGTCGAGTTGGTATTCCTACTCTGGCTCTGTGTGAGGGACAGCCTTGGCCCCTACTGGCCTAGAGCAGTCCATAAGATAGACTTGGTCAGCATGTTCCTGAGCCGCTGCCCAGCTGCACTCCCTTTCATCAGTAGTGAGGGTAGAGGATAGTATAACAAAAATATCATGCCAGGTAAGGTCATATGCCTGTGTCAAGTAACGGAACTCTTTGGTATAGGCTACAATGTCATTAGAAAATGAACCTAGGTGCTTTTCAATCTGGGAAAGGTCAGAAAGGGAGAAGGGAACATGTACATGTATGACCCCCTCAGCACCTGCCACCTCCCATGGTGGCCAGAGGAGGGGCTGGTCTGAGGGATTTGTGTGAGAGCGACTGTGATGGCTGATGGAAGATGTTGGTGGCAAGTGGCTGGGTGGTGTGGGAGGATGAGTGGGCACATGTGGGTATGGTGGTGGTCAAGTGGGGGTAGGGCTGAGAGACTCGGGTGGATAGGAGAAAGCAGAAGGGGCATCTGAAGAGACGTCCAGTGGAGAGTTAGAGGGAGAAGGGGTGGAGGGGAGTGGGGGATCCAGCACAAGGAGAACCTGTGCAGGGTGGCAGGTCAGACAGAGAGCACTGGGGCAGAAACAGAAAAAGGCTTGGACATATGGGATCTCCGACCATTTGCGGTTCCTGTGACAAAAGTTATAAAGGTCTTATAGAATATTGACATCGAAAGTCCCATTTTTAGGCCATTGGGAGCCATTGTCCAATTTATACATTGGCAGGCAGTGTTGCAGTAAAGAATGAGGCGCTTGGGCTGGATGTCTAAATCCAGGACCTTCAGATTGGCCAGCAGACACTCTAGGGGTGTCTTGTGGGGAATTTTGGAATTTTGGTTACCCATGTACCTGAACCTGGATGGGGAAACAGCCAGGAACAGTTTCCTGGCTACGGAGGCAGCAAAAGTCTGGAGGGATGTCTCCGCCTGAGACTAGAGTGTCTGCACGGAAAGGGGTGAGAGGAATTCAGGCATCCCCGAATAGCCTCAGTCCCTGGAATGGGGAGCCTCCCCAATGTGGGCCCATGGTTTAATGGACAGGGAACAGCTTCCCGGAGGGAATGGAGGCTCCCAGTGGGGAATCCGGGTTGAGACAACCCGAGGTGACTCACCCAGGCTGAGGTCATCAATCAGGGACTTGAAGGCAGTCAGTAGAGGTCATGGTCCAAAATGTGAGAGTTCGCAGAATGGGGTGGTGCAGCCAAGGCCCCAGAGTGAGCCAGCGCAGCCAAACACCCCTCCCAGGTTTTGGCACCAAATGTAAAGTTTTAAGATTGGAGTTTATGGGAGGGGCGGCACAGCCAAAAGTCAAAGCACCTTCCTGGGTTTCAGCACCAAATGTAAGGTTTTTTGGAGTGGCCGGTGCCAGAGAAAGAAAGACAAGGAGAGTTGAAAGGGATAAGTAAAGAGGCTTTATTGGAGGGCTCCCAGGTGAGGGTAACAACTCCCAAGAGAGGGACCCGAGCGAGCTTTACAGTCCCATGGAGTGGGACCAGAGAATCCGCCCCACCCAGAAGTCTGAGTGGACTTATATATGTTTTCAGGGCTGGTGGATGACAGTTTCTCCGGAGGGAAGGTTTCATCATGAAGAGTGGGGAATTTCTTTGTTTCAGTTTTAGAGAGGGTATTGAGGAATAGGAGGGGCTTCTTTTTCCATTGGGGAAGGGAAGGGTGACTGGCACCAGCCTTACAGTTAAAATAAGGGCTGAATTGAATTAGACCCCTCAAAGAATAATAATAAAAGCAAGAATCCCACATTACATTTAGATCTGGGGGGAAATTTCCCTTTTGTTTCTCAACATAGTATTCCTAGGGAAAAAAAAAAAGAAATGGTTTCTCTTTTGGAACAAGCACTGTTCTTCACAGTCATTGTTTGCTTATCTGTCAGGAGCTGGCCTGCTAGTTCCATGAGTCAGCAGTTCTGTTGGGCAAAAAGAACATCTGAGGTCTTAATAAAGACTGCTTACAGACAGAAAAATATTTTCAGAATAGTTGGATGTTCAATGTGTTACTTTCTTTGTAGTAACTATATTTTCTGTTGTTGTAATAAATAGTTGTAAATGAAAACCTGTATCTTTTTCCTGTAAGGATTTGTGAATAAGTAAAATTTTTTGAATGAATTTAACTCTTGGTTATTTCTGTAAAGGCCCACTTGAAAACCTATGCTTGCCCACTAGGTGACACATGTCCGTCCACTTGACCTATGTCTATAATTTAAACCTATGCTTGCTCACTAGGTGACCTATGTCCGCTTGACCTATGTCTGTAATTGGAAAAATGTACCCTGTGGAGATAAAACAAAGGAATTAATTTGTAACTGATTGTTTAAACTATCCAGCTGCCTGTAGTTAAAATTTATTGTGCTTGCTTAATGCCTGAAAGAATGTTCCTTAGTTGATGCTATCTGCCTCTGTAAACCTGCTTGTTTAAAGATTGTAACTGGAACAGGGGGTGGGGGGCTCTGAGGTTGGTCCCAGACCCCACAGCTATGGAGAAGATGATGTAATGTTGTTTCACCCACCATGCCTAAAGTCATGAAGCTCTAACTTAGGATAGTATAAAACCTTCCTATTTTTTTGGCTCAGGACCATTCTCTGTACCTGTACCCTAATAGGACAGGGGTTATCACTGGTCAGCTAATAAAGAATCATAACTTGGCTCAATTCAGTTAAAGTGTGAGTTTCATGCTGAAAAATCATTAATCTGCCATTCTGCTTCTGTAAACCTGCTTGCTCCTGCTTACTCAAGATAGTACCCCTAGCACAGAAATTCCTAAGTGACTACAACACGCATGTTCTATGTAAAACAATTACAACACCCATGTTTTGCATGAACAAGGTATGATCCGGAGCCCAAACTGCCCAGATCCTGTTACACCAAAGATAAGAAAATGATGTAATGCTCACTCAAGGCTTTTTGTACTCATGCTTGCTCAATCTTAATAATTTTCCACCCACAAACTTACAATATAAAACCTTTCTGTTTCAAAGGGTCACTGGTGCTCTCTGTGCCACTGCCTTTTGAGGTGCACAGGGTAGTCACTGGCCAGCTAGTAAAGACTCCTAATTTGGCTCAATTCAGTCTTTAGGTGGTCATTTCTTGCATCTAAGTCCATAACATTTGGAGGCCCGAGCGAGATTCTGCCCTAATCTAGGGCAGCTGGCCACCACCGGTGCCTGGAGACCAGGTGCGGAAGTAGAGTGTCTTGCCTAGGGGAAGGCCTCTGAGAGATGTTCCTCAGCCCTGGGGAGAGGCTTGACAATGCACCAGCCCTGACACCTTCAAAACTGCAAATTCTTCTGGACAAGTCTCTTGATTCTGTTCACTGGTGAGTTCTTTTCTGGTCTGTTTCTGGCTCCAGATTGTCTGGCACCTCAGGAGATTGGCTGGACACAGCTTCACTCCTCAGGTGGGTTCCAAGAGGTGAGATGTCACCTGGAACTTATTGGATCTTGTCAGAATCTTACTCTGTTTCCCTTTTCCTCAGGCGAGTCCTAGGGTGTGAGGCATCACCTAGAACTTGTGAGTTCTGGTCAGATTGTAGAAATATGACTCTGTTTCCTTTTTCCTCAGGCAAGTCCCAGGGCATGAGATGTCACCTAGGACTTGCGAGTCCTGGTCAGATTCTCAGGATCTGAGTTTGTTTCCCTTTTCCTCAGGCGAGTCCTGGGACATGAGACATCACATAGGACTTGTGAGTCCAGGTCAGATTCCTGAGTATTTTCTTTCAGATTACTCTTCTACTTTCATTTCTCTTTGCTGCGATTCCATTTTGGTTTCACCTGTCTTCTGGACTCTAGATTATAGTTTTGAACTTTAAAGAACAGTGCACGCTTATCATTGGGATCCGTGATTGTCAGTTTCCTATCTGTCTTTTTCCTGAGGCCATCCAGGGTGGTAGAATCAGGCCTCTCCCTCCCTCTCCCTCTCTCTCTGTCCATGGCTTTCCCTTTGTGTGGTCCTCAGATCTTTTTTCTTTTTCCAAGGAGTGGGAGGCATCCAAGAGCAGTGAGACCAGAGCCACACTGCAGAAATTATGGTTCTGGTTTTCTGGTATTCTGGCTTCTGGGTGGTTAGTACAGAGCCAGTCTATTATGTCACCATTGGCACTTTTGGGTTGTTGGTCCTGTTGGGGCTTCGGTGTCTCTCTTGGATTACATCTTAATTAGTTGTAAGTGTGAAATTGTGCAACTAAAATGTAAAATCAGGTCATGGTCTAAGGTAATAATAAGGCTGACCCCAGGGCTGCCCAACACATGCATCTGCCACTGACTGCCCACCAGATGCAGTGCAGTCAAGAATGATATCAGCTGTCTTTGTCTTTGTAAGGTTTTTGGATAGGCTGGTGCCAGAGAAAGAAAGATGAGCAGAGTGGAAAGGGGTAAGCAAGGATGCTTTATTTGAGCGCTCCCAGGTGAGGGTAACAGGTCCCAAGAGAGGGGCCCAGACGAGGTTCACAGGTCCCAAGAGAGAGGGGCCTGAGAAGTCATGCTCCCCAGAAGTTTTTTTGGGCTTATATATGTTTTAGAGTTGGGGGATGGGGGTTTTTCTGGCGTGAAGAGTTTTGGCACAGAGAGTTAGAAATTTTCCCTTACAGTTTTAGGGTGGGTATTGAGAACTAGGAGGGAATGGTGGCATGTGTAGATTCCAAGAACTGAGACCCTTATTAGGGTAAACCATCCAGGTGTGTCTATTCTTTAACTTAGCTGGGCCTTGTAGGCATTGTTTTTGGCAGGTCTCATGGGCTTCTTCTTTTTTCATTAGGGAGGGGAGGGGTGCCCACCACCAGCCTTACAGTCTTTATGGAGTTCTTCTGAATGATATTGGCCAATTGTGTTTCTGTTTGTTCTGGTCTGTCTCCTCATGCTGTCTTTGTCTTCATGCCTCACAAAAGGTAGTCCTTTTGTCACCAGTATGGACCAATCCCAGTCTTGTGTCAAACGTGGTCTGCTTAGATGTTAAATTTTGTCTAATTCAGAGGTTATATAAAGGTTGATTCAAAATATAGATTTAGGAAGAAAATAGAAACAAGATAGAAAGTAACCAGTAAAGTAAGAGAAAGAGATGTAAAAAGGCTATAAATATATGAACATATTTTTGGTAAGAAAGGTTAAATAGAGAGGAGACTAATATTGTATAAGAAAGAATCTTGTATGGTAAAAATGGGAAAGTTAAGGCAAAACAGAAGGTTTTAAGTATGTTGTAGCTGGTCTGTGAAAGTTGGGATGAAATCCACAAAAGGGGATTTAAGCCACTGATATTTGACAGACTTTCCAAAATCCAAATTCCAGTCTTTTTGACCTGAAGCTAGCTTTTTTAAAATATTAAGGCCACTGAAATTCTAAGAAAGACATTTTAGGCTTGTTTGGTATGTTAAAACTGTAAGGCTGGTGGTGGAAACCCCTCTCCTCCCTAATGTAAAAAAGAAAAAGGCCCAGGAGACCGGCTGAGAACAATGCCTGCTAGGCCCAGCTGAGTTAAAACAATAACCACACCTGATGGTTACCATGACAAGGGTCTCGGCTCCTGGAGTCCTTCATGGTTCCTGGAGTATACCCATACCACCACCCCCTTCTATTTCTCCACACCTGCCCTAAAACTGCAACAGAAATTTCCTTGCTCTCCCTGCCATAAATCTTTCCATCAAAGAAACCCCCACACCCAGCCCTAAAAAAAACATATATAAACCCATTCAAACCTCTGGGTGGTGCAACTTCTCAGGTCTCTCTCTCTCTCTCCCCCGCCTCCCCAGGACCTGGGAACCTTGCCTGGGTCCCCGCTTGGGACTCATTACCCCCACCCAGGAGCACTCCAATAAAGCCTCTTTACTTATCCCTTTCAACTCTGCTTGTCTTTCTTTCTCTGGTGCTGGCCAAACCCAGGAGGGGTGTTTGGCTGTGCCAGCCAGCTCTGGGGCCCTGGCTACACCACCCCCTGCCTTGAACTCTCTCATTCTGGACCGGGACCTCCGCTGGCTGCCTTCCAGTCCCTGATTGATGACTTCAGCCTGGATGAGTCACCCCGTGTTGTCTCAACCTGGATCCCCCGCTAGGAGCCTCTGTTCCCTGGGAAGCTGTTCCTTGCAAACTGTGGGCCCATGTCAGAGGCTCCCGTGTTCCAGGGGCTGAGGCTATTCGGGGATGCCTGAATTTCTCTCACCTTTTTCCATGCTGGCACACTAGTCTTGGGTGGAGATGTCCCCCCAGACTTTTGCTGCCTCCATAGCCAGGAAACTGTTCCTGGATGTTTCCCCATCCGGATTGAGATGACATGTGTAGGGACCATCCCTGCTAGGCTCTGTTCAATGGAATGAGTCCACAGGAAATATCTCCTGTCCTAATAACTGCTCTTTATATACCTGCCTTAACCACTCTTCATGAGCTAACTTCAATGCTAGTTCAGAAAGTTTATGTGTTTTAAGGGCTAGGACAGAGCTTTGGATTCTAGTTAATTTATCCCGGCCTTGGAGTGAATCTGCCTTAATTACCACCTTTTTGAACAAAATAACTTCCTTGAGCCTCCGAGTTAAGAGAGCTATCGGTCTTATAATTGCCATTGTGGCAGGATTAATATCTATAGCTGCCACAGCTGCTACAGGAGGAGTAGTGTTGCAACAATCTGTTCAAACTGCTGACTTCATCCCTAAGTGGCATGAAGACTCCTACAGACTGTGGCAACACCAACAGGAAATTGATAGATGTTTGGAAGGAGAAATCTTGCACTTACAAAGTATTGTCCAATGGCTGGGAGATCAAATTCAAGTCCTAACCACTCAGTCATTTTTGCATTGCGATTGGAATTCTTCCAGGTTTTGTGTTATGCCTATTCCTTTTAACATTGGCGAGGTCTATGCCAACTGCTAGCTGGAAGGCGTAACCTGACGGCTGATTTGCAAAGCCTAGAACAAGAAATAACCAGTACATTCCAGAAAAATTTGCCAGAATTTAATGAACAAGATTCTTTCAAGGTTTGGCAAATGGCCTGTCACAAACTAATCCTTTAACAACTTTTAAATCTTTCCTTAATAACATAGGAACTAATGCTGGAATTTTAATTGTCTATATTCTTTGCCTGTTTTCAGTCTACAGATGCTGGCACTACCAAAAAATAAAAATCAACCAACGTAATCAAGATATCATAACAGTCTTTGAGCATATTCGATCTCAAACTTAAAAGAAGAGGGTGAGATGTAGGGACCATCCCTGGGCAAGAATTAGCTTGAGCCCAGAGTCAGCAAAGCTGGACATGTTTCTTGGGGCCAAAAGTCAATAGGTCCAGAATGCTCCTTGAGGCCAGAAGTTAATAGGTCTGGACATGGCCTATTGACTGCTGAAGGATTCCTGGAGCTAGAGGTCAATGGCCTGTTGAACAGACAAACTGTTCCCTGTGGCGAATAGCCAAGGGCCTTAAGTCTTGCACACAAGCCAAGGCGTGTCTCATTGTCCTGCACACCGGGTAATGAGGTTCAAAGGTTAAGATGCAAAGGTCTGCCTTCCTTGAGCAATTTCCATAAGAAATGAAACATGTCGCCTCAGGGCTCTAAAGATAGTCACATACCAGGAAGTATCTGCTGGACAAAAGGAGTATAAAAATAAAGCGACTGGTGCTTTCCGCACTGCAGTCTTGTACCGTCTTTGTGTGTCTGTGTGTTTCTTTATGTGTCTGTATGTTTCTTTCTGTGTTCATCCCCCATTCTGTAATTGGGCCGCTACAACATGGGTAGCCAATCTTCTGAAATTCCCTGTGAGACGTCCCTAGGGTGCCTGCTGGACAACCTGAAGGCCCTCAATTTAGACATCCAGACCAAGTGCCTCATTCTTTACTGGAATACTGCCTGGGCAATGTATAAATTGGACAATGGCTCCCAATGGCCTGAGAATGGGACTTTCAATTTTAATATTTTACAAGACCTTGATAACTTTTGTCACAGGAACAGCAGATGGTTGGAGATCCCATATGTCCAAGCTAAATTTTTCTATATATATTTTATTTGGCCAGATAATTTCTTTCTATTTTTAGTAGAGCCTGGGTCTCGATCTTGCTCAGGCTGGTCTCGAACTTCTGACCTTGAGCAATCCATCTGCCTCGGTCTCCCAGAGTGCTAGGATTACTGGTGTGAGGCACCTTTCCCAGCCCCAAGCCTTTTTCTGTTTGCGCTCCTATTCTTCTCTCTGTCTAAACTGCCACCTCGCCCAACTCCTCCTTGCATGGGGTCCTGCACTGCCCTCCACCTCTTCTCCCTCTAACTCTCCACCAGGTGTCTCCTCAGATGCCCCTTCTGCTGTCTCCGACCCACCTGACTCTCTCAGCCCTCCCCCCACTCAGCCTCCACCATACCCAGAGGTACCCCCTCACCCTTCCACACCACCCAGCCACTCGCCACCATCCTGTCACATCTCCTGTCATCCAGCACACTCGCTCTCAAGCAAACCCCTCCACTTTCCTCAATTGTCTCACTGACATTCTCATTCAGTACACCCATCTAGACCCGACATCCCCAGTGGACAATATTGTACTTACAATACATTTCATAACCCAATCCTCCGCTGATATCAGAAAGAAACTCAAAAAGGCAGAGGAGGGCCTCAGACCCCTATCCAAGACCTGGTGAACATGGCATTTAAAGTCTTTAATTCCCAAGATGAGCAGGCAGATGCCCAAAAGGAAGCCCATGTCCACCAAAAGGCACAACGGCAAGCCCAAGCCTTGGTTGCAGCCCTGCAGCTGGTGGGGCCCACAAAGCCATCAACCTAATCCAGGATGACCAGCTGACTTCCACCAGGCATCTGCTTCAAGCATGATAAGGAAGGCCACTGGGCCAAGCAGTGCCTACAGCCACGTCCACCCACCAAGACTTGCCCGGCATGTGGTCAAGAGGGATGCTGGAAAAGTGACTGCCCCTTGGGACAGAAGTCCGGAGAGCCAGTCCTTCCATCCTTAGACCTGCTGATGGAGGTTTTGGGTTTGGCTGCTGAAGACTGAAGAGGCCCCGACTCAGTGACCCTGATAACCCTCGCAGAGTTCAAGTGTTAGAGCCGGATTCCCTCGGCCCTGGGAACAGAATGACAGAGTCACTGAGGCTGTAAAAGGCAAAGGAGTTTATTGACTAGTTCAAACTAGGGTTCAAGCCCTGAGCACCAACGCAGTGGTCTCTTTCCATGGGCAGGGACCCCGCGCAGCGGGAGTACATGTCTTTTATATTCTTTGCTGGAATTCGTTACAGCCAGTTACCTCCAATAAGGGGACATACGCCCCTCACAAGCTTATTCACCTATTGATCAGGACTTGGCCCCCTTATCAGGAAGCTACTCGTGGTTGTTTTTCTCTAACTACATTGGAGCATGCTTTTTTAGTTCTCTGTCACAACCAAGCATTAAGCAGCAAGCCTTGTGTACAAAAGCGGACTTTGGCTGTTAGCTATAAGCAAAACAAGTCATCACAGAAATAACTAAAACATTGTTTCAGTCCTGTTCTGCACAGGGAACAATCAAGGTAGCAGGTAAGGTAGTGTCTTTTCTGGCTGACATGAAGGCTACCTACTCTGTCCTGCCTTCTTTTTCAGGCCCTGCTTATCCTTCCCAGGTGTCGGTCATGGGTATTGACAGCAATCCCTCTCAGTCCCCCACCACCAGTTCCCTAACCTGTCTAATATATGACCATCCCATCACCCATTCCTTCCTATCATGCCCTCCTGTCCTGCTCCACAATTGAGAAAGGACTTATTAACCAAATTGGACATCACCCTCTACTTTACCTCCGGAACCTCTGCCCTACTTCTCTTATCTCTCTCTCTCCAGATTCCTCAGCTCTTCCCACAGCCTCTCCCACCTTACCAAGTCCTATATACCCCCTCCCACCTGAACTCGTAGACCTCCCCAGGTTTGGGACACCTCCACCCCAGTGGTGGCCACACACCACATCCCCATCCTCAACCAACTCAAATACCCCTCATCCTTTCCTTCCCAGCCACAGTTCCCTATTTCACCAAACCACTGCAGAGGTCTAAAACCCATTATAGAACATCTTCTGTGCAAAACAAACAAACACCTTTTAATTCTGACCAACTCCCCCTAGGACACACTCATTCTCCCAGAAAAAAAGCCAAATGGCTCCTACCAGCTAGTCCAGGACCTCAGACTCATTAATGAGACAGTTTTCCCCATAAACCCTATAGTGCCTAATCCCTATACTTTACTCTCTCATATTCCCCCCTCTGCTACCCAATTTTCTGTCCTGGACCTCAAAGATGCTTTCTTTACCATTCCTTTAGACCCAGTCAACCACAATCTCTTTGCCTTTACATGGGAAGATCCTGACACATACACGTCTTGACAACTTACTTGACTGTCCTGCCTCAGGGGTTCAGGGACAGCCGCCACCTCTTTGGTCAGGCTCTCGCCCAAAATCTTCTGCAATGCTCCTTCGTGCCATTTCACTGTCGATGGCCAGTAGGCCCTTCACGACTTCCAGCCACCCACCACTGCTGAACAAATTCTGTCCTTCCTCGGGTTCATTGCTTTCTTCTGACACTGGATCCCCAAATTTTTCTCTCCTTGCCAAACCCTTCTATGAGGCAGCATGTGACACCTCTGCTGGCCCTCTGTTAAACCCTCAGGCTGTCTGCCTCATGTTCCTAAAACTTCACGACTCTCTCTTGCAAGCATCCCCCCTCAGGTGGATACAGTCCCCCCCAGCCACCTGGCTGTTACTCTTAATAGGACACATTGTCATCATTTGCCTCATCTTTCTCTTTGCCCCTGTCTTTTACAGTTTCTCTAACACCACCTGCAAAAATTATCCAGAGTGACAGTAAATCAGATACTTCTTCATCCCTACTTTCTCCTTCCAGTCACCCCTCCACCAGCTGACTCCAGCCCATAGACCCCACTAAACTCCTCAAAAGCAGGAAGTAGCCAGAAAGACCATGGCACCCTATTATCACCAAAAGGCCAGAATGTAAGGCTGGTGATGGGAACCCCTCCTCTCCCTAATGAAAGAAAGAAAAAAGCCCAGGAGACTTGCTGAGAACATTGCCTGCTAGGCCCAGCTGAGTTAAAACAATAACCACACCTGATGGTTACCATGACAAGGGTCTTGGCTCCTGGAGTCCTTCATGGTTCCTGGAGTATACCCATACCACCACCCCCTTCTATTTCTCCACACCTGCCCTAAAACTGCAACAGAAATTTCCTTGCTCTCCCTGCCATAAATCTTTCCACCAAAGAAACCCCCATGCCCAGCCTTAAAAAATATATATATAAACTCATTCAAACTTCTGGGCAGCTCAGCTTCTCGGGTCTCTCTCTCTCTCCCTCCCCGCCCCCCAGGACCTGGGAACCTCACCCAGGTCCCTCTCTTGGGACTCATTAGTCCCACCCATGGGCACTCCAGTAAAGCCTCTTTACTTATCCCTTTCAACTCTGCTTGTCTTTCTTTCTCTGGTGCCGGCCAATCCAAAAAACCTCACAAAAACTATACAGGAAGCATTGTCAAGTAGGAAATGGTGTTAATTTTCTTGGGATTGTATTTACATAAACATGTTAATATATGTTCTAAATTGTAAAATATTGATATATCTTCATATATATTATCAGTAACAATTATAGTTATTATGTTACATTGTTATATGCCATAAAATTAACCAAGTTTGTCAACTGTCCCTCTACCCATGGCTATTCGGAGAATTTTGTCACCCATAGACAATTCCTGGCCCTGACAGGCAAACTGCATTTGCCTTCCCCACCACACGCCCAGACTGGGACCCAAATGAGGAATGAGGTAAGGAGGCTCTCAGTCAGTATTGCCAGACTCTGCTACAAGGCATACAGACAGCAGCTAAAAAGCCGATTAATCTGTCCAAGGTAAGCGAGACCTTACAGGGACCTAACAAGTCCCTGGCAGTGTTCATAGATTGCCTTTTTGAAGCTACCACCTTTATACTCCCATAGACCCAGAGGCACCAGAGAATAGATGTCCCATTAATTATTGCCTTTGCTACTCAGTCAGCCCCTGATATTAGGAGAAAGCTGCAGAGATTAGGATTTAAGGAAAAATTGCTGTCTGAGTTAATAGAAATTGCCCTGAAGATTTATAACAACAGAGAGAATCCTGAGACTGCCCAGTCTAAAAATGGCCAAAATTCTCATATCTGTTATGGTGGAACAAGAGAAATATAAAACTGAAAAAGGCAAGAGGCCCAAAAGACCAGAGGGGGATACTAGAAGGAAGAAGACCAGCCTAAGCCATGCCCAGTGTACCAGTGACCAGTGACCAGAAAGAACATGGTCACTGGAAAAACAAATGTCCTCACTGAAAGCAGGAGGTGGCTAAGCCTGTGCCAGTCCTCATGGAGGACACAGACTGATGGGACCAGGGCTCCATTCTGATAAAACCCCAGGAGCCCAAGGTAACTCTGAATGTGGGGGGCAAATCTATAGAGTTTCTGATAGACATCTGAGCCACCAAGAATGAAGCCACATACAAAAGGGCTACTGAGGACCTGCTAACAGAATTAGCTCAGTTGGGCTACCATGTTCCAACTAAAAAGGTTAAGCTTTATACCCACACAACAGCCTACCTAGGGTACGAACTAAAGAAAGGCAAACAAACCCACTCCACCAGTAAAATCAAGCTATCCTAAAGATCCCAGAGCCCCAAACTAAGAGGCAAGTATGAGAGTTCATGGCGGCAGTGGGGTACTGCAGACTCTGGTTCCCCAAGTTTGCTGAGATAACAAAACCCCTATATGCTAGCATAGGGGGAAAGGAGGATGCTTGGATTTGTACTGAAAATGAGGCTAAGGCTTCAAGAGCCTCAAACAGGTGCTTGTGAGTGCCCCTGCACTGGCCTTGCCTGATTTGACCAAGCCTTTCCAGTTACATGTTGCTAAAACTGAGGGATAGCTAAAGGGGTCAAAAACTAGGACCCTGGAACAGACCAGTTGCATACCTGTCTGAAAGGCTGGACCCTGTACCATCTGTCTGGCCAGGCTGCTTGTGGGCCATTGCTGCAACCGCTGTCTTGGCAAACGAAGCCTCCAAATTCATTTTGGGGCAGGACTTATGTATGATTGGTCCCCTCCCACACTTGGTGGAGGCTATACTAAAAAGCCCCCTGGAGAGGTGGCTTTCAAACTCCCATATAACCCAATATCAGGTTCTGTTGCTAGACCCCCCAGAATCTGGTTCCTAAAGACAGCCTCCCTAAACCCTGCCACCCTGCTCCCAGATGATGAGCCATTGGAGCCACTCCATGACTGTCTCAAATTGCTTAAGTCTCTTACCAACCTGAGAGCTGACCTCACTGATCACCCATGGCTGGACACCGATGAAGAATTATATGCAGATGGGAGCAGCTACATCTTAGAAGGAGTCAGGTGTGCAAGGCTGGCTGCCATAACTGCAGGGTGGATTATCTGGGCACAGGCTCTTGGACATGAAACCTCAGCCCAAAAGGCTAAACTCATAGCCCTGACCCAGGCCCTAAGACAGGGGGGAGCCTTTACAACAGCACATGTACATGGGGCACTTTACCAAGAGTGAAGACTGACTCCCCAGTGATGAGAGACAATGTTTTGGGCGATGCGACAGCAAGAAAAGTCACACAAAAACCAGTGGAGCCTCTTCAAATTCTCCTTGTTCTGCCAGAACGGCTCCTGCCAAACTCTCCAAACTACAGCAAAGAGAAAGTTAAATTAAGAAAAGCCCTGAAGACTAAACCTGATTCAGGAGGTTAAAAAATCCTCCCAGACAATAGGGTCTTAATCCCTGAACATCTATGATTAGGGATTAATCCCCAATAGGACCTAATCAGACAAATACATCAGAACACCTACCTTGGCAGCACCAAGTTAACTGAACTTCTCCAGAGGGACTATACATTTCTCAGCTCCATCAGATGGCCCAGCAGGTAACAACGAGATGCTCGCCTGTGCACAAGTCAATTCAGGTAAAGGGACTAATCCCCCCCACATCCCGGGACCAGATTAAGGGGACAAGCCCCGGGGAACAGTGGAAAGTGGACTTTACAAAAGTAAAACTAGACAAATACAGATATCACTACTTGCTTATATTCATTGACACCTTCTCTAGATAGGCGAAAACTTTTCCTATGAAGTCAGAGACAACACAGGTAGTTGCAAAGAAGTTAATGACTGAAATTGCTCCCAGATTTGGCCTCCCACTTACATGGGGGTCTGACAATGGCTTGGCATTCATCACCCAAATGATTCAATTATTAAATTACACTGTGCTTATAGGCCTCAGAGTTCAGGACAGGTAAAAAGAGTAAATAAGACTTTAAAGAAAACAATAAGCAAGTTAAAGCTGGAGACTGGTACACACTGAGTAAGCCTCCTTCCCTTTGCCCTACTAAAAACCAGATATACTCTTTATGTTGAAAGTATAACCATATATAAAATCATGTTCAGCTGACTAACCCCACTCCCAAGAAAGCTCTATTTCAGATACAGCCTAGAGACCTCGTCTGGATAAGAAAACTTCAGCCTACCAGCTTAGAGGCCACGTGGACTGGACCCCTCACACTGATCCTCACCATACCAACAGCTGTGAAGGTTGCCAGAAAGTGTCATTAGATCCACCACACGGGGATCAAGAAGGCGACCCCAGATCAACTCCCTGAGAAATGGATCACCCAACCCACTGTGGACTCACTAAAGATAAGACTTTCCAGAGACTCCTCTGGTTCCTCCTAGTTATCTATTCTAATCCAGCAGGCGGCACCCCTCACCAGCCTACAAACTACACTTAGGTGCTTACAAAGACAATAAATGACAGTGTCATAATTAGACAGGCCTGGAGAGCCTTAGTGAAGGCTGGGCTAGAGCCTGTCCAAGCTCCCTGCCCCTCTGCTGCATTTAAAGACATATCACTGAGTGGCCTCCTCCCCCTCTTCCTGGGCTCGGAGAAAAGACTGCCCTTTAAACACAAAATTCCACTCTGTACTTAAAAGATAAATCCTTAGACATAAGCAAAGCACCTTATTTACTTAAAATATCTATGTGAAGGGCAGAGTGGTGCAGATAGCCAGAAAAAGGGTAGAGATAGATTGTTTGTGAGATCATTTTTAACAGTATATATTAATATATTTGACAGTGCTATAAACACCAAAAAGGAGGGGGAGGGTAAGTTTAAAAGCACTTGTCATCTCTAGCATTCCTAATCCCCGTGGATGACAACACTTTTGTCAGCCATAACAAAACCAGTTATTCTCATTCTGCCAACACTGCTCCTTGGCTCCTGCATCATAAACAGCCTAATTTCTTATGTTAAACAAAGAGTTCAAGCTGTCAAATTTATGGTCCTCCAAACCCACTATCAACGTGTCTATGATGTTAATAACAAAGAATCAATGGTTTGATTTCTCCTAAAAATCAGTGGGGAATGTTAGTTAGAGTGTGAGTTTTGCACCACAAAATCATTAATCTGCCATTCTGCTTCTATAAACCTGCTTGCTCCTGCTTACTTAAGATAGTACCCCTAACACAGAAATTCCTCAGTGACTACAACACCTATGTTCTGGGTAAAACAATTACAACACCCATGTTTTGCGTGAAGTGATTACAACACCCATGTTTTGCATGAACAAGATATGGCCTGGAGCCCAAACTGCCCAGATCCTGTTACATCAAAGATAAGAAAATGATGTAATGCTTACTCACAGTCTTTAGTACACATGCTTGCTCAATCTTAATAATTTTCCACCCACAAACTTACAATATAAAAACTTTCTGTTTCAAAGGCTCACTGCTGCTCTCTGTGCCACTGCCTTTGGCAGTGCAGAGGGTAGTCACTGGCCAGCTAATAAAGACTCCCAATTTGGCTCAATTCGGTCTCTAGGTGGTCATTTCTCGCACTCCACACTATAGCAATTGCTTTTTGTGGACTAGTAATATTTTCATCAGTATTTAACTTCCTAGTTCCTAAAGACCCTTATATAGTTTTAACAATTTTATGATCTTATATTTCAAATTTACAATTGTAGAGTAGGACTAAAACAATATTTTAGTTTGTTTGATGGTGACTTGTTTTTGCTCTTAGCTAACAGCCAAATTCCTCTTCTGTACACAAAGCTTGCTTGCTTATTGCTTGGTTATGATAAAGAGGCCAGCTGTGCAGGGCGAATGTCCTTGGGGAAGAAATCTTCTGGGAAGGAATCTCTTATCAAAAATAACTAACTGCAAAAGATGCCAGCAAAAAAAAAAGTATAAAAGCTTTGTTTTTACCCCAGGGCAGGGTCCTGGTTCGTACAGAGACCACTGCGTTGGTGCTCTGGGACTTGGACCCTAGCTCGAGCTAGTCAATAAAACTCCTTTGCTTTTAGCAGCCTCAGTGACTCCGTCTTTCTGTTCCTGGGGCCGACGGAAACCGGCTCTAACACAATCAATGAAAATCGAAGCTCTTTCCAGCCTTTTCTGTCAGTTTTTTTTTTTTTTGTCTTTCTCTCTTTTTTTCCCCTTTTTTGCCAAGTATTGAGGTTTGTGTACTTTTAAAAAAGTTTTCTCCAGAGAGTTGGAACCCATTATATTCAGTGATGTACCCAAAGAATGGAAAAACAAGCATCACATGTACTCACCAGAAAATTGGTTTCCCTGATCATCACCTAAATGCACATCGGGGAAGGATACCAATTGGATATCAGACTGGGATGGGGGTGGGGGGAGGTGATGGGTGCAGGCCTACATGATGAGTGCGTTGTGCACCATCTGGGGAATGGTCATGCTTGAAGGTGCTGACTCAGGGAGGTGGGGGGTGAGGGGAGGGGATGGAGGTATGACTACATGGTGAGTGCCAGGTGCACTATCTGGGGAATGGACACGCTTGAAGCTCTGACTCAGGAGGATGAGTGGGACATGGGCAATATATATAACCTGAACTTTTGTACCCCCATAATAAGCTGAAATAAAATAAATAAATAAATAAATAAATAACAGGCTTTTTAGTCATGTTTGTTGAAAGAATGGAAAATGACTTCAGTATCAATTCAATTTTATTAAAACTGCTTTTTTTCTTAAACTTTAAATGTAGACACCAACATTCAAAGCTGTCCAATAAAATGGTTTTTAGCTTATTATTAGACAAATATGAAATGTCCAATTTCAGATCAAAAGTTTAGTTTATTATATCTCAAACAAGAAGCAGTACAATTAATCAAAGTATGCACCTAAAATACTGACAAAGTTCTGCCATTTTAACCGTAGCTTGTTTATGCCAGCAGTGAAGAAGGCTGGAGAGTGAGTGGTGATGAAATTATGAAAGGCATTTTCAACAGCTTATTCAGAATTGAATATTTTTCCTTCCAAGAAGTGTTCCAAAGCCTGGAAAAAGTGGTAGTCAGTTGGTGCAAGGTCTGGTGAATACAGTGGATGACAGAGAGTTTCCAAGTCCAACTTCTGTAGTTTGAGCAGCATGGTTTTTTTGCAATATGTGGTCTTGCAAGAGGATTGGCCTGTCTCTATTGACCAATCTTGGAAGCTTAATCGCAAGCATCCTCATCATTTCATCCAATTGGTTAGAGTAGACACCCACTGTAATGGATTGACCAGGTTTCATGGAGTGGTAGTGGATAATACCAGCACTGGATCACCAAACACACACCACTAGCTTTTGTTGATGAAAACTGGATTTTGGACTGTGTTTTGGCACTTCATTTGTGTCCAACCATGCTGAATGCCTGCAATTGTCAAAATGAATCCATTTTTCACCACAGGTAAGAACATGGTATACAAACAGTTCGCCTTTATGTCATGACAGCAAAGAAAGGCCAGCTTCAAGACAATTTCCGTTGACTCTCGTTTAACTTATACTGGTACCCACCTATCCAGGTTCTTTACCTTGCCATTTTGTTTCACTTGGTCCAATATTGTTGGAATAGTAACATCAAACCTTGCTGCTAATTCACGTGTAGGGTGAGATAGATTTGCTTCCACTACAGGTTTCAGGTCATTCATTATCCACCTTGGTCTCAGGTCACCCTCGTGGGTCATTTTCAAGATTAAAATCAGGAGAATTGAACTTCTCAAACCATGGACATACTGTCTGTTCATTAGCCATATCCTTCACAAACACTTCGTTGATACTTTGACCTGTCTGCGCTACATTGGTTCCGCAATAGGACTCAAACTCAAAAATAACACGAATTTTTTACTTATCCATGGTTTCAGAAAAATTGCTCTAAAAAAACATGTTTTGAAACATAATCACAAACCAGATCATGCGTTTGAAAGACTGAGGATGTACCTTCACAATAAAAATAAAACACGAAGTGTCAAAGTGAAATGTCAGAAATAACTGTCAAAGTTAGTACTTAAAGAAATCGGACATTTTACACTTAATAACCTAGTATATCCGAGGTCATTCATACTCTTGACAGGTTTTTAACTATCAAGTTAATTGGTTTAAACAATCAGTTGAAGGCCGCACCGTTCCGGGCTCCCGGCTTTGGAGCTTTCCCTTTTCCTCTTCGCTGGGTGTTCTTTGCTGAAGAAACCAAAGACCAGGCGGGTGGGCTCCAGGCTTGGCCGCCCACCTCTTAACCCTCACAAGCGGCTCTCGGTGCCACGGGCTTCCCCAGCCTACCACCAAGATGCTGAGCCTCCTGTCCTCCTAGAGAAGATGCGGAGGGAGGGAAGGCCAGGGCCACTTCCGGCCTCGTGCTGCCAAATCCGGTCCTGAAGATGGCCGGGCTGTCTGTGATGCCGGGGGAGTCCAGGCCCCTGCCCCAGAGCTGGAGGGGACCCGGGCACCTCCCGCCAGCGCTGTAGCACTTTCCCAGTTCCAGAGTGATGGCTGACGATGCTGCCAGAGGGGAGCCAGGCGTGGGTGCGGCCACAGCGGTCGGAAAGCGGCCAGGAAGGAGACTGAGGTCCTCTTCACTGGGAGCAGGGGGAAACTGAGGCGGGCTGTGCGAGGAGGGGCGCGGCTCTGGGTGATATGTGAGGGGCCAGAGCGCCGGGAAACGTTAACAGTAGGGGCTTTGCTGGGTTCACTCGTTCATTTTTCAAATAAGAAACAAATGCCTGCGTTCCAGGTCCTTTGCTAAATGTTGAGGAATAAGCGACCAAAATGCCAAACAAGATCGTTGCGCTCACAGAGTTCCAGTCTAGGGAGGGAAACTAACAAACAGATAAATGACACATGCGTTAATTTCAAGTAGTGACAAATGCCAGATAGAAAGGAACTAGCTGAAGCCGTAGAGGATGGTAGGAACTTCACTGTCAGGGAAGGCCCCTTCAAGGAAGGGTTATTTAAGCGGAGACTTGAAGAATGGGAAGTAATCTCTACAAGGATTTACAGGAAGGAGAGGGAAACAAAGCGGACAGGATGAGTAAAGGCCCTGCCACGAAGAGGAGATTGACGTTCCAAGAGCTGAAATGATACCCTTGTTTATGGAAGGGGAGGAGAAGGAGGATGCCGTGGCCTGAGGCTTCTTGGTGCTCTGTGAAAGGTGGAGAATGGGGAGGTCATGGTGATAGTCCAACCTTCCTCAGACTCATGTTCCTCTGTCAGCTTGTGACCTGTGGTCAGGCAAGCTTTCTGGCAGCACTCAAAGGTCCGCATCTCAGTTCCTCCTAGAACACGCCAGTTTTTCTGTTCTCAACTAACAAAACTCCAGGCTAGCCATGAAGATGAGCACAAACCTCACCAGTAAAGCAACAACAGAGCTTTTCAGGATTCAGGTGATCGTCATTAATGCTTTTCTCAAAGACTTAGTGAAGGGACTGCCTTCGATAAATAGCTGGAAGTGGGGTGGGTATACATCTTGCATATAATAAACTCACTCAACATTTCTGTCTCAAATGAAAATAAAAAATAAGTTGAAGATTATGAGATGAGGGAGTTTCTAGCCTATACATGAAAAAAACGAACAAACTTTTGGAAATTGTTACTTATTTTGAAAATGTAGTCCCTGAATAGGTTTTAAGAGGGTTGTGAACTTGTACATAATTTTCTGTATCTATTTGGCATTATTGGGGAGAATTTCCATGAGGTTAAGAACCACTCGTATACAACGTAATTAGATGCAGAGTAAATAAATATGCTTTAATTTGAATATCTGTCTCCTTAACACTTGATGAACATAGCTATTAATTATATTGTTGATATGTCCTTCCTGTACTATTTTGTTCTTTAGGAATATCATTTTCATAGAATGAATTTTATTGATAAAGTGAAAAATTGTTTGAGGTAAATATTAATAGTGTGTTATGATCGTCTTGAAGGGGTTTTTTAATTAAAAAAAAAACAATGGGGACATGTCAAAGGACACGTGTTCCTGTGGCTTTGCTGCCAAAGATGGGACAACTTGACCATAAAAATAGGAATAATGAGTGCAATTTAGCAAAACATTTTGAACATACAGAAACCCACAAGTTACTGTTACAAACATTTATGAGACAATTAGGGAAATTTGAACATTGACTGGGTATTGGAATATACTAAGAAATTATTATTAACTTTTTGGTGTGATAGTGGCAATGTGATTATGTTAAGAGTGGGCAGAGGGGTGGGAAAAATACAAAATAAGGAAGAAGAAGTCCTTATTTTTAGAGATACGTATTGAAGTATTTATGAATAAAATAATATATTGCCAGGGATTTATTCAAAATAATCCAAGGTGGGGGTAAGGGCAGGCAGTAAGGGTAGGGATGAAACATGATGGGTCATATATTAATAATTATTGAAGCTAAGACAACAGTCTCTCTACTTTTGAATGCATTGGAAATTTACTTTAATAAAAACACGAAAACAATCTCATGAGTTCATACTCAAGAACTGATTTGATACTGAAAGAAGAAAAAGAAAAAAAATTGCAAAAAAGCAAAAAACCCAATGCATTGGTCAACACTAAATGTAGCTAGGATATTCTTCCCTCTTTACTTTAGAAATCAACAGAAAGAACAAAGCATTTTCCACCTTTTTTGTATGCACTGAATTGTAGAATAATCAAATAGCCATAATTGATGATGAAGGAAAACTCTGATTTTTTTTCTTTAGAAATGGGATCTCACCCAGGCTAGTCTCAAACTCCTGGGCTCAAGGGATCGTCATGCCTAAGCTTCCCAAATAGCTAGGACTACAGGAGCACACCACCACACCTGATAAGGGAAAACTGTTTACAAAGGCATCCTCTCTGATGAATCTGGCAAGAATGTTCACATTAGAAAGTCACCATTTGCAATCCTTAGAGTGATAATTGATTCAAACAAGGATGACCAATAGATGAAACCATTAGGTTTAGGTGGAAATTTGATTAGGAAATTTACAAGAGGGGTCAAGCTTTTCCCTCATAGATCCACTGATCAATCTTAGCATCACTAAAAGAGACAATTGCCATGTGTCACCTGGTATAAGACAGTCAGTATAAAGTACACAGAAGCACCTATGAAATAGTACTCTTCCTCAAAGAACTGACCTCAAATCTAATCAAACCTCTACAGGTAACAAGTTTAATAACAGGATAAATGACCACCTTTTACAGCAAATGAAAATCATTAAAAAAGGAAGGGCAGGGCTGGGCATGGTGGCTCACACCTGTAATCCTTGCACTCTGGGAGGCCAAGGCGGGTGGATCGCTTGAGGTCAGGTGTTCGAGACCAGCCTGACCAAGAGCGAGACCCCATCTCTACTAAAAAAAAAATAGAAAGAAATTAACTGGCCAACTAAAATATATATAGGAAAAATTAGCCGGGCATGGTGGTGCATGCCTGTAGTCCCAGCTACTCAGGAGGCTGAGGCAGGAGGATCGCCTGAGCCCAGGAGTTTGAGGTTGCTCTGAGCTAGGTTGATGCCACGGCACTCACTCTAGCCCAGGCAACAGAGCAAGACTCTGTCTCAAAAAAAAAAAAAAAAAAAAAAAGGAAGGGCAGAGGGAGTGCCATGTATGTGTGAGGGATGGTATATTTTAGACTTAAGAACCAGAGTGAGCATCTTATGTGGAACAAGTAAAACTGCAGACTTATTTTTGAGGTATCTAAAAATTCTGACTATTTGTTGACAACAAGAAATCATTAATTTTTAAAAGTATAATATGGTTATGCAAGAAAATATACACTTTTTAGAGAGTAATATTGAAGTATTTGGGGAGGAAAGGACATGGTGTCTGGGGTTTGCTTTAAAATACTTAGAAAAAATAGATTAAAAAGGGAAAAGAAGGGAGAGAGCTGAAATAGCAAAATCTTGATAATGGTTGAGTGTGGTAATAGGTGTGGAGATTCCTTATACCATTTTCTCTACTTTTGCACATTTTGGAAAACTATATGGTAGGGAGATGTTATTACAATGACATAGAAAGTGAAGTCCATTATCATTTTTAGCAGAAGTTTAAGAGATGTGAGAAGTAAATACGCTCAGAAACTCTTATTCCCATGCACTAGGTTTATAGTATTGATTAGTTACTTTAGCCAACAATAATTAAAGTCCCCATCCAATAAGACCAATTGGCAAGTGGGCAAGATACATTTTTAATGAAAGTTCCTAATTCAACTAATCAATGAACCACATTCAGACATACAAGGTAACAGAAGGAAACAGTTGGCTACTTTCTGTCCCAAACTACCTTTTCCATGGTCTTGAGTCCTTGGAAATATTTTGTAGAGCATCTTGGTAATGCTTCCCATAAACTGGTGGGAATCTTGGATTTGCAAAGCCCGTACAACCAGGAAATTCATGTTTCTCAAATCACTTGGATGTCTGGGGGAAATTGGTAAGAGAGAAAAACAACCTACGTAACAGCATCAGGAAGGCACCTAGACTTGCCACGAAGGCGGTACTCCCGGTTTCCTGAGTATCTGACTTGAACGGCAGTTGGAAAGATGGCAGAAAGGCAATCCCCTGTAAATTTGTGATAGAGTAGTAATTCTGGAGCACGGCAATTATGATACAGACACCAGCAATCATGTTCAGAGTCCCTGAAACAACAAATGCATGGCAGGCGTCATGCCTTTGAAGAATTCCCACATATACATTCCAAAGTGCATAGATGCTGAAGCCTCTCCCCATGAGCCCTAGTATGCTGGCAAGCAGCATGAGGTGTTGAGCAATACGACTGTCGAGAGGGAGAAAGTCATCATAGTAGGTGTACTGATGACAAAATTTGGCTGTGCTGATGTTGGTGTGATGGTGGTAGATGCAGACTCTCCACATTCGCACACAGGCAAGGCCAGTGGGGAAGAACGAGGGGTCGTCCATGTGCCACACTCGCCACTCCACGAGGCCCATGGAAGTTGAGGACAGGATCTATCCTGTGGTGGCAATAACAAAACCTGCTACTTGGCGATTGGCACTATTGCTGAGCAAGGGCATGGTGGCAGCGTGCTCAGGGGAACTGCAAACAACACAGGACACGGTGAGGTTGGGACCCTTGGGTCTGGGACAGCACCCCCATGGGTGAGCAGTAGCAGCAGGGAAGTCCTATATTTGAGAAAGGAGACAGTTGACCCTGCCGCTGTGCGGGCAGGAGTACACCCTTGCGAAAACCTTCAGCAAGGCCATTTGGCAATACTTACGGAAAGCCTTAAAATGCACAGATCTTCAGACGGGCTGTTTCACTTCTGGGTATTGGCCCAAGGATAGAATTAAGACTGGCCAGAAATATTTAGCCACAAAGATGGTCATCACAGCACTGTTTCTAATATTGAAAAATGGGAAACAACACCAAGTCCAACAGTAGGGCTCGGTTAGATAATTTATGCTATATCCATGAAATGGAGCTATATGCCAACATTAAAAATAAGCGTGGAATCATACAGTATGTAATATTTTGTGGTTGACTCTTTTCACTTGACATGTTCTCAAGGTTCATGCATGTTATAGCATGTATGAGAAGTTTGGCCTATTCGTTGCTGAATTGTATTCCATTGTACAGGGAGATACACCACAGTTTGTTTATCCATTCATCAGTTTTTTGACATTTCGGTTAGTTCCATGATTTGGTTATTACGAATAATGGTGCAATGAACATTTGTATATAAAACTTTGTATGAATATATGTTCTTGTTTATCTTGTGGAATACCTAGGTGTGGAGTTGGTGCTTCACATGGTAAGTGTGCATTTAACTTCTTAGAAATTGCTAAACTGTTTCCCCAGTGGCTACACCATCTTACATGGCCATCAGCAGTGTACGAAGGTTCCAGTTTCTTCTCCAACATGGGTTATTTTTAGTCATTTTGATAATAGCCATTCTAATTAACATTATATGTGACCAAAAGAAAGATGTTCACAATGTATCAAGTATAAACAGCATGTTACAAAATAGTGTGCATGATACATCATAGATATGACTTGGATTGGAAGGCTGTATGGTAAGTTACTAAGAGAAATTTTTAACTGGGTTTGGAAGGTTATAACTTTTTAAAGCTATTTGTATTGTGAAAAATTACATACATACAGAAAAGCATACAATGTCTAAGTGAGCAGCTCAATGAGTTATGATGGGGCAAACACCCATGTAGCCACTACTTAGTTTAAGATATGTAATAATTCACTTCCTGAATCTAAAATGCAGGTAACAAAACCATAATTATATACAGTAATATCTGATTTTTTGCTAATAACATATGCTGGGAAGATACAAAACAAGATGCATCTGAATACTGGGATTACTAACGATTTTTCTTTTTCTGTTTTAAGGTTAAAGACTATTACTTTTTTAATTGGAAAAAAGGGTGGCACATACAGAGATACAAACAGAGAAATGTACTTGTTAGTGACTATCAAGAGCAATAAAAACATGGGTGTCTTCCAACCCAATCTCCCACTTCTTGGAATCAATTCTAGGGGACGAATCAGACAGTGTGATCAAAGCTCCTGGGCAATGATGATCACAAGCAGTGTTACTGATACTAGGGGTAAGAGAAATCCAGAGACCAGTAATATGTGGATCAGTATGGATGCTTAAGTAAATTTCCTAATTCCATGTGACAGAACATAGTTTTCAACCGTTTACAATGAATTCTTCAAAAATATTTTAATGACAGGAAGTCCTCACTGTATGTTCAGAGAGGAAACAGATGCAAAAGAATGTATAAATATGTATGTTGTTATGTATGTTCTGGGGTGTGTGTGTGTGTGTGTGTGTGTGTGTGTAATTGACCACAGTTTTGTTTTTAAAAGACACCTACGTACATACGCATAAAAGTTTGGAAGGCAGTACTTGGGCTGTCATCTCTGGGTGGTAAAATACTCATTTTCAGCTAGATATGGTGGCATGCCCAGAGACAGAACTGGGCCCAGTTCTGGCTTTCTTGAATGCTGTGCAATTGCTCGTCTCTGCCTTTTCTCCTCCTCAAGTTAAAGCTTCCTTCTGGTCTCTGTCATCATTGTTGGTACCTCTGCAGCTTACCTTTGAGATACTCCACTCCCAATCACTGTCACCCCAAGCCAGATCAACAACGCACCAGGTGAGAAACCAAGGCCAATATGGACGTTTGTGGACTGACTGACCCAGCTGAGGAGTCCTCATAGTCCAAAGCCTTATATTCCAGGGGGCTGTAAACCCAGCAGTCCAAAGGTTCTATTTCCAGCTACATCCTATCAGCTCTCATGTCATTGAGGTTGATTTGGGTAGGCCAGCCACTTGCAAGGTTTTAACATCTCAACCTAGAATTTTCATTTGAAAAGCAGGACTAATCTTGATTTTTAACTTTTTTCTTAAAAAAAGAATAATTTTAGACTTACACAAAATTGCAAAATAATACTGAGAATTTTTCTATGCCCTTCATTCCAGCTACTCCTAACGTTAAGATCTTACATATCCATGGTACTATTATCAAAACCTGGAAGTTAACATTGATATAATACTATTAACTAAATTATAGCTCTTATTTAAATTTCACCATTTTTACCATTAATATCCTTCCTTTTTCTGGTCAAGAAACTAATCCAGCATCTCACATTGTAGTTTTCACTTTGTTGTCCAGGCTGGAGTGCAGTGGTGTGATCATAGCTCACTGCAACCTCAAACTCATGGACTCAAGTGATCCTTTTGCCTCAGCCTCCTGAGTAGCTGGGACTACAGGTGTGTACCACCCCACCCAGATATTTTTTTCTATTTTCAGTAGAGACAGGGTCTCTCTTTTCCTCAGGCTGGTCTTGAACTCCTGACCTCAAGTAATCCTCCTACCTTGGCTTCCCAGAGTGCTGGGAATAGAGGCATGAGCCACCTCACCCGGCCCCCACATTGTTATTGGTTGTTGTATCTCCTTAGTCTCCTACAATCTGTGATGGTACCTCAGTATTTCATTGTCTTTCATCACCTTGATACTTATAAAGAATACTATCCAGATGTTTTGTAAAATGTCCATAAATTTTCATTTGCCAGATGTTTTTTCATGACTTAAAAGAGGTTATGAATTTTGGTATGAAAATGCTAGTATGAAATGATGCTGTGTCCTTCCCAGGGAATCATATCAAGGGGCTCATGAAGTCTATATGTCTTATTACTGGTGATGTTGACCTTGATCACTTGGTTCAGGGGATACCTGCTGATTTCTCCAGAGTAAAGTTGTCTTTCTTTGTACTTGATCATTCTCTTGTATTTCATACATATTATGGGGGAATTACTTTGAGACTATGCAAATCCATTGTCCTCCCCCTTTCACCCACTGACTTTAGCATTCATCAGTAGATCTTGCCTGCAACAACTGTTGCTGTGGTATTCTAATTGTGATTTTGTGTCTCCTTTTTCTTCTATATTTATTGGTTGGAATTTCTTTGTAAGGAAGAGTTGTCACTTCTTCCCCATTTACTTATTTATTCAAGTACTTAGATCAGCATGGCTATTTATTTTGTTCTGTGGATAAAATTCAATATTACTGTTACCTATTTTGTTTCTTGAATTGTTTCAGCTTAGGCTGTTAGGAGCTTTTCCACATTGGCTCTGATATTCTTTCTTTTCTTTTCTTTTCTTTCTTTCTTCCTTTCTTTCTTTCTTTCTTTCTTTCTTTCTTTCTTTCTTTCTTTCTTTCTTTCTTTCTTTCTTTCTTTCTTTCTCTTTCTCTCTTGCTCTCTCTCTCTTTCTTTCTCTTCTTTCTTTCTTTCTTTTTCTTTCTTTCTTTCTTTCTCTTTCTTTCTTCCTTCCTTCCTTCCTTCCTTCCTTCCTTCCTTCCTTCCTTCCTTCCTTCCTTCCTTCTTTCCTTTCTTTCTTTCTTTCTTTCTTTCTTTCCTTCCTTCCTTCCTTCCTTCCTTCCTTCCTTCCTTCCTTCCTTCCTTCCTTCCTTCCTTCCTTCTTTCCTTCTTTCTTTCTTTCTTTCTTTCTTTCTTTCTTCTTCTTTCTTTCATTTTTTCTGAAACAGAGCCTCGCTCTGTCATCCTGGCTAGAGTGCAGTGGTGTGATCATACCTCACTGCAACCTCAAATTCCTGGGCTCAAGCCATTCTCCTGGCGCAACCTACTGAGTAGCTGGGACCATAGGTGTGTGCCATCACACTTGGCCAATTTTTGTAATTTTTGTAGGGATGGGGTCTCACTCTTGCTCAGGCTGGTCTCAAACTCCTGGCCTCAAGCAGTCAATCCTCTTATGTTGGCCTCCCAAACTGAGCCACCACTCCCAGCCTGGCTCTGGTATTCTTTAAACATGGCTACATTCTTTTCTGAGCACTCCTTACCTTCTGGTACCACAAGGCCCATTCTTCTATTTTCTCTGTCCTAGACCTGGAATCAACCGTTTCATCAAAGTGTCCCAGTTCCTTCTATTGAGAACAGTAGGACTAAACTGAATTTTATCACCACACTGAGAACCAAACTGTTCAGAAGGGTTGACTCTTGTTAGTTTTTTGGGATTCCAGTTGGCACATTAACCAAATGCCTTAGTTCAACCAATGCACATTGAAAAAAATTAACTGCCAGGCAGACTGGCATTTGTGGCGCGGTTTGTCTCTTTCTGTAATCTTTTTGGGGTTCTGGCCTCTACCCCAGACTTGTATACCCGACTGCCCACCTGACATCTCCACGTGGCCGTCTACTAGGTATTGCAGATTTAATACATCCAAACCAAACTCCCCAGCTCTCTTCCTCTCCTTGCCTCTTTCAGCCTCTACTGAAGTATCATCCTCCCACTGGGGCCCTTCCTCACAATCTCCTAGAAGTGGCACTTCACATGCCATCGCTGCTCACTCCCTCTCTACTTACTTTCTCAACATCTGGCGGCTTGCCCTGCCTTACCCAGCATCTTCCTTGCCTTACCCGTTTCGTGCGCTGCTGTGCCGTGGCCCTTACTACATTGCTTGGCGCAGAGGAGGTGCGTGTGGGTGGGTGAGTCAGTGAGTGAACGCAGGGGATCCCTGTGTGTGGTGACAGCTCTTGAATCCTCTGGTCTAGAGGATTGCTTCCCGACTCCAGCTCCTTGCCTCCTTCCTGGTAACGCACAGTTGCTTTCCTCTTCCTGCCTACTTCTTTGAGGGCAGCAGACATCCAGAGTGCAGCGAGCCTCTTGCCATCACTGTCCTCTCCTTCCTGTCTACATATCTCATGAGACCTTACTTGGAAACTGGGTCTTTAAAGAGGTAATCAACTTTAAAAGGTCATTAAGGTGGGCTCTGATGCAAGGTGACTTGTGTCCTTATAGGAAGAGGAGAAGAGCTGCACAGAGGGAAGACATTTTTGGAGCATCTACTATGTGCGAAACACTCCCCTGGGTCCGGGAAGGGAACAGCAGAGCTCACATGCTTCTCCTCAGGGAAGATCCACTTTGGAAGGGGAGATAGATTTTAAAGTGACAAATGAAGACAGGAGAAACAGGCATGTGAGTCAGGTACAAACACATACTGCAGGAGAGCAGAAGATGGAGAGATGAAGCCACATGGGGAAAGGAGAAGTTCTTTGAGGGAAAATTGTCCTAACTAAAACTAAAGGAAGAGTCCAAGTGTTAGAAATGGGACGGTGTGTACCTGTAGTCCCAGCTACTCAGGAGGCTAAGGCTAAAACTAAAGGAAGAGTCCAAGTGTTAGAAATGGGACGGTGTGTACCTGTAGTCCCAGCTACTCAGGAGGCTAAGGCAGGAGGATTGCTTGAGCCCAGGAGCTCAAGCTCAGCCTGGGCAACAGAGACCCCATCGAAGGAAGGAAGGGAGGAATGGAGGGAAGGAAGGAAAGGAGGCACGGAGGGAGGGAGGGAGGAAAGAAAATTTATTAAAAAGAGAAATGGGAGCAGGGAAGGCCACTGTCAGGTGCCTGCATTGAATTGAATGCCAAGGTCACAATCCATATCCAGGCTGATATCAGAAGTCCTATTCTAATGGCCAGCACATTCCCCGCACGTGCCAAATTCATAGGATGTATTTATTTTGGCCAGATAATCCTGGACGAATTGTTCTGAAGGGACAGTTTTGCTGGCACCCAGGCAGGAACCTGAGAGTAGGGCGAGTGAGTTTACTGGAGTGTATGCGGCTTGTGGGGGATGACTTTGGGAATACTCGCCGGAGGTTGCCCACTGGAACGTGCAAGGTCACAGGACTCCTTGCTGAAGAGGGAAATTCAAGCGAGTGTTACAGATGGCACGCCGCCTCAGCAGGCAGTGATGTGGACGATGGCTCACTCTGCAGGCCAGGGACGTGGGGCAACGGAGCCCACCAGTGCTTGATATGGTACATTCATGAGAATCATGTTGTGAAGGGAACGGAGGTTCATTAATGAGTTACAGTCCTGGCTCCCTCTGGAGTCCCAGAGATGGGGAACACTGACTCTGTCTCTTGCGGTAAGAGATCTAGTGGTGCCAGCAAAGCCACAGTAGGGAAGTCGCCTTGTCCTCAACTCCAGTCAGCACATTCTGCAAAAGAGCATGCATCCAAGCCCCCGTCCTCTTGCGGGAAACCCAACAGAATAAGCACTTCCTTCCGGGAACAGCGCACTCAGTGAGGTAGTTTTCCCAGCAGCAGGGAGGAGCAGTGAGGGAGTCAAGGCAGTTTGAAAGGGGAGCAGTTGTGACGACACCCCCAGCACGTGGGACCAGAAGGAGAGGGAAGATGCGGCTGCGGAGGAAGGGGCCATAAACGATGGGGCCACAGATGTTTGTGTTTGGATAACTGCATTTCAGAGCAAGTGTAATCCTGGGCATTTTGTGTTTTGCATTTGAAAATATCTTTTCTGGGAAGGGGTGTGTAGGCTTCACTAGATGTTAAAGAGACCTGTGCACAAATGAGATTAGCAAGCTCTGCTTTCCCAGGTGCCCGCCCGCAGGGGCCGCAGTGAGACAGGCCAGCAGCAGCCAGGGTGCTGTGATGCTCCAGATCTGAGACGAGGACACACACACACACACACACACACACACCCCATATACACACACATCACCTATGTACACACTCCCCTATACACACACACACACACAGACCCCTGTCTACACACACGCCCCCCTATGCATACACTCAGACGTGCGTGGAGAGGGGCGTGTGCACACACTGAGGAAGAAAGATCCATCACAGGTAAACGTTACAGAGCGATGTGCATTTTATCGTCTCCTTTGTGTAAATATGTAAGGACATACCTGGCTTCTTTCCATGCAAAATTCTGCAAGGACAGCACCTGCACCACCACGGGCAGTCCCCGCGATGGGTGTGGGGTCTGGGAGGGGAGGGCAATGCCCTGCTCACAGTATGTCTTTGGGCACAGTGTCCGTACCATTCGCATGCCTGGTTTCCATTCGTGAGGCAGAGATGAGAATGAGAGAGACATGCACACAGAGACAGAGACAGAATGAGAGAGAAAGTGGGGGGAGATTCCTTGCAAAGAAAGCTGTTCAAAATACTTTTCTAAGTAAAAACCTCAGTTGCAGAAGAGTTTGTATAGAAGTGGTCCCATTTCTGTGAAAGTTAAGGAAAATATATAATACACATTTATGTAAAATGCACAAGATATATATTTGTGGATATACATATATAACATGCTCATGATAGAGTTTCTGGGTGCGGGAGATGGGTAACAGTGGTCACCTCTGGGAAGTGGGGCCGGGCTTGGGGGCTGCAGAGAAGCTGTTCTCTGCTTCAGAGAAGTGCAGGCGTAGGGACGGCTCTGAAAAGCTGCCCTGGTGCGGGGCCGGTCTGCGTCTGGAGGGGACCCTGCACTGGTGAAGGCAGCAGCACACGCAAACAGGCTTCTCCGGGACACCCTCACCCGCGTTGTCAGGACGTAGGCAAGACTAATGCTCAGCAAGGGGAGTTGTGACCGAGAAACTGTCTCCAGGCTACTGTCTATTCTCTCTGCACTGTCACCTGAGAGACTTCATGTGCACAGCAAGGCAGCCACGTGTCTCCTCCCCTCTCCCTTCCGTGACCTGGCACCTCCTCCCCCCAGGAGCCCCACGCCCGTCCCCGTTCTGTGTGGTATAAACACTTCAGTCGTCTGGCCCTTCTTACAGTCTCGTGTTTTGAGTGGCTCCCGTGCACATGTGCACGTTAACACATTTGCATGCTTTTTCTCCTCTTAATCTATTGTGTGTTTTATAGACTCAAATTATCAAAACTTTGGGTGGGGGTAGGAAAATTCTCTTCACCCCTACCGAGAAGTGCCTTGCGTTTAGTATTCTGCAAATCGCTGTTATGTTGGGCTCAGTAGAAGGTACCAGGAGTCACAGCTACTTCTGCATTCGATCTTTTGACATCAAATGACAAGGAGCCTCTAGAAAGCTCCACTGTACACTCATGAGAGGAGGAGAGTGAAAAAGGCACAAAACGTAGTATTGTGAAAATAATTTTGACCTTGTGGACCCCACCCACACACTGCATGCCCCAAAAGAGCCTTGGAGACATTTGGGGCCTCCAGATCACACTTTGAGACCCACTCTTCTATGAGCTTCATGTTCATCTACACGATTTAATGCCCCAAACAACCCTTCCAAGTGGGCAGTACTCTTATCCCCATCTTAGAGTTGAAAGGACTAAGGACAGAGAGGTTAAGTAACTTGTCTCAAGTCACACAGGAAGCCAGTGGTGGAGCCAGATAGCCGACCACAGACTCCATCCTCTTACCACAGCATTTGTGGGTGAGGTGGGAGCAGGTTCGATTAAGGCCTGAGGTAGGAGTCATCTGGGAAAGGAAGGGCCCCCCGTCCTCTGAGCTGAGGGAGGAGGCGAAAGCTAGGGTACGACTTTCGGACTCCCGCACACTGGGCACCTTTCCCAAACCACTGAGTCACAGGTGGCACAGATATTATAACAGCTCCCTGGGTGGTGCCCACGTGCAACTAGGCGGACAAGCCACTGAGGCAGAGCAAAGATATTCTGAGAGGTGGGGGACGGGAAGACCATCAGCCCAGGCGGCCTCTGTTGGATTGAGGGGCGTGCCCCACTGCAGCGGGGAACAGACTAGAACAAAAAGCCGTCAGAGACTGGGCAATGAATGCAGTCAGGAAACTAAATGATATTTTAAATACATAACCTCAACGCCATTAGGGTGGCTACTGTTTAACAAACAACCCAGAAAGTAACGAGTGTTGGTGAGGATGTGGGGACACGGGAACCCCTATACATTGCTGGTGGGCAGGCGAACTGGCGCAGCCGATGTGGAAAACAATATGGCAGTTCCCCAAAAAACTAAAAATAAAACTACCACCCGATCCGGCAACTCAGCGTCTGGGTATAAACCCACAAGACGCGACAGCAGGGACTCAAAGAGATATTCACAGCACCATCATTCACAACGGCCAAAGGGTGGGCGCTGACCCCAATGGCCATAGGCGGGTGAACTGATAAACACAATGTGCTCTAGCCGTACAGTGGAGTATTATTTAGCCTTAAAAAGGAAGGAACATCTGACACATGCTGCAACATAATGAACCTTGAGGACATTGTTTCCTGAAATAACCCAGTGACAAAGGGACAAATACTGTATAATTCCACTCATGTGAGGTACCCAGAGAAGTCAGATTCGTGAGTCAGAAAGCAGACTGGCGGCTGCGGGGCCAGGGCGTGGGGAGCTGCTGCTGGCTGGGTAGAGTTCCCGCTGTGTGACACGAGAAGCGTTCTGGAGGCTGTTGCCCAACAAGGAGAATGTACTTAACACTATAAAATATTCACCTAGAAATAGGTGTCATTTATGTTACGTGCATTTTACCACACCATATGAAAATATACAACAAAGATGGGCTGAGCCTCTACTGACCTGTGATAGGGTCTGCACATGATCCGGCAAGCGGGAGCGGGCGCCAGCTCACTGGGCCCGCGGCTCCTTGGAAGCTGCCTGGCTCTGCGTGGCTGCCTGAGACCTGGGCCACACTGTGGCCCTTCTCCCGGGCCCTCCCCTCGGCCTCGCACTCATGCCCCCATTGCCTAGCGCCCTCACCTTCCAGATTCCCTGTGGTCACAAAGGCCATGGCAGCGCCCACTCTCTTGTGGCCACCGCACGGTCCTGGTTTCCTTTCTTCATCATGTTTAGCCTTCAAGGGTGGGGTATGTTTACTAACGGACCTTCAGGGTCCCCTTGCAAGATCCATCTGAGCTAGCCTGGCTCCTAATCAGGTCCTCTCTGCTCCCCCTGAAATGCTATCTCCCAATACCACCTGGAGGCGATCCATTTTTTAAAGCAACAGCAAAATCTAAGTGCAGGTGTTAGTAGAAGTGGCACCACCTCTTTGGCTGTCAAAGCCACTGACAAGCAACGCATTAGGAGAGACACTGTCATTCATGGGAAACGGCCTCCTTCTAGTTGAGTCTCAGGTTAGAGGCTTGTCGGGACGTGGTACACATGGGTAAGACAAGTAGGATGTGTAAGGTGATTCCTAACTTGTGAGAAATTGGCTTGCTAAGATTGCGGATAGCTTCAAAAGGAGCTCCTGGAAGAAATGAGGCTGCCAAAAAGGCAAATGATGTCAGCTAGCCAGCACTGAGGACTAAATGTTATATAGAAGCCCAAATTCCACTGCAATCTTTTGCTTAAAGTGTTTTCCACAATAAGGAATTTATCCCAAGCAAATGAGCAGAAATATGTACAAAGATATAAGTGCAAAGCACACCCAATGAAGTTTGTAACTGAGATGACAGCTGGGACCGAAAGGAAAAATCCTAAAACCACATTTAGAGACTATGTCCACAAAACCACTTTCTATCCTCGTAATGGGATATCATACAACGACTCAACACTATGTTGAAGAATAATTAAGGGAAAAGTTCCCAATATTGCTAAGAAACAGATTTCAAAAGTATTTGATTAGTATAATCTTGTTTCTTAAAAAAAGCAAAAGGGAGAGATGGAGAAAGGAAACGAAGGGAGGGAAGGAGAGAAGAAAGGAAGGGAGGGAGGAGGGAGCAAGGGGAGGAGCGAGGGAAGGAAGGAGGGAAGGAAGCAGGGGAGAAGGGAAGGAGAGATGAAGGGAGTGAAGGAAGGAGAGGAGGAGGGAGGGAAGAAGGGGAGGAAGGAGGAAAGGAAGGAGGGGAGGAAGGAGCGAGGGAAGGAAGGAAGGAAGCAAGGGAGAAGGGAAGGAAAGATGAAGGGAGGGAGGAAGGAGAGGAGGAGGGAGGGTAGAAGGGGAGGAAGGAGGGAAGGAAGGAGGGAGGGAAGGAAGGAGGGGAGGAAGCAGGGGAGAAGGGAAGGAAAGATGAAGGGAGGGAAGGAAGGAGAGGAGGAGGGAGGGTAGAAGGGGAGGAAGGAGGGAAGGAAGGAGGGAGGGAAGGAAGGAGAGGAGGAGGGAGGGTAGAAGGGGAGGAAGGAAGGAGGGAGGGAAGGAAGGAGGGGAGGAAGCAGGGGAGAAGGGAAGGAAAGATGAAGGGAGGGAAGGAAGGAGAGGAGGGGGGGAGAAAGGAGGGAGGGAGGAGAAGGGGAGGGGAGAAGGGGATATGTGGATAGGTTAATTAGGTGGGAAAAGACTTTGCAGATGTGATTAACTTGAGGATCCTGACACAGACAGATGGCCCTGGAAGGTCTGGGCGGGTCCCACGTCATCACAAGGGGGCCTGTGAGAGGGCGGCAGCCTGGTGAGGGCAAGGAGATGAGGGAAGCAGGGTCAGAGAGGGATGAGAGGACGCTGAACCGCGGGCGCCGCCCGTTCTCGGAGCCTCCAGAAGGGGCGCCGCCCGCCGCCGCCTTGCCCTGAGCCCGGCGCGGCGGGTCTCAGACTTCTGACCCTGAGAGCAGCGACGGAGCGAACTATGCCATTGCAGACCACAAGCGTGCGGTCGTTGGTCAGGGCGGCAACGGGAAACCGGCACATTGCCGGTGCGTGGCTGCGGACCCGTAAACGACTTTATTTGGTTTTTGTTGTCCTAGAAGGTGTTTTTCTGCTTTTCCGTACTGATGATTGGTTTCCCCGGACTCGCTCTCGGGGCCTCACCTGGCTGTGACAACTCTGGACACCCAGACGGAAGAGGCTGAGGGGTGGCAGGGTGCTGGGGGCGGGGGAGATCGGGAGGGTAGAGGTCGAGGAAGCAACACCGAGAGCATGGCCCCGGTGGAGTTAAAGCGCCTCGCAACGTCTTCCTCAGCAGCATCAGCTTCTTGAGCCAGCCTGCTGTGCGTGACGATAGCAGCACTTACCCTGCCCTTGCTGGGCGTGCCGGGACGTGGAAGGGGACGTGGAAGGTCTTCATGCGCTGCACACAGGGCGAAAGCTCGTGCCGCAGCGGCTGCACCGCATGGCTGCTTCATGTAGGCCTGCATTTAATAACCACGTATCAATTATTCACCTACTTTGCACCAGGCAGACAAACACGCACAAGCAGGGCACCCACCCTCGAGGGCTTAACGTTCAGTGGGCAAGTCTTTTATGTAAACTCATAAACTCAGTAAACTGGTGCAGGCGCCGGGCTTAGAAATAAAAGCATGATCCACGTACACAACACCGGTGGTATTACACGGGACCCTTTGTGTACGACAGCATGTTGCAACTCCACTTTAAAGCTCTTGGGCACTAGATTAAAGTGCCACAGGGTTACAAGGTACGAGAAAAGGGTCTTCGGGTGAGGACGAAGAACACTCTCCCTTAAAATTAAAAAAAAAAAGTACTTTTCATTTAGAAATCAATTTAGCCTTAACAAAAAAAGTTGCAAACAGCACAAGCATTCTTCACTCAGATTTTCCAAATGGAAACCACTCACAGAACTGCAGGACAATGACCTAAATCAAGACATGCACATGCACGTGATGCCATGACCTACAGATCTGACTCAACTTCACCAGTGGGCCAGCCAGCGTCCTTTTCCTGCTCCAAGAGCCCGTCTGGGACCATTGGTCAGGTCACCTTTGCCCCTAACGTTAAACTATCTTCTATCACCTTGACAGTGTTTAAGATAACTGGTCGTATGTTCTTTGAAAAAGAACTTCCCTCACTTTGGATTTGTCTGACATATTTCTGGCAAGAATCCCTCAGAAGGGAGGCCGCGCCCTTCTTGGAGCAGCAGCCCATGTACAAGGCTCGTTCCCGGTGTAGCTGGCGCTGGAACCGCCACAGGCGTTCTTGGGATCTGGCTGGGAGCTGGGATAATAAGCTTGGGTTTAGTGGGATATGTCCCTGTGGGTTGCCGCGACTCAAGACACAGCATATGCAAGAATAAACACACCACGCACGTGTCCTCTTTCGATGGAAAGCGCAGAACACAGAAACACTCAGACCACCTGTACCTGCAGGCACGAACCCGTGGCGGGCCAGCGAACAGGTCTGAAAGTGGATCGAACGTTTGCCGTGTCCCCACGAGTCAGACTGCGCATCAGTGTGCCCGACGCATCTTGTCGTGATGGAGTCCCACGGGTCCACGCCAAAGAGCAGACAAGACTGTCGCCAAGGTAGCACACCAGCTCGACGCACGAGTGCCAGCCGTGAGTCACGGCACCCGGCACACGGACCATTGGATTATGCAATTGCACATTCCGACACCACAGCAGCAACTTAGACTACATTTGAATTGCTCCTGTGTGTGAATTTCTTGGTCATTTCAAACCTCAGGACAGGCTGAAGCAGCCTTGTAGAAGCCAAAACCAAAAACAGAACTAAAATAGGAGTATTTGTCTGCTTTTTAAGTGTCTGTAATGTGTGAATTTTTCCCACTCAAAATATTCACCCTTCAACCTAATTTTGAATCGTTTTCCTTAGAAAGTGTCTTCCCACAAGTCCAGTGGCCTGACCTTCGGGTGTCACAACTCTGCTCCATCACAGAAGCATTTCTCATCCCACCAACCAGAGGAAGCCGACTGCCTCTGTCTGGCGGTTCCGGCAGGTCTGCTCCGAGGCACGGACGGCCACTCCTCCAGCTTGAGATAGAATGATGAGAATGGCATTCATCTGCAGGTGGGGGACCTGCGGCCTTAAGGCTACCTGTGGCCTTCCTGCTCTTAAGTGCGGCCTTTTGACTGAAGCCAAATTGTACAGAACAAATCCTTTTATTCAAAGGGGTGCAGCAGAGACAGATGAAGCTTTTCTTGCCTCCTTCGGTGCTTAAAAAAGCACAATGTTGAAATCAGAAGGCTGCAGGTTCCCCACCCTTGCGCGGGGCAGTGATGCCTGCTCGGAGCCAGGCAGGGGCTTTAAGCGCATGAACACGTGTCAACCCCTGAGAGGAAACTGGGCTCACGGAAGCTAGGTCACGTGCTCACCACCACACAGCACAGAAGTGACAGAGGTGGCTTTGCTCCAGCCAACCTGGCTCTGTGTCCTGGGTGCTTTGGGGCCACCCCATGTGAGCAGACACTGTTGGGGGAAACCCTCCGTGGCGCCCACCCTTCACACCTCCCTGTAGCCACCCTCTGCCGTGTGACTTTACGGGTCCTTCCACTGAAGAGGTCGAGCCTGGTCCACACCCTGGGGTGCTGGATTTGGCCACGCGATGTGCTTTGCCAACAGGTCAGCAGGCGACATAGGATCAAAGCTGTGACCAGCGCCCCCGTCACTGGGCTCGTTCTCTTGTGCACCTGCTGTGGACACACCAGGCCAGACTGCTGGTCCCAGGAGGAAGAAGAGGGGTGCACGGCACAGAGCCCTGCCTGGCTCAGCCGCAGACAGACAAGTCCATGGGCTGAGTACTTCGTCACACTGAGTGCTGCTGAGATTTTACAGCCATTTGTTCCACAGCACTATTGGGGCAACAGCTAACTGGCATGACCTGTGTCCCCGACCTTTTCCTGACTACACTCTCACTGGCCTTAGACTGGCACAAATCAATTACACACATATAACCAATGCCACGGTTTACTCAAATGGTTGAAGATGAGAATCTGACATATGGCGAGGATACTCGGATTCTTTTTTTCAAAAACCTGTAACACAGGTAAATCAAAGACACGCTCCATTCACTTGAAGAGACTATTTATTTTGTTAAAGTCAAGCAGGCTGATCTGGCGATAGGTAAGTGGTAAGCGTCGAGCACGAAATCTGTACACATCTGCCATGGTGGGCTGACGGGCGCGCAGGCCGCGGGCAACAGCCCACTCTGCAGGGCGTCTACAGCTGCACCACAACGGAGGGCAAGTGGGGACAGCCACCACCTAAGAATGCCAAGAGCTGACCATTAGCACCAGATTGTTCTCATGTGCAAGTATATACAGAGTTAGACACAGACTCACTAGAATCTTTGGGTCCCTGCCAACCAGACACTCAAGAGGCAAACAGGGGGGATGCACAAGACAGCTGTCATTACATGTGCTTTGCTAAAAGGGTACTCGAGCATTATATATTGCTATGTAGAAGAGGAAGTCCTAAAAAGACATCAAAAGCCTGGGTACAAACACACAAATTTGATTATTCACATTTTATACGTGTATCATCAAAACGACCACAATACTGTATTTGAGGGGGGAGAATGACAGGTGAAAGCTTTGTCAAATGAAGTACTCTGCTATGACCCGGGCTGTCTCTCCGAGGACAAAGTGGAGGCTGGTGGACGGCCAGCTTCGCCTCTGACCAACGTTCACAGCCAGTGACCTCCATGTGGGGAGGAGGACGCTTCATCGGCAGAACAGGGATGTTTCAAGGTAGCGAGGGCTTGATTTAACAGGAATAAACACTGCCGGAAAGACATTTATCCTTTCGACACTGGCAGGCTGCCAGAAAGGCGGTGTACTCACCGCCTGCGTTGCCAGAGCCTGCCGGCGTGGACGCCGACGCAGCGCCTGTGTGGTCCGGCTCCGCAACGCCGGCTCGGCCAGTGCGGACTCCAGGCCTTAAGACGTGTGTGTGTCTGTACGTGTCTGTGCGCTTTGGTGAGGCTGTGGGCACCGCTGACAAAGGGAACTCTACCCTGCTGGACAACTTGTTTCGTGGGAATAAGGGGAAATGAGGATTTAAATGGCTCCCTGACTGAACGAACGCCCTAATATCACCTACACATGAAGGCCTCGATCGGAGAGTCACTCACCACTGACCATGCATTTAAGTAGAGGAACAGTTTTCAAAGAAATACACCAAATCTACAATTATTAGATAAAAATACGTAAGTTACGACCAAGCTATCAACGGATGAACATCTTTTCATGTGCTTATTTGCCGTGCATACACCCTCTTTGGTGAAGTGTCTATTCAAGTCTTTTGCCCACTTTTTAATTAGGCTGTTTGTTTCCTTACTGTTGCGTTTTGAGAGTTCTTTATAAATCTTGGATACAAATCCTTTGGCAGATACAGGATTTGCAAACATTTCCTCCCAATCTGTGACCTGTCAATTGGAAACTGACAGCAAGACAGTGCTTTTTTAAAAAAAAGAAAAAGGCTCTTTTTAGAATCTTGCCATTTCAACCAATAAAAAGGGCACAGAACCTTTAAACTCTGTGGCAGAAAAAGGTCAACTTTAGTTGTATAGTCCATGGGACCTCTGAAAAACTGGAGGAAGGGGTCTTACAGTACACGGAATGTGGCCCTCGTGGTAACTGACTGGAGGCAAAAAGAGCAAAGTAGCCAATTATCATTCACGACCACACTCATACGAAAAAATGCTCTGGGCGGGGTGCAGTCACTTAAAAATATTCTGGGTCTTGGGAAATAGATAACAACCATATGATCACTGGACATACTTTTAACCAAGTAATTTGCTTTGCAGGAAAACATCATCCAAACTGTGATGTCGAGTGAGAATTCTGGACTAAAGCCACTTGTTGGCTTTTTGCGTGTGTTTTAAAGCATGCACGTTATTTCTTTAAGTGGCGATTTTAATCCTAGAATGAGGGAACCCAAGACGTAGGTTGTTCATTTCACAGTTGGTTTTTAACCACTAGAAAACTATTCATCCTTCCAAATGTTAATAAGTTATCATCATCACCATCATCATTTTTGCTGGGTCAGAGAACATCATACATGACAGACGACGAATGCTCACACCATTAACAAGCAGGGACAAAACACGGCAGTCCATGCCCCGACGAATCCGAGGAGAAGACACATGCCAGGGCCTCCCCTCTCATGCACCTAATGACACACTGGTGGCTTCCCAGGCGGCTGGTTCAGCATCTGAAGACGGGCGAGCGGCGGCTTTACCACGGAAAAGGACGGCTCGCATGCACCACCGGCCCAGCCCGCACCAGCACGGCGGGAGGGAGCTCCCTGGCCAACAGCGCCTGGCGGCAGGTGTGCTTACGTTTAAAGGAACACAGCTGACAGTGAGCCACTCTGCTCAGTGTTCAAAAGGAAACTAAAAAATTAAATAAATCATCCCAAACAAACACAGAGTTATTGCTTTTCTAATAGCCCCTTTGCTAAAGGAGGAGTCTCTCTCCAGGATATAAACACAGGTTGGGTTTTCACTGGCATCCTTGGGGACGGGGCTTGGCAGCCCCACGTTTAGCCTCTGCTGGGGACGGACCTCTTATTTGCCTCTTTCCGGCTGAAGGCTGTCAAACAAGCACTTCAGCTGCTCTTCCCCGAGGTGTATTTTGTCTTCCAGCTCCCGCTGCTCGATGATGAGCGCGGACTTCATCTTCACAAAGTGCTCGTAGTCCGCCAGGCTCTCCTCGCCGAGATAGCTGGCCAGGATGTCCAGGACGACGCGCTCCCTGCGGTCCAGGTTCTCCTTGAGTTCCTTGGCGTCCTCGTGCTGCTGGACGAGCACTCTCTGCTTCTCGAGCAGGGATTGCTGTCGAGAGAGAGAAACAAGCCCATGAGCAACGGCACGAAAGCAGGGGCTCTGGCCACCCTCGAAAACGCCGGTGCCTTTGGGGGCTGGCCCCGTGGCTGCCCATCAGATTGTCAGTGGAAACCCTGATGCCACCACAGACCCGAAGGGATCTACACAGAAATCTTCGGGAAGCAGGTGGCACGAGCCTGGTGGCTGTGGCAGGCTCCAGTCCAGCCCTCCCGAAAGCCGCCCCTGGGCCTGTCTGGGTTTCCTTCCATTGTCTGCACCTCAATCTCTTCCCACTTACCTGGACGGCTAACAGAAACAGTGGTGAGCAGAAGCGTCACCAAGGGAGTAAAATGACAGAACTCGGAGATGCTCAAAAGGAGCCTCAGACTCAGGGACCCTACTGGCACCAATGCCCTTTCCACGCCAACACTGTGAGGAAACTGGCAAAGGGGAAACTCTAAAGAAATCCCGGGGCAGGATTTCTCAACCCTCCGGGCAGAAGGCGAAGAAGCCCGCGAGTGTATCTGCAGACCAGGACACGCGAGGCAGGACCGCGGACGGGCAGCAGCCATCGCTTCCCTCGCTCCACACGAGGGTCCTGCTCTGGGGAACACTGACAACCCCTTCCCCAAACACCGCCCTCACAGTCGTTCTCTCTGCTGGAAGAACACGCACCTCGTTTCCCTACAGACTCTGACTTGAATGAAAACTAGGAGAGGACGAGAGGAATGTAGGCTGGAGGATGGAGGTGTGAGTCCCTGACTCTTATCCGGGCACCGGGACAGCCACTCTGTTGCTGTGCCGCTCTGCAATGCTGCACGACGCTCACCAGTGGCCACAGGTGGGCATCGGAGGATGCTGGGGCCCTTTGCCAAACGCCAGACACACAGAGAGGGTGCAGCAGAGAGAAGCTGTTGCCACTGTCGTGACACAGGGCTGCCGACGGAGCCTGCTCTTGGTGTGCGGCTTCCACGATGTGCTGTGACCACACCATCTTTCAGAGTACCCTGCCCGCTCGTGTGGAACACCCTGCTTCTCAGGCGTGTGTGACACAGAGGCAAGAGGCAAGGCAAAGCAAATCAATTCCAAACAAAGGGGGCACACATTGAAGGTTCTAGAAATGTGGTTCAGGGTGCTGAAGTCAGCCAGGCTCATGGGAACCTAGAAGCCGCTGGCATGGGAGGCATGGGGAGGAGGCCCCGTGTCTATGTCAGACCATGTGTCTATGTTCTAGTCAAAAAGACAAAGGAAGCCTTCTGCAACCTGCCTCCACATCTTTTAACTCATCAGCACCTGTCTCTGAAAACCTTAGCCTCTTCATGCCCCGGCTGCCTGGCACAGATGCGAGTACAGTGCTCGCTGCACTGGTCACCCAGGCCACTGCACTGCACCTGGACGTGGCCACCGGGGGTGCCCTTCAGGTCAGGAAGGTGCAGCCGCGTCGACTGCGCACAGCTACGAGGAAGAGCAGCCCACCGTGGACCGCCCCAAGGGTAGAACCTTCTCAGCGGGCCCTGCACTCTGTCACTGGCCCCTGGGGAGGGAGTGTGGGCTCCAGTACCTAGGGGACCACGAGCATGTACCCTAAGAGGGGGATTCCTTTCCTCTCCCCTCAATTCCAAAGAATCCTTTGTCAATTCCACAAAGAGGGAGGGCAAGAGGGATGGAAGGTGAGCCCAGCCAGCAGTTGCCAAGATGACTCCATTTTTTCAATTAAATCTATGCCTGAGAATTTAACTTTCCAATAATGTGTAAATCAGTCCCTCTTTCTTGTTCATGTTATTTTCCTAAATTCTTTCAGATAAATTTGGACAAGATGGCAAAAAGAGCAACATAGAATACAAACATAGCCCAAAGAGAAAGTGGGTGCAAACCGTGGTCACTGTCCTACACCTTCTATAGTGGGCTCAGTGACAGAGTTACTAGGGACTCGGCAAGAGCAGATGGCCGTGCCTCAAAGCCAAGTACAAGGAGGTCCCTCTGTGCAGCCACAGACCACCTTCACCCAGGGCAAGGGGAAGGGCACTTTGCTCCCCTTGAGAGAAGTTAAGATGTTTTATGGATGATAAAGATCATTTCGAAGGCCTGTTATGTGCAAAGGAGGAAACCTGATGTTTTACTGATATTTGACCTATGAGGTAGATATTATTTCCCTTATTTCGTATGTAAAAAAACTGAAAGACCTACTGAGCGATGTCTCAAAAGTCACACACCTTAGAAAGGGGGGAAAGTGGCCCAAGCCCTCTGATTCTTTCGAGAGCGCTTTGCTACATCACAGCAACAGCAGCAGTGGAATACCACCCGTTATCCAGGACTTACGATCTGTCAGGGGGTGGGCAAGCTCTGCCAGGGACTTACACGTGGTTAAAGTTAAAAAAGAACAGAAAAAAGACTATTTTCCAGGAGGGGACCATTATTAGTAATGACCAGCAGGAGTATCTGAAAAGACATCAAGAGGCAGCCACAGCTCTGCCGGAGACCCGGCGAGCACCTTCCCCCCATCAGAAGGAAGCACAGGGAGTGGCATGCACACAGGACGTTGCGATAGCATCTTGCACCGGGCGGCGGACAGGCCGCGAGGACACTGTGGAGCTGACTTCTGCAACACCCCAGGACAGCCTTCCCGCGGCCCCCCACCCCGCCGTGTCCAGGTCAGGCGTGTTTGCATATACCCGATCACCAGGAGAAGCGCTGTCGTCCAAATTATTGAGGGCATTTTCCACCCGGGCCAGGCGGCCTGACAGCGACAGCAGCAGGTTCACCACTTTGTCCAGGTCCCCGATGAACATCCGGAACTTGTCAAACTCGCTGGGCTTGCAGACACCCTTCACGATGGCCTCCACCTCGGCCCCCAGCGCGGTGTTGGCCTGAACATCCTCCAGCAGGCTCTCCCGGGCCTCCCGGAGCACTTGCAGCTTGCGGCTGATGCTCTCGATGAGCTCCTGCTGTTGGGCACAGGACAGCACGGAAACACGGTCAGGTGGTCAGGTCTGCCCCGCCCCTCAGCGCTCGCGCTCTGGGTGGGATTCAGCCCACCGGGGGGAAAGCTTGCTTCTGCATCGGCAAATAATAGAGGATTTATGGGACTAGGGGAAGGAGAATGACTGCTGCTTAAATTATTGGCATTTAAAAATGAAACAAAAGAAACCTATTCTCGTTTTGCTGATGTCCTACTAGACGACACCAGAGTTGGGGCTGCTGATGCCACGTCAACCCCTACCTCTGGAAGGACTCCCAGGACTATGTGATGCTCTGGACTCCATCCTTTGGAAGTTTCCGGTTTAAAGACTTACACAGAGAGAAATGACTGAGTCTTACGTCCCATACTGAGTCCCACAATTACAAAGTGACCTCTGCATATAAATAGCAATTAAAAATTAAAATACATAGAAGGATTCCAATGAACTTAAAAGACAGTCTTTTACTATACATACCGACTTCAACTTGACCAAAATGCAAATAAATGACTATTTTTTTTTTTTTTTTTTGTTGAGACAGAATCTCGCTTTGTTGCCCAGGCTAGAGTGAGTGCCATGGTGTCAGCCTAGCTCACAGCAACTTCAAACTCCCGGGCTTAAGCAATCCTACTGCCTCAGCCTCCTGAGTAGCTGGGACTACAGGCATGCACCACCATGCCTGGCTAATTTTTTCTATATGTATTTTTAGTTGTCCAGATAATTTCTTTCTATTTTTAGTAGAGATGGGGTCTCACTCTTGCTCAGGCTGGTCTCGAACTCCTGACCTCAAGCAATCCACCTGCCTTGGCCTCCCAAAATGCTAGGATTACAGGCATGAGCCACTGTGCCCGGCCTATTTTTTTTTTTTTTTTACTATGGCAAAATACACATGAAAGCCACCATCTTCACTGTTTTCAGCATCCATTTCTGTGACATGAAGGGCATTCACACTGCTGTGCCACCATCACCACCACTCATCTCCAGAACTGTCATCCTCCTAGACTGAAACTGTGTAACTATTAAACACTAACTCTCCACGCACGCTCCCACCAGCCCTTTAAAAGATTAATTATTATTATTATTTTTTTTGGTACAGAGTCTTGCTCTGTCACCCCAGCTAGAGTGCAGTGGCATCATCATAGCTCACTACAACCTCAAGCTCCTGGGCTCACGCAATCTTCCTGCCTCAGCCTCTCGAGTGGCTGTGACTACAGGCGCTCGCCACCACCACATCCAGCTAATTTTTAAATTTTTTTTTTTTTTTTTTTTTAGAGATGGGGTCTCACTATGTTGCCCAGGCTGGCCTTTAATTCCTGGCCCCAAGTGATCCTCCCACCTTGGCCTCTCGCAGTGTTGGAATTACAGGCGTGAGCCACTGAGCCCAGCCTAAAAGATTAAATTTTAAAGAGCAAACATAAAAATGAAAAGTATGAACCCTTTAAGTCAGCCACCATCCTGAAGAGAAGTGGCACCATATGGTCTGATTTGAAAGTTGATCCTCCCTCCTCCTCCTCCATCACCACATATTTGAGAAAGATTACAAGGGTGCTTCCAAAGGAGCACAGCAAGTAAGTTGTGCCCTGGAAAATCCCCCTGCTTGTGGCCATGGCTGTCTTTCTGCCACTGAAGCCACCCACGGCACGCATGTGTCCGGGTGCTGGCCCGCACGGGGTGAGGCATGAAGCAGCAACAGCTCGGAGGAGAGTGACATGCTGCCTTCTGAGAACTCCCACTGCCACCGCCCTGCGTGAGACACGCTCCGCTAAATCAGGCTTACATCCACCACCACGGCTCCCCTGGGTCCCCTGGCAGCATAAGGTGAGTGCACTGAAAGCCGCGGGAGTGCGCAGGTGCACGACCAAAACGAAGAACAGACAGTTCACGTGCACAGGAAAGTTCAAGTGGGATTTTAACACTCACTTCGTCATAACGAGCAACACTACTTTACGCAAAGAGCATACTTGGAAATCATCAGTGCCGTTACCCCTCCGCCGGGGCCGTTTTCAGACTGACCCCATGGGGAGCCTGCTGAGCTCAGCACAGCGGAGGCACACACCCGACAGGCAGGACGTGAGCGTCTCTCTGCAGCTCGCCAGGACACGGTGTCCCAGAGCGAAACTGGCGGCAGCAGCCACAGCTCTGGGACTGGACGAGGAAGAGGGAGACGACAGTGTGGAAAGCGCTCAGCCTGGTGTGTGAGTCCAGTAAGTGCCCGTGAGCACCAGTCAGCACCGACAGTGGGGGGTGGGATGAGAAGCGGCTGCCCTGACGCCGTAAACCGCAGTCCGGTAAGAGTGACTATCTCGCTGCGTGTTAGGGCGAGTCAACCCACAGCCGCAGAAACACCTGAGCCGCTGGCGCGGGGAACCACGCTTCCTGTTACAGGCCTCCGTGTCACACCGATGCTCCTACGGGGAACCTCCACCCAGCATTCGTGTCTGCAACACAAGCCCACAGCCGGGAAGTGTGCGCCCCCAGCAGGGTGCCTGCTCCCGGTGCCAGCTGCTTTCGGGTTGATCAGCACTCCCAGCCCCGCGCGCATTCACACGGTGAGAGTTTTACAGGACACCCTTCCCACCGCCGGCTAATCGGCACGGCTCTTCTCTTAAGACGGACCACGTGGAATTTATAAACTGCTCTGCTCTTTCAGCTCAGGATGTCAAGACATACTCTTTTCTTAGGATTTAAAAAAATGTATGTGTCTAGATTTTGTATATGTTTTCTCTCAGTGTGTGTCTGTGTACCTACCTGTGATATTATGATGTGTACATACTGGTTCTCATCCAGGGTTCCTGGCTTGTAACTCCCACACCCTTGTTATAATGTTGGGTGCTTCAGGCCTCAGAAAACAGTCTCTGTGTCTCTCTCTCCTTCTCCTGCCCCTCCTTTCCCCGGCCCTTCTGAATTTGAGTCAAAAGACCCCAAGTTTGGAGAGGGTCCTGCCCTGCGCCTGGGAGGAAGGATGCTGCACACAGGCCAGGGAAAACCCGAAAAGACAGGCCTCGCTGGGTTTCCCACTCAGTCTGTCAGTGCTGGATCACAGCCCTTCTGTCCAGTCCCATTTCCATATGGCTGTCAATCACGCCTATCCGATAAAGTCTCCATAAAGGGCCCGAGGGTTCAGAGAGCTTCCAGAGAGCTGAAACCATGGAGGTTTTTGGAGGTGGTGTACTTGGGGAGAGCATGGAAGCTCTGTGTCCCTTTCCCTGTTTTTGTTAAAGGGCCATTATACAAAGTGCACACTTTGGGTTTCAAAGATTGTGAGAGGAGCCCTGGCCCCGGGCAGCACACACATCAGTGGGTACCGGCACCACCCAGGGTGCTGAAGGCGTCACCACTGCGGGCTGCTCTGTCCACTGCCCGGCAAGCCCACCTGCTATCTGCGGCAGCATGTGCGATTCCGGGAGGCTCAGGCAGGAGCTGGCTGCAGCGCAGGCCGGGTGCACCGCCACCTCTCGCCTCTCCGTTGGGCTGGGCTGAGGCTCGGGGTAGCGGGGATCAAACCCTGGGCCGTTCCCTTCCTCCACCTGGTACCTTCCCAGGCGCCCACCTCTGTTCCATTCTGTGGGGGAAACAAAGTCTTTCCGCCCTTTGCACCCACTTCTTGGTTCCAGGGAAAAGGCTGGATTGGAAAAGATGGCAAACTTGGTTTCTCCTGAAGAATCCTCACAACTCAATCTGGGCCTCGTTTGCCTGAGCTGCCGCAGGCATAAAAACATATTTAGCCCTCCTAGACTGGCTGCTGGGAGGAAGGGAGAAAAGCGTGCAGTGGTGGCCGGTCTGTCAAATAAATCAAGCAGAAAAGTAGGACCACTGAGTCCCAGGCCCCACAGAGAACTGTGATTGACAGGATTTGCAGCTAGGGTGCAACTGCCCAACCCATCTCCCTGGCCGAGGAGGTTCAGTCTGCCTCACACTCACAGTGACCCATTCAGTCCCAAAGCCGTCACTGCTGGGAAGGCAGCATCCCGGGGTCTCGAGCCCCCAAAGCAGAGGGACAGAGGGCCAGGCGAACGAAGGCAGCAGGATCACGGCACGCTGCTTCTAAAATTCACGATCGCAAGAAAAACAAAGGCACCCTTGGGACGAATGTAGTCCTCTATAGCTAGGGTGTGGCCTAAATTAAAATGGTCCAAACAGTACAATTTTTCTAGTTTTATGAGAAAAAACTGAAAATGTTTTGGATTCTGGTTTTGCTTTTTTTTTTTAAAAAGGAACATGAAACCAGAATAAAGCAAATGGTACCCTGAGCCAGCCAGAGCGTCTCTAAAAGCCCCAAGACCCAAACCTTTACTTTTCATTTCCCTTTTTAATCCCTTGAACCAAAAAGTTGTTTGCCAAATTGAAAATAATTCTCCTTTATGTATGTCATAATATTTCCTACACAATGTGTCTATCATAATTGAAATCAATCAGTGGTATATTTTAAATTGCTAATAATACAAGGAGACTCTCAACATAATTGTTTGCAAAGGTCATGTCAAAAAAAAAAAAGAAAACTCAAGCCGGGTGTGGTGGCTCACGCCTGTAATCCTGGCACTTTGAGAGGCCAAGGTGGGGGGATCACTTGAGGCCAGGAGTTTGAGGTTGCAGTGAGCTATGATGACATCACTATACTCCAGCCTGGGCAACAGAGCAAGACCCTGTCTCAAAAAAAATATCATTTTTTATAAAAACTCTTTTCAAAATGCTATGTCCATAGCAAACACTCACCGAATGCTGGATCCCTCCTTTTCTTTCCCCAGTGCTGACTATTTAAGGCAAACTCAAGGCTCTGGGATAAACAACACATGCAATCCTCTGACCCTGACTGTCTTTGGCAATACCTTCATCCCTTTATGCTACATCCCTTTATGCTACGTCCTTTTTGTATAAGGCTGGCAATTGCCCAGATGTCACAGGTCTGGCTTGCCGATGCGCCATGAAGATTTAAAGCTAACAGAGGAGTAATGACATCAGCACTGATAGGAATAGCCCTACTGTGACCACCATGGCCACCCATAACCTGTGCCTGAGTCCTGTTCTAACCTCATCTCAACTCCCTCGCTGTCCACACAGCTTCAGCCACTGGCCTCTGCTGCTTCTCATACATGCCAGCAGTGTCCCAGCCCAGGTCTTCTGCACTTGCCGGCCTCCTCGCCGGCACACCGTTCACAGGCCTGCCCCTCACAGCACTCCAGATCTCTGCTTAGTCACCACCTCCTCAGAGCCCCTCCTCCATCACATGCCTTTGTCTCTCTCTATCCGTTCACGCTGTTTTAATGTTCTTATTGCCCAACCATATTACATCAAGGGTTGGTCAATGCTTTCTATCAGGGGCCAGAGAGTAAATATCTTAAGACTCTGCAGACCATACAGTCACTGCAGTTGAGCAACTGCTCAACTCTGCTGCTGTAGTGCAAAAGCCACCACAGACCATATGTAAATGAATGGATGTAGCTGTGTTTCAATAAAACTTTATTTACAAAAGCAAGGAGTGGGCCAGAGCCCACAGGCTGCAGTTTCCTGACCCTGCGTTGTATATTTGCTTTTGCGGCTGCAGTCCACCACTCCTGTAAGGGAGGCTCCCTCAGAAAAGGGCTCTATTCTGTTGTCCACTGCTAGATCCTCCAGGGCCTGGGGCAAGTTTATGGGAGCTGAATGAATAATGCCTTTCGTTTGACAAGGAACTTTTAGATCCGCTGCTGGATTTATGATCATCTGGTTATAAAGATTTGAACTTGCCATTCAAAGAGGACAGGTGATTTGCTGACAGTCACACAATTAAGTCCCCTAAATTTTAGTTGGGGTAGAGGGGACATATCGGTTCAACTTAAAGAGAATGGTTGGTGCCCGTTTAAACTAATCTGGCGTCGGATCTTAGCAGCAGAAAAAGACAGCAAAGAGACCCTGTGGACAGGCCCAAGATTGGAACATAAAATCAACCAGCAACAGCACAGTAATATTGCCGTAAACTTCACTGTCCTGCCTGAAAGCCAAACACCAATGCCCTCAGACTCGGGGTGCAGGGTCAGTGCTGGGGCAGACTGTGTGGTCCCAGCACCACGCGCCCGCCTACCTTCTTCACAGATAGGTCGTGGTCCACATCGCTTCCCGAGTCCTCCTCCGGCTCCTGCTGCTCCTGCAGGTCCTTCATCTTGATGAGCAGCTCCGCCTTGGGCGCCGAGGTGCTGTAGTAGGTAGAATTGGTGGCCAGGGACACAGCCGCAGGCGCACGCGGCTCCTCTTTCCTGTGTGAAGATGGTGGCACTTCAGTTAGCTGCAACCATACGCACAGACCAAGCCCCAGTCCCGCTCCCTGGGTGGTGACAAGTCAATGTGGGCGCTAGTGGAAGGCCACCAGCCAGGGACACGAGACAGCCAGAGGGACACAAACGAGTAGGTGATGAATTTAAAACTTTAAAAACCACCTCACCAAATAGATATTCATTAAGCCTGTGGAATGTAGTTTTTAAAAAGGGCAAAAAACTTGAGTGAGCAGGAATGTCTAAAAATTCCCACCGGGAGCCTGGGGTGGACGGGGACACAGAGGGGTGACGGTATCTACAAATGCCATCCCCTCGCACCTTTCCACCAGCAGCCACGTGGGCTCCTCTCACCAGGGTCCCATCTCCCGTTTCTCCTTCCTTGTCGCATGTCACAGCCTCCACCGTATGCCCTCGAGCGACAGTTGTGCGACAGAGCATGCCTTTGGGGTCAAATGACTGAAGGACGGGGCTGAACGTGTTATTCACAAAAATAAGTAACGCCAATTTTTTTGTTCAGATATAAACAAACTATACATAAATTTTTAGGAAACCAATTTGTGAAGAAACACATGCTCAATCCAGGCCTTCGCTCCTGTTAGGACACGGCTGTCACGTCAGCACTGTGGACACATCCACGGGGGGCTGGAGGACTCTGTGGGGAGGCCACTCCATGCACTGTGTTCGGCAGCGTCCCTGGGCCCCACCCACCAGGTGCCAGGAGCACCTTCCCCCGGGGTGACATTGCCAACTGTCCCCTGGGACAGACAATGCCCCCCGCTGAGAACCAAGGAGACCTGTGGGCATCGTGATAAACAGCGCAGCCTACCACAAAAGCCTGGTGGGCTGCAGCATGTATTTTCATGCCTTTGCTGGTCCCCAAAGTCATCATCCCCAGGGATGGGGCCATCAACCCTTAGCTTCTCTTTTAGGAGGCTCAAAAAAAAAGCCAATAATGCTAAGTACCGGGGAGCCCATATGAAAATCTGTCTCCCCCAAACGCAATTATGAAAACAGACAGACACACCTCCTCCCTTTATAAGCCTGTGAGAGGCTGGGCGGCGTCGCGCAGTTGGGAAGGCAGCCTCTACTTACCGCTCCTCTGTGGTTCTTGGGGACGGAATTTTGGGGAGCAGCTTCCTCCGCTGCTGAGCTTCTTCCAGGAGGTGCTCGTCTTTGGGGAAGATTCCTTCCATCAGGTCCATGGCGGTTTTTATTTTCACGCTGGGGTCCAGGATATCGGCCAGGGACTTATCCTTCCCCACGATCTCCCTGGCCAGCTCCTCCGACTTCAGGTCCTCCACGGTCTTCTCTTTGGCCTTAACATAGCTGAGCCCAGGCGGGGAGGCACAGCCGTCTTTCTCGGGGGGCGCCCGGGCGCCGGGGGGCTCAGGCTCGGCACCCTGCCGTGTGTACACGCAGAAGCGGGAGTAGAACTGCTCAGATGTGCTCAGCGTCTTGATCTGGTCTTTCTCCAGCCCGCTGGGCAGGGCGGGCAGCTCGGCAGGGCGCGCCAGGCTCTGGCGGCTCTCCCTCTCGGGCTGGCTCTCCGAATGCACGATCTTGATGGGCACCATCTTCACCGTGGTGTTGTTGTCCATCACCCGCTCGATTCTGGAGGAAGGAGAGGAGCCGTCTGCTGCGATCACAAAGTGCCCCCAGGCACAGACTCCCACCTGGGTCTCAGACTGGCAGGACCCCACCCTCCCCGTGTGGATGGGGAACCCGACCCAAGCAGAAGGACCTCCACAGTCACACGGCCCGGACGAGGTAGAGGAGGTTGAGAGCTTCCCTCCGACCCCTAACTGGGCCTCCGCCCTCCGCATCTGACTCCTTCCATTCTCAAACCGTCAACCACACGCCTACAGCGCCTGATGGAGGGACATGAGAATTGTTTACCATCTGCGGTTATTCCAATGATAATGCAAATTTGAGCAAGCCCAACTCGGTTAAATTTTCTTTTGCAGGGGAAACCTGCAGCGTATGGGCACTGCTCACAGCATGGCTGTTAGTGCTTAGCTCGGTGCAGGCCTGCGAGTCCCCATGTGTTCTCAGGGCCAGAGCAGAACTCCCCTCCGGGCCAGCTGTGCTGGACTCAGTGCCACCTCCCCGCAGCCCACTCCCACCTGGCGCCGCCCTCCCGCAGACTGTCACAGCAGCGAGACCAGGATCCAGTGGCAGACAGGGGCTCGCAGCTTCTGGGTTACCCTAAGTGACTCCCAAAGCACACACATTTCCTTCTTTACGTACAGTTTCTGGGTGAAAGGAGGCGGGAGGCACCTACAGCACCCCGAGGAGGAGAGAGGGGAAGAGGCAGCCGGCAAGGCCACAGTGCTGCCGTGTCTGGGACACCCCAGCCGGCCACTCTGCTGCACCATGCCAGACCACCAAGGAATTCTGGAGAAAGGGAGCCACCTGCTGGCGCCCAGGAGGGAAGGAAAAAAGAAAACAAGCCAGACTCCCTGGATCCAAACTCGGGGTGTGTTTCTAACACAATAAACTGCAAATCACTTCTCCAATGTTACACAAATGGACCCAATTTTCTGGAACACAAGGGAAGCCTCAATGCTCTAAATTAAATGCTGTTGTTTTCCCCTTTTACTGGTGACTAGGAACAGACGGTTCCTTCTGTATTCATAAAGGTGTGGTGCACAGCCCAACATGAAATGGTCTTCTATTTTCCTCCCTCCCTCCAATAGACACCAATAAGAGCTGATGTGTTTTATCCAGGCGCTCAAAGACAGTTCTCACAACTGCTTCTTCATGAGGAAATTTTAAAGAGCCTAACTGTGGAAACTGCCAGTAAGATATGTTAAACTTGAGATGGAAAAGCCTGCTGCCTTATCCAAGGTACAGCATGCAAAAACACGCAGATTCACTTTGTTCCACACTTAGAAAGCCCGATCCCCTGCGACTGACTTCTAAGTCAGCCCGTCCTTGTATCTCCCCCATCTGCGGAGAAACTTGGTTTCCAGTGAAGGAAAGCACAACAGCAGAAATTCAACAACAAAAACAACTCTTCTACAGGTTCGCGTACACTTTCTAACAAAGCACTGATTGCTGGGCACATCTAAACAGAAACAGTGTCTCTTCTGGAAAACTCTCAAGACTTTCACATGAAAAAAAGTTTGAACAACTCTGACCTCAAAATAAGGGCAGAACACGGTGGATTAGACCTCACAGCAACCAGCCCTCATCCATTCCTGACTGAAAGGCAGGACCAGGAGGGACAGAGAGGAGGGTGTGGGGTGCGCCAAGCCCTGGGGTCCTGCCAGGTGACGGCCCGCTGCCTGCAAGGCCAGACCCCAGAGTCATGCAGGCTGAGGCTCTGCCCACACCGACGGCAGCAGGAGCCCTTCAGCCCTGCATGTCATTCATTCTGGGCTGACAAACCACCTGACCCGCTCGAAGAGTTGCAGACACGGACGCTACTCAGCTGCAGGGACACTGTCAGGGGCCCTGGAAGCAGCCCGGCTGGCTCTCGCTGACACACTCCCAACGCAGAAATAGGCTTCCCGGAGAACTCTGCTGAGAACACTGCTGGGGGCAATCAAGTCACTTCCTGCCACTGACGGGGACGGCAGATGCTGCTGGCCACTCTCATCATCTTACAGTGTAAAAATCAAACAAGACCAAAAACCTCAAAGAATTTTAAAAGGCATGAGAGTAAGCTTCTCAGTTACAGGACAGGCATGGAGAATGTGTATTTGGCACGAGTGGCTACTCTGTGCTGTTCCTGAGAGGGTGGGACATTCTACTTCCTCTTGCTCTGCGTGCCTACCGCAGAGCTCGACACCTGGTGCCTGGGCAGAGGCTGCTGGCGCGTGCACACACGTGATGGAGACAGGGCGGGTGGCCCACGCTCAGAGAGTCCAAGGAAGTCACCAGCAGCCAGGACGAGGAGCGCGGCTCTGAGCTGCGGCAGTTTAGGAGCTCCTTCACAGCAATGTCATTTGGTGACCATTAAGTCCTTTGTCCTCGGCACAGAGCAGGGCCAGGACCCTTGCTGAGCACCGGCCTCTTATGAGTCTTACAGGTGACTCCACGTTTGCACACCAGAACCGACCAACACACCCGTCCTGGGGGCGGTGACACTAAAGTCAGTGCATCAGGAGGGACTTCCATGGTAGCAACTTCCGTAGGGGGCACAACCACCATCTGCCAGACCGTATCCCTAGAGCAGGGCAGAGAGAACACAGACGGGACTGCTCCGAAGCCCTTGAACAGAATGTGGCCCTGCACAAGCACGTGTGAGCACTGCCACTGCTTGTGGGAATCCCTCCCAACTAATGCAAGAGAGCGAGAAAACTAACACTCACTGGGAATGAGAAACAACGAGCACTACTCCCCACCTGCTAAGGCCCACACGGAAGGCCGTGTTCCCGCACAGGGCCCGCCTGTGCAGCAGCTCCCGCCACCACACCCAGGCGGCCCGACCTGCTTGTGCAAACACCACGCATTCTACCCACCACACAGACCACCTGATTGCTCTTCCTTCTGCTATGTTCTAAATGTTTGTGTCCCCTCAGGAACAGTATGTTGAAATCTCACCACCAAGGTGACGGTATAAGGATGCGAGGCCTTTGGGAGGTGATGAGGTCATGAGGGTGGAGCCTCATGGATGGGATCAGTGTCCTTATAAAAGGGACCCCAGAGAGCTCCCTCGCCCCTTCCACCATGTGAGGACACAGCGAGAAGGTGCCATCTATGAACCAGGAAGTGAGTCCCCACCAGACACAGACTCTGCCACGCCGGGATCTTGGACTTCCAGCCTCCAGGACTGTGGGGAATAAATGTCTGTTGTTTATGAGTTGCCCAGTCTGTGGGATTTTACTACGACAGCCCAGACAGACTAAGACACCTTCCTTTCGGAACCTAATGATGTTACCCATCAAAAGTCTATTTAAGTGATGTTTAAGTACATTTTAAATGATACAACACACAGTGTTGGCCCACAGATAAATCTGTGCTTGAGATGCTACAGCTGAAGGTACAGTATTAGTAACAGTAATGCCCTTTCTCTGCTGAGTTATTTGGAAGCTTTAAAAAAACAATTGGAGACTCTAGAGCAGGGAGGTCCAACAGAGCTTTCTGCGGTGATGGAAATGCCTGTTACCTGTGCCAGTATGGCAGCCATCAGCTAGACTTGGTGCAACTGGGAACTGAATTTCTTTGATTTGATTTTCATTAACTTACATTTACACAAGTGACTGGTGGCTGCTACACTGGGCAGTGCCTCTCCAGAGCAGGTTTCTCAGCCTTGGCACTACTGATGTGGGGGTCCAATTAACCCCCCGCAGTGGGGCTGTCCTGTGCACTGTAGGATACCTCGCAGCATCCCTGGGCTCCACCCACCAGATGCCAGGAGCACCCCTCCCTACTCAGGACAACAAAAACCGTCTCCAGACATTGCCAATGTCCCGCCCAGGTTGAGAACCACTGCTCTAGAGAATGAGATCAAAGTTCTCCCCTTCTATTTCTCAGTTCTTCAAAGACACTCAAGTAGGTGGGGTTTTGTGTGAAGAAAGCTAAACAGTTAGTGCTCTTCATGGTCGGTCCCCGCCTGATGACATCCATCAATGGATGGAACAACTCTATGCCTAACATTCTGACAACGGCACCATGAAGTGGGACTGAGTTTTCTTCTGCATTAATTAAAGGTATACAGCAGCTTAGCTTTTGTTTTTTTGGTAAAGATGGGGTCTTGCTATGTTGCCCAGGCTGGTCTCGAACTCCTGGCCTTTAGTGTTCCTCCTGCCTCAGCCTCCCAAAGTGCTGGGATTACAGGTGTGAGCCACCGCAGCAGGCCTGGCTTAGCATTTTAACATTAAAAAAAAAAAAAATCAGGGAAAAAGGGAGCATGAAAATACCAGACATCATGAAAAACACCAATTTCAGCATGCAGCCCTGAGTCTGCTAGGGTGCTCATGCTTAGCTTAAGCCCGAATCTGATCACAAATATTAAATGTGCAAAACAACAACAAACCGCCCCCCTGGTCTGCATATCGGGGAGGCAGGTGGAAACGTGGTACCTGGGGAAGGGGAGGGGCCGTGCACCACCCACCTCACATGTACCACGCTCCCTGCAGGAGAGGGCAGCCCCTAACAGCTACAAACCCAACCCTCGCTGGGGCTGCCTTGTCCTCTACACGGTCACCCTCTAGGACCATTTCGAACCTAGTGGCCTGAGCTGAAGCAGGGCCCCCGCGCAACCCCGAAAGACCCGCTGGAATCCCGCGTCCCTGGCAGCACCCTGGCAAAGGGGAGGAGGCCGGCGCCCACCACCACGGGACCATACCTTGTTGACTCCTCATCCTGCATGAGCAGGGGGGGCTTGTCCGTCAGCTTCTGGGGGGCGAACTGAGGCGAGGGGGAGCGCGAGGTCTCCATGGCCATGCGCAGGGGCAGGGCCTGGCCCGCGGGGGGCGGCGGGGCTTGTGGCTCCGGACGGGTGGCACCCTGGCTCACATGCTGGCAGGCGGCGGCCTCTGGGGCGTCCTGGGGCTGGGCGCTGCGGGCCACGGAGGGGCCGTGGGGGAGGGACAGGCGGGCCACGCACGTGTCCTCTGGGGGCACAGAGAGGGCCCTGCCCGGGGCCACCAGGTGCGTGGGGGCAGGTGGGCCCTCGAGGCCGCAGCACTTCCTGGGCGCACGCAGGGCTGTGCTCAGTGGCCGCGAGTCCTGTCCCCGAGCGTGCTGCCCCAAGTCTGCTGGGCCGCTCTCCTCCGGGTATCTGTAGTCGCGAGGTAGCGTCCCCGCTCGGCCTCGGCCCTCCCCGGGCGGTGCTGGGGCTTTCCACGTGTGAGACGATTCAGAGGACGTAGGTGGCTTCTGCGGGTTCTGAATGGGTGGGCGCCGCCCTGTGCCCGCACTGCCCTCCTGGCACGGGGCACCTGCTTGTCTAGAGGAAGGACAAACGAAGGTTAGCCAGCGAGCCCAGGTTACACCTTCCCCCACTAGCGACTGGACCCAAATCGTGTCCATCCCCTGAAACCAAAGGAGGTAAATCCATATACATTTCCCCATGGCAATTCCTAAAGCCAGGTGGCCAGTCCTGACACACGTTAGACAACATGGAGCTACTAACTGGCGTGTCACATAACAGAACACTGGGCATTCACACCACACACACACACACAAACTATATTTTTTTGCAACAAAAATTGAACAAAAATTTTAGAAAACAATATGAAAGTCAAAATTCTCACATATGGTTCTACTCAGAAATAGTTACTTCAAGTTACAGTATTTTATGTGGCTTATGGGAAATTGCCATACATTAATACAAAGGGGTAAACCTTTCTAAGATGGGCTGCAAATCAATTTTTTAATAAAACCTTGAAAACAAGTAGTGTATTACAAAAAATAAGAAAAACAAGGGCTCTTTCTTTTGGAAGTGGCCATGATTCACGGATCTTTCCACTACTGTACCACATACACATGTGTTTAGATGCACATACATGCACAAGCATGCCTGCAACACACACAGGCTGGCTCCACATGCGTGTTTATCCATGCTGTAACTACAGCTCATGGGCTAGCTACTGTCAAACTCACCACGAGCCAGCCTGCCATGCCTTTGCTGACATATTGCTTCTTCCGATCCAAAAGAGTAGTAAAATGAGCCTCTGATTCCAGGAAGGAGCTATTTTCAGTTAGAAGATGAGCCTTGAGTTGTTAAAGGAGCTCGAGCAAGGGCAGCAAATGGTCAGCAGGAGTGGAACAGCAGGTGCTCCCCAGCACCCAGTGCCCACACAGGAGCCCCGAGGCCCAGGAGCTGTGCTGCCTCTCAATGCACATCTTGGAGCAATCTGGACGTGATACCTGGTGGCCTGGGCACTTTAGATGTCCCAGCCCATCCAGTCCACTGCACTGTGAACTGAGTGCCCTGTGCGTGTCAACCTTGCTGTGTCCTCAGGGGAATGGTCCCTTCAGGTTTAATGGGTGACCAATACCCTCCCCACCTCCTCCGCAAGGTGGCTGCGGCCATGGGCTCCACTCTGCACTGCTGTCTTCAGGGAGGGGGCTGGGCGCTCCCACCCCACAGCCAGGAGCTTACGTCCTCAAGGTCTGGGAGAGGACAGAGCTCAAGTCCCGCTGGGACCCCAAAGAGGGCACATCTGTTTCCTGCTTAGAAGAGGCTGAAGACACAGCACAGGTTTAGAAAATGAGCTGTAACAAAACAGCCCAACCTAAGTGCTCCAGACAACAGCAACCCAACTGGAAGAAGTCGGATTTCTTACGTGTATTAGGTAGGCACTAACAGAAACTTCCGGTCTGAAGTTTTATCCAAGTAACTTGAACACAACTACGATGGTTTAGAGAACATACTCAACGCAGCAGCTGTCTGGTTACAAAACACAGAATGCCATTAAGATGCTGTCAAATAGACGATGATCCTGAGAGGTGCTTTCGTAGGTCAGCATTGACATTTCACTTAAATATTCAATATTTCATTTCATTTCAAAGAACTCAGGTACACTTGAACTTTTTTTCCCTATCAAGACTCCTGAAACCTAGCATCCATAGACCTACCTGAAAATACCTGGTACCTGTTATTTAATAAGTAACCACCACATCATATAAACAAATGGAGAATTAAATGAGCTACAATTTATTGCCAAAATCTAAGCACTTTTGGTCACCTGCTAATTAAAAAAGAACTCTATTTGCAAAGTGCCTTGGGCAGAAGTGAGCTGAGATCTACCCAGAAACGGAAGAGAACTCACCTGCCAGGAGCAAAGCCCCTCTGAGAAGTGAACAGTGACCGAGAGCAAATGACTCTCCGAGAAACCAAGCAGCAGGCCGGTTCCTGGCTCCTCTTCCCGTCCACAGGCTCCTTCCGCCTCACTAAAGGGCCACCCCATGTAGGATCTGATGCCATGTTCTCAGGAGGGCAGCCCAGCGTCACTTCTCATTCCTTCTCCGAGCCCCCAGCGCCCCAGCCCCACAATTCACTCCATTTAGATTCGCATCAGCACAGCAGCTTCTGCACCACATCTGCCCCCACCCCACCTTGCAAAGTCTAAGCTATAAAATCACTAACTGGTTTTTATTGTCCCCATTGATAAGAATCCAGGAAATTGGGGTCACAGATAAAAATGAAAAAGAGGACCAAAAATAGGAATTTGGGGCTCTGCTTCGGTCATGTTCCAATCTGTGTTTCTAACAGGCTCCAAGAGACTGCTTTGTAGACTGCATGTGATATGTCTGGGTTGCGTACGTGTATACATGTATATCTGTGTGTAGATGTATATTGCGCATGCCTGTGTTGCGTCTGTGTGTGGATGTATGTAGTATGCGTGTATGTGCATGTGTGTGTCTGTGTTATATATGTGTGTAGACACGTGCCTCTGTGTATATGTATGGATATCCCTTTTTCATACTTTTAAGGATAAAATAAATGGTGACAGAGAGATCCAGAGACACAAATCCAAGACACTGAGATGAATTAAGGACTTTGTGTGTCTCTGCACAAGCTCCCAGGAACACACGGGAGCAGGAAGGGAAGCCACACAAAGGAAAATTAAAAGGGCAGCTGCACTCCAGGATCCGACTGGTATTCAGACCGGGTTGGTGTTCACCCTCCTGCACAACATGCTGATGACATGCTACCCGGGAGAGGGCAGCTCGCACAGACCGGGAGGGGCAGGGCTGCAGGCTCCGAGCAGCGGAGGCTCTGGAGACCGCAAGGTGGAGCCCCGAGCCAGGCTGTCTTCCCTGGACTGGCGGCAGCTGAAGGACAGGGAGGGGCGAATGGCCTGGCACAGGACTACAAAGCCAAACACAGCCAGCCTGAAGGGGGCAAACTCGCAGGCAGGGCCGTCTTACACGTGCTCTGCGCTTCAACATACTATGATGGGACAGAAACCACTGCTAGGAAAAAACAAAGAACAAACCTTCTCGAGACCCCATGACCACTGCTGTTACATCTAAGTGTTCGATTCTGCTTTGGAGACAGTCAGCCTCATGTTTGAATGCGAGGGTGCCACGGACAGCCGTGGCGGTCTCATTTCCACGTTCCGTCTGTGCGTGCCGGGCCCCCTGCAGACGCTGGGCCCGTCCCTCTGCATCTCCCGTGTCCACTCCCTGCCCCACACCTTCTGCACAGTTGGTTTCCTGTCACACAGCCCTCAGCTTGGCCACCCCTGCCCTGCCGCCTGTCCCCCTTCAGATCACACCCAGCACAGGGCTCTGTCAAATGATTATAATGCTCGCCTGCCTCCACGCTCCTGCCTGGGCTGTGAGGGCCTCTTCAGACAGCAGGCAGTGGGGCTATTTTCTTCAGAGCCTCACAGGAAAACGTGACATGCATTGTGCTACACCTTCACGGGAACACACGTGAGACACGTAAGTACACTTGTTGCTTTCAATCACTTTAAATCTGTGCAGAATGTGAAGGAGAGAGGCTGCACTTCTTCCAAGACTCACACAGTTCTCAGCGAAATGAACTTTTGTACGAACGTCCCAATGCAACTAAACATTCCTGGACTGCTCTGTAATCCTGCTTAATTCACCACCGCTTGGTGAATAGGGTTAACAGTTACCTTCACCAAGAAGGACGGGAAAATTTCTGAATCTTTCAGATGACTTGAGGAACACATCCCATAGGGCCATCCTTCCCTGGCTACTTTGGATGTCAGTGATCGGTTGGGGTGCAGGGCCCATTCTGATTTGTGGACAGACCCATTGCTCAAATGCCCCAGCAATGTGCTCCGGTGTCTGAGGCCTTTCCGATGTACAGGTTGAGCATCCCTTACCCAAAATGTTCGGGACCAGAACTGTTTCTAATTTTATAATTTTTCTAATTTTGGAATATCTCCATATACATCATGAGATATGTTGGGGATGGGACCCAAGTCTAAACATGAAATCCATTTATGTTTCATATGTACCTTATACACATAGCCTGGAAGTATTTTTTCAATATTTTTAATAATTTTGTGCATGAAACAAAGTTTGTGCCCATCGAACCATTGGAAAGCAAAGGTGTCACTCTCTCAGCCACCTGGTGGACGGTCTGTGGTTGTGTGGCATCACTACCACTCCTGATGCTGAATCTCTACGCTACTGATAAGCAATCCTTCCCTTACACTTACTCATGCTTCAGTACCTCACAGTAGAAAGTATCACAGACCACGAACACAGCGACAATACGACGTGTTCAGGGTGCCCAAGCAGCACAGCGGCCTCACCAGAACACCCGCCTCGGCCGCAAGGCCGCAGCAACAGCGAACAGCGGCAGGCCGCCAGTCCCCACCTGCGTCTGTGACCCCTCACGTGAGCACAGCTGTGGAATTTCCTGCTTGTGGTGTCATGTCAGTACTCAGAAAGTTTGGAATTTTGGAGCACTTTGGATCTGGGATTTTCTGATTAGGCAGGCTCAACCTGTGCTACCCACATCTGCTTTGCGGTTTCACTGGGCACACAGTTCCAGTCAGCATCCACCGTGTGACATCAGGGAAGCAGTTGTGCCCCAGGAAGCTTCATCTCCTCACCTATACAGGGCCATCACAGGCCACTCCTCTCGGGGGGGCCGTGGGTTACAGGCAGATGAAGCCCACGACGTGGCAGAGGATTTTCGTGGCGTTCCTGGGAGCCAGGTGCCTGCTGAGCACCCCAGATGAAGGGCCAGTCTGTGGTGGGACAGACCAGGGCACGGGCCTCGTGACACCGGCACCCACACACGCTCTTCCCAAAGCACACCTCGACACAGCCCCGGCCTCCATGATGACAAAGGCATGCCCCAGGCGGGCCCAGCCAGTGCTGAGGGGTCAAAGGAGCACCAACAGAACTGTGGGCAACGCAACGGCCTCATCTTCACAATGCAGGGAGAGGGAGACAGTCAACAAGCTTCTGCCCTGCCGGGCAACAGCATTGAGATGTGTCCTCCTTTCATTTGCACGGGATGCAAAACGCCAACTCACACTGTACACAAATGTATTACACATCAGCATGGCAAGAAGAGCAACGGGTAGGGAGTTTGTGAGTCTGGGGGGGCCCAGGAATCCCCCCTGAGGGTTCGTGCTACAAAGCCAGGATCCGGGGCCGCAGCTGTTTGTGCAGAGCACGATTATCTCTCGGAGAACTGGGATACGACCCAGAGTTGCCGCCTTCCATGAGCACGGAACGAGGAATGTTCCACAACTCAAACATCAACTCAAATGCTCAACATTTACAGTTTGAGGTTATCATCTGGAAAACACACCTTGTTGGCTGTGGGTGTAAAGAAAAGTGATTCTGCAAAGTGCAGAGCTGTTCATCAAAAATCACAGAGAGCTATCTGCCATTCGGCCTGGCCGCTGGGTCAGACATCCCCAGGCACATGGCCTGCGGCTGAAGAACCACTGCCACGGGGCCGCGGCACAGGGGCGGGCAGCCGAGGAGACGGGACATCCATGTCACTCGAGTCACAATGTCCACTCTCCTTCCTGTACCCCAAGCAGTTCTTCGCAGACACACGCCCCTGGTGAAGTCACAGCACCCCCAAAGGCCACACAAGGTGGGGAAGGCCCTGAAGCCCAAGAGAGGTAAGCACCTGACCGACGCCCAACCAAGCAGCGCCTGCGCAGAGACACACAGGAAACATTTCAACTGGCAGGAATGCCCGGAGCACGGCACCGATCGCTCTTCCTTGCAAATACCAACTCATCACAGTTTTTCCCGGGCCGAGAGCACCTGCAGGGAGGGGGCCGGCAGGCTGTCCTTCGTGAGCTCAGCTTTCGGGCATAGAAACAATATTTACTGAATGAACAGATGAGCTCCTGACTGTTCCCACAAGCTCTGCTCCAACTTTTGTGCCTTGCGGAACTGCCTCGGGGGAGGACGAGCCCCGAGCCACCCTGAACTCAGTGCTCTCTTCCCTGCAGCGTCTCCACTAACGCTGTTCCCCACGCCAGGACAAACAGGCTCCTTCTGCCAGGGTTCGAATGTCACGTGGCGAAAGTGATTATTGCAGAAAACCAGATGAATTTTATTTCTTCAGTGTCTTCAAGATGGATAAAAAGGTTTGCTGCTTCCTTTGAGTTTTATTTTTGCTGGCAGAGGCCCGAAGGGTGAAGAGTAATGAAGTTGAATGAGTGAGACCGAGAGACCATTTGTGGTTAAGAGGGGGAGGAGAGAGTAGATTAAAAGAGAAATGCCACTCACAGATGATCCAAAACCAAATTTACAGGCACTGGTTTCTTGGGGAGTTAGTGTCCAATAACAGAATATGCCTAGATTTGTCGTGTATAACGCGTTGGCCCCTCAAGTATCCGACTCTGTGCTTTCAAGAAGGACTTCCCTGTTGGTCACAAGATTTGACCCCTGGGAGCTGGGCTCTCCTCAAACTCACTGCACCAGAAGGCCAGGCCTGGGCAGAGGTAGGGAACACCGAGGGATGGGAGGGATGGCATGTCTGCAAATCCGCATTTCAGGGACCGCTTTCCAGACAATTTGCATGTCAGGCCAGCATCGGGAATCTCTGCTTCATGGGACCCTCCCTCCCAAATTCCTTACCCCTACTTTTCTACCCACTTCACTGGACATTAAAATCTATTCCTGAAGTTTTAATTGTTGGCTTGGCACATCTCTCCTGAACTAAATTATCCTCATCTGCAGAGGTGGTGAGCTCGAGAGCCCCCAGTACAGACCTGAAGGGACCGGTCCATACTCCTCCAACCAGAAAGGCTTCTTGAACCCTGGCCCAAGCCGTGTTTTCTAACTGTAAGGACTTCAAAAGGCAGTTTGTGGAGCTCCACTCTGGTTCACATGCAGACCATTGCTCCCAGGAGCAACTAAAAAGAGGCCAGAAAAGAGCTTTTGAAACCTCTCCAGACCGTCCTCTCACCCCATATAAGTGGCCTCTCCCACCCCCCTCCCCTTAGCACCCTCTTCATATCCTTCATGGCACTTATCAGAACAAGCAATACTCATGTGGGTTTAAAAAATTAATACCTGTCTCACCTTCCAGATGAGGAGTCCACAAACTAGAGTCCCAGGGCCAAATCCCCACTGTTGCCTGGTTTTATGAGTAAAGTTTTGTTGGCACACACCCTCTCCTGCCTGCCAGTCAGAAAGCTGAGTGCACAAAGAGACCTAAACTCCAGAAAGTCTCAAGCCCTTCACAGGAGAGAAAAGCCCACGGCTGCTTTGCTTCCTAGGGAAACCACTCGAGGCAGGTGACTGTCCACCCAGCACACAGCTGCCCTGGGGCCAGCTAGTCCACCACTCCCGGGCACTCACCCCAGAGAAACAACACGGGTCCTCACTCATGCTAGCCAGAATTACCCACCCTCTGGTGGACGGATAAGCCAGTTATGGTACATTCACAGAAGGAACACTCCCCGGGTGACAGATGAGATACTAATATGCTCCTGAGAACATGTGCAGGTTAGATTTGCATGTAACTCGGATCCCTGGTGAACAATGCATATACGATAATAATAATGGTGACGATATTATAATGGCTCATATGCGGTAATAAGAATTCAGTGTAATACTGCAGTGATGATAATAATGTACTGTAATAATAAGTCACAGAAACTGCTGTGCTCTTTCTTTTAATTCCTAGGTAGTAAGAATGTTACACTTATTCTGATCTTCTAACAAAATCAATAATAAACTTTCCAGTTCAGTAATTAATCCACTACACAGCCTAGTAATAACTGATGCTATCCTTGGAGCACTGCCTTTCACGTTTCATTATTCTCACTTTATCCTTTAGAATTGTCCCAACAGCCAAGTGCCTGAAGCCTAAAGCTTTCCAAATGAATGACGGCCTTTCTCTGAACACTTAATTATTTCTACCTTCGTTTCCACTGTAACCACCTTTCTCTTTGCTGCAGGCTCAGCTGGACTTGCAGTGGACTTTCGCTTTGGAGGCATGGTCATCAGGGCAAACACAGACTCACAAAATCAAATTAAAAAGTTAAGACAAGTGATGCCACGCACAAGCGACTGTATAAACAATGAGACCAGCCACTAGTGTACAATGCTGCACCAACGGCGCGCTTACGCCATATGGGTTTGTTTACATGTGCGGGAGAAACTAGTTCCTGAATTATAATTTAATTATAAATTATCCCTGTGGGGAGCCTTGGAAGCCCATTGGTAAGTGCAGAACGCCTTACAGTCGCATCATCCCTAACCCAGGGACTGCCTGTCATCAAAGGAACTACTGAAACACAGAACTGTGAATGGGTCCCACGCCTTTGGGACCCTGCTTGAAGCAGCCAGCCGAAGAATACACACACAGAATCCAATTCAGATGAAGCTCAAGAACAGGCAACACTAACAAGAAGTCACAAGTCAGAGAGTGACTGCTATGGGGGAAGGGCTTGATTGGAAACAATAAGAATGAACTTTCTGGAACCTATTCTGCTTTGATTGCAAAATATATAAAATTAACAAAACTCATAGAACTGAAGACCTAAGATCTGTACATTTTACTGAATGTTCATTATGCCCTAATATAAAAAAAAGAGAGAGGGAATGGGAAAGCAGATGTCTTTCTGCCACCTTAAGTAACAAAGAGAAGGCAAAGGTAAGCACTCAGTACACTTGTGTGGCAGTTTTAAAATACGTCCCCGCAAATCCTCTGAAACTCCCTCCTTCAAAAAACCGATTCCCCTCCCCTCAATGTAGGCTGGGCTTCGCAACTCACTCACAGCAAACAGTGTATGGCAGGAGGCCATGCTCGCCGCAGCACTATCCACAAGTTGTGGCAGCGATCTGAGTGTCCAGCACCAGAGGAACAGATAAAGAAAGTGTGGCATACGCAGATGATGGGGTAAAAATGCATTTAAAAGAAGGAAATCCTGCCATTAAAAGGAAGGAAATTCTGCCATCTGTGATAACATGGATGAGGCTGGAGGACATTATGCTAAGTGAAATAAGCCACATGCAGAAGGACAAATACCACACAATCCCACTTATGTGAGGACTTTAAAACAGTTAAACTCACAGAAGCTGAGAGTAGAATGGTGGTTGCTGGGGGCTAGAGGAGGGGGAACCAGGGAGGTATTAGTCAGAGGCTAAAGTTTCAGTTATACAAGATGACTAAGTTCCAGAGATCTATAGCCTAGTGCCCATAGTTAACAATGCTGTATTATATACTTAAAAATTTGCTAAGAGGACAGATTTTATATTAAGTATTCTTATCATACCCCCCCAAAGAGGTGGGAGGAAACTTTTGGAGGTGATGGATTGTGGTGACGGTTTCACAGGTGTATGTATACTTATCTCCAAACTTATCAAGTTGTATACATTAAATATGTACAGCCTTTTATATGTCAACCATACCTCAACAAAGTGGTTAAAAAATGTATGGCAGAAGTGACAATGTGTGACTTCTGAGACGAGATCACACAGGCATTGCAACTTGCTCCTTGCTCTCGCTTGTGGATCACTCACTGAGGCGAAGCTAGCCGCCATGTTGTGAGGACACTCAAGCAGCCCCACCGCAATCCCCACGGTTGGAGGCGGGCGGACTGAGGCTTCGTGCCAACAGCTGTGTCTGTGGCCTCTTGGAAGTGGATCTTTCTGCTCCAGGCAAGCCTTCAGAAGACAGCTTTCCTGGCCAGCGTGCTGGCTGCAAGCTCATGAGATGCAGAGCTCTCCCACCCAGCTAAACACCTCCCTAACTCCTGACCCTCAGAGGCTATGGGAGAGAATAAATGTTTAGTGGCATTTCAAGCCACTAAATTGGAGCCCAATTCATTATGCAGCAGGTAACTAACACAATTTGTCATTCCACCCTGCATGCTGTAACGATCAAAGTGATCTTATTGATTCTCTGGAGGGCTCTTCTGTTTTCAATGTACATACAGGGAACTTGCGGTGCTGGGGATGGCAGGCAGGAAATAAACCTCACAAACACATCAGGACATCTGCTTCTAAAAGTTGGTATGTATATAATCGGTACCCTAACTGGATTTTATGCCAAGATTCCCAACAATAGTTTATAGCCCATTAGCTGATTTTTGTTTCATTACTGTATTCCTTTAGATTAAAAGAGGAAAAATCAAATCTGAATCCCTGTGAGAAATATTATTTTGTTGTGGCAGACATTTTCATTTACCCCAAAAACAGTTTTAGGAGCATCTAGTTTGTGTACTTTTATTAGAGATGATCTATTATTGGCAAATGCTCATGTGCAAGTTACAAGCTATGCATGAGTTTGGGTTCACCTTATCCTCATTCCCTACATCTACATGCTCTTCTGAGACACTAATGTGTGTCTGAATTCCTAGAAATCTAGCAATGGATCTAGAAGGTTTTCAAATTACAGTTTCACCTTTCTTCTTCCCTCCCCCAACTCTACCAGGCTATCAGTCACATACCATAAAATTCAGTGATTAAAGGTCTCATGAGTTTGAGTAGATGTATAGAGCTGTGCATTCACCACCACGATCGAGTCTAAATACAATTTCATCACCCCGGAAAGTTCCCTCTTGCTCCCCAGCAGCTGCTGCAGCCCTGATGAAACCCCTGCACATGAGTCAGTGTGCCAGTCTGCAAGGACGCCCAATCCCATGCAGCAGATGTAAAGGATTAAAACCCTTTAGCACTACATATCAAACCACACTGAAATGACAGTTGGGAAATACCCCATTCCAACAAATTAGAGGGTGAATCTATTTACAGCTTTCCCGAGTAAGATTTTCTGAGAACAAAGGCCGCTGGCAGGAGCTGCCCCACAGTGGCTCTGCTGCTCGGGAGGGAGGTCTCCTGAGGGTCGTTTCCCGCCTTGCTCTCTCCTCCAGCCATTCTGCTGTGTGTGCGTGCAAACACACACGCACACATACACACACACACACACACGCACATGCACACAGTCCTGGACCTGGGGACTATGATGGCAGGGAAAGTACAGTGAGGCCTAATCCTCTCCCCTGTCTTCCGGTCCAATGCCATCCTCCTGCCACCAGACTGCCACTCTGTCCCTCCATGCTCCCCTAGTCCTCCCCAAACCGCCCGCCACTCCTTGGGTCCCCACTCCTGCACCACACACTTTCGATAAAGGCCCTTCCCCACCTGCTGTGATCCGCATGCCCTGGAGCCCTCCCCACGGACACCACTCCAGTTCTGAAGATCCCAAGGTATTGAGCCTAAGAATACTGAGTTATAGAAATGCCCCTGTTATTTCTGGAAGGTAACATACTGATGGCATCTGAAGACCTGTCCCTGAGATTACAGTTCTTCTGATCCTAGAGGTCATTAAAACACAGGGACAAACAAACCAACCAACCCCTTAGACTTCCAATGTGCCAGAGCTTAAAGGCCTAGGAGATTCCATCTTCCACAAGAGGTAGACAGCCAGGAGCACTGCAGAGCTGCCTCTTAACTCCCTTCTACCATGTAATGCAACATTTCCACAATCACTGCAGAAACAGATCCAACTGACAGCTTCCATTAGGTTCACTTGCCCATTATAACGACTGTAATAAAAACATTAACTGGTCGTTGAGAAGCCCCTTACTCTTTAAAATGTGTTTACATCTATGGTTGTTTGGCCCCTGTTTGTTTTGACATAGGTATACCCTAAATGATTACATGTTTACAGGTAGCTTACCCAAGGAAAGCAAATACACAACATGAGCGCTAACATGAACATAAAAACATCACAGCGAAAGGCACAAGCCTGGGAAAGTGCCCACATGAGCAGAGCAGACCCCAGAATGGGGTGGGGAGGGGTCCTACAGCTGGGCCTCAAATGGGACCCTCGGTCTCCTGCCAACCAGAGAAAAAAGGCAGCTAAGAGGAGTCGGGGTTATGGGCAGGCTGTGTACTTCTTAACTCTTCCAAGGAGACAATTCTCTTCCCAGCTTCCCTGTGCAGAGCACAAGCCCGGCACAGGAAGCACTCCCGTCCCATACGTGAGCACGCCCAAGCCCGTGAGCGGAAGGACTTGCCCCACACTCTGAGCTAGCTAGGATCCAGATGTTCATCTGCTAGCCTCTGCTTTTCCTTCCGCAAGACCACATGACCTGTTAATCTGAAACCCCTGGCTGCTTTTCTTCCTCAGCAGAGTTGTCTTCTCTGCAAGACATTGTAGCTTTTAGATGGAGGTCTACACTTTCTAGGGACCTCATGCTGACAGAGCCACCAGTGGTTACCCTTTCTGGTTGCAAATGGTAATGAGAGACAAGTAACATTAACACAGAATCGCCAGAGAGGCAGAACTGGCCGCATAGAGCCACCATGGGAAAGGGCAACACAACACAACAATTCAACATATGTTGAATGTGTTTGGCAAAAAAGTCCACATTTAGCCAACCATTAACTTTTGAAAAGTGGGCGCATACACACACATACACACACACATGCACGCACGCACGGCAGGGATACATTTGCAACCTAAATGACAACGATCAAGAAAGGCTCCACCTTCAACAGAAACATGAACATGAACGTAAAGCATAATGCACAAAAGAAAAAATACGAATGGCTAATAAATACACAAAAAGTCTGACTTGGCTAGTTACCAAAGAAATGCAAGTTAAAAATGAAATAACTTTTTTCCTATCAAGCCACAGAATTTTAAAAATGTCTAATACTGGTCAAGTTTGGGGAGAGGCAGAACTGTCCTGGGCTGTGAGCAGTAAGCACACTTTACGGAGGGCAATGTGCTAGTATCTCCTAAATGCCTGCCTACCAATTCCATGTCTAGAACTCTATCCTAGGCAAATCAGCATAGAAGAGCACAAATACTTCACTACAAGCTGTTCACTACAGTACCATTTATAATTGTGAAAGCCTGGAAGTAGCCCTAAATGTTCACAGGTCACTCACTGCAAGGTGGTCGTATCTTAGCATGCCATGCACCATATGTCTATAGGTTTACAAACCAGGGCAGCTTACAGACAACATGTGTGCCATGACTACACATGTGAAAACATATTTGCAAGGACTTCTAAGCAGACACACTTCCACGTTCCACAGCAGAAACTGGGTGGCAGGACTGAGGGTGATTTGTGGTGTCTTTCTTCTGCTCCCCAGAATTGCCATATAGTCTAATAAGAAGGTTCTAATTAGTAAAACAGATTTAAAAAAAAAATGCTATTATAAACTGTACACCACAGCCTAGGAAGCTGTAGCCCCAGATTAGTATAAATCCTACTTCTCAAAAACATACAGCACGCTTACCAAATAAGGGGCAACTTTTAATTTTGGGCAGTCCTGTGGTAAAACATATTAAAACCTAGTCAATGTAGCATATCAGTTCCATAAATCAAGAGAAATTCTCAATCTTCCTTCTATCACAATTGTATGTGACCCAAAATTCTGAAAATTCTACATCTCAGGTTATTGCCTACTTACTATTTACTCAGCTGCATCAGATTCAGAAATGGATTATTCGCCCAATAGACTTCAGATATTTGTTCAACAGAAATTTACTTTATATATGTAACTACTATAGAAGATATCTATAGTACACACATGTAATATAGGTGTGTATATATGTGTACACACACATGCATGTACACAAATGTGAAATATCTTCCTAGAATTTCTAGTTATTCCACTTCTAATGGCCTCCAAGTACATTTAAGGGCCCACTAGCCAGATATTTTAACAAAATCATTAAAAACAAATTTCACACGACTTAGACCTGAGAGAGCCCATGTGGCAGCAGCTGACTTTATGAGGCTTCACCACGCATCACCTAAGCAGGTTTAACTGTCAGGGCACTGCCATCCACAAAGCCCTGTTGGCAGAGCACTGAGTCTGCTAACAGAGCTAATTTCATTTGTAAATGTGTATAAAAGACATACGTCTATTTGTGTCTCTTCTACATGTTTTTGTTCACAGAAATGATGATGGCAAATGAGCAAACCAACACAACCACAAATTAGCCCATGGGGCTGGATATATGATTTGAAGGGGCATTCAAGTTCCTGGCTTCTGTCCCTGAGAATCAAAAATCACTAGGGCTGAAAGGGACCTTAGAAATAATTTAATCCATGCTCCTTATTTTGTGGATGAAGAAACACAGGTTCGGAAAGGTTAGGCAGCTCACAAGCCACGCCAATGCAGGCTTGGGAGCACACGCCTCTGTCTCTTCTAAGTGGCTGGAAAACCTCTGCTTCACTAAAGGAAGCTGTGTGTGTGCACGTGTGTGCATGCACACATGGACATAGGATTCAGAAGCCCAAACTGAAACTCCTTCCAACTGCACCGTCAGTGGATGTGGGATGTGAAAGTTAGCAAGAGAACAGCTTTGGCATTTTGTACCTGTTCTACACTCAGGCTGTGCTTACCCGTAGGACCTTTTCACATGAGTCAGCAGGAGCCCACCAGATGGAAAGTCAGTCATCTTGCGTGCAAGGGCATTCCATTAACAAGCTGTGAGAATCCAGACACTTAACCCCCAGTCAGCTTAACTGTGAAATGAATACAGTACCCACATTGTGAGACCCAAGATACAGATGGAGAAAGGTACTGTGAACTTTCAGGAATTTTTTAAAAGGGTTCTGCAAATATGTTTTAAAGGTGAATAATTAAATAACTCTAGGATCTCCTTGGACATCCATACAGATGTCTATAAGCCTTCCAGAAATGACCCAGCTAACCTGCTCTAGCTAGGAAAAGCCAGCTAGAAAGCACGATTGTCCAAGGACGGGGGGAAGGTGCCTGGACACAAACTGCCAGCTTATTTCTACTGCTCCCCCACCCTGATCTTATTAAATTTTAATGCATAATGAGTAAAGAATTAAAGGTAGTGAGGAATAAAGTAAATGTATTCCAGAGGCCACATAGAACACTTCCTTCCCCAACCTCCACAATCCAAAGGCAGACTGCAGGAGCAGCCGGCCCATGCAAAACAAGCGGCAGGCGGCACACATTTACTAAGGTCATTGGTCCCTCCAGCTGGGCAGCAGGAGCCTTCTGCAACCTATCTGGCTAACAAACATGCACAGTTATTGCTAGTACTCTTTGTAAAAAATTGCTTTTGTGTGTGCTCTGTTCATGCCTCTATGAATGAGAATTCCCCTGCAGATTTTTCCCTTAAAGGGGGATGTGTGTGTGTGAGCATGAGAGAGACGGAGAAAGCATAAAATGTTTTTTTCATTATGCATGACAACAGAAAGCATAGCTATGTCCCTCTACCACTCATGCGACAAAATCATCAAAAATACTTGCAGAATATGCCCTTAAAGGCTCCACTCTGCAAAGAAGAGAAATAGAAATATGCCAACCATTCACCAACTCTATATCAAATCTTTCAGGTTTTTTATATGACATGTTAAAATATTATTTTCCATTAATTTTATAAATCTTAAGACAGTCTACAGGCAATAGGATGTTTATTACAAACGCTGTCAGGTAGATTTCTGAAAACCTTTCTTCAAACCCCTTTTCCTTTTTACCTTTCAAGTAGGACAACCACTAAAACATGTGTTTCAAAATGACACCTACTCATGTGAGTCAGTAAATGCAGACCCAAAAAGAGAGCGTGTATGTGTTGATACATATCTATGCAGCAACTTCCATGTGAAAATGGCATCGACCCCCCCCACACAAAGCTTCCTTTAGTAAAGCAGAGGCATGCCAACCACTTAGAAATATGACCAAAAATAATAATCTGTTCCTTTTATTATAAAAGAAAAAAAGCATGCGTACAGTAAAATCCTTAAACTGTCAAAATCACACCAAAGAGAGCAAAATAAAAGAACCCGAAAACGCTAAGAACCACAGTGATTCCATTTTCTGCACTTAAATTTTTTCACTGCAATCAGCAGGCTGTGTGTGAATCTATCCATGGAGCATTTCTCATGACTAAACATGCACACCTGATTTCGCCGCTTTTTCCCTTCATTTGGATGTGGCTGACTCACCATTTTCTTTCAATGTCCGCACTCAATGCCTGAGTAGTGGGAATGCCCGTTTCTTACTGCTATTGGAAAAGAAGAGGCAGCACTGGGCAGACAGGTCTTCATGTGCTGCTGGCGTCCTCCAGCCAGCTCCCTCGGGGAACCCATCTGCAGAACTCACATGCCAAGGGCTGCCAGTGCCACCGATGCGTATGACAGCGTGTCGGCTCCAGCCTAGAACATGATGTTAAGAGGCACTGCCTTCCAGTTCCAATGTGCTTTTAGCTCGCTGTGAAAACCAAAGCTGCAAACAATTGCATGCATCCACATGCACACATGCGGCACAGGCGCGAGTGTGCTTGCATACATATGTGCACGCCTGCAGAGCTCGCGCTGCAATCTGCACCCTGATTTGCATTATTTTCATCTTCAGGCAGAACAACAAACAATGCGAACATCTGCAGATCTCTCCAGCTCTTCCCCCAGCATCGTGAGCTGACAAGCAACCAGCCCTTCCAGACAGCAGAACAAAAGAGGCACTGGGAACTACAACCCCCGAACAAACAGCACGAACAAACAGCATGGGTGTTATCAAACCAGTCCCACTGGGGATGAGATGCCCTGAGAACGAACATGGGGGCTCTTACCTGGCTCTCTGTTTGCTGCAGTGGGCCCCGGCTCACCCCGCCTGCCAAGGCAGCGATGTGCTTCAGGGACCCCGCCGCCCGTGTCTGCCGCTGCAGCCCTCACACCTCGCTGCCTACAGCACTGAGGAGTCTCAAAGCCAAGCTCGCAACAGCTGGCCTGTCTGTGCCTGCTGCCGTGTGACGGACAAGTTCACACAGCCTCCGTCAACTTTAACCTCCACGGCTGAAGGCAGGTTTCACTGGCAACTCCTGACCTCGGGGGGAACGTTCCAAACACTTCAATGTTCAAACCCCAAAAGGCTTCTCCTTTTAAACCCCCCAAAACTTGAAGGTCTCCCTTTTCATATTTTAACAGGGTGAAATACAGGAAAGCCTGCTGCGCCGATGTTACACAGCTTTATTTAACTATGCTAGATGATCGTATAATGTGTGTGATGCATGGTTCAACCCCACAACCAGAACGAAGTGAAAGAGGACATTCAATAGCCTATTTTATGTCCATTTAGATTCCTGGGTGGATTACACACTCATTAGGAATGCAATCCATCAACTTACTAACCAAGTGTTTCCGGAAGTTTTACTGCTTGCGAGGCACTTGGGGATGAAGGCAAAGCAGCCCCAGGCTGACCTTGACTTACCCAATTCACCCCTTCACAATGCTCTGTGTTTATAGCCAGACCTCAGTGCCCCTGGCCTGCGGGTGCAGGAAGCAGCCTCCCCCAATGCTGGGCCTAACAGCCCCTACCCCCCAACAAAGGCCCGGGCTGAGCCACCAGGATGCATTTTCTTTCCAACCTACTTCTTCTACCAACCTCTTGTAAATTCACAGCAGTTACTTCCAACTCTTGCACATTACCCCAAATAACACATGCTACTTTGTAGCCTCTACTGTATTGCTTCAATTTAGTAAGAGTTACTCTTCAATTCTTTTGCACATCTACTTGATCTTAAGCACTGGGCTGGTATGTTAATGTAATATCCCTTTAGCAGTTACATAAGTCTGCAAGAAAGGGGGTGTGGATGTGCCAATCCTCCAAGCGTGTGAGGTCAGCAAGCGTGGGTGGCCTGACACAACAGTGCTGAGAAGCAGAGTGAGGACTTGAGCCTGTGTCTTCGACTCCAAAGCCAACATTCCTTCCGGTAATTTTTATCTTCACATATTATTTCACCAAGTACGTGTTCCCATTTGCCCCCAGCTGCCTCCATATCCCAAATGCTCAACAGACACTGGGAGGCCACACAGGAACAGGAATCTAGCAAGTAGCTGGGGGCTGATCAAATATTTCGTTACACTTCGTCCCCAAAAGGTGTGTTCCTAATACTTACAAATGGAGTAACTCAAAATGTACACTACACTTTTAAATACACATCATCTGACAATGGTTTTAGATTTACAGAAAAGTTGCTAACACAGTGGAGAGAGTTTCCATATACCCGACATCCAGTTTCCTCTACTACTAACATCTGATTATTATGGTATGTTTGTCACAACCAATGAACCAATCAGTACTGGTACAGTAATATTAACTAAAGCCCATACTTTATTCAGATTTTGACTTAATGTCCTTTTTTCTACCCAAGAATCCCATCCAGGTAGCACGTCACATTTATTCATGCCTCCTTAGGCTCCTTTTGCCTTGACAGTGCTTTAGACTGAATGTTTGTGTACCCTCCCCCAAATTCACACTTCGAAGCCCTAAGCCCCAAGGTGATGGTATTAGGAAGTGATGCCTCTGGGAGGGTCATGAGGGTGGAGCCTCAGGGATGGGATCAGGGCCCTTATAAAAGGGGCCCCAGAGAGCTCCCTCACCCCTTCCACCATGTGAGGACACAGCGAGAAGGCACCATCTATGAACCAGGAAGTGAGTCCTCACCAGACACAGACTCTGCCACGCCCAGATCTTGGACTTCCAGACTCTAAAATTGTGAGAAATAAATTTCTGCAGTTTACAAGCCACCCACTCTATTCTGTTATAGCAGCCTGATGGACTAAGACAGGCAGTTTCTCATACTTGCCTTGTTTTTGATGCCCCTGACAGTTTTGAGGACTGTTCAGGCATTTTGCAGCATGTCCCTCTACTGGGAACTGCCTGATGTGTCTTTACGACTGGGGGTGATGGACGTTCGGGAGACAGACCACGGAGGTGAAGCGCCATCGTCACACGATGTCGAGGGTACTGCCGTCAGCATGTGTCAGGTGACCAAGGTCTGTCGACGCTGACCCTGATCACCCGGCGGGGTCAGTGTCCGCCGGGCTTCTCCACCGGAACGTTCCTCTGTACCCGCACTGTTGCATACTGCACTCTTTGGAAGGCGCTTACTACACGCAGCCCACACTGAAGGTGTGGGGAGTCATGCTCCCCCTCCTTGAGGGCAGAGTAGCTGCATAAATTATTTGCAACTTTTCTGCATGGCAGATTTGTCTATTCTTCATTGTCTAATTGATTCAATTATTTCTGTATATCCATATGGGCTCGTGGACTTATTTTATATATTGCGTTATAATCCCCTACTGTATATATTTTGTTGTGTAAATTGTTCCAGCTTTGGTCGTTGCTGGCTCCTGTGCCCCTTGCACATACCCTCATGGTTGCTGCTGTGGGGTCTGCGTACGGGTGTTTGAGCCCTTCCTTCCGTTCTAGCCCTACGACTGCTCGACGGGCTCATCTCATACATTCCCCGCCCCGGCCACTCCTCCGAGGAGCCCCGCTTCCTTCCAGTGGAGAAGGGTACTAGAAACCAAGATCTGGCTGCTGGCTATGCTCTAGGAATCCATTCTTAAAGGAGACTCCCCACGAATCATTTCTAAGGAGCAAACACCTTTTTAATGTTAAGGTTTATAATTTGGCTTTCCATATATCCGTGTTTCTTAGAGCGAGGCATAATTACCAGGGCTTACAAGATGACCAAACCTTTTCATTGACTCTGCAGTATCAATACTATTTAGACTTTTAAATTATAAATCATTGTTATAAGTTGCACACAAATCTGCTTTTAATTGACACAAACATTTGTGCCCTCAAAAAGTACCACAGATAAAAAAGGATAAGAGCAAAACAACCACCCTAGCACGCTTACGTCCAAAGGACTTCTTCCTTCTCACCTCTGACAGTCTTGTGGAAACCTCGAATCTTTCCCAAGTCATTTCCCATAAACTGAGTGGCATGCCCACCCGCTGTGGTCTAAGGACAAGCTGCCCTAACCCGCACTGTCACTGGGAAGTGAGAGGAGCTGCTGTTTACAGCAGCCTACGTTCTCCTGCAGTTAAACCACCACACCACAGACTAGGAAAATAAAAGCAACAGAAAAATGGGTGCCATGTTGGAAGAGGATCATAAAATACCACAAAGAAACCTCTTTGAAACATCCAGACAGACTGCCATTCAGTTTCATGTTCCCTGTCCTGGAAGCACACTTGTTCAAGGCCACCCCTTGCATCCTTCTACTAAATCCAAGGCGGTTAGTAAACCTTTGCATAAAAGGCCAGAGAATAGGTATTTTCAGCTCTAGGAGCCATTTGATCTGTTGCAATGACTCAACTGTCTGCCATTATACAGACGAAGCAGCCACAGGCCATCTGTGAACAAAAGGTGGGGCTTTGTGGCCCTAAAACTTTATTTACAAAACTGGGCAGGGGGCCAGAGTTGGCCTGTGGGCTGCAGTGTGCCAGACCCCTCACTAAACCAGTGCTTACACAATCCTCTGCTGAGTCATCTGGACATCCGCTTCCTGGAACTCGAAACTGGTGAGTACAGTGATGCTCTATCAGGCTCTTCTAAACAGAACAAAAGCTACTCTGCTCTAGCATGAACCTCTGTTTCCAAGGGCATCTCACATAGACCCCCAACCTTCCTGGTTCTACCCCATCCTACACACCGATTTGGGTGAGCCCCTCTGAGAGAGTGTGTCACAAACCCTGAGACCCAGACTCCACAGATGACTCCAGAAGTAGCCCAAGGAAGGCTGTGAGATGCAGCCTGAGGGCTGTGCAGGTTTGCTGAGGAGGAGGAGGAGGAGGACCAGGAGGGAACTCTGGTGCCTACACACCAGGCAAAGACAGGGAGCACCGAGCCGAGAGAAGCCTGCCAGGGAACTGGCACATAAGATCGCATGGCAGCAGGGAGAATCTTTCTGCAGAGGTGCGATCTGGGGGGACCACCTGTGGTTCTACTCAGGGAGCTGACTCTGCTCTGCTGAGAGGTCACCTGACAACGACAATGTGTGCCTGATAAACAGGAGGGAGGGCTGACACACAAAAGACACAGATGGCTTTGCAGGAAGGCGGCCAGGCTAGTTCTGCCAGCTCACACCCACATCCTGGACACCCCCAGAGCATGGGGATTTTGCTCATCTTGGTTGCTGCTTTAGGGAGGGGCAGGAAAGAGCGCGGAGAAGGGAAGGGCCCCCATGGCTGCCAGGTATGGGGGGACAGTGTGGATGCTGCCCCTAGCTGAGGGGACAAATGGGGGCTCGGGTCCAGCTGGGCTCCCCCCCACCAGGCCTGATGGGGAGGGTGGCCAAGTCACATGACGGCTGCTGCTGTGCCGCAATGGCAGAGCTGAGAGGTCACTACAGGGACACCATGGACGACAGAGCCAAGAATACTGACCATCCAATCTTCTACAAAGTCTGCCGACTTCTGAGCTACACCAATTTTAGTGCACAGATCCATTTTAAATGAAAACAAAAACATTTTCTTGTGGATTTCCAGCGTTGACTGAGTTTTTTTAAAATTGAGATAAAATTCATATGCTGTAAAATTTTCCCTTTGAAAAGGTACAGTTCAGTAGTTTTTAGGATATTCAGAGTTGTGCAACCATCTCGACTATCTGATTCCAGAACACCTTTATTGCTTCAGAAAGAAACCCCGTGCCCATGAGTGGTCTCTCCCTCCCCACAGCCCCTGGCAACCACTAATCTGCTTCCTCACTCTACTCATTTGCCTCTTCCGGACATTTCACAGAACTGGAATCATACAATATACAGCTTCGATTTTTTTATTATATTGTTGAATATGTCTAAATATGTCATCTGTTTCAGTTTCCTTATTTTTATAGCTCTCAGCCTATAAAACACAAAACAAATTTGCAAGTTATATGCAAGCAAAACTCTAAAGGCGAGGTTAGTCATCGGGGCTTTGCTGAGAACGAACTGCAGAGCTTGTGGCCCCGGGCACTGCGGCGCCCCTTCTGGGTCCAGCTACCGCTTCTGGGTCCAGCTACCGGGGCTTCCCGAGTTGACTCATTCAACCATCACTTTTCTTTGGCCTAACAGGACACGGAGCTCAGCGGGCATAGCACCCTGGTATCTTGTCTGTTGTACTGAGGGAGAGCGTCGCTTCCTTCCACAGGGGCCCTGGACTTGCTCTTTCCTCCCAACCAGGGTCAATTATGTTGTCACCATGCACAATGAAATTACCACACACACACACACACACACACACACACACGAGTCGTGGCCATGTACACCATCCAGAATACACTGATAGGAATTTTAAGATTTAGCATGGAGGCCAGGAAAGGTGGTTCACACCTGTAATCCCAGCACTTTGAGAGGCTGAGGCAGGAGGATCACCTGAGGTCAGGAGTTCGAGGCTGCAACAAGCCCTGAACATGCCTGTGAACAAGCACTGCACTCCAGCCATGGGAACATAGCAAGACCCTGTCTCTTTGAAACACAAAACAAAACAAAACAAAACAACAACGTATTTCAGGAGCGACTGCGATATGAAATATGGGTACAGGGTTTCCCTTTGGGGATGATGAAAATGTTCTGCACCAGATAATGGTGATGGCTGCACAATCTTGTAAATGCGCTAAATGTCTCTGAATTGTACAGGTTGAAATAGCAAATTGTATGTTATATGGAGCTTTACAATTTAAAGATAAATAAATAAGTTGACAACACCATTTTTTAAAAAGCAAGCCATTTAGAGTAACTCACAGACAAACCCTCTAACCCTCAAACTACCGCCTTAAAATTCTTCCTTCTAAATAACATGGAGTCACGAGACCACACCGACAACAAACCAACCTGTGGCTGCCTGTCCTGCCAAGGTTTCCTAAATCCATTGCACTTGAGAGGAAAATGCAGTTGCAAATGAAGACATCAAAACAAACCCACTAGACCCACGCTGCAGTCTCTTTCCCCCGGCTGCTGCTGAGTGTGGGATGGGGTGTCATGTCTGCACATACTCCTGCACACAAAGCACCCAGCCACGCAGTGCACTGTGCCACACTCGCACACGGCTACGCTGGATGCCAGGCTCTGCCCTACAAAATTCCGAGCTTGAGTCTCGCCGTGTTACCCTGACCGATCCAGCACCAGCACGGGCTTCGTAATTACCCAGCAGAGCAGTTCAGAATGGAAAGCTGCAATTACTCCTCAGCTAATTGAAGGCCAGGAAGGCAAATGTCAGCCCTAAAGCAACAAATGAGGGGGAAAGCCCGGATGACAAATCTCTGTGACTTATATCCTGAAATCTCATCAGAAGCTTGTCTTCTAAATGTCACCTTAACCTCCGTACACCCAGTCGCCTCTCAGGGAAAACATCCAGCAACCCAACCCTCAGCTTCATTTAGCGTGTTTATAATTTTATGTTAAAACAAATTTTTCTGTAAAGAGCTCTATGCCACATGCATTCAATTTTGCGGCTGGTACTGTATATAGGATGTACTCGCCCCCACCCCTTTGCCCCATCAAAACACAAGCCCAAGGCCAGTGCCAGCCCGTTGGCGCTTGGCAGCAGCTCCAGCAGGCGGGGGCGGAAATGGCTGGAAGGAGGCAGAGAAGGGGGACGCTGCCAGCACCCGCAGCCGCAGAGGGCCGCCCCCAGATCTCATTTCAGCTCCAGCCTCCGGAGCTGCCCAGAACACAATCCTCAGTGAGGCCTCTCAAACTTGAGGAGCAACAATCAGATGCAGTCCATCTTCACTTCCTCACAAGGCTTACATCCAACACTGAAAAACAAGTCCATGCCACAAAATTTACTTTGAGACATTTATGTCTTCTTGATTCTAAATGCTATGCCAGTGCAGAAAGAGAAGTAAAGCCCATTTCATTTGCTACTGTGTAAGCTAAAATCTCAAATAAAATTTCAGCACGCAGAACTGTACCAACATGGAATGATTTCTCTTTTTTAAAGGCTAATCAAGTGAAGCAGTGGGAGTAGAGAAGGAACAAAGGAATCTGTAACTGGTTGTGATCAATTACCTGTAAACACCACTGAACTCAGACCAGCCCAATATGGAATGATTATCCACCATGATCAAGAAGGACTGACTCAAAGAAAGTTAGGCTGGTACCCATGTATTCAGCCACCAATCCCTCCATTTACGCGTCCCCCCACCCATCCTTCCAGCCATATGCCCATTCATTCACCCACCCACCTTCCCACCTTTCCTTCTAACCATCCATCCATCCACATACCCATGCAACCAACCACATACCCTTCCAACCATCTATCCATGCACTCATCCAACTATCCACATACCCTTCCATCCAACCACCCATACATCCACACACCCATGCAACTCTCCATCCATCCATGTACCCTTCCCATCCGTCCAGCTGTGCAACTATCCTTGTACCCCACTATCCATCCATCCACATACCCATGTAACTATCTGTATATCCTTCCATCCATCCATCCATGCATACACGTAGCCATCCACATATCCATCCACACACCCATGCAACCAACAACACACTCTTCCAACCATCCATCCACACACCCATGCAACTCTCCATCCATCCATGTACCCTTACATCCCTCCATCCATGCAACTATCCATGTACCCCTCTATCCATCCATCCATACACCCATACAGCCATCCATGTACCCTTCCATCCATCCATCCAACCATCCATTCATCCATCAACACACACATGTAACCATCCATATATCCATCCATCCATCCATGCACACATGTAACCATCCACATACCCATCCATTCAGTCACCTACTCACCCATCTCTCCATCCATCCACCTGTCCACTCATCCACTTATCTGTCCATTCATCAGTCCATCCATCCAACCAACCACTTACTGAGCACCTAATTTGCATAGGAATTATGCCAGGTACAGGGTGCTGAGAAATGAAAAGTAAAATCCTGGTCTTCCAGGAGCCATCAGTCGGATCCAGCAGGCACTGAGGACTGGTGAAAGGTGTGGCAAATACATCCATGATGTGAGTACACCACCACTGTCCCAGTCTTCAGAGCATGCCACTGTTCATGGGGTAGTGAGCATCCACTTGGAAGGTAAACTCTTAAAAGTGGAATTACTGAACAAGAAGTTATGTGGCTTCATATGGCTTTAGTTACACCCTGTCAAAAAGCCCCCCAGACAGGTTTTGCCAAATGCCCCTCTTCCGTGCTGCCCACATGGCAGCAACTGCTCTCTTCGCTTCATTTTAAGGTTTTCCATATCAGTTGTGAATCTCAAGGCTCATCAGCTCAAAGATGGCATGACACTTCTTGACAGAGCTGACACAGCACAGAGAATTAGCATAAAGAGAGAAGGGAGAAGCAGGGACATTTCCCACATTGTTACAGACTTAACTGTGCCCCTGAAAAATTAGTATGTTGAAGCCCTAACCTCCAGTAACTTGAAATGTGATTCTACTTGGAGACAGGGCCTTTAAAGAAGTAATTAAGGTAAAATGAGGCCGTTGGAGAAGGCCCTAATCCAATAGGACTGGAGTCCTCATAAGAAGAGGTGACTAGGACACAGGCACGCACAGAGGGATGACCAGGTGAGGACACAGGGAGAAGACGGCACCTACACGCCAAGGAGAGAGGCCTCAGGAGGAACCAGCCCTGAGACACCTTGATCTTAGACTTCCAGCCACCAAAATTGTGAGAAATACATTTCTGTTGTCTAAGCTGCCAGTCTGTGGTAGTTTCTTATGGCAAGCCCTAACTGATTCACCCATTCGAGGGACCCCACGAGAGCATTTGCAAGAGGCAGACTCTTGCTGGTTACGAGTGAGCCAGGGGACCTGGTGCAGGCCTCCGAAGGCTGCAGGGACAGAGGGTGAAGCACCTGGCACAGGGCAGGTGGGCTGCTCACGACGGGAAAAACTGGAGAGAAGGGAACGCTGCCGGATCTGCTCCCTTGGTCCAGGCTGACTTTAGCTCAAACACCATCCGTTTTGCCTGTGACCCAGCCAGAGGTCACCTGGCTCTCTCTCCTCTGACCTTCTGAAGCACCACATAACTTTTTAAAAAAATTATAAATCCGTGTCATCACTTCAATCCTAGGTATTTGTGTCTTTCTTTTCCTCCTACACTGTGAGGTCCTTTGGGGGCAGAACCTCTGCCCTACTTGCCTTTATACATAACACAGGATCTTGAACTTCACAAAAAATTTTATCTCTATTTGATCTGCATGAACAACAAACAAATGAAAATCAACTCCTATCCCAACATTCTTCTGCTATCCAAACAGAATACAACAGCAAACACTTTTCATTATCATGTGTCGATTAGCACATCAGTAATTTATATTATTTGCACAGACGTGTTTACATTGCATTAAATGTATGCAAAACACTGGGTATTGCTAAACTTTTGCATTACAGATTTTGGTTTTGGTGAGCAAAGGACAATCCTTCGCCAGAATTTTCATTTCTATTACTCTCAAATTTAATTTTTCAAGTGTATTCTTTCTTGCTGATCTTTCAGAAACTAAACCGTCTCTGGAAAAAGTTGAAAACCACTTTCCAACATTTGAATTTTACAATTTCCCTGAACCTCCCCACTCTTAAAAACACACAAACAATTCTGAAAATTGCCGGGTTTGGAGCTCAAAAGCGGAGAGCTTCTGGAACCAATTTCTTCAGCGTGGTTATGCAGTCTGCTGGAAGACACAGCCGTGATAAATGAGCTCCGGCCCCACCCCCTTCCTCTTGTCCTTTCAATGCTGACAGTGCCACTCACTCGCTCACACTCACACACACTCGGCATGCACACGAGAGCTGTTCATGGCAACCCCTCCCTACCCACAGAAGAGGAGCTACACTCTGGCCCCCGTGGGTGCCCTCTGCACAGTCTAAAGGCTCGCGGCACCAGGCAGAGTGCCAGAGGACAGCAAGGTCCTGCGTGGCAGAGCCCAGAGAGAGCCAGGCCCACAACGCACTGCACAACTGGGCTCATGATGGCAGCAGAGCCTGGAAGCTGGCTTTGAAGACAGACCACAGCTGGCGCTTGACACGTGACTGACTCGGAATCCATAAAGCTATAATTGTGCTTCTCAGACACGGCTAAATTCTGTGGGTGGATTATGCATCGGCCTTTCTTACCCATGGGTTCTTTGTTTTAGCCGTGCACACTGTTAAGTAATTGCAGGGACTTCCTACACAAGCACACACAGAATATCAATCCTGTCGCCTCAGAGCCACATAAATATTTGATAGTCTTGTATGAGGCTAACAGCACTCAGCTTAAAGCCAAGTGAAATCAAACCCCATTACATCAGGCTGTTGAAAGCAAATGTTTAAACTGGTTACTTCTGCAAAAGAACCGTGAGGTCACTGTTTAATTTGAATGGCACGCCACTCACACAAGATTCTCAAGGCAATAGAACAATCTGCACCCAGCAATCCTGTCCTGTGCACTTACTCCCACCCCTGCACCAGCCCTTTCAAAATAAGATCACACATCTTCTGCAGAGACACAGACTTCTCCTGCTCGCCTTGTATTTAATCTAAATCCCATCCGCACCACAGCGAAACAGCTAGAGCGCACATTTGGGAATTGCGGCACGCAGCATCGCAATGCCCTGCTGCTGCAGTGCTTGCAGATGCTCACAGCCTCTCGCCGGGAGTCGACCGAGTTCATATCTATTTTAAACCTCAAAATAAACTCATTAACTAAGTCCAATTTAGGAAGGCTTGCCCTGTTTTTTCCTGACAGACAATCCTCAGAGGCTACTCTAGTTTCAAGACCGTGGGCCAAGCACACAGCTGCGCACTAGGTGGCTAAAGCGTCCCTTCAGCCAGGTGCCCCGTACAAAGACTCAGTTCCAGTAGGTTAAACTGAACTTCTCGTTTTTCTCCATAAAGAGTCTCACTGTGGGGAAGACGCAGCAGCATTTTAAGAACCAAAAATGCCCCCATGGTGTTAGAAGGTGTCTCCGCCCTTGGCGTGCTTCTCCAGGCAGGGCTGCGGGTGCACCGGCTCTGCTCAAAACTCCAGGGCACTGGAGACTCTGGGAATCACGCCTAGTTGGCAGCTGCTTGGACTTGGCGAACACCAGCTGTCTGGCCTTATTAACCAAGCATCCACCCACCCTACAGAAGCCCGCCCCCAAGACACCTTTTGGGTAACCCCAAATCCCAACTGCACCCACCTCGGAGCGGACCGTCCCTCCTCTGCCTGGACTATGGAGGGCAGTGCTCGCTGCTCCCTGGCGTCCTCCGCCTGCCTTCGAGGTTCGACAGAAGGCTCCTGCGAGGGGCAACACAACGAGACACCAAGTCACCAAGCTGCCTTTCTCAAGACGTCTGTTATTATGAAAGCCCTCATTTGTGGGTTCGCCTTGCACGCCCGTAGCACGACATCAGTGACGCCGCCTGCTGTCTCGTACCAGGACCCGGCCGAGATCCTTGTCGGTTCAGCTCCACAAAGCATTTCACTGAAACAACTGAACTAAGACCCTGCCGCCATCCACTTCTACTCTGGGCAGGAAACTGCACTCCCACGTGAAGCCTGTAAAACTGTGTGGCACAACTGGCCAAAAGAAATAAAGCACAGCTGGTCACAAATCACCACAGGGAAGCCTCGAGTCCTAGGACTTGTCGGAGTGTGGGATTCTTTGCTCCTGATGCAGTAAGTGTGGCATTCTTGGAGGTCACGCTGGGTCGTCCACAAGCCAGGGCAGACCAGCAGCAGAATCAAAGGCTCGCAGTGTCTGCGTGAGGTTTCAGGGCCAGGATGCCACAGAGCAAAGTGGCAGCTTTCTTCCCAGGCACACATTAGGCATCTTACGTCAAATCTACCACTGGTTCTTTCAAAAAGAAATTGCATCTGTTACTGCAGACATTTTTTCTTTGAACTATACAAACTCAGATGTAATAAGCAAAAAGAAGCTGAAAGGGGGGAGAGACTGACTGTCGACTCTGAAGTATGGCTGAGAATATGGAGTTTTCTAGAAAGCTTGATGTTAACTCTCACCAAAAAAAGTGTGACAGTTTAAGGCATTTGAAATACATTTTGCCCCAGAGCAATTCTTAAAATTACTTGCAAATAAAAAACAGAATACCAAAAAAAGCCCAATGCTATAAATATTAAATGGCATCAGTGTTTGAAAAGGGGCCATCGCGTTTTATCTTAAGCCTGTAAATGAAGCGCCCATTTTCCTTTCAGAGGGAATGTCATTGTTTTCTACAGTCCCCTCCAAGTTCTCTGCTCAGCAGGAAGGTCGGGGCGGGCTAGCTGCGGGAAAGACAGGAGCTGGAGATTATGACCACAAGGCTGGGAACGAAAGGTGCAGGTTTGGGGGAATATGACATTTGATGCACCGTGAGCGTATCACGTCTTCCCCAAGGACCTCTCACACGAGACCTTACTAGAAAAACTGGTGAGCACAAACGCTCCAACAGCTGCACTGGAGGAGCACCCCCACCGGGCCACCTGATTTTGGGGGTCCTGGCTGTGCCTGAAGATGGCAGTCAGGGGCAGCTAGCCCCTCGCTGTGGAGCCACGCTCACCTGTTTGTAGTGATCCGTGGACGGTGACGACCGGGACCTTTCGTGAATGTACCTTGGCCTCTCATGCTGGTCCAGACCCACATCCAGAATGTCATCTGCCGAGTGATACCGCCCGGAACTCCTGGCTTCCAGAGGTTTCCTCTGTTCTTTCCAAGAGGCCTGATACTCTGCGAAGGTTCCGAGTCTCTGTGGCGGTTCCAGTTCCCCTGCCTTTTCTGCTTTTCTGTGGCCACCGAGGCTCTCCGCGAACGAGCTGGTGCGCGGCCGGGGCTCCGCGCCCTCACACCCGCGGCCCGCTGTCCGCGGCCTCTCCCTGGGCAACGCATGAAGCACCGGTCTCTGCCCGGGCCTCTGGGGAAGCGGTTTGCTTGTTTCCTCAAAAAACTTCCACCTGTCGGCAAAAGTGCCCACGGTGTCCTCGGGTGTCCTGGGGAGCTGGCGAGGACCGCGGTCCCCCGCGAGGCCGACCTCATTGATCTTCTCTGGCTCAGAGTACGACTTCAGCTTCTGCTCGGCCGTGAACCGTTTCCGGCCTCCGATGCGGGGGATGTGGGGCACACCGCCTCCAGGCGAGGCTGGCTTCGCCGGGCCCGTTTCCCAGAAGGGGGGGACAGTGTCCGGATCCCCAGGGAAGGAGGCTGAGGCCCCGTGGTGCCCTGTCCTGTGTTCTGGTGACCTTGGGTATTGGTTAACCGGGTTGGGGTCTAAGTCACGGCGCTTGAAAGACGTGGCCCTCAGGACCCGGGCCTGGGCCTCCTTCAGGTGGTCCTTGTAGGTGCCAGTGACGGGTCCTTCTGGGGGGGTGCTGGCGGCCCCTCCCAACTCGGCCCTCCAGCCACCCTCGGCGTCCTCGGTGTCACCGGCTCCGGTCAGAGTGGCCGTGCTCTTGCTCTTCTGCAGCTTGGCCCTGCGCATCTGGATCTCATTCCTCAGCGTGGTGGCAAACCGGTCGCTTCTCCGCGTGGGTCTGCCTACCTGGGCGTCGAACGGCGGCGGCTTTGCTAAGCCACCACCCTGGCCATTCTCCGGCCGACACGTCCCCTCCCGGGTCAAGGAGTGCAGCAGGGGTGTCTTCTGGGGAGAGATCCTGCTGCTCTCTCCGTCCTCCCACTTGAAGCCGTCTGTCGCTGTCTGCTGGCCGGCTTTGTCAGCGTGGCTGGCCCCGGGAGGCTCCTGGGTCGCTGTGGAGCAGCCCTCAGCCCCTGCGTCTGGCGGGTCACACCGTCCTGTCTCACGGGCATCCGGAACGCCCTCATGCTGAGGTAGGTGACGACGTGGGCTCTGGCCCACCAGCTGAGAGGGAGGACGCTGGAGGGCCCCCAGGCCCGCATCGGAAGGCCAGCATCCCCCTCGGGGCTGTGCTGCCTTGGCGCCCGCCTGCAGAGGCTGCCTGGTGGGCACACAGTGACGAGAGCCCTGCCCGCTGACATCCGCCTTCTGGTCGGCAGCACTGAGCCACCTCACCTGAGGAGGGCTGTCATCCTGGAAGTGGGCGGTGGGGGGCTCTGGCCCGAGGCCCATGGCCGGCAGCTCCCTTGGTGACACGGGAGCCCCGGGGCTCTCGTCACTGTACTGGTGCGGGTGCTGGCCCCCGTGGGGAGGCTGCGGGAAGCGCACATCCGTGCTGGACAGAGAGGCCTGGAGCCTGCCGGGAGCCCTGTCTTCAGAGGATGGCCAGCCAAAGTCCAGGCGGGCCTCCTGCAGGTAGCCTGGGCCTCCGGCTCCCTTCCCGCTGCTGGGGCGCACCAGCCTCCGGGGCCGGTCGGTGGGGTCTGGTCTCCAATCGCTCTGGGGCTGAGCCCGGGCCAGGGCCATAAAGTGCCTCGTGGTGGCCGCCTCTGAGAGTGGGGGGCCCTGGGCCTTCTCGTGGCTCTTGGTGGCAGCGAAGCTATCACTGCGGAGAGGGGGTGGTGGCGGTGGTGGGGAGGAAGGTGCTTTTCTCTTGTCAGGAACATACCAGACGGGCCCAAAATTGGCCCTCCCAGAAGAAGCCGGTTTGGGCTCAGCGCTGTCCTCTGGCCTGGGGCTTTTACTGCTGTCACCGAGGGCCCTGGGCGGGAAGCACCCAAGCCTCTCCTCCAGGCCCTGAGGGTCACTGGCAGCCTGGCCTTGCCAGCTGCCACCCTGCCTGGAGGCGTCCCAGAGGCCCTCGCTGTAGAGGATGTTCTCTGCGGAGGAGGCGTCGGCCTTGGACAAGGTGTGGTCGGGAGTGCTGGAGCTGGTGGAGAAGGAGCCGTAGGCCGAGTCGCGCTGGCTGTGGCCGCCCAGATGGTCGATGCTGCTGTTGGACTTAGCCGTGGAGAGACGGCCAGAGGGGTAGGGGTGGGAGGGGTGGTCCAGGCTGTCCACGCTCCCCAGGGAGCTGAAGTGGCCAGAGGTGCGCTGCAGGCTCGTCTGCTCCCATGAACTGGACAGGTCATGGGAGGAAGAACTACAAAAACAAGGACAAGGCACACTTTAGCAAAAGGACAGGACTGCAGGACAACAGCATCTCAACACAGCTGGCCCTTGTGGAAGTGTCAAGATTCTGAATGATAACCCCCTGGGGTAAGATCCCTGGGTCTGACATTTCACCTCAGCATATCTAAACTGCGGCAGAGAGAGGGAGAAACTGTCTGAGCACAGGCTGAAAAGACTGTGTTCTCCCCGCTGATGCCTTTTAACCAAACAGATACCTTTCAAAGCTAAATCCCATACCGCCAACAGGCAGCGCCTGTGTTAACACTTCTATCTTCAGTCGATAGTTAAGTGCAGGAGTCAGCAAACTACGACCCAGGAGCTGACGATGGTTTTTATATTTTTAAATGGTCAGGGGAAAAGAATTCAGAGGAGTGATATTCCTCTGATTTGACCTGTTAAAGTTATATGAAATTCAAGTTTAAGTTCATAAATAAAGTTTTACTGGAACACTGTGACCATCTGTTTATGTCTTGTTTGTGGCTGCTTCTGAGCAGAGCTGTAAAGGAGCTCAGGAAATTTCACCCCAAAATATGACTCCTTGGTATTTTGAATTAAGACCCTTGGAGATTAACAGGCCCTTGAAAAAGAACAATAGACTTCCCTCCCTGCCCCTATTATCTCAGTATATTGCAGGGGGAAAAAAAATGATCAACGATGCAACCAGACATGGTCCAAATTATTTAAATATAACACCTGTCCCTCAGGATGACTTAGTTTGCAAAGAGAATCATTTACAAGTCGATATGCCTCCCCATCCATTTGTCCTCCCTAGCACCAACATCACCCCTGAACAGAACTACCTGTACTCCTCATTTCCCCTCCCCTCCAAAAAGACAGGTATAAAAACATTTGAACTTAATTGGGATATTCAGTGATTCTCCCCATGTGCAAGGTAAATAAACCTTTCTCTTATTAATTTGCCTTACTTGTGAGTTGATCTTTCATCGAACTTTTGGGGGAAAGGGCAAGTTTCCCCTCGCCCCTACTGTCAGGTCTGGCAGAGGGTAAACAGGTGTCAAGGACGTGGCCAAGGGCAGAGAGCGGGAACCAAACTGCAGCTAGGAATTGTTCCCTAGTGGGAATGTACACAATAAAAAGTTCCTAGTAACCTTTAACTGATATACAGAGCTCATTACCATCTGATTAGCATAACATGCGTGGAGCCTCGTGAAGAATTCTGGGGAAGAGGCATGTGCAGAAAAGGAAACTGTAGCATAACCAACCTCTTGTCAATATGTGACCACAGCCTGTCAGTCACTCCAAAGGCAGGAAATGACAACCAATCCTGCCAGGAGAAAGGCAAGACAAGCTAGTAAATGACAACCAATCCTGCCAGGAGAAAGGCAGGACAAGCTAGTGAGCTTCTAGAAAGCAGCTGTGCTCAGCCTTGGGAGTCTTTCTCCACTCCTGGAGACTGACCCGTTCCATTCTCTCTGGAAAGTATTTTCACTTTGTAGCTTCCTTCCTTCCTTTCATTCTTCCTTTTATGTGATAAACCATTCGCATAAAATTGCTCTGTGTTTGTGATCACTCCGTGATTGAATCTCGACTCAGTACCCATACTCATTCTTGACACTGGGACCCGGGAGAGACCAGGGAAGATCCACACAGACAAACCTAACACTACAGCTGGGTAACTGCAGCAGAGTCTGTCTGGCCCTCAAAGCCAAAAATGTTTCCTATCTAGCCCAGGGGGATAACATTTCCTTTCCAAACCAAAATATTAAAGTATTAACAGGTTCTCTCTAAACTCTCAGTCAGCTGGATATTTGAGAGCGTAAGTGACAGGCTTTATGTATTAGCAAGAGCATATGCTGCTGTGTTCAGGTGACTAGTTACACCACACACAAGTCGCCGGAGCTATACACGAACACCAAACAACACAGGCTCCTAACCAGGATGGTGTCTAAGAGGGGGAATAAATGATTAGCTGAGAAATTAACTCTTCTGTGAGGCAGTAATTGTATGTGTGGCTGATAGCTCTCAACAGTGACACTACTTATCCAAGGTGCTAAGTGCTTTCCTTAATGCTCAACAAGCTGGGACATTCACACTCCAAGGGGAACAAACGGCTGTGGCACAATCAAAATGAGGGGGAGAGGGAGAGAGAGAGAGAGAGAGAGAGAGAGAGAGAACGAACACGAACTGAGCACCCAGGAGAACGGACTGGCTGAGTCCTCTTTTACACTGTTTTTCCACGAGGACAGACCAGGTGTCTGCAAACATGGGGCATATTCCCAGCCACCCTCCCCACAACATTCTAGAGGTGACTCTTCCACAAAATCCTACGTCTGAGCAGATATAAATAACACTAAGTGCTGTTTCCACGCAGATGTGGGCAGGATGGGTGTGTCTTTAATCGAGAGACTGCCAAATGGGCTTAATGGAGACCCTACTACACCAAGTCACTTCAGCAATGAAACAAAAGGCCCACTTCTCACTTAAGCTTCACTACTCACTTGAGATCTTGGTTTTTCAAAAATATTCTGAGCTCTAGAGTACTCTACTCATCTCGTCACTCCAAACAGTATACTGTATTTGAGAAGTATTTCCTCCACGTCACGGAAGTCCTTTACTTTGCAATTCTGCAGCACGCCCATATTTATTAACAGCCAGAAAATTGATTTTGAGAGATTATGTTACCTGCAAACACACACATACATATATATATATACATAAACACATGCACACTCATACTTGCACACTCAAATACACATTCTGGCACACACACAGATATGCATGTGACATACAGGCACACTCACATATACATATACAAGCAAACACGAAGATACACATGCACATATGCAGGCTCGCAGACACACATGTATACCCACACACACAAGTACAGACATAAATACACACAGATACACATGCACACCCATACACACACGTGTATACCCACACACGCACATACAGATACAGACACACATTCACACACACACATACACTGATACACGTGGGCACTCATATACGTGGGGACATACACATGCACACACACACTCCAAAACCACACTATCTGCTGTTACCATCATCCTTCTAGCAGACTAGTGAGGGGAGGGCAGGGTGCAGACACTTATGAGAACCACCCAAGGAGCTTGCATGAAACACGCCTGCTGCCCAGTAAATATATTCTGCCTTCCAATCCACACGTAAAACTGTGGAAAGAAGGGTGGTGGTGGTGGTGGCTGTGAGCATGTGGGTGCCACAAGTGGCAGCCCCACTGGCTCAGACCCCTATTGCCTGGCGTCCACTCAGCCGCCCAAGGGCACTGCACCGAAACCTAAGCAGGAGGCTCTCCTCACTTCAGCACCACGCAGCAGGGGGCACGCCTGCTCGTCCCGTCTTGCCGTTTTATTTTTCGTTTTCTAGCGTCACACACTTGCCTGCTCAGAGAAACATTTACGGAGTTCTAACAATAATCATGTGCCCATGGCCCTGTCTCATCAGAAACATGAAAATCATCCTGACGTCAAGACATGTGCTCTCCTGACAGGGCCACAAGGCCCGGGTATCCGCAGAATGCCGGCCATACCTGGGGTCCTCGAGCGGAACGAGTGCCTACCTCGAGTGGTGCCAGCCGTGCCAGGAAGGGCAGCCGCTGGCAGAGGGGAACAGGGAGGCCACCGGCTCGATGTGGCTGTCAGAGAACTTGGTGGCGTGCCAGGAGTGAGGCCTCCAGCTCAGCTCACTCTTCCTGGAAAAGAAAGAACGCAGGCGATTCAGGGACAGCACACGCTGGACGTTCTCCTGCCAAGACAGGAGTGCAGGGATGGATGGCCATGGCCACGCGGGCAGGTATGCAGCTTCACACTCGGGGGCTGCCTGCTGAAACTGCGCACACATGTTCTTCTTAGGTTTTTGTTCAGCGCCAGTTTGCCCTAATGCAGAGCGGGAATCACAGGCTCCAAGTGTGAAGCAGCCCTCTTTAAAATTTACTGCTCCACAAATAGGTACAATTATCATTTAGCAACTTAAAATTTTACAAGTGTAAATATAGATAAAACTGATTCTAAATAAGTAAGTAAGTGAGCAGATCTTGCCCTCTCCCACCCCAATATGACCAAAACCAGAATCTCCTATCTTTTGCATTTCAGCACAGTTTTGCACAGGGCTCTGGCTCCTTGCGGAGAAGGGACCCAGCGAGAGAAATGGTCAATGAGGCCCGGGTCACCTGGGGTTCGGGCTGCTTATCTATTTACCTAGGTAACCAAGTAACCACAGCTGGCTGGTAGTTCCCTAAGACCAGGAGACACATCCTCCCCGGAGCCTCTCGGTGTGCACCTGCGGAGTCAACCAGGGGCCCCCGCCGAGAATCATGATGCCCCAGAGCAGCAGGCTCGACTCCCTGCCAGACAGGGCTTCTGAACGTGAGATGTGCCTTCCGGGCTCCTGAGCACAGCACGCCACCCCACGTGGGGCTTATCAGTGTTCTGGCCACACCTGCCCAGGTGTAACAGCTGTGTCCAGCTGGAATCCCTCCGCATGTCAGTGAGGTAACAGAGCCTCCAAGAGAATGCCACCAAGCTTGCAGACCCACTCCTCTCCCAGCTTTACAGTAGGAAGTGAGCTGTACTCGTCTCTTCTCTAATTCGGGATGGAAATGACCTCACTTTGGAAAGTTGACAGCCCAGTTGAGAACGGAGAAAGAGCTCCACTGAGTCTCTTTAGGTACTTTATGGAAATCAAACATTTTTCCCAACAGGCAAAATATTAAAGACCAATACACAATAAAGAATATCTTACAAAACAAAACAAAAAAGCATTCATAACACAAACCTTTTGATGAGTCAGATCATTTCAACAAGGAAAAGTATATGGGTGGCAAAATGTGGAAGGTATTGACTTTATAATAATAGTTTCCCGTGAACCAAAGAGAAAGCATAAAACAGACAAATGCATCACACCACAGAAGGACAGGAATTGCAAAACCCAGACCGTACCTCATAGAATTTCTCAAAATCCTCGAAAGGAAGATTCTGGCCGCGTGAATTTCATTTTCAGCTGGCTTTTTCTGTGCTATGATGTCCACGACTTCTTTCATATTCCTTTGTAGTTAATTAATGAAGGAAATAAACTAGACTGACTGAAATGGGAGGCAAAGGAGTTGGGGGAGAAGGCTGGGAAAAGATGATGCCTGACACTCGTGGCCACGCTATTTCAAACCCGCCACTAGAAAACTGAGCTGCTAGCTGGGAGGAGTGGGACAGCAATTCTCCATGGGTAGAATAAAAGTTCTCCCAGAAAAACTACCATTAGCAAGCACATATAAAAACATCAGGAACAGATTTTGTTCTCACAAAGTATGTGTGGTAGACTATGAGGAGTCCAACAACCCTGAGACGCCATGTTGTGAGGGAGCCCAAGCAGCCCCGGTGGTGATGGCGTCTCAGCCCACGCGCCAGACACAGGAGGGAGAGAAGCCCTTTGTACACTGTGGCCCCTGCAGAGGGGACATGACAAGACACTGAGGATTTAGCCAACAGCCAGAACCAAGGATGAACCTTCTGGACATCTCCAGCAGTTCAAGACACCCCTACAGAGGCCCCTGTCATTGTCCCTGCTGTGCCCAGCCTGGATTCATGGCTTTGGCCCCAGAGAGATGTGCTTCAACCCTAGGTGGGGCCCCCCCGAGTCACGGGTTAGGTTAGGAGCCAAGTTACTACTCATCCCCTTAGAGCTCTGCTGTTCCATCTGGTAATCACTAGCCACAGCAGTTATTTAAACTGGTCAACATGAAATGAAATCCAGGGTTCAGTTCCTCGGTCATGCTAGCCACATGGCAAGCCACGTGTGGCCAGCGGCTGTGTGCTGGACGGCGTAGATACGGACCATTCCCAGCACTGCGGGAAGTTCTCCAGGCAGTGCTGCCCTTAGAGGTGTGTTGAGCCAACCTGCACGGTAAGAACACTGCTGCCTGCCTGAGTGCCTGCTAGCAAGTAACAGTCTACACCGCCTTCCTCCCCACCCTCCCCTAAAGTGCAGATGACCACCTTTTGGAGAGCTTCCATAGCAGCTTCTTCATGTGAAAATAACCAGCCACAACACACAGCATGCTTCTGGGTATCTCCACAGAGGTCAAGTGCTTTGTGCTAATACAATTTTACAACTGGAAATGCTAGGGTGTCCTTGAATATTAAGAATCACAGATCTAGAGATCAAATATTCTGTTTCATCTTTAAAAGAAATTATTAGAAGAACTGCTCCAGCGAAATCCTTATTATTCACAAAAGAGAGAATTCCTTCCCTCACCTCAAAAAATAAATCAATCAATCAACATCAGTGTTGGGTTACTTTCCTAACCTTTTATAAGAAAGCAAAAAAGCACCACCTCCCAAGACAAATACACAGTGTGGGTTTTGCCCCCCACCCCCCGCCCAGCTGAGGTGGGGCCAGGAGGGAGGGGCCCTGGCCTGCTGGGAGCCCACATCTGCAGTCTGCACCCCTGCCTGGACGGGGAGGGCTGCACAGGTGTGGAGCTGGAGGGCTTCGAGCCCGGTTGCGAGAGGTAGGAAAATAAAGAATGGTGTCTTGGGGCATCTTAGGGTGAAGAAGAGTCGGGGTTTGAAAGAGCCAGAGGTGGGAAAGGCCTTGCGGATAAGGGGCCAGGCTGGGAAGTCCCAAACACACCCTGAGCTTCCTGACTCAGCCCTCAGAGTCTGGGAGGGGCACGGAGGGCACAGGCTCCGGGAACACCTGGGGTAGAGGAAAGAGGAATTTGCCTGGCCACTGCCCACACTCTTCTGACTCTTAAACAAAAAGCACCTCCCTCCAGACATCAAATGACCCTGCACTTCCTTCCGTTTCCTGCCAGTCCTTGCAACACAGCTCTGGCCAGATCTCCCCCCTCACTCCAGAACCATCAGCTGCTCCCAGTCTCCACAGAAGAAAGTGGTGGCTCCCAGGCTCTCCACTGGCTAGCCCAGGGGTTCTCAGGTCACACTCCCTGGGGCAGCAGCACTCTATCACTTGGGGACTTGGTACATACAGCAACCTCTGGGCCGCCCCAGACCCGTGTGTGCCAAGTGTGTGTGCACAACCTGAGCAGCTCTGCGCAGCCCTGCCCCTCCTCTCCCCACCCTCTCCCAAGCCTCCCTTTTGGCTGCAGCCCTTCCCCTCTGCCACCATCTGTAGGACTTCCGGCTCTAGTTCCCGGTACGGCTGACATAGGTTTACGTCTCCATCTCAAGCGTGGCTCGGCTCCAAATGACAGCTCCACTGCCCTGTCCTCAGGAAAGACCTTCCTGGGGTTGGCTTCCAGCCCTGCTTCCCTCTCTCTGAGTCACCACCTGTCAGAGCTCAGCTGCGCACTCCAGAAAGGCAGGTCCTACTGGGATGACCTTAACCACCTGGCTGGAGTGCTTCTAACACACATTAACTGCGTGTATAAAAGACACGTCAGAGCACTCTGTAAGTGATCACTGTGTGTGTTTACTATAAGAAGAAACTCGACTCCCTAACGGCAATGTAGCAAGACTACAGAGCGTTCTTTTCCCGGGCGGCAGTGTGGACAATGCCGCGCCGTGGACGGTGACATCATGCCTGATAAAATCTATAGTCCTAGAAGATACGAGTCAAGTAGTTCCTGCCTTTATACATGAAGTGAATTAAGGCAAGATAAAAATTCCCAAGTGACCTAAGTAGCTGAAACTGATACAAGACATCAAAGCCAAATTTTAAGCGAATGCCAGGGCCAGGAAGCGGCATTCATGTCAGATGAAGGCATGAGAGCTGCCGTCCACCAGGCCCGGTTTCCCATCTGTCCCTGAGCAAAGCAAGCATGGCCCGGCTTCTGGCGTCAGCCCCTGGCGTTCCTCCTGGCTACTTCAGCAGAGTCTGCGGAGGAATGTCACCAAACAGACACAGGCAGAACAAAGAATGGGAGCAGACCTAAATGACTTGATTTTTTCTATTAACATTTATAATCCTCATTTCTTTCTTTCTTTCTTTTTTTTTTTTTTTTGAGACAGAGTGCCGCTTTGTTGCCCTGGCTAGAGTGAGTGCCGTGGCTCAGCCTAGCTCACAGCAACCTCAAACTCGTGGGCTCAAGCGAGCCTTCTGCCTCAGCCTCCCAAGAAGCTGGGACTACAGGCATGCGCCACCATGCCTGCCTAATTTTTCTATATATATTTTTAGTTGGTCAGATAATTTCTTTCTATTTTTAGTAGAGATGGGGTCTCGCTCTTGCTCAGGCTGGTCTCGAACTCCTGACCTCGAGCGATCCACCTGCCTCGGCCTCCCAGAGTACTAGGATTACAGGCGTGAGCCACCACGCCCGGCCTATAATCCTCATTTCTATAAACCTATTACTGTTGGAAAGAATAAAAAGACCTCTCCCAGCATCCAAACCACCTGTGCTCAACAACAGACATCCCCCGACTATCTAGTGCCTCGTTTCGTTCACGTTTTAAAAGGCACCAGCACAATTCCTGGCAACACTGCAACAGAATGGATGTGATGGCAATGAAACTCAGGATGTTCAAATGGGCAGTCATTCATACGACTAATTATACTGAACAGCCCTAAGGACTAACAACAGGGCTGAGGAGTCTTATCTAAGAATAAAGACAAAAAAATTTCACTGACACACTGAGTCAACGTCTCTGTATAAACAAGGAAAAAGCCTTACCAAAAAAAAGCAACAAGAGACTGCAGACGGCTGTCATCTAAATGCTATGGAGAAAGAGTTCTATCCATGTACACAGACGTGAAGGAAAAGGAATGAGATCTCAAGAAACAATCTCACCCACCTAGCCCTTTCTGGAATTCCGTCCACTACAGAGCCCATAATTAACTGCATTTTCACTGAATTTGTCCTCAAGTTCCCCTCCTGGAGCCCATGGTTGCTCACAGTGTCCTCAAGTTAAACGGTACTAAAAGTTAACAGGGTATTTCTCCTAGAAAATGGAATGAGGAACAGGGATATACACAGAAGATATGAAGTTTAGGGAAAGTAACCAAAGAAAGGGACTTCGGAGTCCCGGCAAGAAACATTGAACCCTCCCCACAAAAAGTGACGGAAGTCTGCAGCAAAATCAGGACAAGACGAGGTCTGTGAAATGTAGTAAGAAAACCAAGAATTCCTCTGAATGCAAAGCATGGGCACTACCACTGTAGGTTAACTGAACGTGGCAATAGTCAAATGCTATTTCCATTAAATAACATTTCTCCAAAGGAAACCTGTAATTTTACCCCAAACATCTTACAGATCCTTTAAACATTCGGAGAACTATTATATAGCACCACGCATATGTGGTCGCTATGGCCAACTACCACTCCACTCATTCGTGATCATCAGCACATGCTGAGTGGCTGAGCTTCTATCTCTGAGATAGAGGCATTTTTTTCTTTGCAAGAGCATCGAGCCAGAGAATGGTCCTCTGTATCCTTAAATTTAATAAACCACCACATCAAAGTTGAAAAATAAAAGTAGGAAAGTTGCTCAAGAAAGATCTGATTCCTCCCCATATGTTATTTTTGCCATTTTACTACAGCTGCTGCAGACAAACACCCTTGCTGTCCTTGTTATCTTATCACATGCACGCACACTCACCATAAATAAAGGGCACAACCACCCTTCACGGTGTGGAGCACTGTTGCCACCTACTGTCCACCCACCCCTGACGCTGGCCACCCCACCTGAACAGGAGCAGTCGTTGCCAGGATCACCCAACTTGGCTAATCGGCACACTTCACAACTGTCCCCCAATGCTGTCGTGACTACCCTTCAGCAACTACCTCCTGACTACTTGCCGTAATAATGCCACTTCATTCAATTAAAAGGCCTTTGGACTCTAGCCGCCATGAACAGGCTTTCTTTAAGAATCAAATCAAGTTATCAGACACCTACTCTAAATGGTGGCAAGTAGCTTGTCGTCAGGGGTGGCAGGGAGGCAGGCATGGGATGAGGCTGTTCTCACCACTGAGCGTTTTCTTTGTGTGAATAACAAGTGCTGCTCAAACAAACCAAGAAGAAAACCAGGCTTTCTTTAATGGTAAGGTATGCCCTTCACTTTCTAGAGAAGGCCAGGGCCGTCTCGGGTACTTGTTTTCTTCCCCTGGAACTCCCTGCTTGGAACCGAGGGCCGTTAGTGGTAAGCCGGGCTCGCGGGGGCAGTTCTAAGGAGAGGTGGCGTTTACTCCTTTATGACCCACTCACAGCCATCTGCTCACAGCTCTGCCAACCTCACCTCTCCCTACCCCTTGGCAACAAACAAAAAGTGCCTTCGTTTTGTCTAGACGAAGCAGCCAGCACAGAGCATCCGGCTGCCTGCCGGTACACGGCTACAGCCAAAGGCAAGATGGGCAGAGAGGGGACCCCCTCGGTGTGCTGAGTGTGGGCACGCAGAGCCCCTAGGAGCCTCTCAACCCAAAAAGGCTTCATCCCCCTGCCCCTTGCGAGTGATTAGGAGGACGAGAGGAACACTGGATAGAGCCAGATATGGACCACCCGCCCTGCCAAGCCCCTGGGTGTCTGCTGAGCTGCTTCCTCTGGCAGCCACCCCATCCTGGTGACAAACACCGAGGTGTGCCCCAAAGAGGACACACCCAGGATCTACGCTCCAGGGCCTCACCCAAACACTGCTCCTTCCAATCCAACAGCAAACCGCCCGGCAGGAATAAACCTTTTCTCCTAAAGCTGAGGGCTTTCAATTTTGTGGATCACATTAAAGCTGCTCCTTTTAAAAAAATAAATAAGGAATAGCCATTTTAACCTCATCATTAATGCCATTATTAATTTCTCAATAATTTTCTAATACTCAAAATGAACTTAATCTGTCCCGTGTGAACCCCACTAGGCAGTATTCACAGTGCCTCTGGAAACCTCAAGCACAAAAATAGGTGAAACACTCTCTGGATGTCTTAATATATTAGAAACCATCAATGCTTTCAAACTAAATTCTGTAGACATCACTTGCGTGCCTCAGTTATCAGTGTGTATTACATGCTTTATACAGGTCTAGTTCCTTCACTGCAATTAGTAACGGAAGAAACAAAAAGCAACATCTTAACTTTTTACCATTCTCTACTTAGGATATGAAACATCTCATGTAATTAGAGATTCATCTGATTAAACTGCTTATGTTACACACTAAGTCTAAACCTGAACAGAATGAACTTTCCTCGAAATAAAACAATTATGATCTGTGTGGCTGTGTTTTATATCCTGATTTTAATAAAAACTATAAGCCCAGCTACTCAGTAGGCTGAGGCGGAAGGATCACTTGAGCCCGGAGTTCCAGGCCAGCCTGGTGAGACCCCACACTTCATTCATTCATTCACTCATTAATACATAAATACAGAAGTAAATAAAAATAATGGAAAACATCCCAAACAAGTTAGGGTCTTCTTTGTCTTAACAGGAAGACAGGCACAGTAGCAAACAGCCCTAAGCCCCCAAACACTGACAGAATAGAAAAACCCACTCTGGAACCACAGACAAACAACATCAGACACCCTCCAAAGCTCGGGTTTCCTCTGGTGTTTTCCAGGGTCCCCACTAAGGAGCACACACCCCCCATCTAAACACACACACAGTTTCTGCCCCAGGAAGAGCTCTCTGGGGGTGGAGGGATGGGGAGGGGGGCAACCTGCTGACGTCTGAGCCGGCCCCTTACTCCTGTCACAGTGTCACCGCTGAGCAGCAGCTCCTGGAACGTCTGTGCTAATCTATGTTGGGGCCGCAGAGCCACCTGCTCAGGGACAGCTCCAAGGAGCCAGCACCAGAGGGGAGTGCTGCACAATGCTGGCAGGAACCAGAAGTCACCACAACTCAGTAACACCCGAGAAGGGATGCATTCTGTAAGGAACTCGCTCCCAAAAGCAAGAATGCCGTCCCTCGATGGGAAGCCTCCTTTCTGCAAATGTGTAACCACACCACTCAGTCTCACAAACCCTTGCAGCCTGCTGCAAAAAGACCCTCCCTTCTGCTGCTAATCTGCTCCTGAATGCAAGCTTAGCGGATGTAATTAGATTCACAGGAGGGTTTAAGGCTGCCAGCAAAGAGGCAGGAAATAACATGAAGCAACCCTATGCTGATTTGGCCCCAACAAAACTACTTGCAACCCATGGTAGGTTCGAGAGACACCACCCAGAACTGGGATCAGCGAGGTGGCAGGCGTACTTCACTGCAAACAGAGCTAACATCACCATGCGAAGTTGTGAAAAGGGCCAAAAGAGTAATTACAAGGTTTCAAAAATAATTTATGATGTGGTATTTATTATAAATATTCCCTAGGACGTTTGAAATTATACTTTTTAAAAGCTGAACTTTCAGTGATTTGCCTTTGAAGTGGGAAAGATGGGTGACTCTGCCCCCAGAGCTGTTAATGCCATTTTAGAGCACTGAGTGGGTAGGACAGTCCCAGCCAAGCACGGTAGGAGCTACTGCACCTTCTCCGTCCTTCCCCTCCCAGTTCCCCAACTCCAGCAGAGTTCGAGGGCATTGGGCAGACCTCCACTTCGCACATCGCCACAGCGAGGGACTTACCTACTTGGCTAAGTTAGTCAGGAAAATGCCAAAGTGCCCCCCAGTCTCTGGCCTTAACCTTATCCAAGCGCATTTGCTTACGCCAGCGAGTGGCGGAACTGCCTCGGCTGCCCAGGGAAACAGCCTGTGGCCCTCTGGGAAAATCCCAGAGCCCAGATCCACTCCAGACCTGCCCGTCAGGATCCCCAGGGGCGGGCCTGGGCACCTAGAAAAACAGTGCAGGTGCAAACCGGAGAGACACACACACACGACTCAGGCTAAGCGCCCGCCCTGAACTTCCCTGCGAGGGGCACTTCCTTGGCGCAGCAAAGACGGAACAGGCTGCCTGGGAGCAAAGGGCAAGTCAAAAACAGCCTCTCCCCGTGACCGGACTGGTGGATCCAACCGGTGGCTCCAACTCCTGGGCAATCACACCCCCTCTTCTGGCCCCATCCCCCATCTCAGGTCCAAGGACTCTGCCCAAGCATCACAAAGGAGAACACACGTGTGAGGGTGACTGTCAGGAGCTCTTTGTTTCCCGCTAACCCTGCCCTGGGAGAGAGGAAGTGCCGGCCCTCGCCTGTCTGGGGAGACAGCGATCACGCTTCACTTTCCCAGCACCACCTTCTCCATGACAACGAGATCCGTGTTGCCCATGAAACAAGATGCCACCACTTTGTGAAACTGGCCCGCTGCGATCCTATCTTGGCTGCGTGGTCCCCTGGCCACCACATATGCTAAGACAAAACGAGCGTACAAATAAAAGACGTGCAGCAGCTGTCAGGAGGGGGAGGGGATTTTGTATGTGATCAGCTATTCAAGCAATGTTTAGAAAAGCACGGTACAGGTGCTTTGTACTGAGGTGTACCGACCTCCGCCCCCCACCGCTTCCTGGGCGCCCCAAGGTGGGCAGGCGGCTGCTTCAAGTTGAACAAGGGCTGAGCAACCTAACCTACCATTTGGTCACACTTTTAGGAAGGGCAATAAGGAACACTTACACGTCTTGTGGCCCCATGAACGGCCTGCAGAGTCCCTCTGTATGAATGAGCCACTATTTTTCTAAGAGTATACTCCCCATTGTGGAGCGCAACATAAAAGGCTAGGAAATGCTAACCAATCCACTGGGAGAGAAGGAAGGTGAGCAGCTCCCTGGGAATACACAAGAGGAGGGTAGGGAGACTTAAAGAGAGATTTAAATTTAGATAGAGAAGAATCCATGTTCCGGCTTTCAGACGAATATTTTTTTTTTTTTTTTTGAAACAGATTCTTGCTCTGTCTCCCTGGGTAGAGTCCAGTGGTGTCATCAAAGCTCACTGAAAACTCAAACTCCTAGGATCAAGCAATCCTCCTGCTTCAGCCTCCTAGGTAGCTGGGACTACAGGAGCATCCCATGACACCCAGCTAATTTTTCTATTTTAGTAGAGATGGGGTCTCACTCTTGCTCAGGGCTCAGGCTGGTCTCCAACTCCTGAGCTCAAGTGATCCTCCCACCTCAGCCTCCCAGGATTACAGGCGTGAGCTACCACGCCTGGCCAAAAGAATAATTTTAAAAGCACTTTTTGGTGTGTCTGCGATAAGGAAAACCATACAAAGTTAGCTGGGGTTTTAGGAGTCCTGACTATGTCCACATTTGGTCACAGAAGTCTCCTGTGTTGATTATTGTGGTGTAAGAGCAGAGGAAAAATAGTTTGTGGGTTTTTTTCCCTAACACAGTTAAAAGTGTGTTCGAAAATAAAAGTGTTTGGCCAGGTGTAGTGGCTCATGCCTGTAATCCTAGCACTCTGGGAGGCTAAGGTGGGAGGATCACTTGAGGTCAGGAGTTGGAGATCAGCTTGAGCAAGACTGAGACCCCGTCTCCACTAAAAACAGAAAAATTAGCCAGACATGTTGGCATGCACCTGTAATCCTAGCTACTAGGGAGGCTGAGGCAGGAGGATCTCTTGAGCCCAGGAGTTTGAGGTTGCTGTGAGCTAGGCTGATGCCACAGGGCTCTAGCCTGGGCAACAGAGCGAGACTGTCTCAAAAAAAAAAAAAAAAGAGAGAGAAAAGAAAAGTGTTTAAATAAACTGCTTTGCTTCTTTTTATATCTAGTTATGCACATTACTTAAAATATTAAATTCTATTGAAATCACCCTTCTGTGTACACTTCATTTAAAGGAAACCACGAACACAGTTGCTTTATTCAGGACACAAAATGGACATGCTATACCTCGGCTCCCGTCAATAACCCACGGCAGACGTTTAATCCTCCTTCCCAATAGTCTGTAAGTACCCTCTCAGCTAAGTCAGCTAGCAGGTGCCCTAAGGCCTTTTCTCTTTCCTCCTACCAACCAGTTCTCATGTGGCACGGAGACTTTCCTTTGAACAGATTTCAGATTATCTATGTTCTTAAATACGTACTTCTAGTTCAAAAAAGAATTATATCCTCAGCCACAAAAAACAATGGTGATCTAGCACTTCCTGTATTACCCTAGATGGGGCCAGAGTGCATTCTACTAAGTGAAGTATCCCAAGAATGGAAAAACAAGCACCACATGTAGTCACCATCAAATTGGTATTAACTGATCAACACTGAAGTGCACATATAGTAATAACATTCATCGGGTGTCAAGCAGGTGGGAGGGGAAGGAGGGGGTGGGTATATTCACACCTAACGGGTGCGGTGTGCACTGTCTGGAGGATGGACACACTTGAAGCTCTGACTCGGGTGGGGCAAATGCAATATACGTAACCTAAACATCTGTATCCCCGTAATATGCTGAAATTAAAAAAGAAAAAAAAAAGAAAGAATTATATATATCATACTTCTAAACATATGGAATGATGCCTGATCTCACAGTTACAGAAATGCAAATTTCAATAATAAAGCCATATTTCACCTATCACATTCACAGAAAAGAACAAAAAAACAAAAATACCCTATGCTAGAATGATGGGGAAAAACAAGTGGTCTCAGAAATTAGGGAATGTCTATCAACATCCACAGTGCAGTATCTTCTGACTCAAAAACAGCCATGCTAGGAATTCATATGCGCAGACAGGCCCTGCTGATACAAAGTTTGCCTGCTGTGTTGACTAAGCGGCCATCCCCCCATAGAAAAGACAGACAGACAACAAGCATAGCTGGCTCAGTGCTTAGGGGGCTGTGGCAGCCCAGAACCCAGATGGTACAAGAGACAGAAGAAAAGGGAAACCCCAGAGAGCCTGGGGCCGGGTGGTGATTCCCAGAGATGGTTTGTAACTCCCTGTCTTAGCTCTGCAGCTTCCCCCACCAGCACCATCCCCTGAGTGAACTGAATCCTGTGAGAACAAAGAACTGCCTCAGGAGGGCCACAGAGGTGACCACAAAGGAATCACAGCACAGTGTCACGGTGCACGCCCACCCTCCCCAAACGGCTCAGACCTGCCATTCTGAGATTGGACTGTCTGACTTCAGAGAGTCGTGGCAAGGAAAGCACATACCACTGAGAAACTAGATTGCTAAATTCATGTGGCAAAAAATGTTTCTCTTTCCTCATTTCCTTTTTTCTTGAAAGTTTATTTCTTTATTTTTATTTGTATCTAGTCGTGGGGTACAAGTGCAATTTTGCTACATTGCTTTGCTGCACTGTGGCGAAGTCCAGGCCTTCATCCTTCCTCATTTCTTTCTTCCTATGTGCTCTTTTGCACCGCCTCCCCCTAACCCCCCAAAAAAAGTCTTTTGGGAAGATGTCTTCAAGTCTGCACTAAAAATTAAAATAAATGTTTGAGTCTATTTATCTATTAAAATCTACAGCCAACTTTGGAAAAATGCACTAATTTTGCCAAAAAGGGCATGCAAATGCTTTGCCGCTAATTAGCCAACTATAAAACCAGGTGGAGAATTATTTCTATTTGAAAACAACAAATCACAAATACTTTTGTGCTACCCAGGAGTAATGTTTTAGTTTCTGGATATAAAAGCATCGTGTCCCTAAGTCCATTTTCTAACCTCTTAAAAACCATCCAAGCTCCTGTCAACAACCTGATGTATGGGAACAGGCAGGCTGCTCCCCTGGGACTCTAAACACAGCACTGTAAGCACCTGGGAGCCGCGCTGCAGCCTGTGTGGCAGTCACTCTCTTTCTAGCATCAACACCGAACGCTCAGAAGCCTGCCACCTTGTGTAAGAAACAGGCACCGTCATACTGAGTCACTGGAGCAGTTTTCTCTCTGCCAAGAGAGTATTAAATCTATCTGTTGCCAAGGGAAAGATATGGGTATGCAAATTCACTTAATACATCAAAAATTTGTGGCCAGGCGTGGTGGCTTGTGCCTGTAATCCTAGCACTCTGGGAGGCTGAGGCGAGAGGTTCGCTTGAGGTCAGGAGTTTGAGACCAACCTCAGCAAGAGGAAGATTCCATCTCTACTAAAAATAGAAAGAAATTAAGTGGACAAATAAAAATTTAAAAAAATTAGCCGGGCATGGTGGCACAGGCCTGTCTGTAGTCCCAACTACTCGGGAGGCTGAGGCAGGGGGATCGATTGAGCCCTGGAGTCTGAGGTTGCTGTGAGCTAGGCTGACACCATGGCACTCCAGCCCAGGCAACAGAGAAAGACTGTCTCAAAAAAAATAAAATAAAATAAATTTTTTTTTTGCATCAATAGTTATAAAATACGGAACCTTTTAAACTTTTATACTGGGTTCATCCTTGGCTAAAAGATATAATTCTAAGTGCGCGCACACAAAGTCCAAGTCAGAATCTCTGCAGTGACACAGGCTGGCCATTCAGGCTTCCCATCCCGATATTCTACTCACTGTGTGTGTCTTAGTAACGTGGCAGGTGGCACAGATCTTACCTTTTGACCACCAGCTTCAGGGTCTTGTGGGACCCCTTCACCAGGCAAATCGCTTCCTGTCTAAACCCCGAGAGACCGATGTCATTGATGCCAACGATCTCGTCTCCGGCCAGTAACTTGTCGACTGCTGCGGCTTTACTTCCTTCCTCAATCTGAAACAGAAAAGCATGTTCCATGAGCCTCGTGCGTGAGCGGGCCATTCCTGATAAAGGAACACCATGCGCGTGCAGTGAACAGGCCCCAGGGCTGACCCTGTTCCCACTCGGGGCACCAGGGCTGCGCTAACACAGGGCTTCTTTCACTGACCCCTCGTGCTGGTAGCCTTTCCCAAGGACATGGGTGCTGTTCACCGGGAGAACAGGAATCTCAGAAGCACACACAACCGAAAATATGGGACCCCAAGATATCGATTCATTTTCTGGATAATTTTGGACCATGTTTATCATTTACTAATTATTTCTCATGCATTAACCCTGGACCCAGTTAGATCACTTTTGCAAAAGCTTTATTGAGATATAATTCAAATACCACATATTCACTCATAAAGTATACAATTGCATGGCTTTTATAACAGTATATTCACAGAGCTGTGCAACCGTCACCACCATCCGTGTTAGAACATTTCCCTAATCCTAAAAGAAACCTTGTGCCCATTAGAAGTCACTTTCCAATCCCCGCCCCAGCCCTTGGCAACCACTAATATACCTTCTGTGTCTACGTATTTGTTCTGGACAGTTCACATAAATGCAATCATACAATAACTCGGCCTCACGCACGTGGCTGCTTTCACTGAGCGTGATGCTTTCAAGGTTCATCCACCTGGTGGCATGCATCAGCGCTTCATGTCTTTTTATGGCTGAATAATATTCCACTGCATGGACGGACGACACTTTGTTTATCTATTCATCAGCTGATGGACATCTGAGTTGCTTCTACTTCTGGCTACTGTGAACGATGCCGGAATGAACATGGGTGTGCAAGTTTTTGCGTGGACATATGCTTTCATTTCTCTTGGGTATATACTTAGAAGTACAGGTGGGAATTGCTGGGTCCCCTGGTAACTGTGTTTAACACTCTGAGGAACTACCAGACTGTTTTCCAAGGAGCTGCGCCACTGCCCGTGCCCACCAGCAGTGTTTGGAGGTTCCAAGCCCTCCACATCCTGGCTAACACATCTGTTTTCTATTACAGTCCTCATCAGTTACTACACCATGCTGTGTGTATTAAAATACTCACTACTCAGTGCTAAACAGTCTGCTCTCAACACATACCCTTGACTCCTTAAAAAGCTTGACTGTCACTCATTTTATGGTAACTTTTATCCTGAGAAACACTGGTCTTTAATTCCTAGACGGTACTAATCCAATTTACCTGCAATTAACCCCAGTTGACACACCTATTTTCTGAACTAACAGTGGTCAGTCAAACCCAGCCAGCAGCCTTTTTTCATATATAAAATGTTACTGCAATACAGCCACACCTATTCATTTACATATTGCTACAGGGCAGAATTGAGTAGTTTGGCCACAACGCCAAATATATTTACTACTTGGCTTGTTCCAAAAAAGGTTTGCCAAACCTCGTTTTACACCAAAAAGCTTTACAAACTGCTAGGAAAACCAGTGAAATAAAATCACTGCTTATGAGCACATCAGTGTATAGTTTGCAAGTTTGCTGCCGTTTGACTCTACACCATGGCTAACGCAAGAATAGCTTCCGAAAGTCAGCACGAAGCACTAACTCAGTACATTCCCCTGGAGTTAAAAAAACTAGGTGGTAAGCAACTTAGTTTGCCTCAGTTTTACAGTTGCATTTTCCCAAAATCTCCACCTACATTCGAGGACAACTGAACTCTTGTGAATAAAGCAATTTTTCATTGCAAGTCAACACCATAAACAAAATTAAAAGACCACTCCTAACAAAAATATGAAGCAATTCAGTCAACAACTGGCTTCAAAAGTCCAGACGATTATATCCAAATGTCATGACAGATTGTAAATAAGTTTCCACCAGTCCAAGACTGCACACTCAGCCACAGATAGCAAGGTGCAGGCGATACATGCTGGAGAGTAGATTCTGACATGCCCTGAACGAGAGGCCAAGGGGTCGTCTGGGTGGATGTCCAGGGGCTGGGGGATCTGGAGTAGCCCCCCATGTTCTGCACACAGGAAGGGTCCTTGTCCCAGGCCGCACCAGGAGGATGGTTCAAAGACGGAGTGGGGCATTTGTATGGCCACATCACTGCTAAGTGCTGTAGCTGGAATGATCCATGCACATCTGTATGTCAGCGACAGAAAGCCTGCGTGTTGACGTGGCTGACTCTGCTCATTGCTATTCCCCCTCTGAGCCAAGTAAGGTGGGAAAGATAGTGAAACTAAGGGTGTGGACAAGGAGGCAAGTTACCCAGGGATTCCAAGGCAGTTCCTGGCATCCTGGGGCCAGTCCTTCCTTTCAGAGAACTCTGGTCGTTAATAACTTTCCTTGACTGCAAGAAATTCCACTTTGTTCAAAGGCCACAGAAGTTTCTTCTATCCATGTGCATGCATTTCATGGCTGCAAACTCTAGCCCCTAAGAATTCTGGTTTCTTTTTCCTGGTATCCTGGTATTAACAGTGGATAACACAGCTTACCTGCAATATTGATGCTATTAATTACTAATGTACGCCGAGCGCAGTGGCTCATGCCCATAATCCTAGCACTCTGGGAGGCTGAGGTGAGAGGATCACTTGAGGTCAGGAGTTTGAGAGACCAGCCTCAGTAAGAGCAAGACTCCGTCTCTACTAAAAATAGAAAGAAATTAGCTGGGCAACTAAAAATAGAAACAAAAAATTAGCTGGGCGTGGTGGTGCACACCCATAATCCCAGCTACTCAGGAGGCTGAAGCAGGAGGATCGTTTGAGTCCAAGAGTTTGAGGTTGCTGTGAGCTAGGCTGACGCCACAGCACTCACTCTAGCCCGGGCAACACAGCGAGACTCTGTCTCAAAAAACAAAAAATTACCAATGTACACAATGCACACAAAAAAGGTCTAATATAAGGAAATTGCAATTCAAAGCTTAAGTTGGATATAACAAATCATTTCCTAATAATTCTTAGCTTAAACTGTCTACAAATGACCTCATTCAGAATAAATAATAACTCCTTTTTCCCACTGAGATACGCTCATGACTAAATGTAAACATACAACTTATTTACTACAAATAGGTAGAAAGATTGGCCTCTTTAAGTACATTTTGGTAGTGATATTTCTCCCCTGAAACTGTACTTCATGTTATTGTTTTATAAAATTTGCTCCAGAGTAAAGCAGCAAAAAGAAACAATTCATATACATTTATATACATTTATCTCATTTAAGATTTAAACACTGACCTCTATGAGTATAGACGATTTCTCTCAATTCTAATTCTACTGTGAAAGGAAACATGGTATAAACTGAGAATTCAATTTATACATTTAATGAGTTAGAATGATGACACGGAAAGGTACTAACAGGAAGAATCCAGCGTTTTAGGTAGAAAAGTAAAACATAAAAACATTGCTCAAAATAACAAAATTGTGAGAATAATAACACCAGTCACATGCTAATGAGGTATCTGTTTACAAAACTAATTTAGCCTATATTTTGAAGACTACCCCAAAATGCACATTTACAAAGTATACTTCTATCACCACAAATTTCTAAGGACAGAACTTTATGATTATTATTATTTGCCTTTAAACAATTCTGAATCCTAGGTGGAAACAATCCAAATGTCAATCAACAAGCAAATGTATAAATAAAATGTGGTCTATACATATAAAGGAATAGTATTCAGCCCTAAAAAAGATGGAAATTCTATCAGATGCTACAAGATGGACGAACTTTGCGGACACTGTACTCAGTGAAATAAAGCAGTCAAAAAAGGACAAATACCTACGATTGAACTTACGAGGTACCTGAGTTGTCAAACTCACAGACACAGAAAGTAGAATGGTAGGGGCTGGGGATGGGAGGGAATGGGAGTTAGTGTTTTAAGGGCAGAGGTTCAGTTTGGGAAGATGAAAAGTTCTGAAAACAGATAGTGGTGATGGTTGTAAAACAGTGGGAATGTGCTCAATGCTGCTGAACATACACTTAAAAATGGTAAATTTTATGTATATTTTACCAGAATAAAAAGTTATGCATTCCTTGACGTCTAAAAACAAGGAAACTATTTTGGCCCACTATAAGAGTGATATATGCTAAATTTGTTTTTTTGGGGTTTTTTTTTTGAGACAGTGTCTCACTGTGTCACCCGGGCTAGAGTACAGTGCCATCATGATAGCTCACTGCAATCTCAAACTCCTGGGCTCAAGCGATCCTCCCACCTCGGCCTCCCAGAGTGCTAGGATTACAGGCGTGAGCCACCGCTCCGGCCAAGCTAAACTTTCAAACTGTGTCCTTTTCCCTATACTAACACCTTTGAATTCAACTATTATAAGAAAACCTTTAGGCAAAACCACGATGACTAAGGCTTGTGGGGTTTTGGGACAGTTTTTGAACCAGCACTTCCTCAGGGCGACACATTACCTGCGTCTGATTCAGCTGGGACCAGGTGGGTTTTCAGCCTCATCCCCACAAACGCTTATATAAACAAGTCCTACGCAAAGTGCTGCCATTTACTCTCTGACCTCACTGGGGAGGATGACACGGTGTTACTTCTTCTCGTCTGTAAAGATCCCTAAAAGCTCGTCCTCCAGAAACAAAGACCACATTCCACAACACCCACCCATCGGCCTCCCCTAACCACACTCCACCTACATTTCCCAGCAAAAATGTGTTTTGGTTTGGGAGATAAAGTGGTTTTTTTCCCCTCCTTTTGCTTCCTCATCAAGAGAGAGTATCTCTACATGTTTATTTTGCTCATGGGGAAAGCTGTCAGAAAAGAAAAAGCAGCTTTGAAAACTTGCATTCTATATTCTTTACCCCATGAAACTTCTCAGGTTCGGGAGAATTAATTAGGCTCAAACTTGGCGGAGAACAAACCTAAAGCTGGCGCTGGTGTTCACAGGATAATGCCTGGGACTGGCGGCCTCCCTGAGTGCACCACACATGGCAGCACTACAAAGGGAGGCTCGTTTTGTCTTAGCCTCCTGTTTGCAAGGTAAAGACGGCACTTGGCGCTGTAACTGTTCATGGCAATTGCCTCAGGTCTGCAGAATGCCAGAGCCACAAACAGGGCAGTTCTGTCCTGCAGTAGTTAGGAAAAATCTCCAGTGGCACTTGCTCTAACTCCAAAAGGTCCCTCTGCAAAAAGCCGAGAAGTAAATCGTTCCATGCTCACAACAATGCTGGTCCCGTGTGCCACGCTGGGGGCGCTCACAGAATGAAGCACCAAGTCCACACAGCAGGTCTCAGCTATTAAATGGTAGTATTCTTATGGAAACTCATTCCCCCTCCCTGATAGCAAGAGTTAAACATCCCACAAGGAGCAGAATACCTCATGGTTCTTACAGAAATGTTTTCTCTACAAACAACAGGGAAAAAACAAACAGTTAATGAAAATCTTCCCTGGAACAAAGTTCTTCATACTTCACTGAACAGACGATCAAGGATGAAGACCCATGAAGGTGAAAGCATCTTGATTGCAGCAGGGGACCAGGCTCACACCGATAGGACCTGTGTCCCGAGCAGTGGCAGCGTGAAGGGCCATCGATGTCCCCCTCTGCCTCACGGCGGAGACGAGAACTTGAGAAGGCCGGGAGGACATTCCACAGAGGTCCTACGTGATAGTGAAGCAGGGTGCCGGGCAGGAAGCCTGAGGGAGCGCCTGGGGAAGGAGTCTGGCAGGGCGTGTGCAGGGCAGTGTCTGAGATAAGGGCCTGGGGGTGGCGGGGGAGACAGAGACCCGAACCTGGAGTTGGAATCTGGGCCATCCTGCAGGCGGTGGGGGCCCAGCGACGGCAGGCAGGGAAGTGGGGAGGGAACTTACTATTGAAGCCACTGCTTCTGCAAGATCAATCTCATAGTTACACACAAATGAACATCTCCGGCAGTAAGAACAAAATAGCACGGAGGCTGACCCTGAAGGGTGTCCACCCACCCAAGTCTGCAGTACTTTTGGGGAAAGAAGGGTCCCAGAGAAAACAACAGCAGGTGCTCCAATCGAGGCTGCAAAGGAAGAGACCTAGCCACAACGTCACCTGCTGCGAGACTGAGTGAGCTTCAGGGATTTGGAAAAATCATAATGACCAGAGATCAAAATGAAAGGGAAAAGAACAACTTTTTAAAGTTTGATACCGTATTGCAAGAGCCATGAATCACACCTGCAATGGATCAGTCCTGACCATCTCAAGAAAGCTTGATTTTCCAGAGAATAAAATAACTCGATGATGAGGCAACACCTTTTGTTAGACAGGACCGGCACTGAAGCCACCTCCTCAGTCTGTTTAGTTTAATTCTCTTACTCATTCTAATCGAGCTCAGTTTCTGGGGAAAGGAAACCTGACTCACCCGGGAAAAGGAGCGAATGGTGAAATGACCTGAGAACACCTTGTCCATGCCCAAGGCTCGCCATGAGGCACACGGCACTCTGATGACAGTGGAGCTCCTTGAAAACGGAAACCACCGCCCTAATGTGCTGAGACTTTTAAAAATAATAATTCCTGTTCCCACTGCAGTGCCAGCAGCTGGGCGGCAGGAGGAGAGGCAGCGGCCAGCAGCCCAGATCCACGAAGGCGCTCGGCCCGTGTCACCAGGTACCACCACGAAAATGTCCGAGAGGAAGGTCGGCCAAACACAAGGGCAGTGGAGGAAGAGCCCAGAGGAGATGGGCAAAGTCAGCTCACCCTGCTCCTGCAAAAGCGGAAATGAAGCCCAAAGAGGCAGCAGGACTGGATAAATCTTCAGACAAAAAAGTGCAAAACAAAAGGAAAAAGCAGAACAAAGGGCAAACTGGCCACGTGGCTAACCAAGCAACCAAGGTTTACCTGGGGGCAAGGGAGAGACCTCAGCCTCTGGCGAGGCCTCCGGAGGGAGAGCTGACTGCTATCACACACCTTGTCCTACCAGGGCTCCCTGTCCACCTTCTTGCACAAACCAGAGGAATATTTTTATCAAGTATTTTGTAAATGCAAGTTTTCCAATAGCTCTAAAAACATTTTTAAGGAGAGATCCCCACCTCATTCCATTTTTTAAGTGTAAATGCTTTTATAAAAAGAGATGAAATCACTTGCTGGTTGTTTATTTTTTGGCATATATTTCATGTAAAGCTTTGACTGTTTTGGGTGTCAGGTTAACATTCCATAGGTGGGGGCTGGGAGAGCACTTTTTATAACCTATAATACAAAGCATACTCAATGGCAATTTGGAGTCACAGTTGTACATTTTAATAGTACATCTTGAACAGTTTAAAGACTTATTACTCCTAGGTTGTTGTTTCTCAGTAGAATTGTTTCCTAAAGAAAACTGCCTTTTTTTTTTTTTTTTTGAGACAGAGTCTCACTCTGTTGCCGCAGCTGGAGTGCCATGGTATCAGCCTAGCTCACAGCAACCTCAAACTCCTGGGCCCAAGCAATCCTCCTGCCTCAGCCTCCCGAGTAGCTGAGACTACAGTCATGCACCACTATGCCCGGCTAATTTTTTCTATATATTTTTAGTTGTCCAGCTAATTTTTTTCTATTTTTAGTAGAGACGGGGTCTCGCTCTTGCTCAGGCTGGTCTCGAACTCCTGAGCTTAAACGATCCTTTTGCCTCAGCCTCCCAGAGGGCTAGGATTACAGGCGTGAGCCACTACGCCTGGCCAGAAAACTGCTCCTTGATCCTGGCTCTCCCTGCCATCGGTAACATTTTTGGTCCCTATAGTCAGTTTTCCTAACGACTTTGTTAATGTGCTATGAAAGATTGAAAATTTGAGTTTGTCATTTTTAAGATAATAAATTGTGAATGACTAGGACTGATGATGTAACAGCTTAACAACACCTGAAGATAAAGGTACTTGATATCTACACAACTCTTCAGATTTTCTGTAAGTAATTTAAGAATTGAATACAAATTGAAATGTCTGTCGTGATCTTCAAAACATCCAATAAAATCTCAATTATGAAAAAAAAATTATTTTCTTGACCATTGACCAAAAAAAAAAAACAGAAAGAAAAAGAACAAATCCTCCTCCCCCCAAAAAAGCCTAACAAAATAAACTAAAAACCCCACCATATGTGTTTTGGAACTAGACGATCAAAGAGGTATTTGGTCCTGTGCTTAGGAACATAAAGGTCTAATGCTCCTTTAGTCCTTGCCTAAAATGAGAGCTGGGTGACTCGAGGCCCCAGTACCCCAGGACGGGAGGGGGGATATCACCTGCATAGGGGACAGGGCCGGGCTAATGGACAGACAGGCCAATGAGCTGGTGCCCTGAGGATCAGCTCAGGTGCTAAGGGGTGTGTGGCCACCAAAAATGTTGGGGGAGGACTCCATGAGAGTGTTGCCAATATTTGGAGGACAATATTTGGAGGCTGTGGTGCCTGAGATTAACAAACAGCAGCTCCACACAGAAACACGGAAGGAGTCTTCCAGGAGTGACTGGGAGAGCCGAGGGGGGTGTGACATGTGCCTCAGGCAGCGGGGAGTGGCAGCCTCAGAGTCCACGCCAGCTGGACAGGGAGGCAGGGGAGCGCTGTGTGCTCTGTGGCAAGGACTGACCACCCTCGTGGCGGACAGGATGAAGCCCAGAGACGTGTGCCTCCTTTCCAGATGGGGCAAAGTTCCCAGGGACCCGGCAGAGTCCCAATCATCACATCAGCCCTGTACTCCAGAGAACACAGGCCAAGATCCGCCAAAGAGACAGTTAATGGACAGCATCACTCAGGGAAGGTTTTTTGAACACTGTTGGGTGTCGGAGGAATTTACAATCCAGAAGAGAAAGAAGATTTGCAAACAACCTATTCCAACCCTGCCAGGCAGCACCACGTTGCCTCTCAAGCCCAAATCCCCCCACTGCCCGCGTTGTGATCCTGCAGCTGGACCCTGTGAACATTTCCCCAGTAGGCTGGCACCTGGTGGGCACTGCCAGCAGAGGGCGCTGGAGGCACACTGGCGGCAGAAAGGGCTTCCCTTCGTCACTCCAGTGTGCTTTCCTCTCTGCCACTCCTGCTCCTGAGGGTGGTGTCCTAGCAAGTCCCACTGCTGCGCCACCGGGCAGCTTCCCGGAGAGTTTTAGTAATCCAGTCCCTCGGGAGGCTCTCCAGTGAGTCCCACGGACACCCGGCCAGCTTCCCAGTGAGCTCCACGGGCAGCCCACGGGGCCCCCTGCTCTCCCGCTGGCCACGGCCCCAGAGAGCTTCCCCGCCAGCCAGTGGCGCTCAGTCACGCGCACCCCAGGGAGGTCCGTCCGCTTCTCAGCGCTGGAGGGCTGGGGAACCTAGTTCCACACTTCTTCCTTCCTCGGGTCCTCGGCCTCTGGCCTCTGCCCAGAGGGAGTCCCTGCTCCCTGCCTCTGCTATTCCCGTATTCTGGACAGTTCTCTTTACCTGTAGTAGTAACTAGTTAATAATTAGTCAATAATAAGTAATGACCTGTCGCCGGTTAATAATTCGTTACATTTGGGGCGAGCAAATTTTTTCATAAAGAGCACAGAGTAGATGTTTCCGGCTTGCGGGCTACAAGATGTCTACGGCAGCTGCTCAACCTCGCTCTCGCAGACGGACAAGGCCCAAGGAAACGGCACGGCGGGATCTGGCCGATTCGTGGGATTCCGCTTTATAGTAAGCGTTCCTGTTCCGGGTACCGTGTGGAGTCCGTCTCCTCCCCGGCTCCTGGCTGACAGGAGCGCCGTGAGAGCAGGGCAGGAACAGACATGCAAGGAGAGCCTGGCTGCACACAGCAAGCCATAACCCCTCGTGGGTGGGGGACCGGGGACCACGGAAGGTTTCAGAAGACGGGGAGTGACCTGGCACTTAGGCTTGCCTCTACCACTTCCTTAACGGCATGATTTAGAGACAGTTACTTAATGTTTCTTAGTCTCAGTTTTATCACCTGAAAAATGGTGGTAAGAGTTGGCTGTCTTACACCCTAGGACAAGTAGGAGGATAAAAGGGAGGCAATTAAGAAACTGTGTGGCAAAGGCTAAAGCACTGTACAAGCAGATTTGCAGATCATCGGTCTTTACCACTATCGTTTGCTCGTGTCTAGATCATAACTGGAACCTAGGCTAGTCTTCTGCACCCTCAGGTTCAGTGACACGTGAGAAACTAGAAGCGTAAGGGGTAAAGAGAAACCTCTTCATCTACAATACTTTGAGCGGTTTAGGTAGAGTGGTTCCTAAGCCCTTTTACACAAGATTGTTTGAAATAAAAAATCCAAAAGCTCTGTTATCCTAGATGTTCTTATCGTTTACTTTAAACCTAATTTAACCTAATTTAAAGTTTCCTTTTTCTCTTGTTTAGCTACGACAGCATTACAGAAAACTCTGTAAACACAGAAAGTTGCAATTTATAAATGGAGTGTCTTATAAAAGTTTAGCCTAAGTGGATTATGTGCAAAGCAGGCCGCATTTCCTCCATTTAAAAAAACATGATTTAAATGGCAGCTAAGCCACAAATGCTGCTTTAAAATGTGTCATGATTTAATTACTGTGTATTCGCAATCAAGCAAGGATTAAAAAAGGAACCACGTACATGTCCCCAGCTGGCCCCTTTGAACATACAAAACATACGCATGGGTCAGGTGTTGATAATCCAGGTACAGTACTGAACCAGCCTGGTTAAAATGGGAACTACATTTTCCAGAATCTCTGGCCCTGTACGGTTCCTTGTTAGACTGGGTCAGAAGAGGAAGCTGCCCAAGGTGCAAGGGCAGAGGTGACCCAGCAGGCACTGTTCTGTGCATCACAGTCACATGTGGCAAGGGACAGGCACAGAGGTGCCCACTGAGCTCTAGCATGTCTTCACACCCCACTGCCTCACATCCCCTTCTTCTTCCCAACTGGGGGTCCTGTGATCCAGCAACGGTGGCCTCGGCCCCCTGGGAGATGCCTGGCCCAGACCCACGGAGGGCAGCCTCCCCTACAGCTCCCTAGAGCGTCCCCTCCCCAGGCTGGAGGGGCGGGCTTCTCGGAGGATTGGTTAGCGACTCCTGTCATCCAGGACCCGTCAACTCTCCCTGTGGCCCTTCTCCCATAGTCACCTAACTCCTAATGCCTTTAGTGACCTCCTTACACATGGAAAGAAGGGTCTGTCCACGTGCAATTACCTGCCCAGGGCCAGCCCGTGCAGCCACAAGTCAGAACAGAGCTCGAGCAGCACCTGTCACAAACTCCAGAATAGCTAAGGAACGAGATGCCCACATGGACAGGTACACCTGCAACTCTTTTGTTTTTTAATTGGGATTTTAAAAAAATACGTAAAATTTACCCTCCAACCGTTTTTTAACTGAACAGTTCAGTAGCCTTAACTATAATCACATTGCTGTGTGACAGATCTCTAGAACTTGCAAAACTGACGCTGTACCCAATGAACAACCCCACACTGTCCCCGGCAACCTTCACTGTATGTCTGTCTCTACGCATTTGGCCACTCTAGACATCTCACATACGTGAAATCACACGGTATTTGCCCTTCTGTGACTGGTTTATTTCATGTTAGCATAATGTTCTCAAAGTTCATTCGTGTTGTAACATGTGACAGGATTTCCTTCCTTTTTAAGGCTGGATACTATTCCACTGTACACCTCACATTTTCTCTACCCATTCATCTGTTAGACACCTTAGGCTACTTCCTACACCTGCAACTCTTGTGTACTGGGTGGATGCAAAAACTGATATGACCACTTGGGAAAACAGCCTGAATAACACACAACGCAGCTATGTGCACATATGTTAACCAAAAGACCCACAGAAAAATGTTCATACCAGCACATGTGTAATAGATAAAAAGTGGCAATTTTACCCAAATGTCTGATAACTAAAACACAGATAGGCAAATGATGGATGGAATATTCCAGACAGACTTCTCTTCGGCACTAATGACGTCTGGGCCACATCATTCTTTGCTGGGGGTGGGGGGCTGTCCTGTGCTTTGCAGGACTTTTAGCAGCATCCCTGGTCTCCATCCACCAGAAGCCAGTAGCGCCCTCCACCCTGAGTTGTGACAACCATAAATGTCTCCAGACACTGCCACGTTTCCCCTGGCAGACAAAATCATCCCCAAGTGAGAACCACTACTCCAGAGCAAGAATCATGTATTAGAGATGGTCATTACAGCTTGTGTGGAGCAAAAAAACAAAACCAAGCCACCTTTAAAGTCACATTTAAACCTCCTGCCCTGTAAAACCATTTACTACAGCAGGAAACACACAGCCACCTGCCTTACACAAATCGTCTTCTCCCCGGGCTCTAGCAGCAATGCAAGACCGCGGGGAGCCACGGTATTTAATAAAGTCCTACCATCACCATGCAAAACAAGCCTCGTGGGCTGTGGACAACATCTGCCATGCCCAAACATCACACACCCACACAATGGACCCTTTGTCCTTCCTCCCTAGAGAAAGTTGTCTTTTTTGCCTGCAGAGCTTTGTTTACCGGGTCCCCTCTGGTCCCACCGTCCATCCCCACAGCTCCTGTGCACGCACTCTGCCTGCCCTGCCCACCTTCAGCCCTTAGGACACCACTCCGGACCCCAGGCCTCCACTATGGGACCAGACAGCTTTCTCCCGGCCTCTCTGATGCTTCGGACACATCACCATTCGCCGTCCCTAACCCTCTGGTGACCTGCTAGTGCTTCCTGCCCCACTACAAGACTAGCATCTCCCTGAGGTCAAAACCCAAATCCTACCTGTTTCTTCCCCTCCTGTACAAAGGTTTCGCGCAATGCAACAGCTGACGTTTCTGGAAGGGATGAACAGAGAGGAAAAGGATCGGTGAAGATAAGTCAAAGCGAAGTTCCTGTCCATACCCCTGCTTTCTTGTGACTACAGGAGGGTGAAAAAAACAAATCGCACCACAGCCCTGATCTCTCAAGTCAGCTTTAGAAGTATCGAGAACTGTCGGGGCCAATCTAGGAACACAGACCTGCACGGATCCTCACCTTTCTCAGAGAGCTGTTGAAAAGAGTAGCCGGATCACTGAATCGGCTGCTTAAGTGGAGGCGACTGGGATGACTTAATGTTGCAGTTTTCAAAGTGAAAAGGCCATCTTGGAGGACTGGTATGCAGTCAAGAAACAGGAAAAGGAACTGCTGCACAGGACAAGAAAGTGTCCCCGCTTCTCAGAACACATGGCTGTTTATTTTCAACGACTTTCCCATCCTGCCGCTATTCAAAGACACAGCACTTGTCCCGTTAGATAATCTATCGCTGCCACTGTGCGGCAAAAGGGGAGGTCGGGAGAGGGGAACTGGGCCAGGGCGATCCCACCTGTCTTTGAAGTGAACGGCAGGCCAAGCCTTCATCTTGTGATTGGATAAAACATGGGTGAGCTCACACTCATCACAAGCGCTATCTTTCTTTTTGGAAAACTCTTTCCAGTTATGTCTTTTGTCAGAGGTCTGCCCGGCAGAGCCTAACAAAACAATTTGGGGAAAACCTGAAGCCCGGGTTGCACACGCAAGTGCCACAGGGTCAAGGGGGGCTCACAGCAGTGAGGGGTGCACAGAGCACACCCTTGAGGCACGTCTGCAGCCCCTTGGGCAGTGCACCTCGTACGGAAGTGGCAGGGCCCTCCCTTCCGAAGGAGCAGTCACCACTCGGCACCAGCTGCTCACAGCCACGTGGAAACCAGCGTCCAGGTCAGGCAGACTGTGCCATCTGTTTAAAGCAGCTAAAAATCTGGATGTGGGGGTGGGGGGGAGTAATCGCCCTATGTCCTCAAATGTTGGCAATCCTTTTGCTTTTAAAACTAGGTGAGACCCCTCCTCCTGCCCCCCAAATCATGTCCGAGGCTCACATCCAACTGGCATCCTCTGGTTTGGGTAATCTGTTAGAGCCGGTCCCCTTCGGCCCCGGGAACAGAAAGACAGAGTTACTGAGGCTGCAAGAAGGCAAAGGAGTTTTATTGACTAGCTCGAGCTAGGGTCCAAGCCCCGAGCACCAACGCGGTGGTCTCTTTCCATGGGCAGGGACCCCACGCAGCGGGGCGCATGTCTTTTATACTTTTCAGCAGATTACAGGCATGCCATCCCCCCTCCCTCCCTTAATTCATTTGCTTCTTCAAAAGTGGCTGATTGTCTTGGCTCCTGATTGGTTGGTTTTCAAGCCATGGGACTGGCTTTTGATCGGTTGGTTTTAAGTTGTGGGACAGGCTTTTGATTACGCCTTGCCCTTCTTATCTGGTTAATTGGTTGGAGGGCCCTGGGACTCTCCAGCCCTTTATCAGGAAGTAACTTGTGGTTATCTCCCCGGGGCCTGTTACCACTGCCACGGCTTCACTTAAGCTAGGTCAGCAAGCCATATTTACAGAAGCAATTAGCATCCGTTGGAATCAAAGAGAGCACACTCTTTTTTTTTTTTCTTTTTTTTAAACAATTCCCATTCTTCAAATCCACACTCACTCTCTGATGCAAACATCAACCTGTTCTTTAATGTTTCTGTGTTAAAATCCACAGTGCTGTGCAGGAACCCCACACAGCGAGGCAGCTTCTTCATGCTCCCTTGCTGTTTCCTCTTCGGCCTGGACTTCACTAACTTGCCCACCTTTGTGTCCTCTTTCACCCTCTCCAAAGTTGACCATTCTTTGAGGGCTTCACTCAAGTGCCCAGTTCTCCAGGATCCTTGGCTGCATCTTTCAGAAGTGAATGCCCCCTTCCTCCCCCGTTACTAATAACAGAAAACCTGTGGCGGCCAACAGCCCTGGCCTGCCCAGTGTCTGAAGCCATCACAGAGACCAGAGGAGCTGCGTCCGCCTTGCAGCGAGGGCAGTGCGTGGCGTCCAGGCAGAGGGCAGGCTGCAGCAGAAGTCAGCTGGAGGCTTGAGGAGAGCCTTTGTCTCTGCAATGGAAGGGGCAGAAACGTCTGGTACCGCCCTTTCCCTTTTCTTCTGGCCTAGAACAAAGACAGGATCCCTGGCGATGCAGCGGCTACCATGCAACGAAGACAGGCAGACCTGCAGAGTCACAGAGCCCAGGAATGGCAGAGCCCTCTGCCTGGAAGCAACGGTGGCCAGCAGCAGAGAGGTGCCCGGGAGCAGAGAGGTGCCCGGAGCAGAGAGGTGCCCGGGAGCAGAGAGGTGCCAGGAGCAGAGAGGTGCCAGGAGCAGAGAGGTGCCCGGGAGCAGAGAAGTGCTCGAGAGCAGAGAGGTGCCGGGAGCACAGAGGTGCCGGGAGCAGAGAGGTGCCGGGAGCAGAGAGGTGCTGGGAGCAGAGAGGTGCCCAGAAGCAGAGGTGCCGGGAGCAGAGGTGCCCGGAAGCAGAGAGGTGCCTGGAGCAGAGTGGTGCCAGGGAACACAGAGGTGCCCGGGAAGAGAGGTGCCCAGAGCAGACAGGTGCCTGGGGGAGAGAGGTGCCGGGAGAAGAGAGGTGCTGGGAGCAGAGAGGTGCCCAGAAGCAGAGGTGCTGGGAGCAGAGGTGCCCAGGAGCAGAGAGGTGCCCAGAGCAGAGAGGTGCCCGGGGGCAGAGGTGTTGGGAGCAGAGAAGTGCTCGGGAGCAGAGAGGTGCCCGGAGCAGAAAGGTGCCCAGGAGCAGAGAGGTGCCCAGAAGCAGAGGTGCCAGGAGCAGAGGTGACCGGGAGCAGAGAGGTACCGGGAGCAGAGAGGTCCCCAAGAACAGAGAGGTGCCCGGAGCAGAGAGGTGCCGGGAGCAGAGATGTGCCCAGGAACAGAGAGGTGCCCGGAGCAGAGAGGTGCCCGGGAGCAGAGGTGTCGGGAGCAGAGAAGTGCTTGGGAGCAGAGAGGTGCCCGGAAGCAGAGATGCCGGAGAAGAGAGGTGCCCAGAAGCAGAGGTGCCCGGAAGCAGAGAGGTGCCCCAAGGAGAGAGGTGCCCGGGAACAGAGAAGTGCCCGGGAGCACAGAGGTGCCAGGGAGCAGAAGGTTCCCGGGAGCACAGGTACCGGGAGTAGAGAGGTGCCGGGAGCAGAGAGTTGCCCAGAAGCAGAGGTGCCAGGAGCACAGAGGTGCCCGGGAGCAGAGAGGTGCCAGGAGCAGAGAGGTGCCCGGGAGCAGACGTGCCGGGAGCAGAGGTGCCCAGGAGCAGAGAGGTGCCCGGGAGCAGAAAGGTGCCGGGCAGCAGAGAGGTGCCAAGGAGCAGAGGTGCCGGGAGCAGAGAAGTGCTCAGGAGCAGAGAGGTGCCCGGAGCAGAGAGGTGCCCAGAAGCGGAGGTGCCGGGAGCAGAGAGGTGCCCAGAAGCAGAGGTGCCGGGAGCAGAGAGGTGCAGGGAATAGAGAGGTGCCGGGAGCAGAAAGGTCCCAGGCGCAGACGTGTCGGGAGCAGAGGTGCCCTGGAGCAGAGAGGTGCCCGGAGCAGAGAGGTGCCCGGGAGCAGAGGTGCTGGCATCAGAGAAGTGCTTGGGAGCAGAGAGGTGCCTGGAAGCAGAGATGCCGGAGAAGAGAGGTGCCCAGAAGCAGAGGTGCCCGGAAGCAGAGAGGTGCCTGGGAACAGAGAGGTGCCCGGGAGCAGAGAGGTGCCCGGGACCAGAAGGTGCCCGGAGCAGAAAGGGGCCCAGAAGCAGACGTGCAGGAGCAGAGGTGCCCGGAAGCAGAGAGGTGCCCGGAGCAGAAAGGTGCCCGGGAGCAGAGGTGCCAGGAGCAGAGGAGTGCTCGGGAGCAGAGTGGTGCCCGGGAGCAGAGAGGTACCCAGAAGCAGAGGTGCCGGGAGCAGAGGTGCCCGGGAGCAGAGAGGTTCCCAGAAGCAGACGTGCCGGGAGCAGAGGTGCCCGGGAGCAGAGAGGTGCCCGGAGCAGAGAGGTGACCGGGAACAGAGAGGTGCCCGGAGCAGAGACGTGCCCCGGAGCAGAGGTGCCGGGAGCAGAGAAGTGCTCGGGAGCAGAGAGATGCGCAGAAGCAGAGGTGCCGGGAGCAGAAAGGTGCCAGGAGCAGAGACGTGCCCGGGAGCAGAGTGGTGCCTGAGGCATAGAGGTGCCGGGAGGAGAGAGGTGCCCAAGAACAGAGAGGTGCCCGGGAGCAGAGGTACCGGGAACAGAGAAGTACCGGGAGCACAGAGGTGCCCAGGAACAGAGAGGTGCCCGGAGCACAGAGGTGCCCGGGAGCAGAGATGCCGGGAGCAGAGAAGTGCTTGGGGGCACAGAGGTGCCCAGAAGCAGAGGTGCCGGAGCAGAGAGGTGCCCAGAAGTAGAGGTGCCCCGAAGCAGAGAGGTGCCCCGAGCAGAGAGGTGCCCGGGAGCAAAGAGGTGCCTGGGGCAGAGAGGTGCCCGGGAGCAGAGGTGCCAGGAGCAGAGAGGTGCCCGGGAGCAGAGTTGCCCGGAGCAGAGAGGTGTCCAGAAGCAGAGGTGCCGGGACCAGAGGTGCCCGGAGAAGAGAGGTGCCCGGGATCATAGGGCCCAGGAGCAGAGAGGTTCCCGGGAGCAGAGAGGTACCCAGGAAAAGAGAGGTGCCCGGAGCAGAGAGGTGCCCGGGAGCACAGGTGTCGGGAGCACAGAAGTGCTTGGGAGCAGAGAGGTGCCCAGGAGCAGAGGTGCCAGAGCAGGGAGGTGCCCAGAAGCAGAGGTGTCCGGAAGCAGAGAGGTGCCCCGAGCAGAGAGGTGCCCGGGAGCAAAGAGGTGCCTGGGGCAGAGAGGTGCCCAGAGCAGAGAGGAGTCAGGGAGCAGAGGTGTCAGGAGCAGAGAGGTGCCCGGAGCAGAGAGGTGCCCGGGAGCAGAGGTGCCCGGTGCAGAGAGGGGCCCGGAGCAGAGAGGTGCCTGGAAGCAGAGGTGCTGGGAGGAGAGAGGTGCTCGGAGCAGAGAGGTGTCAAGAAGCAGAGGTGGCGGGAACAGAGGTGCCCAGGAGCAGAGAGGTGCCCGGAGCAGAGAGGTGTCCGGGAGCACAGGTTCCAGGACCAGAGAGGTCCCCGGGACCAGAGAGGTGCCTGGGAGCAGAGAGGTGCCCAGCAACAGAGAGGTGCCGGGAGCACAGAGGTGCCAAGAAGCAGAGGTGCCGGGAGCAGAGTTGCCCGGGAGCAGAGAGGTGCCCGAAGAAGAGAGGTGCCTGGAGCGGAGAGGTGCCTCGGAGTGGAGAGGTGCCTGGGGCAGAGAGGTGCCTGGGGCAGAGAGTTGTCAGGAGCAGAGAGGTGCCGAGAAGCAGAGGTGCCCGGGGGCAGAGAGATGCCAGGAGCAGAGAGGTGCCCGGAGCAGAGAGGTGCTCGGGAGCAGAGAGGTGCTTGGAGCAGAGAGGAGCCAAGAAAGGAGAGGGGCCGGGAGCAGAAAGGTGCCCGGGAGCAGAAGGTGCCCCGGAGGACAGGTGCGTGGAACAGAGAGGTGCCGGGAGCAGAGAGGTGCCAAGAAGCAGAGGTGCCGGGAGAGGAAGTGCCCGGGAGCAGAGAGGTGCCCGAGCAGAGAGGTGCCGGGAGCAGAGAGGTGCCCAGGAACAGAGAGGTGCTGGGAGCAGAGAGGTGCCGGGAGCAGAGAGGTGCCAAGAAGCAGAGGTGCCGGGAGAGGAAGTGCCCGGGAGCAGAGAGGTGCCCAAGCAGAGAGGTGCCCGGAGCAGAGAGGTGCCCGGTAGCAGAGAGGTGCCTGGGGCAGAGAGGTGCCGGGAGCAGAGAGGTGCCCAGAAGCAGAGGTGCCCGGGAGCAGAGAGGTGCCCAGAGCAGAGAGGTGCCCGGGAGCAGAGAGGTGCTTGGAGCATAGAGGTGCCGGCACCACAGAGGTGCCGGGAGCAGAGAGGTGCCCGGAGCAGAGAGGTGTCTGGGAGGAGAGAGGTGCCCGGGAGCAGAGAGGTGCCAGAAGCAGAGAGGTGCCAAGAAGCAGAGGTGCCGGGAGCAGAGAAGTGCCCGGGTGGGGAGAGTTGCCCAGAGGCAGAGGTGCCGGGAGCAGAGAGGTGCCGGGAGCAGACATGTGCCCGGGAGCAGACGTGCCGGGAGCAGAGGTGCCAGGGAGCAGAGAGGTGCCCAGAAGCAGAGGTGCCGGGAACAGAGAGGTGCCCGGCAGCAGAGAGGTGCCGGGAGCAGCGAAGTCCCGGGGAGCAGAGAGATGCCCGGGAGCAGAGAGGTGCCGGGAGCAGAGAGGTGCCTGGAGAAGAGAGGTGCCGGGAGCAGAGAGGTGCCCAGGAACAGAGAGGTGCCAAGGAGCGGAGGTGCCGGGAGAAGAGAAGTGCTCGGGAGCAGAGAGGTGCCCGAAGCAGAGAGGTGCCCAGAAGCGGAGGTGCCGGGAGCAGAGACGGCCCAGAAGCAGAGGTGCCGAGAGCAGAGAGGTGCCGGGAGCAGAGAGGTGCCGAGAAGCAGACGTGCCGGGAGCAGAGGTGCCCGGGAGCAGAGAGATGCACGAAAGCAGAGAGGTGCCTGGGACAGAGAGGTGCCCAGAGCAGAAAGGTGCCCAGGAGCAGAGACGTGCCCGGAGCAGAGATGTGCCAAGAAGCAGAGGTGCCAGGAGCAGAGAGGTGCCGGGAGGAGAGAGGTGCCCAGAAGCAGAGGGGCCGAGAGCAGAGGTGCCGGGAGCAGAGAGGTGCCCGGGAACAGAGATGTGCCGGGAGCTGAAAAGTCCCGGGGAGCAGAGAGGTGCCCGGGACCAGAGAGGTGCCGGGAGCAGAGAAGTCCCGGGGAGCAGAGAGGTATCCGGGAACAGAGAGGTGCCCGGAGCAGATAGGTGCCCGGAGCAGAAAGGTGCCCGGGAGCAGAGGTGCCAGGAGCAGAGAAGTGCTTGGGAGCAGAGTAGTGTCCGGGAGCAGAGAGGTGCCCAGAAGCAGAGGTGCCGGGAGCAGAGGTGCCCAGGAGCAGAGAGGTGCCCAGAAGCAGACGTGCCGGGAGCAGAGGTGCCCGGGGGCAGAGAGGTGCCCGGAGCAGAGAGGTGCCCGGGAACAGAGAGGTCCCTGGAGCAGAGACGTGCCCGGGAGCAGAGGTGCCGGGAGCAGAGAAGTGCTCGGGAGCAGAGAGGTGCCCAGAAGCAGAGGTGCCGGGAGCTGAGGTGCCGGGAGCAGAGAGGTGCCTGAAGCATAGAGGTACCGGGAGCAGAGAGGTGCCCAAGAACAGAGAGGTGCCTAGGAGTAGAGGTGCCGGGAGCAGAGAAGTGCCGGGAGCAGAGAGATGCCAAGGAACAGAGAGGTGCCCAGAGCAGAGAGGTGCCCGGGAGCAGAGGTGCCAGAGCAGAGAGGTGCCCAGAAGCAGAGGTGCCAGAGCACAGAGGTGCCCAGAAGCAGAGGTGCCCGGAAGCAGAGAGGTGCACCGAGCAGAGAGGTGCCCGGGAGCAAAGAGGTGCCTGGGGCAGAGAGGTGCCCGGAGCAGAGAGGTGCCAGGGAGCAGAGGTGCCAGGAGCAGAGAGGTGACCGGACCAGAGTGGCGCCCGGGAGCAGAGGTGCCCGGAGCAGAGAGGTCCCCAGAAGCAGAGGTGCTGGGAGGAGAGAGGTTCCCGGGAACAGAGAGTTGCCCGGAGCATAGACGTGCCCGGGAGCAGAGGTGCCGGGAGCAGAGGTGCCGGGAGCAGAGAGGTGCCAGGAGCACAGAGGTATCTGGTAGCAGAGAGGTGCCTGGGGCATAGAGGTGCCAGGAGCAGAGAGGTCCCCAAGAACAGAGAGGTGCCTGGTACAGAGAGGTGCCCGGGAGTAGAGGTGCCGGGAGCAGAGAGGTGCTGGGAGCAGAGAGGTGCCCAGGAACAGAGAGGTGCCCGGGAGCAGAGGTGCCGGGAGCACAGAAGTGCTTGGGGGCATAGAGGTTCCCAGAAGCAGAGGTGCCCGGAAGCAGAGAGGTGCCCCGAGCAGAGAGGTGCCCGGGAGCAAAGAGGTGCCTGGGGCAGAGAGGTGCCCAGGAGCAGAGGTGCCAGGAGCAGAGAGGTGCCCGGGAGCAGAGTTGCCCGGAGCAGAGAGGTGCCCAGAAGCAGAGGTTCCGGGAGGAGAGAGGTGCCCGGAGCAGAGAGGTGCCCGGGAGCAGAGGGCCCAGGAGCAGAGAGGTGCCCAGAAGCAGAGGTTCCGCGAGGAGAGAGGTGCCGGGAGTAGAGAGGTGTCCAGAAGCAGAGGTGCCGGGAACAGAGGTGCCCGGAGCAGAGAGGTGCCCGGGATAGAGGGCCCAGGAGCAAAGAGGTGCCCAGGAACAGAGAGGTTCCCGGAGCAGAGAGGTCCCGGGAGCAGAGAGCTGCCCACGAGCAGAGAGTTGCCCTGAAGCAGAAGTGCCGGGAGTAGAGAGGTGCCGGGAGCAGAGAGGTGCCCAGGAACAGAGAGGTGCCGGGAGCACAGAGGTGCCAAGAAGCAGAGGGGCAGGGAGCAGAGTTGCCCGGGAGCAGAGAGGTGCCAGAAGCAGAGAGGTGCCCGGAGCAGAGAGGTGCCCGGGAGTAGAGAGGTGCCGGGGGCAGAGAGGTTCCTCAGGCAGAGAGGTGCCGGGAGCAGAGAGGTGCCCAGAAGCACAGGTGCCCAGGGGCAGAGAGGTGCCCGGAGCAGAGAGGTGCCCGGGAGCAGAAAGGTGCTTGGAGCAGAGAGGTGCCAAGAGCAGAGAGGTGCCGGGAGCACAGAGGTGCGGGAGCAGAGGTGCCAGGAGCAGACAAGTGCCTGCGAGCAGAGAGGTGCCCGGAGCAGAGAGGTGCCAAGAAGCAGAGGTGCCGCAGCAGAGAGTTGCCCAGAAGCAGAGGTGCCGGAGCAGAGAGGTGCCCAGAAGCAGAGGTGCCCGGAAGTAGAGAGGTGCCAGTAGCAGAGAGGTGCCTGGAGCAGAGAGGTGCCGGGGAGCAGAGGTGCCGGGAGCGGAGAGGTGCCGAGAGCAGAGAGGTTCCCAGAAGCGGAGGTGCCGGGAGCAGAGAGGTGCCCAGAAGCGAAGGTGCCGGGAGCAGAGAGGTGCCCAGAAGCAGAGGTGCCGGGAGCGGAGAGGTGCCGAGAGCAGAGAGGTGCCGGGAGGAGAGAGGTGCCCAGAAGAAGACGTGCCGGGAGCAGAGGTGCCCGGGAGCAGAGAGGTGCCCGGAGCAGAAAGGTGCCCGGAAGCAAAGAGGTGCCAGGGACAGAGGTGCCCGGAGCAGAAAGGTGCCCGGGAGCAGAGGTGCCAGGAGCAGAGAAGTGCTCGGGAACAGAGAGGTGCCCGGGAGCAGAGAGGTGCCCAGAAGCAGAGGTGCCCGGAGCAGAGGAGCCCAGGAGCAGCGAGGTGACCAGAAGCAGACGTGCCGGGAGCAGAGGTGCCTGGGAACAGAGAGGTGCCCGGAGCAGAGAGGTGCCTGGGAAGAGAGAGGAGCCCGGAGCAGAGAGGTGCCCGGGAGCAGAGGTGTTGGGAGCAGAGAAGTGCTCGGGAGCAGAGAGGTGCCCAGAAGCAGACGTGCCTGGAGCAGAGGTGCCCGGGAACAGAGAGGTGCCCGGAGCAGAGAGGTGCCCAGTAACAGAGGTGTTGGGAGCAGAGAAGTGCTCGGGAGCAGAGAGGTGCCCGGGAGCAGAGAGGTGCCCGGAAGCAGAGGTGCCGGGAGCAGAGACGTGCCCAGAAGCAGCGGTGCCGGGAGCAGAGGTGCCCGGGAGCAGACAGGTGCCGGGAGCAGAGAGGTCCCCAAAACAGAGAGGTGCCCGGAGCAGAGAGGTGCCCGGGAGCAGAGGTGCCGGGAACAGAGATCGGCTGGGAGCAGAGAGGTGCCCAGGAACAAAGAGGTGCCCGGAGCAGAGAGGTGCCCGGGAGCAGAGGTGCTGGGAGCAGAGAAGTACTTGGGAGCAGAGAGGTGCCCGGAAGCAGAGGTGCCGGAGAAGAGAGGTGCCCAGAAGCAGAGGTGCCCGGAAGCAGAGAGGTGTCCCAAGCAGAGAGGTGCCCGGGAACAGAGAAGTGCCCGGGAGCACAGAGGTGCCCGGGAGGAGAAGTTTCGGGAGCACAGGTATCGGGAGCAGAGAGGTGCCGGGAGCAGAGAGGTGCCCAGAAGCATAGGTGCCTGGGGCAGAGAGGTGCCGGGAGCAGAGTTGCCCGGAGCAGAGAGGTGCCCAGAAGCAGAGGTGCCGGGAGCAGAGAGGTGCCCAGAAGCAGAGGTGCCGGGAGCAGAGGTGCCCGGAGCAGAGAGGTGCCCGGGAGCAGAGAGCCCAGGAGCAGAAAGGTGCCTGGGAGCAGAGAGGTGCCCAGGAACAGAGAGGTGCCCGGAGCAGAGAGGTGCCGGGGAGAAGAGGTGCTGGAAGCAGAGAAGTGCTTGGGAGCAGAGAGGTGCCGAGAAGCACAGGTGGCAGAGCAGAGAGGTGCCCAGAAGCAGAGGTGCCCGGAAGCAGAGAGGTGCCACGAGCAGAGAGGTGCCCGGGAGCAGAGGTGCTAGGAGCAGAGAGGTGCCCAGAAGCAGAGGTGCCGGGAGCAGAGAGGTGCCCAGAAGCAGAGGTGCCGGGAGCAGAGGTGCCCGGAGCAGAGAGGTGCCCGGGAGCAGAGAGCCCAGGAGCAGAAAGGTGCCTGGGAGCAGAGAGGTGCCCAGGAACAGAGAGGTGTCCGGAGCAGAGAGGTGCCGGGGAGAAGAGGTGCTGGAAGCAGAGAAGTGCTTGGGAGCAGAGAGGTGCCGAGAAGCACAGGTGGCAGAGCAGAGAGGTGCCCAGAAGCAGAGGTGCCCGGAAGCAGAGACGTGCCACGAGCAGAGAGGTGCCTGGGAGCAGAGGTGCTAGGAGCAGAGAGGAGCCCGGAGCAGAGAGGAGCCCGGGGGCACAGGTGCCCGGAGGAGAGAGGTGCCCGGGAACAGAGAGGTGCCCAGAAGCAGAGGTGCCGGGAGGAGAGAGGTGCCCGGAGCAGAGAGGTGACCGGGAACAGAGAGGTGCTCGTAGCAGAGAGGTGCCCAGAAGCAGAGGTTCCGGGAGCAGAAAGGTGCCAGGAGCAGAGACGTGCCCGGGAACAGAGCGGTGCCTGAGGCATAGAGGTGCCGGGAGCAGAGAGGTGCCCAAGAACAGAGAGGTGCCCGGGAGCAGAGGTGCCGGGAGCAGAGAAGTGCCGGGAGCACAGAGGTGCCCAAGAACAGAGAGGTGCCCGGAGCAGAGAGGTGCCCGGGAGTAGAGGTGCCGGGAGCAGAGAAGTGCTTGGGGGCACAGAGGTGCCCAGAAGCAGAGGTGCCGGAGCAGAGAGGTGCCCAGAAGCAGAGGTGCCCAGAAGCAGAGTGGTGCCCCAAGCAGAGAGTTGCCCGGGAGCAAAGAGGTGCCTGGGGCAGAGAGGTGCCCGGGAGCAGAGATGCCAGGAGCAGAGAGGTGCCCGGGAGCAGAGTTGCCCGGAGCAGAGAGGTGCCCATAAGCAGAGGTGGAGGGAGGAGAGAGGTGTCGGGAGCAGAGAGCTGTCCAAAAGCAGAGGTGCCAGGACCAGAGGTGACCGGAGAAGAGAGGTGCCCGGGGGCATAGGGCCCAGGAGCAGAGAGGTTCCCAGGAGCAGAGAGGTGCCCAGGAACAGAGAGGTGCCCGGAGCAGATAGGTTCCCGGGAGCAGAGGTGTCGGCAGCAGAGAAGTGCTTGGGAGCAGAGAGGTGCCCAGAAGCAGAGGTGCCAGATCAGAGAGGTGCCCGGAAGCAGAGAGGTGAACCGAACAGAGAGGTGCCCGGGAGCAAAGAGGTGCCTGGGCCAGAGAGGTGCCCGGAGCAGAGAGGTGCCCGGGAGCAGAGGTGCCCGGAACAGAGAGGTTCCGGGAGCAGAGAGGTGCCCAGGAGCAGAAAGGTGCCGGGCAGCAGAGAGGTGCCAAGGAGCAGAGGTGCCGGGAGCAGAGGAGTCCTCGGGAGCAGAGAGGTGTCCGGAGCAGAGAGGTGCCCAGAAGCGGAGGTGCCGGGAGCAGAGAGGTGCCCAGAAGCAGAGGTGTCGGGAGGAGAGAGGTGCAGGGAACAGAGAGGTGCCGGGAGCAGAGAGGTTCCAGAAGCAGACGTGCGGGGAGCAGAGGTGCCCTGGAGCAGAGAGGTGCCTGGGACAGAGAGGTGCCCGGAGAAGAAAGGTGCCCGGGAGCAGAGGTGCCTGGAGCAGAGGTGCCGGGAGCAGAGAGGTGCCTGGGAGCAAAGAGGTGCCCAGAAGCAGACGTGCCGGGAGCAGACAAGTTCCCGGGAGCAGAGAGGTGCCCGGAGCAGAGGTGCCGGGAGCAGAGAAGTGCTCGGGAGCAGACAGGTGCCCAGAAGCAGAGGTGCCGGGAGCAGAGGTGCCGGGAGCAGAGAGGTGGCAGGAGCAGAGAGGTGTCCGGGAGCAGAGAGGTGCCTGAGGCATAGAGGTGCCGGGAGGAGAGAGGTGCCCAAGAACACAGAGGTGCCTAGGAGCAGAGATGCCGGGAGCAGAGAAGTGCCGGGAGGAGAGAGGTGCCCAGAAACAGAGAGGTGCCCGGAGCAGAGAGGTGCCCGGGAGCAGAGGTGCCAGAGCAGAGAGGTGCCCAGAAGCAGAGGTGCCAGAGCACAGAGGTGCCCAGCAGCAGAGGTGCCCGGAAGCAGAGAGGCGCCCCGAGCAGAGAGGTGCCCGGGAGCAAAGAGGTGCCCGGGGCAGAGAGGTGTCCGGAGCAGAAAGGGGCCCAGAAGTAGATTTGCGGGGCGCAGAGGTGCCCGGGAGCAGAGAGGTGCCCGGAGCAGAAAGGTGCTTGGGAGCAGAGGTGCCAGGAGCAGAGAAGTGCTAGGGAGCACAGTCGTTCCTGGGAGCAGAGAGGTGCCCAGAAGCAGAGGTGCCAGGAGCAGAGAGGTGCCCAGGAGCAGAGAGGTGCCCGGAGCAGAGAGGTGCCCGGGAGCAGAGGTGACGGGAGCAGAGAAGTGCTTAGGGGCAGAGAGGTGCCCAGAAGCAGAGCTGCCGGAGCAAAGAGGTGCCCAGAAGCAGAGGTTCCCAGAAGCAGAGGTCCCCCGAGCAGAGGTGCCTGGGGCAGAGAGGGGCCGGGAGCAGAGTTGCCCGGAGCAGAGAGGTGCCCAGAAGCAGAGGTGCCGGGAGCAGAGGTGCCCGGAGCAGAGAGGTGCCCGGGAGCAGAGAGCCCAGGAGCAGAAAGGTGCCTGGGAGCAGAGTGGTGCCCAGGAACAGAGAGGTGCCCGGAGCAGAGAGGGCCCCGGAAGAAGAGGTGCCGGGAGCAGAGAAGTGCTTGGGAGCAGAGAGGTGCCCAGAAGCATAGGTGCCAGAGCAGAGAGGTGCCCAGAAGCAGAGGTGCCCGGAAGCAGAGAGGTGCCACGAGCAGAGAGGTGCCCGGGAGCAAAGAGGTGCCTGGGGCAGAGAGGTGCCCGGAGCAGAGAGGTGCCCGGGAGCAGAGGTGCTAGGAGCAGAGAGGAGCCCGGAGCAGAGAGGTGCCTGGGGGCACAGGTGCCCGGAGCAGAGAGGTGCCCGGGAGCAGAGAGGTGCCCAGAAGCAGAGGTGCCGGGAGGAGAGAGGTGCCAGGAGCAGAGAGGTGTCCGGGAGCACAGGTCCCAGGACCAGAGAGGTGCCCGGGAGCAGAGAGGTGCCCGGGAACAGAGAGGTGCCCGGAGAATAGAGGTGCCCGGGAGCAGAGGTGCCGGTAGCAGAGGTGCCGGGAGCAGAGAGGTGCCAGGAGCATAGAGGTGCCCGGGAGCAGAGAGGTGCGTGGGGCACAGAGGTGCCGGGAGCAGATAGGTGCCCTAGAACAGAGAGGAGCCCGGAGCAAGGAGGTGCCCGGGAGCAGAGGTGCCGGGAGCAGAGAGGTGCCCGGGAACAGAGAGGTGCCCGGAGCAGAGAGGTGGCCAGGAGCAGAGGTGCCGGGAGCACAGAAGTGCTTGGGGGCACAGAGGTGCCCAGAAGAAGAGGTGCCAGAGCAGAGAGGTGCCCAGGAGCAGAGAGGTGCCCGTGAGCAGAGAGGTGCCCAGGAGCAGAGAGGTTCCCGGACCAGAGAGGTGCCCAGGAGCATAGGTGCCGGGAGCAGAGAAGTGCTTGGCAGCAGAGAGGTCCCCAGAAGCAGAGGTGCCGGAGCAGAGAGGTGCTCCGAGCTCACAGGTGCCCGGGCGCAAAGAGGTGCCTGGGGCAGACAGGGGCCCGGAGCAGAGAGGTGCCCGGGAGCAGAGGTGCCATGAGCAGAGAGGTGCCCAGAGCAGAGAGGTGTCCGGGAGGAGAGGTACCTGGAGCAGATATGTGCCCGGGAGCAGAGAGGTGCCGAGGAGCAGAGGTGCCCGGAGCAGAGAGGTGCCGGGAGCATAGAGGTGCCCAGGAACACAGAGGTGCCGGGAGCACAGAGGTGCCAAGAAGCAGAGGTGCCGGGAGCAGAGTTGCCCGAGAGCAGAGAGGTGCCCGAAGTAGAGAGGTGCCCGGATTCGGGAGGTGCCCTGGAGTAGAGAGGTGCCTCAGGCAGAGAGGTGCTGGGGCAGAGAGGTGCCGGGAGCAGAGAGGTGCCCAGAAGCAGATGTGCCGGGGGGCAGAGAGGTGCCCGGAGCAGAGAGGTGCCCGGGAGCAGAGAGGTGCCCAGAAGCAGAGGGGCCGAGACCAGAGGTGCCCGGGACCAGAGAGGTGCCCGGAGCAGAGAGGTGCCCGGGAGCAGAGGTGCCGGGAGCTGAGACGTGCCCAGGAGCAGAGAGGTGCCGAGAAGCAGAAGTGCCGGGAACAGAGCGTTGCCCGGGAGCAGAGAGGTGCCGGGAGCAGAGAAGTCCCGGGGAGCAGAGAGGTGCCAAGAAGCAGAGGTGCCGGGAGCAGAGAGGTGCCCGGGAGCAGAGAGGTGCCCGGAGCAGAGAGGTGCCGGGGAGCAGAGCGGTGCCGGGAACATAGAGGTGTCCGGGAACAGAGAGGTGTCGGGGAACAGAGAGGTGCCCGGAGCAGAGAGGTGCCCAGAAGCGGAGGTGCCGGGAGCAGAGAGGTGCCCAGAAGCAGAGGTGCCGGGAGCAGAGAGGTGCCGGGAGCAGAGAGGTGCCCAGAAGCAGACGTGCCAGGAGGAGAGGTGCCCGGGAGCAGGGAGGTTCCCGGGAGCAGAGAGGTGCCCAGGAACAGAGAGGTGCCCAGGAGCAGTGGTCCCAGGACCAGAGAGGTTCCCAGGAGCAGAGAGGTGCCAAGGAACAGAGAGGTGCCCGGAGCAGAGAGGTGCCCAGGAGCAGAGGACCCAGGAGCAGAGAGGTTCCCGGGAGCAGAAGGTGCCAAGAATCAGAGGTGTCGGGAGCAGAGAAGTGCTCGGGGGCAGACAGGTGCCCAGAAGCAGAGGTTCCCTGAGCAGAGAGGTGCCCCGGAGTAGAGGTGCAGGGAGCAGAAGTGCCCGGGAGAAGAGAGGTGCCCGGAGCAGAAGGGTGCCCGGGGCAGAGAGGTGCCCGGGAGCAGAGCTGCTAAGAGCAAAGAGGTGCCCTAGAGAAGATGGGTACAGAGAAGTACTCGGGAGCAGAGAGGTGCCCGGGAGCACAGAGGTGCCCGGCAGCAGAGAGGTTCCCGGGAACAGAGAAGTGCTCGAGAGCAGAGAGGTGCCTGGGAGCAGAGACATGCCCGGAAGCAGAGAGATACCTTGGGCAGACAGATGCCTGGAGCACAGAGGTGCTCAGGAGCAGAGGTGCCAGGAGCAGAGAGGTGCCCGGAGCAGAGAGGTGCTCTGGAGCAGAGGTGCCAGGAGCAGAGAGGTGCCCGGAGCAGAGAGGTGCCCGGAAGCAGAGACGTGCCCGGAGCAGAGAGGTGCCTGGGGCATAGAGGTGCCGGGGGCAGAGAGGTGCCAGGAACAGAGAGGTGCCCGGAGCAGAGAGGTGCCCGGGAGCAGAGAGGTGCCTGGGGCAGAGACGTGCCTGAGGCAGAGAGGTGCCGGGAGCAGAGAGGTGCCCAGAAGCAGAGGTGCCCGGGAGCAGAGAAGTGCCCGGAGCAGAGAGGTGCCTGGGAGCAGAGGTGCCGGGGGCAGAGAAGTGCTTGTGGGCAGAGAGGTGCCCAAAAGCAGAGAGGTGCCCCGAGCAGAGAAGTGCCCGGGAGCAAGGAGGTGCCTGGGGCAGAGAGGTGCCCGAAGCAGAGAGGTGCCCGGAGCAGACAGGTGCCCAGAACCAGAGGTGCCGGGAGGAGAGAGGTGCCCGGAGCACAGAGGTGTCAAAAGCAGAGGTGCCGGGAGCAGAGTTGCCCGGAGCAGAGAGGTGCTCAGGAGTAGAGGGTCCAGGAGCAGAGAGGTGCCCGGGAGCAGAGAGGTGCCCAGGAAAGAGAGGTGCCCGGAGCAGAGAGGTGCCCAGGAGCAGAGGTGCCGGGAGCAGAGAAGTGCCTGGGAACAGAGAGGTGTCCAGAAGCAGAGGTGTCACAGCAGAGAAGTGCCCAGAAGCAGAGGTGCCCGGAAGCAGAGAGGTGCCCCGAGCAGAGAGGTGCCCGGGAGCAAAGAGGTGCCTGGGGCAGAGAGGTGCCCCGAGCAGAGAGGTGCCCGGGAGCAGAGGGCCCAGGAGCAGAGAGGTGCCCGGAGCAGAGAGGTGCCCGGGATCAGAGGTGCCGGGAGCAGAGAAGTGCCTGGGAACAGAGAGGTGTCCAAAAGCAGAGGTGCCAGAGCAGAGAGGTGCCCAGAAGCAGAGGTGCCAGAGCAGAGAGGTGCCCAGAAGCAGAGGTGCCCGGAAGCAGAGAGGTGCCCCGAGCAGAGAGGTGCCCGGGAGCAAAGAGGTGCCTAGGGCAGAGAGGTGCCCGGAGCAGAGAGGTGCCCGGGAGCAGAGGTGCCAGGAGCAGAGAGGTGACCGGACCAGAGTGGTGCCCGAGAGCAGAGGTGCCCGGAGCAGAGAGGTCCCCAGAAGCAGAGGTGCTGGGAGGAGAGAGGTTCCCGGGAACAGAGAGGTGCCCGGAGCATAGAGGTGCCCGGGAGCAGAGGTGCCGGGAGAAGAGGTGCCGGGAGCAGAGAGGTGCCAGGAGCACAGAGGTATCTGGTAGCAGAGAGGTGCCTGGGGCATAGAGGTGCCAGGAGCAGAGAGGTCCCAAAGAACAGAGAGGTGCACGGTACAGAGAGGTGCCCGTGAGTAGAGGTGCCGGGAGCAGAGAGGTGCTGGGAGCAGAGAGGTGCCCAGGAACAGAGAGGTGACCGGAGGAGATAGGTGCCCGGGAGCAGAGGTGCCGGGAGCACAGAAGTGCGTGGGGGCATAGAGGTTCCCAGAAGCAGAGGTGCCCGGAAACAGAGAGGTGCCCCGAGCAGAGAAGTGCCCGGGAGCAAAGAGGTGCCTGGGGCAGAGAGGTGCCAGGGAGCAGAGGTGCCAGGAGCAGAGAGGTGCCCGGGAGCAGAGTTGCCCGGAGCAGAGAGGTGCCGAGAAGCAGAGGTTCCGGGAGGAGAGAGGTGCCGGGAGCAGAGAGGAGTCCAGAAGCAGAGGTGCCGGGAGCAGAGGTGCCCGGAGCAGAGAGGTGCCCGGGAGCAGAGTGCCCAGGAGCAGAGAGGTGCCCAGGAACAGAGAGGTGCCCGGAGCAGAGAGGTGCCCGGGAGCAGAGGTGCCGGGAGCAGAGAAGTGCTTGGGAGCAGAGAGGTGCCCAGAAGCAGAGGTGCCAGAGCAGAGAGGTGCCCAGAAGCAGAGGTGCCTGGAAGCGGAGAGGTGCCCCGAGCAGAGAGGTCCCAGGGAGCAAAGAGGTGCCTGCGGCAGAGAGGTTCCCGGGGCAGAGAGGTGCCCGGAGCAGAGAGGTGCCCGGGAGCAGAGGTGCCGTGAGTAGAGAAGTGCTCGGGAGCAGAGGTGCCCGGGATTAGAGAGGTGCCCGGAGTAGAGTGGTGCCCAGGAGCAGAGAGGTGCCTGGGGCAGAGAGGTGCCTCAGCCAGAGAGTTGCCCCGATCAGAGAGGGCCCGGGAGCATAGAGGTGTCGGGAGCAGAGAGGTGCCCGGGAACAGAGAGGTGCCCATAGCAGAGAGGTGTCCAGAAGCAGAGGTGCCGGGAGCAGAAAGGTGCCGGGAGCAGAGATGTGCCCGGAGCAGAGAGGTGCCCAGAAGCAGCGGTGCCGGGAGCAGAGGTGCCCGGAAGCAGAGAGGTGCCCGGAACCAGAGGTGCCGGGAGCACAGAGGTGCCCGGCAGCAGAGAGGTTCCCGGGAACAGAGAAGTGCTCGAGAGCAGAGAGGTGCCCGGGAGCAGAGAGTTGCCTGGAAGCAGAGGTGTCGGGAGCACAGAGGTGCCCGGCAGCAGAGAGGTTCCAGGGAACAGAGAAGTGCTCGAGAGCAGAGAGGTGCCTGGGAGCAGAGACGTTCCCGGAAGCAGAGAGATACCTCGGGCAGACAGATGCCTGGAGCAGAGAGGTGGTCAGGAGCAGAGGTGCCAGGAGCAGAGAGGTGCCCGGAGCAGAGAGGTGCTCTGGAGCAGAGGTGCCAGGAGCAGAGAGGTGCCCGGAGCAGAGAGGTGCCCGGAAGAAGAGAGGTGCCCGGGAGCAGAGACGTGCCTGGGAGCAGAGAGGTGCCTGGGGCAGAGAGGTGCCTGAGGCAGAGAGGTGCCGGGAGCAGAGAGGTGCCCAGAAGCAGAGGTGCCCGGGAGCAGAGAAGTGCCCGGAGCAGAGGGGTACCCGGGAGCAGAGGTGCCGGGAGCATAGAAGTGCTTGCGGGCAGAGAGGTGCCCAGAAGCAGAGGTTCCGGAGAAGAGAGGTGCCCAGAAGCAGAGAGGTGCCCCAAGCAGAGAAGTGCCCGGGAGCAAAGAGGTGCCAGGGGCAGAGAGGTGCCCGAAGCAGAGAGGTGCCCGGAGCAGAGAGGTGCCCAGAAGCAGAGGTGCCGGGAGGAGTGAGGTGCCCGGAGCAGAGAGGTGTCCAGAAACAGAGGTGCCGGGAGCAGAGAGGTGCTCGGGAGCAGAGGGCCCAGGAGCAGAGACGTGCCCGGGAGCAGAGAGGTGCCCAGGAACAGAGAGGTGCCCGGAGCAGAGAGGTGCCCGGGAGCAGAGGTGCCGGGAGCAGAGAAGTGCCTGGGAACAGAGAGGTGTCCAGAAGCAGAGGTGCCAGAGCAGAGAGGTGCCCAGAAGCAGAGGTGCCCGAAAGCAGAGAGGTGCCCCGAACAGAGAGGTGCCCGGGAACAAAGAGGTGCCTGGGGCAGAGAGGTGCCCGGAGCAGAGAGGTGTCCGGGAGCAGAGGTGCCAGGAGCAGAGAGGTGACCGGACCAGAGTGGTGCCCGGGAGCAGAGGTGCCCGGAGAAGAGAGGTCCCCAGAAGCAGAGGTGCTGGGAGGAGAGAGGTGCCCGGGAACAGAGAGGTGCCCGGAGCATAGAGGTGCCCGGGAGCAGAGGTGCCGGGAGCAGAGAGGTGCCAGGAGCACAGAGGTATCCGGTAGCAGAGAGATGCCTGGGGCATAGAGGTGCCAGGAGCAGAGAGGTCCCCAAGAACAGAGAGGTGCCCGGTACAGAGAGGTGCCCGGGAGTAGAGGTGCCAGGAGCAGAGAGGTGCTGGGAGCAGAGAGGTGCTTGGAGCAGAGAGGAGCCAAGAAAGGAGAGGGGCCGGGAGCAGAAAGGTGCCCGGGAGCAGAAGGTGCCCCGGAGGACAGGTGCGTGGAACAGAGAGGTGCCGGGAGCAGAGAGGTGCCCGGAGCAGAGAGGTGCTCGGGTGCAGAGGTGCCGGGAGCATAGAAGTGCTTGCGGGCAGAGAGGTGCCCAGAAGCAGAGGTTCTGGAGCAGAGAGGTGCCCAGAAGCAGAGAGGTGCCCCAAGCAGAGAAGTGCCCGGGAGCAAAGAGGTGCCAGGGGCAGAGAGGTGCCCGAAGCGGAGAGGTGCCCGGAGCAGAGAGGTGCCCAGAAGCAGAGGTGCCGGGAGGAGAGAGGTGCCCGGAGCAGAGAGGAGTCCAGAAGCAGAGGTGCCAGGAGCAGAGGTGCCCGGAGCAGAGAGGTGCTCGGGAGCAGAGGGCCCAGGAGCAGAGAGGTGACCGGGAGCAGAGAGGTGCCCAGGAACAGAGAGGTGCCCGGAGCAGAGAGGTGCCCGGGAGCAGAGGTGCCGGCAGCACAGAAGTGCCTGGGAACAGAGAGGTGTCCAGAAGCAGAGGTGCCAGAGCAGAGAGGTGCCCAGAAGCAGAGGTGCCCGGAAGCAGAGAGGTGCCCCGAGCAGAGAGGTGCCCGGGAGCAACGAGGTGCCTGGGGCAGAGAGGTGCCCGGAGCAGAGAGGTGACCGGACCAGAGTGGTGCCTGGGAGTAGAGGTGCCCGGAGCAGAGAGGTCCCCAGAAGCAGAGGTGCTGGGAGGAGAGAGGTGCCCGGAGCATAGAGGTCCCCGGGAGCAGAGGTGCCGGGAGCAGAGGTGCCGGGAGCAGAGAGGTGCGAGGAGCACAGAGGTATCCGGTAGCAGAGAGGTGCCTGGGGCATAGAGGTGCCAGGAGCAGAAAGGTCCCCAAGAACAGAGGGGTGCGCGGTACAGAGAGGTGCCCGGGAGTAGAGGTGCCGGGAGCAGAGAGGTGCTGGGAGCAGTGAGGTGCCCAGGAACAGAGAGGTGCCCGGAGCAGATAGGTGCCCGGGAGCAGAGGTGCCGGGAGCACAGAAGTGCGTAGGGGCACAGAGGTTCCCAGAAGCAGAGGTGCCCGGAAGCAGAGAGGTGCCCCGAGCAGAGAGGTACCCGGGAGCAAAGAGGTGCCTGGGGCAGAGAGGTGCCCGGGAGCAGAGGTGCCGGGAGCAGAGTTGCCCGGAGCAGAGAGGTGCCCAGAAGCAGAGGTTCCGGGAGGAGAGAGGTACCGGGAGCAGAGAGGTGTCCAGAAGCAGAGGTGCCGGGAGCACAGAGATGCCCGGCAGCAGAGAGGTTCCCGGGAACAGAGAAGTGCTCGAGAGCAGAGAGGTGCCTGGGAGCAGAGACGTGCCCGGAAGCAGAGAGATACCTCGGGCAGACAGATGCCTGGAGCAGAGAGGTGCTCAGGAGCAGAGGTGCCAGGAGCAGAGAGGTGCGCGGAGCAGAGAGGTGCTGTGGAGCAGAGGTGCCAGGAGCAGAGAGGTGCCAGGAGCAGAGAGGTGCCCGGAAGCAGAGAGGTGCCCAGAGCAGAGAGGTGCCCGGGAGGAGGGAGGTGCCTGGGGCAGAGAGGTGCCTGAGGCAGAGAGGTGCCGGGAGCAGAGAGGTGCCCAGAAGCAGAGGTGCCCGGGAGCAGAGAAGTGCCCGGAGCATAGAGGTGCCTGGGAGCAGAGGTGCCGGAGGCAGAGAAGTGCTTGTGGGCAGAGAGGTGCCCAGAAGCAGAGAGGTGCCCCGAGCAGAGAAGTGCCCGGGAGCAAGGAGGTGCCTGGGGCAGAGAGGTGCCCGAAGCAGAGAGGTGCCCGGAGCAGAGAGGTGCCCAGAACCAGAGGTGCCGGGAGGAGAGAGGTGCCCGGATCAAAGAGGTGTCCAGAAGCAGAGGTGCCGGGAGCAGAGTTACCCGGAGCAGAGAGGTGCTCGGGAGCAGAGGGCCCAGGAGCAGAGAGGTGCCCGGGAGCAGAGAGGTGCCCAGGAACAGAGAGGTGCCCGGAGCAGAGAGGTGCCCGGGAGCAGAGTTGCCGGGAGCAGAGAGGTGCCTGGGAACAGAGAGGTGTCCAGAAGCAGAAGTGCCAGAGCAGAGAGGTGCCCAGAAGCAGAGGTGCCCGGAAGCAGAGAGGTGCCCCGAGCAGAGAGGTGCCCGGGAGCAAAGAGGTGCCTGGGGCAGAGAGGTGCCCGGAGCAGAGAGGTGCCCGGGAGCAGAGGTGCCAGGAGCAGAGAGGTGACCGGACCAGAGTGGTGCCTGGGAGCAGAGGTGCCCGGAGCAGAGAGGTCCCCAGAAGCAGAGGTGCTGGGAGGAGAGAGGTGCCCGGAGCATAGAGGTGCCTGGGAGCAGAGGTGCCGGGAGCACAGAGGTATCCGGTAGCAGAGAGGTGCCTGGGGCATAGAGGTGCAAGGAGCAGAGAGGTCCCCAAGAACAGAGAGGTGCACGGTACAGAGAGGTCCCCGGGAGTAGAGGTGCCGGGAGCAGAGAGATGCTGGGAGCAGAGAGGTGCCCAGGAACAGAGAGGTGCCCAGAGGAGATAGGTGCCCGGGAGCAGAGGTGCCGGGAGCACAGAAGTGCGTGGGGGCATAGAGGTTCCAAGAAGCAGAGGTGCCCGGAAGCAGAGAGGTGCCCCGAGCAGAGAGGTGCCCGGGAGCAAAGAGGTGCCTGGGGCAGAGAGGTGCCCGGGAGCAGAGGTGCCAGGAGCAGAGAGGTGCCCGGGAGCAGAGTTGCCCGGAGCAGAGAGGTGCCCAGAAGCAGAGGTTCCGGGAGGAGAGAGGTGCCGGGAGCAGAGAGGTGTCCAGAAGCAGAGGTGCCGGGAGCAGAGGTGCCTGGAGCAGAGAGGTGCCCGGGAGCAGAGTGCCCAGGAGCAGAGAGGTGCCCAGGAACAGAGAGGTGCCCGGAGCAGAGAGGTGCCCGGGAGAAGAGGTGCCGGGAGCAGAGAAGTGCTTGGGAGCCGAGAGGTGCCCAGAAGCAGAGGTGCCAGAGCAGAGAGGTGCCCAGAAGCAGAGGTGCCTGGAAGCGGAGAGGTGCCCCGAGCAGAGAGGTCCCAGGGAGCAAAGAGGTGCCTGGGGCAGAGAGGTTCCCGGGTCAGAGAGGTGCCCGGAGCAGAGAGGTGCCCGGGAGCAGAGGTGCCGTGAGTAGAGAAGTGCTCGGGAGCAGAGGTGCCCGGGATCAGAGAGGTGCCCGGAGTAGAGCGGTGCCCGGGAGCAGAGAGTTTCCTGGGGCAGATAGGTGCCTCAGCCAGAGAGTTGCCCCGATCAGAAAGGTGCCCGGGAGCATAGAGGTGTCGGGAGCAGAGAAGTGCCCGGGAACAGAGAGGTGCCCAGAGTAGAGAGGTGTCCAGAAGCCGAGGTGCCGGGAGCAGAAATGTGCCGGGAGCAGAGATGTGCCCGGAGCAGAGAGGTGCCCAGAAGCAGCAGTGCCGGGAGCAGAGGTGCCCGGAAGAAGAGAGGTGCCCGGAAGCAGAGGTGCCGGGAGCACAGAGGTGCCCGGCAGCAGAGAGGTTCCCGGGAACAGAGAAGTGCTCGAGAGCAGAGAGGTGCCTGGGAGCAGAGACGTGCCCGGAAGCAGAGATATATTCGGGCAGACAGATGCCTGGAGCAGAGAGGTGGTCAGGAGCAGAGGTGCCAGGAGCAGAGAGGTGCCCGGAGCAGAGAGGTGCCCGGAAGCAGAGAGGTGCCCAGAGCAGAGAGGTGCCTGGGGCACAGAGGTGCCGGGAGCAGAGAGGTGCGAGGAACAGAGAGGTGCCCGGAGCAGAGAGGTGCCCGGGAGCAGAGACGTGCCCGGGAGCAGAGAGGTGCCTGGGGTAGAGAGGTGCCTGAGGCAGAGAGGTGCCGGGAGCAGAGAGGTACTCAGAAGCAGAGGTGCCCGGGAGCAGAGAAGTGCCCGGAGCAGAGAGGTGCCCGGGAGCAGAGGTGCCGGGAGCATAGAAGTGCTTGCGGTCAGAGAGGTGCCCAGAAGCAGAGGTTCCGGAGAAGAGAGGTGCCCAGAAGCAGAGAGGTGCCCCAAGCAGAGAAGTGCCCGGGAGCAAAGAGGTGCCAGGGGCAGAGAGGTGCCCGAAGCAGAGAGGTGCCCGGAGCAGAGAGGTGTCCAGAAACAGAGGTGCCGGGAGCAGAGGTGCCCGGAGCAGAGAGGTCCTCGGGAGCAGAGGGCCCAGGAGCAGAGAGGTGCCCGGTAGCAGAAAGGTGCCCAGGAACAGAGACATGCCCGGAGCAGAGAGGTGCCCGGGAGCAGAGGTGCCGGGAGCAGAGAAGTGCCTGGGAACTGAGAGGTGTCCAGAAGCAGAGGTGCCAGGGCACAGAGGTGCCCAGAAACAGAGGTGCCCGGAAGCAGAGAGGTTCCCAGAGCAGAGAGGTGCCCGGGAGCAAAGAGGTGCCTGGGGCAGAGAGGTGCCCGGAGCAGAGAGGTGCCCGGGAGCAGTGGTGCCAGGAGCAGAGAGGTGACCGGACCAGAGTGGTGCCCTGGAGTAGAGGTGCCCGGAGCAGAGAGGTCCCCAGAAGCAGAGGTGCTGGGAGGAGAGAGGTGCCCGGGAACAGAGAGGTGCCCGGAGCATAGAGGTGCCCGGGAGCAGAGGTGCCGGGAGCAGAGGTGCCGGGAGCAGAGAGGTGCCAGGAGCACAGAGGTATCTGGTAGCAGAGAGGTGCCTGGAGCATAGAGGTGCCAGGAGCAGAGAGGTCCCCAAGAACAGAGAGGTGCCCGGGAGTAGAGGTGCCGGGAGCAGAGAGGTGCTGGGAGCAGAGAGGTGCCCAGGAACAGAGTGGTGCCCGGAGCAGATAGGTGCCCGGGAGCAGAGGTGCCGGGAGCACAGAAGTGCGTGGGGGCATAGAGGTTCCCAGAAGCAGAGGTGCCCAGAAGCAGAGAGGTGCCCCGAGCAGAGAGGTGCCCTGGAGCAAAGAGGTGCCTGGGGCAGATAGGTGCCCGGGAGCAGAGTTGCCCGGAGCAGAGAGGTGCCCAGAAGCAGAGGTTCCGGGAGGAGAGAGGTGCCGGGAGCAGAGAGGTGTCCAGAAGCAGAGGTGCCGGGAGCAGAGGTGCCCGGAGCAGAGAGGTGCCCGGGAGCAGAGGTTCCGGGAGGAGAGAGGTGCCGGGAGTAGAGAGGTGTCCAGAAGCAGAGGTGCCGGGAGCAGAGGTGCCCGGAGCAGAGAGGTACCCGGGATAGAGGGCCCAGGAGCAGAGAGGTGCCCAGGAACAGAGAGGTGCGCGGAGCAGAGAGGTGCCGGGAGCAGAGAGCTGCCCGCGAGCAGAGAGTTTCCCAGAAGCAGAGGTGCCGGGAGCAGAGAGGTGCCGGGAGCAGAGAGGTGCCCAGGAACAGAGAGGTGCCGGGAGCACAGAGGTGCCAAGAAGCAGAGGGGCCGGGAGCAGAGTTGCCCGGGAGCAGAGAGGTGCCCGAAGCAGAGAGGTGCCCGGAGCAGAGAGGTGCCCGGGAGTAGAGAGGTGCCGGGGGCAGAGAGGTTTCTCAGGCAGAGAGGTGACGGGAGCAGAGAGGTGCCCAGAAGCAGAGGTGCCCAGGGACAGAGAGGTGCCCGGAGCAGAGAGGTGCCCGGGAGCAGAGAGGTGCCAAGAGCAGAGAGGTGCCGGGAGCACAGAGGTGCGGGAGGAGAGAGGTGTGCAGGAGCAGAGAGGTGCCTGGAGCAGAGAAGTGCCCGGGAGTAGAGGTGCCAGCAGCAGCCAAGTGCCTGGGAGCAGAGAGGTGCCCGGAGTAGAGAGGTGCCAAGAAGCAGAGGTGCCGCAGCAGAGAGTTGCCCAGAAGCAGAGGTGCCGGAGCAGAGAGTTGCCCAGAAGCAGAGGTGCCCGGAAGCAGAGAGGTGCCAGGAGCAGGGAGGTGCCTGGAGCAGAGAGGTGCCCGGGAGCAGAGGTGCCGGGAGCGGAGAGGTGCCGGGAGCAGAGAGGTGCCCAGAAGTGGAGGTGCCGGGAGCAGAGAGGTGCCCAGATGCAGAGGTGCCGGGAGCGGAGAGGTGCCGAGAGCAGAGAGGTGCTGGGAAGAGAGAGGTGCCCAGAAGAAGACGTGCCGGGAGCAGAGGTCCGGGAGCAGAGAGGTGCCCGGAGCAGAGAGGTGCCCAGAAGCAGAGGTTCCGGAGCAGAGAGGTGCCCAGAAGAAGAGAGGTGCCCCGAGCAGAGAATTGCCCGGGAGCAAGGAGGTGCCTGGGGCAGAGAGGTGCCCGAAGCACAGAGGTGCCCGGAGCAGAGAGGTGCCCAGAAGCAGAGGTGCCGGGAGGAGAGAGGTGCCCGGAGCAGAGAGGTGTCCAGAAGCAGAGGTGCCGGGAGCAAAGGTGCCCGGAGCAGAGAGGTGCTCGGGAGCAGAGGGCCCAGGAGCAGAGAGGTGCCCGGGAGCAGAGAGGTGCCCAGGAACAGAGAGGTGCCCGGAGCAGAGAGGTGCCCGGGAGCAGAGGTGCCGTGAGTAGAGAAGTGCTCGGGAGCAGAGGTGCCCGGGATCAGAGAGGTGCCCGGAGTAGAGTGGTGCCCAGGAGCAGAGAGGTGCCTGGGGCAGATAGGTGCCTGAGGCAGAGAGTTGCACCGATCAGAGAGGTGCCCGGGAGCATAGAGGTGTCGGGATCAGAGAGGTGCCCGGGAACAGAGAGGTGCCCAGAGCAGAGAGGTGTCCAGAAGCAGAGGTGCCGGGAGCAGAAAGGTGCCGGGACCAGAGATGTGCCCGGAGCAGAGAGGTGCCCAGAAGCAGCGGTGCCGGGAGCAGAGGAGCCCGGAAGCAGAGAGGTGCCCGGAAGCAGAGGTGCCGGGAGCACAGAGGTGCCCGGCTGCAGAGAGGTTCCCGGGAATAGAGAAGTGCTCGAGAGCAGACAGGTGCCTGGGAGCAGAGACGTTCCCGGAAGCAGAGAGATACCTCGGGCAGACAGATGCCTGGAGCAGAGAGGTGCTCAGGAGCAGAGGTGCCAGGAGCAGAGAGGTGCCCGGAGCAGAGAGGTGCTCTGGAGCAGAGGTGCCAGGAGCATAGAGGTGCCCGGAGGAGAGAGGTGCCCGGAAGCAGAGAGGTGCCCGGAGCAGAGAGGTGCCCGGGAGCAGAGAGGTGCCTGGGGCAGAGAGGTGCCTTAGGCAGAGAGGTGCCGGGACCAGAGAGGTGCCCAGAAGCAGAGGTGCCCGGGAGCAGAGAAGTGCCCGGAGCAGAGAGGTGCCCAGGAGCAGAGGTGCCGGGAGCATAGAAGTGCTTGCGGACAGAGAGGTGCCCAGAATCAGAGGTTCCGGAGCAGAGAGCTGTCCAGAAGCAGAGAGGTGCCCCAAGCAGAGAAGTGCCCGGGAGCAAAGAGGTGCCAGGGGCAGAGAGGTGCCCGAAGCAGAGATGTGCCCGGAGCAGAGAGGTGCCCAGAAGCAGAGGTGCCGGGAGGAGAGAGGTGCCCGGAGCAGAGAGATGTCCAGAAGCAGAGGTGCCGGGAGCAGAGGTGCCCGGCGCAGAGAGGTGCTCGGGAGCAGAGGGCCCAGGAGCCGAGAGGTGCCCGGGAGCAGAGAGGTGCCGAGGAGCAAAGAGGTGCCCGGGGGCAGAGAGGTGCCTGGGGCAGAGAGGTGCCCGGAGCAGAGAGGTGCCCGGGAGCAGAGGTGCCAGGAGCAGAGAGGTGACCGGACCAGAGTGGTGCCCGGGAGCAGAGGTGCCCGGAGCAGAGAGGTCCCCAGAAGCAGAGGTGCTGGGAGGAGAGAGGTGCCCGGGAACAGAGAGGTGCCCGGAGCATAGAGGTGACCGGTAGCAGAGGTTCAGGGAGCAGAGGTGCCGGGAGCAGAGAGGTGACAGGAGCACAGAGGTATCCGGTAGCAGAGAGGTGCCTGGGGCATAGAGGTGCCAGGAGCAGAGAGGTCCCCAAGAACAGAGAGGTGCCAGGTACAGAGAGGTGCCCGGGAGTAGAGGTGCTGGGAGCAGAGAGGTGCTGGGAGCAGAGAGGTGCCCAGGAACAGAGAGGTGCCCGGAGCAGATAGGTGCCCGGGAGCAGAGGTGCCGGGAGCACAGAAGTGCGTGGGGGCATAGCGGTTCCCAGAAGCAGAGGTGCCCGGAAACAGAGAGGTGCCCCGAGCAGAGAGGTGCCCGGGAGCAAAGAGGTGCCTGGGGCAGAGAGGTGCCCGGGAGCAGAGGTGCCAGGAGCAGAGAGGTGCCCGGGAGCAGAGTTGCCCGGAGCAGAGAGGTGCCCAGAAGCAGAGGTTCCGGGAGGAGAGAGGTGCCAGGAGCAGAGAGGTGTCCAGAGCAGAAAGGTGTCCAGAGCAGAGAGGTGTCCAGAAGCAGAGGTGCCCGGAGCAGAAAGGTGCCGGGACCAGAGAGGTGCCCAGAAGCAGCGGTGCCGGGAGCAGAGGTTCCCGGAAGCAGAGAGGTGCCCGGAAGCAGAGGTGCCGGGAGCACAGAGGTGCCCGGCAGCAGTGAGGTTCCCGGTAACAGAGAAGTGCTCGAGAGCAGAGAGGTGCCTGGGAGTAGAGACGTGCCCGGAAGCAGAGAGATACCTCGGGCAGACAGATGCCTGGAGCAGAGAGGTGCTCAGGAGCAGAGGTGCCAGGAGCAGAGAGGTGCCCGGAGCAGAGAGGTGCCCAGAAGCAGAGAGGTGCCCGGAGCAGAGAGGTGCCCGGGGCATAGAGGTGCCGGGAGCAGAGAGGTGCCAGGAACAGAGAGGTGCCCGGAGCAGAGAGGTGCCCGGGAGCAGAGAGGTGCCCGGAGCAGAGAGGTGCCCGGGAGCAGAGAGGTGCCCGGGAGCAGAGAGGTGCCTGAGGCAGAGAGGTGCCGGGAGCAGAGAGGTGCCCAGAAGCAGAGGTTCCGGGAGGAGAGAGGTGCCGGGAGCAGAGAGGTGTCCAGAAGCAGAGGTGCCGGGAGCAGAGGTGCCCGGAGCAGAGAGGTGCCCGGGAGCAGAGGTTCCGGGAGGAGAGAGGTGCCGGGAGCAGAGAGGTGTCCAGAAGCAGAGGTGCCGGGAGCAGAGGTGCCCGGAGCAGAGAGTTGCCCAGAAGCAGAGGTTCCGGGAGGAGAGAGGGGCCGGGAGTAGAGAGGTGTCCAGAAGCGGAGGTGCCGGGAGCAGAGAGGTGCCCAGAAGCGGAGGTGCCGGGAGCAGAGAGGTGCCCAGATGCAGAGGTGCCGGGAGCGGAGAGGTGCCGAGAGCAGAGAGGTGCTGGGAAGAGAGAGGTGCCCAGAAGAAGACGTGCCGGGAGCAGAGGAGCCCTGGAGCAGAGAGGTGCCCAGAAGCAGACGTGCCGGGAGCAGAGGTGCCCGGGAACAGACAGGTGCCCGGAGCAGAGAGGTGCCCAGGAGCAGAGGTGCCGGGAGCAGAGAGGTGCCCGGGAGCAGAGAGGTGCCCAGGAACAGAGAGGTGCCCGGGAAGAGAGAGGTGCCCGGGAGCAGAGGTGTTGGGAGCAGAGAAGTGCTCGGGAGCAGAGAGGTGCCCAGAAGCAGACGTGCCGGGGGCAGAGGTGCCTGGGAACAGAGAGGTGCTCGGAGCAGAGAGGTGCCCAGGAGCAGAGGTGTTGGGAGCAGAGAAGTGCTCGGGAGCAGAGAGGTGCCCGGGAGCAGAGAGGTGCCCGGAAGCAGAGGTGCTGGGAGCAGACGTGCCCGGGAGCAGAGGTGCTGGGAACAGAGTTGCCCAGGAGACGAGAGGTGCCCAGAAGCAGACGTGCTGGGAGCAGAGTTGCCCGGGAGCAGAGAGGTGCTCAGAGCAGAGAGGTGCCCGGGAACAGAGAGGTGCCCTAGAACAGACAGGAGCCCGGAGCAGAGAGGTGCCCGGGAGCAGAGGTGCCGGGAGCAGAGTTGCCCGGGAGCAGAGAGGTGCCCGAAGTACAGAGTTGCCCGGAGCCGGGAGGTGCCCTGGAGTAGAGAGGTGCCTCGGGCAGAGAGGTGCTGGGGCAGAGAGGTGCCGGGAGCAGATAGGTGCCCAGAAGCAGAGGTGCCGGGGGGCAGAGAGGTGCCCGGAGCAGAGAGGTGCCTGGGAGCATAGAGGTGCTTGGAGCAGAGAGGTGCCAAGAAGCAGAGGTGCCGGGAGCAGACAGGTGCCGGGAGCAGACAGGTCCCGGGAGCAGAGAGGTGCCCATAAGCAGAGGGGCCGGGACCAGAGAGGTGCTCGGATCAGAGAGGTGCCCGGGAGCAGAGGTGCCGGGAGCTGAGACTTGCCCAGGAGCAGAGAGGTGCCCAGAAGCAGAGGTGCCGGGAACAGAGCGGTGCCCGGGAACAGAGAGGTGTCCGGGAACACAGAGGTGCCCGGAGCAGAGAGGTGCCCAGAAGGGGAGGTGCCGGGAGCAGAGAGGTGCCCAGAAGCAGAGGTGCCGGGAGCAGAGAGTGGCCGGGAGCAGAGAGGTGCCCAGAAGCAGACGTGCCAGGAGGAGAGGTGCCCAGGAGAAGAGAAGTTCCCGGGAGCAGACAGGTGCCCAGGAACAGAGAGGTGCCCGGAGCAGAGAGGTGCCCGGGAGCAGAGATCCCAGGACCAGAGAGGTCCCCGGGAGCAGAGAGGTGCCAAGGAACAGAGAGGTGCCCAGAGCAGAGAGGTGCCCAGGAGCAGAGGACCCAGGCGCAGAGAGGTTCCCGGGAGCAGAAGGTGCCAAGAATCAGAGGTGTCGGGAGCAGAGAAGTGCTCGGGGGCAGACAGGTGCCCAGAAGCAGAGGTGCCCTGAGCAGAGAGGTGCCTGGGAGTAGAGGTGCTGGGAGCAGAAGTGCCCGGGAGCAGAGAGGTGCCAGGAGCAGAGAGGTGCCCGGGGCAGAGAGGTGCCCGGGAGCAGAGCTGCTAAGAGCAGAGAGGTGCCCTAGAGCAGATGGGTACAGAGAAGTACTCGGGAGCAGAGAGGTGCCCGGGAGCAGAGAGTTGCCCGGAAGCAGAGGTGCCAGGAGCACAGAGGTGCCCGGCAGAAGAGAGGTTCCTGGGAACAGAGAAGTGCTCGAGAGCAGAGAGGTGCCTGGGAGCAGAGACGTGCCCGGAAGCAGAGAGATACCTCGGGCAGACAGATGCCTGGAGCAGAGAGGTGCTCAGGAGCAGAGGTGCCAGGAGCAGAGAGGTGCCCGGAGCAGAGAGGTGCCCGGAAGCAGAGAGGTGCCCGGAGCAGAGAGGTGCCTGGGGCATAGAGGTGCCGGGAGCAGAGAGGTGCCAGCAACAGAGAGGTGCCCGGAGCAGAGAGGTGCCCGGGTGCAGAGAGGTGCCCGGGACCAGAGAGGTGCCTGGGGCAGAGAGGTGCCTGAGGCAGAGAGGTGCCGGGACCAGAGAGGTGCCCAGAAGCAGAGGTGCCCGGAAGCAGAGAGGTGCCCCGAGCAGAGAGGTCCCAGGGAGCAAAGAGGTGCCTGGGGCAGAGAGGTTCCCGGGGCAGAGAGGTGCCCGGAGCAGAGAGGTGCCCGGGAGCAGAGGTGCCGTGAGCAGAGAAGTGCTCGGGAGCAGAGGTGCCAGGGATCAGAGAGGTTCCTGGAGTAGAGTGGTGCCCGGGAGCAGAGAGGTGCCTGGGGCAGAGAGGTGCCTGAGGCAGAGAGTTGCCCCGATCAGAGAGGTGCCCGGGAGCATAGAGGTGCCCGGGAACAGAGAGGTGCCCAGAAGCAGCGGTGCCGGGAGCAGAGGTGCCCGGAAGCAGAGAGGTGCCGGGGAGCGTAGAGGTGCCCAGAAGCAGAGGGGCCGGGACCAGAGGTGCCCGGGACCAGAGAGGTGCCCGGAGCAGAGAGGTGCCCGGGACCAGAGAGGTGCCGGGAGCTGAGACGTGCCCAGGAGCAGAGAGGTGCCCAGAAGCAGAGGTGCCGGGAACAGAGCGGTGCCCGGGAGCAGAGAGGTGCCGGGAGCAAAGAAGTCCCGGGGAGCAGAGAGGTGCCAAGAAGCAGAGGTGCCGGGAGCAGAGAGGTGCCCGGGAGCAGAGCGGTGCCGGGAGCATAGAGGTGTCCGGGAACAGAGAGGTGTCCGGGAACAGAGAGGTGCCCGGAGCAGAGAGGTGCCCGGAGCATACAGGTGCCCGGGAGCAGAGGAGCCGGGAGCAGAGAGGTGCCGGGAGCACAGAGGTATCCGGTAGCAGAGAGGTGCCTGGGGCATAGAGGTGCCAGGAGCAGAGAGGTCCCCAAGAACAGAGAGGTGCCCGGTACAGAGAGGTGCCCGGGAGTAGAGGTGCCGGGAACAGAGAGGTGCCCGGAGCAGAGAGGTGCCCAGAAGCGGAGGTGCCGGGAGCAGAGAGGTGCCCAGAAGCAGAGGTGCCGAGAGCAGAGAGTGGCCGGGAGCAGAGAGGTGCCCAGAAGCAGACGTGCCAGGAGTAGAGTTGCACGGGAGCAGAGAGGTTCCCGGGAGCAGAGAGGTGCCCAGGAACAGAGAGGTACCCGGAGCAGAGAGGTTCCCGGGAGCAGAGTTCCCAGGACCAGAGAGGTTCCCGGGAGCAGAGAGGTGCCAAGGAACAGAGAGGTGCCCGGAGCAGAGAGGTGCCCAGGAGCAGAGGTCCCAGGAGCAGAGAGGTTCCCGGGAGCAGAAGGTGCCAAGAATCAGAGGTGTCGGGAGCAGAGAAGTGCTCGGGAGCAGACAGGTGCCCAGAAACAGAGGTGCCCTGAGCAGAGAGGTGCCCGGGAGTAGAGGTGCTGGGTGCAGAAGTGCCCGCGAGCAGAGAGGTGCCCGGAGCAGAGAGGTGCCCGGGAGCAGAGCTGCTAAGAGCAGAGAGGTGCCCTAGAGCAGATGGGTACAGAGAAGTATTCGGGAGCAGAGAGGTGCCCGGCACCAGAGAGGTCCCCAGAAGCAGAGGTGCCCGAGAGCAGAGAAGTGCCCGGAGCAGAGAGGTGCCCGGGAGCAGAGGTCCGGGAGCAGAGAAGTGCTTGCGGGCAGAGAGGTGCCCAGAAGCAGAGGTTCCGGAGCAGAGAGGTGCCCAGAAGCAGAGGTGCCAGAGCAGAGAGGTGCCCGGGAGCAAAGAGGTGCCTGGGGCAGAGAGGTGCCCGGGAGCAGAGGTGCCAGGAGCAGAGAGGTGCCCGGGAGCAGACTTGCCCGGAGCAGAGAGGTGCCCAGAAGCAGAGGTGCCGGGAGGAGAGAGGTGTCGGGAGCAGAGAGGTGTCCAGAAGCAGAGGTGCCGGGAGCAGAGGTGCCCGGAGAAGAGAGGTGCCCGGGAGCAGAGTGCCCAGGAACAGAGAGGTGCCCAGGAACCGAGAGGTGCCCGGAGCAGAGAGGTGCCCGGGACAGAGGTGCCGGGAGCAGAGAAGTGCTTGGGAGCAGAGAGGTGCCCAGAAGCAGAGGTGCCAGAGCAGAGAGGTGCCCAGAAGCAGAGGTGCCCGGAAGCAGAGAGGTGCCCCGAGCAGAGAGGTCCCAGGGAGCAAAGAGGTGCCTGGGGCAGAGAGGTTCCCGGGGCAGAGAGGTGCCCGGAGCAGAGAGGTGCCCGGGAGCAGAGGTGCCCGGGATCAGAGAGGTGCCCGGAGTAGAGTGGTGACCAGGAGCAGAGAGGTGCCTGGGGCAGATAGGTGCCTGAGGCAGAGAGTTGCACCGATCAGAGAGGTGCCCGGGAGCATAGAGGTGTCGGGATCAGAGAGGTGCCCGGGAACAGAGAGGTGCCCAGAGCAGAGAGGTGTCCAGAAGCAGAGGTGCCGGGAGCAGAAAGGTGCCGGGACCAGAGATGTGCCCGGAGCAGAGAGGTGCCCAGAAGCAGCGGTGCCGGGAGCAGAGGAGCCCGGAAGCAGAGAGGTGCCCGGAAGCAGAGGTGCCGGGAGCACAGAGGTGCCCGGCTGCAGAGAGGTTCCCGGGAATAGAGAAGTGCTCGAGAGCAGACAGGTGCCTGGGAGCAGAGACGTTCCCGGAAGCAGAGAGATACCTCGGGCAGACAGATGCCTGGAGCAGAGAGGTGCTCAGGAGCAGAGGTGCCAGGAGCAGAGAGGTGCCCGGAGCAGAGAGGTGCTCTGGAGCAGAGGTGCCGGGAGCAGAGAGGTGCCCGGGAGCAGAGAGGTGCCCGGGAGCAGAGAGGTGCCTGGGGCAGAGAGGTGCCTTAGGCAGAGAGGTGCCGGGACCAGAGAGGTGCCCAGAAGCAGAGGTGCCCGGGAGCAGAGAAGTGCCCGGAGCAGAGAGGTGCCCGGGAGCAGAGGTGCCGGGAGCATAGAAGTGCTTGCGGGCAGAGAGGTGCCCAGAAGCAGAGGTTCCGGAGCAGAGAGGTGTCCAGAAGCAGAGAGGTGCCCCAAGCAGAGAAGTGCCCGGGAGCAAAGAGGTGCCAGGGGCAGAGAGGTGCCCGAAGCAGAGATGTGCCCGGAGCAGAGAGGTGCCCAGAAGCAGAGGTGCCGGGAGGAGAGAGGTGCCCGGAGCAGAGAGGTGTCCACAAGCAGAGGTGCCGGGAGCAGAGGTGCCCGGAGCAGAGAGGTGCTCGGGAGCAGAGGGCCCAGGAGCCGAGAGGTGCCCGGGAGCAGAGAGGTGCCGAGGAGCAAAGAGGTGCCCGGGGGCAGAGAGGTGCCTGGGGCAGAGAGGTGCCCGGAGCAGAGAGGTGCCCGGGAGCAGAGGTGCCAGGAGCAGAGAGGTGACCGGACCAGAGTGGTGCCCGGGAGCAGAGGTGCCCGGAGCAGAGAGGTCCCCAGAAGCAGAGGTGCTGGGAGGAGAGAGGTGCCCGGGAACAGAGAGGTACCCGGAGCATAGAGGTGACCGGTAGCAGAGGTTCCGGGAGCACAGGTGCCGGGAGCAGAGAGGTGACAGGAGCACAGAGGTATCCGGTAGCAGAGAGGTGCCTGGGGCATAGAGGTGCCAGGAGCAGAGAGGTCCCCAAGAACAGAGAGGTGCCAGGTACAGAGAGGTGCCCGGGAGTAGATGTGCTGGGAGCAGAGAGGTGCTGGGAGCAGAGAGGTGCCCAGGAACAGAGAGGTGCCCGGAGCAGATAGGTGCCCGGGAGCAGAGGTGCCGGGAGCACAGAAGTGCGTGGGGGCATAGAGGTTCCCAGAAGCAGAGGTGCCCGGAAGCAGAGAGGTGCCCCGAGCAGAGAGGTGCCCGGGAGCAAAGAGGTGCCTGGGGCAGAGAGGTGCCCGGGAGCAGAGTTGCCCGGAGCAGAGAGGTGCCCAGAAGCAGAGGTTCCGGGAGGAGAGAGGTGCCAGGAGCAGAGAGGTGTCCAGAGCAGAGAGGTGTCCAGAAGCAGAGGTGCCGGGAGCAGAAAGGTGCCGGGACCAGAGAGGTGCCCAGAAGCAGCGGTGCCGGGAGCAGAGGTTCCCGGAAGCAGAGAGGTGCCCGGAAGCAGAGGTGCCGGGAGCACAGAGGTGCCGGGAGCACAGAGGTGCCCGGCAGCAGTGAGGTTCCCGGGAACAGAGAAGTGCTCGAGAGCAGAGAGGTGCCTGGGAGTAGAGACGTGCCCGGAAGCAGAGAGATACCTCGGGCAGACAGATGCCTGGAGCAGAGAGGTGCTCAGGAGCAGAGGTGCCAGAAGCAGAGAGGTGCCCGGAGCAGAGAGGTGCCCAGAAGCAGAGAGGTGCCCGGAGCAGAGAGGTGCCCGGGGCATAGAGGTGCCGGGAGCAGAGAGGTGCCAGGAACAGAGAGGTGCCCGGAGCAGAGAGGTGCCCGGGAGCAGAGAGGTGCCCGGAGCAGAGAGGTGCCCGGGAGCAGAGAGGTGCCTGAGGCAGAGAGGTGCCGGGAGCAGAGAGGTGCCCAGAAGCAGAGGTGCCCGGGATCAGAGAAGTGTCCGGAGCAGAGAGGTGCCCGGGAGCAGAGGTGCCGGGAGCAGAGAAGTGCTTGCGGGCAGAGAGGTGCCCAGAAGCAGAGTTTCCGGAGCAGAGAGGTGCCCAGAAGCAGAGAGGTGCCCCGAGCAGAGAAGTGCCCGGGAGCAAAGAGGTGCCTGGGGCAGAGAGGTGCCCGAAGCAGAGAGGTGCCCGGAGCAGAGAGGTGCCCAGAAGCAGAGGTGCCCGGAGGAGAGAGGTGCCCGGAGCAGAGAGGTGTCCAGAAGCAGAGGTGCCGGGAGCGGAGGTGCCCGGAGCAGATAGGTGCTCGGGAGCAGAGGGCCCAGGAGCAGAGAGGTGCCCGGGAGCAGAGAGGTGCCCAGGAACAGAGAGGTGCCCGGAGCAGAGAGGTGCCCGGGAGCAGAGGTGCTGGGAGCAGAGATGTGCCTGGGAACAGAGAGGTGTCCAGAAGCAGAGGTGCCAGAGCAGAGAGGTGCCCAGAAGCAGAGGTGCCCGGAAGCAGAGAGGTGCCCCGAGCAGAGAGGTGCCCGGGAGCAAAGAGGTGCCTGGAGCAGAGAGGTGCCCGGGAGCAGAGGTGCCAGGAGCAGAGAGGGGCCCGGGAGCAGAGTTGCCCGGAGCAGAGAGGTGCCCAGAAGCAGAGGTTCCGGGAGGAGAGAGGTGCCGGGAGCAGAGAGGTGTCCAGAAGCAGAGGTGCCGGGAGCAGAGGTGCCTGGAGCAGAGAGGTGCCCCAGAGCAGAGGGCCCAGGAGCAGAGAGGTGCCCAGGAACAGAGAGGTGCCCGGAGCAGAGAGGTGCCCGGGAGCAGAGGTGCCGGGAGCAGAGAAGTGCTTGGGAGCAGAGAGGTGCCCAGAAGCAGAGGTGCCCAGAAGCAGAGGTGCCAGAGCAGAGAGGTGCCGAGAAGCAGAGGTGCCCGGAAGCAGAGAGGTGCCCCGAGCAGAGAGGTCCCAGGGAGCAAAGAGGTGCCTGGGGCAGAGAGGTGCCCGGGGCAGAAAGGTGCCCTGAGCAGAGAGGTGCCCAGGAGCAGAGGTGCCGTGAGCAGAGAAGTGCTCGGGAGCAGAGGTGCCCGGGATCAGAGAGGTGCCCGGAGTAGAGTGGTGCCCGGGAGCAGAGAGGTTCCTGGGGCAGAGAGGTGCCTCAGGCAGAGAGTTGCCCCAATCAGAGAGGTGCCCGGGATCATAGAGGTGCCGGGAGCAGAGAGGTGCCCAGGAACAGAGATGTGCCCGGAGCAGAGAGGTGCCCAGAAGCAGCGGTGCCGGGAGCAGAGGTGCCCGGAAGCAGAGAGTTGCCCGGGAGCAAAGAGGTTCCTGGGGCAGGGAGGTGCCCGGAACAGAGAGGTTCCCGGGAGCAGAGGTACCAGGAGCAGAGAGGTGTCCGGGAGCAGAGAGGTGCCCCGAGCAGAGAAGTGCCCGGGAGCAAAGAGGTGCCTGGGGCAGAGAGGTGCCCGAAGCAGAGAGGTGCCCAGAAGCAGAGGTGCCGGGAGGAGAGAGGTGCCCGGAGCAGAGAGGTGTCCAGAAGCAGAGGTGCCGGGAGCGGAGGTGCCCGGAGCAGATAGGTGCTCGGGAGCAGAGGGCCCAGGAGCAGAGAGGTGCCCGGGAGCAGAGAGGTGCCCAGGAACAGAGAGGTGCCCGGAGCAGAGAGGTGCCCGGGAGCAGAGGTGCTGGGAGCAGAGATGTGCCTGGGAACAGAGAGGTGTCCAGAAGCAGAGGTGCCAGAGCAGAGAGGTGCCCAGAAGCAGAGGTGCCCGGAAGCAGAGAGGTGCCCCGAGCAGAGAGGTGCCCGGGAGCAAAGAGGTGCCTGGAGCAGAGAGGTGCCCGGGAGCAGAGGTGCCAGGAGCAGAGAGGGGCCCGGGAGCAGAGTTGCCCGGAGCAGAGAGGTGCCCAGAAGCAGAGGTTCCGGGAGGAGAGAGGTGCCGGGAGCAGAGAGGTGTCCAGAAGCAGAGGTGCCGGGAGCAGAGGTGCCTGGAGCAGAGAGGTGCCCGGGAGCAGAGGGCCCAGGAGCAGAGAGGTGCCCAGGAACAGAGAGGTGCCCGGAGCAGAGAGGTGCCCGGGAGCAGAGGTGCCGGGAGCAGAGAAGTGCTTGGGAGCAGAGAGGTGCCCAGAAGCAGAGGTGCCCAGAAGCAGAGGTGCCAGAGCAGAGAGGTGCCCAGAAGCAGAGGTGCCCGGAAGCAGAGAGGTGCCCCGAGCAGAGAGGTCCCAGGGAGCAAACAGGTGCCTGGGGCAGAGAGGTGCCCGGGGCAGAAAGGTGCCCGGAGCAGAGAGGTGCCCAGGAGCAGAGGTGCCGTGAGCAGAGAAGTGCTCGGGAGCAGAGGTGCCCGGGATCAGAGAGGTGCCCGGAGTAGAGTGGTGCCCGGGAGCAGAGAGGTTCCTGGGGCAGAGAGGTGCCTGAGGCAGAGAGTTGCCCCGATCAGAGAGGTGCCCGGGATCATAGAGGTGCCGGGAGCAGAGAGGTGCCCAGAAGCAGCGGTGCCGGGACCAGAGGTGCCCGGAAGCAGAGAGTTGCCCGGGAGCAAAGAGGTTCCTGGGGCAGAGAGGTGCCCGGAACAGAGAGGTTCCCGGGAGCAGAGGTACCAGGAGCAGAGAGGTGTCCGGGAGCAGAGAGGTGCCCAGGAACAGAAGGTGCCCGGAGCGGAGAGGTGCCTGGGAGCAGAGGTGCCGGGAGCATAGAGGTGCCCAGAAGCAGAGGTACCGGGAGCAGAGGTGCCCGGGAGCAGAGGTGCACGGGAGCAGAGAGGTGCCCGGAGCAGAGAGGTGCCGGGAGCAGAGTGGGGCCCAGGAACAGAGAGGTGCCCGGAGCAGAGAGGTGCCCGGGAGCAGAGGTGCCGGGAGCAGAGAGGTCCCCAGAAGCAGAGGTGCCGAGAGCAGAGGTGCCCCGGAGCAGAGAGGTGCCCACAGCAGAGAGATGCCGGGAGCAGAGATGTGCCGGGAGCACAGGTGCCCGGGAGCAGAGAGGTGCCCGGGAGTAGAGAGGTGCCCAGGAACAGAGAAGTTCTCGGGAGCAGAGGTGCCGGGAGCAGAAAGGTGCCTGGGGCAGAGAGGTGCCCTGAGCAGAGGTACCTGGGAGCTGGGCACTCAGCCCGGAATCTGCGCCACAGGCCACACTCCCCATTCCAGACACCCAGGTGAGGGGCCTGGGGCAAGGTACTTAGGAAAACTGAGCAACTCATCCCAGAAAACACAGATATTTCAGAGTGACTCACAGTTTTACGTTAAGTCCAAATTATTCTTCCTTTAATTTTAATAACTTTTAAAAGTCAAGACCAAATGGAATAGTTCTAAAAACAGCAACACTTTGCTTCTGTAATTAAATAAAAAACTATTGTGGGGTACAATTAATTATTGTGTCTGGGAAATAATCAAAGAAAAGCTTTAATGTCTGGCTGCTTTTATGTTTTTCCTTAAGAGTGAGACGTGTTGCATCTGCTTGAAAAATCCACCAGCTACAGGGGAGTCAGGGCATTTCCCTCATCCAATGCCATGCTCCTCACTGAGAAAGAAACATAATGGCATAACGAACTCAAACAGATATGAAGGAGGGCAGTGAGGGCAGCACACTTACAAAATTTGGACAGTTGAAATGCAACTGGGCTACAAGGCGGCAGGTTTTTTTTATTATGCGAAACACGTTCCTCTTCTCATCGGTGCTATTATTTCTCCACGCTGGATTCATGTTAGAATCCAACCAAAACAGCTAAACCCTTATCTAATGTGTAAGCTTCCTCTGTCACATCAAAAATAGCAAAGCACTTCAGATGGACACCTCTCAAATCAAGACGGGCACGGGACAAAACCCAGAAACCTTGGCTGGCTTTTCTCGCAGCCAACTCTGATACACAAAATCTAATTCCTTAAGGATATGTTTATTTCTCGCGAGTTCATTCATAGTTTTGCAAGGGAGAATGGAAACGTTCAGTCTTTTTAAAAAAATGCCTCCCATTAAAATTACTTAATTCTTTTGACACGGTAGCACCTCAGCCCCAGCTGAGCCCAGCAACGTAGGAAGCTTTTTAGCTGTGCTCTGCGGGGTGTGCAAACTTCCACCAGTAGGGCAGAATTCGATTAGGTGCCTACCTCTACTTTTTCCCAAGTTAAAAAATGAATCATCCTTCAGTCAGCCATAAACGCCGAGTTAAGTATCTGCCTAGTGTGCAATGGGCAAGAGTTTGCAGAGTAAAGCAAGATGTGACCCAACACCCCACATGGTCACTTGGGCCAAGGATAGGCTGGTGGCTTCTTCCGGGGGCGGGGCGGTTCCCACAGGCCACGGCCACGGCAGAGCAAAGCCGTTTTTGAAACTGGCAGCATCCTCGTTTCATTTATTCCACTGTCCTGTCCCATATTCAGTCCTTTTAGGGACAAAATGTGATGCCAAAAATATATACATTATCTGTTAGGATTGACGTGGGAATATTTGGGATTTTTATCATCCCATTCTTTTCATACCATATTTGAGATTTATTCAAAAAATGGGGGTGGCACGTCAACTATTTTCCATGACAGGCTATTAAAAAATTTCTGTCCAAGGATTCTAAAAACAAAATAAGTCTAGGGAACAGTGACAGATTCTGAACATAGCTAAAACACCAAACACAACTGGCAAAGGTCCCGGCTGCCATATTTTGACATCAAGGGCACAATTATAAGATGGCATGCCAGTTGGGTGGGAGGGAAGTGGACTGTTTACGTATGTATGATTTTTAAAATAACAAAATTTCAAACAAATTAAAAAGGGAAAGGTAAATGGTAATTTTTTTGTTCTCCATTAAGAAGATGTCCCAGAGCATCTCCCCCAGTATCACTCATGGCATTCTTTGACAAGGTTTTGATGTGGAGCATGGTAAAATTACACGTGCTATGCACTCCGAACCAAAATCACTGAGGAAGATTTTGCAATAAAGCCTGTCTCCCGTACTTCTATTCATTCTGACTCATCAATTTAGTACGATGTAACTTTCCACGGTATAATCCCAATCTAAAAGTCATCCTGTGTTGCTCAAAACTTCATGTCTCACTCATTTCCTGCTCGGTTTCTGCAGAACCTGCTACAGCAAAGGTTCTAAACTCCCCGTCTGCCAGCTTTGATTCCTTTTTTTTTTTTTTGAGAAGGTTTTGCTCTATAGCCCGGGCTGGAGTGCAGTGGTGAGATCATAGCTGGCTATAACCTCAAACTCCTGGGCTCAAGCCTCAGCCTCCTGAGTAGCTAGGACTACAGGTGCACTGGCTAATTTTTATCTTTTGTAGAGACGGCGTCTCGCTATGTTGCCCAGGCTGGTCTCCAACTCCTGCCATCAAGTGATCCTCCCACCTGAGCCTCTCAAAGTGCTGGGGTTACAGGCATGGCCACTGCACCTGGCCTGATTCCCACTCCTAAAAACAACCACGGCACGAGAGCTCAGTCAAGTAGTTCTTTCTCAACTCTACAGGGAAGCAAACTAAGGATCATGAAAATCTGCAAGTTGCTGTTAATGGTTACTATGTATGTGTGACTTCCACAAGAACAGTGGAGCTGGAATCAGTGAGCAACATGGCTTTAAAATGGGAGAAAATGTAGACTTAAGGGGCAGCAACCATGAGCCCCATCCAGGTGTCTTCAGCACACCAGGCTCAGCTGGGCTCAGCTCTCCCAACCTGGGTGACAAGAGCCTGGGACTGGCCTGGACTGCAGTCCCCTCCCACTACCCAAGGAAGAAAGCCATCTAGACAACCCTTCCACTTTATAGACAAGGCACCCAAGATGTAAACATGGATGGCCTGAGAGCCCAGGGTTCTCCTAAACTGGCAATGACAAATTAGAGTGGCATCTCTGCTTTCATGAGGTAACAGATCATATCTGAGATTTATTTGATAAAGGAACCTTTGGTAGAATCTCTAACTTAAACCTCATTATTCCTACTCAAAATGCAATTTGTCTTATAGCAATATGCTTTACAACAGAGTTCTCAGGAAGCCACAGGGTTAAACTGAACTTGTCAATTACGATTTGCAATACAATACTCCCATCCTTGAGTATTTCCTCTCAGAGTACTTGGTCTAAAGTGTCAATAATGTACCAGATTTAACTCTAAAAGCCCAAACCAGGCTAAAAGAGCCTTGGGAAAAATCCCTTCCAACAGAGGCTTTCCTTATAAAGCATGAGATTTGGGGTTTGTTTTTTAAGACTATCTCTTATATTCCTTCATCTAGGTGGAGGTTACAACTGTGGTCTGCTATGTAAAAATTCAGCAATGTCTACACTTACAATTTCAGCACTTTTCTGTACATAGATTACATCTCCAATTTTTTTTTACCCTTTCTTATGGTCTGAATTGTGTCTCCCAAAAGATATGTTGAAGTCCTAACCTCCAGAACCTGTGCATGTGGCCTTATTAGGAAATAGGATCGTTGCAGATGTAAGTACTTAAGAAGAGTTTTCCGGCGGCGTGGTAGCTCATGCCTGTAATCCTAGCACTCTGGGAGGCCGAGGTGGGCAGATTGTTTGAGCTCAGGAGTTTGAGACCAGCCTGAGCAACAGCGAGACCCCGTCTCTACTAAAAATAGAAATAAAAATTATCTGGCCAACTAAAAATATATATAGAAAAAATTAGCCGGGCATGGTGGTGCATGCCTGTAGTCCCAGCTACTCGGGAGGCTGAGGCAGGAGGATCGCTTGAGTCCAGGAGTCTGAGGTTGCTGTGAGCTAGGCTGATGCCACGGCACCCACTCTAGCCTGGGCAACAGAGTGAGACTCTGTCGCAAAAAAAAAAAAAAAAAGAGTTTTCCTGTATCCAGGTGGACCCTAACCCAGTGGCTGGCGTCCACACAAGGCGAGGGAAACCTGGACACGATGCACAGGGGAGAACTATGTGAAGCTGGAGGCAGAGACGGAAGTGATGCACGTGCAAGTCAAGGAACACCTGCAGCCACAAGCTGGAAAGGGCAGGGAAGGCTCCTCTTCTAGAGCCTCCAGAAGGAGCTTCAGACTTCCGGACATCTTTACTGTGTGTCTTCACTATGACACACTAAATTTCTGTTGTTGTACGCTGCTTGGTTTGTGGCACTTTGCTTTGACAGCCCCAGGAAACTAACGTACCCTCCTTTGGTTGCAAGGAAAAGGCTCCCAACCAGAGCGCAAAGAACTGCTGGTGTGGCCACTAGAGGTTCCAGAACGGGATGAGGCTGTCTCAAACCCCATAGGGCCCAGCTGGGAGCTCATTGTGCCCCCCCGCACCCCTGGAGTCTTGGCAGGCAGATGTGGTGTGCCCTGCCCCTCCACAGGACCCCTCTGGATGCTGCACCCAGCAGGAAACACTGAGGCTCCTTTTGAGCTGGTGGTGCTGGGTCTGTGAGCATGCAAGTAATGCATCTGTATGAAAAGTCTTTCCTATGAGAATCTGCAATCCCACTGATACGTACTCTCAAAGCAGTAAAGAGGGCAGCCTTTCTAGACTGTTTGAATTGCATGCCGGGGAATGCATGGTGAGGCAGACGGTAGGTCTACACCATCCGTTATGCAAAACTTGTGTAGGCTGGGTGCCCCTGACTGAAGAAAGAATAAATTTCCAGCTTTCCTCAGAGATACAAACACACCTTAGGGGCAAACCAGGGGCCCTTTCTGGGCCTCAGTTTCCTTATCTATAAAAAACCAGCTCAATCCTATTTTTAAGATCTTTTTTAGCTTTGAAATTTTGCCATTACAATTCTACAATCATCACACTTACTGCGGGTCTTTAAAATTGCAGTTCATGCATGGGCAAAATCACACCTAACGGGTACAATGCACACTGTCTGTGCGATGGGCGTGGCACAAAGCAGTTTATGTAACCAAATTGTTTGCACCCCCGTAATATTCTCAAATAAAGATAAATAAATAACATCAACAATAGCAATAAAAAAGGGAAGGAAGGAAGGAAGGGAGTGAGGGAGAAGGCAATTTATCCAAATTTTTGCACTAATAAGGTGTGAGGGGTGTCCAGGGAGAAACTGGGCGGAACAGAAAAATAAAGCCTTTGGCAGACCCAGCTCGGGCAGAACTTCAAGGTGGTGGCAGTAAGAATTAGGGCTCAAATGCTATGAAAAACCAGCAAGGGGCTAGAGCGATCCCAGCTGGAAAACTCCTACAGGTGGTTCAGGAATCAGGAGGCAATCCCTCGGTACCCACTGCCTTGCCAAAGCAGAAAGTAGGGTGGAGGGCCCTTCCCCCAAGCAAAGCATGGCAAAAAATCTCGTCAATCAACTGTTCAATCAATCAAGGCTTTGGCCGAATGTGCTGCCAGTAGGTCACCCCGAGATTTTTCAGACTACCTCATAAACCTTTTCATGGGCACTAACCTCCTCCCAAGCGTCTGAGTCGCGCTCCGCATGCCGGCACATCCCGGGCAGCTGCACGAGACACCGCGTTGCAGGAGTGCCCTTCCCACCGACCGTGACGCTTCAGAGGAGCCCAGAGGGGCAGCGACAGGCCTCTCTCCTCTCCCAGTGAACTCCTGTTAATCCAAAACTAGGGGCCGAAGGGATAAAACAGACTTTGGCCACCTGGGGAACATCCTCGGCTCTAAGTTAAATTCCTGTCTAAAGGGTCAATAACTGATTAACAGAGTTTTACTACATAATAAAGTTTTGAACTTTGTATCTTTACAATAGCGAGAGAGGGTGGTGTCATAAAGCCGAAGCTAAAAAGGGGCAACATGAGGGCTCCTTGTGGCATGGGAAGGTCGTGTGTCTTCAGAGTGTCTAGGACAATGTCCTGGTGGTGACAGTGTTACCACAGCGCTGCAAAGCGCTGCCATCGCGGGAAACTGGGTACAGGGCCCAAGGCATCTCCCTGTAGCCTCACAACTACACAAGTCTATAATGATCTCAAAATAAAGGTTTAATAAAGAAAGAAAGATGACAAGACTGGCAAGGAGGGTATCATGAGGTGTCCCTGACTCTTCCAGGGACAAGATGCATCCCGCGGGCCCTTAGACGGCCTCAATAAGAGGCAGGGGCCCTGCCGCCAAGACTCTCAACACAGGGGAACAGCTCATTCTCAGAAGGAAATGGGGGGCCACGGGGAAGGGGCACGTGAGCCAGGAAGCCAGCCTCCTACAACACTGGCCCACCGTGAGACTGCGAGGAGAGGACGAGCCCTCCTAGAGCAGGCCGGCAGGCCACTAACTCACTTCATAACCGGAAGCCACTTTTTTTTTTATAAAGACTAGAAAAACCACCATACCAAAGTTCCAGCAATCAGCCAGTCATTTATTGCCACAGACACTCAGAGGCTGTTAGCAAATGAGACCGTAGGAAAAATGAATGGAAAGTTACAGTGAGCAAAAGAAACAGAGTGTCCTAAAGCACATCGAAGGCAGCACCCTTCTCTCTGCTGCCTGTTCTAAGCCAATGCAGGGTTTGGTTTTAAATCAATGCCATTCAAAAGTGCCTTGTTTTTATAATAAGCAAGTATATTTTCCATCTCGACTGACAGAGAAGACACTAATATCAATAACATTTCATTAATGTAAATTTATCTATTTCAGTTGAATACAAAACCCTGGGAAATAGACACAATGTCTTTTTAGTAAGAGATTTTTAACCATCCACTCATTTGAGTACATGATTTAATGGGGAATGTTCGAATGCATAATCTTTTGTGGTTGTAAAATTAAAGTTTGCTTGCCTTACTTTGGCTTGACTACTGAAAAAAAAAACACAACTATGTAATTGTAAACTCTAAAATAATGTCAGGACACAATCATGGAGTTTGCTCTGTGATATATCCAAATCAGAGCAAACTCGTCTTTCTGGACACCTTCCTAAGCTGCCTACTACAGAGCCTGGCCTATATGGTAAGCACTCAAATATTTTCTGAATAAACAAGTGCATGAACAAATAACCCAAAACTTGTATAACTGAGCCATACCTTGTCATTTCCCCCACCATACTCAAAACCAATGAGCAATACCTGTGTGAAGCATTTTAATAAACATGTTGAAAATCCTTTGAAATTCAAGAACCATTTTTAAAAATTTAAGCCTTTATGGTAGAAGAGAGAGACCATATGGCTCAAAGTGATCTGGAGCTGAGCATTCACAGGTGTGTAGGAGTCTGGATCTATGGGAGCTTCAACCATGCAGCATCATGAGGCTGAGGGAATCAGTCCAGCACTAGCACTGACAGCCAGCACCGACGTCCTACCCTCACCCCCAAAGTGACAGTAACACACAAAGTAACCAAAACAAACAAAAAATATATGTATAAAAAGTTGAAAATACTTATTGAAAGAACATTCTATGGACGTGACAATAATGAAGCAGAACCAACACCAAGACATGTTAGCAACATTGCTAGACTAAAAGAAAAAGAAAAAATTATTTGGTCATCCAGGCAAAAAGGTCCCATGATTTATAAAGGAAAGAAAATTAAATCATCATATTCTTTGACAGCAACGTTTACACCAGAAGAAAATGGAGGAATATGTTTATGATACTCAAGGAAAAGAAATGTGAGCTAAGCATTTTATATCCAAACTGAATTACGAAGGGCACACAGTTATCAACATGCAAAACTTCAGGGAAGAATGCTGCCATGACCCCTTCTTGCGGAATCCACTGTGGAATGAATTTCACACAACCAAACTATAGGGGAGACCTTGACATAGGACTGGTGCTGAGCATTAATCATATAGTTACCTGTAGAACTAAAATTCAGTGAAGAGTAAAACGCATATGCTATGTAAGGACTATATGCTCGGGCAATGGAGATACAGCCTATCTTTAAAAATTAAAGAAAATGAAGAATACGTACGAAAAAAATTTGAAACTATTCTCAGTAATTATAATGGTGATGGGTATCATTAGTATTGTTATTCAGAGACTGTTCTGTATGTAATGTGGAATAAAGTCAGCGAGTAACTATGGAATGAGGAGAAAAAAAAGCATTTCTTCCTGAAGACACCCTCCCGGCCCAGTGGCACACCCAAAGGCTAAGGGGGCAGGGGAAGAACATGATGGCTCCTACCAGAGATGCGGGTGCGGGAGATCAGAGCGGGCCACCAGACCCCGCGGGGGCTTCGGGCCACGCAATGAACCACCCCTTGCATGCTGCAGGCGGGATACGCCACCAAGAGCTGTCTACCAGCCCAGCCTGGGCCTGGGCCGCCCTCCAAGTGTGAGAGGGACAATGAACACCCGAGGCCTGGGGTGCTGTCCTCACAAATGTCAGCCTCTGCTCAAGCACAGCAGTGTCACTGTTGCTGTCAGCTGTCCCCACTGGGAGAGCAGATCACTGCCCCCAAGCCTCCCCCACCAAAGTAGGTACAGTGTACGCGAAGCGCTTGTTCTGTGTCAACCTGTTATGGTGAAAAAATATACAGAAACACGCACTCTTTTTTAATACAATCTAATGTATGCATTCCTTGCTAAACTGCATGTGACTCCTCTGATTCCTTTCAAACTCAAGAGAAAGCTATCTATTTTGTCTGTTGGTGTAACCTTCATTGTTATCTAAAGGCTAGCAAACAGGTTGGCAAAGTTCCTTGACGTTAACCGGCTGGGATGTTCGGGATGTCCTAATGTGATCGTGGAAGCTTGCCAGCACTTCCACCCGAGTGAGATATTTTGGGGGGAAGAGGGAGACTCAGCCCTACATTGACGCAGAAGGCTCCCAATGCAGCGGCCGATAGAGACATGCTCTCAGCAGTGTGTAAAACTGACTGCCACCATCCCAGAGTGACTGATCCATGAGACCTCAACAGGAGAAACTCTAGTTACCGCCTGAAACCCCCAGCCACACCTGCCCAGCTTAGGAAGTGCCACAAGGCCCCAGCACTCCCACGGGGCGCCGGGGAGCCGAACGCAGCACTGGCGCCACATGGGCAGTCTCTGAAGTCAGTCCAGGGAAAAGCACCTTTACCATGGCGAGTGGGGAGGGAGCGTGGGAAGGAAATGACAGTGTGCTGCAGAGGGACACAAGACCAGCAAGGGGAAAAGCAGAGATGGGAGTGCATAGCCACCTCCACGGGGCACTCCTGCCAGCCAGCCAGCACCTGCTGCCTCTCCTTGTGGCACTGCACTTAGTAAGTGATGAATGCCCCATCCTCCTGGGCCCTCGGGTGCACTGGGTTTGCAGCACTCCCACACCGTCTACCAAAGGACGCCACCCTGGGATGGTTCAGGGGTCCAGAGAGGAAGGACAGACAGCCGCACAGGGCTCCCATGAGCTCCATTTCACCTACACTATCTTCCAGGAGAAGTGAGGGCAGGTCCGGCTATGCCATTCGCTCCTGGAGCAAGGAAACAGTATCCCTTTGGGGCGGGAACATCTACCTGAGTGGATGCTCCTTTGCTCTGGCCCTTCAGGTGAACAAGGTGGATGACTGGAAGGGAGTCCAGGTGTTCCAGGAGTAACAACACATAGCCTTCCCCAAACACCTCACTCATGCAGGGCCAGGTTCTCAGCACTATCTAACCCTTCTCCTAATGCTGGGAGATATACCAGAATGTCCCCATCTTGTACATGAATAGATCCAGGAACCTAAAAAATTGGCCAAAGGACAGGCAGCTTATTCGTCCCAGAGATATGAAGTAACTTGCTCAAGGTCACACAGCTAATTAGTGGTAGAGCATAAAGCAGTGTAAGATAAAGCCTCCTTCTATTTCCACTCCGGATATCCTTGTAGCACAGGGATTTTATCTAAAACATAACAATATGCACAGGGGATACACAAAGTGAGGCTCTTCCGTGACCTAGCCATGTGCTGGAGAATCTGTAAATGTGGGTTTGTAAATGTATGCAACACACTCGCTCCTCTAATTCACACAGCATTCGCCCTAGTGCATGCTCTGACACTCTTATGAGCTTTCCAGGGTATTGGTAAACAGCCCCCAGAATGCCAAATCCATAATATATTCCTGCTTCCACCCCTTTCCTAGGCATTGCAGGAGAAACACAGTGACAGATGCAAGGATTAATGCAAAGAGAAAACGATCACAAAATGAAAATTTCGTTAGGACATGAGTAAATCAAATGGAAGATACCTTTAGAAAAGGAGTAGCCAACACTGTAAATGCCAAAGAGCCTGGGGACTGTTGTGTACAGCAGTTTACTCATGTTAAGTTAGCACCAGCATTTAGGCATTGTCAGAACGCAGACTCCAAAGTTGCTACGAAGGACAACAGCACTAAATAAAATAAATCGCAGATATCATTCATATTTTAGGACTGGCAAAGGCTTGCCCTGAAGACTTCTTAGGACAGCATACTTTCTAAACTGGATGTTTAGCCAGTTACTCTCCAGGCAAAAACCTTTCCTCTAGCCCCCTCACCCCACTTTTACTGGGGTTCAACTTACCCAGTCACCTCTGTAACACTGCATGTCTTACGTTCATCTGTGTTGACTACCTCAAAGCTACATTGATATTTTCTGACCCTATCTGGATTCACATAGCTATTGTGACAACCACAAAAAAAAAAATCCGAGCTTCCTTTGGTGTGCGCCGAATTCCAACACAGCATGGTCTCTTGCTGCAAAAGACTGTTTATGAAACAGTGCTCTCATCTGGCAGCCCAGGCCTTGTGCCCTGGAAGTTCCCAAAGTGAATGGCCCCTACACACCGTAATATAGTCACCCCTCTTGTAATTACAGCCCCAGCCCATAAAGGGCCAAGAGAGTGTGATGTACAGCAATTTTGGGGTCTACTTCCTTCTCACTGGGGTGGAACGTTATAAGGCTGATTTGCCAGGCTTATTCTACAAGGAGATTTGTCTGGTTTCATGGATATTGCACTGAAGCCAAGACAAGCACAGAACAATAAAAATGGTCAACAGCCTTTAGAAACCAAAATGAGAAAAACCTACAGATCAAAGATGATATTCTGGCGGTTGGACTGCCCTTTCACAAGTAGGAAGTCCATGTGTCCTAGAGCCCAGATTCCATCTATGAAGCCAACCCTCTCCCACCTCTACAGCCGTCAAGCGTGTCAGACGTTAGGTGAACTAAAACGCAGAAGCAGCTAGCATGAGTCCCAACGCTCCACTGAAACAGTTGCACAGGGACTGTGGGAAAACAAGGAATCTTCTGGAAGCCAGATGCCAACCACAAGGCAGCCGAGCACAGGCTCTAAGGCAACACAGATGCCAAATCTGTGTTCAACACAGCTAATCTCCAGAGAAGGATGAACAGGGACCACAGGAAGGTTAAGGCCACTAAGCATTTTCAAACACACCCTTTAAAAACAACAAACTGAAGTTCACAGCAATAAAAATGAATACACTCTGACGGCCGTCAGCAAGGATATGAATGAACCTCACAAACACAATACTGACCGAAAAAAGCTAGAAACAAGAGTCTCTGCTGGAGGTCAAATAGAGGCTGACCTAATCCATGCTATGAAAATTCAAGAAGATAGCCGTATCTTTGGGGGGTGGGCATTCCTAGAAGATAAATAAGAATGCCCTATTTCTTGATCTGGCTAGTGTGTCACATAGCTGTGTTCACGCCATAAACCGTGGAGGACGGGGCTGCTACGCCAGAGCGCCAGGAATGATGCTTCTCGGCTCATGAAGAGTGACTGCAGCAGACAGGGTGGAGACCAGGACTCGAGAGGAGCAGAGAGGGGCAGAAAGGACAGTGACAGGGGCAGGAGGGCTGGTGTGCCCAGAGGCGAGGGCCAGGTGCTCCCCCGCAACCCATTCCTTTAATTCTGGAAGCTACCGCCACCATCTTCCTAACAACTCCAGACAATAAAAGCTTGCTTCATTTGTTTATTTGTTTATTTATTTCAGAAAAAAATAAAAAGGAGGGGGTGGGGGACAGTGGGATGCTACCTTGAAATAACCCCCCTGCCATTTCAAAAGCTAGTCATTCCTGCAGGAATCAGGGGTAGAAAAGTGATGGAGAACTGAGACCCCATCTGATTGCGCAGGCTTGCTCCTTGGTCAGGTTTACTGGGTGGGTTTAAATCTCACCAAAACATTGGTTAGCAGCACAGCACTGTGAAAGCAAGGGTCAGAAAACTGCAGCCCCGGGCCAAACCTGCTCACCACCTGTCTGTGTAAATTCAGATTTATAGGAACACAGCCACGCCCTTCACTTACACATCAGCTGAGGCTGCTTTCTCCCCCTATGACAGCCTGGAGTAGTTGCCACAGCGTGGCCAACCAAACCTAGAACATTCACTATCTGGCTTTTAACAGAAGACGCTTGCCAACTCCTAGCCTAGAGAAGTGTGTTGACTCGTAAGCCCAGCCTCGCCAGAGTGGAGGTGATGGTGGACAGGTGTGCGAGAGTCGGGGTGAAGGCAGACACAGGAGATCGCATTACTAAGTAGTTTCAAGCACTAATTTGAAACCTACAATATTTATTTTTAGGGTACAGAATGGCACAGGACACGATAAATAACATATCCACAGGACATACTTAGCGGACCTTCCTGTCTAGGACAATTATCTCTATGAACCTGCTATACTCAGCAGCTCTGACCACCAATATTCCAGGAACAAAGTTCGTTCACCAAAACACTTTCAGAAGAAATTTAATTCTTTTCCTGTTTAGAAATTTCATCATCAACGGCAACTTTCCAAAGCATAGGGATTGTGAAAAATCTTCATTAATTCCTAGAGTTAAGAAAATTTGGAAACTCAAAGAAAACAAACAAACAAACCAAAAACATTGCATGTGATGAGAATGGTCTGTCGTCTTCTTTCCAAAAAACCATAATCTCATTCTCCTGTGCAAAAATCATCAGGCAAATCCCAAGAGAGGGCCATGGTCTGCAACATACCTGGCCAGCACTCCTTAAAAGGTCACCAAAACACAAGGACAGTCTGAAAAGCTTCCACAGCCAAGAGGAGCCCAAGGCAACAGGAAGACCCAGTGTCATGGGGCATCCTGGATGGAATCCCAGGACGGAAAAGGACATTAATGGAAGACCGAGGAAATTTGAATACAGTATGGCCTTTAGTCAACAGTAAACAATGAATCAATATTCGCTCATTGCTGGCACAAATGTAGCACAGTAAGGGAAAATGTCAGCAACAGGGGAAACCCAGTGCAGGGTGCATGAGAACTCTGCACCGTCTCTGCAACTTCTCTAGATCGAAAACCCTTCTAAAAATGGGATTTAAAAACAACAACGTATTATGTTTGCATAGGACATGTAAAACTCAGCCCCAGGAGTGTCCAGCACTCTCCCCTGAGCCCATGTTCCTAACAAGTGGTGCCAGTAACCACCACACACTAGGTCAGGCGCCCCTGCCAGCCGGGAGCACCTGACCTTTCAGATGGGCAGGACAGTGTCAGGAAAGGGCTCACGGAGGCTCCAGACAGCTCAGGGTACAGATGCCAGCTTCCTCTCCTGCCCCGCCCTCCTCCCCTTCCTCCTAAGACAGACCCCACACCCCACCCCACCCTCTTGCCAGGGATAGGGAAGAGGGAGGAAGAGTGGGAGGGAGGAAGGGAGAGAAGGGCAGACAGCCAGAGACTACAGACAGATCCTAGGCCTCCTGCCCTCACCCCGCCAGGAGCCAGGGCACTAGGTCTGCTTTCTTGTGGAAACCAAAGGACCAGACAACCTGGCAGGAAACCTACCCCACCCTTAGCCTTTCTTCTGGTGGGAGGGGAAAAGGGGGGATGAATTATTAATATCTCCAGTATGAATTATCTCACAAGGACCCAGGGCAGGCATCGACCCATCATAGTTAAAAGAAAAAATATGAGAATATCTCAAAGAAATCTCTCAGAATCCCACATGGGTCTTCAGGAATTCCTTCAAATAAAAATTTGTCAGTCATGCAGTAGAACAATAAGTAGAGAGGGAAAGAATGCAAAGTCTCTAAATTTACGCTGCTTTAACAAGAATTAAAAGAAAGGAATCTCAAGAGGTCATAAATGAAAACTTTACAACCCAGAATATTAAGTACAAATGACCGTGGCGTGCAGACACTACACAACACAGCATCACCACACATCAGGATGTCTGACATCAAAGGACTCAATTCTGTGGCCCATTTGTGTTGGAACTCTCTGTGATCATTCCGCACATAACTCATTTGGAATCACCGTGCTAAAGAGTGCCCAGCAATGGCAGAAAGGCTCAGACCACGGCCAGTGTAGACTCCAACTATAACTGCCTGGCTATGCCGCTGGGCCTTGGGCAACTACCGCTAACCTTTAGGAGTGGTCAGGGTGCAGGGCCAGGCATGGGGTGCATCAACAAAAGCTCCTGCTATCCCACCACCTCCTCCAGTATCTTCCCTCCTCTTTCCCTTCCTAGGAAGGCCAGATGGCCCTGTCAAACTCCGCAGGGTTTTCATCATTTATTATGTCATTCAAGGGAGAAGGAAAGTAAAACAATTCAAAGAGTGTGTGTACCATCATTCATATGACATTTTATGCATTATAAAAATCCCTGTATACATATTATTTTACTGTGTTCAGTGTCTGGAGGATATGAAGAAATTTTAAAACTGAGGAAAACAAAAATCTTTCCGTCTTCAAGTAACCCTACTGGGAAAAGCAAAGTTTTGCAAAGTAAGTTGAATACAACATTTCTCTGCTTTCTTAAAAATAAATATGCACTACAGAAGAGTTTTACATTATATAAAACTATAAAGAAGTAGGGGGAAGAACTCACCCATATTCCACAACCTAAAGACAAATATTTGCCATCTTGGTGTACTCTCAATTCTTCTTCCCTTTCTATGCTACATATGCACTTTTACGTTAGACTGTAGGCAACTACCCTACTATCAACTCCTGACAAACAGCAGCTGGAATTGCTACAGAATATTCCACAGTGGGGGTGATTTTAATAGAATTCTGAACATTTTCACTTAGTAACTGTGAAAATAGCATCAGCAAAAGATCTTAACCCTGAGGTTAAAATTTTTGTGTTCTAACATGTATTCCCAAGAATTTAAAATAGGAACCAACTGTGAGTTCAATTTACAGTATTTTCTGTGTAACAAGACTTCTAAGTATACAGACAGACATTCTTTCAATTTTTAAAAGATACTGGTATGAAAGGGGGCTTAGAAATGGTATATACTAAAAGAAAGCATGTGGTCCTGCATTCTCCTTTCAAATTAACAATGCATCCCTTAATCACCTGAAAACTTTCATAATAAAGTGAAGGTCTCCAATGACCTCAAATGGGGTAGAAAATAACCCTTATCTAAACTTGGAAAGTGGCATCAAAGTCGAAGTTAGAGTTCAGTGGCCCCGGAAACGGACTTGCGAATCAGCAAGGGCACAAGCAGCCTTCTCTCCCTCAGCCGGGGTCGGCGTCCTTCAGGGGACATCCTTCACAGGCAAGGGAAATGTCTCTCTTCTCCCTGCTGACTCTCCTTGCAACTACTTTCTAAAAGCTCGCCTCTAGTATTAAAAAAAAAATAAAAGTTCCACCAGCATATAAGTCACTACCCGACAATGCCATACCACTCAGCAATAAAATGAGCTGTCGATACACCGAACAACACGGGTGCATCTCAAAATAACCATTCCGAGTGAAAGCAGCCAGACGGGAGAGGACCTGCTGTAGGACTCCATCTGCATAAAATTCCAGAAGATGCGCACCAACCTACAGGGACAGGAAGCAGATCTGTGCTGGGCCTGGGGGAACAGGCGGGACAGAGATCACAAAGCGTGCGCCTTCAGGGGTGATGTCTAGTGTCCGTCCTCTTGACTGCGGTGAGGGTTTACGTGAGGGTTTCACAGGAGCAGGAAAGTTCTCTGACCTCAGGACATGACAGACTGACAAACAAGGCTTCCTTTCTGGTCACATTCCAGACCCAGTGAGGAAATGTGGGTGACAAAAGAAGGTGAGCGATCCCTCAGACAGGGCACCCAAGCCACAGAAGGTGACCCGCAGGAAACCACAGCCCTCCCCCACGCTGCCTCGTTACTACGGAAACCTAACATCCACTCAGGTGTGACCACAGGACACTCACACGATGACTGTCAGAGTCAAGCACACCAATTAGGAAGTGACAGGAATAATTAATACTCGGTGGGACCTGATATGGCTCAGTGACGTCTGTCTGAACACCCAGAGCCACCTGGTGAAATTTCAGTCAAGAAAGTGACGCACTCCTTTCATGCACCTGGCGATCTTACTTGGTTTCTGATTTCCTTCCAGCCTAGACTAGAAGGAAGCCTAGAAGTCCTACCTGAGCAGACTGTTTCTCTCGCACATCAGTGAAATATCTGAAGCTGCTTCCAGAGAATGTGCTGGCTGTATATGACTATCACAGGCAAATATGTTTTGAACTACAGTGAGGTATGGGCCAGGCACGGTGGCTCCCACCTGTAATCCCAGTGCTTTGTGAGGCCAAGGCAGGAGAACTGTGTGAGGACAGGAGTTCCAGATTAGCCTGGGCAACAGAGCCAGACCCCATCTTTAAGAAAAATTCTTTTAAAAAAATTAGCGCAGCATGATGGCGCATGCCCACAGTCCCACCTGCTCTAGAGACTGAGGCAGGAGGATCACTTGAGCCCAGGAATTCCAGGTTGCAGTGAGGTATGATCATGCCAGTGCACTCCAGCCTGGGTGACAGAGCAAGACCCTATCTCTAAAAAATAAAATAAAATAAATAAAATAATTGAGGCATGAAGAGGAGGTTGTGTAAATTCTCTTATTTAAGGTTTTATGTTTGTTTTGCTTGCTTGTTTTTCCTCGGGTTGCTGGAGGGCTTAGGTTTGCACTGGACTTGCTGCAAGGTGCTGAGAAGAAACAAAGGCTATAGTATGATGAATGTTTCCCTGTCTAGATACTTTCCTGCAATTACTGTCACTCCTTCCTCCACAGGAGTCAAGACTTGATCCATATGGTGGGGTTAGTGAATCTCTAGGCTCCCTGCAAGTCACACACCCCAGAATAACAAACTACACTAACAGCAGCATTTTGTAAGTTTTCAGCTGTCACGGGCGCCAGCCATACCCAGTCCCAGGCAGCTCCCGGCCTTACCACCGCTGACCTAAATCCCGACCTTCCTCAGCGCACCTGCCCCTCACAGGCAGTGCCCAGGCCCACTCATATCCAGCTGGCCCGCTCGCTGTGACCCCCGACGCCCACTGGCCTGATCCATACACAGGACAGGCGTCACCCATCGTCCCGGCTGCAGTGCCCTGGAGGAGGTACCCCGCCTGGCCCAGGGAGGACATGCAGGGCCTGCCACACAGGACCCCAGCCAGACACACAGACGCCAGCCAGCGAGGACGAGACCGAGGGAGGCCTGTGCTGCAGAGCTGGGCACAGGGGCACAGGCTGCAGCCCCCACACATGTCTGACCCCCTGGTGCCATCTCCACCTGTGCAGAGAACAGAGCAAACAAGGCAAGGAGCTGTGTCTCAGGGCGCAGCCCACGCCCCACTCCACTGTGACACTCACGGCGACTGAAGCAGCGCTTTTCCCCTAATTCCCTTCCACACTGTGCACCCACGCAGGGCAGGCCAGGACACGCACGCACCACACGTCTTCTCTTCAGAAAAGTGACACGGGGAATGTGCCTTCAGAAGCCTCTGTCCACTGAGTCATCAGTTTAATGAAGTTGGGGGTTTTTCTCCACAGGACAAGAACTGAGAGTTACTTCCCGAGGTCAGAGAGAGACAACGTGAAACACATTTTTCAAATATTTGGTTTATTAGATTTTTCTAACAATCCTATGATATATAAAAAAACTTGCCCCTGCTCAAAAGTGATGGAGTTGATGTTCCAAGGACCTAAGTGAGCGGCCCCTGCAAGCCATAGAGCCAGGGACTCGCAGAGCGGGGCCACGTCCTGTGCGCCCACGGCGGGGCACGGGGGGCCACCCATGTGAGTGGCTGGTTCAGGGCGGTGCGGAAAAGCCACCAGTGACCGCCAGCTGACACACGGTAACAGGATGCAGTCTGCCCACAGCTAGGAACAGCACCCACCAAGAGAGAGGAATGGGGCATTCATGCCCCCTGCAACCCAGGTGGCCCCCAAAAACATCATGCGGGGAGTACAAGAGGCTGGTCCCGGGAGATCACGGTGTGAATCCAGGTACAGGGAATGACCCAGATGGGCAGATCTATAGACACACAGAGGGTCGATTCATGGATGCCTGGGGGTGCAGTGGGAACAGGCAGTGACCACTTAATGGGTACAAAGGATCTCTCGGGGTGATGCTGACGTTCTAAAATTGGATATGGTGAGGGATGCACAACTCTGAATTGACTTTAAGTCACTGAATTGTACACTTAAAATTAAATGGGAGAATAGTGTCCAAATCACACACCTCCATAAAACTGTAAAAGAACAAAACTGAGGGGGAGGAGAAGAGGTCAGGAGGAGAAGGAGAGAGACGGAGAAGCCGGGGTGAAGGGAGAGCAGCAAGGGAAGCCGACGTCGCAACGACGACAAGCCAGGCCCAGAAACGTTCTCAGCAATCTCCAGCTCCGATCTGTTGGGCACGGGCCACGTGTCCAGCAAGCCACGAGGCCCCACATTCTGCAGACTTATGCTGCATGGGCTTCACCCCCTTTCTCAGAGGGAGACACTGAGTCTCGGCATGGTTCACATTCTATCTGAGGTCACCTGTCTAGAGAGGAGCTGGGAGGAGGGACGCCGCCCTCCCCTCTCCACCACCAAGCGGGCTGCATGGCTCCTGGCCAGGTGGACTGCACTCTGCCCTCCCCTGCCCTCCAGACCTGCAGGCGTCTGCGGGAGGGCTGCACGGGGCTGCGGGAAGGCGCCCAAGGGTGCAAAGACGCTCCCGGGCTCAGCTCCTCAGCAGGGCTCTCCACCTTCGATAGAGAGAGGCTAATTTAGAACTCCAGCTCCAGCTCCACCCAGCTGTCCTGGGTGAACCTGTGTCCACCTGCAAACAGCCCCATGAGAGCCAGTGAGGAGGGGCCTGGTGAGGAGGTGGGGGGGAGGTGAGGAGGGGCAGGAGCCTCCAGACTTCTCCATCTGGCCCCCAGGGCGGGCTCACACTCTTCCACAGCCTTGGCAGAAGTTCTGTTTTCTAAAGTGAAAACTCTTGCAGCGTAGGCTTGTGCTGGAAGCCACAACCTTCTTCTGGGTGTTTAAACGGACTATACCAGCCCTGCTTTTCGTTTTCATTTTGCCCGTTACATCTGCAGTAGGACAGCAGGAGCGCACAGTGCCGTTTCCCTAAAACCTAGTGTGGCCACGTGCTGTTTCTTGGTTATAGATTAGAGTCTGCATTTCTAGCATGTCCCACGGGGCTGAGGCTGCTGCTGGTCCTGCTCCTCTAGGACAGCAAAGCTCCAAACGCTAGAAGGGCTGCAGACGGAGGGAGGGCGGGAGAGATTCCCAGAAAGTACACGGCATGTGCACATCCAGACACGCACAGACTCACTGGCCGCTTCCCGCTGTGGACGTCTGTCCCTGTGGACGTCTGCCCCCTGTGAACGTCTGCCCCTGTGGACGTCTGGCAACTCCGAGCAGCGGCAAAGCACAGGTCCTCTGGCCTGAGGGTCAAATTTCCTGACTCTCAGTTTTGAAAGGAAAATATTAGGTCACTATATTTACAGTAAATACTGTCAATGTGGGTTTTTCCCCATCAGTGCCTTGTTTTCAGGGTTAACCACGATAAAACCTACTGTAAATAAAGAAAAAAATCCTCTGTAAGACCCTGGACATGGGAATCAATAGGATGAACAGGGACCGACCCTGCCTGGCACCTTGAGTGGGACATAACAGCCGCCCGCCCCCGACAGAGCCACCTGTCTCCGCACGGTGGCAGGTGCTGGATGAGGTCTCAGAACCAGCCCGGGCCAAAGCTAAAATGCGAGCTCTGCACCAGGCATCAGACAGCGCCAGGCACAGACAGGGTACCTGGCACACATCCCCTTCCTCCCCTGGCTCAGCCCTCTGGCGAAGAAAACCCAAGGACAGTCTGTGCCGGACCCTCGGCTGCACGTTCGCCATGCGTCTGCTGCTGGGACCTGGCGTTGGAGCCTGTTTGTAAGAACCCCCCAGCCCGCCTCCTTCCTGGGCCCGCTTTTCTTCCTGATGGCTCTCGGCCCAACTCCTCCCCACGAGGCACGATCCCGTCCCACGCCTCCAGACGCAAAGCCGGCGTGCTGTCACTGAGCCCTCAGCGTCCTCCTCCTCTGGTCAGCTCTTCCTGGGCAGTGAGGACTGTTCATCTTTGGCCACCCGCTGCCTTCGCCGCTCACTTTCTCCCATGCCCTCTCCACTTGCCCCCAGGGTGACATGCTCAGATCTGTCCCTTCAAGCAGCAACTTTCCCCACCAAAGTGAAACCTCCAGCCCTTGTGACTCGTCCTGAATGGGGGTATTTCCAGCTACTCATTGGAACCTCTTCAGTTACAAACAGGAAAAGACACAACAGATCTTAGAGGCTGCGTCGTCCACCACGTGGGATTCATGCAAAGCGCCCAAGTCCACTACCCCAGTGGGGGCGAAACCAGGAGTGGAAACCACAGGAGTCGCAGGGAAAAGGCCACGCTGAGGGATGGGGTGCCTGTCGCGCACTGTGAAAACCAGGCTGAAAGCAGTGGCAGAGGTTCCCCAAGGGACCGAAGGTAAGGACAGAATAAGGGACCAGAGACCGACTAGTGGGGACGAGAGAGGATAAACTCATAGAAGAAGTGGAGACAGAGGCGTCCGAGAACCAAGGGCACAGCTGCTGTTTTTAAGACAAGAGAATAAAGGAGGAAATGTCAGTGAACGACACTCAAACAAAAACTCGCCAGATGACTTAAAGGACAGAACAGGCCTTTGTATCTCAGCTAGAAAAATAAATTCATTAGAGAAGGCTGCCCAATATAAGAGACAGTATTTTCTGAAGTGACTGTTTGGTACCATCCCAATAGCAACGATGAACACTTCTTTAAAGCAATACCACTGGGGGCGGGGAGCCAGAGCATCTGCCGCCCCCACACCCTCTTTAAAATGCCGCCCTCTTTAGAATGCCACGGTGACAACAAGTACCAGCTGTCAGCGATGCAGAGGATCACAGTGCACAGGGTTTGGAAGGAGACGGCCTGGCTTTGCACCCCTCCCTTACCACCTCACTAATGAGCAGCATTGAGCCTGTCATTTTAACACGTTCCGGCCCTGCTCCCCGTGTACAAAGAGGAACAATAATCCCTAACCAAGAGAGTCCCTGTAGGGTTAAATGGCATCACGCATGTCCTGCACTTAGCAGAGAATCTACTACATAAAAGAGATATTTAGGTGGCAACATCTCTACGGCCACTGCAGAGAACCAACCAGAGATAGGAGAGAAGCATCCACAGTCGTGGGGGAGGGCGGAGGAGGATACAGGAGGGAGAGGATGAAAAACTGTTGAATTTTATTTAAAAAGAAAATCAAAATTTCACTCCATAAGTAGTAACACAATTTTCTGCTCTGCAGGAAATTTCAAAACTAAAATTTACCCCTATAATTCCACACTGTCAGCCCACAAATTTCTAATTGGAAAAAATGCCATGTTAAAAAAGAGACACCAGGGAGCCCCGTGTGCATTTAATTTTCATGCATCTCGGAAAGCCCAGGCTGGAATGATTGCTGATTTCTATCAATACCAACTGCGGCTGTCTTGCTGACTCTCTTTAGAAGTAATTATATAATTTCTTACACCATTTGTAGGAATTGTTTAAGAAATGGCTCAACACAAGCCCTCTTTTAGGCACCCTTATTGTCCAGTTAGCCATTGTCCTGCCATCGGCCAGCTGTGTGACCTTGGGGACGTGTCCTTCACCTCCCTGGACTGCAGGAACTGCCTCCCTCCCGCAGGGGAGGCTGTGTAAGTGACAGTCCCCTCTGGCCCTAAGACATTGTCAGAGTCCCAGATGACACCTGAAGCAATACAGGGGTGTGACTTCACAAAAGGAGCCCTGCCAGGTGGGGGAAAAGAACTGGAGTTAAAACAGCTAACAGAGGAAGTGTCAAGGTTTGTACAAACAAAAATAAGGTAGAGAAAGGAGACTGGGGAGGAATGCCCAAGGGCACTGAGGAGCAAAGCTCGCTAATTACCCTTGATCTTTTCTAGATGAAGTCCCAGAAGCTGCACCTGGCCAAAGCAAGAAATGCTGAGCTATACCTCCCTGTTTTAAAGCACTCTCTGAGCCTCGCCAGCTTGGTTCAGCAAGCGTCCCTGTAGAGCGCTCCCCTGCGGTGCATTCGTCTACAGAGCATCCCTGTGCACACACACCAGCACACGGAGTGCCGGGCCAGCGTGCGCGCGCGCGTGCACACACACACACACACACACACACTCTCTCTCTCTCTCTCTCTCTCTCTCTCTCTCTCTCTCTCTCCCTCTCCTTTTGTCTGCCAGCATTCTTTCCTCTTGTGGAAACCACCTCTCCCCCACGGGCTTCCCTGGCATTCCCCTGGGGCACATGACTGAACCCACACTAGCGCCCACATCCCAAGAGAAGACGATGGGTGCAGGGCCGCAGCCCACAACTCGGCACCACCGCCACGCTGCGGCACCACCGCCACGCTGCTGCGTCACCACCGCCACGCTGCGGCACCACCACCGCCACGCTGCGACACCACCGCCACGCTGTGGTACTACCACCGCCACACTACGGCACCACTGCCGCCACACTGCGGCACCACCACCACGCTGCGACACTACCACCGCCAGGCTGCGACACCACCGCCACGCTGTGACACCACCGCCGCCACACTGCGGCACCACCACCACGCTGTGACACTACCACCACCACGCTGTGACACTACTACCACCATGCTGCGGCACTACCACCGCCACACTGTGACACTACCGCCACACTGCGATGGGTGCCTGTGTGCTGTGGGGCTGTCCTGTGCGCCCACCGCAGGGGGCTGAGCAGCATCCCTGGTCTCCACACACAAATGCCACTAGCCCTCCCCCCACCCTCTCGAAACTCCCAAACATACCTCCTGGCTTTGCCAAACGGCCAGAGGGCAAAGTACCCTCCTGATTGGAACCACCAGTCTAGATGAGAACTTCTGCAAGACCTGACAGGGAGGAAAGTTCCCTTCCTTTGAGACCGCAGGTCTGTAAAACATGAGCCCAGAGCCAACGTTCACACCCCAGGGAAAAGGTGCTTGCAAATTAAGTCAGCAGGAAGGAGATAATCAGATCTGGATCTGGTGGGGGTGGGACAGGGAGCCACAGGGTCCTCAGGCATGTGTATGAGCCCCTGTCCCATCAGCCTGAAGCACTTCTGAGACTTCCCAGCTGGTGGGGGAGTCAACGAGGTCCTTTGCCACTGAAGTTGATAGTCTAGGTTGTGTTTCTGTCACTTGCAACCAAAACAGCACTAGCTCTCGCAAGTTCTATATTCTGATAATCAGACACACAGGAGTCTGCCTATGTGTACCTTCACTGGGAGTGTTCCTCACTGCGCCATGTCTTAGCAACTAGGTGCTTAGTTACGAGGTCCTGAATTAGGTTTGCGGGGGGAGAGGGAAGCTGAAAATGTACACAGAGATTCACAATATAGTCGTAAACAAAATCAATTTGCAGATCAAACATCACCCAATATGTTGAACCATTTACCATCACAACCCAGGAGAGGGGAATTTCAGAAACGTTAAGAGAGTATGTGGCTCTCCATCTTGGGGAGGAGAGACTAGGTCATCACCTTAACTCAAGAGACAGAAAAACTGGAAAGAAGTGCATTGATTTTAACGTATGGCATCAAGAAGTCTCTGGTAACAAACGCCCACTGGGCAATGAGGTGGACTCCTGTTGCCAAGTGAGAACTAAAGTGCTCACACGCGCAGACAGTGAAGGAAGCTCAGGGGTGCTCTCTACAGGAGTGCGGCTTTTTAAAGTGTGTCATTTCCTAGTCAACAAAGTGTAAGGGATGCCTGCAGTTTTCCTTCTCCGGAAGGGTGTGTGAAAACATTTGTTAATGAGCAGAAGGAAAGCGCCCCCTGTAGCACTGGCATCTCCGTCCTCCCTTCTCTCTGCCCCTGTGCAATCACGTGGTCACAGGAAAGCTTTTGCACTTGGCCACATTTTCCTTTAGAAACCGAGACAAACACATTCTCACCCTTCCTTTGAGCCATTACCAAGTGGATTTCTACTACTTCCTAGACACAAAACAAGAGACATCAAATATTTGACATTCTGACCTTGGCCAGGGAAACACCCAGCAGACCGGCAGGCGAGGGGGCATCAGAGAAGCCGGCTCAGAGTGGGTGAGCCCGGCCCCTCTGTGCTGCACACACCTGAATGTCAACAAGAAGCGAGCCCGGTGACTCATGGCCCTGTGACACGCTGATCCACGGGGGACCCAGCCACACGGTCGGTCCACACACAGTCTCCTGCTGGCTTTCCCACAGTGCTTGGGGGGTTCCCAATCACTCTAGCTGTGCCCACGGCCCATCCATCTGCCCACTTTAGTGTAAATGGTTTCCTAACTACTAAGCCTGCGTGTGCCACCTGGTCACAGGCACTCTAGTTAGAGGGAGGCGGCACATGACCGTGCAAGAGATGTACACATCCCGGATCCCACAGGGCTTGGCTTAGTCCTTCCACTGCTGCCCACGCTCGTGACAAATGCCAAGTGCAGCATGAGGAGGGAGTGCTGTGCTGCAGAGGGCAGTGCCGCCTCCCCCCCATGCCAGAACCAAGTCCTGACGGCCCCTGGCCACCCGCTCTGTGGGCCTGGGCGGGCTCCCTGCCTCTGCACAGGCGCCCTGGGCCCCTCTGGGTCTCAGGGTCTTACCAAGGCCATCCTGCCTCCTCAAGGACCAAACCCTCGTAAACTCCTGGGAGTGGCAAAAGCAAACTTCAGTGCGAAGAGGCACACTCACCAGAGACAGTGCGGGGACCTTAACCAAGCCACAGGGACATGGTGCGGGGACCTTAACCAAGCTTCTCCCAGGCTCCCAGCCCAGAGGCCAAGGGAAGGATGACCCACTGCAGAATCTGACTGTGCACAGCAGTGTTTCCTAACTGTGTGTGCTACAGACAGAATGTGCACGTCCCCCCAAAATCCTTATGCTGAAAGCCTCACCCTCAAGGTGATGGCATCAGGAGGTGCGGCCTGTGGCAGGTGACGAGGTCATGAGGGTGGAGCCTCGTGGGTGGGATTTGTGCCCTTATTAAAGGGACTCCAGAGAGCTCCGTCGCCCCTTCCACCATGTGAGGACACAGCGAGAGGGACCTGTCTATGAACCAAGAAGTGAGCCCTCAGCAGACCCTGACTCTGCTGGGCCTTGGTCTGGGCCTTCCAGCCTCGTGTGAAAGAACTGTGAGAAATGCGTACCTGCTGTCTGTTAGCCACCCAGTTTATGGTATTTTGTTACAGAAGCCTGAACAGGCTAAGAGTGGCTGTGGTCCCCACCCCCTACCCCTGGGACACATGGCAACGTCTGGGGACACTTTGGGTTTGTCCCCACCTAGGGCTAGATGCCAGGGATGTTGCTAAACATCCTACAATCCACAGGACAACCCCCACAGGGCAAAGAATAGACCAGCCCTGAATGTCAATAATGCTGTGGTTGAGAAAGAGGAAGGGGGGAGGGGGAGAGAAAGGGATGGGGGAGGGGGGGTGGGGCAGGGGGAAGACACAGAGGGGCTCACAGACATGCCACTGTGAATGTGAAACTAATGTATTTTCTGAAGCCATTAACTAATGACCCTAAAAAAAAAAAAAATAAGATCCTACGTCAAAATGTTCCGAAAGCATCAACTGAACCTGAAACCTGAATAATACTGTATTAGATCTGAGTCCCTGGTTTTCTCATCCTGAAAACATGCATGATAAATAATCTTTGTACGCACCCTGGCTAGAATGTCGTAATGGGCATATTCAGGTAACTCTGCCGCAACAAGCAGGTGTGCTCTTTTTCTAATCTGAATCAGACTTTCTGACTTAGAAATACCCTCACTTGTGATTCACCTTCAGACAACCGCAGTTTCTCAACCTTGAGGTTCTCTGTCCCTATTTTCACGTATTAAAGATAATGTCTTCTACCAGGCCTGGCTCCCAGTGCCCTGTGCCTCAGCACAGAAAGGGACTCAGGGTGTGTAAGGACAGAGGGCAGCCCTGGGATTCCATCTCGAGAGGGTGGCCATCTCTGGTCACTGCCGTCACTGACTGCCAGGGTCAGCTCTCGGCCAAACAGACCCATCACACCTACCGCAAGGGCGAGTGAGAAGTGGGGACTGTGCCCAGCACTGCTGGCACCACCACTGGCAGCTGCATGAGTACAGTGCAGCCACTGCTACGCAAACCAGCCCAGGAAGCATCACTTCCCAACTCTAGATGTGGGAAAACCGTGCTCAAAGATTTTAAGTGCAAGGTCACTCAAGAGAAAGGATTACTGTCTGGTTTTCTACCTCACACTTGATGCTGTGGTCTTTATACTATACCCTGCTAAGGTGTTTTTGTTTGCCTGTTCAAGATGGAAAGAACCATAGCTTTGCCATTTGTAAAACCGTATGTATGGACAAATAGATAAGACAGGTGACAGATAGAAAGACACAGATACACACATATGATTTAGTTTAAAACACCCAAGCACCATAGTCATGCATAAAATATAAAGGGAAAGTAACCCCTTATAAAGCCTAGATAAATAGTTAAAAAAAAAAAACCTAAACATCTATTAACACCAATTCCTGGCCACACACATTTACATATCTTACTTCATTTAATTCTGTCAACTCCAAAAACAAACCTAGCGAACAGAAGCAACTTGGGATTCAGAGGCTTTCAAATGAGTAGCCCCAAGTCCTGGAGCCACCTTCTGTGGCCCGGGGGCACCCACTGGACCCCAGGCCAGCTCTGCCCTTCGCCAGCTGCGAAACTCTGGGCCGATGTATCCCTGAGCCTCAGTTCCCAATGTCAACTGTAACAACAAAAAATAACACGCGCTTTTGCAGAGCAGACATGAGGAGCAGAGGAGAGGAAAGTCTGCAAGGGCCAGGGCTCCCAAACTCCAGCCCACAGTCAGAACGCCCCAGAGGGCCCTTAAGGGGCAGCCATCGCGGGTCTGGAGCAGGACCCGAGACCCTGCATTTCCGACAAGCTCCCAGCTGCTGACAGACTCCCCATTGCAAAGCATTTAGCCCGGCACCTGCCAGGCTGACAGCTGGTACCCAGTACAACTCATCACCCACCCGCGGAGGACCCCGCTCTCTCGGGAGGATGAAGGCCTCCGCAGTCCTCCACCTCCTGGCCCTGTGCCCCACACACTTTCTAAGAAGCTCTCTGATCTACTGGTCTCTCCTTTTCTTCCCCTGTTGCTCCCCAAGGCGGGAGAGTGCATTCCGTGCTCCTTGGAATTCCTTCTGTTTTAAAACCCCGCAGCACAGAGACTGCGCCTTGGCCACCACAACCTGGCCAAAGTTGACCTGCTCGCTTACCCCTGGCCCAAAGGGAACTAACGTGGCCTCCTGTGGCTCAGAAAACAGCCTGTTTGGGGCATCTAGGAGGGCCCCTGGCCAGAGAGATTCATTTTCTCCTTGAGCGCAGCACAGAATGCCTGGTGCCTGCCAGCAAGACTGGGTTAAATTAACCCTGTGATGCCTCACCGGGTGGCATGCTGGAGTCTCCTGGTGAGCTTGAAAGTCACTGGTACTGCTGCTCCCCCAAGTGACCTGATGACCTGAACTCACAGCCAGGGTTCCCACCTGCTGAGCCGGAGGAATGGACTCAGCCCTTCCTCTACAGAACGGGCACCCACAGTAACACTTCCAGGGGTCAGTTTGGGCACCCACAGTAACAAACACTTCCAGGGGTCAGTTTTCACATGGGCTTTAAAAGCGGACCAGAGGCCTGAGGCTCAGCATTCTTTACCACTGCCCACATTTCAGAAGCATTTGGGCCTTTTTGGTAAGTTTTCCCAAATCTTCATGCTGTGCAAGGTGAGAATGCATGCAGTGATCTCTTCTTTTGTTATTGTTTTTAAATGATCAATAAGAGATGAAGATAAAGTTCTCCTCAGGAATAGACTTTTTTTTTAAAAAAAGGAAAAGGCTAGCTATGGAAGAAAGGTTACTTAGAATAGAATCTGTATGTCCCAACAACCTTGCATTATTCAAAAGTCTATTCCACCTGGGTCATCTGAGCCCAGCAGTGATGCATGAAGGTCAGGTTATTCACGCAGAGCACAGCTTCGCATGACCACAGACTTGCTTGCAAAACCCAACAGGCAAAAATAAGGCAAAGAGGCCAGGCAAGGTGGCTCACGCCTGTAATCCTAGCACCTTGGGCAGCTGAGGCAGGAGGATCGCTTGAGGCCAGGAGTTCAAGACCAACCTGAGCAAGAGTGAGGCTTCGTCTCTACAAAAAATAGAAAAATTAGCCTGGCGTCATGGCATGAGCCTGTAGTCCCAGCTACTGGGGAGGCTGAGGCAGAAGGATAGCTTGAGCTCAGGAGTCTGAGGTTGCAGTAAGCTACGATGGCACCACTGCACTCTAGCCTGGGCAACAAAGCAAGACCCTGTCTCAAGAAAAACACAAAAAAGGCAAAGGGAAGAAAGGTGCCCCTTGAATTAGACAAAGGGCACCTCACAACACATTCCCTGAGGACCTGAACTGTGGCAGACACTGGGCAGTGTTACTGGGGATGCTGACCCCAGAGGAAGCGTGGCCCATCAAGTCAAGCTGTGAAGCTGCTACCTTGGAAGCACAGGCTTCCACCCTGGGAGAGGGCTCGTGCAGCTGCAGGAGGCTGAAGTTCAAGGCAGGCTTGCCCCAGCCTGTGCCACAGGTGGATCACAGGGAGGGCATGAGACACGCCCAGAGGTTCTGATGGAACTGCAGCCCGACCACCCCCCTCCCCTTTTTCTTATGTGCATCCAGGGTCTTCAGTGCTGAGTGAGAGGGAAGTAGCTACTATCTTCCTCACAGAAACACAAACACACACTCTCCTTACGGAACCATAAAAAATGCTAGAGAATGCCCATTTCTCAAGGGTTGAACAGATTGTCCTTGACACTTGAGTTCCTGGAGAATGAGCTGTACAAGCTTGCATTTTTATCAGTGTGGACATAAACACAGGAAGAAGCAGGACGTTACAGCTGAATGTTCTTAAAATGCCGGCCCATTGATTTTCCCATCCCCAACTGAGTTTATGGGAACAAAATACCACAAGATTCTCACCATGTTGTGAGAACCCAAAAAGCATTAAGAGTGAAAATTAAAATTTCATGCTGTCACGGGATTACTGGTTCAAACACTGTTTTCTTGAAGCAAGAACTAAGCAACATAATAAACAGGGTCTCTACTAGGGGACAGAGTCCTGGGGCAATAAGAACCCCAGTGAAGGAAGCTGGTTTAAGATATATTCTTCAAGTCTTTCATTTTTTTTCAAGAGCAACCTATATATATATAGCAATATATATATATATATATATATATATATATATATATATAGTAATATGTGTATATTGTGTGTGTATCTGAGACAGAGTCTTACTCTGTCACCCAGGCTAGAGTGCAGTGGTGTCATCATAGCTCACTGCAGTCTCGAACTCTTGGGCTCAAGGGATCCTCCCACCTCAGCCTCCCAAAGTGTTTGTATTACAGGCATGAGCCTCCACATCAGGTGCATGTGTTTTAATATAGAGCTGCAAAGAGAATTTTTTAACAACTCGAATTTTTCTAGATAGAGACCTTAAAAGCTATTCTAAACACATGTTATTTCATAACCTGTGTATATTGATATTTAGGAAGATTTTCCTTTTTTTTTTTTTTTTTGAGGCAGAGTCTCCCTCTGTTGCCCGGGCTAGCATGAGTGCCGTGGCGTCAGCCTAGCTCACAGCAACCTCAAACCACTGGGCTTAAGCGATCCTCCTGCCTCAGCCTCCCGAGTAGCTGGAACTACAGGCATGCACCACCATCCTCGGCTAATTTTTTTCTATATATTTTTAGTTGTCCAGATAATTTCTTTCTATTTTTTAGTAGAGACAAGGTCTTGCTCTTGCTCAGGCTGGTCTTGAACTCAAACAATCCACCCATCTCAGCCTCCCAGAGTGCTAGGATTACAGGCCTCAGGCACCACACCCGCCTAGGAAGATTCTCCAAAGCTCCCAATGTATTAGTGAACTTGGATCCAAGAGAAATCCTTCCTACGTTACTCCACGACATCCCCCAGCGGACACCTGAAACCACAAAGAGGACTGAACCTGACTGCCACCCACTGGAACATGTCTCTGTCCATGCCTTCCACCCACTAAATCTGAACTAAGCACTTATCACACACAGTGGCTGCAACTTTTGCAGTCTGAAGTGCAACAGCAAAACTAGCACGAATTTCTTTTTCCTTCTTCACAATTTGACAAGTAGATTTGTTCTTACCACAGATCTTAGCAACCTCTGCATTTGATTAGAAATACTTCAGAGAAGAGAAACGGCTTTACTCCTTTCATGAAATCGAACCCGCCACGCCCTCCCCAGTCCTGAGACTATTTGGAGACTGGAGTCCCAGGCAGCAGGCAGCCCAAATGCTGCCTGGCAGGAAACTGCAGGAATGTTGGTCTTGGAGCATCTCGCCCTACACTGCCAGGTACTGAACCGTAACTGAACGTCCTAATAAGAGAAAATAGCCACACGGACTGGCCCAGCCCACCACAGACCCCGCACGGTTCAAAAGGGCAGAATTCTTGTGTGCTGGGATCACAGAAGTACAGCAGGGCCACCGATCCACTTGCTCACATTCCAATACCCCAGATGCTTCTCCAGGTCTCACCATTGTTCATCCGGGGACACTCTGGGGCCCACTAGGAGTGCAATTCACGCAATTACCTTTGTGTAAAGGAGTTATTTCTTGGGAGCTAGAGGGAGGAAGGGAGGAAAAATCCATGGAAGACTTCTAGGTTTATGTGTCCCAACTCACACATTCCTGCCTTCTCTTACTAGAAATCAACGATCTTTTATTCTTAAACTGTTGTTTAAAGATTTGGGGCAAAACCAAGAATGTAAGTGAACCTCCTTCATTTAATACCTACATGTTGTTTCCTCCTTCATTTAATACCTTCATGTAAACCTGGAACATAATGTCATGATTACCACCAAAAACAAAGAAAAAAGAAAACAACAAAAATGACTTTGTGTGGATCCTGCCTCTTCTGGGAAGAGTTAACTATCCAACTACATCTTCACAGCACATTACATGATTTTACGTGAATTGAAGGCATAACTACATAAATAAGATCTCATTACTTATGGTGACCATTCAAACAGTATTATGATTAAGAATAACTTGAAATTAATGAAAACAAGACACTGAAAAGCTTTATTTTATCACATATTATTCTAGAGTGTAATTAATTTGGCAGCAGTCACGTAATCAGAATAGTTATTAATCGGCAAAATTAAGCAATTCATCGGATGAATTACAGTTTCTTCTACTGGGCTACAGCTTGGGGCAGAATTGCAAGGACAAGTCCAGCCTTAAATGCTACTACTGGCATAGGGTCCCCAAAATCCTGGCAGCTCAACACAGAGCTGTTTAATATTCACTGATTCTCCCAATTAGGCTGGACTTTTAAATTTCCTTCTTCTCTCTTAAGCACAGAAGGCTTCTCCATCCATGGTCTGTAATCCATCCTTCTACATAAAGGCACTGTGCATAACTGTTTGTTAATGACAGGGACAAACAATGCTTCAGCTATCTCGTCACTTCTTCAGCTACTGAAATCATAATTATGACATTCAATCCCCACCAGGAATTGCTCACTACAGCTTATTTTGAAAAAGAAAAGAAAAAAGGCTCTAATCTTCCCTTCCAGAGAAGCCCAACCAAAACATCTCTCCTGCATTTATTTGTGACATCCTTATTCTGTCTCATGTTTCGTGAAAAGGAGAACAGAGTGACTCAAATATTCTAGCTAGAAAATTATTCTTTATTAATTCTCATTCTCAAAATGGAGTTTTTTCCCAATAAATCGCTTCTTTTCCTTTAGAAGCAGTTAGGACAACAGAGCCTGGAAAACGCAGGCTGACAGAAACTGTCCGGAGCCCTCAGGGAAGGGAGGGAGGGAGCCCTGGGGAGACCCGGCCCCTGCCCCCAGGGCACCTGCGCACATCTGCTCCTGCAGCCCCGCCAGGTGCCACACCTGGGCCTGTGGCAGAGGGAAGATCTGGGTCTGCACCAGATGCGCCCATTCCCTCCACGGAGCTTTCTAGAGCTGCCGCCTGTCTGGCACTGGGACTCCCAGGACTGACCCCTGCTCATCCCTGGCTCCCCCAGGCAGAGGGGACGGAGGGAGGGAGGGAGAGGCAAGCAGCCCCTGCAGCCACACCCCTATGTTCAGGAGCCATCCCCGGCACCCTCCATCCCAGCACCAGGTGCACCTCCCATGCCTCGGATCGCTGGAATTTTCTCCGTGACCACAAGGCTTCCCGTGTCCTCCCTGTAACTCCTGCACCCATTTGCCCTTCTGCTGCCAGAGTGATCCCTGCCACCACACCCTGCTTAAAAGCCCTCCGTGGCTCCCACTGATCCTGTAGCAAGGCCCTGGCTCCCGCCTGCCTTTCTCCCCTTCCGCTAACCTGCAGACTCCCCCAGCCCAGGGGCCTTCCAGCTGCACACCCCCGCAGAACACCCTGCAATTTCCTTCCTCAATCACAGATTACCCGGTCAGGGGCGAGGCTCCTTAAGAACACCCAGCTCTTTCCCAGGCCTGTCCGCCCGTGGGTCAGATCCAGCATCAACACAGACAGCTCAGCGGTGATCCCTGTGAAAACAGATCTACGGGGGCCTCCTCTCAGTAAGGTTTTTGCTATTCAAGAATAAGGCTGAACTCCCTAACCCATTTCATTTTCTCAAATAATGGCTTTCTTGAGATGTAACTCACATACCATAAAACCCACCCATCACTGCCAAAGAACCGCCATGCTCACCGCAGTCCCTCCCGCCCTGCCTCTGGCAACGGCCAATCTGCTGTCTCCGCACTGGCCTGTTCGGGATACCGGGTATCGATGGGATCATACAGTATTTCTCGACCCATTTCCACTTCAAATACTAAACACAGGTTAGCAAATGTGGTGGGGTGCAATGTTTATTATAACCAACAGGCTTAATTAAAATTCCAGAAATTCCTGGGCTTCAGGATATACATTAGATGTTAGAAAAAAAGATATAAACCCACCTTCGCGGGCAGGGGCTCCGGGCGGGGTTCATAATAAGGTAATAAAAAGCCACACCCACCCCAATTTTCCTCTCACAAAACACCCCACCCGAGTCCAGGCTGGAGTTTGAAAAAGTTCCCTGACACCTCCGCTATCCTGCTCTGCTGGCACAGAGAGGCACTGCCGTAGAAGTTGGTTCTTATTTCAGTGTATATAAAACCATCTGAGCCACTTGTTAAAATCTAGGGCCCTGGGCCCCTGCGACCACGATTCTGTGGGTTTGCACATGTTAATTCTGAGGCAAATGGCAGACGGGCCACATCTCTTCAGAACAGTGGTTCTCAAACGGAGCCAGCACCGCATTCGCCAGGGTGACTCGCAGCCAAACCCTCAGCAGGCGTGGAGTGGGGTCTGAGGATTTTCACCCTCCCAAGTGCCCAGGGGATACTGATGCCGCTGGTGTGGGGATCACACTTCGAAAACCACAGCCTCCTGGGGGGCGGCGACCCCCAGCCAAGGTGCCATATCCTGCCCACTGCCTGCTTCTGTACATACAGTTTTCTTGGCACACAACCCTTCACTTACACATTGTCTATAGCTGCTTTCATGCTACAGAGGGAATAGTCTGGCCCACAAAGCCAACGATGTTTACTCTCTGGCCCTTTACAGAAAAAGTTTGCTGACCTCTAGTTTATAAAAGATCATTCAAATATTAAAAATATCATGAGCATGTCTGTTGCTAAGTTGAGCCTTCTGGTACTTCATACTGATTTCAGAGAATGGGGGGGAATGTGTCATTTTATAAAATCCTAAGGATTTTTACACTTTGAAAATTTATCTTAAGAAAGACTGTTTTTCTAGGTCACACGGAAGGACAAACTACGTGCTTCTGCACTCAAAGGCCCAGGCTGGAGCCCTCGTTCTCTTGAGCAGCTAACAGGACCTTCAGCAGGACCAGGGTTCCGGGCTCAGGGAAACATAAACAGCCTTGGCCAAACCTCCGGGCAGGCTTGTTGCAAGATCAGGGTCCAAAGAAACGTGAAATATACAACAGAAAACCTTATAAACTCTACAATGCTATAATGAAGACACTATCACTGTCCCCTGAATCTAGAAAGTTTAAGGTAATTTAGGGATTCCCCTCTAGTGTGTGAGTTCACCGACCATAACCAGAAATGGTTATGAAGTAAAAGGCGAGGCTGGGCGAGGAGGCTCACACACATAATCCCTGAACTTTGGGAGGCTGAGGTGGGAGGATCCCTTGAGGCCAGGAGTTTAAAACCAGCCTGGGCAACAGTGAGAGCTCGTCTCTACAAAAACTACAAACATTAGCCAGGTGCAGTGGCACACACCCGTAGTCCCACCTACTCAGGAGGCTGAGGCAGGAGGATCACTTGAGCCCAGGAGTTTGAGGCTACAGTGAGCTATGATGATGCCACTGCACTCCAGCCTGGGTGACAGAGCAAGACTCTATCTCTGAAAAAAAAAAAAAAAAAAAGGAGAAGAGAAAAAAAAGAAAAAGAACTGAAAAAGTGAAGGTTTTCATTTTCATTTAAAGCTGTGCTGCAGCTAGGAAGAAGAAAAAGCAGGGAGAAGAGAACAGCTCACCTCCCCAGCGGGGATGCCTCGCTGAGCTGCCATTAACTACCCCTGCGCCACGGAGGGACCCTGCACTGTGTCCGAACCCCAGAATAACCTGCAGTGGGGCACAAGGCATCCTCCTACAATGCCAACGGAAGAACAGAGGTCAACACGAAGCATCAGGGAGGGATAATGTCCTCCTACAAGAAGGTATGTCTAAGGCTCTGGGCATTGTGCATGCAGACACGTGGCCACTTCCTCTTCCCTCTCTCCAGCAACGCCCTGCGGGGTGGGGCAGAGCCAGCAGTGGCCCGGAGCACAGCTGCCGGAGACGCAGTGCAGTGTCCCCCATTGGCAAATCTCTACCCTCATGGGCAAAACAGAAAATGACCGTGTCCACGCTTCCCAGGGCTGTTGAAAGATTTCCCACGCTCTTGCTCAGAACGCAGCCGCTGCAGACAGGGAGGCTGTGCTTACCGGCAGCTGCCACCCTAAGGGCCACGGGGATACTGGCTGGCCAAGGCACAGCCCGTCTCGGGGTCCTGAGGGCCAGGCCAGGGAACGGGGAGGGACTGCTAACCAATGCAGGGTTTCTTTGGGGTCACAAAAATGCTCTGGAATTAGATAAAGTGACAATTTGCATAAGTCAGTGAAAATATGAAAAAAAAAAAAACCCCCACAGAACTGTATACACTTTAACAGGGAGAATTTTGTGATATGTGAGTTATATCTGTTTTTAATAATTAAAAAGACTCAAGCAAAAAGAAACACGGGCAGGGCTCCCCCAGTCCTCCCCCCACCAAGTAAAGGGGCTCACACAGTGAGCGGCACACGTTTCATCTGAGAGGGGCAGCGCTACCGCAAACACCCCGCATCAGAATGCTCCCGGGCGGCAAGACCTGGGAGGGAGTCAGGCCGTGGGTGACCCACCGGCCAATCCCGCCAGCAGCGCCAGGCCTGGGCTTGTCCGGACCCACAGCTCGGGGCTGCACGTGCAGGTGAGCTCTCTTCCTCTGTACTGGCTGGGCCACACCCCTCCCGACCTCCCCATGGCATTGAACTCCAGTTCAAAAAGGATTGCAGAGGAGTTAAGATAGGGAAGTGCCCCCACCAGCAAGAACCGACAGCCCAGGGGCTGCAGGGGACAGGACACTCAGGACAGCCCCAGAACCGTCTCCCCTGGGGAACTGGGGCAGGGCTTCCTTTACACGGGCCTATCTGCACATGCCTTTTCAAAGCATCGTCGACTTTACAAGCAATTTGGAAGGGAAAGCAAGTCGCTTTAATCTCTGGAGTCTAATTTCTCTGCTTTACTTCTTTTTTGGTGGGGTAGGGGTACATTTTTCTTACAGTTCAGACCACAGGCCACACACAGTTCTACATGCTGGTTTCACTACTGCCACACAGCACATGCTATGTGATATGCCCGGCTGTGGTGAGGCCCGGAAGCCTGATTCTGTGATGCCTTCACGCTTTGTCAGGGCCTTGCTCCTTGGAAACACCTAAGGCCAGTTCTCCCAGGGCTGACGGCGCCCCCACCAGTCCCCTAGGCTGACTCGGACTGATGCAAACAAGTGCCCTGCATGACCTGCTTGGTCCTGGGGACACTGTGACCTTTGCCCCCACAGCCCCATGTCTGAAGCAAAGCAGCAGCATGACCCCAGCCCTGGTACCAGGCTGGCTTTCCTGCACCTACCAAACATCTGCTGAGCGTCTGCTGGGCACGGCTGAAGGAGAAGCTGGCCCTGCTACAACCTTGGGCAAGCTTCTTAACCTAAGTCTAACTCCTCTCACCAGTTGTCTTAGTCCATTTGGGCAGCTAGATCAAAACACCGCAGACTGGGTGACTCAAACAGCAGAAATGTATTTCTCACGGGTCTGGAGGCTGGAGGTCCAAGAGCATGGTGTGGCAGAGTCCGTGTCCGGTGACAGCCCACTTCCTGGTTCACAGATGGCGCCTTCTTGCTGTGTCCTCACATGGCAGAAGGGGTAAGAGAGCTCTCCGGAGTCCCTTTTTAGGCACTCATCCCATTCCTGAGGCTCCACCCTCATGACCTCATCAGTTCCCGAAGATACCACCCCCCTGGGGGTTTGGCTTAAACATGGGAATTTGGGAGGACACAAACATTCCAACCATCGCAGTAGTAGAAACTCATAAACCTACCCCACAGAACCGCTATGAAGTTCATGGAAAACTGAACAGCGCCTGGAACACTGCAGAGAGCCAGCAGGTGCTGTGTGGATTCTGGCTGCACCACTTTGACACGCTGTGACGTGGGGGGATGACGGCAGTTCCAGCACCCAGGAGTCGCAGCACAGTGCACAGCCACTGGCATACAGCCCGTGCTCAGTGGAGCCAAGGTGTCATCACCTACAGTGTTCTACCAGGACTCCAGCCCAGCCAGTGCTGCTAAGAGTAAAAGGAAACCTGCACCCTCCCAATTCTCAGAGGTCTTGGGGTGGCCACCCGGGAAGGTCAGTGTGTAGGAGGGGGCCACACCCAGTGCCGCTCCTCAGAGCCTCTGGAGCAGCGACTTCCCCACAGCAGGTCGGGCGCCACTTTTGTAGCGGGTAACAAATGACAAAGTGATAAGGTACCAACACCTGCACACTTCTTACTAGGTGTTTTCAGGCCTTGGTTTCCTTGGTTGCAAGCCCAACTCCTACCTCTAAGCTAAAAGGCGATTTATTAACATGCCACCAGGAACACCAGGGCCGGTGGAAGTCTTGAGAAAAGGGTCAAAAATGAGCCAGAACCAAGGAGCCCGAGGAAGGCCAGTCTGGCAGATCACCGCGGCCAAGCTCTCATCTCCGGGCACTGGCCCGTCAGCCACAGCAGGCCGCAGGGCTGGGCTTCCGCAGCTCCTAGTCCTCAAGCACCTGCTCAGGCTCAGCGTCCCAGGAAGGAGCATGAAGTCACACATCCACTTCCTGCAGCACCACAAGCCTATGTCCCTTTGGCCTCCTCCCCCCACGGACCCCATTCGGTGGGGAGCTGCCAAAGGACGACGGGGAGCGAACAGGTGGGACTGTGCTCCCCACCAGCGCAGTGTCTAGTTAGCCCAGAGGAACCCCCTCAGCCCACCTTGCCCATCTTCCCAACACCAGACACATGGCAGAAGACCTTCAAGAGCTGTAGCAACAGCAAACTACTAGATGCTGCACATTGCGATTTTAGAAATACTTCTAGGTTCCTCTTAATTTTACCCACACACCAATGTTTAACAGAAAAAAATGCCAACAGGAGAAGAAAGGTTGAGTGTGCACCGTATCCACATTGCACGTAAGAAAAACAGTGCTCCAAACAGCACTGTATACACCACGGTCACAATTACCAAATGAAGTCAAAGGGAGAGGACAACAGCAGCTTGAACTCTACACAGCATGCAGCAACAGGCCCATGAGGACACGCAGGGCACAGCAACTCCTGTAACCAGGTTTACTTTTGCTTATCCACGGTACGTATCCTCTCTCATCTTCCCTAGACTTTGTTCAGTCGGATTAACCATGTGTACTTACCTTTCCTTGTATAATCAAAATAATGTCTGTAGATGTTTAAATGCCTAGATTCATTAACAAGATTGGTTAGCTGTTCTTACATCCAACACACACACACGTCAAATGACATGTATCGTGAACCCACGCTGTTGAAACTTTTTTCCTTGGCTGCGGAATTTTTTAGCATTCTGCCGAAAGCCAGGTATGCCTGTGGAGCGTCCTGCACACATGAACATCACCTGCTGTGTGTCACTGTCAAAGAAAAAAGGCTAAAACCCTGATTTCTGTGTACTGAGGTGGTCTGTGGTGGCGGCCCTGCTAACAGCGGGCTATGTGTGATGTAACGATTAATGATTTATGCACACTTAGTAAAGCCAGACCCTCATTCACTGGTACCGCATCAAAATCACCTTCCCAGGAGGGCAGGAGAAGCTCCCAAATGCCTGTGCTTTCTCCCCGACAGGAGGCCTGCAGCAGGAGCGGCGGGCAAGCAGTGGGCACCCTGCTCTGGAGGCCTGGGAGCAGGCGCCACAGAAACACTGCTGCAGCCTGCCTCACGCCCACCCTCTGGCACCCGAGCAGGTGCCAACCCCCATGGGACCACGGCTTACCCCAAAGCAAAGCTGGTGTGTGCATTTGTATCGTAGAAGAAAATCTTGCAATATCTTTTGACCCTATGTTTTTAAAAATGTTTAAGAAGGCTTGGTAAGGCTTCGGTGGTTACTCAGTAAGACAAGCTGAGCATCTCATTTAGCAAGGAGGCAAAGAGGAGAAAGAGCTCTGATTATCACCCAGGTGCAAATCTCAGATCCCGACTCGCCACATGTGATCTGCAGGCCTGGGGCAGGTCCCCTTCAGCCCAAGTCACTCTGTCTCCGAGGGTCCTTATAAAAATAAAAGTAATGAGATGAAGGGCCTACCGGCACACAAACCAGTATAAGCCCTCGACACGTCTGCAGTCTTTTGTCCCTTCCCAAGGTTACATGTTAACTGTGTTTAAAGGAGTTTAATGCTTGAGGACCTACTACGTGCCAGGCAGTAAGCCTGCGATGCCGAGAAGGAACGAGAGTCAGTCTCCACTGTCAGGGACCTCCCAGTCAACCGGCTCGAGGACGCTGCGAGACCAGTGATCAGAGAGGCACTGAGGGCACTATGGGAAAACCGCGCCTGGCCGGGAAGGGAGGCTCAGAGGCCACTTTGCCTGGGTGGTGCAATTTGAGCAAAGCCATCAACAAAGCCATGAATGTCTCAGAAAGAATCTGTGCAGAGCCTGAAATAACAGGATGCTGGGAGACCAGCAAATTGTTCTCTCCAGCAGCACCTGGCAAACTTCACCATATGAATGAGTCACTTTGTTAAAATATGGGTTCTGATTCAGCAGGTACAGGGTAGGGTGTGAGATTCTGCATTTCTAACAAGCTCCCAGGTGATGCTGATGTTGCTGCCCCAAGGACCACACTTTGCCTACCAAGATTCTAAAAAGCAGAGCTGTCCAACAGAAATATGAGAGCCACACAGGTAACTTTAAATCGTTTACGAGACACATTTTAAAAAGTAAAAAGAAACATACAGTTAGTTTTAATAATATATCTTTTTTAACCCAATGTAGTGAAAATATTATAATTCCAACATGTAATCAATATAAAGAAATTATTGAGGTATTTTACATCCTTTTTGTTTCAAAGTCTAAAATCCAGTGTGTATTTTAACGTACGGCACAGTTCAATTTGGACTAGCCACACTTCAAGTGCTCAACAGTCACATATGACAAGTGGCCACCATATCGGACAATGTGGAACTAAAGGATCAAGGTGGTTGACAGCAGAAGATGAGGCTGGGAAAAAAGCAGGTGTTAAAACATAAAGAACCTTTTATACCCAGCTGAAGTGTTATATGAGTGAACAGCAGATGAGGGTAGAAAAGAGGCAGAAGCTAAACCATAAAAGGTCTTCTATACCTAGCTAAGGGGTTACATGAGGGGTGACTGGGCCCCGTCCAGCAAGAGCATGAGAAGCAGAGGACTGTTTGGCACATCCACTGTTGGAGGTCTGGAAGAGTGTGCCATACGCACGCTCAGAGGCAGTATGCAAGTTAGACACTGCTGGGATTGCCAGGAATAATGAGGGCAGTGACACTGGGAATGGGGAAAAACCGACATGCATAAGACATTAGGCTCGAAATCAACTGGGTGTGGCAGGTTAATGGGAGGGAAGCATCGAGGATGACTTCTAGATTTGGGGATAAACCTATGGTCGAGATCAGAAGTTCAGAATTAGAGAAGGTAAAGGAAGAAGGTAAAGGAAGATGAACGATTTCAGTTTGGATGGTGCTGAGTTTGAAGGGCCTCAGCAATCCCCAAGAGCCCTTCCAGGGTTCAGAAGAGAAGTGGAGGCCGCACATGTAGATTTGAGAGTTGTCTACAGACACACATTATTTCAAGGAAGCACACGAGACCACCTAGATGAGACAGGAGAGATAAAGGGATCTTTGAGAAAAACCAATATCCTAGCAGAGGGCAAAGGAAAACAGCCAATAGAAGCCACTCCAAAAACAGAAAGGAAGGGAAACAAAGAGTTTTCATGTCAATTAAACACCTTTTTCAGAACAGCAATCACAGCATGGTTAAATGGAGAATTAAACTCTCTGTAAAAGCAAAGCAAGTTCCTGACTCAAGCTACAAGGAGCATCCTTAGGAACCAGCAGAGAATGCAAAACTTACCTTTGTGTTAAAATCTCCCAACTATGCTGAGTGGTATGAGGTTTGAATTACTTTTCCCCAAAACACCAGCCACTAAAAATGGGAGGGGGGGGCATAAATAGCCCCCCCAAACCCTAATGGCATCAGCTGTGTAAGATCTCTGTTGGTTAAATCAGCACAAAACAAGTATGATTCCAGCAGCAGCAGGTCTATCCTTTTAAGTACAGGTGTTTTCTTTCCAAACTTTAATTAAAGATTCAGGGCATCTAAACATAATGAAAATGTTAAGAAAAGTTGCACATACAAAAAAACACACAGTTGTTTTGATATTTAACCAACACAGTACTAGTTTTTACAGAAGTTAGGGGATTTTCTATATGCTTGCCTAGAAAAGCTAAATTATAAAACTCAATATAATCCATAATAACAAAACATGCTATTTCTTAAAATTTCAAGTGGCATACACAAAACTTTCTTTTAATCTGATTCCAAAGATTGCTGACAATGGAATTCTAAAGAGAATTATCTTGAAGCAATTAATACTTACGTCTGCTTGGTTCAAAGCAAAGAATTCCAGAGAAAAAGGGTGAAAAAAATCAATATAGCTGTACTTCCATAAATAAGACTACTATATACATAGGGCTACTGACCAATCTTTTCCTTTATTTTCAGGTTTTTCATTTTAATGTTTGTGCAACAAGAAAAAACAATACCGCTGTACTTACAACTTTACAAGCACATGTACAATCAGCACAGACTAGTATCACCGCCTTTACAAATTTACAAACATATGCACAATTAACAGACAGATGCAGAATTTAATCGGCTTCAGAATCTGCAAGCCATAGGCAAAGAATCACCTTTGCCTCTTTTGCAAGTCCAGGGAGGGCTTTCAGCTCCAAGGATCTGGGCACTGGTCTCCTTGAAGCCACACCTTCCCAAGGTTTGCTAACTCCTCTCTGCAGGGGGCCGGTACCTGACCAGCCAGAGCCCTCCTCCCCGTCCACGGCAGTCTCCTCCCCCCACCTTCCTCCCAAGCCAGTTTCACTTGGCTTTCGTCTTTATCTCCCTTCTCACTGCTGGTGTCACTCATGTGTCTGTGTGCTATTCCCCAGGGCCAGGGGGAAAGTCTGCCATACAGGCTAATTAATTAATCTGATAAAGGCAGCTCTGTTAATGATGCCTTAATGTGTAGCCCTCCCAGGCAACATGGGCACTTTAACCAAGGCAGTTAAGGCAAAAGACAACACAACCAGGAGGAAGGTCCAATCCCTGAAACCATGCCAACAGCTGGCCCCCCGCCCCCCACCTCTGCTTCTGGCCAGCCCCACCTGAGGCCTACACACTGGGCATTCTCCCAGTCTCCCCACCTCTCCAGCACTCCCAGGCAATCATCTGCAGGGAGGGGCAGGCAAAGTAAGACGGGGAAAATTAAATTACCAGCTGAGAGAAAAGGCTAAGTAAGATGGAAAGAAGCTGATGGTCGTGGGAAGCCTCATTTTATATAGTAAGTGTGCTGGGAATAAGCTATGTGCTAATTGGACACCCAGGGCACTTTCCTGCCACAAAGTAAATAAATAATCACTACCTCCTGTATGGGTGTGAATGAAACACTGCATATTCCATCGCTTACAGCTGGGTGTATTTGTTAAAAGGAAAACAACTATTTCTTTCAGGATCTCAGTTGTTAGAAAATAGTCTGTTATAATAAGTAATCCAACTCACGCCTGTAATCCTAGCTCTCTGGGAGGCCGAGGCGGGTGGATTGCTCGAGGTCGGGAGTTCGAGACCAGCCTGAGCAAGACCCCGTCTCTACTAAAAATAGAAAGAAATTATCTGGACAACTAAAAATATATAGAGAGAAAAAATCAGCCAGGCATGGTGGCGCATGCCTGTAGTCCCAGCTACTCAGGAGGCTGAGGCAGAAGGATTGCTTAAGCCCAGGAGTTTGAGGTTGCTGTGAGCTAGGCTGATGCCACAGCACTCACTCTAGCCCGGGCAACAAAGCAAGACTCTGTCTCAAAAAAAAAAGTAATCCAAGAAGCGTACACTGGCACCACAGGCCTATTTCTTGCTCATGTAATGGTACTGCTGACAGAGTGGCCATGGCACAGCAGCCACCTCCTAACTGGTTCAGGGACTCATGCTGATGAGCTCTGCCCTGGGGCCAACCTCATTCTAGCTGGGGAAAAGTATGGTGGGGCTGTAAAATGGCAGACATCACTTCTGCCTGCTCTCCACTGGCTAGAACTGTCACATGGCCACACCCAGCAGCAAGGGAGACTGGGAAATGTAGTCCAACCCTATGTCAGAGAGGAGGAGGAGATATGGACTCAGCCACCCCTGTGGGTCCAACTCTAGACCCAGAAAGACTTTCTACTGTCAAAGAGTGAAGGAGTGAAGAAATGGAGTCTTACTGCAGGTACAGTTAACCTTCATCTTTTTCCCACTATTTTCACTTCCCCAAAGCACTTTTTAAAAACGCTATTCTTCTGAGTATCATATTCACCTGAAAGAGCTACTGCATTAACGTTATAAAAAGAAGAAAAGCTACTTCAAAAAATTAAATTTTTTGGTGCAGAAAAGAATCATTTCCAGTGGGCTATATATAGCCCAGGCAATGCATTGGTGCTGGGCATTAGCAGTATCTTTTAATTAAATGCTTTCCTGCAAATCTCATACTAAACAATCAAAATCAGTAACAAAATTTCTTGGAGAGACATTAAACCTCTGCCATACAAAGTCCAGCTTAAAGTTTTTCCATAGTAAATTGGTTCCATACATTTTTTTTTTTTTTTTTTTGAGACAGAGTCTCACTCTGTCGTTCAGGCTAGAGTGAGTGCCGTGGCGTCAGCTTAACTCACAGCAACCTCAGACTCCTGGGCTTAAGCGATCCTCCTGCCTCAGCCTCCCGAGTAGCTGGGACTACAGGCATGCACCACCATGCCCGGCTAATTTTTTTCTATATATATTTTTAGTTGTCCAGATAATTTCTTTCTATTTTTAGTAGAGACGGGGTCTCGCTCAGGCTGGTCTCAAACTCCTGACCTCGAGTGATCCACCCGCCTCGGCCTCCCAGAGGGCTAGGATTACAGGCGTGAGCCACCGCGCCCGGCCTACACTATTTTTAATAGTTTTCCACATTCTTAGTGAATCAGGATTAAGTAGGCAATGGGGATGGGAGAAGAAATTTAAATTTACTAGAGCTAGCTTTACACATTGCCTCATTTAATTCCCATGATACTACAATAAAATAGGAATGACTGGCTTGACAGACTGTAGATTAAGAATTAGAAAAAGTGAAGAACTGAGCGCAAGATCCAGCTCCAAGCACTGACATTTCTTCCCAGTGGTGACCCTCCCTGCAAACTGGAACCACGATAGCCAGAGTAGGGAGCAGAGATGACCAACCTCACCCAGCGGAGCAAAGCAGGGATTCCCTCAACTGGCAGACTTCCCATCATTTTTCAATCTGCTCTACACCAGAAATGTATTAAGTAGAGAAAAGTTACTATCAAACAAGGACATGGCCGGCCTAAAAAGAAACAATCTGAAGCGGTGGCCTTAGAGGAATCCCCAGGGAAGCAGCCATGTCAGATCACTCACCCACATGCACAGAGCCAGGTCACTATATAGTGATAAAGGGGTTGATTCAGCAAGAGGATATAGCACACGCACAAAGCCTTCAAAAGGTATTTACGTAACCCACTCTTCGATCCCAGCAGATGGCCAAGGAGCACTAGACATTTGAAGACCTTTAATAGGAAAGAAAGAAGCCAAAACAAACAATAAAAGCAGAGCTCTGAAAGAGAAACTGTGCAGAAAGAGAACAGTTTTAGAAACTAGCTTAATATCATTAGAGATATGAGAGAAGAACCATAAAGCAAGATCAGTGTGGTATGCAAAAGGAATATATCAGAAACAAACAAAAACTTTGGAATTTGAAAAACATGAGGGCATAAATTTAAAACTTGATGGAAGGATTGGAAGAGGAGGCTGAATAAAATCTCCCAAGAACAAAAATACAAAGAAATGAAAAATGAGAGAGATGGTATGCTGTTGCACACCTGTAATCCCAACTACTCATGAGGCTGACAGAGGATCTCTTGAGCCCAGGAGTTGAGGCTGCAGTGTGCTATGATCAAACCTGTGAATAGCCACTGCACTCCAGCCTGGGCAACACAGTGAGACCCTGTCTCAAAAAAAGAAAGCAAAGAGAGAGAGAGAGAGAAAGAGAAAGAAATGAGAGAGAAAAAATCAGAGCCACCCCAAAATATCAAGACACAGAAAGGTCTGATCTCCCTCCAGCAATACTGTGCCCCAGCAGAGAAAGGACACCACCTTCAAAGACCACCTCAGTCTCCAACTGAGACTGCACCCAAGTAACCAATTCATTGTTGAGATAGAAACCATGACATTTTCTGACACAGAAGGTCTCCAAAGATGACCCCCTGTGTATTTAAGTATATTAAAAGCTGTTTCATCATTGGGGAGGAATTGAGGGATGAACCAATGATAAGTGCATAGAAAATTAAGCAAAGAAACAAAACTATTCTTAACCCCAGTGACTGCAAAGACTTGTTCAGGAACAATAATCACAGTATGTACCCCCTCAGGTGTAGCAGTGATAGCATTTGCAATTGAAATAATGTAAACAATGAATATTCACTGCCCTTCTCAGAAGGGGAAATGTTGTTCCCCTCCCCAGAGGACATCTGGCAATGTCTGGAGATAGGTCTGGCTGTCACACTGGGGGAGGGGGTGAAACTGACATCAGTGGGAAGAGATGGCCCCACAACAAAGAATTAGGTGACCCACAATGTCAGTAATGCCAAGGGTAAAAAACCCTCTTCTAGCCAAAATTATGATGTGATTTCATTAGGAGTGTGGGGGCCAAGAAATGTGCCTGAGTGACCAGGGGGAGGCGGGTGGGCAGTGAGTGTGGAGGTAAGGCGACATCCTAATCTCCTATGGCAGGAAGAACAAGCCAACAAACAAAAGTAGGAACACTACACAAAGTAAACCACAGTTCAAGGATATGGGTGGAAATGCCAGAAGAAGCGCTAGGAAGTTTCAACAGTCTTTTCTAGGGAGGAGAAATGACAGAGTGGAGAGCTATTACTATATAACAACCTCTGAAGAACTACTTGATAATTCATACCATGCAAGAGCCACTTTGATAAAATAAAAACAAACGCATAAAAGATACACTAACGCTTTGCCCCTTTCCTTCTATAAGTAAAAGTGTTGCCTTTTCAAGGGCACAGATCTACCCCGCCTGGGTTCCTGTTGACCTTCACAATTTCCCTTTGATCTGAAAGTCTTAAAGTCACCTTTTTGCCAAAAGGAAGATAATCCCAACCCTTCCCACCCAATCCAGAAAACAGCTTTTCCTCCTCCTCCATTCAACAAATGCAGCCCTAGCTGCCTGCAACTTGATACCCTGGAGATCAAAAAAAAAAAAAGCTCAGGGTCACCTCATCCAGAAAAAAATGTTACCTTTGCAGTTCAGATTCTAGTTTTGAAGTTCATCCAAATAAGGTTGGTCCAATTTTTTTTTTAATGATACGCTATTGTCCTTCTACTAAGGCATGCTCCCCCAAAGAGAAGCCTGAACATTCACACCCAGAGTCAGAACAGGCTCACTCTACTACAGGACAATGCAAATATTGCATCAAACAAGGTAAAGGAAAACAATTCTCCCCTGTATTGGAGCCTGGTAATGTTTTTAAAACGCCTAAAAGAGCAACATGCCACCCAGAGCTCTTTCAGAATCCTTCATGTGGGTTAAAGTTTACAGCTTGCACATGTAGGAAGAGCCGTGGCTTGCAGAAACCTGTAGAATTTCTCCTCAAAGTGTTGCCCCATTCCTGACTACAGTGTTTGAAAGTAAAAGAAGACCTGAATAAAAAGTCTATTCAGCCTTTACACCCCAAAATTATCCTGGAGAAAGTTTCCACTGTGCCCGGTGTGCAACAAGAAAAGTTCCACAAAGTCCCAGCGTTCCTCTCCTGCCCCTAAGAACTTGGCCACAGATCCAGGTTTATTTGCATGCTGACACAAAACAATTCTGGCAAGCGGACAACTCCAAAAGGCTTTCCAAAGAGAAAAACCAGCCCTTCCTGAGGAGCCTAGTTTCTTTGGCCATGAAGTATAAAGATGGGTCAAGAAACTCCAGCTCATTATGCCAAGGTGAAAACTACCATTTGTTATGAGCCTTTCATTATCAGACTATTCTACATTTAGCTCTTGGGCACACTTCTTTTTTTTTTTTTTTTTTTTTGCAAAAGATAAATGTTAGGACATGTTAAGAAACACTCATAACTGAGCTACGAAGACCGAATTCATTGTGGTACAGGAGTGTGATACACAGCTTATGTTTATAGCACTTCATAATCTTTGATGCCTCTGGATTTATAGGTGTGAGTCAAACTACTGTCTAAAAGAGGAAGAATACTCCAGGAGTTGAACCCAAAGCCTCCAGCTACCAGACCTTGGAACAGGACTTCAGGCACTTGGCCCAACTCCCCACCCTCAAGCCGAAAACATCTCTGGAGGAACAAGGATTAGAATTCAGCAGGGCCAAGTTAATTCGCAGGCTGGGAAAAGGTAATAAAGATATATTTGGAAGCCAGTTGGCAAGGCAGGTCTACCAACTGAAAGGGTCTTTCAGCACAGGAAAGAAAACTTGCCTCTTGTTTTTTAACCATAGTATTATTAATAATTCTTAAATGCAAATGAGTCTTTAGAATTACACTCATCCTAATGATTCGTGAAAACACTGTAGGTGTCATCAGAAAGTGACCAGGATTTTACAACTCGAAGGAGTCACTGTGGCCACAGCACCCAGGGCTGGCAGAGGCAGGGGGCCCCTGAGCTCTCACCCACCCCCCAGTTCTCAGACACCTGGGAAGGTAGCAGCATTCTCTGTGCAGACACTGACTGAGCACCGTGTTTAAACACAGACATGGACCAACATCCACGAAGTTTATATCCACCTCTTCCTGATGCACTGCTGAACTCAAGGGATCCCTCTTTTTTCAAAAACATTACTGATATTTAACAAAGAACTTGACTGGCTCTTGGGGGCAAATATATAAGGACATAAGTTACAACTTACCCTGACCAGGGTTGTCACTGTGCCCTCCCAACCCCAAGTCACCAATGACCATGACTTGGCACAATGGGCACATCTGATGGAGCCACCTTTTCAAACCACTCAGGAAGGTGCAATAGGTGCACACACACCCCCTCCCATCACCAACCTCTGGTCTTTGCCCTGAGCTCTCTGCTACCACTGACTCCAGCTAAAGCTTTACATAGGACATCTGCGACCTGGCCATGTAGCCCCCAAAATGTGCCCTGATTCCACCTTTGGCATTCACACTAGAAAGAACGTCTCCAGGCTCTGTCTCGTATCTAACGAAATGCTCTAATACTCTGAAGCCACCCAGGAACGGCGAGTCATGTGTGGGACCCCCAAGCATCCCAGGTCACAGCAATCCTGACCCCCTACAGGATGGCTCTGTTCCCCAAAGGCAACCTTGGGGCTAGGCCTGGCTCAAATTAATGTCTCCTTTGGAGCTTCTGGCTAAGGCTTCTGGCATTCTTTGTGTGTGTGTGTGTGTGTTGGGGGGGCGAGGTGTAAAACATGGTGTAGCGGGGAGCTGGGGCTTCATTCCCTCCCTCCCTTAACAGACATTCCTGAGGCTGCAGGGGGCCTGCTGACACCCAGCTGGTGGATTTAATGCTTCCTAATGAATCCCCCAAACAGCTTTGTGGCATTCCAGCCACTCCAGTGACATTCTAGAAATCAGCTCCCTCCCCAACCCCCCACAGAAGTTTTCCACAGGTTGAACTGATGGCGGTGGAGGCGTGCAAAAACCGTCAGGATCCCCTATATCCACCATATCGACTCACCCAGGTCCTGAGAGGTCCCACATCAACCACCACGCAGCCTGGGAAACACGGTCAGTTTCCTACAACATGGACATGATTCCTGCGCCCTTTCTAACAGCAGCGAGGAAAAATGGCTTTGTATTTTTTCACTAACTACAGCAAAGTTTCAAGCTACAAATCAGCAGAAATGTACTGAGTAGGTAGGAATCCTGTTGCCATCCTTCAGCGGAGATCTCACCGGGCTTCATGCATGCACCTCGAATTCCAAGAATGCTAGTCCCCTGAAGTTAGCCGTCTCTTTAACTTCAAACTGGACCCAGGAAAAAGTTAGTCCTGACCCAACAGCCACTTTGAACACCCATAAAGCACAGCATTGGGAGTTCCTACTTCAATTTCCTTTCTCCAGCTACAAAAATGCAGATGAAGCAAGTATTTGTTTGAGTTTTGCTATGTAAATAAAGCCTACTCTCAGGGCCAAAGCTCGGGAAGAAAACAGGCCTCCAAGCAAACACTGGCAATGCCAGGGGCCTGCAAACACACATCACCCTAAAGGCCAGTGTCTTCAAAAAGAATTAAATATGACCTCTAAAAGCAAAAATCTTTAAGAGCAAAGGGGATACACAGTTAACCTAACAAAAGCGATGCCCAACCAGAGTGATTCTGCCCACAGAGAACATCTGGCAATGTCTGGAGACGTTCTTTGGTCGTCGTCACACCTGGACAGAGGTGCCAGTGGCACCAAGTAGGCAGAGGCCAGGGAAGCGCTGAACACCCCACAAAGCACAGCACAGCCCCCACAACAAAGAATGGTTCAGCCCAGAATGTCAACAGTGCCAAGGCTGACAAACCCTCACCCAACAGATGTGCCAAAGTTATCCAATGTGGCACATAAGAGATCGTGGACCCAAGCAGATGGCAATGACGGGGAGTGGGAATGGACATTTGGGACCAGGATCTGATTCTCAGTGCCCCTTCCAGGACCAGACAGGCTTGTGACCTCAGGGCACACCATTTAACCTCCCTGGGCCATAGCCGGTTCATCTATAAAATGAGCTAATAAAATCTCTCTATCTGAAGATCGGGACTGAACCAGACTTGTTCTTGACACCCCTCGCAGCTGTAAGAGGAGCACTCCTGTGAGGCTTTCTAATGACACTCTCGGTGTCACAAAGAGAATGTGCCCTCGTCCTCTTCCACTGGCTCAAACCACCCCCAAATCAGAATCTGCTAAACAGAAAGTGAGTTGTAATATGTAACTATTAGAAGGCTTTTTAAGTGTAAAAAAACCTATTAGAAGAATTACCATGTAATGAGCCTGTGACTTTTCAGTAGCTACTGGAAGAGAAAGATTCAAAGCTTCCATTGATCCAAATGCTGGTGATGGGATAATTTTCCCTAGTCTATTTGCACTCTTTAAGTGGTTATAAATAGACACGTTTTCCTTCGTCTTTTTCTAATAATGTGACAATTACCACCTGTCAGATTGTAGGTAAGCACCCCCAATGATCTTAATCCAGGAGAAAAGACAGGTGTGTGAAATACTGCTCATGCCACGCAGTAAGACATGGTTAAGGGCATGTGTGAGTGCATGTGTGCACATACACATATGTATGCTTGGAAATTTACTACAAAAGTCCAAAGTTGTTCTGAATCCCCTCCATCCTAAGCAGCAAAACCACAATTTTCCAGTCATATTGGAGCATATATAAAAATTAAGCATCAGTGTAAGGGAGGGATTTATCAGTATCTCAGATAGGAATTAAAAGCATCTTTATTTCTGCAAAATCCCGAGGCACAATCTGGAAAGGCTACTACATACACTGCTCCTAGCGTAGCCACAAAAACTTCCCCAAAACACCTTAGCAACTGCCCTGAGCACAAACCAAAGGGCGGAATCCAAATCAGGAGCAAACGGCCCAGCTGCTCTGAAAGGCCCTGGCTGTGTCCGCTGGGGGTTACAACCTACCCGCTTCCATTTCTGGAATTCCAGGCTTTCAGACAGGGGCAACAAGGAGGCCACTAAGAATACACCAGAGTTTTTAGAACTTGGGGTACCTGGAGAAAGGAGGAGGGGCTCTGGGGTCCCTCCTTCCAGCTTCCGGTGAGACAACAAGGCCAAAAAGCAAGACTTCACCTTAAATAATGTTTTACAGCTTCTTCCAGTTGCTATAAAGTTGAGTCTGAGGAAGAGGTGTGGAATCATGTGTGTATCTTTTTATTTTTTTAAGAAATCCATGAAACGGTGACAATCTGAGTGATTTACTGGAAATCTTATTATCTGTTACCATTAGAAATGGCCCCTAAAATCTTTATTAAAAAGGCAGACGCTAATATGTTTTAAGAAATATGCAGAAGAGTGCCCTGGCTGGGCAAGATGTACACACTTTATGACTGCCCACTGTCTTTTCAAAGAATCCAGTTAGATAAAGGACTGCACATCGGTTAAATTCATAATAATACAATTTGTTTCTCAAGTTCAACATAAACTTAGCGCACAGCTAAACAGGCCTCAGGTTTTGTAAATATAAAACGAGAGAAAATGCAGAATAGAAAAGTTTGCTGTGTCATGTGCTATTTGAACAAAGCCTTCCCACTTCCCAAATTGATTAGCAGTGGGGAGGGCTGGTCACTTAATTTCTTCCTGCTGTGGCGAGGCAGAAACGCAGAGAAAACCAGTAAGTCACCTTCAAACGCTTCTAGTTGCCAAGACTTTTTACATTTTAGAGGGAACTTTGTCCCTAGGAATGGCCCGACTCAACCCTTCCCAAAGAAACTGATCACTAGACACTTCTAACCAGAAGAAAACAGCGTGATTGGATCGCTGTTTCTGTTTGTGTTTACAGATTTATACAAGTTCGGCTGGTAAGTTTCAAGACGAATTTTGAGACAACTACAGAATTCAATGTTCTAAAGCAAACCCCACACATACACACACACGCCCCCCATTCCTGATGAGACACACCAAGAATTTCTTACTATTGGAATTCCAATCCAACTTTTTTAAAGTACGCTTTACGGTTCCTGTAAATTTCTGCAAGTATCAGCGCGCGGTGTATCCAGGTCTGGAAGCCGAAAGTCAGTAAATATTGATGGGCTGATGGGAATCGAGAGCTGGGCTGGCAGCAGCTGCTGGTCTGGGTTTCGCAGTGATAAGGGATGCAAGTCCAAGGGGTGCAGAACCAGGGGGGCACCCAGGAGGGCAAACATAGGTAGGGACGGCTCCATTCACCCCCTAGCTCGTGGAAATATGCCCGCCCTTAACCTCTGGGCAGCCCCGCAGGTGCAGGCCGCCGCCGGCGAGCCCGGGAGTGACAGAGGACCCTGCCAGGCCCCTTGCCGGAGGGGGAGGGGAAGGGGACCCGGAACAAGAGCCATTTAAACTCTGTTAGGCTCTGGGAGCCGCCGCAAGGCGGCCGGGGTGACGCCAGGACCACACACCTACGCGTGTCCCGGCGACCAGGTCCCCGCAGGTGACCCCGGCAGACGCGCGCCGCCCCCTCTGGCGCCCCAGCCCCGGCCCCGCGGCCGCCTTACCTTGGTGATGACCAGGGGCTCGCCGTGCTCGCGTCCGCCCTTCAGGGTGAAGCCCCACGGGGCGCCGCCGCTCAGCTGCACCTCCACCAGGCGCCCGCCGTCGGCCGCCCGCGCCTCGGCCTCGGCCGGACGCTCGGGCCGCGCGCGGGGCTCGGCGCCCTCCATGGCGGGGGCGCGGGGTGGCGCGGCCGCTCAGCCGCCCGGGCCCGCACCCATGCACCGCGGGGAGCCCCGGCCGTCCGAAGGCGAGGGCAGCTCGAGGCGCTCGCGCCGCCGCCGCCGGCTCCTGGCGAACTTGCGCTGCAACTTGGGAGGAAAGTGCCGGCCCGGGCCGAGGAGGGAGCCGGGAGCGCCAGCGGCGCGGCGCGGGGGGCGGGGCCGGCGGGGCGGGGAGAGGCGGGGAGGGGCGGCCGGGGGCGGGGCCGGCGCGCCCGGGAGCTCGCTCCGCTCGGACCCGGGAGCCGGGAGCGCGCGCTCGGGGGCTCCAGCCCGTGGCCCCGAGGCCGTGGGGCGGGGTCAGGCGCGCGCTCGGAGGCCTGCGCGGGCCGCCTGGGCTGGAGGGGCGGGGAGGCGCGCGCTCCGGGGCTGCAGCCCTTCGTCCGGAGGGGGGAGCAGACGGGGAGGGGCGCTTTTCACTTTCCGTAAAACCCTGGTTTAAAAGAATACCCGCTTTGGTAGGTATCGGAATTCTTTGCAAAAAAAAGTTTTTTTCATTGCTGTTTATGTGTGTAGCTACATGAACACCTGTTTCCTCAAAGCGGCTCCATCCAGGCACTTGTAGGAGGTGATGACGGCGGGAGAAGGCTACAAGGACAAGCCGGAAAAGCACTGGACCCAGACAGCCAGGGGTCCCTCTGTCTTTGGGCTCTGCCGCAGTCAAGCTGGGAAGGGGAAATCTCAACTCTGGTCTCAGTTTCCTCAGGTGTCAAATGAGAGATTTTTATTCTGTGGGTGATCACTTTGTATCTCATCCAGGTAATGGAATTAGGAGTCCAGGCTCCACTGGGCACCTGTCCTGGCACTGGGGCACATGGTTCCTGCCCCATGAATTAACTTGCAAACTACAGTTGTCGGAGTGCCTCCAGTTAGAAGAATGAGGCCTTTTTTTTAAAATTCAAAAGAGACTTAAGGAGTGTTCCTCTCAGAATCAATCTCAAGTGTATCATGACTGTGGTGGTCACAGACGTTTTTGCAGATTGATTAAATTGCGCAGAACTAGATACGCAAATGAGTGCACATGAAACGGGAAATCTGAACAAACTTGGTGGATTGTATCAATGTTAATATCCAGGTTGTGATACTGTGCTGTAGTTATAAGGTGTTGCCATTGGACAAGGCCGGTGAATGGTGAATAGTGCACGAGACCTCCCTGTATTATTTATTACAACTGCATGTGAATCCACAGTTAACTCAAAAAGTTTAAGAAGTGGATGGATAATGGTAAACCAAAAGATAAACGACCATATAAATGTTCTGAATGTGCTCACTAGAGTTTGCAGAAGTCTCCTTGTCCCAAAACCAGCCCTCTCCACACCACCAAAGCTGGTATAGACTTAAGTCTGATCTCCTATCGGGGCTGAAATTCAGACCATTAGATTCACTATAAAGCAGAGACAATGATTTCATTGTCTGCATAAGTCCGTGGTTATTGTTTGCAGCCCCAAAGTCATCTTTCACATTTTATGTTCATTGTATAATCATTGTCAGATTACCCATGTGCCACTTGAAAGGGTTATACTTTTAAAACTCACCAGTTCTTAAATTTAGGTGCAAATTTACATTTATCCTTACTAAACATCCTTTTGCTGAGGTTTTTTCAATCTTCACATTAGGCATCCATCCCAGCTTAGCATCATTGGAATATTTATAAGGCTGCTGTCTACAATAAATTAACATGCTTGAAAGAGATTGGCCCAAGACTGGTGTGGCCTGCTATGAGACAGATGCACGCTCAGACTCATAATCCTTTCATCAGAATTCTAGGGGTTACCATATAGTTGAACATGTCTTATCTGTGGTGTCATCTAGGCCTCTATATTCTGTTTGTTCTCTTACCACAAGACACCATCAGATGTTTTGTGAAAATATCAGTCTGTGACTGAAAGGCATCACCCCAGTTTATCAACTTTGTACCCCCTTTGGGAGAGTTTAGTATAACATTGAACTAGTGTGTAGACTCCTAGTGGTGACGGCTTTCTTTTCTGAGAGGTCACTACTCAGCCAGAATTTCCAAAGGTAGAATGTATTTATGAGCATTTGTCTTTTGTCCTTTTGGAAAGCCTGGGGCACCACATTTGTTCTGTGTAACTTCTCACTGAACGTTCAGCTTCTTTTCTGAGAGAACTCGAGGGTGAGCATATACTCTTCTGGGCCTGCAGAGAGCATTACCTGTGAGCACCTACATCAAGGAATTCAGTAGCTTTAAGTATTCATTGAATTTTCCCAAATCTGAGGTTTATTTCCTGTGAGAGGGAAGAGACAGGTAACATGGAAGGTAGTTCTGCTTTCACTTTGTCAATGAATTAATGAATGAATAACAGGCAAATTAACCAACTTTGAGAAACTAATCTTGTTTATGAAATAGAGGCTCAAATTATTTTAGGTTTTGCTCTAACAAAAAAAGATTTACGCTCATTATAAACGTGATGAAGGATGGAGTTCCAAAATTTTACTTTTATCTTTCAAGTTAGTGGCTCAGGAGGGTGATGGTTGGTCCTTTTTTAAAGGCAATGTTAGCCATTTCCTGCTTGCCCCACGTGCACCCAAGTTTGGGGCCCTGTGAATTCAGACTGGCAGAGGATCAGTCAAGATCAGAGAGCACATGAGTGATGCAGTTAACGGAAAACTTTGACACAGCAAGTTTGCGTTTTGTCCCCGAAGGTTGCCATCTTATCCTTGATTTCTACAAGTGATTAATATGAACATTGGGATTTAATTTAGGCGCACATCTTGTACCAGTGATAAAAAGCTGAATGCCGAACCCCCCTCCTCCCGACACCCACTGCCCCATCTGACCTCATAAGGATTTTATTTTACATGGATCTTTTTGTCATTGAAATATTTACAGACCTCCAGGGGAGAGATTTCCCCTTTCTGTGCAGGGGGAGAGGGTTGGGGAGACCACTTGGTCTCTACCTATAGCCAGCATCATTATCCTATTTACAGATTCCACGTTTGGAGTTTCATTCAAGGACCCAGTACTTTCCACTGATGAAGAAAGTAGCCACAGCAACTGAAAAATAGTAGCTGTCATTCACAGAGTATCTTCTGTGTGCCAGGCACTTTCTATAAATTGACTCAGATCCTCTCTGCAAACTTGCTTGGTCTATGTATGCATCACCCCATTTTACAGTGAAAGGAACTGAGACCCAGAGGGGTTAAATAACTTGCCCAAGGTCACTGAGCCCGGGTCCCCATGAGGGACTCCTGTTCTTCCTCTCACAGGCACCAAACCTCTGCTGGAGCCAGTGATGAGCAGCAGAGGGTAGTTCTCACTGAGTGGGTGTGTTGACTTTCCTCTGCCGGATATAATGTTTGGGACACTTGGCCACCTTAGAGATTCCCTTGATCTGCAGACACCAATTTCCAAACAGGAAAGAGGCTGAAGCCTGCCAGTGAGACAGCTGTGCTCATCTTAGCAACCTGGACACTCACTGAGGTCTGCCCAAGTGCTGATTCTTTTACATGTAGGATGTGCTCTTTAAAATGTTATATGTGTGATATATGACTTATATGTCAATGAGGCTGTTTTTAAAGAAATGTTACATACAAGCCATATATAAAATTATGTAACATATAATTATAGATGTAGATACATATCAATAAGTAACTTTCAAATCAGGAGTACTTAATAAGAGAGAATACTTAGCTGCAGATACTGTAACAAAGTTTTTGTATTTTAGAATGTAGCTTTAGGAAGCCATTGACTATTTTCTGCATTGTAATAAAGTAGCCAGTGAACCTGTGTTTCCAGATCCCATTTTGCTCACCCAGCACTGGCCGGGTGCTGGGAAGTGTTAAAGTCGCAGGTAATATGAAACATTAACTCTGCAAGGAAAAAGAAACGAAATCTCATGAAGAAAATCACAGAGCGATTAAGTACTAAGCCACTTTTAACTGCAAAAGTTTCAACAGGAGAGAAATTAGAAGAAAAATAATTAATAAAATCGTAAGTGAAATCTTTTATTTTTCACCTTTCATTGTGGAAATTTCAAAGGGACACACAAGTAGAATTCTTGTTTGAGCCATCGCCCACTTTTTTTCCTGAAGTATTTCAAAGCACATCCAAGCCAAGAATGAGCGTCTCTTGGGGGTGGAGAGGAAGTGGGGGGGAGCGGGCTCATTGGGTGGTCCCATGAAGACTGGAAGGTCTATCAGGAGCCTGAGGACTGGAGGTAGAAATCTCTCAGTGAGTACAGTTCTCATTGAACTTCTCAGAAGAATAATGTCAAACGCAGGTTTGGAAAGGCCATTCCCACGTCCAAAGTAACGCCCCACTAGTGCCTGGTGGCCAGCAGAGGTCATTCCTTCCACAAACCTGCTGGGCCCCTGCATGGTGCACCAGGCTGTGTCTCAGAGCTGGAGACAGGCAGTGAGGAAACAGGCAGGACCTGTGCCCACAGTGGGGTTGGACATGTGGGAAGGACGCCCAGAGATGGTGGAGGGACTGTTGCTGCTGCCAGTAATGTTGAGGACCAAGGTGTGGCTTCAGCGTGGTGACTGAGCTCAAGGAGGACAAGATCACCGGTTGAGGCACTGAGAGGCCACAGAACTCGGAGGTGCATCCACACGGACACTGAGACGGGAACGGTGGAAGAGGGCCGCAGTCGGCCAGGGACTACTTCCAAGGAATGAAGGGGGTGACTCTGGTCCGCAAACAACGTCAGCCTGAGCGGGGACTGGGGGAGGCCGAGTACTTGAAGAGCGAGGTGTCCCCTGTGCACTGGCAAAAGGGGATTTCTGGTGATGGAGGGTGTGGAGTGGAGGAGGGCAGGAGATGGGGTGTGTAGGGAAGAGGTTGGCTCGCTCGCACAAGCAGAGATCAAGGGCGTCGAAATGGCAGATGCTATTGGGAAGACAGTGGATGGTGGAGGCTGGGGTGGGTGTGGAGGGCTGCGAGACAGATTCAGTGGGGTGCATGTGTGTTGGGAGTGGTTTCAGAAGGAGCTCCTGGGGTCTGGCTTCAGTAACTGAGTAGAGACACTGATAGCTGGAAGATTGGAAGCAGGGTGGTGGTGGCGGAGCGGGGAGAAGGCAACGAGTTCTGTTTGGGCAGGTTGCGTGTAAGATGCCTTTTGTGTTAGTTTCCTAGGGCTGTGTGTGCAAATTACCAGAAATACGGTAGCTTAGAACAGGAGAAACGTTTGCCCTCCAGTTCTGGTCTGACATACAGCTGTCACCAGGGCCATGCCCCTCTGGGGGCTCCAGGGAAGAATCTTTGTCCCTTCGGGGTTCTGGTGGCAGCTGGCCTTCCTTGGTTTGTTGTCACATCACTCCAGTCTTTGCCTCTGTGGTCACACAGCCTTCTCCTCTTCTTGATTTCGGACCTCTGGCCTGCAGAACTGTGAGAGAAGAAACTGTTGTTTTAAGCCACCAGTTTGTGGTCATCTGCTGCCGCAGCCCCAGGAAATGAATACAGAACAGTTTCAGATTTGCAGAAAAATGGAGCAGACAATAGAGTTCCCAGACACGTCCTACCCACTTGCACCTATTAACATCTTATGTTGTGAAGGCATGTTTGTCACAGTTAATAAACCAACCTGGGCACATTATTATTCACTGACGTCCCCCTATTCCGAGTCCCTTAGTTTTTCCCTAATGTCCTTTCTCTGTCTCAGGATCCCATCCAGGAAACCCCATTGCATTCAGTCATCTTGTCCTCTTGAGCACCTTGAAGAGGTGCTTTTTATTTTTACTGCAAGATGTCTCTCCGTGAGGCTTGGGTACCAGCTGAAGGCGGCTGAGCCACTGCAGAGTCTGAGAGCTCAGGCTCTCTCTTCATGGGCTCTGAGGCACTGACGTTGAACGTGGCCAGCCAACCTGACTGGATCGTCATGAGTCACCCCCGGGAGGCTGTTCTTCCCACACCCAGGTGTCCATCCCTGCCCTTCTGGATATGCCCAGGTGTGTCTCAGGCACTGTGGTGACCCTGCCTCACTCCTTCCCTCCCACCCCATATCCCACCTCCCCACTCCACACACACACACACACGCACACGCACACGCACACGCACATGCACTCACACACGCGTGCATCCACGGAGACATCCTCGGAGCTGACATAATTCTGTGAGGGAAGGAGGGGGTCTGGAAACTGATACCACTGCGTCCTCGGTGTTGGAAGAGTGCTGATTCAGATTCTGGAATTTCTTTGCTGGCCGCTGGCCAAAATACTTGCTTCAATCAAACCTATTTTACTGAACTTCAAGGAATATGGAAACATTCGATTAGCAGTAAAAATAACAAGAAGCAAGTAATGGAACACAACTGTGTGAAAGGTGGTGCAGCAGACATAGGAAGTTTCTAAAAAATTAACTGGTCATCGTAATTCTTTACTTTTGTGTAGTTATCCTCACAGAAGTCCCAAAAGAAATATTTACCTTTTCAAAAATAAATTTTTATTTTGGAATAATTTTAGATGTATAGAAACATCATCAAGATTACAGTACATAGTATACGCTTTACCCTGCGTGTAACGATGGTACCTTCATAGCTATGGTACTTTTGTCACAACTAAGAAATTATCTTTGATATGTTACTGTTAACCAAACTCCTGGCTTTGTTTGGATTCCCCAGTTTCTCCCAGGATCCCATCCAGGGGCCCACGCTGCATTTAGTTGTCACATCTCTGCTCTGTGACAGTGTCTCTGTCTTCTCTTGTTTCTTTGTCCTTCCCTTGAGAGTTTGAAGGACTGATCAGGTATTTTGTAGACTGTCCCGCATTTTGTCTGACCTCTTTCTCTTGATGAGCCTGGGGTTGTGGGATTTGAGGATGATTTCTACAGATGTGGGGTGTCCTTTTCATCTCATCAGGGGTCCTTGACATCACACAACTTATCACTGGTGGTGGCAAATCCTGTGGGTAAGGTGGTGATTCTCGGGTGACTAGGCTTCCTCACTATAATGTCACAGTGAAAATTTCCCCTTTCCTGGTTGACTTTTTAAAAAATATTTTATTTTTAATTATTCTGGGTACATAATAGTTGTATACCTGGCTGACATTTTTAGCATAGTAGTTTTTACCATTCAAAGGTGTTCTGTGGGAAATCACTTTGATTCAGTGGTAGCCACTGCGTATGTCACTGCGCAGGCTGTCCCTGAGACCTCGGGTCACGTTGCTGATTAAATCAATTGAAAACCTACAGCGAGAAAGGAGGAAAGGCCGGGTGGTGGCTGCGTGTCGGGCAGGCTGCCACCTGGGGAGACGCAGCACTGCGTTAATGTGGACGATGTGCACGTGTCTTCTCTCCCTCTTGCTGCCCGTCCTGCCCTGCCGGCTGTGCGGTTGGGAGGACCTCAGCTGAGGCTGAGCCAGGTCAGCACACGGAGGGGGCTTGGAGTCAGCACCACTGCTCTCCCAGAGAGGTGCCGGGGCCAGCGCCTGGCCACCGCTGTGGCTTGCTAGGTAGCCCGCTAGCAGCCATGGTGTGGGCTGCCTTTCTCAGGCAGGGGACGCAAGTGGCCAGACTGGGCAGCCCAGGGCAAAGCAGTGAGACCCAAAGACGTAGGGGGAACGGGCCACCACATTTAAACCATCAGGCTCCGCTCAGGGGAGCAGCTTATCCACATCGTGGACATTAGCACCATTAGGTTCCCCTGGTGCTGAGATGTGTGCCGTAGCGAGCGTCTCAGATGGTGTTTCTGCAGCGTGCACGAGAGGGCTGGGGGAAGGCTGTGCCCTCCGCCAACACACCAGCCTTAACCACAAGCCAAGTCCCTGAGGTTAATGTGGATTTCCTATTCCCTGCTCACAGCCACTTGAGTGCCAGCGAAGCAGTCATTTCAAAATCACCCACAGTCTATGGTTAATGAGCAGATTTAGTTCTTTTTTTGTTACATAGGTGAGATTTGAAAGTCCTGTGTGAATGAGGACTCCCAAGCATATAGTCATCCTAGAAAAAAATCACCATCTCATTTTAGTATATTCATAGAATATGCTACAAAAGGAAACATTAGGTAAAATTGGGTTTCAAAACTGTGACATGTATATATGCGTGTCCATCCTAATCATCCCACCCCACCCCACCCCACCACACACATACACACACACACACACACACACACACACACACACACACACACACAGAGCCTTGGAAGCACAGTTGCAACAAGCATGGCATCACGATTTGCCATCTGTGACCTGCTTCCCACTTCTAAAAAGTGCACTCCGTGTTGCTTCAATAGGGTGGGGTGAGGAGGTACGTTTCCTGGGTCTGACCAGCTCACGTGCACTCGTGGTGACTGGACGTGCATCTCCGGGTCCCCTCCTGAGGAAGTGCTCATGGCCTAATCTGCTCCGGTTTGATTCTCAACTCCCTGCCTCTGTGTCCCTGGACACATTCCTTCACCTCCTCTGGCATCTGGTACATTAAAAAAAGAACAAAACAAATGAGCCATGGGGGGCGGGGAGCGGGGAGAGTCATGCAAGACACTGCACACAGAGCACCTGATGTTCCAGCCCACGAAGGGCAGTCAGGTAATGTTAACACCCTTTCTTGGCCGGGTGCAGTGGCTCACGCCTGTAATCCTAGCACTCTGGGAGGCCGAGGCGGGCAGATGGTTCAAGCTCAGGAGTTTGAGACCAGCCTGAGCAAGAGCCAGATCCCGTTTCTACTAAAAGTAGAAAGAAATTATATGGACATCTAAAAATATATATGGAAAAAATTAGCCGGACATGGTGGTGCATGCCTGTAGTCCCATCTACCTGGGAGACTGAGGCAGGAGGATCGCTTGAGCCCAGGAGTTTGAGGTTGCTGTGAGCTAGGATGACACCACTACACTCTACCCAGGGCAACAGAATGAGACTCTGTCTCAAAAAAAAAACAAAAACAAAAACAAAACACCTTTTCTTTCCTCTTTTCAGGAAAGAACCCACCTTCTCTCCAGCTCATGTTTATTTGTTTGTTGAGACAGAGTCTCCTTCTGTTGCCCTGGGTAGAGTGCAGTGGTGTCATCATAGCTCACAGCAACCTCAAACTCCTGGGCTCAAGCGATCCTCCTGCCTCAGCCTCCTGAGTAGCCAGGACTATAGGCACATGCCACCATGCTGGGCTAATTTTTCTATTTTTTGTAGAGATGGGGTCTCACTCTTGGTTAGGCTGGACTTGAATTCTTGACCACAAGTGATCCTCCCACCTTGGCCTTGCAGAGTGCTAGGATTACAGGCACGAGCCACCACACCTGGCCCCTGGCTCAGTTTTGTCACCTCTTTTCCATGCCAAGACCACATGGCTCAAACAGACCCTGCCTGCTGCAAAGCTGGAGTTCTACTTGTAGGCACCGTTTCTCCATCCATGAACTTCTGTTGATTTTCAGAGGAAGGGCACAGTCTGAGACTCTGATGCTTCCTTGGGCGAGGGCAGTACTCAACAGCCATCAGCAGTCAGGCGCTCTGGGTCCTGAGCCTGCTCCAACACCCACTCCTTGTGTGGAATATCTGCAGAGCCGCTGACTTCCCCAGGGGGGCAGAGGAGGGGTTCACTGCCAAGGTCTAAGCCATGGCCACATGTTGTACCCTCTCAAGGCTTTGTAGCCAACCCTGAGCATGTTTGTCCATTCCACAGGGTCAGTCCAAGCAGATTTAGTTGTGGATGGAGATTATAGCAGATGGTGCCTGGAGTCACCCTTGTTCTTTTGTCCAAGACTGTTTTTCTGCATCCCCAGCAGCCAACCCTTGCCTCTCCCTGGAGGTAGAGGCCCTCAGGTACAGCAATCCGCTCTGCCCTTGTGCTCAGAGAGCCTGAGGGGCCAGACATGCAAGGAGTGGAAGTGCCCACCTCAAGGGCAGCCTGGACTGGGTTGCAGACAGAAGTGGGGCAGGAACATTGTGGCCCTCTCGCTCCACCGGACAGCGCTGAGACTGGCTGTGCTGGACACCCTCTCTGGGGGACTCTCTCGGGCTCCCTTTGAGGAATCAAGCCTTTGTGCTGTGAGCTGCCCTTTGGAGGGGCTCGAATGTCAAGAAACAAAGCAGCCCACAACCCACCAGGAACTGCATCCTGCCAATAAACACTGCGTCCTACTCTGCTAATGGTGTTCATGTCTTTTGACTTTAGCAGGAGGCAGGATATTCAAGAACATCTGTGCATTAAGGACATTTCAAGTTGGAATGGATTTACTGACATTTGATTGAACAAATCATTTCCATCATTCATATCTTAAAAGCACAAATGAAACTTTTTTTCTAAGTTCAATTTGGCTGTCAGTGAAGGGTATATGATTTTTCTACAATTCTGTTAAGAGTTAATTTTGTATATACATTCAAACAAAAGGGGAGTGTGTGTGTTCTGTGTGGGGGGGGTACTTTCAAAGCCACTCCAAAGAGCAGATTTATGTGAGAGTTTGCCTTCCATGGGTCTTCAGTGTTCATCAACAGAACTCAAATACACAGCTGAGCATCATCAGGTCTCAAAATCATTACATTCCTTTTTGGGTGTTGGAAATTTCCATTAAAAACTTTTCTCCTTTTGAGCTGAAAAGTCCAAATGTCAGCCTATAGAATAAGGTGAACTGAACTGAAACTCTGACATTCCTTGTCATAGAGAATGGTAGGGAAATGTCTTTAGGTATGCAAATGTGAGGATTGTTTCCTACCATGAAGGAATGTAGAATTATTTATGCTTTCATGCACATCCGGAAAAAGCACAACATGTCAATTTACATGTAAAAATACTTCATTTGGCAGTAACTTAAGTAAACACTGAACTGTCTTTAATAGTTTCTGCTTGTCTGTTTATTTGTGGCACTATTCTCTTAGTTGTTAAACATTTTAAATAATAGCATTCGCTACTCATATCACAATCAACTTTTAATATATTTTGTTTCCTTTTCTTTCTACTTGGTGTTTATTCCATCACTAATGCCAGTTTCAGCTCTGAGCTATATGAAAACTGTTACTCTTGGTACATTTGCTTCATCTGACTGTTACCAATCATTCATTCCTATGGAAGGGACGGAGTGTGTTCCAGGAACTTTGGCTGTGAGTTGAAAATTGAATCGCTGAGAGACAACGCCTGTCTTGCCTTTCATTTGAGCTTTATTCTCGCAGTTGACAACTGGCCAGCTGACATTCACTGAGAAAGCATTTAAACTGGTGTGTGAGGAGCTGGGATGGTGAGCGATAGGCTTGGTCCACGGAGGGCAGGGAACTGCTCACCAGAGCAGGAAGAGCTTCTCCGGGAGCTCACACAATGCCGGCTTCCTGTTTTATCTAGACTAGGATGGAAGTTCTCCCATAACTTTCAACCTGAGAAAATTGTCAGGACATCCTCTGTTTCTGACACAAGTCATTTGTGTTTGTCGCTCCCAGCCCTTATCTGTCATCCTCCTCTTCCCTTTGCTCCCTTTTCCTGCCAGCATCCTGACTCTGTCTCGGGTTAGTCCCAAGCATTTCTCACTCAGACCCCAAGAGGAAGGCGGCTGCTTGTCATTCGCAGATCGCCGCCTCCCTTCCTGACTCATCCTTTGCTTTGGGAATGCGCCTTGGCTTAGTTGGGTGCTAATCAATTTTTCTGCATCAATTTTGAACCAAGCCCTCCCCAAATTCAAATCTGACCTGGGAGTGCCCTTTGTGCTTCAGGGTGAGATACAAGCCCTAGGGCCTTGCTAGTCCAAGTAGGAGCCACAGGCCAACAGCCACCAGGTCTCCTGGGAGGCGGTTAGAAATGCAGAGCCTTGGGCCCCACCCCAGACATCCTGCATCAGACCCACCTTTTCACAAGATCTGCAAGTGAATGCACAACAAAGCTTGACAAGTACTGTTCTCAGGCCTGATGTCATTTCAGGTGTCTCCCTATTTTTAAAATGTATAATACAATTTAATTTTAAACCATACTCATTCCCTATCTTTTTTCACCCTGTCCACTTTTCTCATAATTATGATTGGTTAGTTTATTTGGGGTTGGCAATGCCTTTGCTCTTTTGGTGTTCTTCTTCGTTAAGGTCTGGTAACACTCCCTTTATTGATCACAGATTGTCTCTTGATTGATGCTCAATCAGCTTGCATATGGTACCCAACACATTTCTGCAGAATTGAACTGAATTGAAAAGCAAAGATGCTGCTGGTCCTCCGATGGACGGGAAGGAGGTTGTGGCCCAAGCAGTTCAAATCCTTTATCAAGAAGGCGGCTGTCTGAGCCTGGGCTGCTTAGCGCACAGAGCCTAAGGCACACTGTGCCAAAGCTTTATTGGGGTCAGGTCCCAGGACTACAAGACTGAAGACAAAGGGAAGTGAGTCAGGGAAGGAGGAAAGCACATGGGAGCAGCGTATTTATGAACTGGCCACAAGGTTCCCAAGAAGCTGAGCTGGTGGTCGGGAACCACTCCTCCCACAGGTCCATACAGAGGAAGGAAGGACGGGCAATTTATCTGCCAGCAACTTCCTGCTTCCACTCTCTCACTGGATTCCGTTTGCCTGCCCCATTAAGTGTTAACCCCCCTGCAATTCCCAGTTAGCTGCCCAGCCCTTTGGAGCAGCTGCTAGGTAAGCCAGAGCCTCAGTTGGTAGTCTTATAGGAGCTACAACCTACCCTACGGCCCTTTGCCTATTTTGTAAATAAAATTTTATTGGAACACAGCCATACCCATTCACTTATGTATTGTTTACATCAGTTTAAATATCAGTAAAACCCACCTGTATGGCTCCTTCCAAATACAAAATGTAAACTTCAGAGCATAGTGCCTGCCCACGCTCCATAAATTATTTTATTATTTAAATTCAGATTATTGTGAATAACAGTCTCCTCACTTAGGCTGTGGCAACCGTTGTCTGTCCCAGTCACTTCATCTACGGGACTCTGTAGGATACCTGAGATTTTCACCATGAACTCAGTCCTTTCGGCTGTGAAAAATAAGCTGCCTGGAAGAGAACCCCACTGAGCACCTTCCAGCAACTGGTGCATCTGCTCAGGCGAGAGTGGTGGGCAAACGGATGCACGTTCATGGACTTGGAGACCGACTGTCACTGCACAAATACACTCAGCAGCACCTTCTTTGTATAATGTTTCTCCCACCTACAACACTTCCAGGTGTTTCTGCCTCCTAACTGTGTGTGTGTGTATGCATGTGTGCCTGTGTGTGCTTGCTGTACTCATCTACTTGTATTTGTAGTTGTCCTGTTTCATGAAAAAGTTTCTGTCACCACCTCCATTTTATTTCTCATACGAATTTCAAGTTCCTTCTTACTTTGATGACAGATTTTTAAAAATTTAGTCTTATATCCATGCTTCTGCACGTTTGCTTGGGGGGCCCACCTTTAGCATAGTCAACTGCCAACGTGGGCCTAGGAATCTGCATTTGTAGCAATTTCCTCCCCAAGCAGATTCTGACTACTGACCCCTGTGGGAGGCAGGTCCTTGAACACTTGCACTGGAGCCAGCCAGAGCCCCTGGCGAGCACCCCCAGGTTTGCAGGTGGGAAGCAGAGAGGTGGACATAAAACTGAGTTGGAATGCACCACCCGTTTGAGTGCATTGGCCACCCAAGCCCCTGGCATTTGGGCAAGCGTACAGACACTCCTTTTCCATTTTTATCCTGTAAAGCACATTCCTTTACAAGAACCTCCAGAAGCAGCCTCTGCTTACCAAGAGAGAAGATCAACTGTCCAAATTAGATATCAGGATTCATGCTTTACAATGTCAACATTTGGGAAGTAGTTCTAGGGTGCTTTCTACTGTTTTGACAACTGAATGTGTAACGCAGAAGAGCTGTTAAGGTTTTTGAAAATGTTGGTCTGTTCTGACTTCTGTCAGGGCAGACACAGTGTGAACAGGCTGCATTTATAGACGTGCCAGGTCTCCATTCCTTTGAAGTGGTGGCATTTGCAGCCCATTGTTAAAGACAGCTCTGCTTCCTGTCTGGTACTGGAGCCTCCAGTCTGCCCTCCGCGGGGTCCCAACGGAAGCCCAGTCCTGGGATCCCCAGAGGAAGACGGCATAACACTGAGCACACACTTTGCCTTCCTTAAAAATGCAGGACTGCTGGCGGAAGTTTAGCTCAGCCGCCCTGGTGGGAAGGCAGGGAGAAGAGCCCATGGAAACAATGGGGACACCTTAGCTTTGGCTGATTGAAAAAAACCTGGAGAGGGGCCCATTTCACTGGGGTAGAGTAGGAGGAAAGATGTCTCTTTTGTGGTCGAAAATGAGCCTATTAGGTTTACGGATGATGATAAATATTATAGACCCAAGATTTTTTTCTTTTTATAAAAAATAAAGGCCATAATCTGGAGGGGCATTTGTATTTTCAGCCTTGAAGAACTTTTTTTAAACATCACTCAGTATGCTTATTGTTATCATTAATACTGATATTATTTTGAAACTCATGTGTATAGAATAAAGCAAGATTTTCAATGTGTAAGAAAACAGAAAAATTAACACACTTATGAAAAATCTGAATAAACTTGCATAGCTTTTTTTTTTTTTTTACAGAGGATTGCTTCTGAAAGCTAATTTAGAGTGTCAGAAACTTTTCTGTGTTGCAGCTGAGTAAAAATGGAACAGAACTGAAAGCTAAGGTGCAAAATGTGTGTGTGTGTGTGTGTGTGTGTTAAGCAGTTTTTCCTTTCTTTCAGATTGATCTCGCTGGGCTCAGTGGCTCACGCCTGTAATCCTAGCACTTTGGGAGGCTGAGGCTGCAGTGAGCTATGATGACACCACTGCACTCTAGCTTGGGCAACAGAGCAAGAACCTGTCTCCAAAAAAATAATTGATTGATTAAATTTAAAAATTAAAATTGATTTTAGTGGTTCTTTTGTTAACTTTAAAGGAAAATCCTACCTCTGTGGAGTTGTTTCCACAAATGAGAGGGGCTATAAACAAGCACTGCGCTATTTTAACAACAGTCGCTACTTACAGGCATTTGTAGGCATCCGACACAGTGTGTGCACATGTTCTGGTGCCTGAAAGGCATCAAGATCAGGAGGTCAAAATCCTAAATAGGAAAGATCTGCCTCGTGAGGCCTGTGTTTCTAGTAAGACCAGTTAAGAGGAGACGGCAGGTTTGGGGCTCTAGACGCTGGAGCATGAAACCACCAGGAAGCCTTGGTGAATGGGGAGAAAGCTGACCTTACAGATCGCCCCCCTCCCCCTCCCCCTCCTCTCCCTCCTCCTCCTCTCCCCCTCCTCCTCTCCCCCTCCTCCACCGCCCAAGCATCACCCTCGTGAAGCCTCGTGGCGTTTGCGGAGGGCACGGGCCCCCACCGCGCCTGGCGCCTTTTCTGCAAGCGCGGGGGGTTGGGGTGGAGGGGGAGAGCAGGGCGCGTGATGCCCCCGGCCCGCCCAGCACATGACCCAGGCGGGCCGGCGGGGTCCTGGCATTCCCGCGCCGCTTCCCCCAGCAGGGCCATGGCCTCTCCTCGCCTGGGGACTTTCTGCTGCCCCACCCGGGACGCGGCCACGCAGCTCGTGCTGCGCTTCCAGCCGCGGGCGTTCCACGCGCTGTGTCTGGGCAGCGGCGCGCTCGGCCTGGCGCTGAGCCTCCTGCAGCTGCTGCCCCGGCGCCGGCCCGTGGGTCCCGGGGCCCCCGCCAGCTCCCCGCCGGCCTCGGTCCGCATCCTGCGCGCCGCCGCCGTCTGCGACGTGCTCGGCTGCCTGGGTAAGGGCGCCGGCCCGCGGGGCTGGACCTGCGGGTGTCCGGGGAGGGCGCGCGGCCCGGGGGTCGAGAAGTGACGGGCCTCCCGGGAGGGCACAGCCCTGGGGTGGGGCAGGGATCCTACGCTGGAAGCTGGAGGCGGTTCTCTAGGGATCCGACCGGACGACCAGGTGATTCTGCAAAGCGAGATGGTCGGAAAAATTCATGTCCAAGGGACGTTGAGTTTTTAAAGATAAGTTTATTGTGTTTGATAGAGGGAAACTTCAGACAGCGCAGTTAAGCAGTGGGTTTTGCTTAACTGCACCGAGAGCCTAACAGTTAACACACTGTGTGTGTGTGTGTGTGTGCGCGCGCGCCTTTCTATTTTGCACTGTATAGTCTTTCCAGAGTGTTTTTTAACCTGAACCCCTTCCCTGTCCAGGCCTTTTAGGTTTGGTTTGCACAACACATGCGTGCAAACTGCAGCGCCCAGGTCAAATCCTGCTGCCACTCCTCTACATGAGTTAAGAATAGTTTTAGATTTTAAGTTTTTTTTTTTTTTTTTGAGACAGGGTCTCATCCTGTCGCCCTGGCTACAGTGCAGTGGTCTGATCATAGCTCACTGCAGCCTCAAGCTCCTGGGCTCAAGCGATCCTCCTCCCTCAGCCTCCCAGTAGCTGAGACTACAGGCACCCTCCCCAACCCCCGCTAATTTTTCTATGTTTTGTGGAGCGGGCTTTCACTCTTGCTCAGGCTGGTCTTCATCTCCTGACCTCAGGTGATCCTCCCACCTTGGCCTCCAAAAATGCTAGGATTACAAGCATTTTAAGACGTTTTTAAGAATCAGAATAAGAAGGATATTTGCTGGCATGGGACTATACACGAAATTTAAATATTAGTGACCATAAATAAAGTTTCATGGGTATGAAGCTATGCCATGCACGTGCACTTATGCATTGTCTAGGCCTGCTTTTGCCCTAGGAGGGCAGACTGAACGTTGGACGGAGAAAGTATGGCCCACAAAGCTGAAAATATTTACTGTCTGGTCCTTTACAGAACAAGTTTGCCAACATCTGCTTTAAACTATAGCATGACATTTTTTACAGACCTCTAAGCTAGGTTTTGCCATTTTAACTTTTCATTTTGGAAAATTTCCAATATACATAAATGTAGTATATTATATAGAAGCAAGTGTAGTGAATTTCCCTGTACCCATCACCCAGCTTCACCCACATCCCTCGTCACCCTCCTCACTGGATTAATTTGAAGCAAATCCCAGGCTTTGTATCATTTTGTCCATTTGGATCTCAGTATAGAGCTCTAAAACATAAGAACTTTAAACATATATATCTCTAATTTCATTATCACTTTCAAGTAATTAAAACCAATTCCTTAATATTATCAGTGTATGTCCATTTGTCTCAAAAAGGTTATTTTACAGTTGGTTTGTTCAAATCAGGATCCAAATACTGTCCACCCTTTGCAATTGGCTGATGGGTGCTGACCATTTTGAAAATGTATTTTCCAGTAATGTTTGTCCTTGAAGCAAAGGCTGTTAAGTATGTGTTAACTGTCCTTTGTATGGCACCTTGAGCAGGTGTCTGGGCACAGGTGGCTATGTGTCCCAGGGCCCAGTCCTGTCCTGTTCTATGCCCAAAGTGACAAAGATTTGACTGGAGACACTCAAGAACCTTGACTTCAAATAATGCTGTGCAACCTCAAGTTGCTTTCTCAGATGTGAGGAATGAGATGAGGAAGCAACATTCCCTTTCCATTAGGGATAAAATCATTTTGGCACAGGACAAGTCAATCAAAATTGGTTTTTTTCCTGGTTCCACTAAATCACTTTGAAAAGCGTCTTCATAGTAATTTAGTTTCTATAACTTGAATGTCTGGAAATAAGATGTACCTAAATATCTTTTAATGGTTACCGAATAATACTTGCATATCCTTTAGCCTTAGAAAGGAAGTGATGACATTGTGGCAAATGGGCAGAAGTGGAAGTCAGGAGAGGGCTGCGTGGTCGGGACCCCTTACCGAAAAATAAGAAATTTGAATGCGTACTGCATTGGGCTTTCCTTAAGCTCAAAGGAGTGCTATATGCTGAAAATTTTAAGGTGCTATACAGAAGAAAGGAATTTTTTTGTTAGCAGTGGCTTGATAATGAGAAGATATATCTTAAGCTTTTAGTGTCCACAGTTGTCCTTTAGTGGCATATTACATAGTATGTGTTCAGGAGTGTAGTAAATCCTTTGTGTTTAGTAGGGTATTACATAGTATATTATTAGTGGTGTACTATATAATGAGTTCAGTAGTGTATTCCATAGTGTCTTTTTAGTAGTATGTTACACAATATGTGTTCAGTAGTGTATTACATAATGTGTTCAGTAATGTATTGCATAGTGTGTGTTCAGTAGTGTGTTACATAGTGTATGTTTAGTAGTGTATTACACAGTTTATGTTTAATAGTGTATCACACAGTATGTGTTTAGTAGTGTATTCCATAGTGTGTGGTCGGTAGTATATTGCATAGTGTGTGTTTGGTGGCGTATTGCTCAGTGTATTACATAGTGTTTGGCAGTGTATTACCTAGTACCTGTTCAGTAGTGTATTGCACAGTGTGTGTTTAGTACTATATTACACAGTATGTGTTCAGCAGTGTACACATGGTGTGCACATGGTGTGTGTTCAATAGTGTATTGCATAGTGGGTGTCAAGTAGTGTGTTACATGTACACCGATACACACTAATATATAGTGTGTAGCTTTGTATTGTTTACAGTTTTCCTTTAGCAGTATGTTACATAGTACAAGTTTAAACAGAGTATTGCATTACCTAACAAAGTACCATAATATATTCCATGAGTGGGTGTACTGTTTTGAGTGTTAGATATTTGTGTCTAATAGCAAGGGAACTCACAAATAATAAATGTTAGAAGCAAATTATTGAGACCTAATTTGTGAAAATCTTAAATGTATTTTTAAAAAGAATGAAGGAACTATATATTAAAACTTCTGAATTGTGCTTTTTGAATCATTCTTTTTTATATGAGGAATAATTAACATGGACATTAAAAATGCAGCTGAGAAATAGATTGCTAGTCGCATAGTGGTTTTGTAATGCCAAGTAAACAAAGAAATTGGGGATGAGACTGTGACTAACAGTGGTTTAAGTCAAAATCAAAGTGCCCAGGTTTGCTTTGCTGCTGTAGGAGTTACTTTCTGAGTAACGCTGTCTTCTTTTGTTCTCTCTCTGCACACACCAATGTACGTATTCTTTCTTTTTTCCCTCCTCCCTCCCTCTTTCTTTTCTTCTTCTGTTCTTTTTCCCTTCCTCCCTCCCTTTCTTCCTTCCTTCCTTTCTTTCTTGCTTCATTCATTCCTCCTACCTCCTTACTATCTATCTACCTATCAATCATTTTTACAAAGCAACAAGTCAGCTTTAGATTTGAATTAAGATCAGACATAAAGTACCATCTAACTGTCTCTCAGGTATTGTAATCCGGTCTACAGTGTGGTTAGCATGCCCAGATTTCGTTGACAGCATCTCCGATGTGAACGGAACAGACATTTGGCCTGCTGCTTTCTGCGTGGGGAGTGCGGTAAGCCCACCCCCCTTTGTCCGCCCTCCCCCCTACCTGTGCTCAAGGTGTGAGCTGTGGGCCTCAAAGCCCAGTAGCACCAACCTCAGGGAGTCTGTAGGAAATGCAGATCCTGAGGCCCTGCCCCAGCCCTACTGATCAGGAACGCAGCCAACCATCTGGGTTTTAACAAACCTTCCAGGGGCTGCTGCCACGCACTCAGGTGCTGTTCCCCCACCTCCACCCCTCAGCACACACGTGCACCTGGCCTGAAATAGAGCCACAGTCAAAACCAGCTGGCAAAAAAAAAAAGTTATCAATGTATTGGATGTATTTCGCTTAATGAAATATATATTTAAATAGATTAGAGTATGCAAACATATAAACAAATCATTAAATAAATAAGTATACATTATACCTGCACACAGACACACACATATGTTATGTGATGCTCAAGGGAGTGACGCGAAGTGCGTGCCTACGCACACTGATGCGGTGGTGACTGCCTGCTCCGTGGCAGAGTGGCCACCTTCCTTGCCTCCCTCCCTGACCATGGAGTATCTGTTTCAGCTCGTGATAACGAGGCATCTTGATCTTGTTTCGAACACCCCCTTCGCCTTCTACTTGAAAGCGCGTTCTGAGTCTTTCCTGCCCGTACTAATTCGTTCTCAGAAAAACAGCTTCCAGTTCAAAGCCCCCGTGAGCCTTCTTACCAGTTTAAACCGCACATCTTAACCTTCACCTGCCGAGCGTACAAGTGGGCCAGAAGGTGGAGTTCGTTAGTCAAATCTGGCTGAGGAGACAGGACAAGCACACACACCCAGGCCACGTCTTCCCCTGGGTTCCGGGCTCTGCGCCCACACGTGTCCCGAGAGCTTTCCTGGGCTGCTTGCTGATGTCAGCTGCTTTATTCCACGGGTGGGCTGGGCAGCGCGTGGTGCTTTGATGCTGGGCTCTTGTTGATTGCAGATGTGGATCCAGCTGTTGTACAGCGCCTGCTTCTGGTGGCTGTTTTGCTATGCGGTCGACGCCTACCTGGTGATCCGGAGATCAGCGGGGCTGAGGTCTTCACCCAGGAAACAAGCAGGGATTTCCGCCCAGTTCTATTTTATGAGGAGAATTTGGAGATACCGCTGAGCCAAGTATTTTGCAGTAGGGCAGGCACCGTCCATCAGACTCTGCCAGCTGGCCCCTCTGTCTAGAACTATCCACTGAAGCTCAATTTGTATAAGCGGCCAAAGTCAGTTTCAAAACATGAGGATTTAAAAACCTTAAAAACAAGTAATTCAATAAATTTGGGACTAGAGAAATACTAAAAAAGAATTGGCGTGAATGTGAACAAGTTGTCATTGCGTACAAAGGTTCAAGGAAAAATGTTCTAAGTATGTATTGATGGTTCATGCTAAGTCTGGGGCCCAAGAGTGCTGGAGCGGAAGGGGGCTGCTTGGCAGGGAATGACTCAGCGTTAGTAACTTGTGTGCCGGTGTGTTTGAACTCCAGCCCAGTCACTCGTGAGCCATGTAACTGTTGGCAAGTTGTTTAACCTCTCTGGACCTCAGCTGTAACATGGTACCCACTGCGTGAGGTCACCGGGAGGCGTAAACGTGATAGTCCCTGTGAATGGTTAAGCACAGTGCCTGGCTGTCGAGGCTCTCGATAGATGTCAGCTGTTACTGTAGTTGTATGTGCGCATGTGTTGAGGAAACAGCAACACAGAGAGCTTAACGGACAAAGAGAAGCTGGACGGTGGCAGGGCAGGGCTCCAAGTCCAGGAGGCATTTGCCCGCCCCCCCCCCCCCCACCAAGTTCATGGTCCACTTGAATCAGGTCCTCTTTGGTTGGAGCCTTTGCTTGCTTTTTTTTTTTTTTAACAGCTTTACAAAGTTCACCTGTTTAAAAGTGTAAAATGGGGTGGTTTTTACTATACCCACAGAATTGTGCAACTATAACCATCATCCAATATTGTGACATTTTAGTTATGCCCCCAAAATCTCAGCCAGTTATTGGTTACTTACCCTCATTTCCTCCTCCCCGTGGCCCCTGGCAACCATAAGTCTACTTTCTGTCTCTAGGGACTTACTTATTCTGGACATTTCATATCAGTGGAATCATACGATATATGACCCTATGTGCTTGGCTTTTTAAACTCAGCATACATAACATTTTCAAGGTTTGCCCATGTTGCAGCATGTGCCAGTACTTATTCCTGCTGTGGTCTGAATGTTTGTGTCCCCTCAAAACTCATATGTTGAAATCGTAACCCCAACGGTGATGGTATTAGGAGGTGGGGCCTTTTGGGCAGTGATTAGGTCATAAGTGGGATTCGTGCCCTTATGGAAGAGGCCCCAGAGAGCTCCCTTGCCCCTTTCACCATGTGAGGACACAGCGAGGAGGTGCTGTCTATGAACCAGGAAGTAGGTCCTCAGCAGACACCAAATTTGCCAGCGCCTTGATCTTGCGCTTGCTGTCCTCCAGAACTGTGAGAAATAAATTTCTGTTATTTATAAGATACCCAGTCTATGGTATTCTTTTTAAGAGATAGGGTCTCACTCTGTCACCCAGGCTGGAGTGCAGTGGCTCAGTGATAGTTCATTGCAGCTGCAGCCTTGAACTGCTGGGGTCAGGTGATCTTCCCGCCCCAGCCTCCTGAGTAGCTGAGACTATAGGCGCCAGCCACTGTGCCAGCGTATTTTTTATTTTTTGTAAAGATAGGGTCTCACTATGTTGCCCAGGCTGGTTTCAAATTCCTGGCTTCAAGCGATCCTCCCACCTTGACCTCCCAAAGTGCTTGGATTGCAGGCGTGAGCCACCACGCCCGGCATGTATTTTGTTGTAGCAGCCTGAACAGACTAAGACAATTCCTTTTCATTGTTGAATAATAATTGATTGTATGGATATACTATATTTTGTTTATCCATTTTTTATCAGTCATTGGACATTTAGGATGTTTCCATTGTCTTGGCTATTAGGAATAATGCCACAATGAACGTTTTAGTGTTTGTGTGGACACAGGTTTCATCATATATTCCTGAGTATGTACCTAGGTATGAAATTGCTGGGCCATGTTGCATCTCTGGGTATAACCTTGTAAGAAACTGCTAAACTGTTTTCCAAAGTGGGGGCGACATTTTACATTCTCACCAGCAATGTATGAGGGTTCCAATTGCTCCACATCCTCATCAACGCTTGTTATTATCTGTTTGTTTTAATTTTGGCCAACCTAGTGTGTGTGAAGTGGTAACTCATTGTGCTTTTGATTTCACTGATGGCTAAGGATGTTGAGCATCCTTTTGTGTGCTTATTGGCCATTTGTATACCTTCTTGGAGAAATGTCTGTTCAACTCCTTTGCCCATTGCTTAATTGGGCTATTTGTTTTTTATTATTGAGTTGTAGGAGTTCTTTATATAGTCTAGATACAAGTACCTTATGTAGTTCACAAATATTTTATCCCATTCTGTGGGCTGTTTTTACACTTACTTGGTGATATCTTTCGAAACATAAAAGTTTTTTTATTTTGATGAAGTCCAATTTTTTCTGTTTCTTTCTTTGCTTTCTTATGCTTTTCCTTTCTTTTCTGTGAAGTCATTGCCTAACCCAGGGTCACAAAGATTTTTACCAGGGGTGGGGAACCTTTTCATGTTGGAAGGCCGCATTAATTTAGCTATAATCAAATAAGGCCTCATTCAAGAAACTTCAATTAGATATGCTTAAAAAATGTACATTTTGTAAAAATCTACTGTGTACTTAATATTATTTCAAAAACTGAAAACTACTTGTTAATTTTAAAGTTAATTAACCTTTTAATGACTTTTTTGTGCCTGCTTTTTGTTGGAAAGCATTTGAATATTTGGTTGCAGTATGGAGGTCTGCAGTTTCAGTTGATCCTCCAGATGGGTATTAGTCATTTGTGACCTTAGGGGCATCTTGATTTGGGTTAGGTAGGAGAAGGTAGATTCACAGCAGTAAGTAGCTGAAAAGCAAGAATGTATTTCTCAGGCATGTTGTTGAACATGTGGGTGTTCTACTGCATTTTTCCATGTTTCAGCTGGATCTTTCTTAACATTAAACAATGACTTTAAAGTCATCTACTGAGAGCTCAGTCAATTCCATCTGTAGTTAAGTGCCTTGATAATATCAACTAGGTAAGGCTGAAATGCTAATTTGAGTGTGATGTCATGATTCTCAAAGTCAGTGAACCTTTCTCTGTATTTTCCAATTAATAAGTCTATAACAGCTGCCTATTCTTCAAATGATTCCCATACATTGTCCTGCTCATCAATGACCTTTGCTACCTGGGGAAAATGTTCATCCAAACATTCCTTTTGAAGAAGTGTTTTGAAAAAAAGTAGCTTTTTTTTGAAATGTTCAGATTTTTTTGCCACATATCATGTATAGACTTAGTTTTACCTTGCAAAGAAATATTCAGATCATTTTGATTTGACATATCACACAGAATTGCCAGATTCCTATAGAAATTTTCTTAATAATTCACATTGCTGATTCTGTTCTTCATAAAATTTAACTGTTTTCATAGAGATGAAATTTTGGCTAACACCTGTCCCTGTGATAGTCACATGATGCGGCAAAAGCACACTGAATACGTCATCATTCCACTTTAGCATGTTACAAAGCTGACAATGCCGTGTTGCATTTGTGTGAATATATTTAACAATACTTGCAACTTGTTGCCAAGTGCCACTTAAAATAGTAGCTTTAGCAGAGAGATTTTGCTAACAGAAGATACAATGAAAAGAAATGAGAGCATCTGGATCTGTTAATACTTTTTTATCTGTGCAATAAGCCCTTCATATTGGCTGTCATGGAAGGTGCACCGTCTGTACATGCACTCACTAAATTTACCAAATCAGTCCAACTTCACAAAATTTATCTTGAAATTTGTTGAAGATATCTATTCCCCGTGTTCTGTTCCCAAGAGTGACCAAAGCAAATAACTCTTCATAGCAAAGAAAATCTTCTGTTATGACCCAAATGAATTATAAAACAAACCTGTGCTGAGTCAGTATTATCAGTTGATTCATCCCAAGCAATTGAATAACGTATATTTTTCCTTTGAAGTACTGCATGAAGTTATTCTGTTAAGTTGAAGGCTAATTCATGGTGCTAATCAGTTGTGGTTCTCCTTGAAAGAGGCAGTTGTTTGTACTTTGAAATGTTATCAGGGTCTAAGCATCCTTACAACATAGACAATACATTTTTTCACAATTTCTACATCATTGAATGGCTTCCCTTTTTTCTCAAGTATATAAGCTACTTTATAAGTTGCTTCAGTGGCATTATTTCCAGGTCTTATTGCTGCTTGAAAGAATTGTCTTTGCTTTTGCCTTTCATCTTATAATTTCTGCAATACAACATTTCCTGCCTCTCCCTCTAATTTAAAATATGTGTGGTCCTTATAAATGTTAAAATGCTGATGAGCATTGAATTTCCTTAATGTTGGTACTGCAGTTTCACAAAGCAAGCAAATCATCTTACCTTTAGCAGAAACAAGATAATACTGGAGTTCCAAATCATTGTTAAGAAATCTGTTTTCTTCCTTCAGCGTTCTCTTGGTCTTCTTTGACATGATGGGCTGCTAAGCAGACAGATTTAAAAAATACTGTTGAGCTCTGCAACTATTCACAAATTCCACTTCAAACAGAAACACAGGGCACCACTTTCAAAAGCTAATAACAGACTGGCATACTCGACCACCATAAATTCTCACCAACCAGCCTCCTGCAGTAGTGGCACCAGTCAGCCAGGGGAAGTTAGAACTAAATCATGAGCATAGCAGCCGTCACTTTAGCCCTTATGGCTTATTAATGTTCTAATTTTACCAGTTCTGGGAGGATTATTTTGTCGATACTTATTTTATTCCATGGTATTTTAAATGCATTCATTTTAAAAATAAAAATATAAGTGATGAACAAAAATGTATTAATAAAAATAAAAGTATTTGTAAAATTTGGATTCAGTCAAAAGACTGTACTTAAGGATGTAGAAGGCCACAAGTTGTCTACCCATGATCTATACCTATGTTTTCTTATGTTTTGAATGCTTACATTTAGGTTTATTTAGGTCCATTTTGAATTAGGTTCTGTGTGTAGATGAGGAAGGGGTCCATCTTTACTCTTTTGCATGTGGGTACCCTGTTGTCCCAGCACCACTTGTTGAACAAATTCACTGTTAAAACCAGTATCAATAAACAAGTAGAGATCATATGCAAGTTATAGAGTAGATTGGGCAATCTTAATAGATCCCTACTCTAAAATTATTGACATTCCTTATGTTTATCGTGTTGTCATAAACTTTGGTATCTTTGGCCTGAAGTTTAGTGTTTACTTCATTTCTTTGTTCTTGTTCCTTCCACCTTTTTACTACAGCTCCCGAACTCTTATGCATCAGTACAGAACCTGGGTATGCCTTGTCATGAAAATTCTCTAGGGAAGATAGTTAAGCCCAAAGTCAGCCAACCAGGCGTGTCAGTGAGAATTAGTTTTGGCTACATAAAATACATGTAATAATAGTGACTTGCAGAAGATAGGAGCTTGTCTTTCATGCTAAAGAAGTGCAGAGGTAGATAATCTAGGACTCTAATGATGGACATCAGATACGCAGGTTCCTTCTGTCTTCCTGTTTCACCATCCTATCATGTGACTTCCATTGGCAAGATGTCATGGCCAAATATAGCTGCTGGTGCTCCAGCCATCAGACCTGCATTCCAGGCAACAAGAAGGAGGAAGACAGCAAGGCAAAAGTGGCCTGTTTTCCCCTGAGCCAGTCTTAAATAGTGTACCTGGGAGTTTTGCATAATGCCACCTATATATTATTGGCCAGAACTTAGCTTCATACTACACTTATCTGCTAGAGGAGATAGCAAATATAGTCTGTGAGCTGCAGCTCTGTGTGACATGGATATTATGTTACTGAGGGAAAAAGGGAGAATGCCTTTGGGTAGGCAACGAGCAGCCTTTGCCCTTAAGAAGGCCTTGGCCCTAAAGCCTGCACCATTGATGTGTGCACCCCTCAGTCAGTGTTGGAGGGATCAGAGCTCTAACACAACTGGAGGTCTCCTAGATGGCCTGTTATGGAGAGAAGAGGGACCTCAGACTGCCACAGGGAAGCTGGGAGAAGAGTATTGTCCCTGGTGTCACAGGAGGATGTATAATATCACTTCACCCTCACCTGTGGTGGGGAGAGGGGGTGGGCAGTGGTGAATGGGATCTGACGCGGCAGTCTAAGAACTGTGTGCACTCAGGGGACAGGCAGAGGCCGTAGAAACTGGGATAGGCAGTCACGAAGCCTCCCTCACCCCCAGGAGAGCGTTTGGGAATTCATTTTGGAGCTCAGCATTCAGAAGGCAGGACACCGGGGGTGCTGGAGTCCAGAGGATGCTGGGCAGAGTGTGGCCGCGGGGACCCACCATCATGCAAAAGGTGAATGTCTGAGGACGTGAAGCATCCAGACGCCTCCCAAGGACAAGAGCAAGGGCGGGTTTCCAGGACTAGGACGACCGTCTGTGGGGAGTGAAGTGGGCTCTCCCATCAAAGAGGAACAGGCACAGGGCAGAGTGGGAGGACAGGTGCTCAGCTGCCATGGAGACCAGGTCCCCAGCTCTTAGCTGGCACAAGTCCCACTTCCTGGAGGCTGCGTGTGAGATCTCGAGGGGACACCACTGGATGGGCTGAGCCAGGCCTCAGAGCGTGGGTTCAAAAGCCTTTGTAGCTCCTCTTTTAAGAGGCAGCTTGTTTCCAGAGCCGTGGGTGGAGCTGAGTCTGCAGGTGGCCATTAAGAGACTGCAGCTGGAGGGTGGGGACGGGGGTGTCCTGACCAATTCCAGGGCAGAGGGCGAGGCGTTGCAGGTAAGGCTGGATTCAGCTCCACATTCCTTTCTAGAGCCTCTCAGTGCTGAGCTGTTTTCTTTGGCACAGGAGTATTTTTACTTTTAATCTGAATCCTAAGACATGTCATTAAGACAGAGTTAAAGTTAGAATTGAAACCACTACTCTGGTTCCAGATGTGGGATATACAGGTTTTAAACAGTAACAGAAAGCACCTGGGATCCTGGAACAGGCCTCGGATTGAAGTCACTACTTGCTCTGTGAAAATGGAAGTGTGAGAGGAAAGCGGGCCCGGGAGGACCTTCACGTGCCTGGACGTGGAAACTGCCTGGCGTTTGCACAAAGGACGAGGGCGGCCGCTGCCTGCTGGGGTGGGGTGCGGACTCCGGCCCGCGGGGACTTGAGGTCGCGCACTGGTTCACGTGGCTGCTGCCTGCACAGCCGGCAGCACCTGACTGCCACCCCCACCCCTGCGCAGGGCCGTCTGGGGCAGGGAGCTGTCACTCTCCCACCTCAGAGCTCTTGCTTGCGAGCACCGTCCCACCCAAGGCCTGGGCCTGCAAGGAGCGATGCTGCACTCTCCAGCAGGCCAGTGCCCTTCGGAGTGCCCCGCGTAGGTTATCTGGGTGTCCCACAAAGTGCCGGGTCCTGGGCAAGAGCCTGCATTGCTGGGACCTCCCCACCCGCCCACTCCCAGCCCAGCCCGGCCCGGCCAGGGAAGGGCCACGCCGGGAACCGGTTACAATGTGGGAGGCTAAGTATGCTGGAGTCTCTCCTTAGGAGAGAGAGCTGGCCACAAAATGTTTATTGCCCTCCAGAAGCTCGCTCCGTGTGTGCAACTGTTCTCTCCCCTCCCTGTAGAAGGCCGTCCTTTCTCGCTCGCAGCCCCGACCGGCCGCTTTGTCCACACGGCTGACCTTTGGCGTTAAGGTCCCAGTGGGATGGGGTGTGCGTGTGCCCGGAGTCTGGTGGAGGGGCGAGGGATGCGGGGCCGAGGAGGCAGCGCGCGCTGGACGGCCGGTCCGACAGCTCTGCTGCGCCTCACCCCCTGGGGAAGCAGGGCGGGCTGGACAGCAGTAGAGATGAGTGACAGAGCTGGTCCAAGAACGCCCCTATGCGGGGCTGCGGAGGCAGGAAGGCAAGGAAGGAAAGCCGCCTCCTGTCGGGGACCATCCGGTTCCCACCCGGTTCTGGAGAGACCCCTGCCTGTGAGGGCTGAGCTCTCAGACTGGTGCGCTGGCCATTAGGTGCGGAGACCATTCGGGAAGGGCTGGGCTGGGCTGGGAGCTCCTTGCTTATGGGGTGAGCCCGGTGCTTAGGAGGCCTCAGACAGCCCAGGAGGGACCCCAGCTGGGTCAGGTTCATGACCTCCTGGTGGGGCACCCCAGGTTCAGGTCAAGGTTTGGTGCAGACCCCTCTGGATCCATTTCCATGTCTGAGAAGCAGGCGCTACAGAGAAAGCAGATAAAACCAAGAATTGTCCCATTTCCTCCCTTTCTGTCATGTCCCCAGAAACCCTGGAGTCACAGTCATTGCCTGATTTCTTCCCAGATCTACCCCCCACCACCTTTTTTTTTACTGAGTTTTCTTTTTATCCAGATTCTGTTGTGTTTTTTTCAAGCTTTAAGATTTATCTTACTGAAATATCTTCTTGAAAAAATGAAGAGTCCACCAGTGGATTCTCGTTGTACTTAGACTAAAACTGACACTGTCCTGTGGCCCACAGGGTTCTGGGCCCTGGGCCTCACCGCACTGCCCTCCTGCCCGCCCTTCCTCCTCCCAGCCTCCCTGCTCCGCCACACCGAGCTCCCAGCTGCCACAAGCAGCCGGCTTTCCTTGACTCGGGGCCTCTTTCCCCATCTCCGAAGCCAGCCGTGGTGGGTCACGTCCTTCCCAAATTCTCTCTTCCCTGGTCCTCCGAGGCTGACAGAGTTTCCCTGCTCTTGTGGATTCTGCTGATTCCATGGGGCCCACCCAGTTAATCTGGGGTGATCTCCTGATCTCAGAAATCCTTAACCACATCTGCAAAGTCTCTTTTGCCATATGAGGGAACGTAGTCACACAAGTTCTGGAGATTAGGACGGGACATCCTTGGGGGGCCTTACTGGGACTGTCACAAGTGTTTGGCCACTTTAGTTTACAAACATAATCTCATGTCTTAGATTAATCACAGTTCCGAAGTTGATTTAATGTAAAATCTTCTCCCCAGCCAGCCCCCCCCACCACAATGGGAGGGGTGGGGACATTACTCTGCTTCTTGTTTGTCACCTTCTCCAGGTGGTCACCCCCAAGGGCAGGGTCTTTGTTTTATTCTTGGTGTTTCCATTGCCTACCACAGACATGGTCTCTTGCTCAGTAAACGTTCAGCCAATAAATGCTGAGTGGGACACATTGCCCTGATAGAACTCTACGCTCTTTTTCAGTTGAGATATAATTTACAGGCCAGCCTGCCTTGGAGGGCAACAGAAGTGGCAGAAAGCGGCACAGGCAGGCCACAGAGGGCTTCATTGTGCCCATGGATGGGAAGAGCACCTCGAGGCTCTGAGCAGCGGGTCTGGACAAGGCAGTGCTGCTAGTAATCAGCTAGGTGTTTGGATTCAGCGTGGACACCTTTTCCGCCTCAGGGCATCTTCCTGGGATGCAGCTGTAGCCGAATAAGCGGGGAGGCTGGGTAGGTGTGGAGGGTGGGCAGGAGCACCGCGTGAGCACCTGGCCTGTGAGATGGTGTCTCGGTCTGCCAGGCTGCTGTAACAGACACCGCACGCTGGGCGGCGTATGAACAACGGACATGTATTTCTCCCAGTGCTGGAGGCTGGGAGTCCAAGATCCCGGCGTGGCAGAGGCTGTGTCTGGGGAGGACTCACTTCCTGGTTCACAGACAGCACCTTTTCCCTGTGTCCTCACATGGTGGAAGGGGCGAGTGGAGCTCTCTGGGGTCCCTTTTATAGTGGCACTAATCCCATCCATGATGCTCCACCCTCATGATGTCATCACCCCCCAAAGGGCCCACCTCCTCATGCCATCACCTTGGGGTGAGGATTTCAACATGAATTTCGAGGGGACACACACATTCAGGTCATAGCATGTGAGAATGAAAAAATGCCATCAGAGGGTACTGTAGGCAGAATTTCCTTTTCCACAGTTGATGCAGACTGGGTCCTGTTTACATCAAGTCTCAAATGTAGCAGCCACTGTCACTAGGATGGCTATGATCAAAGTTGTAAAATAAGTTTAGCAAAGGTGTGGAGAAATTAGAACTCTTCTATGTTGATGGTGGTAAGGCCCATGATGCCTTAAGTCTCCCATAATGCCTTAGCTGTCCCACAATTCCTTGTTTTTTCCGTAATACCTTAGCTCTCCCACAATTCTTTGCTTCTCCCACAACTCTGTGTTTCTTCTATAATGCCTTAAGTCTCTGACTCCCACAATTCTTGTCTTTCCTACAATTCATTTGTCCTTGGGTTCCTTATTTTTCAATGCCATTTTTCACAATTTTTTCTCATAATTCACTGCTGTCACCACTCTATTTTCTTTTACTAGTTTGTTTTCTTCTATAATTCTGTTCTCAACTACATCTTGTCCCCTACAATTCTCCATCATAATTCCTTCCCTTGCCACTCTCCCACAATCCTGTGCTCTGCTTACAATTCCATCTTCTTCCCAGAATTCTCTATCTTCCCCATAATCCTTTGTGTCTCCCACGTTCTGCCTTTCCCACAATTCCCAACCCTCTCACACTTTTCCGTTCTCTTTCACAAGATGATTTGCATCTATAATTCTGTTCTGTACTACAATTTGTCTTCCATATAGTTCTGTTTCTCCCACAAATCTTTATCCTTTTTCATACAATACAGCCTTCCCTCCCAAATTTTGATGTTCTCATAATTCCACACTTTTTTCCACAATTCCATGTCTTCCCTGTAATTCTACATTCACCCCCATAATCCTTGGTCTCACACAATTGTCTCTTACCCACAATACCTTGTGCCTTACATAGTTCTTTGTATCTCTCACCATTTTTTGTTTCACAGTTTTCCATTTTCCCATAATTCCCTGTTGTTCCACAGGTCTCTGTTTTATAAAGCAAATCTCAGTTCTCATCTACAATTTTGGTTTCTCCCATGATTCCATTTATTGCTCATACTTCCTTGACCCTCTGCAAATTCTCTCTGTCCCTCAAATTCCTCATTTTCTCCAGAATTTCCATTCACAGTTCTCTATTCTCTCCCATAATCCTTTGTCTCTCCCATAGCTCCCCTATTTCCCCTGAATTCCCATTTTCCCACAATTCTGCTCTTTCCCTTAATTCTTCCTTCTTCCAAATTTTCTGTTCTCTTCCACACTTGTTTATTATCTCCCTTTTTCTCCACTCTCTTTTAAAATTCTCCCTTCTTTGCCAGACTCTCTCCCCTACAAATTTCCTTTTGCCAACCTTCCTTTTGTCTCACAATTCCTTATTCCCCCAGAATTCCTATATCCCCACTCTTTCCTATTCTGTCCTCCAACTCCCTATTTCTCCCACAACTCCATCCTCCCCACATTACCTCGTGTCTCCCCCAGTTCCTTATGGTGCTACAATTCCTCAACCCCTTCTGCATGTCCATTCTCCCCCAGAGCTCCCCTGCCTCCTCCCAAATTCACTTTTCCCCCTGCAATTCCCCATTTTCTCTGGAATTCTTATTATTTGCACAATTCTCTCTTTCCTCACAATCCTTTATCTTTCCCACAGTGTCTGTTTCTCAGTTCCCTCTTTCTTCATTGTCCCACAATTCTCTATTCAACTATTTGTGTATCAAGTTTGAGAAGACAAAGCTGAAAGCCTAGCCTAGAAGCATATCATCTAGCCTTTTCTGTGTGTACGCCTGGATTTTCAATAACCTACTGAAGAAGAGGCTTGTCGGAATATGGCATTCAAAAAATAAAAAAGCTTTCCAAAGCCGAATGAGGATTCTCTCAGGGCACATCTATCAAGAGAGCAAACACCACAGGCCCCAGCCGTTGCCCTCCTGCTCCCTCCCCTCTCACAGTTTAGGAGGAGCCCTTTCCATTCATGCCAATGCTCACAGCAAGGGGTGGGAGTGAGTGGGCTGCTTTTGACTGGTTGGGGCTTGTTTCCACCAGTTCTTAGATCTAGAGGTAAATGTGGGCTATTGAGAAAAGTAGGAAAGGCAGGGGTATCTCTGAAGCTTGGCCCTCTTTCTGGAACAGGGTGAGCCATGCTTCAAATGGGGGCCTTTGGGGAACTCTGAGGCTGCCTTCAGGGACATTTCCTTTCACTGCTTCTGATTTCTTTCTTCCCCCTCCAGCATCTGCAAAATTCCTTTCCTGGCAAGCCGTGTTGGACCAGCCACCTCCCCCTTGCAGGGCCCTTACCCAGCACCATGCAGTTGCAGATGTTTTCAGCGGCCTGTCCTCCACACAGCACCCTGAGATGCTACCCCAGAATTGGATGTCATTCCACAGCCTGCCCAGGTAAGGTGGAGTCTCAGGTGGGGCTCTGGGAGATCAGCTTTGCCCTCATAATGATCCGCTGTCACTTCTCCTTCCCGAATGTAATCGTGGTGGCCCCATCGACTGGCATTGCCTGGTCAAATTCCACACCCTGACTTGAGTCTGGCTCAGGTGTCCTGTTTTCTGTGGCTCATGCTCGGTGCCTAGTGGAGGGGGTTTTGGTTCTAGGGCTTCAGGGTTTTCACGGGATCCGAGAAAGGCCGCTGAGGGCACAAGTGACACTAGTATACAATCATGTGTCGCTTAACGATGGGGAGAGGTTCTGAGGAATGTGTTAGGTGATTGCATGGCTGTGTGAGCATCATGGAGTGAGCTTACACAAACCTCGATGATGACAGCCTATACACACCGAGGCTGTATGGGACAGCCTCTTGCTCCTGGGCCACAACCCTGTACAGCATGGGCTGTGCTGAATACTGCAGGCAGTTGTAACAGCAAAGGCAAGTGTTTGTGTGTCTAAACAGAGGAAAGGCACAGTAAAGATACTATAATCTTATGGGACCACCGTTGTCTGTCGTGGATGGAAAGGTCGTTATGTAGTGCGTGACTCTCCATCCAAATCTCAGGTCTGCATGGGGCTGGGAGAGTCCCCAGAACCTGCCTGGACTTGCAAGGCTCATGAAAGGGGGCTGCTGGGAAGGGGTCGGCCCTTGGGCACCATGAGGTCGCTGCAGGATAATGTGAGTGCAGGATCCAAGTAGTGGGCAAGTCCATAAATAAAATGATTGTGACTCAGCTCTCGGCCGGCCTCGGCTCTGTCTGAACACCTCCTCTAGTGAAACTCACACACACTGGCGCGTCGTCTCACGACAGGGACATGTTCCGAGGAATATGTCATTAGGTGGTTTCGCCATTGTGGGAACCCCGCAGTGTCCTCCCGCACGCCCAGATGGCAGAGCCCACCGCGCCTGCGCCACGTGGCACCGCCTGTTGCTCGCGGGCGGCACAGCAGGTGACAGCACTGAACACTGTAGGCCCCTGTAACACAGTGGTGAGTGCGCGCTTACGCAGACATCCACACGCTGAAAGCCCACAGTAAAAGTACAGCTTCTAAAGCAGATGATCTTGACTGAGGTTATCAGCGATGCCAACAGCAGCAAGGCGGAGAGGCAGCAGGCTGGCTGGGGAGCGGCTGGGCCTGGCCTCCTGGCACCCCGGGTGGGAAGGGAACGGGGCTTTGCTCGGGAATTGAGCTTTTGCTTAGTCGAGCAATGACGCGCTCCAAGCTCACATCGTTGCCTGTGTCTCCATCTTCCCATCCGTTAAGATGTACGAGGGTTCAAAACGTTCCTGGAAAAATGGAATTGATAAAATAAAAAAACGTAAACTTCTCAACATAAGCTCCATCAAGGTCCAGACACTTTTGTAAATGATGGCATCAGCCATTTGTTCCATCACTACAAACTGAGGGACCTGGGAACTTAGCCACGTCACTGCAGCCTTCTTTACATCATTAACTGAACAAAAATGGGTGCCCTTTGCAGATTTTTTAGGATTAGGAAAGAGAAAGAAGTCAGAAGGAGCCGCATCAGGACCGAAGGTGGAGGCCTGATGATTGCCCACCAAACTCGCACAAAACTGCCCGTGTGACGAGAGGCATGAGCAGGAACGTCGCCGTGGTGGGGAAGGGCTCTCCGCTGAAGCTTTCCCGGGTGTTTTTCTGCCAAAGCTTCAGCTGACTTTCTCCAGACACTCCCGTGATACGCAGATGTTGTCGTTCTTTGACCCTCTGGAAAGCCAGCAAGCAAAATGCTTTGAGATCCCCAGAACTCCTGCCGTGGCCTCTGTTCCTGTGCAGTCTGCCCTGGCTGGGACGGACCCTCCCGCCTCTCGGCAGCCACTGCTTCGATCGTGCTGTCTCCAGGGTCGTGCTGGCGAAGCCGTGTTTCATCTCCTGTTACAGTTCTTGGAAGAAATGCTCAGGATCCGGATCCCATTCGTCTCGAGTTTCCACTGGAAGCTCTGGTCTTGTCTGCAGCCGATCTGGGCGCAGTAGTGTCAGCATCCGTCCAGCGGAGTTTGCTCACCTTGAATTTCTCAGTCAGAATTGCTAAGCTGAACACTTGAGATGTGCATGGTGTTTGTGCTATTAATCACCAGTCCTCTTCAATTAGGGCAGGAGCAAGATGAACGTTTTCCTTGACAATTGATTTGGAGGGTCTGCTGCTGCCGGCTTCAACTTCAACATCATCGCGTCTTCTTAAAACAAATTCTCTATTTGTAAACTGCCGAATCCTTTGGGGCACTGTCCCTGCAAACTTCTCGTGAGGCACCAATGATTTCACCATTCTGCCACTCAAGCGACTGTTCTTGTTTCAATTTTACCAGAATTCACATTGCTCTGACAGGGGCTCTTTTCAAACTGATGTCTTGTCTTTAGTGCCTCAAACTAGATCCTGCTCAGACATGTTATAATAAGGTAGTATGAGTTTATTTTGGTGTAAATAAACCTTTAAAATCCATGCATATCTTTTTCATAATACATATTTTCCATTAACTTTTTGAAGTCTCTTCTGTGCATTTTTCTTTTAAACAATATTGCAGGAGGCATTGGGATTGCAAGCCGCCCAGTGTGCGCATAGGGAAGCAAGACAGGCTGTTTTCTCAGGACACTGCAGACAGCTCTGCCATGTGACATCTCCCTTCATATCAACACCGGGACTCCATTTTATTCTAGAAAAGCTGTCCAGGAAGCTTCTACATTTGTATCTCTGGCATCACAAAGCTGCACATGGATTTTGAGCACATCGTGAGGTGGTGCCCCAGGCTCTCTGCATAACTGCTGCTGCGCCTTCTTACAGGTCTAGGCTAGACCACACCCACCCTGGTCAAAGGTGTCAAGGAGACATGAGGAGGTGTAGGTTTTCTACGGGCGTCTGGGTGATGGCATTCTGTCTGCACCCCCCACCCCACATCACAGGCCCCTGCTGTAGTTGAGGATTGCCTGCTACCTGCCCAGGAACAGCCCCAACCCCCATTCTAGAAGCAAAGAGGCCAACTGCTGGCGTTTCCAGCCTCCCTTGCAGCTAGAGGAGGGCATGTGACTTGGCAGGGCCAATCAGGCACGTCTCCCGAGTTAAAAGCTGGTGCCCCAGAGTCAAGTGGGCTGCAGAGAAGCACCTCTGGAGAGGCCTTGGCAGCAGGCAGGTCCACTTGGGGAGGCAGCGCCAGGTGTGTGTCCAGGGCTGGTCCAGCGTCCACTACCAGGGCATGGACAGCACCTGCTGCTGTGTCATTTCCACTGGTCCAGTCTTGCCGCCTGACCTCGGCTGTTCTGTGTAGCCCCCACACCTGGTTCTCAAGATTCTCAAAGCTGCCCGACATCTTTCTCAATCATTCTTCTTGGCTTACATTAACCTGAGCTTGTTTGTAAGTACCCCAAGATCTGGTTGCCCAGTTAAGACGGTGACTCTTAGACGGGGCACCAAGCGTCACCAGCTGACACGCATGCCCAGTGGCTTTGACGGGGGCTGAGCAGAGTGAGAGGGCAAGTGGACGCTTCTTTGTGGCTACTTGCTGGGCCCTGGGGCAGGGCTGGGCGTCAGGGACAGAATAACGGACGTGAGAGAAGTTGCATATCCAGTCAACCTGGGCAGTGAGGAGACAGTGATGAGGAGGGAGTGAGACAGTGAGGATGGAGGGAAGGGACACAGCAGGAGGAAAGTTCTCAAAGAGGGGAGAGGGCACCGGGCCCTACAGCCAGGAGCCTGGGCGCAGGACGCCCATGGCGGAGGTGGGGTGGGAGGAAGGGTGAGACTGCCCCCTTCAGAGCGCTTCCACTGGCTTTATCTTATTGGCCAGCTTAGCAGCCATTCCGTCCATCAGTGGCGCCATGAAAAGCTCTCAGTAGCCTCCTCATCCCCCCATTCAGAGTAAGACAGCACCCTGCTCCTCTGCAGCCATGTCCCTGCGGCAGGACACACAGCAGCTGTGCTCCTGTGGAGTGGCTCCAAGTAAGCACCTTCTGCTCGAGGATAACTTGATTCCTAATCGAAGCCCCATCCTGCGGAGCACTCACTTCCTGGGAAGGCTGGTGCTTTGAGGAACACTCTCCCTCCCCTCCCCGCTGCCTCGACCCTACCCGTGCATGGTTCTCCAGGCGGAACATCGTCCTGTCCTCTTGCCTTGCTTCCCTGGCTGTGGATGCAACACTGCAGAGACAAAGCACTCAGACTGGAAAAAACCGTCCAGCCAAATTCAGAGTCTTTTATCAGGGCTTGAATCTGTTCCCCACCCTGCCCGCCCCTTCCATGCAGCCCACACGGTGACTTGCAGGTTCCCGCCACAACACCAAGAACATTCTCAAATAACTTCTGGAACAGGATCAAGATGGGGCAATTAAAAAAAAAAAAGAGGTCTCTGTTCAGTGAGTTGAAACTTAGATTCCCAAAATAAATAAAATTAAGTGGGCACCTCAATGAACAAAGGAAAACATGTTTAGAATCACTGCAGTGAAGGGTTCCAATGGATTTTTTTTTCCCTAAAGGTGAAAATTGTTCATTTAACATTTAGTCTTATAAAGAAGTATTAAAAAAAAGAAATTTCTGAGACAGGGTCCCGCTCTGTCGTGTAGGCTAGAGTGCAATGGTGCAATCATAGCTCAATGCAGCCCCCAACTCCTGGGCTCAAGAGACCCCCCTGCCTCAGCCTCCCGAGTAGCTGGGACTACAGGTACACACTTCCACACCTGGCTAATTTAAAAAATATATTTTGTAGAGACAGGGTCTCTCTATGTTGCTCAGGTGGTCTCAAACTCCTGGCCTCAAGTGATCCTCCTGCCTTGGCCTCCCAGAGTGCTGGGATTATAGGTGTGAACCACTGTGTCTGACCAACAGTTAGTCTAAAGTTGCCAATTCAAGACCTGAACTTGGGATTTGGACCCTTCAGGAGCCTGAGTCATCTGCGAAGGCCACAGATACTCTTGGATATTTCCCAGGCAATTATCCACAGAAGCCTTGAACTCAGAGGGGGCCCTGACCTCTGCTTTGCCCAGAGCAGACCAAGCAGCACGAGAGGGACACAGCAGTGTTTGGGACTCACCTTCACAGTGAAATCTTGGACTAAGACTAAGCCCGTCTCCTTCATGGAACAGGGACAGCCATCTCCACCAAGTAACTGCATCATGTAATACTCACCGATTAACTCAGGTGGCATCAATGGAAACACACGGCAGAGCCCGGCAGGGAAAACGTCAGCTCGTGTTTGCCACATGTTAGTTTGCACTGAGCAGAAGTAACATCGGATGTCACCCTGTCCTGTAACTGTTAAGTTCTTCAAATTACTCAGGGCTAGTCCTTGAATCCAAACTCCCAGCAAACCAACCTGCTGATGAAAGTTCACTTGCGTTGCGTTTTAAAAACAGCCAGGCTGCAATACAAGAATGAAAAGGAAACCCAGCTTTCAGAACAGCTGCGGCGACGGCCACGGGGCCGTGTTGGGGCCCCTCGCCCCGTTAGCAGAGCCACCACGGAAGGAGGCACAGCAGGAAGGAGGCACACCCACCACGTTCTCTAGTATCAAAATAAAGCAATTTATTCAAGACACGGAATATGATCTGTTGATTCTCTCTTGAAACAAATGAGCTACAACACACAAGGTGATTTTCTTTTTCCCAAAGAGCGTGAGGGTGAGCACGAGTGGAGGGGAGACCGCAACGGGGTCGATGTCGTTTGAACAGAATCTGGAAAACGCTGACAGAGACCACGTCTGGCTGTACGTCTGACACAGACAATAAAAACCGCAGAAGCCAGAATTCAAAACTTCAGCGAGTGGCGGAAGGTACATTTCTGCATCGGACAAGAAACACGATTAAAACAAAAAAAAGGTGGGACCAAAGGTTAAAAGAGAAAAACAATGAGGAACGAAGCAGAACCTAACATTTGACAAAGTGCACTTCACTTGGCTCCAGGATCTAGTTCTAGAAAGACAGAACAAAGTCCGGCCCTACGGGGTCGTGGGGTCAGAGGGCTGCGCCCCGTCACGTCCGGCCGTCTGGCCCCCGGGCAGCAGCCCTTTCCCAGGTGTGTGCCGCATGCAGCTCTCGGCCACTTCAAAGCCGACCGGAGACTGCGGCAAGGACAGTCGCGTTACGCCTGCTTTCCAGGTTAAGTTTGGTCACTAACACTCAAGCTCTCCTTGCCAATTTTTAAGGTGAACGTTGAACAAAAACATTCCAGACAGGCCACCCCCTTGGTGACAAAGATGAGTCAGCCAACGTTCTGGCAGCTGCGAGGGTGGAGGAGGGTGTGTAGATGCTGGACGCTCTGGGATCGGCTTTTGCCGAGTGCGGGTGGCTTTGAGGGGCGCTGGCTGCGTTGTCACTCGGCCCCCCTTGCGGCCCGGTGGCAGGTGGGAAGGCGGGATGCAGACCGTCTCCCTTCGTCTTTCTGAGGGTCCCTCCTGGGCACAGGGATTGAGCCCGGGGTCCAAAGTCTCCCAGCCCCAGGCACCGACCTGACAGTTCCGACGTGGCTCACATTGCAAACGCTAAAGCCAACACTCCGGGGAGACCCTGGCGACCGACACTCGTGCGCAGATTGTCTGGTGAACCCTCACGGTGCATGTGACGACCAGCACCATCCCGCAGTGTCCTGGTTGGTGACACACGAGCCGTGCCCCCCAAAATGGGCTGACCTCTGAGAGCTGACACTCAGTAGAGACGAATGCACTTTTATTTGGGGAGGGGTAAAGATGGTATTCACCTGGGACCCCATAAACTGTACCCCCCAAACCTACTGAGTCCTCGGGGCAGGAAGTTGTCAACTCCTCCGGGGATGCCTGCTATCCTCACAGGTGGGCACGGCAACGCCATGTGACTTTGGCTTTCTTTGCTAAGTGTTTGGGAAACAGCCTGAATAAAATACTCATCTCGGAAACAGAGCAGCTTTTTGGTCTTTTGGGGCTGGAAGAATTCACATACCCAAGTGGAGGCCAATGGGTTATCTAAGAACGATCAACGCACCCTGGCTTTTGTAGCTGGTCCCGGCACACTCCTAGTCCCGCAGGAAGCCCTGGCCCTTCCCCGACGGCTGGTTTTCAGCTCTGTGGATGGATGCCACCCTCTGATAACACCCTGTTTTGCCGCCAGAACACACACCGACTGAACCCTACCCACTGCCCGCCGACTCAGCAGCCCCCACGCGCCTGGCCAACCTCCCGGCCCCTCCTCGGCCCGCAGGACAGCCCACGGGAGAAGACAGCCTGTCTTTGGACTGTTCCCTGGTTGCTAATTTAAAAAAAATAAGTCAGTGTGGGGTTATGACGAGAGTACAAAGGTCACCTGATCCAATGAAAGGAAGCTCTTCTAGGAACACAAAACCTTGTTTAATTTTTTTCAAAAACAGTAAAAAGATTCATTATTTAGAAAAAAGAATCTTTCTCCTAGTCTCTTGTGAGAGAAAGAAATTATAAACACGGCAGAAATTTTTAGTGACGTTCTAGCTACGGAATTCACCTTCAGGACTGCAAAATCTTCCTTCCTCGCTCATTTTTGTCATCATTAGACCAAGTGCCATGACATGCTGGGGCCTTTACGTGGGACGCGCAAGGACTGGCCGAGCATGCTCTCGGTGGAGCGACCACGGTGGCTGCCCTGCTGTGGACGAGGCGTGGCTGGCGGGTGGAACCGGCGAGCTGTCGGCTTAGATGGTTCTCCAAGACCTTCTGCTTGGGGAGATGCATCCTCGTGGTGCGAACGCACAGTGTTGTCACTGCCGTCCTGCCGGCTGCCACGGCAAACACACACCGTTCTTCCCACCCCAGGGGCTGGGGTGGTCCTCCCTGGCTGTGGGACGGGCACGCTGTCACCCAGGGCCACCTCCACCCAGCGCTTTCCAGACCACCTTTCACAAAGCTGAGGGGGGAGGGAAAAGCTTCCGTAGACCCTACCTGTGTCTTCTTAAATTCTTTTTAAAATACGAATCACACAAAGCTCTCTCTGTCTGATGGCCATTTTAGGATTTTAAAATTGTTTTAACATAAAAATATTTTTTTTTTTCCAAAAATACTCCAGGCTCTTTCTCTTATAAGTCATTTTTTTTTCTCCAGTAAAAAGTTCCCTGGCCCTGCCTTCTTACATAAAGCACTTATTATGCACCCAAAGTGCCCTTGAGACCTCAGATCTGAAGCAACTATGTGAAAGGGGGAGGGAGGGAGGGAGGGCACGCAGGGGGCGGTGGGGCGGGAGGGTGGAGCTGGGGGAAGCTGTCCCCCAGAGATTTTGTCGTCTGTCCCTGTGGCTGTGCCTACGGAGGGTGCACGGGAAAGCCAGACCTCACCAGACAAAGGGGAGAGGCGGTGTGCGACGGAGGGAAGGCGCGACAGACCCAAAACAGTTTCCATCTCAGACCGCAGGACCACCCCCCCCCCCCCGCAACAGATTTCCAGCTGACGGAAAAACCACCCAACAAAGAAGATTCTAGAAAATAGAAAGCGTTGGGATTACAAAGCTGCGCGTTTCATCGGTACAAACTGGTCTCTGAACATCCTCTGCGAGAGCAACTGTAGTGTCCAAATTGTCAGGGGAAACAAAGCAAAACAAAAAAACGCCACAGCAAGGAGGAGGTTTTTTTTCTGTCGTTCTTCCCCTTTCGGTAGGTTTATCACAGCGTTTTTCTTTTCTTTTTTTTTTTTTTTTAGCACAGCTTTTAAAAATTGTTTTCTGTTCTGTTCAGCCCTCACAGAGCCTGTTGCAGATGGAAACCAAACTGGGCGCATCCAGCCGGTGGCTCCGTGTTCCCCAGGCTGCATGTCCCCGGTGGGAACCGTCCCTTCCCCCCTTGATATGACACTGTGTTTGCTTTTTCTTTTGTTTGCTTTTTTTTTTTTAACTTCTCGATGAAGATTACAAAGAAGATACAGACTCCTGTGGCCAGGGATGAGCTGATTTCGGAGCACACGCTAACACAAAAGTCAGTTCGGACAGTGCGGGGGCTGGCGGAATTGGTCTGAGAGTGCTGCAACCTCACACAGTCCTTGCTGGTCCATTAGACTTCCTTTTCTCTTTTTTCTGTAACGTTTTGTGGTCACTTCCGCAGATCTAAAACACACACCTGGAAGGAAAGACAAAGCGCCTGTTACCCTGAGAGCCCACACCAAGACGCCTTGAGAGCGGGCTGGGCTGGCTGGCGTCTGCGTGGCTCATGGACAAACGCCGGCAAACCACACGAGGGAGGCCAGCTCACGGAGGGGGTTGGGACCTGAGCGGCAGTGACCACGGGCCAGAGTCACAGGCCAGATGCCCACGACGGTGACACAGATGGCAATGTGAGCCTAAGCACTGGACTTTGAGAACATTTGGGGGCCCCACTGCCACTGGCTGGCCAGAAGGCCCTTGGCCTTAGAGATCAGGGCAACCCTAAGTCCAGGGGCAAATCGGAAATGTAGACGACCCACGGGGCCCAGCAGGCTGGCAGAACGGGAGGCCACGTCTTGCACCAGCGAGACACGGTCTGTGGGCTCAAATGTGGGTGTGAGGGGAGGAAGCCTCTCTGTGTCGGCACCGGTGACACCGGGGGCCACACACTCCTGGCTGTGGGGGCCCATCCTGGGCACGGGAGGAGGCTGCGCAGCGTCCCCGGGTTCACTCATGAGACGCCAGGAGCCCCAGCCCTGACCACACTACAGTCACGCGCCGCACAACGACGTCTCCGTGGGTGATGCACCGCACAGACGGCGGCGGCTCCCGCGTTCTAACCTGCGTTTTCCCGAGCCTTTCCTGTGTGTGGGCGCGTTCCTGTGCACACAGGCTTGCTGTGCGACGCCGCCTGCAGGCTCAGGGCAGCCGCGGGCCCTGCGACTGTGGCCCAGGCGACAGGCCCGCCCAGGCGTGCAGGAGGCGTGCAGGGGGCGTGCCCTCCCAGTTTGCGCCAGTGCGTGCCAGGATGTCACTCAAGGGCGGCGTCACCGAATGGTGCGTTGCTCAGACTGCAGCCTCGTCGTTAAGCGACGCGTGACTGCAGTGACCATCCCAAGTACCTCCAGACATGGTTTAATGTCCTCAGAGGGGGCGAATGGCCGGGGTTGAGAACCACTGACTTAACCAAGAAATGCTGACTAGAATGACATTCCGCAAGGGACAAGGAGAAGGCCACTCCCAGATGAGGTGCCAGCCCAGGCGGCATCCAGCCTGGAAGTTTCCTTCCCACATGGCACGCTGGCCGAGTCCCTTCTGCGTGCCAGGGCCCCCCAGGACACAGACACCACACGCGCCCCGGGAACCCAGCGCGGGGCCACTGTCCCCGCCCGCACCCCACCGTGCCCCCCGGCAAACCAGCGGTGCTGCTTACAGAGCCATCAGACGCGCTGGCACCCACTTTGTCACCTCGGGCATTCCAGCACACCTCGAAGATGCCACCGGTGCCTCGGTAGCTGTGGACGAGACTCCCACTCTGCAAAGCAAGGCAGTCGTCACTTACACGGTACCCCTCTCGCCCCACTGCTGCCACGGGGTCCCCCGTAAGCCTCTGGCCTAGCTCATCCTGCCGTTTCCTGGAGGACCCGAACGAACACAACAGCCCCCTCGCCCTGTAGCAATGAAAACGGCTATCTGATGACTAATTATTGATTAAATGTATCAGTATGTCACGAAGTTCAAACCCAAACACTTTTTGGACAATTAGCTTGAAAGAGCAAAGGCATAACGCACGTGTAACAGAAAACACTGCAGACCATCGGCTTCTGGTTTAAAACAGCACTAATGTGACAAGTGTAAGAGGAGGGAAGGAGAGGCGTTGGGAGCACCCGATAAACCTTCACTTGGGATCCTCCACTAAGGGTGACGGGCAAGGAAATCGGAAGGTCGAGACCAGGAGAGTTCTCACGGAACCTTGGCTCAAATGGACCCTTCAAAGGGTGGTGTTCTGTGGACCGGGAGAGACAGAGTCAACAGTAGTCCATATTTTATTTTCGTATTTAGAGAAAGATGAAAAAAATTTTCGGATTTATAAAAAAGGGTTGAAATGATTCAATGAGTTCTTGATGGTAGGCAGTATCTACTTGATACGGCACTCTTTTTTTTTTAGAGATGGAGTCTTGCTGTTGCCCAGGCTGGGATGCACTGGTGCAATCACTGCAGCCTCAAATTGCTGGGCTCCAACTACCCTCCTGCCTCAGCCTCCTGAGCAGCTGGGACTGCAGGTGTGCTATCACACCTGCCTAATTTTTATATTTTTGTAGAGACGGGGTCTCACTATGTTGCACAGGCTAGTCTCAAACTCCTGGGCTCCAGGGATCCTCCCTACTGGGCCTTCCACAGTGCTGGGGTTAGAGGTGTGAGCTACCATGTCCAGCCTGATCATGTCATTTTTCGATGACACCACTTCACAAATCCCTCCGTCACTATTTGTAGCAAGCACTCCATGAGTAGAGACCCTTGCACATTGGCCCTGAGATGCATGTTTCCCGGAAGGCCCATCTAGGGCTGTGGTGCTGGGCCTGGCATCAGGCTGGTTCTACATAGGGTCCACCATTTCCTTCCCTCCCCTGACAGGACATCGTTCACGTGAGGCACATTCTTGGGAAGCCCGTGATCTGAGTGGACCCCTTGCCAGTGCACATGGCTCCCCCTCCTCCTGCCACAAGGGGGCATGAACCAGAGAGTGCAAATCCACCTCAATGTCAATGAAGCCAAAAGGATTTGAGACAGTGGATCAGATTAAAGGGGGGGGGGGCATCTGATCCATCCTGGGACCCAACCAACCGGATCCTTGATTATGATCCGTGGCCCCCACCATCGCCCCATTTCTCTTTTCCATTAGAATGAGAATGAAGAGCCAGCTGCCCCACGCAGCCCTGCACACGGCACAGCACTAGTTCCTGCCCACTTCTACCCTTTCTATTCGGGATGCTCCTGTCCCCAGGTATGGCCACAGGTACCCACAGTAGTCACATGTACTCAGATCCCGTCTCCTTTGAGTCCTTGGGTAAGAGGACAACCCAGTATTGACACACCCTGTGCTACTAAGACATAAAACATTTCCATTTAGAGAGTCTCAGGGTGTGACAACAGCAAACACACACCTTTTGGCATTCCCCGGTTGCTCCCCGGCGGGCTGCAGGAGCCGCTGTGGGTCAGAGGCGGCAGGGCTGGCCTGGCCCGGGGAGCCTGGATGGAAAGGTGCTGCCCCCACCCCCAGCCTTGGCACCCGGAGGGCAGCACTTGCAGCGATGGGAGAACTGGCTCCCTCGGCCCCCAGATGCCATGGCGGCCAAGAGGAAGACCAAGCGGTGGCAGGTCTCGCGCCACAGACTCAGAAAAAGTAAACAGAATGTGGCGGCTCCTGCTCCAAGGAAGAATATTTTGCAAGATGACGAGCTTGGAGCTTGGGCTCTGAGTCACACGGCCAGGAGCCCTGTGGACCCCAGAAGCTGACACCTTCCCGGGGCAGGGCGGCTGCCCGAGGTGTCTCGCAGGGGACTATGCTGAAACCCACGGGTGCCAGGAGGACAGTGCTTGCAGGAGGTGCTCTAGCTGTCCTTGGGCACAGTCCGACCTGGCCCCTGGAAGCGTGACTGCTCGCGCACTGCTTGGGCAAGGGTCCACCGCAGGGCCAGGCGGTTACCTGAGTGTTCCAGATGTGGACACACTTGTCGAAGGAGCCGCTGGCCAGGTACTTCCCATCGGGGCTAAAAGCTACACTGTAGACGGGCTCCTGATGTTTGGTCAGCGTGTGGATGCAGACGCCTCGCTCGACGTCCCACAGCCGGACCGTAGAATCGAACGAAGCGCTGGGAGGACGGGAGAGAAAACACAACCGCGTCAATGTGCCGGTGTTTAAATGTCTCCGCAGTACGTATTGGACCTAGGAGGGGTTGACTTTCTCAGTGTTTACATTTCGAAAGACAATGAACTAGTGAGCCTTTTCTCTTCCTTTTTTTTGAAACAGGGTCCTGCTCTGTCACCCTGGCTAGAGTGCAGTGGCGTCAGCCTAGCTCACAGCAACCTCAAACTCCTGGGCTCAAGCAATCCTCCTGCCTCAGCCTCCCGAGTAGCTGGGACTACAGGCATGCGCCACCATGCCTGGCTAATTTTTTTTACATATTTTTAGTTTTCCATATAATTTCTTTGTATTTTTAGTAGAGATGGCGTCTTGCTCTTGCTCAGGCTGGTCTCGAACTCCTGACCTCAAGCGATCCTCCCACCTCGGCCTCCCGGAGTCCTAGGATTACAGGCGTGAGCCACCATGCCCGGCCTCTTTTTAAAAACTATTTGTAATTAATTAATTTTTTTAGAGACAGGATCTCACTCTGTTGCCCAGGCTGGTGTGCAGTGGTGTGATCATAGCTCACCACAGCCTCCAACTCCTGGGCTTAGCAATCCTCCTGCCTCAACCTCCTGAGCAGCTGGCATTATAGGTACTCGCCACGATGCCCGGCTAATTGTATTTTTTGTAGAGGTGGGGTCTCGCTACGTTGCCCAGGCTGGTCTCTAACACCTGGCCTCAAGTGATCCTCCCGCCTGGGCCTCCCAATAGTGCTGGGATTGTAGGCGGGAGCCACTGTGCCGGCCTTGTTATCTGGCTTGTTTTCCCTCAGCAGGGCCCCGCTAGGCACTGGTATGTGCCTTCTATACTTGCTAAAAGGATAATTTGTGCTCCCTGCTGGGTACCACATGACACAAAAGTACCTTCCAAATCATCAAAAAATGATTATAGCGTGTAGTACTACATCATGACAACTTAAGTGGATTTTAGGACTTGAAATACAAGAGTTACGGCCTCTGTGTTCTTTGTTCCTTGGTTCAGCCACTCAGTTGATGCAGGAATTACGTCATCTTTTCCAAGAGACAGACGTGGGTCCAGCACTGCCCACAACAGAAGCCCTCCCTGCCCGGCTGGGGCATGCAGGGGTGGGTGCTTCCTCCTCTACAGCAGAACCGTGCCCACCATTCGCTGCTCCCCACCACCCTCCTCTCTGAGCTACGCAGAATCAAGTCCCCGCTGCTGCCTGGTCACCAAACATTCCTCGTCTTCTCTAGGCCAGAGAACATCCATGTCTCATGGACCCAAACCCCTTGGATCCACATCACGGATTCCAGACCCCGCCATGGTGGCGTCCAGCCCTACAGTCTCTTCCTCTGGCATGTGACTGCCTGGCCACTCCACCCCACTCCCCACATTGGTGTCGTGGGGGATTCACGGTATACATGGTCAGGTCAGATCTGGCGAGGGTCCAGGAATCTTTTATCATCACTTGAAATGCCCAACACAGCCATCTCTGGCTTAAGCCAAGTAAACCAAGCCCAAGGTCCAAGCTGAACTCTTCCCATTTCCTTTCTGTGTCTGAACAAAAAGCTTCACCAAAGCCAAGTGCTCGAAGCCTGGACATAGAGCACATCTCTCATACCAGCCTCACGGTCAAAACGATCCTTACTGCAAAGTCAAGCGTCACTTGATAATTCTATCTCGGCCCCTTCAAAGTGAGCTGCCACCTCGTTTAGCTTGGAAGGACCTTAACATACCGGCACCACACTTTGGCAAAATTTCCTGACCCCTCCGTGTGCGAGTGACTTTTACTGGCTGTGTGGCTAACTCGGCCGTGGCGAGCAAGGCCGCTCGAGACCCCGAGCCCGGGCTGTGCAGCCGCCGTCCCCTCACCTCGCCAGCATGATGTTGGAGTTTGGGCTGCTGGTGGCTGGCCCGGTGGGGCTCCACTTGATGGTGTAGATCTCCTTGCTGTGGGCTTGAAGGTCGTGGACACACGTGTCCTGCTTCATACTCCAGATCTAGGGAACACATTGGGAACAGTATGAGCAAATGCTGCTCCTCCCCCGGGGACAATTCCGTGTCGTTCAGTAGGGGACTGGCCCATTTGCTGCAGGAGGCCTGGGGGGCGCCGGGTGGGGAGCAAGGCCACGGGAGGCTAGGACATCTCAGCAGGACCCTGGCTGATAAACAGGACCTCCTAGAACGACAGCGAAAGGGAATGTGCCCAATAACATACAACCCCCAAAGAAACCAGGGCTGTCGGGGAGCAAAGAGCCTGCCCCTCTAGACATCACCTTCAATGTCATGTCATCTGAGCAGGACGCCAGCAGCATTCCCGAGGGATCCCACTTAATGGCGTTGACCTCGTTCTGCAAGAGACCACAGGGTTTGAAACAGACATCAGGGCTGGCCGAGGTGCCGCCGCCTTCCACCAGGGGGCAGGAGCGTGCTGCCCGGGCCGGGCCTCTCTGGCTGTGCCCTGGATGTCAGCACAATGCAGGAGCCCTTGCATTTTTCTTTTCTCACTTGGCCTTTTGCATTTATATACAAGCACAGCCACGCACCACACGTAACCAGCCACCCCCATCCATGTTTCTCTAAGAAGAAAAAAAAAAAAAAAAAAAAAAAATCCCTACCAGGAGGAAGCCAAACGAAGAGAATTCACATACAATAAAACATAGCAAATAAAATCAATAGTTATTTTTTAAAAGTGGGAAAAAATTTTAAAAGTGAAAAAAAAAATGGACTTTGAGAATCGCTTTCCTATGCATCTTTCATATGACAGCTACTCGCTCTGTCTCCGTGGCTGCAAGGCGCTTCTTTCTTGGCGAGGGCCGGGGAGGGGGTGATTGCAGGGGTGAAGCTCCGTGCTCTGTGCGGTTCCACGCAGGGCAAGGGCTGGCCCGGGCGGAAGACGGTGCAAGCCACGTGCACAAATGCACACAGGCAGACACAGACGTGCGAGGGAGTCAGACGCAAGTGATGAGCGTCAGGAACACACACAGGAGAGGCCAAACCCCCGCCGGGGACTCGCCATCCAGCCCAAACAGCCAAGAGAAGGGGACACACCGGAGACACATGCAAACAGGAACCACCATGGCAAGGTCTTGCGGTGGGGCAGGGTGCACCAGCGAGGCGCTCCCCGGGGGCTGTCTGTAGGGCCCCACCTGCCCAGCACAGCCCCACTATGCGATGCCTGTTGCCCTGGCGTAACAATTAATTAATGTCACACTCATGATTAATCGCCTAAGCAATTTCACACTCCTAAGTGCTCTGGTTTGGATGATAAATTACCCGATCACGCTGCTTTCCGAGGACACTGAGTTATGAAGGGTGTGAAGCGGGGAAGTGACAAGGCCACATGTGTTTGCCATGCGGCTCGGGTGGCGCATGGCCCCGGACAGGGAGGAAGGAAGCCCGAGTGCAAGGAGCAGCCTGCGGTGCAAGCCAGGGCAGGGCGCAGGGGGCAGATTGGAGAAGGGTGTGTGTGAGAGCGTGTGCCTGCGTGTGCCAGAGCAGGTCGGGGTGGGGGGGGGCTCTGGCCACAGCTGCTGAGAGGACCCACAGGCAGGTCTCATAGGGAATGTGGAGCCAGTCACCATGCCAGTCCCCAGCTGAGCCCAGCTTCAATCCTCCAGAAAGGAACAAATTCCCTCCTGGGAATGGACCCCCAGCCCCAATCCAAGTGAGGATTTCTAGGCAGCATGCAGAATGGGCTCGTAGATGTCCACTCCAGCGTATTTGGCTGGAGCTTTGCTCAGAACGATTAGGCACAGTGAGACCCCCTTAAAGCCAAGGGTGTGCCGGGGGCACTGTCCTAAGCAGGGAAGCTGGAAACCACGGGACTGTGGGCAGCCCTGGTAAAAGGTTGTGGATTGTCTAGGGTTACAGGGGAAACACGCTGAGACCAGAAAAACAAAGACAGGGTCATTTATAGGCAGGAGATGTTAACAGGACGATGGACGCCCGTGCTGTAATAGCACCTCCTTTGGAAGCAGGGACCCCGGGCCAGGGGCGGGGCGAGGTGCACACTGGGGAGAAGAGCAGGCAGGACGAGGGAATTCCCATCAGTTAGAGGCACGATGGCAGCTCTCTGGGGACTCTGATCACCCCCCACTGCTTTAACAGGGGCCCTAAACACAGAACGATGCTCTGGGTGCTGGACAGAAAACAGCAAGCAGCCCCGGGCCTGCTCCTGATTCACTCTCCGTTTCTGCGGGAGGCAGCTGCCAGGCCACGGCCAGCCCGGTGTGGGGCTTCACCTGGGGCCCAGGGGCCCAGAGGGCGGCAGGGGGCCTGGGACGACGGGGAGGACCCTGTGCCAGGCCGAGGGGTGCTGTGAGTATAAGGTGGGGCGTGTTCCTGGCAGGGCTTAGCGCGGGTGAGGGGCTCAGGCACACAGGTCTCAGGGGCCCGAGCACAGAGGACTTTGGATACCAGAGAGACCTGGGGACAGACGGGAAGAGTCTCACGTGCCATGCTAAGGAATTGAAACCAGCTGCCGCTCACACTGTTGCACCCGGTGTATAAGGTGGCACTTTTCAGCCTCTGGTTGTGTCTGTGATTTTCTCTTATCATCGACTTCAGCGTCTGCTGGGCACACTCCTAGGTGTTAGGTGTGGTTCTCTCCATACTTACTCTGCTTGGGATGTGATGAACTTCTTGGATTAAATGTTGACGTTTTATACCAAATTTTAGAAAACTTGGCCATTACTGCTTCACATAACTTTTCTGTTCCATTCTGTTCCTTCTTGCCCCATCACATGTATGCTCAGAGCGCCTGGCACTGCTACGTAGCTCATTAAGCCTCTGTTCACATTTTCAATCTTCCACCTGTTCTTCAAACTCACCAATTTCTAGGCTCTCCCCTCAGCTTCACTAACCCTACTTCTGCCATCTCCAATCTGCTGTCAACCCCCTCTATTAAATTCTCATTTCAGACATTATACTATCTCAGCTTTCAAATTTCCATTTGTTTTTATTTTTTTTAATTTTAATTTTTTTTTGAGACAGAGTCTCACTCTGTTGCTCGGGCTAGAGTGAGTGCCGTGGTGTCAGCCCAGCTCACAGCAACCTCAAACTCCTGGGCTCAAGCGATCCTCCTGCCTCAGCCTCCCAAGTAGCTGGGACTACAGGCATGCGCCACCATCCCCGGCTAATTTTTTCTCTATGTATTTTTTGTTGTCCAGCTAATTTCTTTCTATTTTTAGTATAAACAGGGTCTCGCTCTTGCTCAGGCTGCTCCCGAACTCCTGAGCTCAAACGATCCACCCACCTGGGCCTCCCGGAGTGCTGGGATTACATTTATTTTTAAGGACTCAGCTCTCCATTCTCTGCTGACAGTCCCCACCCACGCACTTACTATGAGCACCTTTTTCTTTATGTCCTCGTACACTTTTCTCATAGCTGCTTTAACGTCTTTGCTGCAACATCCAACACTGAGGTCACTTGGGGTCAGTTGTTCTCACTGCCTACCCACAACTGGGTTGATCCACTGCCAGGGGTAGCCACACCGGCTCTAGCAGCGAAGGGCTGTCGGGGAACTGGTCTGCTGTCACTCCATGTTTTAATCCAGGAATGGGAGAAGCAGCTCTCACATCACACTCTCAGGAATGCGAGCCGGGGGTCGGAACTCCCGCTTACCGTGTGTCCTTGGAAGGTCTTGACTGGGCGGTCGCAGCCGAGCCGGCAGATGTGAATGCACATGTCCGTGCTACAGGAGGCGAAGGTAGTGTTGTTCTGCCAGTCCACGTCGAGAGCGGGCGCTGCGGAGCAGGGGACAGAAGGGACACTGTGGTTATTCATCGTGCAGAGCTCCACAGCGTTAGAACAAGGAAGAGCACAGGCTAGAAGCCTCGCTTGGTAACGTGATAAAAATATTCCCAGCATGAACACACTCTCTTTCCTTCAAAGACCTTACAGACCCTCTCCTTCCACATTTGCAGGGACAACAATATAGCTCTGGCGAGAGTCTCCGCGACCCCCCGCCACCCGTGCCCTGAGGGGCGCAGACGTCTCGCTCCCCTGCACGGGGAAGGGAGATGGGGCCGCTCCGCCTGCAGCAGCACTGTGGTGGGTGATCGGACTCATTTTTAGACAGGGAGGAGAAAAAAGGAAAGGAAGGAGGTTTCACACCCTATGTTCAAGATCCCCCAGTTTAAAAACGTCCCCTGCGGCACATCAGCGCGCCCCATGCACTGGAAGATAAGCCACAGGAACCCTGTGGGGAGAAGCCCGGGCGTGTGGTGTGGGATGGGAGGGGAGCACCCTCCCCAATGCCTGGTGACAAGGACAGAAACAACACAAAGCCTAACTGATCTCACAGTCTAGTGGTGGGTCTCATTCTCCACCTTCTGATTTCGGGGATGGGAGCAGGAAACCCAGCAACTTTCCAATGCACCAAAACTGCCGGAGCCTGAGTTAAAAACCCGGCCCTGGTCCTGTCCCCAGAGCTCTGGACTGCACAGATGTGGACCCTGCTCGGAGGGACCCTGGACGCACGGTCAGAGCCAGGGCGCTGAGGCCGGTGCAGCCGGGGCCTCGTCCTTCTCCGCCTCTTTACTGACGTGCAGCCTCAGGCAGGGCAAAGGCCAGAGCCTCACTGCCAGGGGGCTGTTGCGAGCAGCCCTGAGGCAGGGGTGAGCACCGGGCCAGGGGAAGCGTCCTCGGGGACAGCAGAGTGCCTGGGTCCCAGAGAGGTTCTCAAGGTGTGACAGTTCACGTGGCAGCTGTGACTGCGGACTCCCGTCCCCCTCTGTGCTTCTGGGGCAGTGTGTCTTTGATCCTCACTCCTGTCCTGCAGCATAGAACAGGTCTGATGCTGAGAGTGGCTGTTCTACCTTCTCTCAGGTGTCCACAGGCTCGAGTGGCCACCTGCCACTTCTGGGGGCCGCCAGGCCACACTGTGCTCAGGCCCCGCCTCCCCACTGAGATCCTTCCCACAGCACACTCCCTAGACGCAGTCCCTCGGCACGTGAGGACTGACAAGGCAGGCCCAGCCCAGGGGAAAGGCCAGCCAGCCCCTCTTCCACCCTCCTGTTAGGGATTGGGGCTGTCCCTTGTGTGGGGGAACCTCTGGAGCCTGTCCCGGGTTCACAGCCAGAGGGAGTGACTCAGGGCTGGGAAAAGCACTGCACCGGATACGTGTAAAACAGAGAAGACGAGATGGGCGTGGTGTCTCACGCCCGTAATCCCAGCACTCTGGAAGGCCCAGGTGGGAGGGTCGTCTGAGCCCAGGAGTTGGGAAACCAGCCTGGGCGACACAGCGACACCCTGTCTCTGCAAAAAAATTCAAAAATTATCCATGTATGGTGGTGCACGCCTGTAGTCCCAGCTACTACTCGGGAGGCTGAAGCAGGAGGATCATGTGAGCCCAGGAGTTAGAGGCTGCAGTGAGCTACAACACTGCGCTTCAGTCTGGGCGACAGAGCGAGATCCTATCTAAATAAATAAACAAACAAAAATCAAAAAGAGAAGCGTCCCTCTCATCACAGGGTTCCTGCTAACTGAACGAAGCAACGTCTTCAGCAGCAATGCAGAGTGCTTTGAGGCTCGACCACTAGCACTCCTGGACCACCTCTAACATCAGTGCCAGGGCAGCACTGCTTTGTGCCGCCCACACAGGCCGCCCCCCACTTCCATCTAAGGAGGGGACCTCTGGACGGAGGCGGCCGGCCCCACCCTGAGCCGGCTCCTGCAGCCAGCACCCTCGGGCCGGGCGGGTGAGCGGCCACTAACAGGCTGAGCTACTCCGGGGGTGCCTGTGCCCTCCTGCCATGCGTGGGCCACGGAAGTTCCACACCCACCACCCTTCTAGGCCCAGCCAGAGTTTTCTTTCAAAATGTTATACTTAGAGTCACAGGAAGCTGCTAAGCTAACACAGAGAGGTCCTGTGCATCCTTCCGTGGGGTCCCCAAGCGCTCTGTTTTATGTACCCGCAGCGCTGTATCGAGACCAGGAAGCCGGCGCTGGTACCAGTGTGTGCACACCCTGCGCTGTCTTGATGACCGGGGTGGACCTACAACTCCGCAGGCAAGGTCCAGAGCTCCCTGTGGCTACTGTGCTCACAGCCTCCGTTCCTAAACCCCGGCACCACTGATCTGCTCTCCTTTTCTGCGATTGTGTCATCGCGGGAATGTTACATGAGTGTACCTGTACCGAACGTGACCTTCTGAGACTGGCCTTCCTCACGCAGCAAAGCACCCTGAGATCTCGCCAGGCTGTCGTGCATCGACGCCCGTCCCACGGTCAGGCTCTGAGCTGACGCTTGCTGCCGACGGGGACGAGGGCGCCCCCTACAGGCCTCCGTGGGGAACATCTAACGGGGCAAGGCCATTTGTCACGTGAGCCCTCGAAAGCTACGGGACACGGCTCCTACTGTGCGTGTCACTCAGAAGAGCCAGCTTCTTTTTAACAGCCTCTAGCACACTGGCTGGCATGGGAAAGGGGGCATGTACCAGCGGGAAGTTTCTGACCCGGTGATGGGACAGAGTTGTACCTCGTGGGCAGTGACATCGCAGGTGGGCAGCTCGCTCAGACCAGAACCATGTGGTGTGTGGTCTTCTTGGGCCAGCCACATGGAAAGCCCTCCACGGAGCCCTGCGGACACCCTGGGAAATACGATTTTCTGCCAAAGCACTTTACAGACTCCTAGGATAACAGCACTAGAAGAACCTTGCTGATGTTTACGTCGGGCGTATTTTTCTCTGGAAAACAGAAGCCAGAGCTTTCCACGTCAGACACTCGCCGTCCTGGTCTGCGGGGGCTGTGAACCTGTCACTGCATCCTTTCCAAAACAAAGGGTGGTTTTGGCATCTCAGCCAAATGCAACAGAAATCCACCCGGGACAGCGCTCTCCCTCGCTACCTGCTTACATCCGCACAGGCTTGAGCGGAGAGCGGCGGGCGCGTGGCGCAGGGGTGGTGCACGCAGAGCAGGGCGCGGGCTGGGCTGCCAGGGGCTGGGGGAGGAAGGGACGGGGAGTCTGCTCGATGGGTACGGGGTTTCCTTGTGGGGTGATGGACACGTCCTGCAACTGGCGGGTGGAGGTGCTGACTGGGACCCCCGCTGCCTGCATCTGGGGCCGTTTGTGTCCAGTACGCTGAGCACCGCCCACCCCGCCGATGCTGTTCCACTCAAGCAACACAGTCCTGAGTGTCACCGGCTGCCCTGAGAGGTGCAGTGGGTGTGGACCCATCTGTGGAGCAGGGCCACAGAGCGAGGACCCGGCCTCTCCAAAGCGGCAGAGCATCAACGGTGCCTTCCCGGGCCTCCCTCACTGTCCGAGGGGCCCCTGCTGAGGCACTACGTGAGGGACAGTCGTGGGCATCTGCGCACCTGGCACAGGCCCACCGACTGGACCCTCGGCTCATGGTGCTTCCTGTAGGACCCTGGCCCCTGCCTGCAGCCGTCCCTGGGCACCAAGGCAGGCTGTGCCACTGGGGGCAGTCCTTGGGGTCGGCTCCCCCATCCAAGCACACCGTGTCCACCCTGATCCCCTCCCAGACAGCACCTCCGGGACTTGTGACAAAATAGTAAACTTCTGCCCCACACACTCAGAGATGCCCTCAACGTGGAACAGACGTGTGCTGCTCAGGGAAGTGGCATCTACGCCAGCCTCCTGATGCTGGGGGTGGCCGTGTGTCTGTGCACACAGAGGACAGAAAATGGACAGGCGGGTGGAGTCTGCCCGACACTGCCTGAGAATCGGAGTGTGTGTGCGGATCGCCCGCTCTCCTCTGGGAGCCTGCTGTTCCGTCCTGTGCTGAGCAGCGGTGCCTACGTGACCAGCCCCCAAGAAAAACCCTGGCTACCGAGTCTCTAAGGAACATCCCTGGCAGGAAACACTCCATGTTTCTGGAAGAATTAAGCACGTCCTGTGTGACTCCACTGGGAGGAGAGTCGTGGAAGCCCTGCACTGCCCACGTGCGCCTTTCCCGTTGCCGACGTCACCTTGCACCCTCCTGCTGTAAGAAACCTCAGCTGCCAGCATGCCGAGTCCTGTGAGTGCTCGCGGCAAGCTGCCAGACCTGGGGGTGCTCGCGGGGACCCCCAACACAGCATCCTTCCAGGGACAGCAGGGGGAAGGAGCCTGAGCCGGTTCTGTGGCTGGTTCCCTGTCGTGTTTCCAAACACGGGCAGGCGGGTGTCGAGCACGCCGTACCTTGCAAGCGTGAAGGGCAACGCCTGCCGTGCAATGGGCTCCCTTCCCACAGGCTCAGCTCCATCGGAATTATGATTTTTGAATTTCATGCAAAACAAAAACAACTCACCTGAATGAAACGGGAACTGTTGTTTGGCTTCTCCTGTGTGGGCGTCCCAAATTATTGTTGTCTGTGCTCCGCAAACAAAGGAAACAGTTAGTGACCATTCTCCTCACCCAGTTTTCTCTAGAAAAGCGTCTTGTGCAGGAACAGAGGCGAGCCCCTCTCCTTGCAAGATGGCACTGCCCGACAGAGGGTGTGAGCAACATGGGTTATTTGTAATTTTCTAGCATCTACATTGAAAGGAAAAGAGAAACTGATGAAATTCGTTATGACTATATTTTAGGCCAGGCGGAGTGGCTCACGCCTATAATCCTAGCACTTTGGGAGGCCGAGGCAGGCAGATTGTTTGAGCTCTGGAGTTTGAGACCAGCCTGAACAAGAGTGAGACCCCATCTCTATTAAAAAGAGAAAGAAACTATATGGACAGCTAAAAAATATATATATATGTAGAAAAAATTAGCTGGGCATGGTGGTGCATGCCTGTAGTCGCAGCTACTTGGGAGGCTGAGGCAGGAGGATCGCTTGAGCCCAGGAGTTTGAGGTTGCTGTGAGCTAGGCTGACGCCACGGCACTCACTCTAGCCTGGGCAACAGAGTGAGACTCTGTCAAAAAAAAAAAAAAAAAGAAAGAAAGAATATATTTTATTTCACTCTGATATAGCCAAAATATTGTCATTTCAACACGTGATCCGTATCAGAATCTCACTGAAGCATGTGGCGTTTCTCTCCCACCCCAGCTCTCCGAAGCCCGGCGTGGAGGGGTGCATCACACGGAGCACCGCAGGGCCGCACGGGCCATCGGCTTGTGGAGGGACAGGGCAGCCTTAACCAGCACTTGGGAAAACCACCAGAATGGTGGGGATTCCTGCTCATCCCAAAACAGAAAACTGTGAAAATACGTGTAACAAAGCATGTCTACACCTCTTTTTGGGCATTTTTCCAAAGGAAGGCCTGCGGGAATAGGTGTTTCTGGAAATTCCTGTGCCCGTGATCCCATGAACTGGGGGCCGCGTCCCAGCGCAGCCACGGGGTTGCCTGGCACAGGCACCATGCGGAGAAAGATGGCCTCTGCCTTGCAGACACGTGAGTGATGAATTCTCACGAACTTACTGGCACTGGGACATACACAGATGGCAGCCAAAGGGAGCTCAGTGAGGACACTGGAATTAAGTCTTCATCAACTGGAATTTTCAACTTCACATTGGAAACTTTACATCTCTCTGTCAATGTCGCTTAATAAAGATTTTGCTTTAAGAAGAACTAGCTATACTTCGTGGCGATTGTGGAAACTGTCAGAGGCAACACTCAGAACAGTGATACCTTTGAAACATGGTACTCCGAGGTTTGGGGTCCGCTCTAGCCCAATTAACATTTGTGTGTTTGTTGGGTAGAACTGTTCTTAATTTAGTCCCCCACAACCAAGTCCAGCAGTGCAGAGAATCTATAACCTATTCCACAATTCTCTGATACGATCTCACATGCCACATCGGTAACTGGATCATTTTAGTTGATGTTTGCGTTAAATATACATTAGAGAAAAGGAAACACTATAGAGAAATTCTAAAGAATTTGACACGTATCTCAGTCACTTTGGGTTGAGCATTCGAGGCAGGACCACGCCAGCATCCTGCAAATGACACTTTCTCTCTGGGTGTTATGTACAAGGGCATTGTTAGCATTCCTGCCACGGTTGACTAAGCCATAATGGTGGACAGCACATGGCCCGAAAGATATATATAATTCCAAACACGCATTTTCACTGGTCACATGGTTCACCTTGTAGAGTCAGGATTGATAATCAGTGAGAAGAACACAAACGAACGTTAAAAAGAGTCTCCAGGAAGGAAGAAGGCCAGGAAACAACTATTTGGAATTCTACAGAAGTCAAAGGGCAGCAGTTACTGGTGCCCCAGGGCCTGAGTTGCCACCCCCCCCTCCACTCTGTGTGTCCTTAGGCAAATTAACAAACCTCTCTGGGGGCTCTAGCTCCTCCTCTGTCACGTGGGAGCGATCACACTCATGCCTGCCTCTTATCCTGGGAGTACTGGGTGGGTGAACACACGTAGTGGTCAAGTGCCTGATAAATAGAAGTGCTATCATTTGAACTATTTTAGTAATTCAACCACCAGTTAGTGGTGGCCTATTGAATACAGAACAAGTGCTGTGTATCGCCTGAGTTAGAACATCTTGGTAAAAATTTGATGATAGTTACACAGGAACATTTAGTGTGTGTCAACCATAGCAGTTCCGATTTTTTTAATATTATATATTAGGGTACCAAGTATGAATGAAGGGTTTCCTGGCTTAAAAGAGAGAGAGGAGATAAGGAACGAATGATTCACTGATCTTGAGAGTTAGAGCCTAGTGCAGGGGTCAGCAAACTTTTTCTGTTAATGGCCAGACAGTAAATAGTTTAGGCTTTGGGAGCCATACAGTCTTTGTTGCAGCTGCTCAACTCCACCACTGTATTGTGAAAGTGGCCATGGACAATTCTGAGCAAATGGGTGTGGCTGTGTGCCAACAAAACTTTATTTAAATAAACTGGTGAGGGGCCAGACTTGGCTGGTGTGGGCCATGGTTTGCCAGATGGGACTATGACTTCTCCCAGAGCGTGACTACATTTATAGGTCAAGTCTACCATTTTACATTGACTTTTAGAACTTCAATGAAGTGCAAGCTAATAAAGTTTCCAAATAATCCTGTAATTATGATGAAATGCAAAGCCCTGTGGAGGCCCATGTATCATGTAGTATTCAGGCACGGTTTCTATTTGTAGAGCACAAACTGATGTGAAAACACCTGTTTGGTTTTTTTTAATTCTGGAAAACACTTCTTGCAGTCTGCAGTGGGAAGCAGCAGTTTATCATATGAGAGCAGAAGCCCATGGGACAGAAGACAGTTTGTGCCACTGAAGTCCCCGAGTGGGTGAAAGTTTACGCAGGGCACACCCTACTTCACTTGGCTCCTTCCAGCAATTGACAAACGCAAGCTGGAGACTTTCCTCTTTCCATCACTGAACTGAGTACCTCAAAGAAAAAGAGGAAGCTTTGCACAAAGGTCGGTAGCATGGCAGAATATATTAAGAGATGATGTGTTATAAATTAACAGTTAGATCAAAACCACAAAAACAAATAAAACCCAAACAAGTTCTTTTGATTTCTTAAGTGGAAGCAGAAAGCAGAAGAATTCAAAGGAATCACAATGTTATTTTGAGATTAAAAGTAAATAAGCATCTGTAGATCAAAGAGAGTTATTAAGTGAATACTCACTTTGTCTACACCAGCACTCAAAATGTAATTCCCCTTTTTGTTCCATTTCAAGGCAAAGATGGGGCCTTTGTGTTGGCCTAAGGTGCTGGCCAGGTTACCTGTTAGTAAAAAAAAAAAAAATTGAACAAATGTGTTGACTTCAAAGTTGTGTTCTGTTCACTCAAGGATTACACACGGAAGCACCTCTCCCCCAGGACTTACCATCTTCCGTCCATATTCTTGCAAAACCGTCGTACGAACCTGTAGCCAATAGCGTTCCGTCGCTCTGAGGGCCAGAAAAAGACACAGACCCACAAAGTAGCTGAGTGTTGGCAGCACTGGAAAAGCCCGGAGAGCCTGTCCCAGGATCCCAAGCCCAGAATATTCTCAAGTCAATCATCAGTGCCACGCTTAAGAGACTGTCTGTCACCCCTGGCGACGTGACGCCAGCACGCACGGCCCTCAGACTAGACGCGAGGCAGCCACAAGAACGCAGGGGAACCGCTCACTGGGGTGTGGTCTCTAATTAGTGACAGAATTAAAAACACCACGCAGAAAGGATCCCAAGTCTTTGCAGAGAGTAAAAAGATGACCCGTAGGTGCCCCACGTGTCAGTGCACGTACACGTGGCGCTGAGTATCACGGCGCAAAGCCACGTCCCTGGGCCGCCCCTCCCGCCTCCCCAGCAGCCACCCTCTCATCGGCCCGGCTTCCCCCGGGGGGCTCCCTTTGTGGTGCTGTAGAGTAGGACTAAAACAATATTTCAGTTTGTTTGATGGTGACTTGTTTTTGCTCTTAGCTAACAGCCAAATTCCGCTTCTGTACACAAAGCTTGCTTGCTTATTGCTTGGTTACGATAAAGAGCTAAAACCATGCTCAAATGCAGTTAAAAAAAAAAAAAAAGAAAAAAAAAACCAACCGCAAGTAACTTCCTGATAGGGAGGCCGGCTGTGCAGGGCGAATGTCCTTGGGGAAAAAAAATCTCCTGGGAAGGAATCTCTTGGGAAAGAGTCTCTTATCGAAAATAACTAGCAACAGACTCCAGCAAAAAAAAAGTATAAAAGCTTTGTTTTTACCCCAGGGCGGGGTCCTGGTTCGTACAGAGACCACTGGGTTGGTGCTCTGGGACTTGGACCCTAGCTCGACCTAGTCAATAAAACTCCTTTGCCTTTGCAGCCTCAGTGACTCCGTCTTTCTGTTCCCGGGGCCAAGGGAAACCGGCTCTAACATTTTGGGGGCTCATCCGGGATCCTCAAAACCCCCCGGAACAGAATCCGGATCCGAGGAGGAGTTGAAGTGCTGAAAATCCATACGGTGTAGGTAACTGGGCCCTGGGAAGTGACTGGCAGAAGACTTAGGCGGACGCACTGCTGGGTCGCCGGTCAGGAGTGACAGGAGACGTCCGTCACCCCCTTGTCTGTTGTTTGTTGTTGCTTTGTCTGTCTTCTGTGTTCCAGCCAGCGGGACGCAACCCCGAGAGGGGGCCGCTGCCGCTGGGTGGAGGTCTGTCAGCCAGCTGGGTCTCGGGCAGTAAGAAATTCCGTATGACGTGGAATCTGTACGGCTCAGGTGCTCAGAAAATTCCGTACAACGTGGAATCCGTATGGTGACCAGCAAAAGGCCTAGGCGGATGCGCTGTTGGAAAGCCGCTGGTCGGGAGCGAAGGGAGACATCCCTCACCCCCTGATAGGTTTTTGGTGTGGGCCGGTAACGTCCATCTGAAAAGGGTTTTTCCAAACAGTGGGACGCAACCCCGAGTGGGGGCCACTGGGCGGAAATTCAGAAATGGTGCAGCTGATGTAAAAAAAAAAAAACGAGTCCGGACTCTTAGGTCAGGCGTGTGATTAAAATTAATACTTACTGTGTGGAGTGTCTGTAAGTGCAACTAATGGTGAATGAGATCTGTGGGTGAGTCTGCTGAGCCGAGGTGCTGCTGAGTGGAGCAGCCCAACAGCTTCTCCTTTTTCTATGCCCTCTCAATCTCTGGATTTACAATCTCCTGGTTACAGCTTGTTCTTTGGGGGCTCCCTTCCCTGTTGGCGCTACTACTTGGTATTGGCTTGTACGCTGTGACCCCTCAATCCTGGGGACCTCTAAAGAAGGCTGCCTTCACACTTCTCTACTGGCTCTTGGTGGGACTCCTTGTGTGGCTGCAAACTGCCCCCCCTTTCTAGTGGCTTTGTGTCATGCCGTGTCTTTTAAATGTTTTCATTGCCCCCTTTTGATTAATAACCCTTTTTCTCCTCACGTGACTCAGGAGGATGGGGCGTCCTCTGAGGCCCCACCGTGAAAAAAAATAAAACTAAAACAGGGTCTGACCAAGGCCAAGACCTGCTGCCCATTTTGTGCAAGGAACCAGAAAAAACCAGTGGGCAACAAGAGCGGGCAGCAGGAACTCGCCGGTGACGCCAGATTGGCTGGTGACACCAAAGCAGACCAACTAACGGTGTCTGTTTCCTTGCAGGAGTGCTGCGCAGACATGGGACAGACACCACCGACTCCCCTGTCCATTTTTGTGGGCCATTTTAAGGATGTTAAGGGAAGGGCGCACAGCCTTTCCCTAAAAGTAAAGAAAAAGAAATTCATCACCCTGTGTGAGGTGGAGTGGCCGACCTTTGGGGTGGGATGGCCACGGGAAGGGGCATTTGATGCTGAGCTTATTGAGAAGATAAAATAAAAGAGATAGTCTTTGGTCCTCACGACCATCCGGACCAAGTCCCCTATATTATAGTCTGGCAGGACTTGGTCCAGGATCTGCCACTTTGGCTAAAGACCCTCCTGCCAGCGTCAAGAAAAAAGACAAAAGGCTAGTTACCAAAGAGCCCACCTGGGACGACTGTCAGCAACTACTAAAAGTTCTCTTCACCACTGAAGAGGGAAAAAGAATAGAGGGGGAAGCACAAAAACTGGTTCCAGGAGATGATGGCAGACCCACCGCTAACCCAGGGATCACAGACCAAGCGTTTCCACTCGAACGACCCCCCTGGGACTACAATGAGGCTGAAGGTAGGGAGCGTCTCCGGGTCTACCACCAGACTCTGATGGCCGGTCTCTGGGCGGCGGCAGGAAAGCCGACCAATTTGGCTAAGGTAGGGGATGTTCAGCAGGGGCCCGAGGAGAATCCAGTGGCATATCTAGAAAGGATTATGGAGGCTTTCAGACAGTATACTCCCATAGATCCTACTGCCTGTTAACCAGGCAGCCCCAGACATTAGGCGTAAGGTGCAGAAAATAGAGAGGTTAAATAAAAAAATAACTTTAAAAAATCTGCTAAAAATAGCAGAAAAAGTCTATAACAATAGGGAGACGCCGGAAAAAAGGATGCAGAGAATGAGGCAGGAAGATAAAAAATTGCAGGCAGATAAGGCACGTAAGGCAAATAAAGAGATGGCAAAGATCCTACCTGCAGCCATGCGAGGGGGGGCATCAGTTAAGGACAAATGGCCGAGAACGACCCCGGAAGGAAAAACTAGGCAAGGATCAGTGCACCCACTACAAGGAGCACGGACATTGGGCTAGAGAATGTCCCAAGGAAAAGGGGGGCCCAGGGAGGAGAGCATCACCTAAGAGAGTCTTACTAGCGGGGCAAAAAAAAAAAAAAATAAATAGGAAAGACAGGGTTCGGACCCCCTCCCCAAGCCCAGAATACTTAGATATAAAAGAGAGCCCAGTCAGTTTCCTGGTAGACACTGGGGGTGTTCACGCAGATGCTGGGACCTTGGAGGCGGCCAGTACAGTACCTGTCCGAAAAGTTGGACCCGGTAGCAGCAGGATGGCCGGCGTGCCGGCGCATCATTGCAGCTACTGCTTTGCTGGTCAAAGACGCCGACACGCTCACCCTGGGCCAGCGTCTGCACATCACCACCCCTCATGCCATAGAGGGGATCCTGAAACAGCTGCCGGGATGGTGGATCACAAACGCGAGGCTGACTCACTACCAGGGACCTCTATTGGATGCCCCTCGCATCGAGTTCTAGACTCCTGCCATCCTGAACCCAGCCACGCTTCTGCCAGATCCGGTGCTGGCAACGCCTGAACATAGCTGCCTTGAGATCCTGGCCGAGACCCAGATAGCCCAGAGTGACCTGCAAGACCACCCCCTCACGAACAGCGACCTGACCTGGTTCACAGATGGGAGCAGCTTCGTCCGGGACGGACACAGGTATGCAGGGGCGGCCATAGTAGATGGACAAGGCAGGCTTATCTGAGCCACACGCCTTCCACAGGGGACCTCGGCCCAGAAGGCTGAACTGATCGCATTGACAGAAGCCCTTCGCCGGGCCCAGGGGAAGAGGCTGACGGTGTATACTGACAGCCACTGTGCCTTCGGGACAGTGCATATACACGGAGCCCTCTACAGAGAAAGGGGCTTCGTTACAGCTGAAGGCAAGGAGATTAAGCACAAATCGGAGATACTCCAATTACTGGAAGCCATCCTGCTATCCAAGGCAGTGGCTGTGGTCCATACCCCGGGACACCAGAGGGGGGCCTCCCTTGAGGCCAGGGGCAACCGGGCCTCGGACATTGAGGCATAAAGGGCTGCGGAAGGGCCGGTACTAACCGATGTTTTGCATCTGAGCTTGCCGCCCCCTGGGATGGGGAAGATGCCCCCCCAACCGGACTACTCCAGCACAGACATAAGGTGGGCCACAGAAAAGCTGCAGGCGACGCCGAACAAGGACGGCTGGTTCCAAGACGGAGAACATCGCCTGATAGTCCCAGAGGCCTTAGGGAATCACCTACTAGGGCACTTGCACCAGACAACGCATCTTGGCAAGAAGAAGATGTTACAGCTGCTGGCCACGGCACGACTCAGATTCAAATCACAAGAGAAGACGGCAGAGGACATTGTCAAAAACTGCCGTGTCTGCCAGGTTATGCAGCCGGGGAAGGTCAGAGGGACCCATACAGGTACCGGGGAACGGGGGAGGCAACCTGGGTTGTTTTGGGAAATAGATTTTACAGAGGTAAGGCCAGGAAAATATAGGTACAAATATTTACTGGTCATGGTAGATACCTTCTCAGGGTGGGTAGAAGCCTTTCCTACTAAAGGAGAAACTGCTTTAATAGTGGCCAAGAAAATATTAGAGGAAATAGTTCCCAGGTATGGGCTGCCAGAGAGCATAGGGTCTGACAATGGACCAGCCTTCACAAGTCAAGTTAGTCAGGGACTAGCCCGGGCGCTAGGGACAGATTGGAAATTACATTGTGCATATAATCCCCAGAGCTCGGGGCAGGTAAAAAAAATAAACAGAACCCTAAAAGAGACTTTGACTAAATTGGCCCTGGAGACTGGCGGAGACTGGGTGACCCTCCTTCCCTTCACCCTGTTCCAAGCTCGGAACACCCCCTATCACCTAGGCCTAACCCCCTTTGAGATTATATACGGTGTTCCTCCACCAGTAGTGCCAAAAATAACTTCTGGGGCTGTGCCTAAAACCCCAAAAGAGGTGCTACAGGCTGTACAGGCTCTGCAGCGAGTTGAGGGCCAGATTTGGCCTGCGCTCCGAGCTTTTTATCAGACAGCCAAACGGGAGCGTGAACAAAGAAAAGGCTGGTTTGAGTCATGGTTCAATAGCTCTCCTTGGCTGACTACTTTGCTCTCCACCTTGTTAAGGCCTTTGCTTGTGCTCTTACTCATTCTCACATTTAGACCGTGTGTTTTAAATAAGCTGGTTAACTTTGTCAGAGACCGAGTCAGCGCCGTGCAATTACTGGTCTTACGACAGCAGTACTAGGGCTTAAAAATGAGGGACATAGAAGGCTCATAAAATAGGAAATCCCATGCACGAGCAAGAGTGCTCATAAGAACAAGAAAAAGGGGGGGAATGTAGAGTAGGACTAAAACAATATTTTAGTTTGTTTGATGGTGACTTGTTTTTGCTCTTAGCTAACAGCCAAATTCCGCTTCTGTACACAAAGCTTGCTTGCTTGCTTATTGCTTGGTTATGATAAAGAGCTAAAACCATGCTCAAATGCAGTTAAAAAAAAAAAAAAGAAAAAAAAAACAACCACAAGTAACTTCCTGATAAAGAGATCAGCTGTGCAGGGCAAATGTCCTTGGGGAAAAAAAATCTCCTGGGAAGGAATCTCTTGGGAAAGCATCTCTTATCGAAAATAACTAGCAACAGACTCCAGCAAAAAAAAAGTATAAAAGCTTTGTTTTCACCCCAGGGCGGGGTCCTGGTTCGTACAGAGACCACTGCGTTGGTGCTCGGGGCTTGGACCCTAGCTCGAGCTAGTCAATAAAACTCCTTTGCCTTTTGCAGCCTCAGTGACTCCGTCTTTCTGTTCCCAGGGCCGAAGGGGACCGGCTCTAACAGTGCCACCGTGATCATCCTGCAAAGGCTCGTTCACGATGGAAAGACAGGGCTACGGGACTCCCGGCTCGTGGTCTGCCCCACACGGCCTTGCTCAGAGCTCTCAGAAATGGAGGGCCCCGATGGCCAGGACCCCCCGCGGGCTGAGCACAGGGCCCGCCCGCCTCCGTGTGTGCACAGGGCCTTCCCGCCGGGCCCTTGGCAGGCGGCCGGCAGACATTCCTGTTGCCAAGCGCCAAGGGTGGAAGGTGCTTACGTTCCAGTCCAGCGAGGTGACGTCTTTGTTACTGGGGACATCGTGGCCCCCTTCCCGGATACAGTGCCTCAACACGAGCTGCGTGGAGCCCCCGCTGCTGTTCTCATTCAGGTTCCATATCCTCGCCGTGGAGTCTCCAGATCTGCAGAATAGAAACACAGTGTCCTTTCCAGACCTCTCGATCACTGTGTCCCCCCACCGCCTCTGTGCTTAGTCATCTTTGGTGTCTTTGCATTGCTCCCGGCCCACAGAGAAGACGGCTCGGAACGATGGCTGCCCCACAGCGCAAGGCACACGGAGAAGCACAGCACAGAGCCGCCCGCTCCTGGGCCTGCACACACCGGGGGTCACAGGGCAGCGCCTGTCCCCTGGGGCAGAGCTCCCGAGAAGAGCGAGCCGCTGGTGTCCCCTGACAGCCTTACCCGGAAGCCAGCAGATCGCTGACAGGGTTCCAGGCACAAATGAACACCTCGGACTCGTGGCCCCGAAGGACTGTGGCTTTGTTGGGTGGAATCTCAACATCTCCGTCTATTTCCATTGGTTTTGAGTGATTATCTGTTGTGGGAAACACAAAGAGACACGAGGCTTACCGATACGAGAGAAACGCATTTTCAGGACACTTTTGTTTTAGAAACACGTTATTTCTATGCACTAAGTAATATTACCTCTGATAATTGTAACAAAATCGTGGCTTTTGTGTGATTTAGTAAATACTTTATATCTGGACCATCTCTAAATTTGATTATTCTTCATAACTGGGGCCAACCAACTATGGCCTGTGGACCAGACCAGCCCTCGGCCGCCCAGCTGCATAATAAAGTTTGACTGGTGCACGGTCAGCCCATGCTTTCGCACTGCCTACGGCTGCTGTGACAGCCAGAATCGTGTCCCCCTCAAAATTCACGCTGAAGTCCTAACCTGCAGGACCCCAGGATGTTATTATATTTGGAGACTGAGTCTTTAAAGAGGTGATTAAGGTAGAATGACGTCACTAGGGTGGGCCCTGATCCAACAGGACTGCTGTCCTTGTAGGGAGAGGAGATGAGGATACAGACACGCACAGAGGGACGACCACGTGAGGACACAGGGAGAGGGCAGCGTCTACACGCCAAGGAGAGAGGCCTCAGGAGGAAGCAGCCCTGCTGACACCTGGATCTCAGACTTCCAGCCTCCAGGACCGTGAGAGCAACTTCTGTTGCTGATGCTGCAGGGTCTGTGGTGCCTTGTTACGGCGGCCAGAGCAGACGGGCACAGCTGCACGTGCAGTGCAGTGGCACAGCTGAGTAGCTGAGAGAGACTGTGTGACCCTTGCAGCCTGAGACAGTCCCTGTCCCTTTAGAGGGTTTGCCAGCCCCTGCTTCCTGCTGATGGGACAGCAGCAAGGTATCGTCTGATCAAACGACAGTTTCATAGCACAGTCGAAAACTGTGTGTGCTTTGTCACGTCTTTCATAGAGGTGTTTTGGTGGAAGCCCTGGGAGGAAAAGGACTCGCTTCTTACTCCACAGCAGGCAACCTGAGGCCGCACTGCTTCTGTTTCAACATCTAAAAACAACGCAAAGACGCCTGGAGGTCCTGCTTGGATCAAGAAGGCTGATACAAAATATTCAAGTAATAACAATGGGACTCCTCAAAGCGGGTGTTTCCTTCACACTTCTGAAGGTCTCATCCAGCTGGCTGAGGTATTGGGAGAGAAGAAAAATGTCTTTCCAGGTTTGGCAGATTCGTCCCTGGCAATGGCAGAGGTGGGCAGGTGTCCTAGCTAGCCACACGGCGGTGGGGCCTCGCATCTCCAAGGAGGCCTGGAAGCCAGTGTGCACACGCTCATCACCACACAGCCGGGGCGCACTCTGCCTCGACAGGCATGGGGTGCTGGGGCTGAGAAGGGGGTCGGGGTGGCTGCCCCGGAGTTTCAGCCTGGGCAGTGACTCAGGCCCCAGAGCGCCCAGCCAGGGTGCACAGGCGAGGAGGAGGCCGGTGCGCGGGGCGGGGCGGGGCTTGGCGCACAGACCCGGTGTGGGCAGAAGCAGGCAAAGCCCAGAGTGCCCACGGCCACGGCGGGGAGCCGGCCTCCAGGGGCACAGGCCAGGGAGGGGGCACTAAGGGGCCGACCTTGGACCAAGGCCCAGCGACTGGCTCAGGTTCACGACGGGACACCTGCATCTCTCCGCAAAGTGCATTCTGACTGCGGGTCCCGGGACAGGGCCTCTTTTGTGCCTGCTCTGGTTTTAGGTGGCCTTTCTGACGCGGGAGTTGCTTCACCGAGACCCACCAGGTCTGAGCAATTTTTATTATGTAACTGCTTGGCCGTGAAAAGGAAAAAACATCCAATACTTGTGTTCACACGGCACGGAGCGTCCCCGAGGTCCTCCCGCACGTGCTGCCGAGGAGAAGGCTGGTGCACACCTGCTGAGTGACCCGACCGCTGCTTCCCTTCCGTGTTCTCATCGTGGACGGCACATTCTACAGAGGCCACCTCAGCAGACGCCTCACCTACGGCAATCAGGCGAATGGGTGGCCGCGGGTGACAGGGACCAGCCCGAAGGTTCCTGTTCCCGTGACGAGACAAACGTTTTACTGGGGATCACCTGCCTGTGGTCTCAGCTCTGCACCTGGGACGCTCCCACCGGTAAGCACCATCATGCTTTCGGCAAGCCCCCGCCTCCCAGTGCCCCCGAGTTCTGGGGCTCCAGTGCTGTCTTCTTCTGGGCCCGGCCCACGCGTCAGCCTTCGCCATTGGAGCAGCACGCCAGGGCTTCTAGCCGACCACGCCTGCCCTGGCAGGGCCACGGGGCCTTGGTTCTCTGGTCCCGGGTAGGTCACTGACGGTGCAGGCGAGCCATGCCAAATGCCACCCTCAAGAGAAACAGTGTGGAAAGTGGTCGCTTTCCTCCCGAGTGGCAGAAGGAAAAGTTCTGGAAGGTCGGGATGAAATCTGACTTCAGGTGTGGCCTCAGCCTGTTTGGACATACAAGCAGCGGGGGACGCACGGGAGCGTGAGAGAGGGCAGCCTGCAGGTCGCACCGAGCCTAGAACCGGGCCTGCCTGCGGGAAGGCGGCTGTGGATGGGGTGGCAGTGGTGGCCCATGGGCGACGCCCCTCCGAGTATGAAGGCTGACCTGCCCATACTTGCCTAAGGAAAGCCAGCGCGGCTGAAGTCACGCTGCTGTCTCCATCCCGTCCCACGTGGGGCCCACACAGACCCCACACCAGAGTTACTTGAGATTTAAGGAGACTGGTGGCGCAGTTTAAACGCGGGCAAATTTCTTCCTCGGCAGGCACCAGTCTCTCTAGGGTCACCAATTACAAATTACTTTCGTGATGTAGGATTACAAAGCCAATTATACCAATTTTTTTTATGTTTGAGAGTTCGAGGTTGTATTCTGTGTCGCTGGACAGTCGATAAACACTCTTCGGTATAGGCCAGGTGTTTTCTTATCCGTCTTTCCCTGTCTAAGCCCCGGCCTCATCCTTAGAGAACCTGGAGCCCTCGGGGGAGGGCTGCTCGTTTATGCAAGCCAGATGGCCTGCAGGCCGCCTGCCGGCCTTGCCATTAAATGCTAGATCTGGTTCTTGAGCCCAAGAGAGACCTCAAGAATTCGTTCGCTGGTGCCTCTGACTTGCCACAGGGCTTGGCTGTGGGCTGCAGCGGCGTCACAGGTGGCTCAGCCGGACCCCTGCACGGGTGGAGGCTGCGGGGCCAGGACCTACACGGTAAGATGCCAGCGTCATTGCTCGAGCTTCAAGGACTGCTGGGCTGCATGTGGGAAGTGACTTTCAAGAAAGGAAGAATACACACATGCACACACACACACACGTGCACCACACGTAGGCACGTGTGCATGCCGTGAACTCAGACCCTGAAACAGAGCCCCTGTGAGTTTATAAAGCAGTGTGTCCAAGGGGAGGTGGGTTTTCCGCGTGCAAACTTGGGCTCTCTGACTTATTTGCCGCATGCTCTTAGGCAATTATCTAACGGGGACTGACCTCCTGGGGTTTTGCAAAGACCAAATCTGAGGCCTGGTGCTCTGACAGTGACAGAGCTCAACCATTCTACCGTAACTTGGCTGGAAAGCGTCAACACGGAAAGCTGGAGGCTGGGGCCAAAGGTTTCCGCGAATGAAACACATCTGTTCCCGGCGCACAGTAACCACCTGGCACTTCCCCTCGTGGTACTGAAGTCTCAGGGCAGCAGCAGGGCAGGATTTCCTACAATTGAGGATGTGTGAGTGAAGAGTAACAGGTGTGAGGACTTTGATGACATAACTGGAACGTGAAGCTCTCCCGGCCAGGCAGTAAGCGAAAACTAGAGAGCAACGGGTAAGAAATCTACAGCGGTAGTAGGTTTTTTAGGAAGTTGTTGGCATTTGCCCAGAGTCAGTAGAAAACAATAAACCCCCGGACGCCCAGAGAACCGCTAGGGCCAGGCACTCACTTATTGCCGGGCACTCACTTATTGCATGTGTTCCGTTCTCCTCCCCATTCACCGTGGCCTCTCCGTTCTTTGGTGGATTTTGCTGGGAAACAGCTGCTGTCGCCATCGTTGCTGTCGCTGCTGCTGCTGCCACTGCCGCTGCCGCCGCCGCCGCCGTGGCCGCCACACTGGCCTGCTGCTGGGCGAGCTTCTCCCGGAACGCCTGCTGCCGTGTCTGCACCACATCGGGCATCACAGCATCGATCAGGGACAGGGACTCTATGGGGCGGCCATCAAATACTGTGCCATCCTGGGAAAGCAAGCCAAGGGGACAGCCGTCAGCTCACCTAGAACGGCCGGCCTCTCCTCTCCCGGCAAGGGAGGTGCAGGGACACGGAGTGTAAACAGCTGGCACCAGCAGTGACAGGGCCCAGGAGGAGCCGACTTTGGCTGGGTGCCCAGGAGTATGGGGCGAAGGGATCCCGGTGGGCAGGGGTGGGGACAGGTGGACTCGGGTACCACCGATGAAGAACCAGGTACAGTGGTTGTTCCCAGTGTCAAACTGCACTGGGGCACCGAGGACGCCCGCTTTATTCCACGACAGAAAGTGCTAATCCTAATGCGTCAGTTCCCAACGGGGCTGATTCTGCCTCCTTGGGGGCACATTAGGCAAAGTCTGGAGATATTTTTGGTTGTCACAACTGGGGGAGAACGGGGTGCTACTGGCACGTGGTGGGTGGAGCCCAGGGACGCTGCTCAACGCCCCACCGCAGAGAGCCGTCCAGCCCCAGACACCTCGAGCTGAGGTTGAGAAACCTGCCCAGATGCTATCGCAAGTAACTACCCACTCACGCGGGAGGGGTCAGCACTTTGGAAGCATCAAATCCAATTCAGAGAAGCCTGCACCATTCAGGATTCGATTCCTGGTACCTTTGTCCACCTGACTTAATAAAACAGGCAACTTGCTGCTACTTGAAATGACTCCTTGGGCTCAGGGTGTGGACTGAATATAGCCATGACATAATCGACAACAATATCATTAGTAATAATTCATGTTTTTTTGAATGTCCTTTGATTCTATGGTTTCCAGCTACCATGAAAAAATTTCCATGCACATTTAAAAATACAGGAGGAAGTGGCTGGGTGTGGTGGCTCACACTCTAATCCCAGTACTCCGGGACGCTGAGCAGGGAGGATCGCTTGAGGCAAGGAGTTTGAGAACAGCCTGGGCAACATAGCAAGACCCTGTCTCTACAAAAGATAGAAAAAATAGTCGGGTGTGGTGGCACACGCCTGTGGTTTGTGCCACCACAGGAGGCCGAGGCAGGAGATCACTTGAGCCCAAGAGTTTGAGGTTGCAGTGAGCTATGATGATGCCACTGCACTCCAGCTTGGGTGACAGAGTAAGATCCTGTCTCAAAAACATAATTAATAAATAAAATACAGGAGGAAGTTCTTTCCTCATGATGCACTCCAAATATTCGAACACATGAAACTCAGTATGCCTCAGGGTTGTGTCTGGAGGCTGTGCAAACCCATTTGTATAATATATCCTCTGAACTTGAATTGCTTTGGAAACGAGGGAGAATTGAAAGACACGGGTTTCGGCTGAAGACCGTCTAAACAAAACATCACCCTAGCTCGTTTCTGATTACGTGACAATATTTGAGATAAAGAAAAATGGTGCCAAATACAACCCACCACCCCCTCAGCCACCGCTGCCCCGATTCTGGCCACGCAGTGGGCACCGCTGACTGGCCGGGCCACTGCACACCCTTCCTCCACTCATGCCCCAAACGGGCGAGAAGTGACTGCCCGAGGTAACAGAAGCACCTCTCCAAGTAAACTCTAAGGGCACGCTGTCTCACTTTTTAAGGACTAGAAACCGTTGTGACAAGTCAGTGACAAATGACATGGTCTTCTATTTGCCTGTAGACGTGCTGGGATGTGGAGTGCCAGGGAAGAGAGGTTATGAAAGGCTCTTGGCAGAGGAGGGGCGGGACCCCACCAGTGGGGGAAACAGAGTCACACGTGGCACCCTGAGGTCTGAGGGCTGGCGGGGGCCTCTGGGGCGTGTACCCCTGCCACAGTTTGTGGACAGAGAGACGAGACGCGGCCGGAAGGCGTCAGTGGAAAACCCTGGGCATCCAGAGTGACAAAAGGGAGACAGGAGCTGGCTGCTGCCAAGGGCACAGGAGAGGCACAAACGCCAGGGTTCTCAAAGGCTCGGATTTGAGTGAATGGCACAGAAAAGAGCAAAGCAGAAAACAGGGTATTAATTTCTGAAAGAGCTTTCTTGGAAAGCTACAGAGAAAGCGGTGCCCCCGGCTGCGAAGGGGAGGTCCGCAGGGGCGGGGAGCTCCCAGGAAGGAGGGCGGAGGCCCCCACAGACGCGGGCCGCGGTGGGTGTGGGGGAGCCGGGCGGAGTCCCTGGGTCAGAGCAGGGGAAAGAGAGGCAGGAGGGCGCTGGCAAGTGTGGCGCCAGAAGTGGACTCGGGTGGAGACAGCGAGGAAGGTGGCGGGTCCCAGGGATCGAGGGGATTTCACTGCAGAATCTGCAGAGCAGGGCGGAAGGCGGCGCGAGGGGGAGGGGCTGTGCTTAAAACCCAGGCACCCGAGTGTCGAGACTGGTACAGGACTGGCACGGCCGCTCACTGGCCCCGGCGACCGCGCAGGGCGGGACACTGCGTCCGCGGTCACTGCCGCGTGCGCTCACGCCGGCGCTACGTGCAGCCGGCGCCGTGGGGAGACCGTCCCCCGAGCTCCTCCTCGACACGCGGCCCTCCCTGCCCCGACGCTCGCTCTGGCCGTGCCTGTGGTCGCGTTCCCACAACACACCGATTCTGCTCGCCCGTGGGGGGTGTCCCCCTCTGCGCACTGGCCCCGGGGACCGCGGCGGGAGCGCCCGGCCCAGGCGCAGGGGCGCGTCCCTTTCAGGCGTGGCCACGCACCAGCAGCGGCGATTCTGGGGCTTTCTGCGAAAAACACAGACCCATGCGGAAGGGCCTCAAACGCTCGCTACTGGCGTGTCCGCAGAACCACCGTCTCCTCATCGAATAAACCAGTAGCACGAAGCGGGGAAGAAAGTCCGGACTGACCCTCCAGTACCGGGGATGCACGTTAGGCTGCGACCTGCTTCCCGGGCCTCCCAGGGCTGTGATGGGGCCCACGTACCTCATTGATGCTGATCTCAGCTTCCACATACTGCAGCCCCTTCTGCAGGATGGAGATGAGGGCAGCTGGTGGCACTAGCGTCCCATTGATGTTGGACTGGCTGATGTGGCTCTCGATCCCGAACGTGAAAGCCGAGTGGGAAAAACCTGCAGCGAGAGAGGGAGGCCAAGGCTGGGCGGGCCGCGGACGGGAGGGGCAGGCACGGCCACCGAGACGGAGGGCGGCCGCGGACCGCAAACGCACTTCGCCAGGGGGTGGGCGCTGCTGCGGGATGCCCAGCGGTGCTTCTGACCTGGGGGTGCGCAGGCAGGGAAGGGCAGGGAGAGAGGAAGACACTGGAGACCTGGGAAGATCCGTGTGGGAATGTGATGCAAAAATGGCCTTTAGGGGTAGAACCTTTCAGCGTTATTAAGAAGCAAAACAGAGAACAGAGGATGGAGTCTGCCCTGCGTGCCCCGGTCGGATGGTCCTGCTGCAGAAATTGGGCGTTTGGCTCCCCCCGACTCCCGGTTTGTGTCACTCTCCGCAGAGGCTCCCGCTGAAGCCTCTCTGTGTCCCCAGCTGCAATACACACAGGGCGCCTTCCTCAGCCCGAGATGAGGGGCGGCGAGTGCTGAGCTCGGAGGCTCACGGACACTCGGGGCAAGCCATCCCACAACCCCAGCCTGAACCAGAGGAAACGGCCGTGCGCACTGACGGGCAGTTTTCTCACAACTTTGCAGGAGGGGCTGGCCTCTCCCTTTCCCCACCCCAGTGCGTCCTTTCACTGCCTCCTCGGAAGCTGCTGATGAACGCAACACGTGGCAACTTCAAGGTGCTTTTAGATGCGCGCTGGATGCAGGCTGTTGCATGAAGATGTGGGGATTAGAGTCTGGACTGTTACTGCACACAGAAAGCCGCGCCTGGCCCCTGTGGAGAATGCGGGTTTCAACGGCACAGGGCGTGGGGTGGGCGCTGGGGAAGCTGCACCAGCCCTTCCCCAAGCAGAGGAAGGCGGTGTCTTACTCCTGGGGAGGTTGTCGGGTGGGGGGGGGGGGGGGTGTCTACACAGCTGCAGCTATTTTCTTACACCGGCAAGCCTGGGATGCGCGGGAGCTCGGAATCCTCGGGAGGGAGAGACGGAGGGGGCCCCGGGGGCCCGTGTGAGTAATGGGGGCCCCCAGCGCTCGGCTCCCTGGCTTGCGGGGCGTGAGGAGTGCCAGGGCCCTTCCCATCCCAGGGCTTTGTGATCCCGTGTTGTTTATATTTTCCACGCATCAGACGAATGAGCAGGGAGCAGGAGTTCTGAAAGTGCCCACCCAACTCCCTTGTTGGGACGCTCTGCTGGCTAAAACTAGCTGCAACCTTGCGGGGCGCCTGCTTCCCTTCTGCCTTCTTTCGGTTGGCCACAGGGGGGCAGCCGCCCCCTCAGATCGCACGCAGCACCCTTAGCCCAACACAAACCGACCCTGCAACGCACGAAACGCCCACCAGGTGGGAGTGTTCCTCCACGAGAGGGGCCGCCGTGCCTGCACTGCCGCTAACCCGCGTCGCCTCAATCCACCCGCTGCTCCTGCCCCGCCGCCTGTCACAAGGAGCATGCAGAATGCGTACCTTCCACGTATCTAACAGATTAATAGGGCAGCCGCTGTCCATTTCACCATCAGTTGCAAGAGCCTTGGACGTTTCCTTACAGATCTCTGACCACCTGCATGGGTGGCAAGGGAGCCTCTGTGCTCCACACCGGAGGGTGTGAGCAAAGGCCCTTTTACCACCCACCTCACCGTTTCCTCCTAACTTGCTTTCTCTCTCTGGCCACCTTCCCAGCCCCTACCCACTCCCACAACACAAAACACACCTGTGCTCACCAATGACCTCATTCTCCACCTCGCTACAAGGAGCCTTTATCCTTCAGGTTTCCAGCAACACGTGGACTAGAAAAATCCTAGTCAATGGATACAGCAGGACCACACTGGAATCCATCACGTGGAATTCGCCCTATGTGCTCCCCATGGCGTGGCATCCTCCCTATCTGCTCTGAGCCACAGGGATTTCCCTCTCACATGAATTCACAACTCTCCTGGCTGGTGAGAGCCACCCCCAGCTCCCACTCACACATGGCTTTAGACAAATCCACTTACACACACTAGGGGTCATTCCCTCACTGCCCCTCCTGCCTTTTGGATTAGGTCCCCAGGTCTTTCCAGGGTGACAGACAGGACTGTGTTCTCAGCTTGCAAGGGTGGGGCTGAGACCCCAGCCTGGGCAGCGGGTTCCTACCCTCAGCAACCATTTAACACCACCTGGAAACATCCCTTGCATGCACCAGAGCACAGCATTAGGCACCAATGAGGGCTCTCAACAGACACAGCTCCGTGACCAATGGAGCAATCATGGAAGAGAAGTCAAACTTTTGGCATGTGTCATTCATTCACTCACTCATTCATTCATCCTGTCAAGCACCACTGGGACACAGGACTCTGACACTTACAGCACATTAAGTTCCACAGGCCGAGCATGACTGCATCACCACCCCTAAGCAAACCTGGGCTCTTGCACCCACTCTCATCTCTGTAGCAGCTTCTCTGAGTCAGTGCTGTTTCTGATTCACACATAGGAGGGACGAATATTAAGAAATTAGGTAACTTATACACAGTTCACACATGTGATAGGACACTGAACTATAATCTAAACCCTACACTATGTGACTCCAAGATTCATCTTTTTACCTTGCACTCTAAGACCTACAGACACAGGAATCAAAATTCTGGAATTCTCCAGGTGGACACAGATATGTCTGGCTGCCCAGCCGGACCACCTGCAGCTCTGTGCAGTGGCACCACAGTGCAGCTCAGGCAGCACGTAGAGAACAGGGTGCAAGGCCCATTTCCAACCATAGGCTTCAGTGTGCTCATTTCTTTAACTGGGTTTGTAAGGGTGGGAGAATGTGGTCTGGCAGCATAACTTTTGTATCTCCCTTCGTGGTCATGCCCTTCAACATGCATTCCTTTTCTAGGCCTCGTGGGCGACAGTAATCAGACAAGGCTTGTTGAAACAAGGGGACAGGGACAGAGCCATTAAGATGGACTGAGGGTATGGAGAAGCCTGCAGCTTCTGGAAAGGAGAGCTGACAGTCTGCTGGAAGGCACCTTCCCCATACAGACACACAATGAGGAATAAACAGGAGAAACCTATGCTGAGCACCCTCACCTTGCACATCAGATTAGCTTGGGTCCTCTACTGAGGAAGGCAGGTAGTCATGACAGGAGATCAGGCACCTGCATGAGGACTTGCTGTGTGCATGTTGTGTGTCACTGATAACAAGTCCTCCGACCTGCTTATGTTGACCTTAGTGGGACAGATCTCTACATGAGCTCTAGATCAATGGCTTTTCCGTCCAATTGCCTGCAAGACTTTCTTACTGACTTCAGGCCCAGGTTATTTCATGAGGCCAGGCAGGAAGGCTACACAGGGGAGATGTCAGGACGGTTGGCTTCTGTCCCTGTTCTGCCATCGGGTGCCTGGGACATGTCACCTCATGTGGCTGGGCCTCTTTCCTCTTCTGCAGTGGGTGGACAAGAAGTACCTCAGCAACCTGATGTGAGAAACTGACTTGAGAGCAGCCAGACCCCAGACCTGTCTGAGTCAAGAGAGAAGACCAGGAACACGTGGAAAGGGCACTTGCCACCTCTTCTTGTTGGTACCATGAGGACATTAGATGAAAGGGCCACTAGGATACTTTCCAGTCTTTTTTTAATGAACCCTTTTAGACTGAATTTATTTAGCTGCCATACTATTTTTTTTAAATTCAGGATATTATGGGGGTACAAACATTTTGGTTACATGTAATGCATTTGATTCTCCCAAGTCAGGGCTACAAGCATGCCCTTCCCCCATACAGTGCACTCTGCCTCCATTACTTGTGAGTTTACTCCCCAACCTGCCCCACCTGACCAGCACCCGGTGAGTATTACTACAACGTGAGTACCTTAGTGTTGATCAGTTAGTACCAATCTGATGGCGAGTACATGTGGTGCATGTTTCTCCATTCTTGTGATACCTCACTTCAGAGGATGGGCTCAAGCTCTATCCAGGATAATGTAAGAGGTGCTAGATCACCATTGTGTTTTGCAGCTGAGTAGTATTCCATGGTATACATAGACTACATTTTATTAATCCACTCATGCATTGATGGGCACTTGGGTTGTTGCCACATCTTTGGAATTGTGAATTGTGCTGCTATAAACATTAGAGTGAAGATGTCTTTTTTATACAATGTCTTTTTTTCCTTTGGGTAGATGCCTAGTAGTGGGATTGCTGGATCAAATGGTATTTCTATTTTTAGCTCTTTGGGGTATCTCCAAATTACTTTCCACAGGGGTTGTGCTAATTTGCAGTCCCACCATCAGTGTAAGAGTGCTCCAAGACAGGAAGATGCCCGCCATGGTCGGAATGTCTGCATCCCCCGAAAATTCATAGTTTGGAAACGAATACCCAATGTGATAGCATTGAGAGGTGGGGCCTCTGGGAAGTGACGAAGTTATGAGGGTTCCACCCTCACAGATGGCATTAGCGCCCTTACGATAGAGGCTCGAGTGAGCTCCCCAGCCCCTTCACTCAAGCGGCAAGTGCCAAAGCAGTTTAAAGGGAGGAGACAAGGAGCCTGGCGGTACCGATGAATGGTGACAGTGAGGGCGGTAGGTTAGTGTCCTTGGTGTTCCCCCTGGGCTAGCCTGGAGGCACTCCCGAAGCCAGGGGGCTTGCCACCTGCCTGGGAAGAGTATCCCCCTGAACCTGCTGACGGCAGCGTTTCTCAGCCGTCGCACGGCTTCCATCGGGAAGGGCCATCCTTTGCTGGGTGGGGCTGTCCCATGCATTGCAGGATCCACCCACTAGGGGCCAGGAGCACACACTCCCCCTGGCACAGCCAAACGTGTCTCCAGGTATTGTCCAATCGACCCCTGCCTCCAGTAAGGAACAGTGACTAGAGGAACTGATGCCCTAAAGGTCACTATCTGTAGCTGTGCTGTCCTCACATTTCTGCTCATTTCTGGGTTGTTGCCACTGAAGAGCAAGCCACTCTCTACGTGCAACTGATCATACACTTCAGATCGCACACAGCAGCTGAGAAAAATCAGATGAGGTACAATTATTCCCAAGCAGAAAAAAGGGAACAATCATGACAAACTCAGAAACTTAAAAGAAGGACCACATTTTATTAAAAGATGGTAGGGTCTCCAAAGTAAAGTCCTGTCCATCTGGAGTGGAAGGTGCTACAGTGTCACGAGAGGATCTATCTCACCTAGCTAGGCCACAAAGACAGATTTACAACAAACCAAGTACATGCTTTGTTTTCTTGCAATTACGACACTGCGAAGCCACACCTCTCACAATGGCTTCACAAGCCATTCGAGTTATACAGTGAGCCATTATGCCCAGTTAATGTTGGCCCGATTCATCAGCAAAACCTGCTACATTGTCACTTGCTGGCCTGTAGAAATTCTGCTTATGTGGCAGAGAAAAGCAGACATTTAATACTCGGGCAGCTGTGGGGCTGGTTTTGCGTCTTCAGCGGAAACAAACAGCAAGGGCACCGATGTGTGGCATTCAAACCAGAATCTTTATTAAGTATTTAACAGACGTAGAAACTCAGAATACTGACTGCTACCCAAAGCCGATGGGTGCAGTGTGTTTATTTTTAAATTGTCCAGATCAGGGTTGGCAAATTGAGGCCCTCGGGCTGAGTCTGGCCCACTGCCTGTGTTTGTAAATAAAGTTTTACTGGGACACAACCACACCCAAGAGTTGACGTCTGGTCTATGGCTATTTTCACGCTACAATGGTGAGTTGAGTAGTTACAACAGAAACCAAAAGGCCCATAAAGCTGAAGAGATTTACATCTACTTCTCTACAGGAAACGTATGCTGATCCAAGTTGATATACAGCCAGCCCTCTGTACCTACAGGTTCCACATCCTCGGATTCAACTAACTGCAGATCAAAAATATATGGGGGAAAAAAAAAAAGGAGTAAGAAATAATAGAAGCTGGGTGTGGTGGCTCACACCTATAGTCTCAGCAGTTTGAGAGGCTGAGGCAGGAGGACTGCTTGAGGCCAGCAGTTCGAGACCAGCCTGGGCAACATCGTGAAATCCCATGTCTACAAAAAATTTTGAACATTACTCAGGTGTGCGTGGTGGCATGCCCCTGTAGTCCCGGCTACTCAGGAGGCTGAGATAGGAGGATTATCTGAGCCCAGGAGTTTGAGGCTGCAGTGAGCTATGATCACGCCACTGCACTCCAGCCTGGGTGACAGAGTGAGACCCTGTCTCTTAAAATCAAAAATCAATATGACAATCAAAAATAATACAAACAAAAAACCAACAGAGCATAACACACATAGAGTTTTACATTGTATTAGGTATTATAAGTAATGTAGAGATGGTTTCAATGTATAGGAGGACATAAATAGGTTAGGTGCAAACCTATACAATGCCATTTCATAGAAAGGACTTGAGCACCTGTGGATTTTGGTATCATTGGAGGTCCTAGAACCAATCCCCCTTGGATACTGAGGGCCTTCTGTATACATACAGCATCACTAAGCAGACACCATGGCCTCCCACGTGTCCTGCCTCCCTTCTCCCTGTGTCTCTGCGACCCACCCATCGTTTCCCTTTGCTACTGCTCTGATCCGGGACCCTCACATCCCCCAGCCCTTCTCCCCTCCCCTGTGTCACGTGCTTGCCAATAACGACAGCAGCTGGCCTTGCGAGAGCACGTCCTTGGCATCGGCAACAGCCTACGAGCTCTGCACGCACAGCACCACGCCGCACAAAACCATCGCGGCAACTTCGCGGGTCCCCCAGAAGCAGCCCATGGCTCTGCTGCAGAGCAGCGAGGGCCGGCAGGCCCAGGCGAGCCGCGCCCAGCGCAGCCTCCCAGGCCTCCCAGACCCCGATCTAAACGGGGTCGCCTCTCTCTGCGCCGCTGCTCCAAGCACATGCCTGCTTCCCCTCAGGACGACCTTGCACATTCTGGTCTCTCGGTCTGGACAGCAGTTCTCAAGCAAGGCTTGCTTTGTCCCCTAGGAGAAGACACTGGCAATATCTGAAAACATTTTTGGCTGCCACACTGGGGGTGTGTGTATGAACTACAGGCATGAACAGCACAGGTGCAGACCAGGGACGCTGCTGAACACCCTACCATTCGCAAGACAGTCCACCGCAACAAAAATGATCCGCCCCAAACGACACAGCGCCAAGGCTGCGAAGCCCTGCTCCGGAATTCCCTTTTCCGCAGGCTGCCGCCTTCTCCACCGGGCATCGTCCCGCACGGCAGCTCGTCCTCTCGGCAGAAGTGCCTGCTCTCTCCCCCAAGCTGCCTCAGCACTCCGCCCCAGCCCGGGGTCTTCCTGCCGCGTCACCTGCAGCGTTCCACGGCCCACGTGCCTCTCCTGGCCCCTGCGGAGACCGACGCTGTCTGCAGGAAGGAGGCCCATCTTACTTCACTTTGTGACACACAGAGCTCCCGTCCTCGCTACGGCAGCCGCTGCTCAAGATGGATGTGCTGAAAACACACCTGATGGGTGACTAAGAGAAATTGGTGACGCTGATGTCAACGAAGGGCAGTAAGCAACAGAGTAAAACAGAGCCCTCGATGTTTTTAGAATAAAGGACTTTAAAAGAACAAGAATTAAGGATTTAGGCACGACAGCACGACAGAAATAAAGCTAAGTTTTCAGGCACAGATGGCTGCCATACAAAGGACAGTCTCAAAACTCCCACGGGCTCTCAGCCACATGCATTAATATATACCTGAATAAAAATCTCCATTATATTATTTGAGAATACCAAAATAAAGCTAACACCACCAAGTGCTTACTCAGTGTATCAGCCCTTTCCATGAATTAACCCAGGGAGACGTGGCAACAACCTATGACTTAGCCCACTTAAATCCATACTGCAGAAGAGGAAACTGAGTCACGCAGTGGTTAGGTGATTTCCACGCGGGCACACAGCCAGCAAGCAGCCCTCTGACTCCTGAATCCACACACCACACAATGGTTAAAAATGGCATCCTCTGAAAAGAAGAAGGAAGCCATTTAATCAGTAACACCATTTGTCTTACATTGTTCAGCAAAGTAATTTGCAAACTAGGTGTACATTGTGACGGTGAGGCTGAATGCTTTCTGTATTACAAAAAGCAAACAGAGATAAATTGCATGTTTCGAAGATGCTCACATGAAGACGGCTAAATTAAAAATAAGAGACAGCACCCAAACAAAGTCAGATGCAGTGATGGGAGACTTTGGTACGATTTCTTTTTGTTTACGGGCAGAGTACACTTACTCAGGTGCTTCAAGGCCTCTGCCCTCATGAGCTTCCCTCACTTGCTTTTCGGACCAAGAACAGGTGGAGTTCAATGGTCTACAAGGTCCCTTTCAATTGTAAAATTCCTTGCAGAGAAAAAATTACCTCACTGTCCTATCCCAACCAAACCCAAGGGACGTTAATTTATGGAGGTGACCGACTGAGTGACAACACAAATAGGTTAATGCCATCGAAAGAAGGACGTATTACTCACAGCTCCTAAGAGATGGGTGAATGCCGGGTGTGCCACGCCACGCCACACAGGGCCACGGGAACCTGCTCACATACAGGGACAAGAAGCCGAGACAGGAAGAGGGTGGACGGGGACCGCGCCTTTTCGACTGTGGTGGTAGGGGACTAAGGGGGTGGGGACACCCCTTGCTGGGCAGGAAGTGAAAACACGCACACTAGAGTGTGTGGTTGGGAGTTTCCTGATTTGATTCTGGTGCGCCTGCAAAAGCTGCGTGGTGACGGGGCCAGCAGCCAAACAGCCCCTGGTTAACGCCCATCCAACCTAAAGGGCTAAAGAGGGGGGACTTTACAGCGGAGTCATAATGAAACCCGAGCGGGGGGCTGCTCATCTGCAGGTAGCACTTCCTTCTGCTTCTGCGAATACTGACCCTTCTCTATCATCCCTGCTCATAGTGGGGCCAGCTCAGCTCCTCCCTGGTCCACATTCCCTGGATCAGAGCGGGCTCTCCAGCAGGGCTGCAGCTGCCTGGAAAGCTGCCGCCTTCCGCTCAGGGCAGAGGTGACTCAAGGTGGCAGGGGAGGGGAGGATGCTGATAAAAAGCGGGAGAGAAGCCAAGGGACAGGAAGTAGGAGCTGGGTGGAATAAACCAAACGGTGGAAAACACACACCCACACTCACCCACGCACATAGAATCGGGAACAGTCAACAGAAAAGACAAGAGAGTTAGAAATCACATCCTCATCTAATTTATTATAGGTTCCCTTATTTTCAACGGGGTGGATTAGTCTCATCAGAGGATTATAGTTCCTGCCCAAGAAGCAATTTTTATCATATGCAAACTCCAGTTTAATCCATGGTAAAAAGCAGGGAGATGATGGTTTGTGGTCTAAATCACTGAGCACGTTTGCATCGGCTTTACATTTTAATGTGTGTATATATAAAAGAGAATCCTGAAGTCCCGGTCCTCGACCCCTACCCTGCATCTCTGGCAGTGCTATGCCACCCAAAGTGGGCTGCAGAGACGATGTCTTTACGTGCTGCAGACCTGCTCAACATGACCCGCTGTAACACAGATTTGGTGCAAAATGGAACGGCCTTGGATGGCGTCCAAAAGAAACACCAGAAGGATCTTGTTAAAATAGGGTTTCGCTTATAACATCTGGCCTGGCCCCCAAGGGTGGCGGCCAAGCACCGCTCGGGCCTGACTCGCGCAGACCAAGCACCCTTGCCAGCACTATTTTAATATCCTCTGAGCACGGGACCATCCAGTAGGGAAAAGCATCACTCAGTTATAAACCCAGGTTGCTACTTCCTCCCAGGCCAAAGCCTGGCTGGGCTCCAGAGGACGCTACCCCTGGGGGCCCCGGCGGGGAGGCCGCTTTCCTGAAGTGCTCACAGAGCACCACAGCCGAGGGAGGCCCCAGCCCCTGCCTCCAGCCAGCCTCTCAGGACTGCCAGGCTCAGACACAGCTGTGTCCTCCAGCACGGCAGCCTGGTGCCCAAAGGTTTTGAACTCTCATGAATTTTGCATTTGATATTTGGAAACTGGAAAACAGCACGAATGCCACGTCGAAGATTTACAATGGATAGCACCACTAAAAATCACGATTAAACAAAAATTACCATATGACTTTGCAAGTAACAGAGAAAGCAATTTGGTAGATTGAGCAAAGAGCTCACATTATTATACAATCAACGGAACTCCTGTTCTCACATTGGGGAATTTCTTCCAGTCCCTTTTCTCTGTGCATATTAATTTTGGCACATTATCTTCATGGTCACCAAATACAGTATCCCTGTTCTTTTTCACAGAACACACTGTGAGCATCTTCCCAGGTTGCCAAGTGGTCTCGATCGCTGCTGTTTGGTTATTAATCTCCACGGAGTAGACACGGCATCCTTTACTCTCAGCACCTCTAGGTTTAGCTTTCACTGCACAGGTTCCAACGTCTCAGCTGGTGTCAATGTGCCGCCAACCCGATTTGCCAGCATCTTTTCCTGCTCCCTGCCACCATGTCCCCTGGGTTCACGTCAGCAACACAGTTCCTTCTCCTTAAAGACGCTGGGCTGTGCTGCACCACAGGGCCTTAACTCAGCCCCCTGGTTTTCCTTGAAATGCTCTTCATCCTTCGCCTGAAAAATTCTAGCTTGAGACGCAGCTCAGATGCCTCCTCCTCTGTGTGCCCTTTCCCAGGCTCCTGGTCTCTTTGTACACACTCAGCGCACACTTCTGACACTGCATTTATCAGCCTCTGGGACAGATGACTCTGCAAATACCTGTGATCCTCCCTAGTCAGGGAGAAAAAAAAGACTTCTCATCTGTCCTTCCAGCCCTAGCACCGAGGACGGCGCCATCACTCAGTGGAATTAAAAATCACGACAACTGCTATATTTCTGGACAGCAAGGACTCTGTGGTGGCACTCGTAGCTCTGACAGTATTCAGAGTAAGCTGAAGTACCATAGTAACAAATGTTGGAAATTTAATACTTACTTTATTTTAATGTGTGCTATGCAAACAGAACCCAATGAAAGAAAACTAGTATACTAATGAGCACTGCTATATTTAAGAAAAAGTAGCTGCTTCAATTTAAGAAAAAATAATAAATATTAACGAAATACACCAGGCGTATGCAAATATCGTGAAAATCCAGATGGTGAGCAAAGAACTGAGGTTGGGAAATACCAGTTTAGACAGTGGGGGCTGCAGGAGCTTGCAAAGGGGGAAGGAAGCAGAGGACATACACACACTGAGACCCGGAGGGGAAGACACTCCTGGATTCCATTAATACTCCTGGGCAGGGTGGTAAATACAGCCTGTGACACAAATCCGGCCCCTTGCCTGTTTTGTAAATAAAGTTTTATTGGACCACAGCTACTCTGATTTGTTTACATACTTGCAATGGCTGATTTTGCACTGCAAAGACAAAGATGAAGGGTTGTGACAGAGACTAAAATATTTACTATCTGGTTCTGTATAGAAAGGTTCCTAAACCCAATCTAGTGGAGACCAGGACTAGCAGACGGGGCCAGCAGTCCTTAGGAAAGCAGTTTCTGAACGCCCAGCTTGTTTTACGAGGCCAGCATAAGCCTAACACCCAAACCTGACAAGGACACTCAAAAAGGAACATCGGAGCCCAGTTTTTCTCAGTAAGATAAATGCAAATACACCAGGCAAAGTACTAACAAACTGAATTCAGCAATATATAAAAAGGGAAAAGTGTCCTGGCCAGGTGGGGTTTGTTCTAGCAAAGCAGGGTTTGATGTCAGAAAACAAAGCAACTAACTATCTCACCACATTAACGGAATCCAGAAAAATCATTTAGAAGAGGAAGAGTCTGCCAACAAGCACATAAAAAATGCTCAACATCGCTAATCATGAGAGAGATACACATTAAAACCACAATGAGATATCACATCACATTTATTAGAAGAGCTATTTCCAACATGATGAAAAATAAGTGTCGGCCAGGAGGTAGAGAAAAGGGAACCCTTGTGCACCGTCGGCGGGGATGTAAAGGTCACTGTGGAAAACTATGGGGTGCCTTGAAAACTTACAAATAGAACTACCTACGCTCCAGCAGCCCCACTGGGTGCATCCCCAGGTCTGAGATCAGTCTGTTGGAGGGATGCCCGCACCCCCACGCTCACTGCAGTGCTGCTCACAACTGCCGCGATTCGCAACCACCCTAAGTGCCCACCAGCACATGAACAGATGAAACAAATACGCCGTGTGTACATGATGGAATACTATTCAGCCTTTAAAAAGAAGCCAGGCACAGAAAGACGAATTCCACGTGGTCTCACTGGCATGCGGAGTGTAAGCACGTTGAACTCGTGGAAGTGGAGAGAAGAACGGTGGTCGCCAGGGGCTGGGGTCTGGGGGACACGTCGGTCACCCTGGTGACTCTCCTCAATAAGAATGTTATTGAAAATGACTAAGAGAGTAGAGTTTAAGTGTTACCACAAAAGAAGATACATACGCGAGGTAACGCATATGTTAATGAGCGTTAATGAGCCACTCCCCCATGTGTACATACAGTTCTCCCTCGGTACCCAGGGGGACTGGCTCCAGGACCCCTGCAGACACTCAAGTCCACGGATGCTCGAGTCCCTTCTCTACAATGATGTGGTATTTGCAAATAACGCACAAACATTCTAGTGCATAATTTAAACCATCTCTAGATTACTTAGAATACCTAATATGATGTAAATACTATGTAAATTGTTTTTATACTGTATTGTTTTTAAAATTTGTATTATTTTCATTGTTGCTTTGTTATTTTTAGTTTTTCCCCCCAAATTATTTTTCAGCCACAGTGGGTCGAATTTGAGGATGAGGAGCTCACAGGAGTGGAGGGCCAGCTGTATTTCAAAGCGTCACGTAGCACACGATAAATAAATAAATAAGAGTGTGTGTATGTATAATTTTTACTTGTCATTGAATGAAAGACTAAATGAGGAAGATTCCGGAGGCAGATGGACAATGTTCTGAATCCTAGCCCTGTGACCTCCTGACAGTGTGACTTGGGCAATCAGGACTTCTCCCTTCTCAGTACCTTGGGCGTCTCACCTGTAAATGAGGGATGGAGCTATTTCTACTCCCTAGGGGGTTGGTAGGAATAAATAGTTTTACCTGTCAAGTACTTAGAACCATGCCAGGCACACAGTAAGTGCCCAGTAAACGTAAGCTATTGTCACTATAACAAAGTGGCAGCGATGAAGTCAGAGCTAACACTGACCAGGGTGGGAATACCTGGCTGACAAGGTGTGGGGTGAGGGCAGTGAAGATGAGGGAAAGATACTATGAAAAAGGTACGTGTCAACACAATCGTGGGGTTTTTATATGAGACAGTGCTATGGTCTGAACGTGTGTGTCCCCTCCCAAATTCATACTTGAAACCCTCACCCTACGGTGATGGCATCTGGAGGTGGGGCATTTGGGTGGTGATGAGGTCATGAGGGTAGAGCCCTCATGAGTGGGACCAGTGTCCTTAGAAAAGGGACCAAAGGAGGTCCCCGCCCCTTCCACCACGTGAGGACACAGTAAGAAGGTGCCGTCTATGAACCAGCACCACCCTCACCAGACACAGACTCTGCCACACCTTGATCTTGGACTTCCAGTCTCCAGAACTGTGAGAAATAAACATCTGCTGTTTATAAGCCACCAGGTCCGTGGTATTTTGTTAGAGCAGCTCGAATAGACTAAAACCAACAGTGATACAGATCAGAGGAAGCTTTTCTTTGGAGCAAAGGGATAGTGGTAGGGAAATGGTGATGTTAGCAAGTGTGGGATCATAGTAAGGAATGCCTGAGAAAACGCTGTCCCAATACTACTATGGACATCACTACAGACACCGAGGGTGGACACCCAGACTGGGGGGTCACTGGGGAGACTGTGGTGTGTGCCCAGACTGGGGGGTCACTGGGGAGACTGTGGTGTGTGCCCAGACTGGGGGGGTCACTGGGGAGACTGTGGTGTGCGCCCAGACTGGGGGGTCACTGGGGAGACTGTGGTGTACGCCCAGACTGGGGGGTCACTGCGGAGACTGTGGTGTGCGCCCAGACTGGGGGGTCACTGGGGAGACTGTGGTGTATGCCCAGACTGGGGGGGTCACTGGGGAGACTGTGGTGTGCGCCCAGACTGGGGGGTCACTGGGGAGACTGTGGTGTGCGCCCAGACTGGGGGGTCACTGGGGAGACTGTGGTGTGCGCCCAGACTGGGGGGTCACTGGGGAGACTGTGGTGTGCGCCCAGACTGGGGGGTCACTGGGGAGACTGTGGTGTGTGCCCAGACTGGGGGGGTCACTGGGGAGACTGTGGTGTGTGCCCAGACTGGGGGGTCACTGGGGAGACTGTGGTGTGCGCCCAGACTGGGGGGTGCTCCCGACACACTGGCTACACACAGGTGTGGGAGGGAAGTAAAGGTCACCACCCTGGGCACAGTGGTACGTGGGAAGTGCACGCAGGGCAGGCAGCAGCGCAGTGCCGTGCCGTGCGGACACCGAGGGAAAAGGGACAATGCTGCGTCGGACAGGCCAGACGACTTGCTTGCTATTCGGTCTGCAAAGGAAGAAAGGGAATGGAATTTGGCAGGAAATAAAGTATATCCATGTTGGATGCTTTTAAGGTCACATTAGAATTTCAGAGCAGGCAGGTCTTAAATGTAATGGTGAATAAACTTTCAAGACGGGCACCTTGGTCAGTGGCTATTTCATCTTATGTAAACAGGAAACTTGAACTGTCTTACACTTTGCCACATCATCACCAATTTTTAAACTGGAAAGTGACAATTTAAGCCTTAAATACATCTTCAACAGCATCTACCCTCCACCTTTTTTTTTAGTGTTTATACCAACGGGAAACTTTTGGCTATATTGAGCAAGACACATATTTAAACGACAGTAATTTATAAGCACTCAACTGATTTTCATTCTAATTGCTTTTTCCCCTTGTAACAAATTAATGAACACAAGAATGGCAAGTCTCAATTTATAACTTTAGCTAGTTACACTTAAAAAAAATTCTCCCTTTATGAGCTTAGTGGAAACGGAGCTTTCTCTATTCTGACAAATTTAAAAGAATTGGTTAAAATGGATGGGGAGCAAGAGGGGGCAGAATCTTAGCTTTCATAAACATACAAATTTAGAAAACATCACACAAATGAGATTCCATGGGAACCAGGGTAGTTGCGTGGTTATCAACATCTGGAATATATGAAACAGCAACTTCTGGATTCTTGCATTTTGCTACTGTAAGTAGCTATAATCAAAGCAAAAGAACAGTTTAGGAAAACAGTCTTTTCACACAAAAAGTTCGTTTGCAACTAGCACCATTACAAGAGGGCTTGTAATTGAACAATTAGCATTTGATATAGGCTCCTGCATAACGTCCCACGTGAGTGGGGGGAATCTGCAACCCCCCCAACTGCATTCTGCAAAGGAAGGATGGATGCACTTGGTGGAGGCGTATAAATTATTGATGCCACACAGCTAGCTAGGGTGCTGTTCTATTTTTTTCCTGTATGAAAGGCATGGGTATCACATTCTCCAGCTACTTAGCCCCCAGCACACACACACACACACACACACACACACACACACACCTTTTAAAGTTATTTTAAAATGCTGGCATTTAACATACATACAAATGCACAAACAACAGATAAACCACCACAGCCCAGATTTAAATGAGGACCGGGACAATGGCAGTTTGGACTGTCACCTGCTCTCCTAGTTTCCCTCTGACCCCCCAGCATGTGCTGCACACCCACGAGACTGACCCCAATAAAAACCCTGGACACCGAGGCTCGTGTGAGCTTCCCGGTGGGCCACACTTCACATGTGCCGTCACACACTGCTGCTGGGAGAATTAACTGCCTCTGTGTAACTTGCACTGGGAGGGGACACCTGGGAGGTTGTGCCCGGGTTCTCCTGGACTTCGTGCCCTACACCTTTTCCCTTTGCTGAGTTTAATCTGTATCCTCTCATTGTAATAAAACACGAGTGTGACAGCTACTGAGTCCTGTGCGTCCTCCCAGCAAATCAGTGACCCTGAGGGTGGTCGCGGGGTCCCCCGCCACTGTGTGCTGCTCACTCCTACAGGAGCCCCTCAAGGCATGAGCCGTTACTGCTTTCCACGGTTTCCAAGGTACTCTCAGCCTCAAGTAATGTGGACGTTTATTCAGGTCTTCCTTATTTATTATTTGGTGAAACTAACGTTTTCCTTTATTATTTCTAAAGCAAAGACTGCTGTCACCTCAAAAAAATGCTTGCCTATGCTGTTTCATAAAGATTCTTTTTTTTAAACAGGGACGCACATTAGCAATGGAAAAGAGCCACCGCAGTCAAGAAATTTTTTTAGAGGCTCAGCTGAACAATAAGCCCTGAACTTTTGTTTAAATTAAGATAGCTGAACCTCTAGGATGATTTCCTGAATCCATGGCAACGCGTCTTGTGTGAGATGGCATTCCACAGCCCAGGAAACACAGCGGGGCCCACGGGGCAATCTGTCAGCTGCTGGGGTTACAGTGGGCAACCCCACTTAATCATTTTGTAGATGCAATTCTTCACCAGTATTCAGAGTAACACCCTTTTCCTGGTTATCTAACCTACTCAGTAAGTGAAAAAAAAAAAAAATCCCAGTTAGAAAGCCTGCTACTCCTAATTATTTTATTATCTGCCAGAGGATGCTTTTGGCAGACTTTCCCCTTCCTCAAGGGCAAAAATACCCTGGAAAAAATTTAATAAAGACGAGGACCGGGTTTTGCTCGCTGTGAAAGTCTATTCAAGTACTGCAGCTGCAGAAATCAGAATGCAGCCCCAGGAGAAGATAAGATGAAGGGCGGCGAAAGAAGAGTCCCATTAAAATTCTACTGACCAGTAAAGACTGGTTAGAAGGAAAAAAAAAAATCCCACAACTAAAGGATTTAAATCAGTGGTTCTTAAAGGGTGGGGGTTGTACCCACCAGGGGGTGTCTGGCAATGTCCAAAGACACTTGGTTGTCCCAATGGAGGGGAGGGAGTGGGCAGGTGCCAGGGCAGCTGCTGAACATCCCATAATGCTCGGGACAGTCCCCGCAAGGCAAGGAACGAGCCAGCTCCAAACACCCACAGTGCCAGCTTGAGCAACCCCGATCTTAATGCATGGGCTGAAAACCTTTGGCGGATACGACGTGTGGCCGCTCTCGGTAACTCCAGAGGCCAAGACCCCCAAGTCTGCCCACTTCTCTCAGGCTGAACACGTCTATGTAACAGAATCCTCCCAGCCGGAGGTTGCATGGGGTACTGTAAAAACATTCTAAGACTCGCCGGGGGGTAAGGGTGTAGGACAGAAGCCACACGTAGATGTTCCCCCCAGGATACACACAGCCCACCCAGAGACCCCGCGCCCCACCCCAGCGCAGAAGGGCTTCCCGCGATCAAACCGAGGGGCAGCCAGCCAGGCGGGCAGGGCAGAGTCTGCCGGGTTCCCGAGGTCACAAGCACTCAAGCCACATCCACACAACAGCCGCTGGTATTTCATGATTCTTCTGTTTCCAAACGTTTCAGGAGGTTTGTGCGGCCACCTATTTCTCAGTTCATAGGGCGGCTACTTGAATCCATTACAGAAAAGAACACCCCCCTCCAAACCTAGGCCCGCAATGCGGCTAACGACCTGCAAAACCTAATTAAAATGTCGCAGCCGCCTTTGCGTTAGTGACCGCCGCCTTTCTCTCTCACACGCAAAGCTCTGCCGACAACGGAAGCGTAAAATTATGTTTTCGGTTTTGTCTTTTAAAAAGGAATAATTTTGCAATTACTATGGACTCAGGGGAAGCCGCAAAACTAGGGAAGTCCTGGTACCCTTCACCCTGCCCTCTCCGATGGTGACATCTTATGTTGCTGTAGCACAGCACTGAAACCACCATGTCGGCACCAGGACGGGGCCATCCGCTAGGAGACAAGCCTTACTCGGGTGTGTGTGTGTGTGTGTGTGTGTGTGTGTGTGTGTGTGTGTGTGTGTGTGTGTGTGTGTGTGTGTGTGTGTGTGTGTGTGTGTGTGTGTGTGTGTGTGTGTGTGTGTGTGTGTGTGCGCGTGCGTGCGTGCGTGTGCGTGTGTGTGTGCGTGTGTGTGTGCGTGTGTGCGTGCGTGTGTGCGTGTGTGCGTGTGTGCGTGCGTGCGTGCGTGCGCGTGCGTGTGCGTGTGCGTGTGTGCGTGCGTGCGTGCGTGCGTGCGGCGCGCGCGCTACACGGTTCCATCCTACGCGCTCCATCTACGCATGCGCAGTCAAGGTACCCTGCTCTTCCGTCAGCACAGAACTCCCCCAGACCCACCCTCTGCAGTCAGCTCCCGCCCCACTCCTGAGCCCTGGAGCCCACTGACCTGGTGGTCTGCATCTCTGCAGTTGTGACATAAACAGAAACACACAGTGTGCGATCTCTGGACGTGGGCTTGTCCTACCCAGCACTTTTCTCCGGGGCGGGGGGCACCCAGCTGGCTGCGGTGTCGGTAGCGCGCTCCCCCCCGACTGCTGAGCAGTACCACGAGGTGCTTAACCGATCACCCACTGAAGGACACTGGCAGTGTTTCCAGAACACTGCTATTATGGATAAAGTGGCTTTTTTTTTTTAATTACCAGTTTTCATCAGACACGTAAGGATACAGTATGTGCCAAGGACTTGCCCCAAACACTGAGCAGGTCTTTGGAAAACTCCTTATAATGTAATAATGTTACATTGTGGAATTCAAGTGATTCCTTCTCTTCCTTTTGAGACTAACTTTCCAAACTCTTGGAACAATCCACACACCAACCTTCTCACCTTAACACTGTGTCAAAATAGACAAAGCATAAAATTACCACCTTCACCATTTTTCAGTGCACAGTTCAGTGGCATTAAGTACATTCACATTATTGTGCAACCATCACCACCATCCATCTCCATGACTTTATTCATCCTGCAAAACTGAAATTCTGTCCCCATTAAACAGCAACTCCTCATCCCTTCCTCCCTTAGCCCCTGGCAGCCACCACTCCACTGTCTGTCTCTAGCAATGAGACTCCTCTACATACTTCTTTTCTTTTATTTTTTTAATGGTTCTTTTTTTTTTTTAAAGACCAAGCTCATAGCCACCTCAAACTTCTCGGGTCAAGCAATTGATCCTTTTGCTTCAGCCTCCCATGTAGCTGGGACTACAGGCATGCACCACCACACCCAGCTAATTTTTTCTGTTTTTAGTAGACATGGGGTCTCTTGCTCAGGCTGGTCTCGAACTCCTGAGCTCAAGCGATCCTCTCACGTTGGCCTCCCAGAGTGCTAGGATTACAGGTGTGAGCCACCGCGCCCAGCTTCTACGTACTTCTTGTAAGTGGACTGGCTTATTTCACTTGGCATAATGTCTTCGAGGTTTACCTATGGTGTGGCTTGTGTTAGAATTTCCTTCCTTTTTAACACTGAGTAACATTGCACTGTATAGGTAGAACACATTTTATCTGTTCATCCGTCGACAGACATCTGGGTTGCTTCCCTTCAGATTTTGTTAAAAGACATGGTACTGCTCCCTAAAGAGTGAGGTCGACCTTGGAAGGTGGGAGCACGTCTTTCCGTTTGGTCCTCTGCAACCCACCCTCCCGACACAACAGCTCCCCGACGTGAGGGGATGAGGGCAGTGTCCGGCCAGGCAGGATCTGCAGCACGACTAGCTCGAGGCCGGCAGGAGGTGAGGGCAGCTACGGCACTGTCCCGAGTGACTGACAGCCCCTGCTCAGAGCCCACTGGGCACAAAGCGCTGAGGAACACACGGGTCCAGGGACGGACTGAAGCTCCCAGGAACCCTCTTGCGTGCAGACTGGCTGGATTTAAACAGCACTCCATTTCGCAGAGCATGAGCTGTGACTCGTCCCTCTACACAGGCCCCAAGTCACCTGTGGCTGTGTCAGAGGGGACCGTGTCACCCTCACCACCTAATGTTTCTGTGGAAGGTGCCAGAGGGCAACGGTGGCCCCTTGGAAATCAGGGAGCCTTCCCATTCGTCCCTGTCCCCACCCTAACAAGGACCCACGCCACTTCACCCACTGTGAACTAGCCAGGTGACCTGCCAGGTAATCTGTGGGGAAAGAAAACCTCGCTGTGTGCTCAGAGCACAAACAACCCTTTAGCTCTGTGCTGGGGCTCAGCTGCAGAAAGAAAAGGCCACCAAAGTCTCACTCTTCCTCTTCTGCCACGGCACCTGCAGGGCCGGCACCAGCGGAGCCCCGTGGCACAGTGAACCACGCGGTGGAGGAGTCTGTCTTGTTCATGATTTTCTTGGCATGGAAATTCATAAAACGCGTGACAGTGTCACCTGAGTTACATTCACAACCTGGAAAGTCCGGGCATGTGGACACGATATCTCACTATTATCGTCATCTGTCTGGGCTACTGTAACAAATGACCACGGGCCCGGGCGGCTCCTACATGACAGGCATTTGTTCCTCGCGCTTCTGGAGGCCGAGGTCTGAGCTCGAGGCACAAGCACGCTCGGTGTCTGGGGAAACTTGCGTCCTGGCTCACAGATGGCGACTTCTGGCCGTGTCCTCACATGGTGGAGGGGTAAGAGGTCTCTCTTGGGCCTCTTTCAAGGACACTGATCCCACCCCTGAGGCTGCACCGTCATGGCCTCATCCCCGCCCAACACCACCACGTGTGGGCTGAGGGCCCCAACATACAAATCTGGGGGGACACCAAACATTCAGACCCTATCAACTGACCCCCTTGGGAGCAAGGATGATATATAGCATGCAACCATGTATACATTATGTAAAGAGACATGCCTAATTCTACCTAGATAGTCACGTGTGTGTACAAACTGGCTCTTTAGGAAAATGGCACCGGCCTAGCAGATGTTCACTGTTTTTTTTTTTTCCTTAGACGCTCACTTTTCATAACCACCTGTGAGGCTCTGAATAACCAGTGTGTGGTGAGGATAATGGAGGCAATAAATGTGCATAATACATCGGGCTTTTAGCTGCAAATCAGGACAAGTCAGAAAGTAAGTGCAGTGAACAAGGAGTTTTCAGTCACACTTGAGGGTCTTTACATCTTCACAGTGAAGAAAGAAGTTCATCATCCTGGCCATGTAGCATCCACAACAGATGAATTTTCACCATCTGTCATAATGACAAGCTCCTGTTAGCAGCTAAAATGTTTACAATTACAGCAGCCAGGGACACAGAACCTGGCAATGTCCCTGCGCCAGGCAAAACACTAGCAAAACTCGATTTCTCACTTGTGTTTCTTCTTCTCTGGTATTGTCACCACGGCCGCATTATCACGTGATTGCTATTCCTCGCCTGCCTGTTCCTGGCGGTGTGCTGTGTGCTGACGTAAGTCACGACGCTGGGAGTGGAAAGGGCTCCACTGGGTTTCGGTGACTTTGACGCCAGTGTCTGTGAGCAAATGCACAGAAAGCTGCTGTGCCGGCCCCAGGGCCCGACCTGTGGGAATCCTGTCACCCGCAAGTCTGAACGGAAAGGCCTCTGTCCTGCTCAGACACGTGGCCTTATCCACCGGAGGGCCGACCAGGCTGCGGAGTTTTCTATTTTTATGCAGGTCCCCGAACAAGGAAGCTCTGTCACTCAGTGGACCTGGGCTACATTCACAGCTGGCTACCTAGTCTTTTCCTACATATCTCCCCTCCCCTGGACTTTAGATCACCATCTGGTGGGCAGCTCCTGCCCAGCTACCTGCAATTGGAATCTGCAGTTCTGTCCCACTGCACGCCTCACAACGCCTTTCAGGTTTGTGTGAACTACTTGATTTATGCTAAAACTGTGGATCTGGGAGAACTTATTTTCTTTATAATTTGGATTTTGGGATGAAGCCCCAGAGGAAATACTTAGTATGTTTACGGGATTCACTTGCTGAATTTTCTGTCTTTCCATACTGAGTTGGAAATGGACTTGCACGTTTCTTGCTGCATTTAGAAACAAGCAGGGAAGACAACCCACAGTTCACCCAGCATTCAGGGAGCTGCCCGCCAGACCACACGGGCTGCACGCATTGACGGGGATCACTCCCTTGCTTCCCTCTTCCTGGGATGGTAACGTGAGCTTGCGGGAAAGGCACGCTGCCACCATCTGCTTCTTAAAACCTGCCCAGACTGCACAAGTGACCATGCAGTGGACCCCAGAAGACAGAGGCCAACGTCAAAGCTGGACTACTGGAACTCATGCACCCAGAAAAGGACGCCATTTATCACCAGGGCTGGGGATGCACGTTTCCTGCTGCTTAATCCAAAGTCCTGCTTCCTAACCATTCTCATCTTTCAGACTGCCGCAAATCTGCTGCTGTGAGATGTCACAAATCAATACCACCTATCGAGTACCCTTGATGGGCAAGGCCCTTGCTTTGGACACAAGGCGAACGATGAAAATCTACTCTTCCATACTGGGTGGAAACATACCGTTTGGTAAGAGCCAGATGACCTGACTTCTGCCTGTTGGCGGGGGCGGGGGGCAGAAGAATACGACATACCCATTTTTGAGGCTCCTTCCCAACTCTGAAGAGATGTGTCCCAGACCCTCATAACACTGCCAGGACATGCCGTCTCCCACCCTGCCTTCCTGCCACCAAGGCCGCCAGTGCCCTGCTGAAGCATTCCCTTCCTTGTGGCCTGAAGCATCCTAACTGCCACCTCGGACACCAGGCTTGGGAGGAAGAGAGGGGACAGTGGAGGGGATGGAGAGACGGACAGGCCTCCCCACACCCACCTCCTGCCTGACACAGGCACAGAGCAGCGATGGCTGAAGCACGAGCATTAGGAAGTGCCACCCAGAACTTACTGGCCACTTCCTTCCAGAGGAGAAAGCCCGGCGGGGAGGAGTTGAGGAAAGAATCGTTTCCAGGGAGGCAGAACTTGATTGTATTCAGTTTGCTGGTGCATCAGGAGCGAGAGTACAGGCAGGAGGAAGCATGATCAGGGAAATGTTTTCCTCTTTTTTTTAAGACGGAAGGGAGCCAGGAATAGGCTGAGGAGAAGATGCTCTTTGGATCTGGAGGCTCCATAAATGGCGGCCTACCCAAAACGTTAGGACTTGACATGAGCATGGAAAACCACCCCAGAATGAGCACTTCAACATGAGGCACCCCTTCTCTCTCTTCTTCCTTGAAGACATTCCTCTGGGGTACCCCCGACAGCACACACGGACTTGAAGAAAACACAGTGCTCTCTCTCTCAACGCCAACTCTGCCCATGGGATGTTACTTCCACGGCGCTGACAAATTAGGGAAAGGAGCTGGCGAGATGTTGCACAAAATGGACATTTGTGACCGTCTATACATTGTTGTGTCCCAGCGCTCCCTCCCTGCTGCCTAGTTACGAAGCTTTGTAAACAAACACGGGAACTCGGGAAGCCGACCTTTCTGGGGAGGGGTGGAGAGCTCTGTGTTTATTCCGAGAGGCCAGCAAAGCTTGCGCTCCAGGGCCCCGGGGACCAGCCACCAGCACAGCTCTGTCTGCAGGTTACAGAGAACTTGGTCTTCCACACCCAGTGCCACTTCCAGTTTGTGCTTTGCTCACACATTCTGACTATCTCTGACTGCTCTTGTGCCCTTGGGCAGAGGCGTTTGTAAGTGGAAAGAATCTCGAATTCCACGCTAAGTGTCAGCAGGGGAGCAGGGTGTGGTGTGAGGGATTTCGGCCGGCAAGGCAAGCATCTCTGGGAAGCCCTGCTCTGCGGGAAAATACCTGCGCTCCCGGTGGGCGGTTCCCGTAAGGGCCCAGGGTTGGGGCATCAGAGCGGCGGGTGTTACTTCCCTGATTTCCAGGGCCGAGACAGTACATATTTTGTTCTCTATGCCAGTTCCTTATCCTGTGTCCTGGCAACAGCTAATCCGAATGATCTAACATACATGCAGAAAGAATGTGCGTTTCCATGAGCAATGCTGGCTGGGAGCCCAAGTGGCAGCTCCAGGCCCGGATGGGGAGGGTGCTTATTCATAAGGTGCTATGCACCCAACAGACTTGAGCACTTTTGCCTGGGCAGGGAAACTGAGGCTCAGGTGGGGTAAACGACTTATTCAAGGATCAGAACTTCAACCACTCTGTCTGGCTCTGCTGCCTCCACCTCCCCTTCCGTGCCAGCTCTGAGAGGGCCGAGGCCTGGGGGCTCCTAAACTCGTTTTCCCTCAAACCTAGTACGTGTGTCTCTGGGAGGTGGGGCCAAGGAATTGGGGCTGCCATTCCAGAATATATACAGTGTGTGTCAAGGGCACAAAGCTTACATATGCCCCAAACCAATTGTTACTGTTTGAATCGTGTCCCAAATTCGTATGTTCAAGTGCTAACCAGCAGTACACTTCAGAATGTGACTCTATTTGGAAACAGGGTCACTGCAGACGTAATTGATTAAGATGAAGTTACACTGGAGTATGGTGAGCCCCTAATCCAATACGAGTGCATCTTTACAACAGGGAAATACGGACACGTTTGGACACAGAGAGTGGGGAGCCACAGAATGCCAAAGCTTGCCAGGAAACCACCAGAAGCTAGAAGAGACACACGTAACAGATTCACCCTAAGGAGGAACCAACCAGCTGACACCTTGATCTTGGACTTCTGTCCTCAGGAACTACAAGACAATGTATTTCTTCTTAAGCCATCGTAGCTGTGGTGCTGTGTTACAGCAGCCCTATAAAACTAATACGCCTATACTTTATATCACTTGGGAAAACATCGTGTGGACCAAATGCACGTGGATGATAAACAGCCAGTCCAGGCGGGTGGTTGCCATGGCGTGGGGTGGGGAGAGGGTCTGCACATGCCACCAGGGAGGCAGACACGGGGGGGGGGTCCCCCTTGAAACAGTTTGCTCCTTAAGTTGAATGGGTAGGTGGGTACCAGGATGTTTTTCCCATTAATGCCATTTTTGTAGGTCTTAAGCTAAATATCTTTAAGTTTTAAAAGTTAAAAACCATTTTCACTTCAGAGCTCCAAAGACTCGCCAGAGGAATCTCACTGGTCTGTCACAGAGCCAGGCCTGACCCTGGCCTCGGGCTCTGGGCTTCCGTCCACGCTGTCCTTGCGTGGCAGCTGCTGAGCACAGGTCCACGCTGTCAACACAGAACACGTGTGTTTGGCCTTTTAATTACTTACCATAAAGGAATGTCTTGGGCATGATCAAAAATATCGGAAGAAACTAGAATGGTTCTTAAGTCTGAGAACATTGCCTAGGGCCCGTTTGCTGGATAGGCAATTTGGAAGCTCCATAAACCTCTACTGCAAAATCTACGAGGCTCAAGTGCATACCCCAGCCCATAAATGCCCTCGCCGTGGCAGAGGACAAGAGCATCAAACTGTGCACGCCCATGCCCACCACACTGGCTCTCCACGTTAATTTCAGTCTGATTTCATGGGAACAGAAGTGTCAAGGGGAGAAAGAACACAATCTCTCATTCCGCCCCGGACACGGGACGGCCCCAGCGCCCTCTCTACTCCCTCTGACGCTCTTACTGAGAAAGCCCGTAGTGCTTTCTACTCCATGGCCTGACTTTCCATCAGTGGCTGATCATTCTGCTCTCAGTGTGTTGGAGATGAATTTCTTAAGACAGAAAACCAAGCCCCTTACCTGACTCCTGGAGATACCGATACACCAGAAAGTTCACCTCGTCACTGGTTATGCTCATCTTAGCCTCACCTCGCGGCGATGAGGTCTTTACGAAGCGGGAGCCACCCTCTGTTAGAAAAAAAGCAGAAAGAGAGTGTTTGGAACGTTGCCTTTATTTATTTTTTTTGCTGCACCCTTTTTGAAACGATTGAAGAAAATAATACCTACGCTGACACATGACGGTAATTAATATCTGATTTGTGTTCTGTTTTTATAACTCTGCGACTATATAAGCATTTCTTAATTATACACACACACACACACACACACCCAGGCAAAGTATTTTCCAGAAAAAGAAGAGTTGGCTTATTTTATAAGATTGGGGTAGAGCGGGGTATAAACCACACCAGTGAAGCCAAATCCAGGGCAACGGAGCATGGAAACGACGACGGGCTCTGTACTGCGCCAAGCCCGTGCACGACCCACAGTGCACTTGAGACCGGCGTGGACAGAGCCCTGGTGCCCGCTCGGGCAGGAGCGGCCGGATTAGACGGGAAGCCCTCTGCAGAGAGATAGGGCAGAATGAGTCATGTTCACTTGTCCACACCCCTGGGAAGAGTAGTAACCACAAGGTCCTGGAGAAACGGTTGCTCGCAACACCTTTCACTCACAGAAGTTTAAACGGTTGGAAGTTTAAGTGATGAGCTGTGTGGTCAGCCCCCCTACGGGTGCACGTGGCCTGAGCAGGAGCACCCATGGGTAGCTGAGTCCCTGGATGCCATCAGTCTGGCTGAGACCTCCGGCGCCAGGAGGCAGGTGGAGACCCGAGGCGGTGGGCTGGGGCCTGTGAACATCGCAGGGGCCTTGTGTCCAGGGCAGCCAGGAAGTGTGGTTTTCCTCAAAACCATCCTAGTTAGACACGAGAACAAAGCAGCCCGGAGAGAACCATCGAGCAATGGAACCCTTGCACACGGATAAACCACAATTTACACGTCAGTAAGAGCTGTTCCCTCCAAACAGCGGTGGCCTACAAAGGCCACCACGACTTATTTCAATTATGTCACCAAACCTAGATACATGTAGGCGGTTTGGGAGCTGTCTCGGTGTCCATGTCACACGTCTTCAGGTATCTTTATGGGCAGCAAAACTTTTATTGTTGAATGAGGATTAAGTTTGTGTTTGTTTAGCAAAAGACAAAAGGGCAAAGTGTGCATTCAAGTTGGAACTTACATTTAACGAGAGCACTCCAACTAAAGGTTGCTGTCAGGGACACACCTGAGCCAAACAAGTCCTGCCCTGGTATAATCCCCTCCCCTTGAGTACGGGCGCGACCTGTGACTCGCTTGTGCCCCACATAGTATGTCGGAGGAGATGGGGTGCACTTTCCTAGGTTAGGTTACATCATACGGCAAGGCTGACCAAATGTATGTCGCATCCTACAAGACTCTGTCTTCGCAGACTGGAAGGAGAGACCTTCCGCTGGCCGTGAAACACAAACCGCCATCACGTGATCTGTCCGGGGACTGGCAGGCAGCCTGCGGGAAGCCGAGGGCCTCAGTCCTACAACCACAGGAACCGAATCCTGCCAACAATCTGAACTTGGAAGGAAACCCCCAAGCTTCAAATGAGAAGGCAGCCCGGCTTGCACCCCAACTGCTAACCCACAGAAACAGCGGGGCCTAACTGTGTTGTTCCAGGCAGCTAGATTTGCAAGGGTTTGCGATGCAGCAGCAGGTACTACAGCTGCCTGAGAAGGTCACTGCACTTCTCACTCTGCACTCTCAACAGGGTTTTATTTTACAGTGGTCAGAAATTTGCCCCTCAAAAACGCTTATCTTCTTTGCTTAATTTGGTGACATTTCTGTACTTTTGCACAGACAGCAAAGAAAATTTGACAGTCAAAATACAAATCTGCCCTGAGATTTGTGCTTGAACTCTGGGCAGTGCACTCATAAGACAGCATTAAGAAGAAAGTATGCTGTGAGCTAGGGTGATGCCATGGCACTCCAGCCCAGGCATCACAGTGAGACTCTGTCTCAAAAAAGAAAAAGAAAAAGAAGAAAATATTACAGAGGCTGGCCCGGTGGCTCATCCCTGTAATCCTAGCCCTCTGGGAGGCTGAGGTGGGTGGATCGTTTGAGCTCAGGAGTTCGAGACCAGCATAAGCAAGAGCGAGACCCCATCTCTACTAAAAATAGAAAGAAATTATAGGGACAGCTAAAATATATATAGAAAAAAATTAGCCAGGCATGGTGGTGCATGCCTGTAGTTCCAGCTATTTGGGAGGCTGAGGCAGAAGGATCGCTTGAGCCCAGGAGTTTGAGGTTGCTGTGAGCTAGGCTGACGCCACGGCACTCTAGCCCAGGCAACAGAGTGACACTCTGTCTCAAAAAAAAAAAAAAAGAAGAAGAAGAAAAGATTACAGACTAAATAAGAACCCATGAAATCAGAGCATAACCTAATGAAAAAAAATTAGTTAAGGAAAACAACAAAAAGTATTATCTAACAAAATGTCATAGCTCTAAGCACACTTTGGTGATGATGCGTGCTGTAGTAATGGTGACAACTTGGCTCCGATGACAAATTTTAGAGTTTTAGTTTCTCTCTATATCCTGCAAAGCTGGAAACCTCTGGTTTTACATCATCAACTTCTGATGACCAACTAATGGAAGGGCAGTTGCTACACAGGGTTACTAGGAAGGCCAAAAAGAATGGACTTGAAAAATAGCTTGCAGCTACAAATCCTGGAACAAATGCACCATGTGGTCATTACCAAGAGCCTACATGCACATTTTTGAAAGATGCTAAATAAGGACTTCTGAAATTAATTCTGAGGCATCTATTACACAAATATGGAAATAACTGTGCTTACCTTTCCTTGGGTCACCTGATCTGACCATTCCCTTCCGGCCCTGACATCCCATGATTCATTACATAGATAAAAACCAAATCTTCAGCATCTTAACCTCTAGCTAAAGAATTTTGCCCAAAAACTCACTGAACTAGAGCGTGGAGTTAAGTTTGCCAATTACTTTTTTTTTTTAAGTGAGTGAATTGGCCAATATTCCTGTGCGACAAGTACTGTTCTAGACACACCTCACTCAAACATGAGGCTGGGAAATACAAATTACCTACCCTCTTTTTTCTAAGACCAGAACTAAATTTCACAGAAAGATGTGAAATTAAGGACACCCTCCCCCAGGGCTTGGTTGGCTTATTTTATGCAAATATGTGTATCACAGTGGTACCCAAAGTTCAGCACAACTCTCAGAGACAGGCCTTCCCACTGTGCACAAAGTTCCAGGTTGAGTGACAGCACTGAATGCATGTCCTGTCTGGGGGCCATTTCCTGAGGCTACCTAAGGCTACTCCATAAGCACCTTCCTTCATGGAAGAGGAGGGAAGTTTTAGAGGAAAGAGAAACTAAATTCTTTATTTTATTTTTTATTTCAGAACATTGTGGTGATACAAACACTTTGGTCACATAAATTGCCTTTGCACCACCCAAGTCAGAGCTACAAGTATGCCCATCCCACAGGCAGTGTGCACATCGCACCCATTAGGTATGGAAATACCCATCCCCTCCTCCTCCTAGCTGCCCACCCCATGAATGTTACTACTACATGTGCACATAATTGTTGATCGATTAGTTCCAATTTGATGGTGAGTACATGTGGTGCTTGTTTTTCCATTCTTGGGATGCTTCACTTAGTAGAATGGGCTCCAGCTCCATCCAGGATAATACAAGAGGTGCTAGATCACCATTGTTTTTTCTGGCTGAGTACAACTCCATGGTGTACGTATACCACATTTTATTAATCCACTCATGGATTTTTTTTTTTTTTTTGAGACAGAGTCTCACTCTGTTGCCTGGGCTAGAGTGCTGTGGTGTCAGCCTAGCTCACAGCAACCTCAAACTCCTGGGCTCAAGCGATCCTTCTGCCTCAGCCTCCCGAGTAGCCAGGACTACAGTCATGCATCACCATGCCCGGCTAATTTTTTCTATGTATTTTTAGTTGTCCAGCTAATTTCTTTCTATTTTTAGCAGAGACGGGGTCTCACTCTTGCTCAGGCTGGTCTTGAACTCCTGAGCTCAAGCGATCCTCCCACCTTGGCCTGCCAGAGTGCTAGGATTACAGGCGTGAGCCACCGTGCCTGGCCTCCACTCATGTATTCATGGGCACTTGGGTTGTTTCCACATCTTTGTAACTGTCAATTGTGCTGCTATGAAGAGAAACTAAATTCTTGACTGATGGAGATAAGACTCATGATTTTGGAGGAAAGAAGTTAGACAAAGAAGAAAGCAGCCCGGTAGCTGTGTGTGTGCGTGCGTGCGTGTGTGTGTGTGTGTGTGTGTGTGTGTGTGTGCGTGCGTGTGTGTGTGTGTGTGTGTGTGTGTTGTGGGGTGGGAGGGCTGCTTTATAAACATTATTTTTGACTTTGAATGATGTGCCACATGAACCCCTTGAAAACCACCTGTGCAGTGAGGTTCAAAGCAAAGCACCGTCGACATCTGTGAAGTCTGCCTTTGTCCTCTCCACCAAGAACGACGTCTGCGGACAAATCGCAGGGAGCTTGGAATGCCCACGCTAGTTACGGCAGAGCCAGATGGCCTGGTTTCTAACTGGGCTCCATCCAGATGTGGGGGTGGAGGGTGAACGCTGCGGCTCAGTTTCCTCTTCTCGCAATTGAGGATAAAACCCCATATCCAGGGGAGGTTGTGAGGATTCAGTGTTTTTACACACATCCTCGGAGCAGGGCCCATCGCACAGTAAACATGCACGACGTACAGCTAGGAATCCTACTCAGCCAACTCCCAGACTCCCCTGGAGCGACCCGAGAGGGCATCAGGAGTGGGTCAGGGAAACAGTGCACCCTCGCCCCATGATGGCTCAGGGCCCCTTTCCTCGTAAGAGCTCATCGGTGATTGTCAACCAGGCCAGGTGGCACTTCCAAAGCCCATGAAAGAAAGAACTGTCACCAGAGGCCCGTGTTGGGGCGTTCTTTCTTCTAGTAGGTATCGTTGGAGACCCAACTCGCGTCTCGACACCTCTCCCGTATCCGGAACGGCACCCGCTCCCAGCCTTCGAGTTCTGAGCACTCCTGCGGATGTTTTCCAACTTCCCCAGCTCTAAAATAAAGGAGAGTTTTTGTGGCATTCACTGATCCTCCTTGGCCCTGAACAGAAGGGGGGAGGAGAGGGGGAGCTCTTAATTAGAGCAATTGTGTTTATTTTCTTGCCTGACCCAGTTTTGATTAAAGACACCTCCAATTAGGTTGAGGTGAGGTCTTTGGAGTTGTGATTGCGCAAAAAGGAAACGGCCGCCTTCCACTGTGAGTTAAAGCCACAACTTCTCTCACTCTGCTGCTTAAAGAAGAGAAAGGAGAAAATACTAGCACAGGCTGATGACATTTCTGGAGTTTCTTTGCTAAAGGTAAGTAATTCAACATAAATAATAATTTGGGGTTAGAGTCGTCAAGGAACCAGGGGGAAAATTATTTATAGTATTTCTTCTTTTTAAGTCTTAATGTCAAGGTGGTAAAAGCTTCTATTAATTTGCAGTTCCCTTCACAAAACAGTTCAAAATTCAGTCCCAAGAGAAATGCTGTTTAAGAGTTTCAGTTTATTTTGTACGTACTCACAGCATTTAATATGCCATTGTTCTCTGGGAAGGCAGAGGATTGTCCCCAAACAACAAAATCTGAATTGCTATTTCATTATTTTAAAAAGTAGCATCACAGGAGGCCCCGCTGGAGAGCTGGCGCTGGCAGCAAAGGACAGAAGGGGCAAGCTCGTTTCCTGCCAAGGGAGGACCACCTTGCTCTGAAATGGCGAGCTGAGCACACGCTGATGGAAGGGAGAGCTCACATTTTACAAGGGCGATATATGGAGCTACTCTGACATCATTTGAGGGCAAGGTTTCTCTTTCAACCATTTGCTCCATTCTGAAAAGATCTTTTAAGGTTTTCTAAAGCAGCCCTTTGTTTCCAACGGGACCTGAGAAAGTGAGTCTCAGTCCTGCTAACACCCTGTTGGCGTCTACACCGAAGAGCCCGTTGCTGGAAGTGCTGGTCTGTGCGAGGCCCAGGCCTCCGCCTCGTCTCCACGCAGGCTGGACGCCGGACCCAGAGCCAGGGCGGCCGGAAAAGCTGCTCAAAATGACCTCATCATCCACAGGGCACTTCTGTCTCTGCATGTCTCCATGGAAACGACCGAGTTCCCTGCCCACGTGGAGGCAGTGTGGCCTTCGCTCCCCGCTTGCTTCCAGCACGATGTTTTTCTCTATCCAGACGTAACCCGAGTTCATTTTCATTTCACAACCAGTAGCCAGTCGAAGATGAAATTTTTAATGTGTATATTCTAAACACCTACATATAAATCCTAATGCACCTTTTCTAAAATCTGCTTATCCGGGGGATGACACAGGCTTGTTATACCATGTGGCACGTTTTCCTCCTGCGTAACTGTGAAGAAGCCACCATGCAGCTCTGGAAACATCTCACCGCCCAACGACAGCGTGATTAAGTAAACTGTGTGAAACACGTGGGCAGTACCAGGCCACCGTTATTAATAAAATGATTTTAGAAAGCAATATACTGTATGTATTGCAAGCTAGCTAGGTATGAGGCATATGTGCTGAAGGCTTGATGTGACTGACCTCACACATGATCATTCTGAGAGAAAATATGACCATTACTGCTACAATTACCCTTTTAGAGGTTAAGAAATGAAGCCTCAGAGAAGATAACCAACTTAAATACCAGAGGAGCCAGGATTTAAAGGTAAGTTGCCTGACGTTAAACACTGTGCTCTGACGGTGTGAGTTAAAGTTTTTGAAGCTACGTAATGGAAAGATGTTTCTGGAAGCACCCCAAATTGCATGGGGGCAACCACAAAACTGAAAAGAAGGCCAACCTGGTTAATAGTGTGACCCCACTTGTGGGAAAATATATAGATAGGAAAAGCTCAGGGAGAAATACACGAAAACATTTTATGTTTTCTTTCAGATACTTATCTTCATTCAGCAATAAGCATATATATATTATTTTATAATAAGAAAACAGTTCTCATTAACTTTACCATTATATTTACCTGGAGTTAAATGGTCCACAATGGTGAATATAATCAAACAACTACTTTTTTTTACCAGAATTTAAATGCCTGGCAGCACCTCCATTTAAATATGACAATAAACACGTTGAATAAGACACAGTCATTAAAACAGCATTTCATGACCAAGGAAAACGTCTATGACATAGACTGTATGGAAAAAGCAGGTTTCCATAAAGCACTGTGGAATATGCACGATGCAAAGCTTTGTTTTGTACACATGCACACACATGCACAAATGGAAGATGCCCTCCAAAATGCACTTGCACCTGTCTCCAGGTGTGGCATTATGCTGTTGTACACATGCACACACGCACACCCACACAAATGGAAGATGCCCTCTAAAATGTACTGGCACTTGCCTCCAGGTGTGGGATTATGTTGTTGTACACAGACACAGACATACACAAACACACACACACACACGCACAACAAACGGAAGATGCCCTCCAAAATGCACTTGCACCTGTCTCCAGGTGTGGGATTATGCTGTTGTACACACACACGTGCACACACACATACAAATGGATGATGCCCTCCACAATGCACTTGCACCTGTCTCCAGGTGTGGGATTATGCTGTTGTACACACACACACACACACACACACGTGCACACACACATACAAATGGAAGATGCCCTCCAAAACGCACTTGCACCTCTCTCCAGGTGTGGGATTACGCTGGATTTATATCTGTGTCTCTCTGTGTGCTTTTCTACAGTTTGCATATTTCCTCCAGTGAACATGAACTGACTTCATATTTATTAAAATATGATTAAAACCTGGCAATGTCTTCTGAAATGATCAGTATGAGAATGACCAAGTAGGAGATGAGGCTCCAGGGTTGGGCGAGTGGAGGAGAGGCTGTGTTAGAAACAGAATGCCGCTCTCTACGGAATAAAACCACCCCACAGTGAGACACTCAGAAGGATCCTGTCTGTCCCTCACCCCGCTTCTGGACTAATTAAAGCCTGGCTGGAGCTTCCATCCAAACCCCACCTGCACGTCAACCGCAGATGCTGTAGGGACAGGGAAGGCATCCGGGAGGCAGGCTCCAAAGGAAGCCGCCTTGAAAATGCTCAACCTAGCAACAGCAAACCACTCCTAGGAAAGTCCACATCACATGAGCCAAGCAATGCACACAAGCAGACCTGCATGATTTCCTGTAATACTCTCCCCTCTCCACAGTTAAATGCCAGTTCACGTACCCAGATTTCAACGCAGACTGCGTAGAGAGACACTGACAGCTTCTGCTTCCGCACAAGAGGAGTCTGTCCTGTTTTACTAACAACTTTGGTTTTTTTAAGCTAACACTTCTGATGTCTAGATCAATTATGACCTATTTTCTAGCCAGAAATTAACCTGCAGATTGTAGTTATCTTGCAGGCAGAGAGAGTGAACACAGATTTTACATAATATGCACTGGGCTTTCAACCCAATTTCAGGAATACACAGTCTGGCTATGAAACTTCTACAACACTGTGATTTTCCACCTAAATACGAAGCATCTGATTTTGTCCAGGACGCATCCCTTTCCTGCGGTAGGTGGCGTCATAAGTGGGGCCACCTATTCATTCGACGTGACCTGCACAGTTGTGAAAAATAAATCCTGTGGCTTTCTCTGCAGACATAAAGGCAGGCGGTGCCTCAACCCCTAAGATGGCCTGGATCGCCTATAAATCTTGGTGTTATATCTGCTTTTGATGCTTCCATTTAAATGAATCACAAAGGACTCTTTTAAAAAGGAAAAAAACTGAAAGCACCATGAACTCAAATATTAGATGGGAGTCCCAGCATCCTCATGTTTATGTCGGCAAACACAGGAGCTTAAGTTTTGTAATTAAGTGCTCAGTAGCTTAAAATTCCACAGCCGCACGGCTGCTGACACTGACAGCACGGAAGGACAGCCTGGCAGCGGCAGCAGCGAGCAGGGCTCCCCAGTCTCCTCCTGGGATGGGGGGCTGTCCTGTGCCCCGCAGGGCGTGTGGCAGTATCCCTGCCCCAGCTGTGACAGCAGGAATGTCTCCAGCATTCCCGAGTAGCCTCTGGAAGGGGGGATTCCCCTGGGGTGAGAACCCGAGTTTGGGTAGTTAGATAACTTCCTCGTGTAAAAGCGCGACTCCTCCAATATCTGCAGTGCTTTTGCTAAAGTGACCACAGTTTGGGTTCTGTCTTAACCATGTCATGGCCCCGTGTGGGCCTCTTGGAGCCTCACCTCCAACTCAAAAGGCCACAGTTAGGAGAGGTGGAAAGAAAACAGTTGTGATCCTCTAGGTTAGGGACATAAACACCTGATATCAGTCTGTAAATAAAGTCTTACTGGCACTCAGCCATATTCGCTCGCTCAGGTATGGTCCACGCTGCTTTCGCCCTACCACGGCAGAGCTAAGCAGCAGCTGCAGCAGGGGCCGCCTGGCCCACAAAGTCTGAGCTCCGCACCACCTGGCCCGGCCCGGAACACGCCTGCTGACCCGTGCTCTCCGTCTTTCCGGCTCTGCTGCAGATTTTCCCACTCCTGCATCAGGGAACAACTGCCTCACCCCTTCTTGGCTTGAAATCTTCCTTCCCGAGAACCTGAATGGTGCAATCCCTAAATGTGAACGCTCCTTATAAACATACCAACCCCCTTAAGACCAAGATACAAGAAAATAGGACCACTGAGGTCTGCTGTAGATGGCTTTGAAAGGAGGGCATGCACTGAAACCCTACAAATCTAAGGGAAATATTTACAAGCCTTCACTTCCTGATGCACAGTACCCAAGACAGACAGGAAGAGCTTGCACTTTACAGACCACTCCCACCGCTATTGCCGAACTCAGCAGCAGAGTGGCCCAAGGTGTGTAATCCCAAGTGACCATCTGCACGCATACATTGGACCATGAGTTCCCAAAGGCTACAAAAACACTCAAAGTCACTAACAAGGCCAAACACAAACACTTCACGCACAATAGGAATTTGATCAGTGCATGCCCAATTTAATTAAATCAAAACTTATATTCCCTAAGTGCTCAATTAATACCCAGTGAAAACACGAGTGAGAAACAGATCCCCTCTCTCATCTTCCCTCTGACATTTAAGACTACAGTTCAATGGCATTGCAAAAAATATTGACTAATCAGGCAGACACTTAGAAAAGTCTGACAGTTCCTCAAAACGTTAAATGTAGTTACCATGTGACCCAGCAATTCCACTCCGAAGAATACGCCACAGAGAAATGAAACATACGTCCACATAAAAACCTGTATGTGATTGTTTATAACATCGGTATTCATAACAGCCAAAAGGTAAATACAAATGTCCACCAACTGACAAATGGACAGACAAATGTGTCTACCTACGGTATATTCACACGATGGAATATTCTTCCGCCATAAAAAGGCACGATAGGCTACAACACAGGTGAACTTTGAAAATCTTCTACTGAGTGAAAGAGGCCAGTCACAACGTTCAACTTAATATTGTAAACTTTTGTTTTTATTAGTAAGCTACAATTTCCAAATATTTAAGTCAATACTGAAATACATGTATTTAACTTGTTAAAACAACTTATGTATGTCTGGTATTAAACAAAAGTACTTCAAACAACAAGGTTCTTATATTAGTTAAATTTAAGTCTATTATTTTAGTTGCAGTTGGTTCTCTTCAAACAGTAAAGAAAAATCTTCCCTAAATTTCCATCTTTAATATTTTCAAATTACCAAAGTTCTACAGGGTTTTGTTTTGGTTTTTACTAAAAAAAAATTTAAGAAAGAACCAGAAAATCCAATAACAAGTAAATAAAATAAAACTCTAATATCCCATGTACCAAGAGATAACAGGTAACTTTTACAGAACTTTTGGACAGTAGGGTATCCGTTTCAGTTTTAGACGTGGGCTTCAACCCTTGACATCTGTGCCCAAACAATGGTTTGCTATTCTGGAAACCTTAGTGTCTCACCAGATTTATACATAGTAATCTACATGATTTTCTAATAAGTTTCAAGGTTAACTAGCAAATCAATTTGCAGAAACTAATAAAGCATAGAATTAAGACACAGGAGTCAAATAAAATCTCTACTCATGTGCCCAATTATAATTAACTTTTCTGCATAATTATAATTCATAACGTTGACAAGAGAGGTTGATTTTCAAAGGTGTCGTCCTTGCCCGGTAAGACCCAACCCAGAAGTTTGTTGTAGCTCATTCAGGATCCAAAATTCTTAGAAGGTAGTGAAAGGCTAATTCCTCATTTAGAATTAACAATACAGCTCATAATGATTTAATGATGCTCTATCTACTGCCTTCAATTTCAGCAAGGAGGAAGACCTGCAACTTCCTCCTGAAAAAAAAAAATCATTTAAAGCAGGAGGTTCAGTTTTGGCAAAATGCAGTTCTGCTTCTCAACTGGATTTCAGGTAAAAAGACAAGGCTCCAACGGCACATGCGACTGCTCACCTTTACGGTGACTTCATGTGTAGACCTTGGGACCAGTGGGCTTCCCAGCATCCAATCATAGAAACGGCGACCAGTCTGCGGCAACCAGCCTAGGGAGAAACGGGAAGATTTGAAAAAATAAAAGACTTAGGTTCACCTCTCGCCCCTCCCATTCCTTTAGGTTTCTCTTTCCTCCTAACTCAAACTTAACATATTTTATTGGCTCATCCTTTCTGTCTTAGTCCTCAGCAGAGACTGTAAGATACTGTTCACAAAGTAAAAAAAAGGAGAAATTAAAATGATCAGATAGGCATTATTTTGCTTGTAGAAATTCTGACAGAGTCTCAGAAGAGACAAAAATCAGTATTAGCTCAGACATTGCTACTGTTATTGTTTAATGATAAAATAATGTTCCCTTGAAACATCTTTGTTTTCGGGACAGTGCCTCGTGCAACTGATAAGTTAACATGTAAACACCATCAGGAGAAGGCAACACTCTTTAGTGAAACTTCACACACTGCTTGGGCTGAGTTTCCAACAACTCCGGCCAGCACACTTGTGTGCATATGCCCACCCTCATGTACTATGCTCATAAAGACAAAGAAACAAGTTAGAATATTTTTCTCTTTGGCTCTGCCAAAATAAAGAAAAACAAAAGCACCAACTAATACATCTCAACTTTTCAATTACTGTTCTCAGACATTTCAATTCCACAGGGGTTCCATTTGCTCAAACCTAGCTGGGTTTGTATCTCATAAAATAATGCTTTGTAACAAAAATTGTCTTTATTTTTCAGGCACTATAAACACTAATCAGCCAACCAGCACTTACTTAATGATATTTACCTTCTTCCTTATAAAAAATTTCTTTGGTTGTGAATGAATCCAGCCTCCTAGAGGGTTTAAATTATCCGCTTTTATCTACAAACTTGAGAACTAAGGAAATCAAATGTCTGCCACTTTCTCTATCTTCTTATTCAGTAGTTTTAAGTGATAATAAAAATGTGCCAGGTTTAATATAATTCAAATCCACAAGCAAGCAGTGAGTGAAAGTTTCTTGATGAGTGAATTTATTCAGAACCTCCTGAGTGTTTTAAGGAAATTTAAGTAAATTGTTCCCACTGAGTCATGTTTATAGTTATGCTACTTAAAAGAAAGAGATTAAGTGAATTCTACAGGTACGTAAGTCTCATTACAGTACTTTAAAACAAATAAGGATATGGAAGATAAAATTAACCAAGGCAATTTTTTAAAAATTCACCACTGAAGAAAGAGAATTAAACAAAATTCATCTATAACTCTTTGAATAGAAATTAAAAGGCACCAGGATGAAGTAGGCACAAAGGGAATGTTGATTTTGCTTATAAAATAAAAGTACATTTGATTATGAGAAAACTTCTGCAGTGGAGATGAAACAGGACAGTACCCCCTAGAGTAAGCCGAAGCAAATTACTATTTTTGAGGACTGGGTTGTAAATTACCAGGGGGAAAAAAGCCTTATGATGAAATTGCTAAATACCAAGAAGTATCAAAATATGAGCAGATGTCACCACAATAAGCCCCAAACTGCCTGTAAATCAAAACATTAAAATCCATAATAATTCAGTAAGTAATTAATATACAAACAGCTCTTACTACAAGCTGTTCAGAAAAAAGCTTTAGAGTCAAATTCCTATTCTTTGGTCCAAAACAGATGGTAACTCACAAATTAGAGTCTTGCAAGATTATCTTTTATATATGTTGTTAAACTCAGTAACTATAATTAACTTATCATCTGTGTGTGATCAACACAAAGAAATGGAAATTATGACTTGAGTTAATAACATTCTTCTGGTTACGCAACATGTCAAAACTAGTTTATTGCTAGAAACAATAAATTAAAACAAGAAATCAGACCTTCCAATACCTTGTCATGACTGACTTTCCATTAATAAACACACAAATAAACCCATTATTAGTAAACAGTGCTGGCAAGAGAGTTTATATATTGCAAAATGTGTGAAATACAAATGATTTTAACAAATACAATACATTATTTTTAAAAGTAAATGCCAAAATTGGATAAATATAAAAGGCGTCCTACTTTTCTGTTAGTCCTCAGCTCCTGGCATGGCACAGCATGGCACAGTGTACAGGTATGCTGACAGTCCTCCCATGCAGGAGGTGTAGTCCCTGAAAGTGTTCTGTAAGCTCACACAACGGGGGAGCATGTACGTGCTCGTCATAGAAAGTGGGTTAGAATAGCATTAGTGGTGCTACCTGTATTTCTTGAAAGAATTAAACTTGAACACTGTAATCAAATAAAATATAAAATAATTTAGACACTGCTAATTCACCAGCCTTCTTTCCCCAACCGACTTATCTATCTTTCAGTCACACAAGCACACCTTGCAGAGAGACTCCAGAGTTCCACTACTGAGTTCTTGCCAATGGTATGTAAGGAGACATAAAACTTCTGGGTTTTGCCTTAACACCGGTCCTGTGAGTTGCTGAGAGCCAGTTCTGACCCTTAGGAATGGCAGACTAGCAGGACTGCAGGAAGCTGCGTCCCCCAATGCCCTTGGAGATTTATTACACGCCCTTCTCGGGCTACTGCCCACCTTTGGGCTGCTGTATGAGAGAGAACGCATTTTCTCCTTCGAACCACTGCAGTTTACTGTCTGGCCTATTCCCTAAGTAGAATACAGAGTCCCTGGGGGATGCACTCTGTTTTCCTTGTATCCTGTGCTTCCTTCTGTCATACCACCCATAACAGGCATCACAACCTTCCTCAAGTTGGTTTCTGCAGCCTAGGCTTGACACATACTGCACACCTAATAAACGCACCTTAATGAATGAATGTGAGAATGAATGAATGACGTACCAGATATATAATCAATCAGGGCATTACAGTAGCTGATTATACACTTTTTAATATAGCAGATTTCAGAATCCCTCTGCCACATTCATTTCTTTATGGTGTCTGCTTTAATTTTATTGCAAAATAGGGAGAAAATGCAGCATTTTCACACGGACATTGGAATTCAGAAAGAGTTCTTTGGAGGTATTTTTACTGACATCGTTGAAGATGACCTTGGGGGAAGCACAAAAATATCAAGGGATCGCTTTAAAGAAATGGACACAGCAAGGCCTGCTATTGTTTTCCTGTTGTTTTTTTTAATTCTACATTTCCAAGTACAAGCACCAGTTACCATCATATCGGTATCTGTGCTTGTAAGCGGGCAGTCCTTGTACTTCCGTGAGCTGGCAGCGTTGACTGTGGTGGGAAACAGACCTCAGCATACGTGAGCCAGTCACCTACCGTTAATCGTCTGCCTTTTCATTCCTTCACACAATGATTGATTCATGAAGCTGAAAAGTTACAAAGGCCTAGCCAAGTATCGTCCAAACTCAACAGCACGTCAGCTAAATTCCATCCTAAACGCAAATCAGCTGGTTTTGTTCCCTTTCAATTACAAATCCTATACATTGCTTTCCAACTGTGCTTTGGGAACACCTGCAGATCCGTAAAACCACGGTTAAGGAATTTCTCACTTGAATACAGCAAATGATGGTGCAAAGCAATGAGGGACTCTTCTCACTCCCGTTCTCCCCTCCCCGGGCTGGCAAACACCCATCTGCTTTCTGTCTCTCGGATTTGCCTATTGAGGACATTTCACATAAATGGAATCATACAATAGGTGGCCTTCTGTGCCTGGTTCTTTTCACCGAGCATATTTTCAGGGTTCACTCGTGCTATAGCCCGTTATCAGTGCTTCGCCCCCTCTTTTATGGCTGAATACTCTTCCATTGTGTGGCCAGACCACATTCTGTTTGTCCATTTGGCACTGACGGGCGGAGTCTGGTTCGAGTCCCTGTCTTCCGTTCCTTGGGGGATGTGCCTGACAGAGGGACTGCCCCACGCAGCTCTGCTTTTACCCTCCTTCACCTGAGTCTCCTCCTCCCCAGGAATCAACGATGCACAGAACAGGCAAAGGGAGGCCGAGCTGGAGCGCACCGGAACCGGGTAGGGGAGCAGACGGTCTAGCTCCAGCAGGGACAGACCCACAAGAAGGAACGCAGGAACACGTCAGCACGAGAGCTACAGCGGGCAACGACCGCAAGCCAGAGCCCTGCCTGGTGACAAGCCCGCGCTGTGTGCAGGGCTGCGCACACTCACTTCCTGGCTGCTGCTGCAGACTGAGCACTCCTCTATGCACGAGTTTTCTGCTTGGAGTAAACAAAGCCGCATGCAATGCTGATTACATATGTAATCCCAAGTACAGGCATGGGATTATCGTGATGTTTCCATATTTTAATACGGTGCTTCTCAAGCAGAAGTGACTGTTCCTCCCTACTCCCCAGGCAATGTCTGGAGATATTTTTGAATGTCCCAACTGGAGGTGTAGGTGCTACTGGCTTCTCTTGATAACATGGCATTCAATTTGTATGAAAAATCCCTTCGGTTGCCTGTGGAAAGGCCAACATGGAGCTGACCCGAGGCCTCCCGCCAACAGCACCAAAACCAGCTATGTGAGGGAGCACTGCGGACGCGGATCCTCCAGCCCCCGTCACACCTTCAGATGACTGCAGCCCCGGCTGGTGTCTTGCCTGCAACTTCAAGACAGACCCCAAGCCAGGATCAGCCAGCTAAGTCACATCAGCATTCCTGACTTTGAGAATCTAGCACCCTGTGGACGGCAGGTGGGAGACACACCTGGGAAAGGGGCCTTCCAGCAGGTGCCTCATAAAACAGGAACGATGATTTGCAGGGTTGCTGCCAGGAAAACCTAGAAAGAACCAAATGAACTTGGAAGCCAATCAACTGGAGGCTAAGAATAAGTAGAGGAGTGTTTGCCAAAGTACTTTCTTCAGAGTGACGTTTCTCAGGTTATTTAGTAGAGGGGGTTAGGGTGCGTCACCTGGAAACAGCTCCACGATCCAAAAGGCTCTGTGACACTTGGTTAAAGTTAAAAAGTAATAATAGCCAACACATATATTGCACCTATTGTATGCCTTGGCTCTCTTGTAAGTGCTTTGAACTTTTTTAGTTCTTCTAGTAAATGACTTAAAATACTTAAAGTGCTTAGAACACTAAGTCCTTATATAACATGTATTACGCCCAACGGAAGTGACGGTCACCATTTCTACAGCACCCTACAAGCTAGGGCTGTTATTATCCCACTTTCATAGACGAGGAAATGGAAGCGCTGAGATGCAGGTGGCTGCCCAAGTCCCTGGCTAGGAAGTCTGCACTTGTACAACCGGCAGGTGCTGCCACCTTTTTATTTACTGGAGGATTTGCTTCAAGCTCTGACGCGCTATTGTGTACTGTGCGGTGCAAGGACAGAGATAAAGAATTCAGGATTTCCGATGAGTCCCACCTGCCACAATGTCACCATGTGTGTTCACTGACGTATCCCAGGCACCTACAGCAACAGTGTGGGACCAGCCACTCACGTGTGTGCACAATAAATAGACAACTGGACCCTCAGGATTTCCTCCCTGCTCTGGGCAGTCGGTGGCACGTATTCTGCGCACCGTCGCCTCCATCCAGCCTTACCGCTCAGGGACTGCTCCACATCCACACGGATAAGGCTGCTCCATGCTTCATGCGCTACGGTTTGCCCAACTGCCCCAGATCTCTCTGTGAAAGACTTTTCAACATGTTGATATTTTAAAGACCATTTTTTGATTGACTTGGCATATACCAGCCACTAAACATTCCAATAAGTTAAGATTTTACTGTTGGAAGACTATATATGTTCTCCAAGAGAAACATAAAATCAATGTGCATTTTGCCTTAAGATTTTGGAAGCTTGAAGTCTAAGGATGACAGTACTTGACTAAAATGAATGTGAGTGCGCCAGGTTGGTAATGACTCATAAAGATGCATGTTACTTTCACTATAATAATAGTGCCAAGAAGGGGGGCAGTCCTGCATGAGCCTCCGTCCACTGGGAATTAAAATCAGCCTACCATCCTCATTTCTCCTCTCACTCACCAAACTGTGACAATAGGTACGGTGAGGTGAAAAGTCATAACATGCTAATTATTTCATTTCTTAAAAAAAATTCACTTTTGGAACACTCTTTAGATAATTTTTGCCACTATAGCAAACATAGGCCCTTCTGTTCATATATATTCCTGAGTGGCAACACAAGAGACGCCTTCCTTTGAAAGTTATATTTATGACACAGAAAAAATGTTTTGTATTATTTTCTCAGCAACTAATGACTCTAATGTTGTACACAAATTCCAAAGACAGCAGAGTCGCTCCCAACTATAATCCCAGCTACTTGGGAGGTTGCAGTGGGAGGGCTGTTTGAGGCCAGCATTTCGAGGCCAGCCTGGGCAACATAGCCAGATCCCCTGTCTCTAAAAACCATAAAAATAAAAATTAGCTGGGTGCAAATAAGCATATATGTCATAAGGAAACCAGAAACCTATAAACTATAATGAAGGAACATCTTAAAAGATTTTTCTTTTAAAAACAGTCTGCCTGATTAAATAATAAAAATTGCCCTTCTGTGTCTATAGAAAAACATAGGAGTTTGAATATTTTGGAATTGACATTTCAGTAACGTCAGCTGTAGAATGTAATCTTGGGGTTGCCATTGGTTTTCCTTTAGTATGTCACTGGGTCATCACTGTACAAAATGTGTGAGTCCACAAAGCTGACAGTTACCCAGGCAATTATTTCTCATACCTCTTCCACAAACTAGTAATGCTTGGGTACCACTGTACATAATGCCAGGCAAACGCCCATGAGCTTGCTGGGTGACCCGATTCTATAAGGGCCAAGGGAGCCATGTGGAGCTACACTGATTTCATCATCGTTTCCCACACCGGGTGTAGTGTTCATTCATAAAACATTAGTTCTATAGAAGATAACACGTATTACTTAAAACAAGGATTTCAAGATTAAATAAAGTTGGGAAATTCACTTAAGGAAGGTAAAAATGATTCAAAATCTAAACAAACCCCAAGCAGGAAAAACACCACAGGAAATCCCGACAAGATACAATTTCTTGAAAATCAGTGATAAGAGAAATTTCAAAAGCAGCCAGCGAAAACACACAAATCCTATCTAGAGGAAAAAAGAAAATAAACACCACAAACTTCTTATCAAAAACTATGCAAGCCAGAAGACAATGGCAAGAAATCTTTAAAGAGCTGAAGGATGTATCAATCTAAAATTGCACACTCGTAGACCTGCCCTACAGGTCACATTAAAGGAAGTCCTTTAAGCAGAAGAATGACCTAAGATGAAAATGTGAATTCCTACAAAAAAAATGATGAGTGGCAGAAATAGTAACTGTAGGGATGAATATAAAAATATTTTCTTTTCCTCTGAAAAAATCTTTTACAGACAATCGACTGCCTAATGCAAAATTAATAACTATGTATTGTGGTGTTTATAACATGTATGAAAGTAAAAAGTCTCGCAAATGCAGCACAGAAAACGGGAAATGCTAGGAGAACGGAAGCCACTGTGGTAAGACTCTTACACGGGACGTGGTAAAATGCCTTTCAAATGCAGACGGCAGTAAGTTAAAGATGAATTCCCTAAACACTAGGGCAACCCCCTAAAAAATAAAGCACTCAGTTGCAGCTAATAAGCTAATCACAGTTATTAAAAGCCTCAATTTATGCAAAAGTATGCAGAAACAGAAAAAATGTTCAAATATTAATAACACACAACTACCCAGTGGTAAATGGGATAGCTACTCTGATTAAAAGGCTGAGACTTAAATTTAAAAAGATTTAAGAAGCCAGACTCACCTCTATGCTATTACAACAAACCCATGTTGAATATATGTCCATTCTGTTATTGAACATATATATACACACTGATATATCTCATATATGTTATATATATTGGTTATAAATCTTTTACATGCATTGTCTTTGAATATACGCACAGTTGACGTCCTCCATACTTGTAAGTTCTGTATCTGCAGATCAAAAATATTTTTAAAAATAAATGAATAAAAAATAACAGTACAATAAAAAACAACACAAAAATTAAAAACAATACAGTATAGCAATTATTTATACAGCATTTACATTGTATTTGGTATTAAGTAACCAAGGGATAATTTAAAGGGCACAGGAGGACATGCGCAGGTTATATGCAAGTACTCCCCCATTCGTGAGCATCCCTGGGTTTTGGTGTCCTTGGGGGTCTTGGAACCAATGCCCCATGGATACTGAGGGATGACTGTATTCTATTCAACTCATCATTCTCATCCTTTGCGACCTATTCCATTTCTTACCTCCTTGGGGGGTCTGGGGAAGACATTTTAGCAGTGAAGAAAACATGAAAGAGGAAAGGAGACATGGAGGGCTTCCTGGCCTTCGGACTCAATATGCCTTTGTAAGGGATTCGAGGGTGAGCATAACTGGCCTTCCGGAAGGAGACTGCAGAGAGCCCAGACCATGAGGCCCCTTCAGAGTCTCAGCATTATTGACTTGAGGGTTCTGTTCAGTTGTTCACTAAAAAACACCTTTACGGGATTCACCAATACACCGAACCTTACATCAAATTCTGCAGAAGACAATATCGGGAAGTCATGGCTCTTGCACCTGAAGATATGCTAGAGGCGAGGGCAATGCTTAGATATATGCAGTAGACAGAGACAGAAGGGTGACTGGCCTCCCAGAAGGCTCCCCTCCTTGGCCCCATCCTGCTCCCCACTCCCACACAGCCAGTGATCCTGAGGCAAGCCTCAGCTCATTTCCTATGTAAACTTTAGTTTTGGCAGTCTATTTGTTGGCTGGGCACAGTGGTTCATGCCTGTAATCCCAGCACTTTGGGAGGCCAGGGTGGGAGGATCCCTTGGGGCCAGGTCTTGAGGCCAGGAATTCAAGACCAGCCTGAGCAATATAACAAGACCCCATCTCTACAAAAAACAGAAGAATTAGCAGGGCATGGTGGTGTGCACCTGTAGTCCCAGCTACTCGGGAGGCTGAGGCAGGAGGATTGCTTGAGCCCAAGAATTTGAGGCTGCAGTGAGCTATAATGATGCCACTGCATTTTAGCCAAGGCAGGAGAGTGATACCCTGTCTCAAAATAAAAAGAGGCTGTTTCTTGAGGACTCTCTTAAAACACAGACCTCGACAGCATGCTTGGTCCAATATCCCCCACACAACTGCCACATTCTATCAAATACTTCCATTATGAATGCCACTAGTGTGTTGTTTTTTTAATCAAAGAAAATGATGGTGTTTTACATCTTTCACGAGCAAGTACTTGAGCCAGGGATTTTAATAAATACACAGTGGTATCATATTACATGCATCTGACATGCAGAGAAACACACAAGAACTCACCAAAACACCGAATAAAGACAAAATGTTCACGGTGCTTGAATCCTAATTTGTCTCATTTGGCTACGCTGTTTACTGTCCTTCTCCCCTTTCTGAAACTGAGCTTAACAGGTGGGAGGAGTATCCAGATATGGCAGCAGAAGGGAGGAAAGCTCTGGAACCACAGAGCAGGGGTAAGCACATGTTTTCTCTAAAGGGGCAAAGAGCAAGTGCCTGGGACTTCGCAGTCACACTACTCAACTCTGCCTGGCAGTCACTGACAATCTAAACAGACGGCGCTGGGTGTGTTCCAGTGAAACTTTATCTACAAAAACAGGCTGTGGGCATGGATGGCCTCCGGGCAGTAGTTTGCTGAGCCCTGCATTGGAGCAACATCGCATTAGATTGATTAAGCTGTGCACTCGTAATGCGCTACTGATAGATAACCTACTAATACCATCAGGCTGACTTTGGACAACTAACTTGCAAAGAAGAAGTTTTTTATCCCACAAGTAATGCAGGTATGTGCGTGGTTGCTGACAACAGCCACATTGAACAGGGCCACAGGCACGTAGGGTGGACCTTAGCAAGTTTTGTGGTCCCTGGGGCTCATGGGGCTGCCATCGAGAGTCCCGGGGACAGTTGTGCAAACCTGACTTAAGATGATGTCTTCAGAACATGAGTGCAAAATGCCTCATAAAAACTTCCAACTCTTCCGAATCCTAAATGTGTGCCATTGGACAGACCAACCCCATCGTTCTGGAAATGACACCTTTAATTGTTTTTTAAGATGCTATTAAAACTATAGGAGTAATACAGGTTTGTCAGGGAAATTAAAGTCGTTTTTAGTCAGAGGTAATTTTGCCCCACAGGGGATAATGGGGAATGTCTGAGGACATTTTTGGTGGCCATGATTCGGGGAGGACGCTACTGGCATCTAGTGGGTAGTACCTAGGGATGCTGCTAAACCTCCTGCAGTGCACTGGTGCCCCTCCCCCCCCCGGGAACTCTCCAGCCCCAATGCCCACAGTGCCATGGCGGAGAAATCCTGATGTCAAGGGAGGCTTCTCTCTCTCTTATAAAGAGGCAGCCTGGTCCAAGCTTCTTCTTTAATCTTCCCAAAGTTTTCTACTCGTGTGTTCTTAGTTCTAACACAAACGTATCATGCTAACTATAGTTTTTTAACTTCATCATGAGAACAGATCGATTGTTTTCATCACTAAAATTCCTGAACAGCAAAGCTGGTTGTGTCCTCTTCTATTAGTAACTCTTCCCACTGGCAAAGAAAGGTCCATTTTATAAAGTTCCCTTATGTCCGTTATATAAAATTAACTAGCACAGCAGCCCCATCTGTTGTTCCCACTTTGTAGATAAAAAGACTGAGTTCTGAAGAGTTTAAGTGAGTGATGTCTCACAGCTGGTAAGTGGTAGGATCTGAAACCCAAGTTCTGGCTTCACCGAGAACGCTCTTATTATTTCAGACCAAAGCAGTTCACAACTTACACTAACTTCGATTGAAGGTAGGTAGTAACTCACTTTTGCAAAATGAAAGAATAACTAGACATCTGGCAAGTGATACATAATTTATGGGGCAAGTCTTCCAAACACTTTGAATAATCAATTTGCAGATACTGAACACACCCATCACGAATCATTCTAACTGCTTCATTTGGATAATCTGAAACACTTTTAGTTGGTCTGAAATGCATTTAGTCATCTGCACTGTACCCACAAACAACTGCATTCAATTAACTTGGGTTTTCTGTGACACTTTTTCCTGACTCAGATAATTTTTTCCTATCAGTTAGTCCGCACTGTCTACAGCATCGTAGCTGCAGCAGGAGTGGCCCCCGCAGGGCTCTGCGTTTCACCCACGCGTGCATCTCTCCCACTCCGTAAAGTTCACACTCGCAGAGTCTTAGATCAACTGAGTATCTTATCTACAGATGAGGCCCAAGTTGGGAAGACCAAGTGGGTCACTCTCCTCACCAAGAAAGCAGCGGAGTGCAAGGTCGGCTGAGTGAAAGAATTTCATTTTTGAGCCATGGAATTCAGTTAACTCTTTGGGAATAAAACTGCAATTCCCAGATACCCTAATTCCTGTTAAAACCCTCACTGTACGGATCGATCCTGCTTTCAAAATGTAAATGCTGCCCTAGTTCCATCACAGCTGCTGGACATTTGCAAAACCACAAGCAACAACTGTTACTCATATAAATGACTGTAAAATCACAGTTAAATCTTTTTAAAAAGTGTGGAATCTTACGTCGGGCCTAATTTCATGGGACAGTATCTACCGAATAGGAATATTTTTCAATTCGTAAAATAAATGTTGCTACCCTTATGAGGATTCTGATTCCTCAATGCCCTTCCCTACCATCTTATGCTGCTAACCAGCATAGATTCAATGTGTGGGTGACATTTGGTCCCCCACTACAAAGCAGGGCCCAGAAGGACATGCAGTTTGGCTCTGGGACATGATAGCTAAATAGGTTTCCTTCTATGCCTCAATAGCAAGGACACCAGTTTATGCTCATGTGTGACACCATGAAATCACTGCGAAAACAAATACTTCAGATATTTCACTTGAAGCAAGACCAAGAAATCTGTCATTTAATTAAAAACCATTTTTCCACAATGAAGCACTTGGATGTAAATCCTGTGAGGCAGGCAGGTGTTGCTGATCTCTATAGACTAACCACACAGGACACAGAAAGATAACATACCTTACAGAAGTAGCAACAGCCTGTGTGGGGCCACGAACTCAAAATTTAAAAAAATTTCCTAGAGCCAAATATCTCTGCCTGCTGTTCTCAGAATTTCCAGACTACTAAAAGCTTCTTTGACTTCAGAATCTGGGCGTGGGATGCTGCAGTCATGTAAAGTACAGGGAATCTCATCTTACCAGGTCAGGAATATGAATGCCAAAGTGTGTCGTCGTACACGGGACACACGCAGCATTCGTGCCATGCTTCACATTACGTGAATTCAGTCTCCCCTGAAGCTCGGACCCCACAGCATCCCCACCCTCTGACACCTCAAAGATGAGGGGACTTCTCAAGGACATCACCAGGCAGGTCAGAACCTAGCAGTGATCCCAGGTCGCCTGATCCTAAACCCCATCAGCTTCCCATTACACCACATGACCTATCTTAAAATGGTACTTTTAGGAGACTCTTAAAAATAAAAGATAAAAACAATAATCAAACACACATACACACCAAAAAAATGCAACTCGCCATTCTCCTAGTTTGCATTTTCCTCAAAGACCAAACTGTTGCCTGTGCTTTGCTTATGTGTCTCAGTCACACTCTGCCCAGTCTAAGTCACCTTTCTCTCCTCTGTACTACAGTGTGGCCTTGTTTTCCAGAAACTACACTTGTGTCTCTCTAACAACACAAGCCAGCACATTCTCTTGAGAAGCAGCATGATCCTAGAGTGAGGCTGTGCATCCTCCAGTAAATAACTTAACCTCTCTGTGCCACTAAACAAACATAATTACATCCGTGGCTCACATGCTATTCCTACCAGACAGAGCAAATCTAGATGGCTTCTATAGTGTCTCCAGGCTCTGAAATTTTGTTGATTGTAGTTGGCAAGATGAAGAGGCGTATGGAGTTTTTTTTAGGGTACACGATCCCTCTTTTAATTCTGTCTGCCAGCAAATTTTAAATTATATGCCTATAATATCTTTTTTCCCGTGATCAATATGAAATAGTTAATAATCACAAATAGTTCTAGTTGAAGACTAGCTTTCTCTAGGAACAAAAGCACAATTTTCTCTGAAGCTATTTTTAATAGAGTGAATTATTGTAAGTTCCGTCAGACACCCAACCAAGGTCCAGGTGAAAGCTTGTGGGCCTTGGATTGCCTAGGTGACCTGCAGGTGGCTCGTGTGGCAGGCCAACCACCCACCTCGCAGCTTGGTGCCCTATACCCCTCGATTTGGGGGCCCCTGGCGTGGCAGGCCGCACAGAGAGCTATGAGCTCACAGGGCTCCCCGCAGAGCACCCAGGCAAGGACCTGGGTGAGGTTCCCGCACGTATAAAACAGGGAGGACCACGCCAACCCCTGTGCCGCCCTCCCTGACAGACTGCCCTGGAAAGCAGTAGGCAACGCTGCCACTGACAGGCTTTTTGGGCAACAGCACAGCTCCAGTCCCACAGCGCTGCTAATTGACACCAGGTGACCCCAACAAAACGGCTGAGCCAGGATTACTCTTAGTTACCGCTGTTACTATTGTTATAATAAATCCCCTTTTAGATATGACATCCTGCCCCTTAAGTTTTCAGCTGTCACTTTACGATCTAATTAAGTCCTGCCCGTTATAAGCGCTGCGGAGACAGCGCTGGAGAACGGGCGCCAGCAGGTGCTGGGCATGGAGCACCGGGTACCTGCCCGCATCGTACTCACAGCGACAATCGAACGCTCAGCTGTCCTTGTTTTAGCAAGAGGAACCCTATGGCCATGCTGAGCTCTCTTTTGAACTAACTAACAGCCACCCATAAGACAGGACAGCATTAATGAAGCGTAATTCATTTTATGGGATGGAAGTTATGCCGCATCAGGAGAGAGCTTTTTGCTGGTATGTGTATTTTGGTGGAGAGAACATGGGTTTCATCTGTCCAGAGTTGACACTGTCGTCACGCGTGGGCACACACGTGCCCTGTGACAGAGTTCAAAGTGCAAGTCGTCAACCTGGAGCCACCTTCCGAAAGGAACTGTGGAGTGAGAGCTGCGGCTTCTCCACTCACAATTTCTGTGCATACTGCACCCTGTAGCACGAAGAGAAGTCACAGCCTGCAGGGGCAAAGTACCGAGAGAAAATGCAATCTCGAGCCCTGAGAGGAGGCCAGAGTTAGGGAGATGCAGCCCTTTCTCTGTGGATTGGCTCCACCTATTGAAGTTGGTAGGAAATGACTCGCTCGAGGCCCTGCTGGATTCAGACCTACTCAATCTCCTTTTGAGCAAAAACATACAAACATCATTGAGAAGCTAAATACGTTATGTTGTAAAACGACAGACACTCCAACCCAAAATTATCACGGCACTTGTTTTTAGCAATCTATTAATAATTTCTGAATCATCTTTTTCCTTTCCTTTCATTCATTTCAAAGTTCCAGAAGCTTTCTTTGGAGGAAAAAAATAGAAACGATGCTTAAAAAAAGACCACAAAAGGAAGAACTGGAACTGATGTTAGGTAAGCTTCCTAACTGTGTGGTCCTAAAACGTGCACAGGAATTTGAATAATGACTTCGGGGAAATACTGAGAACAAACCATTCTCTCCTCGCCCTGAGCGTGCTGCAAGACAGCGCAACGCTTCCCAGGCAGCACGAAGCTTGCCACATAATAGATACTCAATTAATTCATGTGCACAATAAAACAGATGCCACACACATACACACACTGACATATTTCCTTGGGAAACACTGAACTTTGGCTAATGACAAGTACAAACAAATTGGCAAGCTTGCCGATTTATGATGACATTAAAAAATAATCTTTATTGGCTAACGTAAGAATCTGTGCTTTTCCTCCAACTGTCATTCTATAAAAACACCATCTTTTGATGAGCATGCTAGGAGACGGCAGACAGGCAGCCCACCCTCCCAACACACGGCTCTGGCTCACAAGCGTTCCCGACTGCAGCGCAGGGAAGGCCTAAGGACGCGCTAGAGCAGCCACCAACACACGTGCATATGCACCTCCAGTCTCCTTAAACTGATTTGCTAGTTCCTTCTTCTTGCTTTCTGGACTTTGCTTCTGTTTACTATGCAGCTCTAACGTGTAGACTCACAGCTGGGTTCAAGTCAGGAGACGATCGTGCAGGCAAACGTCAGAAACGGCCCATTTAGCTGAAACTCCAACACTGTGATCCTCAAAATAACCGGGATCCCAGTGAAATCCCAAAAGTGTACTGTAGGAAAGGAACCTGAGTTACACCTTTTCAAGGGGTTTATGTTCAATTCACGGAAGAAGAAATGCAAATGGCTGACAAACATGATAAAATATTCCACCTCATTAGAAAGTAAGAAAATGCAAGGGGGCAGGGGAGAAAAAGATGCCACACATTCCCAGCTCAGCTGACCATGATCGTGTGAACTGAGAGGGCTGCACCCCACTCCCCGCCACCCCAGCCCTCCTCATTACTGTACAGCCTTTCAGGATAGCAATTTGGTAATCGGTCTCAAGAGCCCTACAGTTCTATTTCCAGCAACCTATCCTAAAGCAAAAATTGGAAGCAATCTAAATCTCCAACAACATGCGTTAAATAAATTACAGAACATGCACTTGATGGAAAGATGCACACAAATATTCTGGATTGATCCTCGTGGATGATCTAATGCTTCCTCCGTAAGGTCAGGTGGAAGGTGCACACCAGAGCTCACTACACAGCACACTGCACACGTGCACATAGAAACATGTGGAAGAAACACAGCGAAACACTGGTGGGACCTTCTAGGGGTGGGCTTACAGTTGTTTCTTTTCTTTTCATGCTTAATTTTATTTTTCAAATTGCTCACGACACATTATCTTCATAATGAGAAAAGAGTTATGAAAACCTTGGCAAGCAAAGAATAATTATGAACATTTCATCTGGTGAGTATTAATAAGATTAAATGACAGCTATTTACCTATTTACTTCTTTTCTAAGAGCATGTGGGATGGTTTTCCTCACACAGTGTGGTGTGGTGAGGAAGTTCTTTTCTCCCCAAGGTTTATACTGACTGACTCCCTCCCCTGGAGTCACCTTTTCATCTTTTTATGACACTAAAGTCTATAAACATAACATTAAATATTTATGGTTGATATCTGCTGCTTCTAAAAATACTTGGAGGAGGAAACTCTCTTAACAAGGCCTGCACTTAACCTTCTTACTGAATTAACTGAAGCTCTCTCTGCCCTGAGCCTGCCGGGCTGGGATCTGCTTCTGCCCGAGCTGGTTTCCTGGGACTTAATAAACATCCAGACTGTCGGCTGGTTCAAACCTGCAGATGCCAGTTGGACTTGCTATTGCATTTATGAAGAGTAATTAAATAGCACATAAACTGATGAACTAAGAATGCAAAAAAAAAAAATTTTTTTTTTCTAAAAAAACCACATTGAATGCTTTATTATACACTTAACCAAGAAAGTGCCCAACAAAACTGTGCTGTCAAATTGGTTGCAGAGTGGACAGCAGCCAAGAGATTTGGGAAAAGAAAACTCTACACGGACTGTACTCTGAGATGGTTTCACAAATCTCTAAATTCCCACTCTGCTTCACAGAGACCAACACTGCAGGAGGTGCACCATGGAAATGGTTTCTCAGGAAAGTTGACTCAAAATGAGGATTAAAGGACCCACATTCCAAGAAAAACCCCATTCTCCCTGTCAAGAGATGAGTGATGTAGTTTAACATAAAAAGGAAACAAACAACCTCTAGGAAGAGAGGCTCTCTCATTCTTACCCCACGCCCAAGCATGTGTACTTTGAGAGAATAGCGTATGGACACAGATAAATGACCTCAAAGTGCAGAAACCCAGCACCCACGACCTTAACCAAGTGACCTAGTCAACAGTAGTAAGTCACGCTGAGCGCCTACCCTTGACATGGTGTAGTGAGACGCCATTCACCTCTCACTGGCGGCTTCCTCCCTGAAACCCACCACCCTAACTGGAAAATCCTACAAAACACCTGTCCAGGCCTCCTCAAAACTGTCAAGGTCATCAAACATAAGGCAAGTCTGAAACACTGTCACAGGCCAGAGGACACACGATGACTCAACAAGGTGACATGATGACTAAAGGCAACCTAGAGTCCTGGATAGGATCACAGGATGGAAAAAAGGGCATTTATGGGAAAATGGGTGAAATCTGAAAAAGTCTGAAAGGTAGCGAGTAATAGAAAGTTACAAAGCAATGCCTATGTGTACCATTTCTTATGATTCCCTGTTTTTCCCAACTCTTTCTGAAGAACCGACCATCCATGGGTGTCAGTCCTGCAGGTAAGATGCCAGACTAGGACGAGAGGCCACGTGGAAGCAGAGGCACCGCAATCCGCGTGGTGCGCTGCCCCGGGGACCACAGCGACACGCTCAGCTTAGCTGCGGGTCGCCTGGGACAAGCCAGCCCAGCCTGGGCCAGCAGCCGTTACGGGGGCACAGCCACCAAATAACTCTGTATTTCACAGTCAGGACTTTTCCTCACAGCAAGTCTTCACCACATCAGAAATCCTTAGTCTTGGCAACCCTGGAGAAAACACAAACACAATTCTATCACGTTGCCAAGCTTTACAAACACGTTGGTTACCACCATGCAAAATGCCATCCTCTTTACTATTCTATGACTATTTTACACTTTCAGCTGTTTCCTCCCTTGGGAAATTTTGGTCGCCCATCGCAGGGAAGGTGAGAAGTCTTCACAGAGAAGTTAAAACAAGAACGGGGGTGCCGTGCAAGCCTCGGGTCTCAAGGACAAGACCATGAGCTGTCAAGCTAGAAACCCCCTGCTACCACCGGGCTTCACGCCAAAGCCCCGGCAGCACCGTGCAAGGGGAGAGCGGCCAGCTCCAGCACGTGGATGAGCCACCTGGAGGCTTCGGACTGCGTGCGCTGCGGTGGGGCCTGCCTTCTGCAGCTGCCACAGGCACCCAGGTGAGGCCCACCACAGCCTGGGAGTCACACCACCACCTCCGGCTCTCCACTTGAGGAAACCAACCCCTTCTCTGGACTCCAGCTGTCTTTCTAGAAAATACGAGAGCTGCAAGAGAATCTGGACGATTCCCTCTTAACTCTAGAAACTTAGGATCCTACAAAATGTTCATTACGTCACCCTGAGCGTCTAGAATTTGCAAGATGGAATTTGCGCTCACCAAAGTCATTTGTTCAAATCTGATGGGCCTCAAATTACTGTTAAAAAATCGTTGGCTCTTCCATCTTCATGGCCCAATGCAGGGCACACAGAGATGTTCAACAAGCATCTGCCGCATGAATGAAGGAACGAAGAATTTTAGTGCCGTGAGGGCCAAGAGTAAGAAAACTGCTACGGCCTTTGAAAACATGAGTATGGGATAAAATGTTGTAAATTCTGTGAATATACATTTGGAGAAAAAATTGTCATTAACTTTTTTTTTTAGTTAATTTTGCACAGAAGGTGCAAAATTCGATTGTTTCATTATTTTGAGAAGGGAAAGGCCAACGTCCTCCAGATGTGTTGGGGCAGAGGAAGGGCGTGGAGAGGTGGTGGTGGTTTCAAATCACGTGGAAGGCTAACACGAGTTTGTGGAGCCGGTAGGAGCTGTGGAGACTCATCTGTGATGGCCTCAATAATGGCTTTCACTCGATTGCAAGGAAAACTATTTTTCTGTTCGAGAATAAGAGCAAAGAATACATATGTAATACCCTAAGTCAAGCGAGAGTCTTTATACATAGGCTTTAACGGCTCCAAAGGTTAGGTCACGCACAGGCTAAACACACAAGTCATTTTTCCAGCACTTTCCAAGAGATGATCATGGACTCCGGAGTTTTCTAACCATGATGCCCATTTATGGATAAAGGGGATGTGACAGGCAGCGTCTTACCCGGCACCCATGAGCCCGGCCTCCTGGTATCACACCCTGGTCTAGTCTTGTCCCATATTCACCAGGCTTGGTCCATCTGACCAACAGAATATGGAGCAAACCCTGGGGCAGCACCTCCGGCCAAGCTGCGCCTGGATGCTGACTCCCAGGATCATCAGTGTTTGCAGTTTTCCCCTGCTGAGTTCTGGGGTCATTTGTTACACAGCAATTGACAGATGACTAATACAGGGGCTACAACAGGAGTGCACTGGTGGACATGAGAAAATGCGGTGCAGAAATTAACCCAGTCCATCTGCTCCCCCTGCAAGCCAATAATTACTATTTAATCTGACTTGTTTGCCTTCAAGCGAGCGTGTAAACAAAACCAAACAGACAGAACACCCGGCAAACAGAATGGATCTATCTTGCCACCATAAATTATTTCACTTTTAATAAACTCTGAGTCTACTGGGTTAATCACTTACCTCCCGGATTCATGCAGTCTTAGAAACCAGACTGACATATTTTTTATAAATCCCCAGTGAATAACTTGCTCCACTCAGCTAAGCACTTCCATGTCCAAATGGTATAAATGGTGTTTTTAAAAATTAGATTAGAAGAAAAGTCCCTGCTTAAGTTCTTGGTTTACTATGAGGTACATCCTAAACTTGTAGGATTTACTTTAGCAAATTCTTCACATAAACACACAAAAAGCTGCCCTATCATATTGCATTAGCACAAAAGAGTAGATTTACTTGAAAGAAAGGGACTCTTTGTGGCTTGTAATTACTTATATTATCTCATGGAACAGAATTTAGACTCTTTTTCCCTCCAAAGTAAAATTCCAGTCTCTGTTTGGTTAGCTTGTTTATGAGTCTGCCATTATCCCCAAAATAAACGGAACCAGTGAACGCGTACATGTTCATTACCTGGGACGCTAATTAGGAAGCTGGCTCGTGTCTGGGGGCTCTAATTAGGATGCGAAATTGTATTCTCTACCGTCACAACTGCTACTGGAAGCTGATCCTGCAGGGCCCCAAGCCTGTCTCCAAGGGCTGAACTTGGTGACAGGACACCCAGGTCACCTCCTGTTTACCGTGTGAAGCCACCGCCGCCAAGGCAGGAAATGCCAGGGTCAAGACTTCACCTACCGCACCGAGACTTCCAAAGACAGAACGTTTCTGTGCTGATCTTGGGTTGGCTTAATGCTTCCCTGAGAAGAGCCAAAGAGTCTTGAAAGATGTCTACCTTTGCACCCAGGACTTGCCAAGAGGACAATTTCTTTCCAAAAAAACTGCACAGGACTCCACGGAAGGGACTTTAGATCCCAGGCACCAAAAACCCAAAGACAAAAGTGCTTCTCTTCCTGCCCCCTGCAGCTAGGACGGGGTTGGGCTGTGCTTAGCAGTGCCAGGCTCCGACAGCCTCCTCTCTTCATGGCTGCAGACCTCACAGGGTTAACGCTGCACGGCTGAATCAGAGAAGACTGCAGGGGACAGAGGCAAGGGGCACTGAGCTGACATCCTGACCAGAACATTCCTCCTGTTCAGCCGCTTGGAAAAGCCCCTCCCGCACCGAGTGGCAAGAGAAGGTTCTCAGACCAAAACCCAGCTCATGCCCCAAATGTGACATCTACATATCAGAAAAGTCTCCCTGCACCTCTGATGTGACAAACACAAGGAATTGCCTCCCGAGGGAGAGACATTTTATGATAACCCAGATCGAGTCATGCTTCACTTACTCAAAAAAGCAGCCCACTGGACCCTCCTCCTCAAAAAAAAGTGAAATTGAAAACTCACTGAGTTAATGCCGACTTCTGCGCCCGGCTTTTGACCTCATTGCTTAAAGAGGCTTCTGTTCATCAAAACGACAGTTACACGGACCTTTTATGGAACACTGCCCTCGGAGCTGGGCTGTACTCACACATTAATTTTACTAAGGACAAAAACTGTGAACTCTTCGTATGTCATCGGCTGGCCTGCGAACGTGTCTAAGGACCAGTGGGCACAGGTTGTACGTGGCCATGTAGCCACTGTGGTATTCCCCCCGGGGGGCCCGGGGGAAGGGAAGACGGAATGAGGCGAGGCACCACCACTGCTGTGGGGTGAAGCGAGCCCCCAGGAATGACATGCAGAAGTCCTAATCTACGGCACCTCGGAATGTGACCTTATTTGGAAAAAGGGTTATCACCAACGTAGTTAGCTGAACGAAGATGCGGTCAGATTAGCATAGGATGAGCCCCCTAATCTGACTGGTGTCCCTATAAGAAGACAGCCAGGGGAAGACAGAGACATCCATGAAGGTCATGTGACGACCCAGGCAGAGACAGGAGTGATGCGTCAACAAGCCAAGAACACCAAGGAGCGCCAGCGACCGTCAGAAACCAGAAGAGGCGAGGAAGGACCCTCCCCTATGGGCTTCGGAGGGAGCGTGGCCCCGCTTGAGTTTTGACCTCTGGCCTCCAGAACTAGGAGACAGCACATGTTTTAAGCCACCCAGTTAGTGGTACAAAGCGAGCACTGACACAGTAAGCCTCAACCCCTCTTCCAAGGAATCCGCAGGTAAAAAGGCCCCTCCGCCAGGCTCTGGTCCCCGGTTTGGGGCCCAGCAGTTCCCCTCCCTCCCCTCCCGGGGGCTGTCCTCGCTCTGCTGTGGTCAGGCGTGCCTCCATTGTCCCGCCGTGTGCTGGGGAGGGTGGAGAAGGACAATGTCCATGATCCAAAATTACGGATTCGATATTTTAGGGATTTAGAACATGTCCACAAAAGTACACATATAAATATGCACGTTTTTTTATGCGACTGGTATCTATACACACCTCCGTACATGCATTTACAGGTCTTCTAAAACAGCGCAATTTGTATTGTGTTTGACATCACTGGATGATTATTCTAAAAACAAAGGTGGTGAACGGGTTTCAGATCAATAGAAGAGATCCTGGAACCGCAGCCTCGCTTGGCCCCCAGGGACCACGGCACCAAACCACACAACGGATGAGAAGCCATTACTATAATGAGCTCTTTCTCCACTCCCAGTAATGAGTCCTCTGGAAGAATTAATTAAAAATCCTGAAATGGCTTCTCTTAAAGGAGAAGGACACCCTTACAGAGAGGATGAATAAGCAGTTCACATCTAGGAGCGCGCGACTCACTTGCTCTGATGCCCACTTTTTGCGATGTCTGACAAGCAAATGAATCTGCATTTACTCCAAGATTTCGACATGCACTTGGACTTCTCCACCACTCCAAGGTAGGTGAAGACAAACATTTCATATTCAATCAAGAACTGAATTTGACTTTAGAACTTCTGGATTCCATTGTGCCATGGCCAAGGTAACCAGGATCAATTATCACAACATGTAAGATACTTAAAATCATTGAGACTTTCCTCACGTTTCCCAAAGGAAATAGCATGTGTCTTACAAGAATTGAAATTCAATGAGTGTGTATATGGGGAAAAGATTGAGAACTTTTAGTCAACTCTATCCAATACTCATCATTCATTTAGTGCAAAAGAAACCACCTCTTCACTTTACCTAATTAAGCAACTGCCATTTAAAAAATATAGATAGATAGATAGATATTCAACTTCAAAGCCACTCAAGGCAGAACCAGCCACTGTTATTGATTTGATTTCACATTTCCTAATTCATAACCTCCCACGACAAAGCTTTCTGAGCCTTGTATCTGAGAATTAAGAATGGCTTCTAAGGGATATAAAGTGTGGCTGAAAATTATGAAGGAAGGAAGGGAGGGAGGGAGAGAGCTTGGAAGACCCAGCCAGGATTTGTCCTTAACAATCATTCATTTTATGCTTCATAACCTTGAAGCCACTAACTGAGCTTCAGCAGTAATATGAGCCATTCTAGACAGTTCTATACATGAGAACTGTACACAGCATGAATACCGCCATGCTCGTAACCACTTCTCTCAAAGACAGCACTTGCATGAAATAATAAGGGGAAGAAGAAAAACTAAACATGCTGCAATTATGCCTTTGACGTCTGGCAGACACAGTCAATATTTCCATCTAAAGCAAACACTCAGTTAATAGGCCAGGGTGGCAATTCCAAGAGCCTCACTCGCTGGGATTCCTTCCTGCCCTCCTGGGACCTGGCTCCTTCTCACCTGAGTAGCCAGAGGGGCGGAAGAGAGCCCAGAGCAGAGCAAGAGTGGAAAGGGGGTTCCAGAAATAATGGAATGGGGGGTGCTGAAGAAAGACACCACTCTGCCTCATGTCCTTGAACTATAATCATTCCCAAGTCTGCCTCAGCAACTCACTTCCACAAGTACATAAGCAAAGACCCATTTTGTCCTTAAAGCAGCTGCCGAGAGCTCCTGAACCGCTGTCCCTGTATCTTGGCAATTTATGGGATCAAAAACAAAAAACAAACAAACAAAAAACCCAGGATGCCTAGGGAGCACATTCTTGCCACAAGACACCAACCCTCACCCCCCAACCCTTCCCGAAGACCTCCCTAGAGATCACATGGAGCCACCATAATCCATCCCTGCACGGCCCAGATGTTCACACCGGCCCACTGTGAGGACACAGAATAGCTGGGGAAGGACAATGGTGGTGGTGTGGCGTCCACCCTCCCGGCCCTGGACTCTCCCCTGCAGTTCTGCCACAGTCGGCACACTGGTTTGCTCACCCCAGAGGCTCAGAGCCCGCCACAGCCCAAGGTAACCCCTAAAACACTGACTTATTGCATCATTCTCTGTACAGCAGAAATTGCAGCGGTCCCCAGAGCACCTGTAACCCAGTCTGCAAGCCCTGACTCATTTGTTCTCTCTGTTCCAGGAAGATCCTCTGACTTCTCCAGTGGATAAAATTCCACTTCTCCTCAAAGCCCCAGCTGACATCTTGGCACTATCCTTAAGCTGCCTTCATCCTCTGGAACAGAAAGAGACGCTTCTCTTTGCTCCCACGACGCCGCGTTCACACATGTATCAAAGTGACCGTGTTGCAGTGAGGGCTTGGGCTGTGTTCAGGCCTGTCCTACCCAATCAGGCTATTAAAAACGTTCACTTACCACTAGACTAATCCTGTGCCCAGCACCGTGCGTGATACACAAGACGTACTCAGCCAGCACTGGCTACATCAGCGTAAACTCAGATATTACACTGAAATGACACGGCTTTCCATGGATGTGGACACAGAGCAGGCAAGCATGGACCTCTTCGATTTTGTCTGTCCACAAATATTTCCATTGAATAAACTGGGGTCAATGTGGCTCAGCTAAGTTGAGAGGTGAGCATTTTTCTGTTAGAAAGGAATGTCATTATGCTCTCTGGTACTTTTTCCAAGTCATGTCCTCGTGCCATCGTCTGAATGTTTACGTCTCCCCGCCACCAATTCTTATGCTGAAACCTAACCCCCAAGGTGATGGCAGAAGGTGGGGCCTTGGGAGGCCATGAGGGTGGAGCCTCATGAATGGGATTAGTGTCCTTATACAAGAGACTCCAGAAAGCTCCACTCGCCCCTTCCACCATGTGAGGACACAGCGAGAAGGCACCATCTATGAAGCAGGAAGTGAGTCCCCACCAGACACAGCCTCTGCCACGCCGGGACCTTGGACTTCCAGCCTCCAGGACTGTGGGAAATAAATTGTTGTTTACAAGACAGCCTGTCTATGGTATTCTGTTACAGCAGCCCGAATGGACTAGGACCTCCTGCTAGGTTTTCATCACAGGCAGTTAAGAGCAAAGTCCTAGCGAGCATTACTGATCCAACTGAAAGAAACGTAGCACTGCCAAACATTGATTTCCCATCCTGGGTTTGGGTTCAATATGTCCATCTCTGACTGGTTATCCCACTGTCTCCGCAGCTGCGGGGGGGTCCGTGTGCCCATCGACAGTCCCAGGGGCAGGAGCACCGCTTTGTTTCATAAAGGCTCCCCTAGAATAGAAGTTTCTTCTGTGCATTTTAATATATGATGTATTTCATTTTCCAGTCACATTTTGTTTGTAAATCACAGTCTTACCTACGTGCAAAGTTTGTAACTTTCATGGGTAACCAATTTTTTTTTTTGGCTTTGGGGAGCCCTATATATGAAAGTAAATTCTGAGTACAACCAAACCGTTCAATTAATTGTGCTGAAGCAGTTATATGGCCCGAGCTTTACATAAGGAAATGAGAGAGAAGACTAGAGACTTCAAAGAGGACATTTCTGAGAGTAATAACTGAACTCTCCATAAAAACTCAGAGATTCGAGGCTGAGCCCCTCTGACAAGGGATCCATCTGCTATGGTGCCTGTTTCTCTCTCCTTTTCATCGCAACGACCCTGCCCTGCTGAGAAAGCACGACCTTCTAATTCATGGTGTTCTGGGTTCGACTGCGTGAAAGGGGAGATTTGGACACAGAGATGCACGCAGGGAGAAGGCCGTGTGAACGCGAAGGCAGGGCTCAGGGTGATGCACCTACAAGGCGAGGGACGCTGGGGACTGCGGGCAAACCTTCAGAAGCTGGGAGAGGGGCATGGGACCCAGTCCCCATCACAGCCCCCGGAAGGAGACAGCCCTGCCGCCACCTTGATTGCAGACTGCTGGCCTCCAGGACCGTGAGACGATAAATTTCTGTTGTTGGGGCCTCCCAGTTTGTGGCCCCCTGTTAGAGCAGCCCCAGCAAACCAATACCACGGCCTCCTCTGTACCGACCAGAAAGAGTATGAGCTAGCTACGGCACCCATGCAGCCCTGGCCAGCCCTGGCCTTGCCCGGCCCCAGCTGGGCAGGGAGAGGGGAGGCCCAGGGTGGCAAGCACACCCTGCATGCACCCGCGCAGCGTACGGGCTCTGGCGTTTTAAAAAGATAACCCTGAAGTGTGGGGAAGACCAGGTTCTTTTTAAGGTTCGTGAGAAAATGAGCTGAATCACGACATTCTTCTCCCTCTCCACTTCCATATGCTGAGCAGCAACTGCACAAGCCCTGGGTATGCTTCGTAGACTGGGACATACTGGGAAGACCAGTAACAGTCCGACAGTCTTGCAGGGCTACTGCACAAAGTGCCACAAGCCGACAGAAACGTACCGTGTCGCAGCGGAGGAGCGCAGACTTCTAAGACCCAGGTGTGGGGCAGGGGCGGCTCCTTCTGAGGGCTGTGAGGGACAGTCTGCCCCAGGCGCTCTCCTTGGCTGTAGGTGGCTATCTTCGCGTTCACATGACATTTGCCCTGGATGCGTGTCTGTGCCCAGATTTCACACTAGTCCCACCGGACTAGGGCCCGACCTCACTTTAAGTGGGCGAAGATCCTACCTCTAAGTAAGGTCACATTCCGAGGTGCTGCGGGTTTGGACTCCAAAACATCTTACTTACTTACTTAGGTATTGAGAGACACCGTCTTGCTCTGTTGCCCAAACTGTGTGAGTGCCGTGGTGTCATCATAGCTCACAGCAACCTCCAACTCCTGGGCTCAAGCGATCGTCCTGCCTCAGCCTCCCGAGTAGCTGGGACTACAGGCGAATGCCACCATGCCCGGCTAATTTCTTCTATTTTTAGTAGAGACAGGGTCTTGCTCTCGCTGAGGCTGGTCTTGAATTCCTGGCCTGAAATGATCCTCCAGCCACGCACGGCCTCCCAGAGCACTAGGATTACAGGTGTGGGCTACTGTGCCCAGTCTAAAACATCTCTTTTGATGGGACACAATTCAATCCATAACAAACGGCGACACTGATTAATTTATACAGCCTGATCAGTGTCGATAAGTTCACAGCATCAGAGACGGGATTCAGGGCTGCCTCGTACTTCCTTTCTTCGGCCTGGGCTTCAGTACAACATCGGCGCCTGCACCAGCAGGCAGCAAGCCACGCCAAGGGCTGTGCTACAGCACCATTCCTAAAGGACACATTTGGCTGGAGGACTGCCGGATCTAAACATTTTCCCTAAATGCTGGGCATTTCATGCATTTCTTTCTTTTAGAAGGCATTCTGTCAATGCCTGTGACTTGTGGCACTCAGCATATGCTCTGGCCAGTGGGCAGTCGGCTATGTGTGTGGGGCCGAAGGATCGTGAGCGAGTAGGCACTCGGCGCTGTTCCAAATTCATGCCTTTGGGAGGAAAAATGCTCGCAGAATTTCAGAGAGGAAATGACAGGCAAAAAGTCTGCAGGGTCATAAAGAACCTCAGCAGCAGAGGCGGTGTAGACTTGAGTCTTCCAGAACAGATCACTAAACTCACTTTCTAAAATAGAGCCACAAAAAGCATCCCGGGTTTAAGGTAAGTAGCAGGCACGGAAATGCCCTGCCGCCTTTTCTCTGCAGTGCTCGAGTCTTTCCTCAACATCTGGTCTTTTCTCTACTTCTTCAGCCTTAGGTTAAAGTCCAAGTCTTTTTAACCCATTTTCTCCTTTTTCAGTGGCGTTGAATCTTATTCTAACCTGCTTTTTCCTGAGACTTCTATCCATTTAAGTCTGAGCTCTCTTCCTTCACAATTAGTCACGTTCATGACCTTTTTCTTATGAATACTGAGAACCAATGTCAAAAATTTATAGCCTCGGCCCAATTATTTATAACTAGATACTCCAGATGGGGTTAGTGTTACAGGAAACCATGAGGCTTCGGGCCTCCAGCTTAGCCCTAGGTCTTCCCCAGAGAGGGCGGGTGAAATGACCGTACACGGAGACACTGAGTATTTCTATCAGCGCTCTCTCCCTGGGGTGCACATCTGTGCCAGGCCTGGGCTTGGGTTTACACCGGGCTGGCTCTCCGACGCTTCTTCCTTCCGAGCTCTCCCGCATGGGCACGCCACACATCCACCAGCACCTTAATGACTGTAAATCAGCAACTAACATAAAATTAGCACGACCCAGAAAGGCCACCCCAGGATCCCCACTCTTGGGCTTCCGGAGACCACCACAAAACTCGGTGTCCAGGGAGGTCTGAGAGGCACAGGGCTCGGCCTCCCCCCCTGCAAGAAGCCGGGACAGCTCGGAGGAGCCACCTAACTGTCTGAGCTCAGGGGGAAGGGGACTGAATGGTTGACTGCAGACCCTTAGAGTTTAGGGCAGGGGTTCCCAACCTGGGGTGATTACACCCCGTGCGGGGCATGAGGCAATATGTGGAGACATTCTGGGCTGTCACAAATGGACAGGGGGATGTTCCCGGCATATACTGTGTGGGTCATCCTTTGCCGTGGGGGACTGACCAGTGCACTGAGTAGCATCCCTGGCCTCTACCCTCTACCCTCCCGTTGCCCCTCCCTTGAGTTGTGACACCAAAAACGTCTCTAGACACTACCATATGTCTCCCGGGGAGCAAAACTGTCCCTGGTTGAGACCCACCCAACCTGCCAGTCGAGGCAAATGGCCACTTGTGCTGACCTCTGGTTTTCCATGGATGCACACATTTAGGAGGGCTGGCCCATGTCAGTATTAACAACGAACATTTCTTATCTTGCCTGCTAGACTTAAGGAACTTGAGGGAAGGATCCACATCTGAACCATCTTTAGTTCAACATATTGGTGTATTTTTAAAACACTTCACATCTATTCTTCATTGATGGAGCCATGCAACTGTTTACAATATTCTGCCACATCAGCTAATGCAACAGTTTGGTCCCACAGGGAGGTTAGTCAGTCTCCTTGCGGTTTTATTTTGATTAGCCCAGGAGAAAGGTGAAATGTCATCAAGTCTAAGGGGAAGGGGAGTCCCACTTTACAGAGTTTCTGTATATCTGATTTTTTGTTCTGCTTAAGTGGAAGAGAACACTTTCATGGAAACAAAAAATTAAATTACCTAAAACTTCAAGAACAATATTCCCAACACTTACTGCGTGATTCATGGTATTATTATTTTAAATATATCACAGATCAAAGCTCAATTTTATTCCACCCATTCGGAATTACATGATACCATTGCCAAAATCTCAGCTGTGGAAATGAGGCACTGTTTTAAACTGTTTTGCTGGTGACAAACCCATTTGGGTACTGGTCCGCTTAAAAAGAAAAATAACTTCAACTTCCAAGCTGCGCTGGTTTGGACAGGGGCTTCTAATTCTTAAGGCGTCCTAAGGATTCAAGTCGTGCTTAAGGATTTCCTTTCATCTTGGTCTGTGTTTTTCTAACAGCCAGCGCGACATTGAAAAGAAGGACCCCAACGTGCTGCTCCAAGGAGCCAGGCATGCAGTGACCCCGAAGGGAATCATTTATTACGTGAACCCTCTCAATTGAGAAACTGAAAGGAGATTGACATTCAGGCAAAGAGGTATTTACATTTCAGACATGCCACAATCAGTGCCCCCTTACCAGCAGGGTGGCGAGCCACCAGGCAACCAAATGGAACCAACACGGAATACACTGATTTAACCTGATTATTGGCTGGAACATCTTTGCTATTTGAGTTCCTAGACCATGTCCCAGCTGCATATGGCCTCATGCAAGCCACATTTTTGACAGCGTCTTCTTCCTCTGTCCGACAGGGCTAGGAATCTGCGTCCCCCTCTCTCCGAGGGCAGGGGGAAGAGCCCCCGGCAGCGTTCTGGGGACCACCTTGCCAGCTGCAGGCCTGCCCTCCCCAGAGCAGCAGAAACCCCTCACCACGGCGCCAAGCTGCCAGAGGGCTGGCTCCACCAGAGCAGACGTCCCTGGTGTCCTATTGGATTTTACTGTAACTTTACTTTAGAAATCTCTGGAACCCTGACATTTCCAGACTGTAGCTGATACAGTGAGGAAAATAAAATGTAAGTTGTGAGACCTCAAAGATCACTACATTAGGGGTTATGCTACCAAGCCGATTAAATGTAAGTCGTGGCATTTGGAGGGATGGGAATGAGGGAGAAACCAAAAAAGATACAAGTATATGCTAATTTAATATTATTCAAGAGAGAAAAATAAAATAAACCCATTCAAGGTACCACTACCTACTGATTCTAAGGAGGTCTTTTCTAAATCAGGTTGAGGGGAATGAAAACTGTTTAAAACAACAATTTGACTCATCAGCCACTTCTCTTCCCTAAAATATTTGGCTCCAGATTTTTTTTGTGTGTGTGTGTGTCTGCTAGACACTCTTATGTCACAGAAAACAATGCCAGACTCCCAGGTTAAAACCCATGTCTTTGTGGGTTCTCAAGAACTTGGTTTCCAAAATGATTCTCCCTGTATCTGGACAAGAAAGAGGCCAACAGAGATGGCCAAGGGGTAAGTTCCTATAAGGTACAGTTGGGATGAAGAAAGAGCACAACACCAGCATGGGAGCGAGCAACGTCTATGTGGAAAGTTTTCATAGAGAAACGTGCCCAAGATCCGGTAGTATTCATACCAATCAGTCAAGTTACTGCCTGCGTATCCTTCTGGAAATTCCTAGGGACTAAAACATATTATTCTCCACCTAAAACTCTGTTTGCACACAATTATTTTCCTTTTAAAATAAAGATGCCTAGAACTGGAAAAGTTATTATAATATTATGTACCGATATAAACAATTGTTTAAGGTGTTTCCCTGGGAATCTGAAATAAGTTAATGCTGGCAGAGTGCCCTACTTTATAAACATAGCCGTAATTCTCTCTGGTGCGTCTGGACCTCTGTGTGATGCACAACAGCACCTTTTTGAAAGCTGTATCTGAAGAGATGCATTTCCTCGGATAACCATGCTCCCTGGCGTCCCTCTCTGCACCTGGTTTTAAACCTACTTCCTGTGCTAAGCCTGGGCCAGGGACCCCAGGTTGGGTGCAGTTTCAGCTCCATCATCAGTGTGCCAAGAGAGCTGGTGGGAATTTCCCAGGACACAGCCAGGTGGGGCGAGGACCATCCACGCAGCAGCACAGCCCTTCTGCCCCCTGGGGTGCAGGGTGTGGCCAGGGGCCTGGGGGTCCAGAGCAGTTGTAGGGGAGAGAGAGGCTCCAGGCAGGGCACCCACTTGGGGGAAGGAGGGGAGGGTGGGGAAGCCTAGGGCGGGGCTTGGGAGGGAGGGGGAATGGGCATGGAAACGGAGGGGTGCAGGTAGACAGAAGGGAGGGTGGGAGCACCCAGAGGATGGCATGGGACTGGGAAGGAAAGGTGAGAGGGCACTGGGTGGATGGAGGAGAGGAGAGGGAAACAGCCCCCCACAGGCCAGACCCAAGGGCATGCCTTTCCCCGGGCCCCACCTGGCCTTAGGTTAGGCCTCACCCAGCTAGCTCTCAGAGGCATGGGATATCTCCTAAGCAGAATATACCTGGATATACTCCTTGATGTTCATTCGAGAGGGCTTCATTGCATTTAGGGGCAGAAGACGAGGCTAAACTATGCATGGACCTCACAGAGGTGTGGTTTGCATTTACAGAATTGGTGGGCAGGGGTTTGGATGGCATCAAGACTGGAAGGGAACCTGCTCTCACTGGTCAATAGTTGGGCCTTCACTTACCATCGTGTTTTCTATTCATTCTCCATTTAAAGCACGAAAATATGCCCAATTTCTTTACAACAAAGAATGTAGAAAACCACATCTCAATTCTTGACGAACTTCCTACTGATGTACCTTCATTTCCTAGTGATCTGCAAACACCAGAATGGGGCAGCCACAGACTCTCAGAAATCAAAATGATACTCACCGCCCACCACAACACAGGCATTTGTTTTTTCACTCAAGGAGAGAGGACTTATGTTATTTCACTGTGATTATCACATGGCAAACCAGAGAGGCAGAAACATCCTACTTAGAAATCAGTTACAAATGGTGGCGATGAATCACTTTTAAATTGATCTTTTTCATGGCTGTGACTATTCTCATTTCAAATATGAAATGGGAAACATGGGTTTAAAAAGGCACTTGATAACATATGCGGACACAAATATAAAACCACTTTACCTGAAAATAAAAAGTCTAAAAATTCCTTAACGGAGGAAAGACACAGATTTATACGTGGAAGATGTGAATATCATTCAGCTGAATTAAATACCATGAAGCAACAAATCCACATCAAGATACTGGTCCCAGTACTAGTCAGTTACTTTAGTCTATATCCATCATTGATGACAGTACTTGACTCAATGCTCTGTAAATGTTGCTTGTAAGGATGGATGGATGGATAGATGAATGGATAAAGGGAGGGTGGATGGGTGGATGGATGGATAATGGGTGGGTCGATGGATGGATAATGGCTTGGTGGGTGGGTGGATAATGGGTGGGTGGATGGATGGATGGATGGATAATGGGTGGGTGGATGGACAGATGGATGGATTGATAATGGGTGGTTTGGTGGATAACAGGTGGGTAGATGGGTAGATGGATGGATGGGGAGATGGGTGGATGGCTGTTATTTGGGTCTGATTCAGCCAGAGGGACCAATTCCCTTACCACAGCATCAAAGAGACAAAGAACCTCATCCCTGTGACCATCTCTCTCAAAGCCAGATGTGAAAACCAGCAGCACACACAAAAGCTCACAGAAGAAACATCGTTTCCATGAAGCTCATGATACATGCAGACCCGTGAGCGCTGTGACCTCCCTGGCAGCAGTCTGGGCAGGTACTTACTGCTATTCTTTAAAAACAAACAAACAAACAAAAAACCCACAACAACAAAACACTATACAAAGGAGTACTATTCGGCCATAAAAAGGGATGACATTTTGATATATATTCCAACATGGATTGACCTTGAAAACATTATGCTTAGGACATAAGCCAGACATTCCACTAATATGAACAAATAGAGATAGAAAGTAGAACAGAAGTCACCAGGGACTGAGTGTGTGGGAAGGTAGGGTGGAAAGGCAAGTTGTTGTTAAATGAGGAAGGACAATGAAAGATTTGTACATATAATACAAATTATACGTACAAAGTTTCCCAAAAGTCACCATATGTAGGGAAAGTGGGAAATTGTAGCTAAATGCATTTTTATTTACAAAATATTCGTTACAAAATTTTTCCTTTATATGGAAAGGAAAAGTTGTATGGAGACTACAAAGGAAAAATTTTGCAACAAATATTTTGTAAATAAAGATACATTTAGCTACAATTCCCCACTTTCTGTACATAAGGTGACCTTTGGGACACCCTGTAGCGGTGATAGTTACAACACCATGAATATACTTAATGCCACTGAGCTGTACACTTATGAATGCATTATGTTATGTATATTTTACCACAATAAAAATGCAGAATAGAATATGTAACCAGACATGACAGTTTAGTAATAATTTGATAATTTCTTTGACTGCTATAGAAGTAATGACCCAAGGGTTAGGATGTTCCTACCTACCAACAACCAAGGCGGTAAGAAGCCCCAAGCGTGAGATGCCACCATGTCAATGCTGTGACGTGGCATCGCTTCTCTAAAACGCCATTCAGTAAGTGCCTGGAAAAAACATCAACAACTTGGCAGTAAAGGGAGTGGGCAAATGGAAATAAACGGAGGAAGAATAAGGATACAGGGCCGTCGGCAATAGAACACGTGCAGTCTGTGCTGCTAAAGTTCATGGAAGAAAACATTTCTCGTGAACCTGAGCCGTAAACCAGGGTCTGTTTCCCTGGATCCAGGCAGACACTGGTTCATTTGCAGCCCCACTGCTCACAAGCTGTGTGCCCCTGAGCAAACACACTCACTTCCCTCCCATAGGCAGATTAAAGCACTTCACCATTGGTAACCATTTGTGTAATTAACCCACCACAGTCCACAAAGATTAGGGGAACTTGTCCATTAACCAACCATTAACAAGTCAGTGTAACTGGTTGAGGACAGTAAGACTGCAGCCACTGTAGCAGGTTGAACTGTGTTCTATTGCCCATCCCCAGTATCTGTGGACATGACCTTGTTTGGAAACAGGGTTCCCTCCACCCACTAGGTGCCAGGAGCACCCCCTACTTCCCATTGTGACAACTCAAAATGTCTCCAGACATTGCCAAGCGTCCCCCCATCAGGAGAATCAGAGCCTTAGAAAGCTCCTTACTGGAGAGCCATCCCCAAACACTGGAACGTTCTGATACACCTGCAGCAAAGTGTAAATGCTTCCTTCTTTTCATTCAGCCTGGTGGGCAAAAAATGGAAAAACAGAGACCCCGAGAAAAGAATGTGTGGATACTCATGCATGCGTGTTTAACTGAACACACTCAGATGGCAAAATAACCTAAGTCCCCAACACGGCAGCAGGCCCTCCTCAGGAGAGTGGTCTCAGGCCCACGTGTTAACTGTTTCCTGCACAGAGGCCAAATGCACCAAATCCCAAAGCCCAGGTTTCTCTCTTTACTCAACTACATTACACTTACAAAGACAGTAATTCGGGCAGAGAAATTTTCAAAAGACAGTCAACAAAAAAGGTTAGAACAGAAGTGAAAAGGGTTAAAACACAAGTTTTAGATCATCCCCAGCCAACCAGAAAATGAATTTAACTACCACACCTGGGTCCCCACTGTGCCAAGTAACCAGGGAGCCCACTTAAAGTCTTCTCTAACATCTAGAAGAAAATAGTAAATATGACTGGAGCAGATGAAATCAGGATATCTTCCTGGAGACAACATATTTTAAGCCAAAAGTCCAAAGAAAGAAACGGACCGATGTGAGCAGAGGTGGGATCAGAACAGCAGTGTGAGGAGTGGTGGGATCAGGAAAGATGAACTTATGGAAACAATAAGGAAAAACCCCAACTTACAGTATCAAGGGCATTGAAATATGTACATTTTAATCTCGAGTTGAGACATACACTAATCAGATCCATTAGATCAGATGGGGTTAGCGAATGATGGCCCTTGGGCACAGTGGGCCTCTGCCCGCTTGTGTAAATCAGGTTCAACGGGAGCTCACCCCCAATCCTTTTCCTGCTTACTATCTAGGGCTGCTTCCAACCACAGTGTTGGGCAGGCCTGACAGAGAGCCCCAAAGATCACAAAGCCAAAAATATTTCCGGTCCTGCCTTTTACAGAAAAAGTATGCCGACTTCTGTGCTAGATCACAGAAAACACCTCATATGATATGGGGATAAAATAAGACCTAGAGTCTTTTCTTATGGTATATTTTGAATTAGCTAATATATGCAGAGGGTCAAAATGCAAACGTGCTGAAAGGTCTCCCTCCCGCCTCACCCCACGCCCCTCCCAAGAGGTCTGGTTCTTGGTATTTCCTTCCAGACGTGTTCTACGTATACCTCCTTGAGCTTCGACACGCAACGTGTGATAAACTCTACCCGCTACTGGGGACCCTGCTTTGCTCACTGCAAGAGTCATTCAGAGTCCATTCCTCATAAAGAATTAACCTTTTTCCCGTTGTTTGACCAATTCTATGCCTGTACTTATCACAATTTGACAAGTTCATTATCAATAGTAGCTTCCATCAATAGCGCTTTTACAAACAACGCCTCTGATGAATGTCATGTAAGTACTGCCTTGCAGACATTTATAATACCTCCGTGAGATAGATCCCAAGGAGTGCCAATTCTAGGTCACAGGGTAAGTGTCTCTTAAATCTTGATGTATTTTGCCAACCTGCCCTCTGTTGTTCCTCCAGCAACGCCGGGCAGCACAGGTGCCTGTTCCACTGTGAGCCCCCGCCAACAGAACACGGGGTCAAGCTGTCGACTTCTGCTAACAGGACAGGTGACATGGTATCTTACACTTTTCACCTGCATTCCCCACATAATGAGTGAGACCGAGCATCTCTCCAAACATTTTGTTTGAGAGCTATTTGTTATTTCCGTCCAAGAAAACCATTCTGGCTGAGCATAGTGGTTTGTGCCTGCCATCCCGGCACTTTGGAAGGTCGAGGCAGGAGGATCACTTGAGGCCAGGAGTTCAAGACCAGCCTGGGTAACTCTACAAAAAGGAAAATATTAGCTGGTGTGATGGCACACACCTGTAGTCCCAGTTACTCGGGAGGCTGAGGCAGGAGGATCTTTTGAGCCCAGAAGTTTGAGGTTGCTGTGAGCTATGATGGCACCACGGCACTCCAGCCCAGGCAACAGAGCAAGACCCTGTCTCAAAAATAAAGAAGGAAAACTGTTCATTTCTTTTGCTCATTTTTCTCATGGGCTGCTGTTGGTCATTTTCCTTAGGGGCTTACAGGAGTTCGTCATATATTACAGGAATCAGCCCTTAGCATTATGTGTGGCTGGCATTACTTTCTTGGTTTGACTTTGAGCCTCAAGGGAGAAGAGATGAACTACATACATTAAATGCTTAGCATTTACATACTGTGTTCCTACTGTATCCATTTTTATCTTTAATCTTTACAACAATCTGTGAGGTAATTCATTGCTCTCCTTATTTTACAGATGAAGAGACCGGAGGGTCACATATAATTTTAATCTAAGACACTGGTTTCTGCAAGCATCCATTTGGCCTGTAAAACGTGCATTCACTTTCCCCCCACATTTAGCGGCGACGCCTTCCTTTATATGCCATGAGTGCTCTTCCTCAATAACTCATCACAACCTTAAGGAAACCCCAGGACACAAAGCTAATCTGTCTTCCCCTAACTCACACATTCCCAGGAGCATGAAAGAAACAAAAAGGAAGAAGGACAAGACCACAGCCTGTCCCCAGAACTGGTGAATATTACCTTATATGGCAAAAGACCGTGACCTCATTTTCTTAAAAAAGGACGCTGCAGATGGGATTAAATTAAGAGTCCCGAGATGAGACTGTTCTGGATTATTGCCTCGGTGGCCCTAAACCCAATGACAAGTGTCCTCCTGAGAGACAGAAGAGAAGGCGAGACACAGGGAAGGCCATGTGAAGACGGAGGCAGAGACTGGAGGGACGCAGCCACGAGCCACGGAACACCCGCAGCCACTGGGGCGCGGCGGGAAGAGAGGCGGGGGCAGTTTCCCCGCAGAGCCCCCGACACCTGGATTTCCGACTTCCGACCTCCTCATCACTGAGAGAACACACGTCGGTTCTTTTAAGCCACCCAGTCCACGGTAATTGGTTGTGGCAGCCCTCGGAAACGAATACAGGATGGTAACGGTATCACGGCACTTTAAAAATCCTTCTGTGTTAGAGACACAACCTGAAATATTTATGGGTGAAATGACGTGATGTCTGAGATCTGCTTTAAACTACTCAAAAGAAGACGCACACCGAGGGGACGGTGAGACAAGCTCGTGACATGCTGACCGGCTGAAGGTGGGGGAAGAGCACCGGGGATATCCTGAAACAGTCTGTGCACTTCGGAGTAAGTTTGGGGATTTCCGTATTGACAAGCTGAGTGTGTACACATCGGGGCCTACCAGGCAAGCGTCTGAACTACATTGGTGACATCTGTCCCAAGCTCTACACAATGCAATTCACTTTAATATCCAGTGTTGTTCACTGCCCTCTTCCAAACAATAACACGACACTGAACCGAGTTCATTAAAGCTGCCAATGCACACGCTCACTTACGGGGAGCAACCATGGGGCTGAGGTTCCTGAAATGAATCTTAAATTCATAACCTCATCTTCCTGTATGCTTGACCAGATACATCACAGCACGAGCTGAAAGGACACACCTGCACTTGGATAAAAATAAGGGAGGCTTTCTTATACGCACTACACAAGTAGCACACGAACAGAAATGCAAGCGACATAATCAACATGTGTAAATGAGCGTTTCCTAAGGTGCCTGCCGCCGGAAGCAGATCCCGTCTGGGAATTCCCACGCACGGCAGCATCAGCGCGGGCCCGCAAGGGAGTGCTCTGCTGATAGAGACCCAACTGATACAACACGGGCTGAGGCCACGGATCGGGCCGTATTCTGGGGAATCGCACTTCAAGCTACTAGGAAAACACCTTTCAAACATTAACTTGCAGCTTTGAGGCAATAATTCAGGGTGTGACCGCACCGGCTGGGAATCTTTGCAACTGTGCACCAGAACGCAGCCGCATGCATTGCTGCCGGCCCTGCCCCACCCTGCCACAAAGCACCAGGCTCCGCCAGATGCTTATCCTCCTCCTTGGAAAGATGATGAAGTTTCTTGATACATTTATTTAGCAAACGCTGGACCTGATTCTCATAATGCCTCCTCGGGGAACATTCTGCTCCAGCTTCACCTAAATTGCCCTGGAAAGAAATGAAATAAGAGGGGCGGCAGCCTTGAGTCAGCATCTTTCAGGAGAAACCTCGGCGGAACCTAAATGAAAACCGACAGGAGACACAGTCGGAGCTCAGCAGACCGGGCGGCCAGGCTCCGCCAGCTCTCCGGGGTCTCTCGGTTGCTCTGCGTGCAGCGCTGTCCTTTGACCTGACCACGTTTCCAACGTCCTTTCAGACTCCCGATGCCTGCCTGCCTGGCCAGTGCAGGCTCTCAGTCCTTTCCGCGGAAACGATCCTTTGGCAGGTAAACCTTCTTGCAGCACTGAGCAAGTGAAAACTAGCCTAGAACAGGGCTTCTTGGGTCAGCACTGTGACATTTGGTTGGCCACTCTTGGTCGAGGGCAGCTGTCCTGTGCATAGTAGGATCTTCAGCAGCATCCCTGGGCTCCACCCACTAGGTGCCAGGAGCAGCCCCCACTTCCCACTGTGACAACCCAAAATGTCTCCAGACATTGCCAAGCGTCCCCCCATCAGGAGAATCAGAGCCTTAGAAAGCTCCTTACTGGACAGCCATGCCCAAACACTGGAACGTTCTGATACACGTGTGGCAAAGTATAAACTCTTCCTTCTTTTCATTCAGCCTGGTGGGCAAAAAACGGAAAAACAAAGAGACCCCAAGAAAACAATGTGCACGCATGCACGTTTAACCGGACACACTCAGATGGCTTTCAGGAAGGCAAAATAAAATCATTTAGGAATAATTACAGCGTTGGGCCCCATGAGAAAGGGGTGTGTGAAGTTTTTGTGTAACTATGTGCACTTTCTAGGGACACAGGATGGGTGGTGCCATCACCTTCTTACAGTCCTTGGTCTCCCGAGAGCATCAACAGCCATAACAGCAGCACTAATGACAGTGGTTCAGGCACATGGATGATTTTAGCTCCTGTCAAAGCCAGGGACCCCATTTACAGATTCCCTTAGTTGTCTCCACCTTCCCCTCTTCCTTCTTCCACTTGCTGTCAGTCACAGTGTTTGAAGAACACCCCAAATCCACCATGGGGTGGGGCAGCTTTGCACTGCATGCTGAAATTAAAAGGCTGCTGTGTTGAGGAGTGCAGTTGTAAAATCGCACTCATTCATCCCTGAACCACAGAACGGGCAGTGCTGTCTCCCGCGGGGTCCGGGGAAAACAAAGAATTTTCCTTAGAGTAAACACATGGGGCTCCTGACATCAAACCCGCCAAAGCGGGGATCCCGAAGTGCAGAGGGTGTCCTGTGCTGTGCAGAGGAAAACGACAGCCACATCCTAGCAATTCGCTTCCTGATCACTCCCCCTCAGCCTTTCAAGAAGAAAACAGGGCCTGCTTTCAAATACCTTCTCAGCGCACATAAGGGATGCAGACAGCCAATCTAATTATTTTGGTTCCACTTTCCAGCTCTATCAGTAAGGCGCTGATGCAAGAAATGGGAAGATAAGTCCCTAAAAGTGCTACAAACAGAACTCCTAGACACCGTGCATGTGCTACCCCACAGTGGGGTGGCCTAAAGATCCCGTCACAGCAGATTTTAGTTCAGCACTTGTGATGACGCCTTGGAGGGGGCTGCCCGGTGCATGGATGGAGGACACACATGCGGCACATTTCAGCTCTGTTAGAGCGTCTTGCATCACGCTGCTGTGGAGCGAGGCTGTTATAACAAGAGGCTTCAATTCTCTGCTGAAAAGGAATTTATGACACCTCCTGCCCCCTTTCTGTGGTTTTACTTTCCATCTTTGGCACACAGGGTAATCCACACACTCACAAATATTTAGGGAAAAAAAAAACAATAAAATTGCCTGCAACCATAAGCAACATAATGCCTATTAGGTCTTTGCTTCAAGAAATTTTAAATAAAATAAGATCCAAATTCCCCTGGGGCTTGGGGCTTGCCAGGGAGCTTATTTTTTGTGAACGATTTCAATTTAACTCCTTGGGTAACTTGTCTTAGTAAGTTGCCGACACATCTGTCCTACTTATTTCTATGGTTTTTGCAAATAGGATAAAAATGATTTCCATTTACTAGCGCCATCATGGTTTCCTTTTCATTATTATCATCAATGTTATCTGTTTGGCAAGCTGTCCAGGCTTCTTTAGGATGATAAATGCTGCAACAATTTGCAGTACCTTTAAAAGAAATGGCCGACTCCATTCCATTATGCCAGGAGCGTCCGTTCTCCCTGCCAAAGCTGCCCCTGCATCCTGCCACAGGCGACCCATTTGTGCTGGAGCACAGGGGATGCTTGTTTGACTGCGGCACCCAGTTCTACCCAGCGCCATCCACAGAGCTCTACTTCAGCTCCCATCTCTGTGTTCCCTTCTGCCTGCTCCAGCTTGGCACACTTGGGTTTGCAATTTCAACACTCAACCACGTGTGTGCACGTGCGAGCGAGTTACTAATTGTGACACTCACAACTTATGCTTTAATATCAGTGACAATGTGGGGGGGGATTACTGTTAGCATTTTTAAAGAATTTTTTCCTTTCTTTCTTTCTTTCTTTCTTTTTTTTTTTTTTTTGAGACAGAGTCTCATTCTTGTCACCTGTGCTGGAGTGCAGTGGCATCATCATAGCTCACTGCAACCTCAAACTCTTGGGCTCAAGCGATCCTCCTGCCTCAGCCTCCCGAGTAGCTGGGACTACAGGTGTGTGCCACCACGTCTGGCTAATTTTTAGTAGAGATGGGGTCTTGCTCTTGCTCAGGCTGGTCTCAAACTCCTGATCTCAAGCGATCCTCCTGCCTTAGGCTTCCAGAGTGCTAGGATTGCAGGCATGAGCCACCACTCCTGGCCAGCATTTTTTAAGATTTCATCACAGCACTTAACAAGAAGTGGAAGTTCCTTTGCAATTATTTAATTAAGTGTTTCTGTTTTGGCAGATAGTGCCAGGACTGGTTTGCAAAACAGGAACATTGTGAATGCTTTCTAATCATCACGGAGGGTTAAATAAACCTGAAAGTGAGGAGGACACATCCTTGTAGCTTAGCCACCCCCCATTCCTTGTCACCCTCCCATTAGTTGAGCCCACAGCAGTGCTGGTGGACATGTATGATCTACGGTCAGGTGTACCCAAATTCCATCTGACAGAAAGCTGCAGATACAAGTTGTTTCTGTCTTTTAACAATAAAGCTACTAGGCCAAGGCACAAAAGGCCACTGCTATGTCACCATTTTGACTTAAGATGAACACGAACTCCCTATTGTTGTCCTCATGTAAGTTAGAACGGCAAGGAGGAGAAGCCCAAGAAGCCATGTGCAAGTGCGAAGCCTGGCCTTGGCACTGCCCGGGGGTCGAGCCCATGTTCAGGCTGCATCTCTTCATTTATCAAACTGGGTCTGCAGCTGTCCGCGTCGTATCTCAGGGCCACGCCAGCCTTGTGAATACAAAGCAGGGTTTCTCAGCCACAGCACATTTGGGGCTGGGAAGTTCTCTGTAACGCGGAACGTCCGTGCGCCGTGGGACGCTGGGCAGCATCCCTGGCTTCTGCCAACCAGATGCCACGAGCACCCTCCCGCACTGTGACTGCCAGACATCATCAGATGTCCCAGGGCGTGGGCAGAGAGGATGCAAAAATCACCTCCTTTGAGAGCCACTCTCTTCTCAAGGGATTAGGTCTCCCCTGGTTTCCCGCGGTCCACCAAAACACAGTCCCGGTTAGCCTGGCTCTCTGACCGGCTCCCTGCATCTCGCGCCAGCATGCTGGAACTCAGTGAGCTCACCCACCAAGCACGGCTGCTGATCTGTCTGCTCTGTCCACTGCAGGCAGCCGCTGTTCACATCTTAAAGCAAAATGATATTCAGTGCCTCAGTCACACTGGCCACAAGTCGAGTGCTCACGAGCTGTGTGTGTGGCCGGCGGGTGCTGGCCTGGACCACGCAGATGTGAACAGCTCCCTGTCCACAGGGTGGGCCCTGGGGCTGCCACTCCAGGTCACCCAAGATGTTCCAGACTGTTGTAACGGCACCAGCACTTCTCTAAGACTTCTCAAAAAGACTAACTGGTGGGCAAATTTAAATGAATCCCAGGCACCACTGACATTCTAGGCTTGAGAAAATAAGGATAACTCTTTTTTTTTTTTTAATGGAGTACTTTCCAGAGATTGAAAAAACTGCATTTTCTACAAACTGACCACTCAATCTTGGACAAGCTTATATTTTTAAAAACTATAATTTAAAAAAAAAAAACAAGAAGTCAAGATAGAAGGCATTCATCCCAAATTTACATGCAAGTAATGAAAAAGTACAAACCTGAAAAATAGTGAGATCAGCCTAGAATTACGGACTTGGGGAAAAGGAAGATGGTTGATGCAGACTCCAATTATGCATCCCAGAAAGATATCTGGAGCCGTCTCAATGATCTGCTTCGTCTCGTCATACAATTCAGTCTCTTCTGATGGGTGTGGTGCCCAGTTTGTATTCTGGAATTGTCCGGGTCTATCTGTAAACCTGTCCCCAGATGTTGTGCCACCTACAACAGTCCTGGCATCTACCCAAATAAACACATAGACACAGCACACAGAATAGCATCCTGAGGCCTCAGTGACTCAAATTGCATCGATCTAACCACCATTTTCAGAATCCCTGCATGGCCCGATGCAGCCCACTTCCTGGTGCACACACCACACCCCTTCTCCAAGTAATGATGACAGCATTGAATGTGGTGGGCTGCATTTCATAAGATGCCTGGCAGGGCGATAATCCCCTCTCCCCTGGCCCCCGGCCTGGCTGACACAGGGTTGGGGCCACCCTCAGCCTCCAGAGACTAAACAGGGCCAAACACCTGCATTTACCACTGGGACCCCCAAAGCATCCTTGAGACACAAAGTCCCCTGGCCATGCACACCCGGCTGTCCACACACATCCCCCTGGACTCTCCCCGGGAAGAGGTTGTCAAAGGGAGCCTGGCTGGACCGTATGGTCCCATGGCATTAAGACCAAACCAGAGAAGGCCCATGGCAAGAAATACTTCCTGACAAAACAAGGGATTTTGTGGTAAATGGGGTCGTGCCAGCCCTTGCCTGCCACTGTCCAGAATGTCTTTATTCACAGTTGAACAACTTGCCACAGCTGCAGAGTATAGAGATTTCAAGAGCTAGAAAGCCGTCTGTTCTCTGCTTACCCGAATTTCATACAACATTAATATTCTACCTGCATCTGCTGACCAAGACAAATTGCTGCAGAGTGCAAAATGACAACGTTTCATGTAAATAAACCCTGTGAAAAGGAGCCATGTGAAAAGGTGACATTTGAGATATGTGAATTGCTACAGGTAATGGAGATTCTGTAACCAGTTTTTAATTATTTCAACAAGCTTGCTTCAAGCTCCACACTCGCCTCCTATACATTTTCCATTCCCAACTAAAAATCAAATCACATCTTTGCTATGGCAACCCTAGCAAACTAATAACCTGCTCTAACCGCAGCACCTGCATCCAGGAGGCATTTATTATCTGCTGGACAAATGAACAGATAATTAAATATCACTTCTGTTGTCCTACTTTGCACCAAATGTCAGCGAACTCCATCTTGATCATTCCATGTAAATAAAGTTATAAACTCATCTGAGTAGAAAGATCCCCTTGGTAAGCAAACAGCAGTTGCTCTGGGATGGAGTACTGTGACAACATGCTGGAGCAAACTCAGATCCAAATATAGAGCGGTGATTTCTGTAGAGGATGTTTAAGTTACAGACACCACATTTCAGAATCATCATCAAGAATCTTTTCACATAAAGATCCAACTTCATCACGCTGATTGCGAAGCGTCTCTAAAGTTTATATACACGGAGCGAAAGTTTATGCTTTTGCAGGAAAGTAAAGTTACAGGGAGTGAAAAGAGGAAAGCCAATTCCGGGACAGAGTGAAGGCTGGTGGGGAACTGCCACACGTCTTTGTTACAGAGGATCGTGGCTGGAAAGTGAGCTCCCGCGAGAGACCCCAGTGGGAAGTGGGCTGGCATGCCCTGGGACACTTCCACGGCTGTTGTTGCATCTCCTCTACTCTTTCCTTTGCAAGCTGCAGGGATCGGAAGGGCAGGTGGGGTGAGTGTGTGCGCACGCTGACCTCAGAAGAGCAGCTCCTGACACAGCAGAGAGCTGTGGACAGGGCACAGGAGGACGTTTACAAGGAAAGCTCTGGTGTTTTCTGTGTGGACACAATGTGATTTCACCATGCACCACCTGGAATCGCTTTCTATGTCTAAAGAGTAGTCATGAGCCAGACATAATGAACCCTACTTCAAAATAATTTTTTGTAAACAACCCAACTGCGCATCGATGGATGGCAGGTTAAACAAACTGTGGCCTATACAAACAACGGATTATTATTCAGCCTTAAAAAGGAAGAAAATTCTGTCCCATGCTACAACATGGATAAAGCTTGAGGTCATTATGCCAAGTGAAAGAAGCCAGTCACGAAAGGACAAGCCTGTATGTAGCATTCCACTCCCATGAGGTGTCCAGAGTCGTCAGATTCGCAGAGACAGAAAGCAGAGGTGCTAGGGGCTGAAGAGAGAAGGGGCAGAGGAATTTGAGTTTACTGGGGACAGAATTTCAGGTGGGGAAGAGGACAACGGTTCTGGAGACGGGTGGTGGAGGTGGCTGCACAACAGTGTGAATGGACCGAATGCCACCGGGCTGTACGACTGAACTGTGTAAGATGGTAAATTTTATGCATATCTTATCACAACAGTAATAGTTCTTTTTATACCTGGACTTACGTAAAGGCCAAGATCTTTTAGTTACAGTCTTTTCTTCGGGAACTATTTTCACATGGGAGGTTCCATTAAACAATTACTAATTGTGCACATGGATGTCTTAAGATGGGAAATTTGGAGAATTGTAGAATTATTCTAAATAATTAGATTCAGAACTACCAGCTAGGAAAAAGATCAAATTGTGCAGATTATTTTTCTTTTTAATAGACTACAAATGAAGTTAAATTAAACTGATTCCTATGATATACGATCCCTTGCTAAAAATGTATTTTCTTAATACAAAGAAAAACACGACTTAGGTGGATAAGGTCAGGTCTATATCTCTTGTGCACTGGAGTGTGTAACCCCCCAAGATTTGAAGCCATAAGTCCCAAGGTGACTTTATCTGGACACAGGGTCTTTAGGAAAGTAATTAGGGTTAAATGAGCTCATAGGTGGGGCACTAGTCTGATAAGACTGGCAGCCTTAGAAGAGGAAGGGACACAGGGCACAAGCGCCCTCCCAACCAGGCACAGAAGAAAGGCCATGTGAGGACAGCGACAAGGCAGCGTCTGCACGCCAGGAAGACAGGCCTCACCAGAAACTCAATTTCCTGGCACCTTGATCTTGGGCTTCCAGCCTCCAGAACTGTGAGAAAACAAATTTCTATTGTTTAAGCCACCCACCTGTGCTATTTTGTTACTGCAGACTAATACGGGCAGACTAATACAGTATCCTTATTGTTTTCCAAAAGTGTAGTTACATCGAGTTCAAGAGTCACTTTTAGGGGATCCAAACGTGTATAACTGCTTACCGTGGTGGTGCTTCATACCCAAGTTGCTAAACTGCTGCGAAAGGAGACGGAGGGCAATATTCTGTGAACACAAAGCTCTTTGCCATGTCCCACACCGGCCGGCCCTGTCGCCACTGACATCTGGGGCCAGAGCACCCTGTGGTGGGGTGGAGGGCGCTGAGCAGTGTCCCTGGCCTCCACCCTCTCAATGCCAGCATCTCACACACACAGCCCCAGGCCGCGACAAGCAAAAATGTCTCCAGACAGGGCCACAGGTCCCCTGGATGGGGAAAATTGCCCCCCAGAAGAGAACCACTGTCCTCAACTGAAAAAGAGATACTTGGGAACTGTCCTTGTTTATAAAGAAAACAAAAAGGAGACACTAAGAAAAATAACATCTTCTGATTTGGGATGAGAGGCAGAAAAAAGGAACATGTCGGAAACAGAAGAATTCTTCATTTTCAGACCCCTTCAAGGCCATTTTATTAATACAACCAGAATCTAGAGCCAATTTCAAGAATTTACTATTTTAATTAACGTCCATTTGATTCAAATTCCGTCAGGAAGAAAGCCGCTGGGCTTGCCACCCACTAGCCGGGGTGGCAATCCGCCTCGCAGGAAGGGTCTGGCGGGCCCGAGGGCAAAGGAGTGTGCCCAGCTTTGCCGGAGAAAGCAGGTGTGCGGGGAGCGCGTGCCGCACCGCGTGTGTGGTCCGGCCACGTGTGCAAGCCAGAGGACAAATGCTGTTCGAGAGAAACGACACAGTGCAAACGAGAACCACAGACTGGAAGGGAAGGGAAAGGAGTGGAAAAGGTTGATCAAACGGCACTTCATCGGGACTTTTCATCAGCCAGGGACCACAGAATGCACTGTTCTGTCGGCTCACGAACCTCGACGTCAGCGAGCCGTGCTTCCAAGGGTGCCTAGGAAGCCTCAGGGTTTCGGCAAGATAGGTTGGCAGCACACCCCACCCCACGCGGGGCCTGCCCGGCAACCTCTGTGGAGCACCACCCTTACCACCTGAGCAGGGAAAACCCCACCAGAGCCCCCGTTGTGTCCTTACGGGGATTTCCAGTTCTCATCCATGCCACCAGGAAAGTCCAGGGCTGCAGGGCACGGCTTCTCTTTAGGTCATGGATCGCTTCGATTATGACTGCCTGGATTATTTGTGCCCCTCTTGGGTTTTATGGATAAAAGAGAATGGGCGAGAATTGGCCACCCATCCCCATCACTTAGACCTCAGAAAGGACAGTAATCAGAGTCACACAAGAGAGACCGCAGAAGGCAAACGCCCAGGGGATGCAACACACACACAACACCTCCCACAAACAGGACAAAGCCCAGAGGCAATGAGTGGTGCCCTTGGGGTCAAGATACCCTCCCCTACCCCCAGAAACCTTCCACCCACTTCCAGGCTGTTAACAGGGAGCGGGCAGGGGACAGAGGACTGGGAGAGTGGCAAGGAACACGCACTGACTCGGCAGCTACAACGTGCTCGTGAATACACTATGAGGTTCGGCCCATTCGCCCCATCGTACAGGAGACAGAGGCTCAGAGGATTTAACCTACTTCCCAGAAGTCCCAGAGGGCCTGGGTGACCAGAACGGACATGAAGGGAGAGCTGTCTGACGTGTCCCTGGCCCTGGTGATTCCAAGGCACACACCAAGTTGCATTTATGTGACGGTGGTGCTGGAACAAAGGGAGCTCCAACCTGCACTGCTTCATGAGCAGCTAACCCCACCCCACAGGGGCTCCCTGCAGGCAGCTCCTGGGGACAGTGTGGAGACGCAGCCGGCCTCTAGGGAGGGCCACCAGGCAGTGCTACCTGCCTGAAGGCTTCTGGGGTTTGGCTTGTACCCTCCGAAAGCTCCAGGGCTCCGGATGTCCCAGCTGGGGCAGGAGCATTCCTTAACTCGACTCATCTTCCCGGCAAGCACAGCAGCTCTGAACAGGACAACAGCTCTGTTCCTTCTGCAGAGTATTCCTTTTTGCTCCCCCGTCACTGAGGTCCAAGAAAGGAATGGAACCCCAGCAGATGGGCCACTGGGCCCTCTGGCTGCAGTCTGCTGGGCCGGAACCCTCCCTCGGGTGCAGGACGGGCTGAGAGCGCAGCTGGGGCAGCCCGCTCCCCAGCTCACGGGGCCGCAGGGGGAAGGAAACAGGACCACGGCAGCGACGGGCTCGCACCCAAACCCGCACCCAATGTTTACATCAGCTCTACCTGTAACAGCCCCACGCGGGAAACCACCCCAACGCCCTTCAACAAGTGAATGGATGCATGAACCCTGGTACATCTGTGCCACGGAATACTACTCAGCAATCAAAAGGAATGAGCCATCAACACGCACAACTCAGAGCTCACACCCACACCACGGCGCGTGCAGCCCCGTCAAGGGGACACACCCACGCCACGGCCCGTACAGCACCCACGCATGCCCTATAATGCGTTATCCAGACAAACAAAAAAAGGGGCAAGCATATCTCTGTATACTCCGCAACGCTCCAGAAGTAACAGAGCTTTCATGCGAAATGGTCTGAAAAGGATGCTCTTGATTCAGGGAGCACGGGCCCCACGGGCCCCACTGTAACGTGGGTGAAATAAAACAAGCGCCTCAAATGTGAATCGGAAAAAAGATCAGAAACTACGTTTCAACTCAAAAGCACACACATCTTAATAACAGTCTCCATTTTTCTTTCTCAAAATTCTTATCTGACTTTCAGAAGCTACATAAAACTGTTTGCTATGAAGTGTTAATAAGGATACTCAGCATTTTCCTCTGCTAGCATAATCACCTATTACCAGAAATCTTGAGAAATCACTGTTTCCGCTACACAAAGCCAATACAGTCTTATTTATTTTTTAAGCACCGAAAGTATGAAGCCGTTGACAGTTAATTCATCATGCAGTAAGAAATCCACTTCACAACGTCACTTACTCAGAGCCAAAGGCAGGCAGATCCCTTCTTCCTTTGAGGGTTTAGTTTCCGGCCTCTCTTCTACCTTCAATTACCTGTTAATGAAAAATACCCCAAGTTAAGGCAAAAACATCAATGAACACATCCTGAGGCATATTCACGGTCGCTCCCAACAGGGCAGATGTCTGACTTAGTGAGCAGCACTACCAAGCTGTGTGAACGACGCCGCGAGAGAGGGCAGACGGCCCCCCTGGAGAATCTCAGGCATAAGCCTCTGTTTACAGCACGCGGTGAGACGCTTCGCACCAGCCTGCTCACAACTCGCCGCTATCTCAGACCTGATCGTGATCACAACATTGCCAGGCAATTTCAGCAGCTGAAAAATCTACTCTAACGACAGGCACAGTGTTCTCTGCCGTCCTAAAGCACACGAAATGAAAATACAGGCATTTCTAGTGTCAACACAACCCAACAAATTTTCACCACCGAGAACCACGTGCTGGGTCTTGCGGAAGACGGAAGTGCGGTGCAACTCGGCAAGGGCAGGGCAGAGAAGATCAGCTAGCACACAAATGCACAAGAGAACCTGAGGTGAGAGAAATCTCGGGGGTCACGCTGGGCGGCGGAACAGACGGTGACCCAGAGATGGGGAGTTTACTTCATGTGGGGGCCCGGGTGGAGCTGTCTAAGGAAGGGGCCCTTGAATGGGGCAAGAGAGGCCGGGCTGTGGACACGACAGGTGCAAATGTCCTGTGGCAGGAATGAACTGGGTCTGAGGGAGGGAGGCCCAGGCAGGACAGCAGAAGAAAGGGACAGCGGGGCCCCAGGTCCCAGAGGACGCCGCAGCCATGGAAAGGAGTCAGATCCTACGCACGCCAAACCATACCCCCATCAGCTCACTTCACTAAAAAAGGAAATCTGATCACCCTTTCACCTACGAAGCCTACAGGGGCTTCCCACTGCATTTGCAGCAGGCCCAGCAAGGCTTTTGCTCAGTGGAGACACAACAGCGCATAGCAGAGAGATGGACAGACATGCACAGGGCCTGTGGCGCTCGGTGAGAGCAAGGGCAGCCGAGGATGGCAGGGTCAGGGACAGCCAAGGAGGGCTCCCAAGTTTGGGGAGAGGGTAGCAACTCGGAAAGTGGCACCATGCTCTGGGCTGCAGAAAGGCTGAGGAGATGCCTGTGTGTACGTTAACTCTGCAATGCCCATTCGACCTCACAGGGGAGTGTCAACTGGGTAAACAGACAAGTGTGGGTCACATTTACCGCGGCATGCCCGGGGTGGTCTTCGGGTGACCGCCATCTTCAAAGCTGCGGCCCGTGTGGGGGCACCTACAGCAGCTCTCTCGACCTCCACAGCCCTGACGCTGTTGACCAGACCATTCTCAGGGATGGGGCGGGGGCGGGGGGAGCTGTTCCGTGCACCTTAGGATGTCGCGCAGCAACCCTAGGCGCTGCCCACGCAACGCCAGTAGCCCTTGCCTCTCCAGCTGTGACAGCCAAAATTGTCCCCAGGAGGGCACAACCTCCCTGTTGGGAACCACCAGTCTAAAGCCATAAACCGAGGACCAAACCCCGACAGGAAGAGGAGCCGGCCAAGGAGAGAGAAGGCGTGTCTGCAAGGCAGGAGGAAATCCACAACGGTGCCATGTCCCTGGCTTCTGGTGACAGACATCACTCAAAAAGGACCGAGTACTGACCACTGGAGCATGCCAAGATGGAAAGAGCTTGCGTCCTGGACCAGGGCAAAGGCCGCCTGGAGAGACATGCCAATGACAACAGTGACTGTAATCCCTACAGCGACCCCAGCTGACAACGGACCAGGGAGCGAAGGTGCAGAGGCTGTTCCTGAACCACGCAGGCGTGTCCCCCACCTTGTACAGGACAGCAGCAAAATGTGCGTCTGCTCTGCACATTTTCATTGACGAGAATCGTGTTTTCCTCTCTGTGGGCTCTGGTCTGAGTGGAGGAAACCTCCAGGGGCTTCATGGAGGAGGTGGCGCTCGAGTTGGCCCAAGAACTCAGGTGAGAAAAAGAGAAAGGGGCCATAATTTGAGTGGTGTTAAAAGGCAACAGAAGGGAGCAAGCCAGGAGCACTGAGGTTTCTGAAAATGTGGGGTGATGCCCTCACAGTGCTCAGGAAAGAGGATGCAGATGGCAGGGTACCAGACAGGTGAGCGGTGCCCTGTCCAGCTGAGGAAAGAAGGGGCTTCCTGGGCAAGACGGCTCTGCAGATGGCACAACCCCAAAATACTGACAACCCGCTTGGGCGGGAAGCCAGGGGCTCCCTAGCTGGGCCACACATGAACCCTTCATCTGCTGAACCCCAGGAGGGTGGAAGCCAACCCTGGGGGAGGGGACAGGCAGTCAGGATGCAGGGACTCAGACAGGGAGCTCCGCACCTGACCGGTAGGGACCAATTACATTCTTTTGGCCACTGGTTTAAGAACAGCTGCGGCAGGTGCACCTGCCGGCTCCGCAGCCGCCCTGGTGACAAGAGTCAGCCCAGAGCTTTCCTCTCGGAGGAGCTCATGCACCCCTAAGCCCCCGCCCAGTCCGGGTCATCAGGAACTGGGGTAAAGGAGCCTCACGGAACAACCACAGGGACTACATCTCCTGCCTCTCCCCTCTTTTATGTATTCTGTAAGCTCACCAAGGGTGCACACCCCTGGCAGGTGACACTTAGGACTTCTAACGGTGAGAAAATCCTGACTAACTCCCACGCACTGCCAGGTGCCTGGGCCGTTCCCCCGTCCGTTCCATCGGCCTTCTCCAGCATGACTGGGCGTATGCGTTACGTTAGAAAGGAAAAGAGGAAAAGGAGGAGGAGGAGGAGGGAGGGGAAGAGGAGGAGGAGGAAGAGGAGGAAGGAAGAGGAAGGAGGAGGAGAAAGGAAGAGGAAGGAGGAAGAGGAGGAAGGAGGAAGAAGAAGAAAGGAGGAGGAAAAAGAAAGAGGAGGAGGAGGAGGAGGGAGGCATAGGCCCCATTCTGCTCCTAATAAATTGTAAGAAACCCTCTCTGGACCAGAGTTTCCTCAGCTGTGAAATGAGGGTTTTAAATTATTTATAAGGTTTCATCCACATCAAAAAATGTGAGGGGCCATTTTCCCGTTGACTTCCTTTGTCAACTCCAGGAGAAAACGCTTACAAAGAACTTAACTAAGAACTTGCAAAAGAATTACAGGGTGGAGGAGGAGGATGTGTGTGTGTGTGTGTGTGTGTGTGTGTGTGTCCCAGCCAGCAGCACTGGGACACATCCAAGGAGCGCAATATTTTTGCCATAATGATTAACATTTCAACTCCAGAGAAATTCAAGTTGGACTGTGATAACAACAACGTGAAAAATCTAAAAAATGTTTTCAGAAGCCACTAAGCATAACAGAGAATCTGCAGCTTCCCCGATTCCTCTTTTTTTTTAAGCAAGCCCTGACTGTACCCAGGCCAAGGGCCAGGTGCTAACTCACATGGCACCGGCGCAAGCATCGGGGACGCTACAGTGCCAGAGGATTCTGAACCACTTCATTTGCCATGGGGTTCAAGGTCTATGTCATAAAGCTCTTGTTTCCTGTATTATCAACATCGAACAGCATTTATATATATTAAGTAGATTTATTCAACAACAGATTTTAAAATCCTTCAAATCGGTGGTTCTCAAACAGGTGATTCTGCCTCCAGGGGACACCGGGCAAAGTCTGGAGACATTTTCAGTTGTCTGGACTGGGGGAGGAGTGGCACTGGCATCTAGAGGGTAGAGGTCAGGGATGCTGCTGAACATCCTACAATGCACAGGACATGCCCTCCTAACAAAGAATTATTTGACCCAAATGTCAACGTTGCCAAGGCAGAGAGAGCCTGCTGTAAACTATGCTAAAATTTCTGTAATTTTACACAGAAACCTTTTAGAATGGTTATCCACAAGAAGCATCCCTTTGTGCATATGGATGGGTGTTATTATTATTGCCCCCAAAGTATAAAGAGGGAAGCTATAAAAGTACCTCACGAAATAGTAACATGTATTATAATGGAAGCAAGCATTAAAAACAAACAAAAAAACCCTAAAATAAACAAGACAACTAATGGCATGCTTTGGTAAGAAATGCCAATTCTAGGCTAGGGCGCAGTGGCTTGCACCTGCAATCCCAGCACTTTGGGAGGTCAAGGAGGAAGGATCATTTGAGGCCAGGAGTTTGAGACCAGCCTGGGCAACACAGTGAGACCCTGTCCCTACAAAAAATAAGAAAAATCAGCCGGGCCCAGGAGTTCAAGGCTGCAATGAGCTCGCAGGGCATTCTCCATGCATGCACGTGTAATCCCTTCACTCCATAAATGCCACAAATGTAATAAATCGTTGTCCAGGCACTCCGGTGACAATGACTTAGGTAGAAAATAGAACAAAACCAAACTGCAAAAGTTCTATCTACCTGCTCCAAAGCACACTAGCCTGGTGTTCCATCTGAATTACTGGCAATCAGTTTTCATTAAAGCTTAGTGCCCTGAATACAACATACAGCAGGCATGTGATAGGTGCGTATATAAAACAAACACAGGGCAGCATCAAAACCAAAAGAAGGTCACTAATGTTTCTTTAACTAACTTTGAAGAAAGACATACTAGTGCTGTATATACAGGGAAATAAACGTTCAGGGAAAATTGTTCATTTTCTTTTCAAGGATCAATGGAGAAACATTATTTTCTTAGTCTACTCCTGATATATCATTTAACGTCCATTAGTTTCCACAAAATATGAAATTTTATCATGCATGTAGGTTTTACAAGATCTGTGTAAAATTATGAGCTATTTGAAAAAGGAGGGAAAAAAACACACCAATGATTTCCTCTTTAAAGTCTGTGAGTCTTAATAACAAATATTTCATACATGCACCACCAGCAAAATCAATACTTTGAAACAAAACACAAACCCACGGGAAACTTTAATAAGCTATCAGTCGCATAATATTTGTTTCTAAGTATTTATTATTATTTAAATTACAATGATAGATTAAATTTTATTTAGTGGTTGAAACTAATCTTTAGCGAGAGAAAAGGAATCCCATTTAAAGATGATATATAACAGTGTTAGGGGCTGGGTGCAGTGGCTCACGCCTGTAATCCTAACACTCTGGGAGGCCGAGGCGGGTGGATTGTTTGAGCTCAGGAGTTCGAGACCAGCGTGAGCAAGAGCGAGATCCCCGTCTCTACTAAAAATAGAAAGAAATTATCTGGGCAACTAAAAATATATAGAGAAAAAATTAGCCGGGCATGGTGGCGCATGCCTGTAGTCCCAGCTACCAGGGAGGCTGAGGCAGGAGGATCGCTTGAGCCCAGGAGTTTGAGGTTGCTGTGAGCTGGGCTGATGCCACGGCACTCACTCTAGCTGGGCAACAGAGCGAGACTCTGTCTCAAAAAAAAAAAAAAAAAAAAGAGTGTTAGGATAATATGATGTTGCAAATTCAGCAAACTGCCAATCAACAGCAATTCAAATCTCTTCCCACAGATACAACTCCAAATTTTATAAAGGTAATCATCACATAAACTAATCAGGTTTCTGTTTAGAGGTGGCACAGTGCATCACAAAGTAGAAGAGAATCCTAATTAATCTTTGCCTCATCTCCCAAAGCACTGTCTCCACATTTTGCAATGAGCACTAAGCTCAATTTTGAATGTAATTGTCAAGCACTTTATTTATTCACTGGAATTATGATAAAAGTTGCTCAATACCATATGGTCCTGGTATTCATGTTTCAGTTTCCATCATTCGCGAAACACATCTGACTCCCTCCTCACCTGGAAAGGTCAATTGTGCTGTCTTCAGTTTCATTTAACAGAACAGCCAGCAAATCCCTTTTGGAAAGCAATTAAATACAATGACAATTTCCCTCTGCCAGTCACCAAATTCGACTATTCATTTACGTAAGTACCTCGAAACCTAGGACACCAATCTCTACAGGAAGAAAAAAAAAGTATCAGCCAACTCAAGAACTGGGCATTAAAGTGTGCACACGTGCACACACACATTCCCATTCCCAAACCAAACTGCTGCTTCCGTGGCCACCTCCGTACTGAGGACATCAGGAAGAGGTGCTACTGACACTTCCTATGCACCAATTTCACAAGGCTTCTCTTTCACCCCAAAGAACATGTTTCTATGCTCATCACAACAGAAGGGATTAGAACTTGAAGAGAATTCATTTTGAAAACAGACGTCTAAAGGGAATGACAACTCAACTAATCACACACCCTGTTCAAGGTGGCACACAGGGCTTTCTGCCATTCAACCCGGAGGTGGCTCCTCTGGCCTTGGCACCTGTGTTTTTGTCGTAGTAAAGTCCCCTCATGCTCTTCCCTGCAACCTGGCTGGATTGTGGGAAACAGTTCCCCAATTCTCTCTTTCCTCATTATCCCCCCCTTAACAAAACAACCACCACCACCCAACACTCCTACAAATACGGAAGTTTCACTGTAAGAAACTATCACACCCGTGTAAGGCAGAGACCCAAACTACCCAACTTTCTGATTCTTACCCCTTTGGAAATGAGTGCCTTCAAGATGACTTTTAAGCCCCAGCCTCTTCCTAAAGCGGAAACTGTTCAAAGTCGGGGGGGGGGGGGGCGGGGGGAGGAATGGGGAGGTGGGAGCCCTTGGGAATTCTGCTCTAGTTCACACTGAGGGTCGCCCTGGCCCCAAGCCTTCAGACCAGTGTCCTCAACTGGGGAATGACTGTGCTCCTACCAAGACACATTTAGGCAGTGCCTGGAGACATTTCAGGCTGCCACAGCTGCGGGTGGGAAACGTTCCTGGCACCCTCCAATGGCCGCTTCAGTAAGAACAACGCAATTCTACAGGAGGTGTGCATGTCACTCTGGGTGCCGGACTCAGAGGACCCTGTCCGTGCAGGTGTCATCTGAGGACAAGAGCAGGCGGGAGGGCTTTTCCATGGCAAACAAGCCCTGGCAAGTCAGCTTCATGAATACCTCTGCGATCTGTCTGCACGTGCTTCAGGAACACCACGGAGTCTGCCTGGACCTACCCCCCATCTTTCATCCGGGCTATTAGCAAGGTCTCCTAACTGGCTTCCTGTTCCCCAGCTTGCCTCCTTTGAGAGCCCAGGTGTCCAACTCTTAACCCCCCTCTCTGCTTCAGTGGCCTCACCCTCTCTGCAAGCTCTCTCATCGGGCCCAGCCTGTCCTTGCACCTTTGATTCCAGAATGAAAGTGAGATGCAAGGCAGGGAGCCTGGTCTCAGAGCCTTGTCTGGTTGTGACGCAGACAGATGCCACACTCTTATCTGGGATGCAGCTGGTCTGGCAATGACCAGCATGGATGCCAGGGCCAGAGGGGCTGGGACAGAACCACCCTCCAGCCCTTGCCAGCCACAGTATCCTTGGACTAGGTGTCCTTGGAGCCTCCTGGTCCTCATCTGCACAAAGGGGATAACTAACTGAACCCCCAACAATGTTAGGAGTACATGCTGCCACTCATACCCAGAAGGAGCATAGAACCCTCCCTGGCACACGGGGAGCACCATATAAATACTGCCTACAGTTGCTTTGTCATTGAACTCCGCGGTGATGGAACTGGCTTACAGCCCTGTCAATTACTAGCTGTGTGGCTCCAGACAAGAACTTGTGAGCCTTGTAAAAATGGGATGAAGGACACCTAGGTTACGTGGCTGCTGGGAGGGACACAGATATTATAACGTCAAACACATGGCATAGCTCCTGCCTCATCAAAACTATCACCTGGAGGGCATCATTGTTAGCTGGGATCAACAGAGAACGCAGGCGCTGAAATGATGGCACAGAGTGGCTCCAAACCTTTCCCTCTTATCATTCGATCAACAAATTACCTGTCCTTTCTGCAGTAATCTCCCTTAGACTCATTTCCTGGGAGACATGTAAGAACTTTCACTTCCAATACCTCATTTTCATTTCCTGCTTTTCAACAAATGTTATGAAGTATACTCACGGCTATGAGGTCCAGTTTTCAGTGGAGTTTAGAGGAAACTGCTACACAAGAGTTACAGGGACAGAAAAGAATTTCCACTCCCATTCCATGTACCTTTAAGCCCAAGAATTTATTGTTTTTAATTCCAGTAAAATTCAGTGATGTAGGAGCTCTGTTAATCATTATGAACCTTTCTTTTCTACATTGATTTTAAAGAACTTTAACATTCAGACCTGAATGACCTCGAAAGTTTACCTAGGGTCTGAGCACCAGCTGCTTTTGATACAGTATTCACCATACTAAATTTAGAAGTATACTCTGTCCTGAGGTATTATACTTCAACAGGAAGCGGCTAGATTAAAATAAGATGCCGCTAACACATCAGAATTCAAAAGCTACTGTGAGCCAACAACCTCCAAGAAGCTATAGTGTTCTCATTCACTGAAATACTTCTAATTCCCCACCCGGGAAAAGAAAGGAAGAGAAAAACCTTGGTGTGGCTTCCAAAAGCACATACAAAATAGCAAAAATAAAATAATGAACTGGGTGAACCAGGGCACACAGAGAAGATCACGGCAGGGGAAACGAGACAGAGTCCAGAGGGGAAGGCGTCACCCAAGTTTGCCATGGCATGCGACCTTCTGTCAGTCAGAAGGAACCAGGCATCTGATTCTGAGTTTCCTAGACATCTCCTCAAAGAAGGAAACATGATGAGATGTTGATTCACAGTATACAAAAAATAAAGGCACGTGTATCAGAAATACAGCTTCTACAATTCTGAGACATGTACACAATTTCTCCCATGGGTCCGAGAAAGGGGAAGTAGTGGACTATGTACAACACTTCACCAGCCTCAGTAAACGTGGGGGATAGTTCATTGGCACACTGCTTAAAATACCCCTCAGTGTAGGGTAACTGCACAGCACTAAAGCACAGCTAAGTAAATCAAACTTACAAGTGGATAAACAATGCTGCAGAAGTGTGCAGACCTCCCTGCAGCCTGGCTTACTCCGAGAAAACATTTTAGAAGCACTCAGAGTCCCCACTCCCTCAGGGTTACAGAAACACTGCTGCATTATATTGTAAACACATTTTGGTGCCAATAAATATACCACTTCTACAGTACTATTTTTAACGGTTGCCTAGTAACCCATCGTATGGCTAGATCCTGCCTCATTATGCAATCTTTCGCCACTGCGCTCAACTCCACGCTACTGAAAGCGACGCCGCAGCAAACAACAAGCACCACTTTTTGAGTGTCAAAAAATTTCACAGGTCATCTCCATAAAAAAAGAAAGCTGCACTTTTATTACCTCATGTTTCAGAAAAAAATACCTAATGACGGCAAGACTACATAATGGCAGTTAGTTCAGAGATGGCTTTAAAATAATTTGTGTTTCTTTTAGTCACTCGAGGGGCTACAGGTATTTGCAAAATAGTAGTACACATGCAACAACTGACTTTAAGTCTATAAACAATGCCTGGGGTGTGTGTGCGTGTGCGTGTGTGTGTGTGTGTGTGTGTGTGGACAAATTTCCAGATTTCCTGGGAAATAATTATAAAACATACAGCATTAAAATTTCTTCACAAATCTGAGTGAGAATTTCAGAAAAAAACTTAACACGCTAATCAGGACAGCAACATATTCAGTGAAACCCAAGGACCAGAGGCACCGCACTGCTACTGTGTCCCAGTGTCCCCATTAGCCCACCGGGGATGTACGTGCATCAGGGCACCACACGAGCCCTCGCCCCCACGGTCCCGGGGCTGAGTTTAACCCCACTGCCTTGGAGAGGCCTTCTCTGAGCCCTCCAGCTCTGGCCGGAACCGCAGCACCTAATCCAACATCCCTTCCGCTTGGTTGTGAACCTAGCGACTTGTTTTTAGCTATGTGACTTCTTTCTTGCTAGCAAACTCATTCTCTATTTCCGCCTTCCTGGCTTGCGAATTTGGGTAAAGCACATTTCCGTGCTGGAGAGGCCCACGTGGCCAGGAACCGAGGCTGGTCTCCAGTCCAGCAGCCCGGGAGGCACGGCGTCCTGCCACGACCGCGTGAGTGAGCTGGGAAGCACCCTCTTCCCCAGCTGAGCCTTCCGATGAGACCGGTCAGACACAGTCTGCCTTCGGCCTGGCGAGAGATCATCAGCTGTGGCGTGTCTGAATTCCTCGCCCACAAAAACCTTAATAAATGTGTATTGTTCTAAGCTGCCAAGTTTGCTACACAGCAGTAACTAACACTTAAATGTCTCCATGGTTCCCCCGCGCAGAATTAAATTCATTTAACTAATTTTTCTTTTGGAGAAAAACAAAACACATTTACTCTCTTACAGTTTTGGAGTTCAGAAATCTAAAATCAGTTGTTTATTAATAAATAATTTTTAGCTAAGAATTTATTTACTATCTTTCCTTTTTCCTAAACAGTAAGACCCATGATGGTAGGTGCCGATCTGTTTTGCTCCCCACTGTCCCTCAAGTGTGTGGCACACAAAGAGCAGTCCGCCAGCACGTGTGCACCTATCTGAAACGTCATCACCAAGTTTAGTTAAAAAAAACATACACGGGCTGGGCATGGTGGCTCACACCTGTAATGCTAGCACTCTGGGAGGCCGAGGCGGATGGATCGCTCGAGGTCAGGAGTTCGAGACCAGCCTAAGCGAGACCCCGTCTCTACTAAAAATAGAAATAAATTATCTGCACAACTAAAAGTATATATAGAAAAAATTAGCTGGGCATGGTGGCGCATGCCTGTAGTCCCAGCTACTAGGGAGGCTGAGGCAGGAGGATTGCTTGAGCCCAGGAGTTTGAGGTTGCTGTGAGCTAGGCTGACGCCACGGCACTCACTCTAGCCTGGGCAACAAAGTAAGACTCTGTCTCAAAACAAAACAAAACAAAACAAAAAAACACATACACGTAGTATTCCACAAGTTTAAAGACTGGTTACTCTTAGAACTAAAAATCAGCTTCTCTTTACTCTGCTGGGAAGTTAGCCTCAGAGACCCCAAAACAAGTCATCTCTACTAGAGAATGCTGGCTTATCAGACTGGTGACTAATCCAAAGCACTGCCTTAGTAGGGCTGCTGCTCGAGACGATGCCACTGGACCCCTGTTGTCTCAGGGTTATTAACAGTGCCCCTTTCTCTTTCAGAAGTGTTCCAGTTTGGACAATAGATTATAAGACACTGTCGGTAGTACTGACATCTTGGTCAACAGTCGAGGTGGTGTAGGCTCCAGAATGAGAAGCTAGGAATGTCAAGGTCCCAGAAGACATAGGTTCCTACAAAAACAAGCTGGGAGTTATTCAACCTGGTGGTCCTAACATGGCAAAGTAAGTGAAAACGGCCCTAGGTTAGAACCATGAGAATCGTCAAGGAAGCTTCCTCCACCTGCTGCCTTGAAATGATACAGGCTATTTCCAAGAACAAATTATGCATCACGCTTTGCCCAGGCACCACCTGTGGTAGGCAGAATAACACCTCCCCCCTAAGTTGTCCACATTCTAATCCCTGCGAACCGTGAATACGTGAGGTTACATGGCAAGGGGCAGTGATAGCTGCAGATGGAATTCAGGTTGTTAATCAGCTGGCCTCAAAAAAAGGGAAATTATCCTGGATGAAAAAATTGGTTCCAATGTATCAAGAGAGTCCTATGAATGAGGAAGAGGGATGGAGCATGAGACCAACTTGGCCACCAGTGCAGGGTGGGACTGCTGGAGGAGGGGTCAGTAGCTAAGGGGCACAAGGCAGCCTCTAGAACAGAAACAAACCAACCAGACATTCCCCCCTCGAGCCTTGCAGACACCTCGATTTTTAGCCCAAGGACACCCATTTTGAACTCATGATGTCCAGAACTGTTAAGGGAGTAAATCTGTGTTGTTTAAGCATCTAAGTTTGTGGTAGCTGGTTACAGCAGCCACAGGAAACTAATATTCTACATCTTTGTTCTTACCGCTGAGCTCCCATTGTACTCTCTTTATACCACTTTACAGCACTGAACACCACTTTGCATTTTGTGCACCTTATAACCACTCTTAGGATATAGTTCTGAACTTCAACCCACATGTAGTCTCTGATAGCATCTCAAATGAGAAGCTGCAAAATTGCCATCCATTACTTGAATGAATGAATGAGATCTGTCACTCGGGGCCAGAGGGGGATGAGGGTGAGTGAGACCCCTCAGCCCTCACTCAGCTCACCTTAGTTGGGCTCTGCGCTCCTCTTCCTTAGAATTTTGCTCAAGCTTCCCTTGGGGCACTTCCCATTTCATACTTTGTGCCCTGGTGCAGTGTCCTCTTACTCCCTCCCTTAGACTCCTGCTCTGAAAACCTCCATTCTCACTCCCAATGCTGCAAACTTCAGCCTGGGCCTTAAAAACCAAAGTTAGTCTTCATTCTAGTCAGGGCAGTGGAAGTGGAGAATGCAGAGCAATGCCTGGGAAAGGAACTGCACTCTATCTGGGAGCTTCCTTCAGTCCCTGCGCTGAACGGCACAGAACTAGGATGGGGAAGTACTCGCTTATCCCTCAGGCCCAAGCCCGGAGTCTCGGCAGGGCCTTGGGCAAATCAGTACCTCACAATTCCTTTATGTTGGAAATCATTCATCGGTTCCTTTATTCTCTGTCCATCCAGGCCATTACACTCACATAAACAGAAGGGCCCAGCACGGGCTGGAGTGCCGTGGCATCAGCCTAGCTCACAGCAACCTCAACTCCTGGGCTTAAGCGATCCTCCTGCCTCGGCAATTGAGTAGGTGGGACTACAGGCGTGTGCCACGATGCCTGGCTAACTTTTCTATTTTTAGTACAGACGGGGTCTCGCTCTTGCTCCTCAGGATGGTCTTGAACTCCTGAGCTCAAGAGATCCTCCTGCCTCGGCCTCCCAGAGTGCTAGGATTACAGACATGAGCCACCGTGCCTGTTCACAGGTTTATTCATAATATCCAAAATATAGAAACAACCAAATGTCCATCAACTAATGAATGAGTAAACAAAATGTGGCATATTTATAACACTGGGATATTATTCAACAATAAGAAAGAGCAAATTGTCAATTCATCTTACCACATGGATGAACCTTGAAAACTAAATGAAAGAGTCCAGACACTAAAGACCACATATTGTATGATGCCATTTGTATGAAATGTCCAGAATACACAAATCCGTGGAGACACAAAATAGACCAGTGGTTGCCAGGGGCTGGGGGTGACTGCTGATGGGTACAGGGATTTCTGCAGGGGTGACAACAATGTTCTAAAATTGTACCGCGTTGATGGCTGTACAACTCTGTAAATTTACTAAAAATCATTGAATTGTACACTTATAAGAGGTGAAATTTGTGGTATGTAAATAATACCTCAATAAAGCCAGTTTTATTAAAAGTTCTCCAAGATCCTTGAAGCAAAGATAGTATCTATGCACTTGTATATAAATATTAAATGCAATATATAGTTACATTGCTATTGTGCAATAAAAAACTAGGGACTACTTCCAATTTTTAAAAGCATGAAAATGCTTCATTTGCTCTGGGATACAAGGGGATTTTAAATAAGTGCATTTCCTCTAATGTCAAAAGCACAATAGCGTCACACAAGTTGGTAAGAGGCACAGAGCATGGCTTTCCAATTCAAACTATACCCAAACAATAAACTTTATTGAATCAAGTCATATTTGTACATAACATGATTTTTAGCTGGTTTGTGATGAAAACTGAAATGCATAAAATGTGTCTTGTTACAGTCACAACACAATCCAGGAAGATGAAACCCGCTAGAATATTAGCTTATTACGAGTTAAGAATTCTAATACCTGAAGCCTGGTTTCCCAAGTGGATTTATAATTCAGTGTAAGTGGATTAAGAAATTCAATTTTCTGTCGTTGCACATGAAAAAGCTTGAATAATGAAAGTAAATATATTATTTAAATATATTTTTTAAACTGACAAGTTGTACAGCTTTTTCCAGACTCTGTTAGGACCAGCACTGCTAAAAATATATGTATATATAACTCATGCACTTTCATTTCAGCTAATTGCTGTGAATTCCTCTATCTTGGATTGAACCATCATTATAAAATCAGAAGTTTCTGGGTTTATCTTCCTATGTTTTAAAAAAAGGGGGGTCAAATTCAGTCATTTATGCTTAGCAACATCAATCGCACTGGGAGCATGGGATCGGTGAAAACGACAATTCACAGCTACAGACCTCACCACCAGCTGGCATTTCCCACTGCAAGAGGGAGCAGGAAGCCACACACAGAGCCAGCTTCAGAAGTCCCAGGCCCTGATCTCCTGCCCGTGACCAGCTGCCCCTCCCCGTCCCAGCGTACTGAGCGCTTGACTCTAACATCTGGCCTGTTGACCCACTATGCTAGTTTCCGACTGCTGCTGTAACAAACGACCTCAAACTCAGCTGCCTCAAGCAACACAGACTCATTCTCATACAGTTCTGGACACGAGGGGTCTACGTGGGTCACAGGCTGTGTCCCCTTTTGGAGGACCCAGGGAGAATCCATTTCCTTACCTTGTGCAGCTCCTAGAGACTGCTCTCATCCCTTCCAGCCTCTGCATATGCCCTCACATCTCTGGGATTTGTTGTTGTTGTTTTGTGAGATAGGGTCTTGCTCTGTTGTCCAGGCTGGAATGTGGTGGCATCATCATAGCTTACTGCAGCCTCAAACTCCTGGGTCCATGCGATCCTCCTGCCTCAGCCTCCTGAATAGCTGAGACTACAGGTGCATGCCACCACCTGTAGTCTCTTTTTCTTATTTTTTGTAGAGACCGGATCTAGCTATGGTGCCCAGGCTCGTCTCAAACTTCTGGCCTCAAGTGATCCCCCTGCCTTGGCTCCCAAAGTCTGGGATTACAGGAGAGAGCCACTGCACCAGGCCCTCCTCCTCTGGGACTCTGTTCCTCCTGCTTCCCTATTCCACTGAGAAGCACCTCAGTGATTTTGGGGGCCCAATTGGACAATCTCCCCATCTCAAGATCCTTAAACCACATCTGCAAAGTCCCTCTTGCCATGTCAAAAGCACAACAGCGTCATATAAATTGTAAGAGGCACAGAGCATGGCTTTCTGATCAAATTATACCCAAACAATAAACTTTATCGAATCAAGTCATATTTGTACGTAATACAATTTTTAGCTGGTTTGTGATGAAAACTGAAATGCATAAAATGTGTCTTGTTACAGTCACAACAGAATTGGGGGAAGATGAAACCTGCTAGAATATATGGGGTTACACATTCACAGGTTCTAGGAGTAGGACGGGGACATATTCTGAGGGGCACTGCTCCACCTACCACAGCTTTGATCTTAACATCAGCATCACCACCATCACCCAAACTGCATGCTCACCACCTCGACTAGCGCTACGAAGACCATGACTGGACACTGGATCCTGGCCAGGCAGCAGGATTTCTCCCAGGCTGGCTGAAAAAGCTTTGTCATAACCGACTACCACCCATACAGACTCGGTCAGTGCAGCGGCACGAAGGAAACCAGGACCCCCTGGGCAGAAGCTGGACATGCATTTTATAAGCAGATCCCGGGAGGCATCCGCACTGCATGCTCTGTGTGCAGCAGAGTCATCTACACTCGTGCGTGTGTACACGTATGTATATGTATGTATCTATTTTTTCCAATAAAACATCCATAAATGAGGCTCCAAGACACTCTCCCACGAGTTTCTCAACCTTGGCACTTTTAACACCCGGGGCTAATCACTCTTGGAGGTGGGGCTGCCCTGTGCACTGCAGGGTGCTGAGTAGCAGAGCATCTGGGCCCCCACCCATAAATGTCGGGGCACCCCCACCTTCCTCAGGTAGACTGCCAGATTGCCCCTGAGGGATACAAGCGCTCCTGGCTGAGAACCACTGCTCTAAACCAAAAGTTCTGAAGTCTGAGAGCAGCCTGGGATTATTTAAAGCACACACAGTCCTTTAAACTAGAACACTCTGCTTCCTAGATTATTATGACTTAGAGTTATCTTTCTGGAGAGGTATTAAAAATGCAATAAATTCTGCATTACCTTTTTTTTTGTCCCACATTCCATTAAAATGACCAAAATGCAAAGCTCTTATAAAGGGAATCTGTAGAAGTCATTTTTCCATGTATACACACACACACACACACACACACACACACACACACACACAGGTCAATATTTTACCAAAATGATTTTGAAGAGTCTCACAAAAATCGAAACTGTTTTCTTCCATTGGCTTTACACCGAAGCCCGCAATCAAGGAGAAAACTCTGGAGATGGTCCTGCATTCACCCACGTTCCATCTTTTCCTCAGTTGACCAAGATTTCTGTAGGTTACATAAATATTACTTTTGAATGACTGTTTATTTTCTTTCGGCTTGGGGACAAAAAATAAAATGGGTTCCTGGAAATACAGTCTACATTGAAGCTCTTATTTTATCCTTTTAATTATGACTCCAAGAAGGATTTCCATGCTTCGTCATCTGCCTCCTTCTCTCCACCCCCTCACCCACAATTCTGGTAGAAAGTCTTGTTGCAGAACCACAGAAGACTATTTCTGGGATGCCAGGACCAATCTCCTTTTTAAAACAGCTAAGTTGCCCAGTGCGGTGGCTCACACCTGTAATCCCAGCACTTTAGGAGCCCAAGCTGAGAGGATCACGTGAGGCCAGGAGTTCCAGACCAGCCTGAGCAAGAGTGAAACCCTATCTCTGCAAAAAATAGAAAAATCAGCTGGGTGTGGTGACACAGGCCTATACTCCTAACTACCTGGGAGGCCAAAGGAGGAGGATCGCTTGAGCCCAGGAGTTTGAGGCTGCAGTGAGGTATGATTATGCCACTGCACTCAAGCCTGGAGCACAGAGCAAGACCCTGTCTCAAAAATAAATACATAAATAAATAAACAAACAAACAGCTAGGATCAGAGGCAAAGGAGCTCTCAGAAACAAGACTAACAATGCAGGGCAGACACAGTGAGTGATGCCATCTCACACCGTGCACTCTGCCCCGCATATTCGGAGGGTTTGGTCTGGGTTTGGTCCCCACCCTCCCTAGCTTCTCCTCCAGGGTAAAGGCTGAACTTCAGGGCAGTGGTCCTTCACGCTGCTGTCAGGGTACCAGCAGAGGGGCAGCAACGAGATCAAGTTCGAAGGCTGTATCAAATGGGGCCGGGGCCTGAGCCTGGCCCGAGGGCTGCAGTTGGCAGCTGCAGCCACTGAGGTGCACAGGTGGACGCCACCTCCTGGCAGCAGAACCTGCCCCCTGGCCAGGGAGAGACAGGATGGGGTCCAGGCAGCAACAGGCAAAGACAACAGAGAAAGGATGGAAAGTCACAGAGCACTTTCTTTGGAAGTTGTTTACGCTGAGAGATTTAAGTGAACGAACAGCTGATACCTTCCAGCACGAGAAGCAGCATACTGTACATAGTGCATTGTTTCTGTGGGTGATAATGCTTACCACTTAACTTCTCACCACGCTTTTTGTTCCTCAGTTTGCATGTAAATAAATCAAGATTAGCATGGCTGGTTCCTGACAATTCCTGTGTTGCACACGGCATGAATGTGGATATCACGTAATCACGAAAGATCTCAGTTGTACCTCTTCTTACCATGTTATTGGAGAAACCCTTCTATTTCCAAGAGTGCTCAAAATCCTACAAGCCAAGCTTACTAAACCTTAAAGCATTTGACCCTGAAACATGATGCATCCATGTGTTAGATATTGACTTCCGGGAGATATCGACTTCCAGGAGACCAATGGGATGTCCTGTGCAGATATTTGGTAAAATAAAGTATATTTCACTGGCAGTCGTCATGGTTTCTGACCAATTCTCAAAATAATTGGTCCCCATGTACAAATGCCCTGCATTATAATTCCGAATACAAAGACCACCATGATGAAAACTCCCTGGATGGTCTCAGCCGACTTTCACAATTTTCCCGGTTCAATAATAATTGGCATTTTGGTCACAAAAGCCTACTTAAGGTGGTGACATTCTTGCTGCCATATTTGTAAGAATTACCAATAGATAGTTAAAGGGGAGATTTAAAAGCACCAAGTAGATGCCAAAAGGAACACAGAAAAGACAAAAGCAATGACAATGAAGAAGAGCTGGGAGACTCCTGTAAAACACAGGGGACTAAAGAGACATAAAACCAAATGCCACCCACGATCCCTGATTACAACCTGGGCCAAACAACTGGAACAATTCCCACATGACAGCATATTAAATAATGCCATCATGGGTTTAATTTTTGAGGGGTGACAACCTCAAGAATTTAAGTACAGGGCTTTTGTAGGAGAAAGTCCTACACACTAATAAAGCAAAAGGAAGGGAGAGGGGAGAAGAATTTCAGTAGTGAGAGAGAAAACAAATTTGGCAAACTGTCAATAACTGATGAATCCTTTCTTCAAGCTTTTCTGAGGGTTTGCAATTTTTCAAAATATAAAGTTGAGGGAGATGTCAGGTAGTGGTGCAAGCCTGCAGTCCCAGCACTTTGGGAGGCCGAGGTGGGAGGATCACTTGAGTCCAGATGTTCGAGACCAGCCTGAGCAACACAGCAAGACCCCAACCCCATCTCAAGGAAAAAAAAAGTTGGGGGGAAAAGAATTGCATGAACCTTGGATTTAACCGAGTTATTCTGCTCCTTCATACCAGGTCCACTTTGCTACTAATTCCTTCAACAAAATACTTAGTTACATCAGTCTTAATATTGAATAAAATATTGCAAAAGTTCACAGTCGTTCTAAAAACCCCCACTCACTTTTCATTTCTGTCTGGCTGTCTAGGTAACAGCACGCTTTCATACCTCTCCTCTGCAGTCTCCCAGACATGACACGAGCTGGGTGAGCTGGCCAGGTGTGAGACCCCCCTCACCTTTGCACACTCAGGCAGGCCTGGCATTATTCAGGGGAGCTGCAGTGTGTCAGAGTGAGAAGAGAGCCGGAATTTCCAGTGGAGCCTGCTTTCTGGACGCCATGCCCTCCCAAAGTCTCCAACAAGACGGGCCACAGTTTCACATATGCCTTGGGGTAGTCATGGTGCATTTCTGCTGCTCCTAACTGACCAAAGACCTAATAATCAGTGGCAGTTTGGAATATTTTTAAATAATCCACGGAGGCATTTACACACATTTCTTGGCATGCTGGGTGAGGGTATCTACTGGAATAAAAAGCCCCAACTCCTTGCAAAAACCCTGCCAGGATGTATGTGCAGCCAGGGGTGGGGATGGGGGTAGATCTGTGAGGCACAGGCGATCTTCTCTGCACCACTGATACACCAGGGCAGCCGCCCAGGGGCGGGGCGGTCACCTGCACACCCCAGGATGAGGGCAGCACAGGCTCTGCTTCCCCTGCTCCTGGCCTCCCAGGCCCGCCCCCAGCCCCCGGGCGGGTGGGCTCGCAGGCCCACTCACTATGGGAGCCAGCAAGAAAGCGGGAGGGGGAGGGGGAGGAGGAGGAGGAGGCCAAGTCTCTCAGAATCAGGAAAAGACACATCTGATTTCAGAGTCCCCTGGCATTTCTGCTGCCTTGCAAAGCAAGATTCACATAGGGCTTAGATCTGGCCAAGATAAGGACGGCCCATTTCCTGCTCCACCCCTCAGCAGACGCACAGACAGCACATTCACACGTGCACCCAGAAGAGTCACAAAATCGAAGCCAGGTTTGCACTGAGGGTGCCCAGCAGGCACACGCCAGCCTCCCACCGCTCGGATTCAAGTGTCGGGTCCCTGCCTTCTGTAACTGCACGGCCGTGGGGCAGGCCAGGCTACGCGTGGCACGTTGCTCTCTGCCTGTTCACCAAGCAGGACGACGGTGCCCGTCCCACCTATCTCACAGGCACACACGAGGTCAGGGGAGACGAAGGCATGTGGGAACTGCAGGGCACATGAGCGGGGCAGGGGGGAGATGGCTCGGGCTGGCACCGCACGCCCCTGCGAAGCAGGGGTCCCGGGACCAAGTGGCTGTGCTTTCCCAGGACTGGTAGGTGACTGCTTCTCAGTGCACCGCAGCTTCTAGGGCAACTGCACTCAACATGATGCAGGGCTCTTCTGAGCAACACCACAGTTCTGGAGAATTGCATCATAACCCAGGTGCAGGCTAAGACAGTCCAGCACACGGACGTTTATTAGGTTCTAACTGCCCCGGGCCACCCCCTGCCTAAGAGTAGCCCAGTTTCTTCTGGGGGAACTCTCTGTTCTGCCCTGCCTTACAGATGCTGCTGAGGACAGAGGAGAATCTACCACGGAGCTAAAGAAGTTCTGCCCACTCTTGCTCCAGTCTCCCCCAAGGTATCAGGAGGGGTCCAAGCAGAGCGCTCACAAGCTCATATGATGATAGAAATTCACAAAAGAAAGACATATGCACCACAGTTATGAGCTAAGACCCCTTCTCCTTCAGCTCTGGCTCCCCCACTCTGAAGAAAATGACGGGGCAGTGAGTTATGGAAATGTTCCATTCCGCTTTGGCAGGCTGTATCTACGTGGCCTGCGAGTATTGCCCAACAGCAGCGCTACCGCCAGCTGTAATGGTGTAGGAATGGCTTCCAGGAACACTTCATTCGAAAATAAATGACCCGGTGTCAGGACACGCGTGAGCGGGGCCAGACAGCATGTCACGGTATGAACGGCAGGAGGGGAGCAGGACAGCTGAGGCTGGGAAGAATCACAGCCAAGGGGCTGATAGAAGATTCTCCCGCAGCACTACCACGTAGCACGGCACCCTCAGTGTTTACCGTTTATCGACTGAATTACAGGCGAGCTCCCAAAACCGAGCAAGCCAAAAGTCCACACGCCGTCACCAGGAACAAGCTGTGAACCCCCGTAAGAACAGCAATGATGAAACTGGTCAGTCACCCCGCTACAGGAAACCCGGGGTATCTTTCTACTTTCTCTGTTTTGTTTTTCCTCTAAGAAAGCTTTGTACAGATCTTTCTACTTTCTCTACTGAAAATGCTATTGCAAAACCACTGACATGATGATCTAAAACTACACAGCTTCACATGTACACACACACACACACACACACACACACACGAGAAAAAAGATACAGTGGTGTACCATGCAATCAATTCACAAACACCTTCCCAGACTATGTTTGTCATAGCTGCCAACTTTTTAAAACTTGTAATTGGCTGCTTTGGGCCCCTGAAAAGCAAGAGAGGGCAATTCCTTGTGGAAATACGGCAATGAGGGGTGACCGAATCCTTGCACAACCTGTCTTGCGGTCTGGCCCTGAGATGGGCACGTGAACCACAGCACAACCAACTAGCTGCTAGGCACTTGCGCACACACACTCACACGCACGCACCCTGAATCCTGAGGTAACAACAGCAGGACAGAGATGTGTTTGGATTTTCTTGTACGGATGCAATGGTGTCCAGGCTATGTTGCGCCTGCCACAGCAACAGCGGCCGTGTTCCCTGCTTCCTGCTTCTCAGCTCTGCAAAGCCCCTCGATTCCTGCTGCACCCCAAGCCTGGCTCCCTGTCCCCCATCAACTCCCAAAGGTTCCAACAATTCTAATAAACCCTGTCAGCCGAGCTTAGCCAGAAACCGTTTCTGTTGTTCAACACCAAGAAGCCTGACAGGGACTGGCTGGGTCTGCACGGGGATATTGTGTCTCCTCGCAGACCAATACACCCAAGACACAGTGAGAGAAACAGAACCAAGCTGTAAAATACACACACACCCCCTTATGATTCATGTAAAACTGCTGGCAAAATACACAAAATACTACTGACGGTGGTTACTCTGGATGTGGGATTAAGAGGGAGAAAGAGGCTTTTACTTCTTACGCCCTTCAGTCCTGTTCCAATTTTTAAATTTCAACTAAATAAACCCTTCACCGTGTGAATCTTTTTTCCCCTCCTGCTATGGCAATGCCCTCTGACAATAGCTGTCTCGGGCCAGTCTCCACCTGCGGGCTAAATTCAGTCTAACCACGCAGTGTTTCCATGAGCAAGGCACAAAGCTCTCCCTCTCCTTGGACAAACAGAAGTGAACTGGCCAAACCGAGCCCTGGTAGCGTGAAGCCCAACATACTGGTTTTTCCCACAGCAGGTGCCTAACACTCAATGAATGAAACATGCATGAACACATGGATTGCACCACCATGGCTTGGTGAGCATTCGTTTCTACAATGTTAAATTAGCACCATTAATTATAGTTAAATTGTACCCAACAACACTTGTGTGTTTTTGTTTGGTTGTGCTTTCATATCGCTTGATTCTCAGGCTCTGGTCCTTCCCCTGGTGAGTGAGGTTCTCTTTAATTGTTCACTACTTAACGCCTCATGCAAAAAGTACTTCTGACTTTGTTTTCAACTAGAAAGGAGAGGCTGAGTTAGAAACTGGGGGAAAATTAATGCTGCCTCCTTACTTGATTATGGCGACAGAAAAAGCATTTCTATGCCCTTTAAAAGACAATAAAAGAAGCATCCACAAACTGTATAGGATGTTGGACCAATTAACAGGAATATTCCCTGGGGCTTGTCACTAAATGTGAGGGTTTTCCAAAGAACACCCAAAACATTAGTGAATACATCAGCATCTTATTTAAAAACATAGGAAAATGTAATCCTGATCAAACCACCGAATTAGACTTGTTTGTGATGAAAGACTTAGCCTTCTGTCAACTGTAAATATGAAACATTTTGCTATTCCTAAGTCAGCATATTTGAAGGAAAGACCAACAATTGCCTTTGGCGTCACTTCCCTCAGTGACTTTGTTAGCTTATGCTAACGAGCCCAGAGTTTTTAATCTAACCTCCCTTGTAAAATGGTTCACTGTATAAAAAGCAAAACAGAGCAGGCAGACTTCATTCTTAGTGTCAGAGGTCGGCCTTTCCAGTTCACAGTTTCTGGCCTGCCTTGACCCTCACCAGCTGACTTGGCCTCTCCGGTACAAAAACAAATACCTGCACAGTGGAGGGCACCGGAAAGGCCGTGGGCTGCCTTGCTCTGTCCACGTCCTCTGGAACGACCAGGCTCCTGCAGGCCTTGTTCCTACGCAGCAGCTGTGCCCATGGCTGCTTCTTTGTCCTGGTAACCCACCTAGCACACCAGAGCCTCCAGGACCCTGGCTGGCATACAGTAAGAGCCCAATAAGTGTTACCTCTGACACTGGGACAGTGACGATGATGACGATTAGTTATTATGACCTCCGTCCACAGTGTGGAAAGGGCCCATGACTTCATCTTAAATGATCCCACTTCTTGCACCAAATTCTTCCTGCACTATGTAACTACCACCTGCTGTCTTCTCCCAGGTTATCCTGAGCGTATTCTTGATAGTCTCTGCGTGTTCTGTTCTGCCTGCAACTTGATGTCTCCTAAGACCCTACCCAGAGCCAACCAGGAGTCCACTGGTCAGTCTAGTTCCACGTCTCAGTCTACAGTCCAAGAGGATTACCTGCAATTGATGGGGTATGCCCTGCCCATGACTTGATGGTGAAGGGGGTGGGATGGGAAGACTCAATGACCCAGTCTTCACCTGTTTTACTGAGTGACTACTATGTGCCCGGTGCACAGCTACAAAGATGACGATGACATGGCCCCAGCCATGGCGGTGAGGACAGTTTGGTGAGGACACAGATATGTGAAAACACTATTACAAAATCATACAGAAGTGCTGTAACAAAATACTCTCAACATTATTATCACACATTGGTGAGTAGCACAAGTTACCTGGGCAGGAGACAGGGGCTTCCCGGAGGAAATGATACCTGAGCCAAGTCTTTAAACAAAGCAAGAGCTGGCCAGGTGCTCATGCCTGTAATCCTAGCACTCTGGGAGGCCAAGGTGGGCAGACAGTTTGAGCTCAGGAGTTCGAGACCAACCTGAGCAAGAGCGAGACCCTGTCTCTACCAAAGAAATAGGAAAAAATTATCTGAATAACTAAAAATACATAGAAAAATTAGCCGGGCATGGTGGCGCATGCCTGTAGTCCCACATACTTGGGAGGGTGAGGCAGGAGGATCACTTGAGCCCAGGGGTTTGAGGTTGCTGTGAGCTAGGCTGGCACCACGGCACTCTAGCCCGGGCAACAGAGTGAGACTCTGTCTCAAAAATAAATAAATAAATAAAAAGCAAAAGCCACGAGGAGAAAGAGGGAGAAGCAACCATCACAGACTACACCAAATTTATAACCGAGACTAATCTTTACCAAGTGCCCATGCACCAAGATTTCACCTGTGTGATCTCACTGAACTCACACAACAGCTGTGTGAGCAGATATTGCCAGCTCTACTCTGCTGATTCAGAAACAGGTCAACTTGACAAGGGGGCACAGGTCTTCAACGGTGGTGCCACAATCCATCGTAGTCTGAGTCACTCCCAGACCAATGCCATTTCTATTACATCTACGGCTTTCATGGAACAGCAATACGGAGATGAAGGTCACAGGAAGGTCTCTGTACATTTAAACATGTACTCAATGTACCTAAGTGCTCCCTGTCACCCTCAAACATGATCTATCCTTTTCTCATCTTGGCCACTGAAAGATCCACAAAGGGAACAGAAACCAAGATTGTCATCCCTTCTTCGCAGCATCTCCCACCACCTTCACCCTAACCCGCCACTTCTCGATCCTGTTCTCTGAGCACTGTGTTCCCGGCAGCTTTTGCGCACAAGGACAACTAAGCCGTCCGTCTGCTGCACCGCCCTGAGGCCTTCTCTCGTGTGAAGAGGGACACGCACCTCGGCACCCAGCAACCTTTGCCCCGCCATCTTTGCCTACCGGAGGCCTAGCGTGTAGACGTTGGGCTCACAAGCGAAGAGGAAACACCCTCTGGGCTGTGAACACGTAACACCCTCCCCAACAGCAAAAAGTACAAAAACAAATGTCACCCAGGAAACTGACAGGGAAAGCAGAGCCGGAACCTCCCACCCACCCTTCGCTACAAGAGCAGCTTTGAGCCAGAGAGAGGGGAGCAGTCTTATAAGCCAGGAAGTGTGAGGCTAATCAGGTCCCAAACAGCACCGAGATATCTGAGTATGCACAGTGCTAAGGTTCAGCAGAGGCGGGGAGGCTGGGCACATCCTGATAGTTCAACGGATCCGTCTCAGTTTCCTTAGTTTAAGGACAGCAGACATAAAAATTTTCATTTTACTCAATTTGTCTTTGGTAAACTGACATTCATGGTCGGCGCCTTTGGAGAAATCCCTGTCCCCATCCGATCGCTCCCGGTGAGAAGGGGGGTGTGCAAGCACACGGCCGGGGGGGTCCCACGGAAATCTGACCTCCGCTTTTTGCGATCGAGCAACTTACACCAGGCTGCAGTGATTAAAATGGAGACTGGCATGATTACGACTAAGACCCGGGACTTTGAAGAAGGCTGGGGGAGGGCAATTCAGACAGATTAAATCTCATCTCCAGGCCCCATAATCACTATTTTTAAATTATTAACCAAACGTCAGACAGCAGACAGAGCGCAGATGTCCCCGCAGCGAGCACTTTGCCGACACCTTGAGCTGCCTTCCCCACCAGGCACGCACGCCGATGACCCTGACTCAGACGCACTCTGGCCACCTCAAAGGGTCTCACCTAAGGTCTGGTCACAGTCGTAGAGAATTACATTATTTCCTTAGCCTTCAACTCTGAAATTCTCCTTTCAGACCTCACCTTCCCACCATGCCACCCCCTTCTCCCTCGAGTGGCCTGAAAACCCAGGTCGGGCTCTCACCAAAGCCCACAGTCCCGGACCAGCACCTCGCTGCAGGCCTTCCCTGCCTTCCCTCCCAACTGCGTCCCCAGGGACCTCAGGCCTAGGGCTGCCTGTCCCATGTGGTAGCTATGTAAACTTACATTCATTAGAAGTAACTACACACCAAGGCCCACAGCAGCACTACTCACAACGGCCCCAAGGTGACAGCAATTCACGCATCCTTGGACGGAGGACTGGATAAACAAAGTGTGGTCCATCCACAAGTCATCTTTGAAAAGGAAGGAAAGGCCGCTGCATGCTGCAACACAGATAAGCCTTGAGGACGCTGTGCCACGTGAAGGAAGCCAGTCACAAAAGGACAAACGCTGTATGATCCCACTTATGTGAGGTCTCTAGAGTGGTCAAAATCGCAGAGACAGAAAGGATGGTGGAAGCCAGGGGCTGGGCGCAGCGGAAAACAGGAGTTATTGTTGAATGGGGACAGTTTCTATTTGGGATGATGAAAAAGTTCTGGAGATGGATGGTGGTGACGGTTGCACAATGTCATGAATATATTTAATGCCACTGAACTAACTGTACTCTCAAAAATGGTGAAGATGGTGAATTTTGTGTGGCATGTATTTTACCACAATAAAAAAAAATTGGCTGGGGTGGGGGGTAACCTACCTAGTTCTTCAATATGCCCAAACAAGGATGCCAGGACATGTTCATCACTAACACATGTAGATTACTCAAGACCGTAAGTGCCTCACGGGGAAGGATCCCTGCAGAGGCCCACCCCGCCCCCGGCTCTGTGCTCAGCTCAGTAGATACTGGCCGCACCCACCGAGTTCCCCGTGATTGCATGAAGTCTTTGGGGACCCCGAAGGAATCAGTGCACTGACCTTACGGTAACTGCTTCGAGACTGAAAGAGAAGGATTGGTCACTTACAACCTCAAAACCTTTCTAGGAATATTCAAAATTAAAAGAAAGTCTTCAGTAAACAGATACTGCACTTCAGTTTCTTGTCTTGCCACTGGAAGAGAAATTAAAGCCACTGCCCTGATCCAACAGAGGAAAACAACTTTCTCCTATCATAAAAATTCAATCAGCAGTCTTTGACCTCCAGGTCACTACGCTCTGTGGCCCCGTTCCCTTTCTGGTGAGGTGACAGGCACGAAGAAGGGGGGAGGCAGCCCATGTTGGGAGTAACGTGTGTCCCGGCCTCGTTAGGATTACCTCTGCTTCCATATCACTAAGTCAGACAGGCTGCCGGTGGGCACTCGGATCCCATGGAAATTATTTCGTAATCGTTACCTGCGCACAACAAATAGAAGTTACGTAACTTTGCAGGGCATTGCCAACAAGACACTAAGACCACGCGATAAAAGCGCTCAGTTCACTCACAATTCAATAGCTTTACGTAATGGCCCCATAATAACTACCGCAATACTGTAGCTCATAAGGTACTTAAAAAAACATAAAGGACGTGTACTTAGTTATCATAGGACAGGAGACTGCCTGCTACTGCTCACTTCCAGTGGCAGAGGTCATTAAAAGCACAGCTCGACTGTGTGTTTTCAGTATGACAATCTCTGTGCTAAAGCCCACATTAGCTGGTTCAGGCTGATGGATTTCAAATCAGAATGCTGTAAAGCTGCAGTCCCCAATGTTTTGGGCACCAGGGACCGGTTTCATGGGAGACAATTTTTCCAGAGCAGGGGGTTGCGGGGAGGTGGCGGGTGGTTTGGGATGATTCAAGCGCATTACATTTACTGTGCAGTCAAACCTCTCTGCTGATGATAATCTGTATTTGCTGCCACTCCCCGGCGCTGGCATCACTGCCTCAGCCCTACCTAGCTCATCAGGCATCAGATTCTCATAAAGAGCATCTCCCGATTGTGCAGTTTACGGTAGGGTTCTTGCTTCTATGAACATCTAATGCCACCACTAACCTGACAGGAGGTGGAGCTTATGCGGCGATGCGAGTGATGGGGAGCGGCTATAAATACAGATGAAGCTTCCCTCGCCCAACGCTCACCACCTGTTGGGCGGCCCAGTTCCTAACAGTCCCCGGACGGGTACTGGTCCACAGCCCAGGGGTTGGGGACCACAGGTGTGAAGCATGAATCTGATGTAAAGGGTGAATCATTCGAAAACGCCTAGGGAATACATGATGTGTGACCTCAGACCCTCATTTCCCTCCCGCTCACCCCCTAGTTTCACCAGTCCTTGCCACCAACATTACCAGTTCCTCGTTTGTGAAATGTGACTCGAATTATACCACTTTGAGTGCTATATGCCCACTCATCCCACTTAAAAATCTTGCTCTATCCGTTCTTTACAGTCATCCAGTGGAGAGGTACTCATAGATACTAAACTTCAAAGGTGAGGGTGTTTACACTCAAACAAGCAAAATATGAAAGACACTGTCCTTTAGTATTAATTTTGACAAGAAATCAAAGCCAGGTTCTATCATTTGGGCATACTTAAAGAGTACATGGTTGTTTTCACAAAGCCACAATTATTTCTCCCATAGAATTTATCACTGCGTCTTCACAAGCCTGTGCTGAGTCCACACAAGGAAGGCTGTGTTTGTTTACGTACCTAGAGACCTGTGTTACCAAGTGTGCACAGGAGGGGGAATTCAGATTTGTTTCCAGTTAAAATTCTGGAGGCAAAGTGCACATGGCCCTGCGCATTCCCAAGCCCAGCTGCAAGCTACACACATTCCACCTCGTGCCCTGTCAACAGACCTACATTGGTGTGGGATGACTTCATTTCCTAACAGAGGACTGGAAGGTTCCTCCCCATCTCCCCAACAACAACAACGTCACATGCATGGCACACAAAGCAAAGCCCTTCCACATATAGCGGTCATCATGCTCGATGCAGACAACCATAGCCCAGGAAGTCTGCCGGCTGTTCCCCCTTTCAAAGGAGCAACCACAGCAGAGCGGGTACCCTGTCTTCATTTCTGGTGTTGTGGCCATGCTGGCCTGGTGCCTGGTAACTCAGTATCCATCCCTGACCTTCACGTTTCCAAACTCGTGCACGGACACCAACCCTCAGTGTGTCTTAATTCCGGGTCCGCTGCATGCTATACAGTCCATGTTTGCCTTGTAAATCGTCCTGTGTGCAGCTCTCCCACAAGCAGCAGCCGGGGATGTCCCAGGAGCATTTGCAAACTGCATCTTCTCCACACCTGAAAAACAGAAGCGGCCCTTCCATGGAGGGTTTTCACTCAGGAGGAAACCAAAGCTTCCCGGCACTTGCAGTGTTTTTCTAGATTATTTCCCTGACATCAGACCACTTCTCCGAACTGGAGCATTTCTGTTTACGGAATTTTATCGAGACACAGTTACGGGCTGGAAGAAACATTTTGAAAAGCTGGTGAGAAGGAGAGGGAAGAGAATGTATGATTAGAAAGCAGAGCAACTGCACCAAAGGGTGCAGAAAGGAAGCGCACGTTCGTGTCTTCAATATGCAGCTACGCTAAGGAGTCACACTCTTTCGTGGGAGAATGTCCTGATGCCACTGTCTACCTCTTTCCCTCATGGTTTTTATTTACAATGGCTTTATTGAGATATAGTTCAGATACCATGAAATTTGCCCTTTCAAAGAGGACAATTCAGTGTTTTTTAGTACATGCAGAGTTGTCAATCACTAATTCCAGAACATTTTTATCACTTCAAAAAGAAACCCTGTCCCCATCAGCAGGCACTCTGATTCCCCATCCTCCAGCCCCAGGCAGCCATGAATCTGGTTTCTTTCTCTAAGGACTTGCATGCTCTAGGTACTCCACATGTTACAGAAGGGATCGTGTCCCCCCCCCCCAACTCTTATGTTGAAGCCTTAACCCCTAATCCCTCAGAATGTGGCTGTTTTTGGAGAGAGAGTCTTTAAAGAAGTGATTAAGGTAAAATGAAGTCACTGGGGTGGGCCCTAATGCAAGAAGACTGGAATCTTCATGAGAAGAGATGAGGACACAGACACACACACAGGGACGACACGGAGAAGACGGCATCTACACGCCAAGGACAGAGGCTTCACCGGGAACCAGCCCTGAGACACCTTGATCATGGATTTCCAGCCTGCAGACTGTGAGACAACACACTTCTGCTGCCGAAGCTGCCCAGCCTGTGGTGCTCTGCTACGGCACCCTCAGTCGACTCATGCACGCTCTGCCTGCTCTGCCGGGCCCGGTGCCAGGCCCGGGGAAGGCGCAGGAATGCTGAGCAAAATGACTCTCTCTCCAATTCCTGGACAGGACAAACAGAAGGTGCATGCTCTTGTCCCCTCACCCTGGCCCTGGTTCCCTTATTACATTTTTTTGAAAATGGGTTTGGATATAATTCCTCTAGGGTTTAATTCTTCACCCATGACATTAAGATCTAGAATTGTGACTTACTCCTTTTCTCTTTCCTCCCTTACTGATCAACTAATGCTCCGATGCCCCTGGGGAGGGGGGAGACACAGAAATCAGTTAACTGGCATAAAATAAATACAGCCTAAGCTCACTGGCGAGGGGCTCCCTGTGCAGGTGTGGACAGGCACACACACAGCCAACACCCACACAAGGCTCCTGAGAACAAGAACTGCAGGTGCTTCCAGGGACTCGGTCACCTTAGACTCACTCTTATCCGCACACATGCCAGGAGGCCGCTTCAAGAATCTTCTAGCAAGGCCAGATCTACTCTTCTTAAATAAGTGGGTATACTTATAAAAGTCTTAAAGAACCAGGTAACAGCTTTGCTCACCAGAAGTGAGAGATTATTGACATTTAATCAACCAAAAAATATTTACCAGCTATTGGGAAAAAACAGTAACAACACACACTCTCTCTCTCCAGGTTCTTATGAGTTCAAAAAAGTATCCAGAAATAAAGAAAAATGTAAATTGTTCTGAAACATTCAAAGTCCACCATGTCATGAATAAAAGGAGCTCTCCCTCCTCTTTCTCTCCCTCCCTTTGCCCTCTGTCTGGTGCATTTGCTGTTCAGGTTTCGTAATTCGCCTCAGGGGGTGCTGGGGATTGGAGCGCACCCAGAACGCCATCCTGTCCTCCCCCTGCCAATACTTCCCACCTCTGCACCAAAGGTGCTGACCGCAGGCAGCCTTTTCTGACACTCTCACTCCCCTGCACGGGGTGCAGGGCCTGTGGGCTCTGAGCCAGTCTAGAAGATCAGCAGTCAGCAGGAAAGAAAGGACCCTGTCCTAGGCCCAGGGCTTACAGCCCTGGCTATACAGTAGCATCACCCACAGAGCTTTTTAAAATCCTGATAAAAATTAGCCAGGCATGGTGGCATCTGTAGTCCCAGCTACTCAGGAGACTGAGGCAGGAGGATGCTTGAGTCCAGGAGTTTGAGGCTGCGGTGAACTGTGCTTGTGTCACTGCACTCCAGCCCAGGTGACAGAGCGAGACCCTGTCTCCAAAAAAAAAAATTAAAAATAATTTTCAAAAGTACTGATAAAAAGAAATCCAAGCCAGGAGACAGGGTCCTCAAATACTCATCACTAAAGGTTTGCAGGCAGCGTGAGGGGTGCTGGAAGGCAGGGGTCAAGAGCAGGAACAGAAGGAGGCCAAGGTTCAACTTGCGGCCCAGACACCTGCCCCTCTGTTCTCTGTGGGCCGGCTCAGTGCACCTGTGCTTCAAACGTGTGGTGCCTCACGAAGCTCCTGGCCTGCTGCAGGGCATGATAAACATTAACATCTTTGAAACCGGGAGATGCGCAGCATCCCAGACAAATTAAACTCGACTCTCTGGAGGTGGGAATCAAAAAATCTGTAAAGTTCCCAGGAGTCCAGAAAAGCAGCCTGGTAGCGCGGCAACCCCAGGGTAGGAGGAGTAGCATCCTCTGCAAAGGCACGGCAGACGGAAGGCACAGAACGGTCAGGATCAGAGGGCTGAAGTCACAGCAGGACAGAGACAGGCATGGAGCTGGAGCGCAGAGTGGGTAACTCTGTGAGTGTCCAAAGGTTTTTGACCTGGGCCTTCACAACGCCCTTGTTCAGTCCCTGCCACTATGATGCCCAAATTTAGAACAGCAGGTGCAGCTGTGGCAGTGGATAGGAAGGGAGGAAAAAGGGTTTTAGGTGAGCTGAGCCCAATGGATGCCCCAGCAGGGACGTTCCAGGACAGCAGGTGACAAGGCTCCAGCACCCAGCAGAGTGACCGGCATCCTGAGAGCTGACACATCACCCCCAGAGGGCCGGGCAGGCCTGAAGGACATGGACACCTGCCATGGGCATCTAGGCAGAGCTGCTGAGCAGGGCAAGGGAAGAGCACGGCAGAGGCACGGCCTCGCCGGGACCCTGAGCTCTGCTTAAGCGGAGAGCCCTGCACACACCCCGCCAGGGATGACCCGCCACTGACGCAGGGCTGCACAAGCAGCACAGGTAAGACGCTTTTGCAGTGGCGTCCTCACAAAACCTGGTCCATTTGCGGGGGGTACCTATTTCTAATTGAACACACCTAAAAATATAACGGGGGAGGGAAGAATTAAGGTCAATACATAAAATGTGCCATTTTAAAATATATGCATTTTAGGAAAAAAAAATCCAGAAACATCTTCCTCCCATTATATTTCAAGATTTAACAGGTTGACTCCAACATAGATGAATGAACATTTGTGACAGAAAAATAATTCCCTAAATTTGAGAGGCTAAGGGAATTTTCTCACCTTATGTTGGAAGAAAAATGTAAATATTTTTGAGGAAGTACAAACGAAAGGAGAAACATGCAGTACTTTTTAAAATCAGCATGTTTTTACAGTTTTAAGGCCACAGATAGTTTAAGAACATAAAAATGTGTGATGTGGTCTATTCATTAAAGTGTAAGTGCCAGTATAAATTGAATTTTAAACTATCATTTACCCAGACAATGACTTCAAATTTAATAACTAAATTTGCTTTAATTGCTTTTAAATGGTGCTGGCAAAATTTGAGAAAGCTCTTCATTCCTGCCGATTTATTGGAAGCAGGCACACTGGAATACAGTAAGGGGAAAAAAATCAAATCATCATAATACAACGAAGTTTTCTGGACTTGGTGTCCTCCACAATGTCAAGCAGACCCAGAAGCTACCGACTTCAACAAAAGCGAAGGAGACAGATGAGAGGAAAGATCCCCCCGCGTGACATTAAACTAACACTTGGCTTATAAGTGCTCGTTCACTTTGGAAGATGTTCACAGTGAAAAGGAATCTTCTCCTGTTTGGCTTTAAAATTGCCTTTTTAAATCTTCTAAGACTAGAGGAATTCATAAATGCTTTCCCCACATTCAAGAGGTTTTCTATTCTTTTGCAGGTTTTGTTTATGCCTCGCTGCCGCCTGTCCCTAGACATTAACCCATGCCTCTGTGCTTTGAGAAGGGACAGCATGTGGAACGGAGGTTTCCTAAAAGTTTCACCCTGAATCTCATGACCCCCTACGTCCACGTTATTGTTACTCGGAAACAAGGCGTCTGGCTACTGAAGGCAGTTCAGCCCTCCAAACCACAGTCTCCGTCCGGCGGTGCCGTGGACAGTGTGGCACACGCTTGACAGCAGCCCAGGCTGCCGTCCCGTACCCTCCACCCGCCGTGGTCTGACAGCATCAGGCGCGATGACGGGGACCTCTCCCTGCACAAGCCCGGAACCCAGTACTCCAGGCAAACTCGAAGGTAAGGCCATCACCCCCCAGGCGACTGGCTACCTTTGACTTCTGGATCCAAGAAAACCGTGACCAGCACGACGATCAGAGTGACAAGTGAGCCAGAGAGTAAACAGCTGACTTTTCAGGCTATGCAGTCTCTGCTGCCACAACCCAACTCTGCCCTTGTCACGCCAAAGCGGCCACAGAGAACACAGAAACAAATGGGCATGGCTGTGTCCCGATTACATGAGAGTTGCATATAGGAGCCACAGAAGTACTTCTCGAGGACACAGCATGACCAAAATCCGACCGTGGACATGACCTTGGTGATTTAACTTTAACAGATTCAATCACTCAAACTTGAAATCGTTTTCCAATAAACAAACAAATCAACAACAACAACAAAAATCAGAAGACTTTTCCACTGAATATTTTTCAGCGCTGGTTTCCGAGGAACGGCCAGCAACCTACAGGATTTTACACGGTCTCATGGATGCTCTAGTGGGCAGCCAAGGTCCCCTTTCAGGGTTTCCGTCTGCCCACAAATGCCAGGAACCGCCTTCACCCAAAGTCATGCCCCACGGAATGGTCCATGCGGGGGCTCAGAAGGCCTGGCCCCCCTGACTGGAATCAGGCCCAGCCCCAGAGCACCCTGGGGTCGGCTGGGGATCTGTGACCCCATCACAGCCCAGCTCTTCCTGATCCCCAAAGCTGCAGCTCCCACACTGCCCCAGGAACTTCCTGCACACCAACCCCTCTAGCCTGCTTCCCAGGAAACCCCACCAGCCGCAGCGGGCTCCTCCTCCGGGGCCCGGAGTGGGAACTAGAGATGGGGGGAGAAGGAAGGAACGAGCAGGTCCCACCCTGGGTTCTCCCTCTCAGTCTGACAGCAGTCAGACACACCTCCCCTCACTCAGGATGCCAGCGCCTTACAGTTTATACTGCGTTGCGTGTTCCAACTCCTCACTCTTCAAATGGGAAATGAGACTTCACGTGTTCCTTAGATCTCCTTCTGTTATGACAATTCCTGGGAAATGACAAGGAGCTAAAAATGATTTTATCTTAAGTCAAAGATAAAATGTGTTCGCAACGCATATTTAGTGGTCTACCCATACGGTGGACTATGGTTCAGCCTTCAAAAGGAAGAAAATGCTGACACAGGCTACAACGTGGATGAGGCTCGAGGACACGCTCAGGGAGGGAGGCCAGACACAGAGGTGGACGCTGCAGGAGCCCATCTGTGCGAGGTGCCTTAGAGGAGTCAAACCCACAGGCACAGAAAGTAGCACAGTGGGTGCCAGCGGCTGGGGCTGGGGAGAGGGGGGGCTAGGGTTTCAAGGGCACAGAGTTTCAGTTCGGGATGACCAAAAATTTCCAGGGTTACAGATGGCTGCGATGGTTGCAGAACAGTGTGAATATGGGATCAGAGCATCTCGGTGCTGGTCCATAAAGAAAGTTTTATTGGAACACAACCACACCCCTTCCTTTCCATACTGTCAACTGCTATGAAACCCAGACACCATGGGGCTCAACAAAACAAATATATTTATCATCTGGCCCTTGACATAAAAAAGGTTTGCTGGCGCCTGAGACAAAACTAAAACAAAATATCCAAGAACTTTTTAAATGCACATTTAAGGTCAGTGATAAATATAGCCTACAGGGATTATGGTGAATTGCTTTTAAAAAACAAAAAGAAGTCACACTGCAATTAATGCAACAACTCTGAACAGTAATTTCACTCTGTGCAGCAAACGTGTCTGTTAGCCTTTTCGCTGAATAATCTACCTTGAACACTATTAAAAACAAACTGCTGTGACAGGAGTGGAGATGGCAGCTTGTCCCAGAGTGCTGTGCTGCTGCAGCCAAGGCCATTCCTCAGACACAGGCCCCTCTGCAAGTGCCAGCAGGGGGAAGGGAAGCGTGCGGCTGGGGACGGACAGGACCCTCTACCCCTGCATCCCCTCGCCCACTCCTGGCCCTGGTCAAGCCCCAGCAACCTCCATGCCACGCCTTCCTAAAGGGTAGCAGGGCGGCCCCCCAGGACACAGGACTCCCTGTCTTCCAAATCTGCCTCCCCGAGTCTGTCGACTCCAGGAGGGCAGAAAACAACTCTCCGGGCCTCACTAACTCCGAGCATAGGCTTGCACAGACAGGGCCACCAGCAAGTACCTACTGAATAAACAACCAATGCATCCAACGAACCAGGGCACGGATAGAGCAAGCCAGGAATCCCACGGAAATGGAGCAAAATTTCCTTCCAGAACCCGCCCAGCAACAAATGCAGCATGGCCTTTGAGCAAGGACGGGGAGCCGCAAGCACATCAGGAAACGAGGAAAGACTGCTCTGGGAAATAAAGCGCTCCAAGCACAGCAGATACTGAGAACACAGCTGTACCGTCAACAGGACACAGGACAGTGGTGGGGGAGCTACGGCCCGAGGGCCACAGCCTGCTTCATACAGCCAAGAGCCAAGAATGGCTTTTACGTTTTGTAAGTGGCTGGGGGCGGGGAGAATTGAAAGAGGAATAATATTTCACGAGACATGAAAATTCTAAGAAATTCACATTTCAGTGGCCCTAACAGGAGCCAGACACGCGCGTTAGTTCACATAACGTGGGGCGGGGGGGGGGGGGGCGGCGGTGAGCAGAGGTGAGCAGTGGCGGGGACTGGCCCTCAACACCTACAACACAAACTGTCTGGCCCTTTAAAGAAAATGCTCACCAAGTATTCCTGGAATCCCATGGAATCCGTGGGATACCCTGTCCTGGATGAGACCACAGGCCTCGGAACCGTTAAGTGACATCCTGGCACAAGCTCTGCCTCCCACGGACCCTAGGCAGGTTAATTGATTAAATCAATTGAAAACCTACAGCGAGAAAGGAGGAAAGGCTGGGTGGTGGCTGCGTGTCGGGCAGGCTGCCACCTGGGGAGACGCAGCACTGCGTTAATGTGGACGATGTGCACGTGTCTTCTCTCCCTCTTGCTGCCCGTCCTGCCCTGCCGGCTGTGCGGTTGGGAGGACCTCAGCTGAGGCTGAGCCAGGTCAGCACACGGAGGGGGCTTGGAGTCAGCACCACTGCTCTCCCAGAGAGGTGCCGGGGCCAGCGCCTGGCCACCGCTGTGGCTTGCTAGGTAGCCCGCTAGCAGCCATGGTGTGGGCTGCCTTTCTCAGGCAGGGGACGCAAGTGGCCAGACTGGGCAGCCCAGGGCAAAGCAGTGAGACCCAAAGACGTAGGGGGAACGGGCCACCACATTTAAACCATCAGGCTCCGCTCAGGGGAGCAGCTTATCCACATCGTGGACATTAGCACCATTAGGTTCCCCTGGTGCTGAGATGTGTGCCGTAGCGAGCGTCTCAGATGGTGTTTCTGCAGCGTGCACGAGAGGGCTGGGGGAAGGCTGTGCCCTCCGCCAACACACCAGCCTTAACCACAAGCCAAGTCCCTGAGGTTAATGTGGATTTCCTATTCCCTGCTCACAGCCACTTGAGTGCCAGCGAAGCAGTCATTTCAAAATCACCCACAGTCTATGGTTAATGAGCAGATTTAGTTCTTTTTTTGTTACATAGGTGAGATTTGAAAGTCCTGTGTGAATGAGGACTCCCAAGCATATAGTCATCCTAGAAAAAAATCACCATCTCATTTTAGTATATTCATAGAATATGCTACAAAAGGAAACATTAGGTAAAATTGGGTTTCAAAACTGTGACATGTATATATGCGTGTCCATCCTAATCATCCCACCCCACCCCACCCCACCACACACACACACACACACACACACACACACAGAGCCTTGGAAGCACAGTTGCAACAAGCATGGCATCACGATTTGCCATCTGTGACCTGCTTCCCACTTCTAAAAAGTGCACTCCGTGTTGCTTCAATAGGGTGGGGTGAGGAGGTACGTTTCCTGGGTCTGACCAGCTCACGTGCACTCGTGGTGACTGGACGTGCATCTCCGGGTCCCCTCCTGAGGAAGTGCTCATGGCCTAATCTGCTCCGGTTTGATTCTCAACTCCCTGCCTCTGTGTCCCTGGACACATTCCTTCACCTCCTCTGGCATCTGGTACATTAAAAAAAGAACAAAACAAATGAGCCATGGGGGGCGGGGGGCGGGGAGAGTCATGCAAGACACTGCACACAGAGCACCTGATGTTCCAGCCCACGAAGGGCAGTCAGGTAATGTTAACACCCTTTCTTGGCCGGGTGCAGTGGCTCACGCCTGTAATCCTAGCACTCTGGGAGGCCGAGGCGGGCAGATGGTTCAAGCTCAGGAGTTTGAGACCAGCCTGAGCAAGAGCCAGATCCCGTTTCTACTAAAAGTAGAAAGAAATTATATGGACATCTAAAAATATATATGGAAAAAATTAGCCGGACATGGTGGTGCATGCCTGTAGTCCCATCTACCTGGGAGACTGAGGCAGGAGGATCGCTTGAGCCCAGGAGTTTGAGGTTGCTGTGAGCTAGGATGACACCACTACACTCTACCCAGGGCAACAGAATGAGACTCTGTCTCAAAAAAAAAACAAAAACAAAAACAAAACACCTTTTCTTTCCTCTTTTCAGGAAAGAACCCACCTTCTCTCCAGCTCATGTTTGTTTGTTGAGACAGAGTCTCCTTCTGTTGCCCTGGGTAGAGTGCAGTGGTGTCATCATAGCTCACAGCAACCTCAAACTCCTGGGCTCAAGCGATCCTCCTGCCTCAGCCTCCTGAGTAGCCAGGACTATAGGCACATGCCACCATGCTGGGCTAATTTTTCTATTTTTTGTAGAGATGGGGTCTCACTCTTGGTTAGGCTGGACTTGAATTCTTGACCACAAGTGATCCTCCCACCTTGGCCTTGCAGAGTGCTAGGATTACAGGCACGAGCCACCACACCTGGCCCCTGGCTCAGTTTTGTCACCTCTTTTCCATGCCAAGACCACATGGCTCAAACAGACCCTGCCTGCTGCAAAGCTGGAGTTCTACTTGTAGGCACCGTTTCTCCATCCATGAACTTCTGTTGATTTTCAGAGGAAGGGCACAGTCTGAGACTCTGATGCTTCCTTGGGCGAGGGCAGTACTCAACAGCCATCAGCAGTCAGGCGCTCTGGGTCCTGAGCCTGCTCCAACACCCACTCCTTGTGTGGAATATCTGCAGAGCCGCTGACTTCCCCAGGGGGGCAGAGGAGGGGTTCACTGCCAAGGTCTAAGCCATGGCCACATGTTGTACCCTCTCAAGGCTTTGTAGCCAACCCTGAGCATGTTTGTCCATTCCACAGGGTCAGTCCAAGCAGATTTAGTTGTGGATGGAGATTATAGCAGATGGTGCCTGGAGTCACCCTTGTTCTTTTGTCCAAGACTGTTTTTCTGCATCCCCAGCAGCCAACCCTTGCCTCTCCCTGGAGGTAGAGGCCCTCAGGTACAGCAATCCGCTCTGCCCTTGTGCTCAGAGAGCCTGAGGGGCCAGACATGCAAGGAGTGGAAGTGCCCACCTCAAGGGCAGCCTGGACTGGGTTGCAGACAGAAGTGGGGCAGGAACATTGTGGCCCTCTCGCTCCACCGGACAGCGCTGAGACTGGCTGTGCTGGACACCCTCTCTGGGGGACTCTCTCGGGCTCCCTTTGAGGAATCAAGCCTTTGTGCTGTGAGCTGCCCTTTGGAGGGGCTCGAATGTCAAGAAACAAAGCAGCCCACAACCCACCAGGAACTGCATCCTGCCAATAAACACTGCGTCCTACTCTGCTAATGGTGTTCATGTCTTTTGACTTTAGCAGGAGGCAGGATATTCAAGAACATCTGTGCATTAAGGACATTTCAAGTTGGAATGGATTTACTGACATTTGATTGAACAAATCATTTCCATCATTCATATCTTAAAAGCACAAATGAAACTTTTTTTCTAAGTTCAATTTGGCTGTCAGTGAAGGGTATATGATTTTTCTACAATTCTGTTAAGAGTTAATTTTGTATATACATTCAAACAAAAGGGGAGTGTGTGTGTTCTGTGTGGGGGGGGTACTTTCAAAGCCACTCCAAAGAGCAGATTTATGTGAGAGTTTGCCTTCCATGGGTCTTCAGTGTTCATCAACAGAACTCAAATACACAGCTGAGCATCATCAGGTCTCAAAATCATTACATTCCTTTTTGGGTGTTGGAAATTTCCATTAAAAACTTTTCTCCTTTTGAGCTGAAAAGTCCAAATGTCAGCCTATAGAATAAGGTGAACTGAACTGAAACTCTGACATTCCTTGTCATAGAGAATGGTAGGGAAATGTCTTTAGGTATGCAAATGTGAGGATTGTTTCCTACCATGAAGGAATGTAGAATTATTTATGCTTTCATGCACATCCGGAAAAAGCACAACATGTCAATTTACATGTAAAAATACTTCATTTGGCAGTAACTTAAGTAAACACTGAACTGTCTTTAATAGTTTCTGCTTGTCTGTTTATTTGTGGCACTATTCTCTTAGTTGTTAAACATTTTAAATAATAGCATTCGCTACTCATATCACAATCAACTTTTAATATATTTTGTTTCCTTTTCTTTCTACTTGGTGTTTATTCCATCACTAATGCCAGTTTCAGCTCTGAGCTATATGAAAACTGTTACTCTTGGTACATTTGCTTCATCTGACTGTTACCAATCATTCATTCCTATGGAAGGGACGGAGTGTGTTCCAGGAACTTTGGCTGTGAGTTGAAAATTGAATCGCTGAGAGACAACGCCTGTCTTGCCTTTCATTTGAGCTTTATTCTCGCAGTTGACAACTGGCCAGCTGACATTCACTGAGAAAGCATTTAAACTGGTGTGTGAGGAGCTGGGATGGTGAGCGATAGGCTTGGTCCACGGAGGGCAGGGAACTGCTCACCAGAGCAGGAAGAGCTTCTCCGGGAGCTCACACAATGCCGGCTTCCTGTTTTATCTAGACTAGGATGGAAGTTCTCCCATAACTTTCAACCTGAGAAAATTGTCAGGACATCCTCTGTTTCTGACACAAGTCATTTGTGTTTGTCGCTCCCAGCCCTTATCTGTCATCCTCCTCTTCCCTTTGCTCCCTTTTCCTGCCAGCATCCTGACTCTGTCTCGGGTTAGTCCCAAGCATTTCTCACTCAGACCCCAAGAGGAAGGCGGCTGCTTGTCATTCGCAGATCGCCGCCTCCCTTCCTGACTCATCCTTTGCTTTGGGAATGCGCCTTGGCTTAGTTGGGTGCTAATCAATTTTTCTGCATCAATTTTGAACCAAGCCCTCCCCAAATTCAAATCTGACCTGGGAGTGCCCTTTGTGCTTCAGGGTGAGATACAAGCCCTAGGGCCTTGCTAGTCCAAGTAGGAGCCACAGGCCAACAGCCACCAGGTCTCCTGGGAGGCGGTTAGAAATGCAGAGCCTTGGGCCCCACCCCAGACATCCTGCATCAGACCCACCTTTTCACAAGATCTGCAAGTGAATGCACAACAAAGCTTGACAAGTACTGTTCTCAGGCCTGATGTCATTTCAGGTGTCTCCCTATTTTTAAAATGTATAATACAATTTAATTTTAAACCATACTCATTCCCTATCTTTTTTCACCCTGTCCACTTTTCTCATAATTATGATTGGTTAGTTTATTTGGGGTTGGCAATGCCTTTGCTCTTTTGGTGTTCTTCTTCGTTAAGGTCTGGTAACACTCCCTTTATTGATCACAGATTGTCTCTTGATTGATGCTCAATCAGCTTGCATATGGTACCCAACACATTTCTGCAGAATTGAACTGAATTGAAAAGCAAAGATGCTGCTGGTCCTCCGATGGACGGGAAGGAGGTTGTGGCCCAAGCAGTTCAAATCCTTTATCAAGAAGGCGGCTGTCTGAGCCTGGGCTGCTTAGCGCACAGAGCCTAAGGCACACTGTGCCAAAGCTTTATTGGGGTCAGGTCCCAGGACTACAAGACTGAAGACAAAGGGAAGTGAGTCAGGGAAGGAGGAAAGCACATGGGAGCAGCGTATTTATGAACTGGCCACAAGGTTCCCAAGAAGCTGAGCTGGTGGTCGGGAACCACTCCTCCCACAGGTCCATACAGAGGAAGGAAGGACGGGCAATTTATCTGCCAGCAACTTCCTGCTTCCACTCTCTCACTGGATTCCGTTTGCCTGCCCCATTAAGTGTTAACCCCCCTGCAATTCCCAGTTAGCTGCCCAGCCCTTTGGAGCAGCTGCTAGGTAAGCCAGAGCCTCAGTTGGTAGTCTTATAGGAGCTACAACCTACCCTACGGCCCTTTGCCTATTTTGTAAATAAAATTTTATTGGAACACAGCCATACCCATTCACTTATGTATTGTTTACATCAGTTTAAATATCAGTAAAACCCACCTGTATGGCTCCTTCCAAATACAAAATGTAAACTTCAGAGCATAGTGCCTGCCCACGCTCCATAAATTATTTTATTATTTAAATTCAGATTATTGTGAATAACAGTCTCCTCACTTAGGCTGTGGCAACCGTTGTCTGTCCCAGTCACTTCATCTACGGGACTCTGTAGGATACCTGAGATTTTCACCATGAACTCAGTCCTTTCGGCTGTGAAAAATAAGCTGCCTGGAAGAGAACCCCACTGAGCACCTTCCAGCAACTGGTGCATCTGCTCAGGCGAGAGTGGTGGGCAAACGGATGCACGTTCATGGACTTGGAGACCGACTGTCACTGCACAAATACACTCAGCAGCACCTTCTTTGTATAATGTTTCTCCCACCTACAACACTTCCAGGTGTTTCTGCCTCCTAACTGTGTGTGTGTGTATGCATGTGTGCCTGTGTGTGCTTGCTGTACTCATCTACTTGTATTTGTAGTTGTCCTGTTTCATGAAAAAGTTTCTGTCACCACCTCCATTTTATTTCTCATACGAATTTCAAGTTCCTTCTTACTTTGATGACAGATTTTTAAAAATTTAGTCTTATATCCATGCTTCTGCACGTTTGCTTGGGGGGCCCACCTTTAGCATAGTCAACTGCCAACGTGGGCCTAGGAATCTGCATTTGTAGCAATTTCCTCCCCAAGCAGATTCTGACTACTGACCCCTGTGGGAGGCAGGTCCTTGAACACTTGCACTGGAGCCAGCCAGAGCCCCTGGCGAGCACCCCCAGGTTTGCAGGTGGGAAGCAGAGAGGTGGACATAAAACTGAGTTGGAATGCACCACCCGTTTGAGTGCATTGGCCACCCAAGCCCCTGGCATTTGGGCAAGCGTACAGACACTCCTTTTCCATTTTTATCCTGTAAAGCACATTCCTTTACAAGAACCTCCAGAAGCAGCCTCTGCTTACCAAGAGAGAAGATCAACTGTCCAAATTAGATATCAGGATTCATGCTTTACAATGTCAACATTTGGGAAGTAGTTCTAGGGTGCTTTCTACTGTTTTGACAACTGAATGTGTAACGCAGAAGAGCTGTTAAGGTTTTTGAAAATGTTGGTCTGTTCTGACTTCTGTCAGGGCAGACACAGTGTGAACAGGCTGCATTTATAGACGTGCCAGGTCTCCATTCCTTTGAAGTGGTGGCATTTGCAGCCCATTGTTAAAGACAGCTCTGCTTCCTGTCTGGTACTGGAGCCTCCAGTCTGCCCTCCGCGGGGTCCCAACGGAAGCCCAGTCCTGGGATCCCCAGAGGAAGACGGCATAACACTGAGCACACACTTTGCCTTCCTTAAAAATGCAGGACTGCTGGCGGAAGTTTAGCTCAGCCGCCCTGGTGGGAAGGCAGGGAGAAGAGCCCATGGAAACAATGGGGACACCTTAGCTTTGGCTGATTGAAAAAAACCTGGAGAGGGGCCCATTTCACTGGGGTAGAGTAGGAGGAAAGATGTCTCTTTTGTGGTCGAAAATGAGCCTATTAGGTTTACGGATGATGATAAATATTATAGACCCAAGATTTTTTTCTTTTTATAAAAAATAAAGGCCATAATCTGGAGGGGCATTTGTATTTTCAGCCTTGAAGAACTTTTTTTAAACATCACTCAGTATGCTTATTGTTATCATTAATACTGATATTATTTTGAAACTCATGTGTATAGAATAAAGCAAGATTTTCAATGTGTAAGAAAACAGAAAAATTAACACACTTATGAAAAATCTGAATAAACTTGCATAGCTTTTTTTTTTTTTTTACAGAGGATTGCTTCTGAAAGCTAATTTAGAGTGTCAGAAACTTTTCTGTGTTGCAGCTGAGTAAAAATGGAACAGAACTGAAAGCTAAGGTGCAAAATGTGTGTGTGTGTGTGTGTGTGTGTTAAGCAGTTTTTCCTTTCTTTCAGATTGATCTCGCTGGGCTCAGTGGCTCACGCCTGTAATCCTAGCACTTTGGGAGGCTGAGGCTGCAGTGAGCTATGATGACACCACTGCACTCTAGCTTGGGCAACAGAGCAAGAACCTGTCTCCAAAAAAATAATTGATTGATTAAATTTAAAAATTAAAATTGATTTTAGTGGTTCTTTTGTTAACTTTAAAGGAAAATCCTACCTCTGTGGAGTTGTTTCCACAAATGAGAGGGGCTATAAACAAGCACTGCGCTATTTTAACAACAGTCGCTACTTACAGGCATTTGTAGGCATCCGACACAGTGTGTGCACATGTTCTGGTGCCTGAAAGGCATCAAGATCAGGAGGTCAAAATCCTAAATAGGAAAGATCTGCCTCGTGAGGCCTGTGTTTCTAGTAAGACCAGTTAAGAGGAGACGGCAGGTTTGGGGCTCTAGACGCTGGAGCATGAAACCACCAGGAAGCCTTGGTGAATGGGGAGAAAGCTGACCTTACAGATCGCCCCCCTCCCCCTCCCCCTCCTCTCCCTCCTCCTCCTCTCCCCCTCCTCCTCTCCCCCTCCTCCACCGCCCAAGCATCACCCTCGTGAAGCCTCGTGGCGTTTGCGGAGGGCACGGGCCCCCACCGCGCCTGGCGCCTTTTCTGCAAGCGCGGGGGGTTGGGGTGGAGGGGGAGAGCAGGGCGCGTGATGCCCCCGGCCCGCCCAGCACATGACCCAGGCGGGCCGGCGGGGTCCTGGCATTCCCGCGCCGCTTCCCCCAGCAGGGCCATGGCCTCTCCTCGCCTGGGGACTTTCTGCTGCCCCACCCGGGACGCGGCCACGCAGCTCGTGCTGCGCTTCCAGCCGCGGGCGTTCCACGCGCTGTGTCTGGGCAGCGGCGCGCTCGGCCTGGCGCTGAGCCTCCTGCAGCTGCTGCCCCGGCGCCGGCCCGTGGGTCCCGGGGCCCCCGCCAGCTCCCCGCCGGCCTCGGTCCGCATCCTGCGCTCCGCCGCCGTCTGCGACGTGCTCGGCTGCCTGGGTAAGGGCGCCGGCCCGCGGGGCTGGACCTGCGGGTGTCCGGGGAGGGCGCGCGGCCCGGGGGTCGAGAAGTGACGGGCCTCCCGGGAGGGCACAGCCCTGGGGTGGGGCAGGGATCCTACGCTGGAAGCTGGAGGCGGTTCTCTAGGGATCCGACCGGACGACCAGGTGATTCTGCAAAGCGAGATGGTCGGAAAAATTCATGTCCAAGGGACGTTGAGTTTTTAAAGATAAGTTTATTGTGTTTGATAGAGGGAAACTTCAGACAGCGCAGTTAAGCAGTGGGTTTTGCTTAACTGCACCGAGAGCCTAACAGTTAACACACTGTGTGTGTGTGTGTGTGTGCGCGCGCGCGCCTTTCTATTTTGCACTGTATAGTCTTTCCAGAGTGTTTTTTAACCTGAACCCCTTCCCTGTCCAGGCCTTTTAGGTTTGGTTTGCACAACACATGCGTGCAAACTGCAGCGCCCAGGTCAAATCCTGCTGCCACTCCTCTACATGAGTTAAGAATAGTTTTAGATTTTAAGTTTTTTTTTTTTTTTTTTGAGACAGGGTCTCATCCTGTCGCCCTGGCTACAGTGCAGTGGTCTGATCATAGCTCACTGCAGCCTCAAGCTCCTGGGCTCAAGCGATCCTCCTCCCTCAGCCTCCCAGTAGCTGAGACTACAGGCACCCTCCCCAACCCCCGCTAATTTTTCTATGTTTTGTGGAGCGGGCTTTCACTCTTGCTCAGGCTGGTCTTCATCTCCTGACCTCAGGTGATCCTCCCACCTTGGCCTCCAAAAATGCTAGGATTACAAGCATTTTAAGACGTTTTTAAGAATCAGAATAAGAAGGATATTTGCTGGCATGGGACTATACACGAAATTTAAATATTAGTGACCATAAATAAAGTTTCATGGGTATGAAGCTATGCCATGCACGTGCACTTATGCATTGTCTAGGCCTGCTTTTGCCCTAGGAGGGCAGACTGAACGTTGGACGGAGAAAGTATGGCCCACAAAGCTGAAAATATTTACTGTCTGGTCCTTTACAGAACAAGTTTGCCAACATCTGCTTTAAACTATAGCATGACATTTTTTACAGACCTCTAAGCTAGGTTTTGCCATTTTAACTTTTCATTTTGGAAAATTTCCAATATACATAAATGTAGTATATTATATAGAAGCAAGTGTAGTGAATTTCCCTGTACCCATCACCCAGCTTCACCCACATCCCTCGTCACCCTCCTCACTGGATTAATTTGAAGCAAATCCCAGGCTTTGTATCATTTTGTCCATTTGGATCTCAGTATAGAGCTCTAAAACATAAGAACTTTAAACATATATATCTCTAATTTCATTATCACTTTCAAGTAATTAAAACCAATTCCTTAATATTATCAGTGTATGTCCATTTGTCTCAAAAAGGTTATTTTACAGTTGGTTTGTTCAAATCAGGATCCAAATACTGTCCACCCTTTGCAATTGGCTGATGGGTGCTGACCATTTTGAAAATGTATTTTCCAGTAATGTTTGTCCTTGAAGCAAAGGCTGTTAAGTATGTGTTAACTGTCCTTTGTATGGCACCTTGAGCAGGTGTCTGGGCACAGGTGGCTATGTGTCCCAGGGCCCAGTCCTGTCCTGTTCTATGCCCAAAGTGACAAAGATTTGACTGGAGACACTCAAGAACCTTGACTTCAAATAATGCTGTGCAACCTCAAGTTGCTTTCTCAGATGTGAGGAATGAGATGAGGAAGCAACATTCCCTTTCCATTAGGGATAAAATCATTTTGGCACAGGACAAGTCAATCAAAATTGGTTTTTTTCCTGGTTCCACTAAATCACTTTGAAAAGCGTCTTCATAGTAATTTAGTTTCTATAACTTGAATGTCTGGAAATAAGATGTACCTAAATATCTTTTAATGGTTACCGAATAATACTTGCATATCCTTTAGCCTTAGAAAGGAAGTGATGACATTGTGGCAAATGGGCAGAAGTGGAAGTCAGGAGAGGGCTGCGTGGTCGGGACCCCTTACCGAAAAATAAGAAATTTGAATGCGTACTGCATTGGGCTTTCCTTAAGCTCAAAGGAGTGCTATATGCTGAAAATTTTAAGGTGCTATACAGAAGAAAGGAATTTTTTTGTTAGCAGTGGCTTGATAATGAGAAGATATATCTTAAGCTTTTAGTGTCCACAGTTGTCCTTTAGTGGCATATTACATAGTATGTGTTCAGGAGTGTAGTAAATCCTTTGTGTTTAGTAGGGTATTACATAGTATATTATTAGTGGTGTACTATATAATGAGTTCAGTAGTGTATTCCATAGTGTCTTTTTAGTAGTATGTTACACAATATGTGTTCAGTAGTGTATTACATAATGTGTTCAGTAATGTATTGCATAGTGTGTGTTCAGTAGTGTGTTACATAGTGTATGTTTAGTAGTGTATTACACAGTTTATGTTTAATAGTGTATCACACAGTATGTGTTTAGTAGTGTATTCCATAGTGTGTGGTCGGTAGTATATTGCATAGTGTGTGTTTGGTGGCGTATTGCTCAGTGTATTACATAGTGTTTGGCAGTGTATTACCTAGTACCTGTTCAGTAGTGTATTGCACAGTGTGTGTTTAGTACTATATTACACAGTATGTGTTCAGCAGTGTACACATGGTGTGCACATGGTGTGTGTTCAATAGTGTATTGCATAGTGGGTGTCAAGTAGTGTGTTACATGTACACCGATACACACTAATATATAGTGTGTAGCTTTGTATTGTTTACAGTTTTCCTTTAGCAGTATGTTACATAGTACAAGTTTAAACAGAGTATTGCATTACCTAACAAAGTACCATAATATATTCCATGAGTGGGTGTACTGTTTTGAGTGTTAGATATTTGTGTCTAATAGCAAGGGAACTCACAAATAATAAATGTTAGAAGCAAATTATTGAGACCTAATTTGTGAAAATCTTAAATGTATTTTTAAAAAGAATGAAGGAACTATATATTAAAACTTCTGAATTGTGCTTTTTGAATCATTCTTTTTTATATGAGGAATAATTAACATGGACATTAAAAATGCAGCTGAGAAATAGATTGCTAGTCGCATAGTGGTTTTGTAATGCCAAGTAAACAAAGAAATTGGGGATGAGACTGTGACTAACAGTGGTTTAAGTCAAAATCAAAGTGCCCAGGTTTGCTTTGCTGCTGTAGGAGTTACTTTCTGAGTAACGCTGTCTTCTTTTGTTCTCTCTCTGCACACACCAATGTACGTATTCTTTCTTTTTTCCCTCCTCCCTCCCTCTTTCTTTTCTTCTTCTGTTCTTTTTCCCTTCCTCCCTCCCTTTCTTCCTTCCTTCCTTTCTTTCTTGCTTCATTCATTCCTCCTACCTCCTTACTATCTATCTACCTATCAATCATTTTTACAAAGCAACAAGTCAGCTTTAGATTTGAATTAAGATCAGACATAAAGTACCATCTAACTGTCTCTCAGGTATTGTAATCCGGTCTACAGTGTGGTTAGCATGCCCAGATTTCGTTGACAGCATCTCCGATGTGAACGGAACAGACATTTGGCCTGCTGCTTTCTGCGTGGGGAGTGCGGTAAGCCCACCCCCCTTTGTCCGCCCTCCCCCCTACCTGTGCTCAAGGTGTGAGCTGTGGGCCTCAAAGCCCAGTAGCACCAACCTCAGGGAGTCTGTAGGAAATGCAGATCCAGAGGCCCTGCCCCAGCCCTACTGATCAGGAACGCAGCCAACCATCTGGGTTTTAACAAACCTTCCAGGGGCTGCTGCCACGCACTCAGGTGCTGTTCCCCCACCTCCACCCCTCAGCACACACGTGCACCTGGCCTGAAATAGAGCCACAGTCAAAACCAGCTGGCAAAAAAAAAAAGTTATCAATGTATTGGATGTATTTCGCTTAATGAAATATATATTTAAATAGATTAGAGTATGCAAACATATAAACAAATCATTAAATAAATAAGTATACATTATACCTGCACACAGACACACACATATGTTATGTGATGCTCAAGGGAGTGACGCGAAGTGCGTGCCTACGCACACTGATGCGGTGGTGACTGCCTGCTCCGTGGCAGAGTGGCCACCTTCCTTGCCTCCCTCCCTGACCATGGAGTATCTGTTTCAGCTCGTGATAACGAGGCATCTTGATCTTGTTTCGAACACCCCCTTCGCCTTCTACTTGAAAGCGCGTTCTGAGTCTTTCCTGCCCGTACTAATTCGTTCTCAGAAAAACAGCTTCCAGTTCAAAGCCCCCGTGAGCCTTCTTACCAGTTTAAACCGCACATCTTAACCTTCACCTGCCGAGCGTACAAGTGGGCCAGAAGGTGGAGTTCGTTAGTCAAATCTGGCTGAGGAGACAGGACAAGCACACACACCCAGGCCACGTCTTCCCCTGGGTTCCGGGCTCTGCGCCCACACGTGTCCCGAGAGCTTTCCTGGGCTGCTTGCTGATGTCAGCTGCTTTATTCCACGGGTGGGCTGGGCAGCGCGTGGTGCTTTGATGCTGGGCTCTTGTTGATTGCAGATGTGGATCCAGCTGTTGTACAGCGCCTGCTTCTGGTGGCTGTTTTGCTATGCGGTCGACGCCTACCTGGTGATCCGGAGATCAGCGGGGCTGAGGTCTTCACCCAGGAAACAAGCAGGGATTTCCGCCCAGTTCTATTTTATGAGGAGAATTTGGAGATACCGCTGAGCCAAGTATTTTGCAGTAGGGCAGGCACCGTCCATCAGACTCTGCCAGCTGGCCCCTCTGTCTAGAACTATCCACTGAAGCTCAATTTGTATAAGCGGCCAAAGTCAGTTTCAAAACATGAGGATTTAAAAACCTTAAAAACAAGTAATTCAATAAATTTGGGACTAGAGAAATACTAAAAAAGAATTGGCGTGAATGTGAACAAGTTGTCATTGCGTACAAAGGTTCAAGGAAAAATGTTCTAAGTATGTATTGATGGTTCATGCTAAGTCTGGGGCCCAAGAGTGCTGGAGCGGAAGGGGGCTGCTTGGCAGGGAATGACTCAGCGTTAGTAACTTGTGTGCCGGTGTGTTTGAACTCCAGCCCAGTCACTCGTGAGCCATGTAACTGTTGGCAAGTTGTTTAACCTCTCTGGACCTCAGCTGTAACATGGTACCCACTGCGTGAGGTCACCGGGAGGCGTAAACGTGATAGTCCCTGTGAATGGTTAAGCACAGTGCCTGGCTGTCGAGGCTCTCGATAGATGTCAGCTGTTACTGTAGTTGTATGTGCGCATGTGTTGAGGAAACAGCAACACAGAGAGCTTAACGGACAAAGAGAAGCTGGACGGTGGCAGGGCAGGGCTCCAAGTCCAGGAGGCATTTGCCCGCCCCCCCCCCCCCCACCAAGTTCATGGTCCACTTGAATCAGGTCCTCTTTGGTTGGAGCCTTTGCTTGCTTTTTTTTTTTTTTAACAGCTTTACAAAGTTCACCTGTTTAAAAGTGTAAAATGGGGTGGTTTTTACTATACCCACAGAATTGTGCAACTATAACCATCATCCAATATTGTGACATTTTAGTTATGCCCCCAAAATCTCAGCCAGTTATTGGTTACTTACCCTCATTTCCTCCTCCCCGTGGCCCCTGGCAACCATAAGTCTACTTTCTGTCTCTAGGGACTTACTTATTCTGGACATTTCATATCAGTGGAATCATACGATATATGACCCTATGTGCTTGGCTTTTTAAACTCAGCATACATAACATTTTCAAGGTTTGCCCATGTTGCAGCATGTGCCAGTACTTATTCCTGCTGTGGTCTGAATGTTTGTGTCCCCTCAAAACTCATATGTTGAAATCGTAACCCCAACGGTGATGGTATTAGGAGGTGGGGCCTTTTGGGCAGTGATTAGGTCATAAGTGGGATTCGTGCCCTTATGGAAGAGGCCCCAGAGAGCTCCCTTGCCCCTTTCACCATGTGAGGACACAGCGAGGAGGTGCTGTCTATGAACCAGGAAGTAGGTCCTCAGCAGACACCAAATTTGCCAGCGCCTTGATCTTGCGCTTGCTGTCCTCCAGAACTGTGAGAAATAAATTTCTGTTATTTATAAGATACCCAGTCTATGGTATTCTTTTTAAGAGATAGGGTCTCACTCTGTCACCCAGGCTGGAGTGCAGTGGCTCAGTGATAGTTCATTGCAGCTGCAGCCTTGAACTGCTGGGGTCAGGTGATCTTCCCGCCCCAGCCTCCTGAGTAGCTGAGACTATAGGCGCCAGCCACTGTGCCAGCGTATTTTTTATTTTTTGTAAAGATAGGGTCTCACTATGTTGCCCAGGCTGGTTTCAAATTCCTGGCTTCAAGCGATCCTCCCACCTTGACCTCCCAAAGTGCTTGGATTGCAGGCGTGAGCCACCACGCCCGGCATGTATTTTGTTGTAGCAGCCTGAACAGACTAAGACAATTCCTTTTCATTGTTGAATAATAATTGATTGTATGGATATACTATATTTTGTTTATCCATTTTTTATCAGTCATTGGACATTTAGGATGTTTCCATTGTCTTGGCTATTAGGAATAATGCCACAATGAACGTTTTAGTGTTTGTGTGGACACAGGTTTCATCATATATTCCTGAGTATGTACCTAGGTATGAAATTGCTGGGCCATGTTGCATCTCTGGGTATAACCTTGTAAGAAACTGCTAAACTGTTTTCCAAAGTGGGGGCGACATTTTACATTCTCACCAGCAATGTATGAGGGTTCCAATTGCTCCACATCCTCATCAACGCTTGTTATTATCTGTTTGTTTTAATTTTGGCCAACCTAGTGTGTGTGAAGTGGTAACTCATTGTGCTTTTGATTTCACTGATGGCTAAGGATGTTGAGCATCCTTTTGTGTGCTTATTGGCCATTTGTATACCTTCTTGGAGAAATGTCTGTTCAACTCCTTTGCCCATTGCTTAATTGGGCTATTTGTTTTTTATTATTGAGTTGTAGGAGTTCTTTATATAGTCTAGATACAAGTACCTTATGTAGTTCACAAATATTTTATCCCATTCTGTGGGCTGTTTTTACACTTACTTGGTGATATCTTTCGAAACATAAAAGTTTTTTTATTTTGATGAAGTCCAATTTTTTCTGTTTCTTTCTTTGCTTTCTTATGCTTTTCCTTTCTTTTCTGTGAAGTCATTGCCTAACCCAGGGTCACAAAGATTTTTACCAGGGGTGGGGAACCTTTTCATGTTGGAAGGCCGCATTAATTTAGCTATAATCAAATAAGGCCTCATTCAAGAAACTTCAATTAGATATGCTTAAAAAATGTACATTTTGTAAAAATCTACTGTGTACTTAATATTATTTCAAAAACTGAAAACTACTTGTTAATTTTAAAGTTAATTAACCTTTTAATGACTTTTTTGTGCCTGCTTTTTGTTGGAAAGCATTTGAATATTTGGTTGCAGTATGGAGGTCTGCAGTTTCAGTTGATCCTCCAGATGGGTATTAGTCATTTGTGACCTTAGGGGCATCTTGATTTGGGTTAGGTAGGAGAAGGTAGATTCACAGCAGTAAGTAGCTGAAAAGCAAGAATGTATTTCTCAGGCATGTTGTTGAACATGTGGGTGTTCTACTGCATTTTTCCATGTTTCAGCTGGATCTTTCTTAACATTAAACAATGACTTTAAAGTCATCTACTGAGAGCTCAGTCAATTCCATCTGTAGTTAAGTGCCTTGATAATATCAACTAGGTAAGGCTGAAATGCTAATTTGAGTGTGATGTCATGATTCTCAAAGTCAGTGAACCTTTCTCTGTATTTTCCAATTAATAAGTCTATAACAGCTGCCTATTCTTCAAATGATTCCCATACATTGTCCTGCTCATCAATGACCTTTGCTACCTGGGGAAAATGTTCATCCAAACATTCCTTTTGAAGAAGTGTTTTGAAAAAAAGTAGCTTTTTTTTGAAATGTTCAGATTTTTTTGCCACATATCATGTATAGACTTAGTTTTACCTTGCAAAGAAATATTCAGATCATTTTGATTTGACATATCACACAGAATTGCCAGATTCCTATAGAAATTTTCTTAATAATTCACATTGCTGATTCTGTTCTTCATAAAATTTAACTGTTTTCATAGAGATGAAATTTTGGCTAACACCTGTCCCTGTGATAGTCACATGATGCGGCAAAAGCACACTGAATACGTCATCATTCCACTTTAGCATGTTACAAAGCTGACAATGCCGTGTTGCATTTGTGTGAATATATTTAACAATACTTGCAACTTGTTGCCAAGTGCCACTTAAAATAGTAGCTTTAGCAGAGAGATTTTGCTAACAGAAGATACAATGAAAAGAAATGAGAGCATCTGGATCTGTTAATACTTTTTTATCTGTGCAATAAGCCCTTCATATTGGCTGTCATGGAAGGTGCACCGTCTGTACATGCACTCACTAAATTTACCAAATCAGTCCAACTTCACAAAATTTATCTTGAAATTTGTTGAAGATATCTATTCCCCGTGTTCTGTTCCCAAGAGTGACCAAAGCAAATAACTCTTCATAGCAAAGAAAATCTTCTGTTATGACCCAAATGAATTATAAAACAAACCTGTGCTGAGTCAGTATTATCAGTTGATTCATCCCAAGCAATTGAATAACGTATATTTTTCCTTTGAAGTACTGCATGAAGTTATTCTGTTAAGTTGAAGGCTAATTCATGGTGCTAATCAGTTGTGGTTCTCCTTGAAAGAGGCAGTTGTTTGTACTTTGAAATGTTATCAGGGTCTAAGCATCCTTACAACATAGACAATACATTTTTTCACAATTTCTACATCATTGAATGGCTTCCCTTTTTTCTCAAGTATATAAGCTACTTTATAAGTTGCTTCAGTGGCATTATTTCCAGGTCTTATTGCTGCTTGAAAGAATTGTCTTTGCTTTTGCCTTTCATCTTATAATTTCTGCAATACAACATTTCCTGCCTCTCCCTCTAATTTAAAATATGTGTGGTCCTTATAAATGTTAAAATGCTGATGAGCATTGAATTTCCTTAATGTTGGTACTGCAGTTTCACAAAGCAAGCAAATCATCTTACCTTTAGCAGAAACAAGATAATACTGGAGTTCCAAATCATTGTTAAGAAATCTGTTTTCTTCCTTCAGCGTTCTCTTGGTCTTCTTTGACATGATGGGCTGCTAAGCAGACAGATTTAAAAAATACTGTTGAGCTCTGCAACTATTCACAAATTCCACTTCAAACAGAAACACAGGGCACCACTTTCAAAAGCTAATAACAGACTGGCATACTCGACCACCATAAATTCTCACCAACCAGCCTCCTGCAGTAGTGGCACCAGTCAGCCAGGGGAAGTTAGAACTAAATCATGAGCATAGCAGCCGTCACTTTAGCCCTTATGGCTTATTAATGTTCTAATTTTACCAGTTCTGGGAGGATTATTTTGTCGATACTTATTTTATTCCATGGTATTTTAAATGCATTCATTTTAAAAATAAAAATATAAGTGATGAACAAAAATGTATTAATAAAAATAAAAGTATTTGTAAAATTTGGATTCAGTCAAAAGACTGTACTTAAGGATGTAGAAGGCCACAAGTTGTCTACCCATGATCTATACCTATGTTTTCTTATGTTTTGAATGCTTACATTTAGGTTTATTTAGGTCCATTTTGAATTAGGTTCTGTGTGTAGATGAGGAAGGGGTCCATCTTTACTCTTTTGCATGTGGGTACCCTGTTGTCCCAGCACCACTTGTTGAACAAATTCACTGTTAAAACCAGTATCAATAAACAAGTAGAGATCATATGCAAGTTATAGAGTAGATTGGGCAATCTTAATAGATCCCTACTCTAAAATTATTGACATTCCTTATGTTTATCGTGTTGTCATAAACTTTGGTATCTTTGGCCTGAAGTTTAGTGTTTACTTCATTTCTTTGTTCTTGTTCCTTCCACCTTTTTACTACAGCTCCCGAACTCTTATGCATCAGTACAGAACCTGGGTATGCCTTGTCATGAAAATTCTCTAGGGAAGATAGTTAAGCCCAAAGTCAGCCAACCAGGCGTGTCAGTGAGAATTAGTTTTGGCTACATAAAATACATGTAATAATAGTGACTTGCAGAAGATAGGAGCTTGTCTTTCATGCTAAAGAAGTGCAGAGGTAGATAATCTAGGACTCTAATGATGGACATCAGATACGCAGGTTCCTTCTGTCTTCCTGTTTCACCATCCTATCATGTGACTTCCATTGGCAAGATGTCATGGCCAAATATAGCTGCTGGTGCTCCAGCCATCAGACCTGCATTCCAGGCAACAAGAAGGAGGAAGACAGCAAGGCAAAAGTGGCCTGTTTTCCCCTGAGCCAGTCTTAAATAGTGTACCTGGGAGTTTTGCATAATGCCACCTATATATTATTGGCCAGAACTTAGCTTCATACTACACTTATCTGCTAGAGGAGATAGCAAATATAGTCTGTGAGCTGCAGCTCTGTGTGACATGGATATTATGTTACTGAGGGAAAAAGGGAGAATGCCTTTGGGTAGGCAACGAGCAGCCTTTGCCCTTAAGAAGGCCTTGGCCCTAAAGCCTGCACCATTGATGTGTGCACCCCTCAGTCAGTGTTGGAGGGATCAGAGCTCTAACACAACTGGAGGTCTCCTAGATGGCCTGTTATGGAGAGAAGAGGGACCTCAGACTGCCACAGGGAAGCTGGGAGAAGAGTATTGTCCCTGGTGTCACAGGAGGATGTATAATATCACTTCACCCTCACCTGTGGTGGGGAGAGGGGGTGGGCAGTGGTGAATGGGATCTGACGCGGCAGTCTAAGAACTGTGTGCACTCAGGGGACAGGCAGAGGCCGTAGAAACTGGGATAGGCAGTCACGAAGCCTCCCTCACCCCCAGGAGAGCGTTTGGGAATTCATTTTGGAGCTCAGCATTCAGAAGGCAGGACACCGGGGGTGCTGGAGTCCAGAGGATGCTGGGCAGAGTGTGGCCGCGGGGACCCACCATCATGCAAAAGGTGAATGTCTGAGGACGTGAAGCATCCAGACGCCTCCCAAGGACAAGAGCAAGGGCGGGTTTCCAGGACTAGGACGACCGTCTGTGGGGAGTGAAGTGGGCTCTCCCATCAAAGAGGAACAGGCACAGGGCAGAGCGGGAGGACAGGTGCTCAGCTGCCATGGAGACCAGGTCCCCAGCTCTTAGCTGGCACAAGTCCCACTTCCTGGAGGCTGCGTGTGAGATCTCGAGGGGACACCACTGGATGGGCTGAGCCAGGCCTCAGAGCGTGGGTTCAAAAGCCTTTGTAGCTCCTCTTTTAAGAGGCAGCTTGTTTCCAGAGCCGTGGGTGGAGCTGAGTCTGCAGGTGGCCATTAAGAGACTGCAGCTGGAGGGTGGGGACGGGGGTGTCCTGACCAATTCCAGGGCAGAGGGCGAGGCGTTGCAGGTAAGGCTGGATTCAGCTCCACATTCCTTTCTAGAGCCTCTCAGTGCTGAGCTGTTTTCTTTGGCACAGGAGTATTTTTACTTTTAATCTGAATCCTAAGACATGTCATTAAGACAGAGTTAAAGTTAGAATTGAAACCACTACTCTGGTTCCAGATGTGGGATATACAGGTTTTAAACAGTAACAGAAAGCACCTGGGATCCTGGAACAGGCCTCGGATCGAAGTCACTACTTGCTCTGTGAAAATGGAAGTGTGAGAGGAAAGCGGGCCCGGGAGGACCTTCACGTGCCTGGACGTGGAAACTGCCTGGCGTTTGCACAAAGGACGAGGGCGGCCGCTGCCTGCTGGGGTGGGGTGCGGACTCCGGCCCGCGGGGACTTGAGGTCGCGCACTGGTTCACGTGGCTGCTGCCTGCACAGCCGGCAGCACCTGACTGCCACCCCCACCCCTGCGCAGGGCCGTCTGGGGCAGGGAGCTGTCACTCTCCCACCTCAGAGCTCTTGCTTGCGAGCACCGTCCCACCCAAGGCCTGGGCCTGCAAGGAGCGATGCTGCACTCTCCAGCAGGCCAGTGCCCTTCGGAGTGCCCCGCGTAGGTTATCTGGGTGTCCCACAAAGTGCCGGGTCCTGGGCAAGAGCCTGCATTGCTGGGACCTCCCCACCTGCCCACTCCCAGCCCAGCCCGGCCCGGCCAGGGAAGGGCCACGCCGGGAACCGGTTACAATGTGGGAGGCTAAGTATGCTGGAGTCTCTCCTTAGGAGAGAGAGCTGGCCACAAAATGTTTATTGCCCTCCAGAAGCTCGCTCCGTGTGTGCAACTGTTCTCTCCCCTCCCTGTAGAAGGCCGTCCTTTCTCGCTCGCAGCCCCGACCGGCCGCTTTGTCCACACGGCTGACCTTTGGCGTTAAGGTCCCAGTGGGATGGGGTGTGCGTGTGCCCGGAGTCTGGTGGAGGGGCGAGGGATGTGGGGCCGAGGAGGCAGCGCGCGCTGGACGGCCGGTCCGACAGCTCTGCTGCGCCTCACCCCCTGGGGAAGCAGGGCGGGCTGGACAGCAGTAGAGATGAGTGACAGAGCTGGTCCAAGAACGCCCCTATGCGGGGCTGCGGAGGCAGGAAGGCAAGGAAGGAAAGCCGCCTCCTGTCGGGGACCATCCGGTTCCCACCCGGTTCTGGAGAGACCCCTGCCCGTGAGGGCTGAGCTCTCAGACTGGTGCGCTGGCCATTAGGTGCGGAGACCATTCGGGAAGGGCTGGGCTGGGCTGGGAGCTCCTTGCTTATGGGGTGAGCCCGGTGCTTAGGAGGCCTCAGACAGCCCAGGAGGGACCCCAGCTGGGTCAGGTTCATGACCTCCTGGTGGGGCACCCCAGGTTCAGGTCAAGGTTTGGTGCAGACCCCTCTGGATCCATTTCCATGTCTGAGAAGCAGGCGCTACAGAGAAAGCAGATAAAACCAAGAATTGTCCCATTTCCTCCCTTTCTGTCATGTCCCCAGAAACCCTGGAGTCACAGTCATTGCCTGATTTCTTCCCAGATCTACCCCCCACCACCTTTTTTTTTACTGAGTTTTCTTTTTATCCAGATTCTGTTGTGTTTTTTTCAAGCTTTAAGATTTATCTTACTGAAATATCTTCTTGAAAAAATGAAGAGTCCACCAGTGGATTCTCGTTGTACTTAGACTAAAACTGACACTGTCCTGTGGCCCACAGGGTTCTGGGCCCTGGGCCTCACCGCACTGCCCTCCTGCCCGCCCTTCCTCCTCCCAGCCTCCCTGCTCCGCCACACCGAGCTCCCAGCTGCCACAAGCAGCCGGCTTTCCTTGACTCGGGGCCTCTTTCCCCATCTCCGAAGCCAGCCGTGGTGGGTCACGTCCTTCCCAAATTCTCTCTTCCCTGGTCCTCCGAGGCTGACAGAGTTTCCCTGCTCTTGTGGATTCTGCTGATTCCATGGGGCCCACCCAGTTAATCTGGGGTGATCTCCTGATCTCAGAAATCCTTAACCACATCTGCAAAGTCTCTTTTGCCATATGAGGGAACGTAGTCACACAAGTTCTGGAGATTAGGACGGGACATCCTTGGGGGGCCTTACTGGGACTGTCACAAGTGTTTGGCCACTTTAGTTTACAAACATAATCTCATGTCTTAGATTAATCACAGTTCCGAAGTTGATTTAATGTAAAATCTTCTCCCCAGCCAGCCCCCCCCACCACAATGGGAGGGGTGGGGACATTACTCTGCTTCTTGTTTGTCACCTTCTCCAGGTGGTCACCCCCAAGGGCAGGGTCTTTGTTTTATTCTTGGTGTTTCCATTGCCTACCACAGACATGGTCTCTTGCTCAGTAAACGTTCAGCCAATAAATGCTGAGTGGGACACATTGCCCTGATAGAACTCTACGCTCTTTTTCAGTTGAGATATAATTTACAGGCCAGCCTGCCTTGGAGGGCAACAGAAGTGGCAGAAAGCGGCACAGGCAGGCCACAGAGGGCTTCATTGTGCCCATGGATGGGAAGAGCACCTCGAGGCTCTGAGCAGCGGGTCTGGACAAGGCAGTGCTGCTAGTAATCAGCTAGGTGTTTGGATTCAGCGTGGACACCTTTTCCGCCTCAGGGCATCTTCCTGGGATGCAGCTGTAGCCGAATAAGCGGGGAGGCTGGGTAGGTGTGGAGGGTGGGCAGGAGCACCGCGTGAGCACCTGGCCTGTGAGATGGTGTCTCGGTCTGCCAGGCTGCTGTAACAGACACCGCACGCTGGGCGGCGTATGAACAACGGACATGTATTTCTCCCAGTGCTGGAGGCTGGGAGTCCAAGATCCCGGCGTGGCAGAGGCTGTGTCTGGGGAGGACTCACTTCCTGGTTCACAGACAGCACCTTTTCCCTGTGTCCTCACATGGTGGAAGGGGCGAGTGGAGCTCTCTGGGGTCCCTTTTATAGTGGCACTAATCCCATCCATGATGCTCCACCCTCATGATGTCATCACCCCCCAAAGGGCCCACCTCCTCATGCCATCACCTTGGGGTGAGGATTTCAACATGAATTTCGAGGGGACACACACATTCAGGTCATAGCATGTGAGAATGAAAAAATGCCATCAGAGGGTACTGTAGGCAGAATTTCCTTTTCCACAGTTGATGCAGACTGGGTCCTGTTTACATCAAGTCTCAAATGTAGCAGCCACTGTCACTAGGATGGCTATGATCAAAGTTGTAAAATAAGTTTAGCAAAGGTGTGGAGAAATTAGAACTCTTCTATGTTGATGGTGGTAAGGCCCATGATGCCTTAAGTCTCCCATAATGCCTTAGCTGTCCCACAATTCCTTGTTTTTTCCGTAATACCTTAGCTCTCCCACAATTCTTTGCTTCTCCCACAACTCTGTGTTTCTTCTATAATGCCTTAAGTCTCTGACTCCCACAATTCTTGTCTTTCCTACAATTCATTTGTCCTTGGGTTCCTTATTTTTCAATGCCATTTTTCACAATTTTTTCTCATAATTCACTGCTGTCACCACTCTATTTTCTTTTACTAGTTTGTTTTCTTCTATAATTCTGTTCTCAACTACATCTTGTCCCCTACAATTCTCCATCATAATTCCTTCCCTTGCCACTCTCCCACAATCCTGTGCTCTGCTTACAATTCCATCTTCTTCCCAGAATTCTCTATCTTCCCCATAATCCTTTGTGTCTCCCACGTTCTGCCTTTCCCACAATTCCCAACCCTCTCACACTTTTCCGTTCTCTTTCACAAGATGATTTGCATCTATAATTCTGTTCTGTACTACAATTTGTCTTCCATATAGTTCTGTTTCTCCCACAAATCTTTATCCTTTTTCATACAATACAGCCTTCCCTCCCAAATTTTGATGTTCTCATAATTCCACACTTTTTTCCACAATTCCATGTCTTCCCTGTAATTCTACATTCACCCCCATAATCCTTGGTCTCACACAATTGTCTCTTACCCACAATACCTTGTGCCTTACATAGTTCTTTGTATCTCTCACCATTTTTTGTTTCACAGTTTTCCATTTTCCCATAATTCCCTGTTGTTCCACAGGTCTCTGTTTTATAAAGCAAATCTCAGTTCTCATCTACAATTTTGGTTTCTCCCATGATTCCATTTATTGCTCATACTTCCTTGACCCTCTGCAAATTCTCTCTGTCCCTCAAATTCCTCATTTTCTCCAGAATTTCCATTCACAGTTCTCTATTCTCTCCCATAATCCTTTGTCTCTCCCATAGCTCCCCTATTTCCCCTGAATTCCCATTTTCCCACAATTCTGCTCTTTCCCTTAATTCTTCCTTCTTCCAAATTTTCTGTTCTCTTCCACACTTGTTTATTATCTCCCTTTTTCTCCACTCTCTTTTAAAATTCTCCCTTCTTTGCCAGACTCTCTCCCCTACAAATTTCCTTTTGCCAACCTTCCTTTTGTCTCACAATTCCTTATTCCCCCAGAATTCCTATATCCCCACTCTTTCCTATTCTGTCCTCCAACTCCCTATTTCTCCCACAACTCCATCCTCCCCACATTACCTCGTGTCTCCCCCAGTTCCTTATGGTGCTGCAATTCCTCAACCCCTTCTGCATGTCCATTCTCCCCCAGAGCTCCCCTGCCTCCTCCCAAATTCACTTTTCCCCCTGCAATTCCCCATTTTCTCTGGAATTCTTATTATTTGCACAATTCTCTCTTTCCTCACAATCCTTTATCTTTCCCACAGTGTCTGTTTCTCAGTTCCCTCTTTCTTCATTGTCCCACAATTCTCTATTCAACTATTTGTGTATCAAGTTTGAGAAGACAAAGCTGAAAGCCTAGCCTAGAAGCATATCATCTAGCCTTTTCTGTGTGTACGCCTGGATTTTCAATAACCTACTGAAGAAGAGGCTTGTCGGAATATGGCATTCAAAAAATAAAAAAGCTTTCCAAAGCCGAATGAGGATTCTCTCAGGGCACATCTATCAAGAGAGCAAACACCACAGGCCCCAGCCGTTGCCCTCCTGCTCCCTCCCCTCTCACAGTTTAGGAGGAGCCCTTTCCATTCATGCCAATGCTCACAGCAAGGGGTGGGAGTGAGTGGGCTGCTTTTGACTGGTTGGGGCTTGTTTCCACCAGTTCTTAGATCTAGAGGTAAATGTGGGCTATTGAGAAAAGTAGGAAAGGCAGGGGTATCTCTGAAGCTTGGCCCTCTTTCTGGAACAGGGTGAGCCATGCTTCAAATGGGGGCCTTTGGGGAACTCTGAGGCTGCCTTCAGGGACATTTCCTTTCACTGCTTCTGATTTCTTTCTTCCCCCTCCAGCATCTGCAAAATTCCTTTCCTGGCAAGCCGTGTTGGACCAGCCACCTCCCCCTTGCAGGGCCCTTACCCAGCACCATGCAGTTGCAGATGTTTTCAGCGGCCTGTCCTCCACACAGCACCCTGAGATGCTACCCCAGAATTGGATGTCATTCCACAGCCTGCCCAGGTAAGGTGGAGTCTCAGGTGGGGCTCTGGGAGATCAGCTTTGCCCTCATAATGATCCGCTGTCACTTCTCCTTCCCGAATGTAATCGTGGTGGCCCCATCGACTGGCATTGCCTGGTCAAATTCCACACCCTGACTTGAGTCTGGCTCAGGTGTCCTGTTTTCTGTGGCTCATGCTCGGTGCCTAGTGGAGGGGGTTTTGGTTCTAGGGCTTCAGGGTTTTCACGGGATCCGAGAAAGGCCGCTGAGGGCACAAGTGACACTAGTATACAATCATGTGTCGCTTAACGATGGGGAGAGGTTCTGAGGAATGTGTTAGGTGATTGCATGGCTGTGTGAGCATCATGGAGTGAGCTTACACAAACCTCGATGATGACAGCCTATACACACCGAGGCTGTATGGGACAGCCTCTTGCTCCTGGGCCACAACCCTGTACAGCATGGGCTGTGCTGAATACTGCAGGCAGTTGTAACAGCAAAGGCAAGTGTTTGTGTGTCTAAACAGAGGAAAGGCACAGTAAAGATACTATAATCTTATGGGACCACCGTTGTCTGTCGTGGATGGAAAGGTCGTTATGTAGTGCGTGACTCTCCATCCAAATCTCAGGTCTGCATGGGGCTGGGAGAGTCCCCAGAACCTGCCTGGACTTGCAAGGCTCATGAAAGGGGGCTGCTGGGAAGGGGTCGGCCCTTGGGCACCATGAGGTCGCTGCAGGATAATGTGAGTGCAGGATCCAAGTAGTGGGCAAGTCCATAAATAAAATGATTGTGACTCAGCTCTCGGCCGGCCTCGGCTCTGTCTGAACACCTCCTCTAGTGAAACTCACACACACTGGCGCGTCGTCTCACGACAGGGACATGTTCCGAGGAATATGTCATTAGGTGGTTTCGCCATTGTGGGAACCCCGCAGTGTCCTCCCGCACGCCCAGATGGCAGAGCCCACCGCGCCTGCGCCACGTGGCACCGCCTGTTGCTCGCGGGCGGCACAGCAGGTGACAGCACTGAACACTGTAGGCCCCTGTAACACAGTGGTGAGTGCGCGCTTACGCAGACATCCACACGCTGAAAGCCCACAGTAAAAGTACAGCTTCTAAAGCAGATGATCTTGACTGAGGTTATCAGCGATGCCAACAGCAGCAAGGCGGAGAGGCAGCAGGCTGGCTGGGGAGCGGCTGGGCCTGGCCTCCTGGCACCCCGGGTGGGAAGGGAACGGGGCTTTGCTCGGGAATTGAGCTTTTGCTTAGTCGAGCAATGACGCGCTCCAAGCTCACATCGTTGCCTGTGTCTCCATCTTCCCATCCGTTAAGATGTACGAGGGTTCAAAACGTTCCTGGAAAAATGGAATTGATAAAATAAAAAAACGTAAACTTCTCAACATAAGCTCCATCAAGGTCCAGACACTTTTGTAAATGATGGCATCAGCCATTTGTTCCATCACTACAAACTGAGGGACCTGGGAACTTAGCCACGTCACTGCAGCCTTCTTTACATCATTAACTGAACAAAAATGGGTGCCCTTTGCAGATTTTTTAGGATTAGGAAAGAGAAAGAAGTCAGAAGGAGCCGCATCAGGACCGAAGGTGGAGGCCTGATGATTGCCCACCAAACTCGCACAAAACTGCCCGTGTGACGAGAGGCATGAGCAGGAACGTCGCCGTGGTGGGGAAGGGCTCTCCGCTGAAGCTTTCCCGGGTGTTTTTCTGCCAAAGCTTCAGCTGACTTTCTCCAGACACTCCCGTGATACGCAGATGTTGTCGTTCTTTGACCCTCTGGAAAGCCAGCAAGCAAAATGCTTTGAGATCCCCAGAACTCCTGCCGTGGCCTCTGTTCCTGTGCAGTCTGCCCTGGCTGGGACGGACCCTCCCGCCTCTCGGCAGCCACTGCTTCGATCGTGCTGTCTCCAGGGTCGTGCTGGCGAAGCCGTGTTTCATCTCCTGTTACAGTTCTTGGAAGAAATGCTCAGGATCCGGATCCCATTCGTCTCGAGTTTCCACTGGAAGCTCTGGTCTTGTCTGCAGCCGATCTGGGCGCAGTAGTGTCAGCATCCGTCCAGCGGAGTTTGCTCACCTTGAATTTCTCAGTCAGAATTGCTAAGCTGAACACTTGAGATGTGCATGGTGTTTGTGCTATTAATCACCAGTCCTCTTCAATTAGGGCAGGAGCAAGATGAACGTTTTCCTTGACAATTGATTTGGAGGGTCTGCTGCTGCCGGCTTCAACTTCAACATCATCGCGTCTTCTTAAAACAAATTCTCTATTTGTAAACTGCCGAATCCTTTGGGGCACTGTCCCTGCAAACTTCTCGTGAGGCACCAATGATTTCACCATTCTGCCACTCAAGCGACTGTTCTTGTTTCAATTTTACCAGAATTCACATTGCTCTGACAGGGGCTCTTTTCAAACTGATGTCTTGTCTTTAGTGCCTCAAACTAGATCCTGCTCAGACATGTTATAATAAGGTAGTATGAGTTTATTTTGGTGTAAATAAACCTTTAAAATCCATGCATATCTTTTTCATAATACATATTTTCCATTAACTTTTTGAAGTCTCTTCTGTGCATTTTTCTTTTAAACAATATTGCAGGAGGCATTGGGATTGCAAGCCGCCCAGTGTGCGCATAGGGAAGCAAGACAGGCTGTTTTCTCAGGACACTGCAGACAGCTCTGCCATGTGACATCTCCCTTCATATCAACACCGGGACTCCATTTTATTCTAGAAAAGCTGTCCAGGAAGCTTCTACATTTGTATCTCTGGCATCACAAAGCTGCACATGGATTTTGAGCACATCGTGAGGTGGTGCCCCAGGCTCTCTGCATAACTGCTGCAGCGCCTTCTTACAGGTCTAGGCTAGACCACACCCACCCTGGTCAAAGGTGTCAAGGAGACATGAGGAGGTGTAGGTTTTCTACGGGCGTCTGGGTGATGGCATTCTGTCTGCACCCCCCACCCCACATCACAGGCCCCTGCTGTAGTTGAGGATTGCCTGCTACCTGCCCAGGAACAGCCCCAACCCCCATTCTAGAAGCAAAGAGGCCAACTGCTGGCGTTTCCAGCCTCCCTTGCAGCTAGAGGAGGGCATGTGACTTGGCAGGGCCAATCAGGCACGTCTCCCGAGTTAAAAGCTGGTGCCCCAGAGTCAAGTGGGCTGCAGAGAAGCACCTCTGGAGAGGCCTTGGCAGCAGGCAGGTCCACTTGGGGAGGCAGCGCCAGGTGTGTGTCCAGGGCTGGTCCAGCGTCCACTACCAGGGCATGGACAGCACCTGCTGCTGTGTCATTTCCACTGGTCCAGTCTTGCCGCCTGACCTCGGCTGTTCTGTGTAGCCCCCACACCTGGTTCTCAAGATTCTCAAAGCTGCCCGACATCTTTCTCAATCATTCTTCTTGGCTTACATTAACCTGAGCTTGTTTGTAAGTACCCCAAGATCTGGTTGCCCAGTTAAGACGGTGACTCTTAGACGGGGCACCAAGCGTCACCAGCTGACACGCATGCCCAGTGGCTTTGACGGGGGCTGAGCAGAGTGAGAGGGCAAGTGGACGCTTCTTTGTGGCTACTTGCTGGGCCCTGGGGCAGGGCTGGGCGTCAGGGACAGAATAACGGACGTGAGAGAAGTTGCATATCCAGTCAACCTGGGCAGTGAGGAGACAGTGATGAGGAGGGAGTGAGACAGTGAGGATGGAGGGAAGGGACACAGCAGGAGGAAAGTTCTCAAAGAGGGGAGAGGGCACCGGGCCCTACAGCCAGGAGCCTGGGCGCAGGACGCCCATGGCGGAGGTGGAGTGGGAGGAAGGGTGAGACTGCCCCCTTCAGAGCGCTTCCACTGGCTTTATCTTATTGGCCAGCTTAGCAGCCATTCCGTCCATCAGTGGCGCCATGAAAAGCTCTCAGTAGCCTCCTCATCCCCCCATTCAGAGTAAGACAGCACCCTGCTCCTCTGCAGCCGTGTCCCTGCGGCAGGACACACAGCAGCTGTGCTCCTGTGGAGTGGCTCCAAGTAAGCACCTTCTGCTCGAGGATAACTTGATTCCTAATCGAAGCCCCATCCTGCGGAGCACTCACTTCCTGGGAAGGCTGGTGCTTTGAGGAACACTCTCCCTCCCCTCCCCGCTGCCTCGACCCTACCCGTGCATGGTTCTCCAGGCGGAACATCGTCCTGTCCTCTTGCCTTGCTTCCCTGGCTGTGGATGCAACACTGCAGAGACAAAGCACTCAGACTGGAAAAAACCGTCCAGCCAAATTCAGAGTCTTTTATCAGGGCTTGAATCTGTTCCCCACCCTGCCCGCCCCTTCCATGCAGCCCACACGGTGACTTGCAGGTTCCCGCCACAACACCAAGAACATTCTCAAATAACTTCTGGAACAGGATCAAGATGGGGCAATTAAAAAAAAAAAAGAGGTCTCTGTTCAGTGAGTTGAAACTTAGATTCCCAAAATAAATAAAATTAAGTGGGCACCTCAATGAACAAAGGAAAACATGTTTAGAATCACTGCAGTGAAGGGTTCCAATGGATTTTTTTTTCCCTAAAGGTGAAAATTGTTCATTTAACATTTAGTCTTATAAAGAAGTATTAAAAAAAAGAAATTTCTGAGACAGGGTCCCGCTCTGTCGTGTAGGCTAGAGTGCAATGGTGCAATCATAGCTCAATGCAGCCCCCAACTCCTGGGCTCAAGAGACCCCCCTGCCTCAGCCTCCCGAGTAGCTGGGACTACAGGTACACACTTCCACACCTGGCTAATTTAAAAAATATATTTTGTAGAGACAGGGTCTCTCTATGTTGCTCAGGTGGTCTCAAACTCCTGGCCTCAAGTGATCCTCCTGCCTTGGCCTCCCAGAGTGCTGGGATTATAGGTGTGAACCACTGTGTCTGACCAACAGTTAGTCTAAAGTTGCCAATTCAAGACCTGAACTTGGGATTTGGACCCTTCAGGAGCCTGAGTCATCTGCGAAGGCCACAGATACTCTTGGATATTTCCCAGGCAATTATCCACAGAAGCCTTGAACTCAGAGGGGGCCCTGACCTCTGCTTTGCCCAGAGCAGACCAAGCAGCACGAGAGGGACACAGCAGTGTTTGGGACTCACCTTCACAGTGAAATCTTGGACTAAGACTAAGCCCGTCTCCTTCATGGAACAGGGACAGCCATCTCCACCAAGTAACTGCATCATGTAATACTCACCGATTAACTCAGGTGGCATCAATGGAAACACACGGCAGAGCCCGGCAGGGAAAACGTCAGCTCGTGTTTGCCACATGTTAGTTTGCACTGAGCAGAAGTAACATCGGATGTCACCCTGTCCTGTAACTGTTAAGTTCTTCAAATTACTCAGGGCTAGTCCTTGAATCCAAACTCCCAGCAAACCAACCTGCTGATGAAAGTTCACTTGCGTTGCGTTTTAAAAACAGCCAGGCTGCAATACAAGAATGAAAAGGAAACCCAGCTTTCAGAACAGCTGCGGCGACGGCCACGGGGCCGTGTTGGGGCCCCTCGCCCCGTTAGCAGAGCCACCACGGAAGGAGGCACAGCAGGAAGGAGGCACACCCACCACGTTCTCTAGTATCAAAATAAAGCAATTTATTCAAGACACGGAATATGATCTGTTGATTCTCTCTTGAAACAAATGAGCTACAACACACAAGGTGATTTTCTTTTTCCCAAAGAGCGTGAGGGTGAGCACGAGTGGAGGGGAGACCGCAACGGGGTCGATGTCGTTTGAACAGAATCTGGAAAACGCTGACAGAGACCACGTCTGGCTGTACGTCTGACACAGACAATAAAAACCGCAGAAGCCAGAATTCAAAACTTCAGCGAGTGGCGGAAGGTACATTTCTGCATCGGACAAGAAACACGATTAAAACAAAAAAAAGGTGGGACCAAAGGTTAAAAGAGAAAAACAATGAGGAACGAAGCAGAACCTAACATTTGACAAAGTGCACTTCACTTGGCTCCAGGATCTAGTTCTAGAAAGACAGAACAAAGTCCGGCCCTACGGGGTCGTGGGGTCAGAGGGCTGCGCCCCGTCACGTCCGGCCGTCTGGCCCCCGGGCAGCAGCCCTTTCCCAGGTGTGTGCCGCATGCAGCTCTCGGCCACTTCAAAGCCGACCGGAGACTGCGGCAAGGACAGTCGCGTTACGCCTGCTTTCCAGGTTAAGTTTGGTCACTAACACTCAAGCTCTCCTTGCCAATTTTTAAGGTGAACGTTGAACAAAAACATTCCAGACAGGCCACCCCCTTGGTGACAAAGATGAGTCAGCCAACGTTCTGGCAGCTGCGAGGGTGGAGGAGGGTGTGTAGACGCTGGACGCTCTGGGATCGGCTTTTGCCGAGTGCGGGTGGCTTTGAGGGGCGCTGGCTGCGTTGTCACTCGGCCCCCCTTGCGGCCCGGTGGCAGGTGGGAAGGCGGGATGCAGACCGTCTCCCTTCGTCTTTCTGAGGGTCCCTCCTGGGCACAGGGATTGAGCCCGGGGTCCAAAGTCTCCCAGCCCCAGGCACCGACCTGACAGTTCCGACGTGGCTCACATTGCAAACGCTAAAGCCAACACTCCGGGGAGACCCTGGCGACCGACACTCGTGCGCAGATTGTCTGGTGAACCCTCACGGTGCATGTGACGACCAGCACCATCCCGCAGTGTCCTGGTTGGTGACACACGAGCCGTGCCCCCCAAAATGGGCTGACCTCTGAGAGCTGACACTCAGTAGAGATGAATGCACTTTTATTTGGGGAGGGGTAAAGATGGTATTCACCTGGGACCCCATAAACTGTACCCCCCAAACCTACTGAGTCCTCGGGGCAGGAAGTTGTCAACTCCTCCGGGGATGCCTGCTATCCTCACAGGTGGGCACGGCAACGCCATGTGACTTTGGCTTTCTTTGCTAAGTGTTTGGGAAACAGCCTGAATAAAATACTCATCTCGGAAACAGAGCAGCTTTTTGGTCTTTTGGGGCTGGAAGAATTCACATACCCAAGTGGAGGCCAATGGGTTATCTAAGAACGATCAACGCACCCTGGCTTTTGTAGCTGGTCCCGGCACACTCCTAGTCCCGCAGGAAGCCCTGGCCCTTCCCCGACGGCTGGTTTTCAGCTCTGTGGATGGATGCCACCCTCTGATAACACCCTGTTTTGCCGCCAGAACACACACCGACTGAACCCTACCCACTGCCCGCCGACTCAGCAGCCCCCACGCGCCTGGCCAACCTCCCGGCCCCTCCTCGGCCCGCAGGACAGCCCACGGGAGAAGACAGCCTGTCTTTGGACTGTTCCCTGGTTGCTAATTTAAAAAAAATAAGTCAGTGTGGGGTTATGACGAGAGTACAAAGGTCACCTGATCCAATGAAAGGAAGCTCTTCTAGGAACACAAAACCTTGTTTAATTTTTTTCAAAAACAGTAAAAAGATTCATTATTTAGAAAAAAGAATCTTTCTCCTAGTCTCTTGTGAGAGAAAGAAATTATAAACACGGCAGAAATTTTTAGTGACGTTCTAGCTACGGAATTCACCTTCAGGACTGCAAAATCTTCCTTCCTCGCTCATTTTTGTCATCATTAGACCAAGTGCCATGACATGCTGGGGCCTTTACGTGGGACGCGCAAGGACTGGCCGAGCATGCTCTCGGTGGAGCGACCACGGTGGCTGCCCTGCTGTGGACGAGGCGTGGCTGGCGGGTGGAACCGGCGAGCTGTCGGCTTAGATGGTTCTCCAAGACCTTCTGCTTGGGGAGATGCATCCTCGTGGTGCGAACGCACAGTGTTGTCACTGCCGTCCTGCCGGCTGCCACGGCAAACACACACCGTTCTTCCCACCCCAGGGGCTGGGGTGGTCCTCCCTGGCTGTGGGACGGGCACGCTGTCACCCAGGGCCACCTCCACCCAGCGCTTTCCGGACCACCTTTCACAAAGCTGAGGGGGGAGGGAAAAGCTTCCGTAGACCCTACCTGTGTCTTCTTAAATTCTTTTTAAAATACGAATCACACAAAGCTCTCTCTGTCTGATGGCCATTTTAGGATTTTAAAATTGTTTTAACATAAAAATATTTTTTTTTTTCCAAAAATACTCCAGGCTCTTTCTCTTATAAGTCATTTTTTTTTCTCCAGTAAAAAGTTCCCTGGCCCTGCCTTCTTACATAAAGCACTTATTATGCACCCAAAGTGCCCTTGAGACCTCAGATCTGAAGCAACTATGTGAAAGGGGGAGGGAGGGAGGGAGGGCACGCAGGGGGCGGTGGGGCGGGAGGGTGGAGCTGGGGGAAGCTGTCCCCCAGAGATTTTGTCGTCTGTCCCTGTGGCTGTGCCTACGGAGGGTGCACGGGAAAGCCAGACCTCACCAGACAAAGGGGAGAGGCGGTGTGCGACGGAGGGAAGGCGCGACAGACCCAAAACAGTTTCCATCTCAGACCGCAGGACCGCCCCCCCCCCCCCCCCCCCCGCAACAGATTTCCAGCTGACGGAAAAACCACCCAACAAAGAAGATTCTAGAAAATAGAAAGCGTTGGGATTACAAAGCTGCGCGTTTCATCGGTACAAACTGGTCTCTGAACATCCTCTGCGAGAGCAACTGTAGTGTCCAAATTGTCAGGGGAAACAAAGCAAAACAAAAAAACGCCACAGCAAGGAGGAGGTTTTTTTTCTGTCGTTCTTCCCCTTTCGGTAGGTTTATCACAGCGTTTTTCTTTTCTTTTTTTTTTTTTTTTAGCACAGCTTTTAAAAATTGTTTTCTGTTCTGTTCAGCCCTCACAGAGCCTGTTGCAGATGGAAACCAAACTGGGCGCATCCAGCCGGTGGCTCCGTGTTCCCCAGGCTGCATGTCCCCGGTGGGAACCGTCCCTTCCCCCCTTGATATGACACTGTGTTTGCTTTTTCTTTTGTTTGCTTTTTTTTTTTTAACTTCTCGATGAAGATTACAAAGAAGATACAGACTCCTGTGGCCAGGGATGAGCTGATTTCGGAGCACACGCTAACACAAAAGTCAGTTCGGACAGTGCGGGGGCTGGCGGAATTGGTCTGAGAGTGCTGCAACCTCACACAGTCCTTGCTGGTCCATTAGACTTCCTTTTCTCTTTTTTCTGTAACGTTTTGTGGTCACTTCCGCAGATCTAAAACACACACCTGGAAGGAAAGACAAAGCGCCTGTTACCCTGAGAGCCCACACCAAGACGCCTTGAGAGCGGGCTGGGCTGGCTGGCGTCTGCGTGGCTCATGGACAAACGCCGGCAAACCACACGAGGGAGGCCAGCTCACGGAGGGGGTTGGGACCTGAGCGGCAGTGACCACGGGCCAGAGTCACAGGCCAGATGCCCACGACGGTGACACAGATGGCAATGTGAGCCTAAGCACTGGACTTTGAGAACATTTGGGGGCCCCACTGCCACTGGCTGGCCAGAAGGCCCTTGGCCTTAGAGATCAGGGCAACCCTAAGTCCAGGGGCAAATCGGAAATGTAGACGACCCACGGGGCCCAGCAGGCTGGCAGAACGGGAGGCCACGTCTTGCACCAGCGAGACACGGTCTGTGGGCTCAAATGTGGGTGTGAGGGGAGGAAGCCTCTCTGTGTCGGCACCGGTGACACCGGGGGCCACACACTCCTGGCTGTGGGGGCCCATCCTGGGCACGGGAGGAGGCTGCGCAGCGTCCCCGGGTTCACTCATGAGACGCCAGGAGCCCCAGCCCTGACCACACTACAGTCACGCGCCGCACAACGACGTCTCCGTGGGTGATGCACCGCACAGACGGCGGCGGCTCCCGCGTTCTAACCTGCGTTTTCCCGAGCCTTTCCTGTGTGTGGGCGCGTTCCTGTGCACACAGGCTTGCTGTGCGACGCCGCCTGCAGGCTCAGGGCAGCCGCGGGCCCTGCGACTGTGGCCCAGGCGACAGGCCCGCCCAGGCGTGCAGGAGGCGTGCAGGGGGCGTGCCCTCCCAGTTTGCGCCAGTGCGTGCCAGGATGTCACTCAAGGGCGGCGTCACCGAATGGTGCGTTGCTCAGACTGCAGCCTCGTCGTTAAGCGACGCGTGACTGCAGTGACCATCCCAAGTACCTCCAGACATGGTTTAATGTCCTCAGAGGGGGCGAATGGCCGGGGTTGAGAACCACTGACTTAACCAAGAAATGCTGACTAGAATGACATTCCGCAAGGGACAAGGAGAAGGCCACTCCCAGATGAGGTGCCAGCCCAGGCGGCATCCAGCCTGGAAGTTTCCTTCCCACATGGCACGCTGGCCGAGTCCCTTCTGCGTGCCAGGGCCCCCCAGGACACAGACACCACACGCGCCCCGGGAACCCAGCGCGGGGCCACTGTCCCCGCCCGCACCCCACCGTGCCCCCCGGCAAACCAGCGGTGCTGCTTACAGAGCCATCAGACGCGCTGGCACCCACTTTGTCACCTCGGGCATTCCAGCACACCTCGAAGATGCCACCGGTGCCTCGGTAGCTGTGGACGAGACTCCCACTCTGCAAAGCAAGGCAGTCGTCACTTACACGGTACCCCTCTCGCCCCACTGCTGCCACGGGGTCCCCCGTAAGCCTCTGGCCTAGCTCATCCTGCCGTTTCCTGGAGGACCCGAACGAACACAACAGCCCCCTCGCCCTGTAGCAATGAAAACGGCTATCTGATGACTAATTATTGATTAAATGTATCAGTATGTCACGAAGTTCAAACCCAAACACTTTTTGGACAATTAGCTTGAAAGAGCAAAGGCATAACGCACGTGTAACAGAAAACACTGCAGACCATCGGCTTCTGGTTTAAAACAGCACTAATGTGACAAGTGTAAGAGGAGGGAAGGAGAGGCGTTGGGAGCACCCGATAAACCTTCACTTGGGATCCTCCACTAAGGGTGACGGGCAAGGAAATCGGAAGGTCGAGACCAGGAGAGTTCTCACGGAACCTTGGCTCAAATGGACCCTTCAAAGGGTGGTGTTCTGTGGACCGGGAGAGACAGAGTCAACAGTAGTCCATATTTTATTTTCGTATTTAGAGAAAGATGAAAAAAATTTTCGGATTTATAAAAAAGGGTTGAAATGATTCAATGAGTTCTTGATGGTAGGCAGTATCTACTTGATACGGCACTCTTTTTTTTTTAGAGATGGAGTCTTGCTGTTGCCCAGGCTGGGATGCACTGGTGCAATCACTGCAGCCTCAAATTGCTGGGCTCCAACTACCCTCCTGCCTCAGCCTCCTGAGCAGCTGGGACTGCAGGTGTGCTATCACACCTGCCTAATTTTTATATTTTTGTAGAGACGGGGTCTCACTATGTTGCACAGGCTAGTCTCAAACTCCTGGGCTCCAGGGATCCTCCCTACTGGGCCTTCCACAGTGCTGGGGTTAGAGGTGTGAGCTACCATGTCCAGCCTGATCATGTCATTTTTCGATGACACCACTTCACAAATCCCTCCGTCACTATTTGTAGCAAGCACTCCATGAGTAGAGACCCTTGCACATTGGCCCTGAGATGCATGTTTCCCGGAAGGCCCATCTAGGGCTGTGGTGCTGGGCCTGGCATCAGGCTGGTTCTACATAGGGTCCACCATTTCCTTCCCTCCCCTGACAGGACATCGTTCACGTGAGGCACATTCTTGGGAAGCCCGTGATCTGAGTGGACCCCTTGCCAGTGCACATGGCTCCCCCTCCTCCTGCCACAAGGGGGCATGAACCAGAGAGTGCAAATCCACCTCAATGTCAATGAAGCCAAAAGGATTTGAGACAGTGGATCAGATTAAAGGGGGGGGGGCATCTGATCCATCCTGGGACCCAACCAACCGGATCCTTGATTATGATCCGTGGCCCCCACCATCGCCCCATTTCTCTTTTCCATTAGAATGAGAATGAAGAGCCAGCTGCCCCACGCAGCCCTGCACACGGCACAGCACTAGTTCCTGCCCACTTCTACCCTTTTTATTCGGGATGCTCCTGTCCCCAGGTATGGCCACAGGTACCCACAGTAGTCACATGTACTCAGATCCCGTCTCCTTTGAGTCCTTGGGTAAGAGGACAACCCAGTATTGACACACCCTGTGCTACTAAGACATAAAACATTTCCATTTAGAGAGTCTCAGGGTGTGACAACAGCAAACACACACCTTTTGGCATTCCCCGGTTGCTCCCCGGCGGGCTACAGGAGCCGCTGTGGGTCAGAGGCGGCAGGGCTGGCCTGGCCCGGGGAGCCTGGATGGAAAGGTGCTGCCCCCACCCCCAGCCTTGGCACCCGGAGGGCAGCACTTGCAGCGATGGGAGAACTGGCTCCCTCGGCCCCCAGATGCCATGGCGGCCAAGAGGAAGACCAAGCGGTGGCAGGTCTCGCGCCACAGACTCAGAAAAAGTAAACAGAATGTGGCGGCTCCTGCTCCAAGGAAGAATATTTTGCAAGATGACGAGCTTGGAGCTTGGGCTCTGAGTCACACGGCCAGGAGCCCTGTGGACCCCAGAAGCTGACACCTTCCCGGGGCAGGGCGGCTGCCCGAGGTGTCTCGCAGGGGACTATGCTGAAACCCACGGGTGCCAGGAGGACAGTGCTTGCAGGAGGTGCTCTAGCTGTCCTTGGGCACAGTCCGACCTGGCCCCTGGAAGCGTGACTGCTCGCGCACTGCTTGGGCAAGGGTCCACCGCAGGGCCAGGCGGTTACCTGAGTGTTCCAGATGTGGACACACTTGTCGAAGGAGCCGCTGGCCAGGTACTTCCCATCGGGGCTAAAAGCTACACTGTAGACGGGCTCCTGATGTTTGGTCAGCGTGTGGATGCAGACGCCTCGCTCGACGTCCCACAGCCGGACCGTAGAATCGAACGAAGCGCTGGGAGGACGGGAGAGAAAACACAACCGCGTCAATGTGCCGGTGTTTAAATGTCTCCGCAGTACGTATTGGACCTAGGAGGGGTTGACTTTCTCAGTGTTTACATTTCGAAAGACAATGAACTAGTGAGCCTTTTCTCTTCCTTTTTTTTGAAACAGGGTCCTGCTCTGTCACCCTGGCTAGAGTGCAGTGGCGTCAGCCTAGCTCACAGCAACCTCAAACTCCTGGGCTCAAGCAATCCTCCTGCCTCAGCCTCCCGAGTAGCTGGGACTACAGGCATGCGCCACCATGCCTGGCTAATTTTTTTTACATATTTTTAGTTTTCCATATAATTTCTTTGTATTTTTAGTAGAGATGGCGTCTTGCTCTTGCTCAGGCTGGTCTCGAACTCCTGACCTCAAGCGATCCTCCCACCTCGGCCTCCCGGAGTCCTAGGATTACAGGCGTGAGCCACCATGCCCGGCCTCTTTTTAAAAACTATTTGTAATTAATTAATTTTTTTAGAGACAGGATCTCACTCTGTTGCCCAGGCTGGTGTGCAGTGGTGTGATCATAGCTCACCACAGCCTCCAACTCCTGGGCTTAGCAATCCTCCTTCCTCAGCCTCCTGAGCAGCTGGCATTATAGGTACTCGCCACGATGCCCGGCTAATTGTATTTTTTGTAGAGGTGGGGTCTCGCTACGTTGCCCAGGCTGGTCTCTAACACCTGGCCTCAAGTGATCCTCCCGCCTGGGCCTCCCAATAGTGCTGGGATTGTAGGCGGGAGCCACTGTGCCGGCCTTGTTATCTGGCTTGTTTTCCCTCAGCAGGGCCCCGCTAGGCACTGGTATGTGCCTTCTATACTTGCTAAAAGGATAATTTGTGCTCCCTGCTGGGTACCACATGACACAAAAGTACCTTCCAAATCATCAAAAAATGATTATAGCGTGTAGTACTACATCATGACAACTTAAGTGGATTTTAGGACTTGAAATACAAGAGTTACGGCCTCTGTGTTCTTTGTTCCTTGGTTCAGCCACTCAGTTGATGCAGGAATTACGTCATCTTTTCCAAGAGACAGACGTGGGTCCAGCACTGCCCACAACAGAAGCCCTCCCTGCCCGGCTGGGGCATGCAGGGGTGGGTGCTTCCTCCTCTACAGCAGAACCGTGCCCACCATTCGCTGCTCCCCACCACCCTCCTCTCTGAGCTACGCAGAATCAAGTCCCCGCTGCTGCCTGGTCACCAAACATTCCTCGTCTTCTCTAGGCCAGAGAACATCCATGTCTCATGGACCCAAACCCCTTGGATCCACATCACGGATTCCAGACCCCGCCATGGTGGCGTCCAGCCCTACAGTCTCTTCCTCTGGCATGTGACTGCCTGGCCACTCCACCCCACTCCCCACATTGGTGTCGTGGGGGATTCACGGTATACATGGTCAGGTCAGATCTGGCGAGGGTCCAGGAATCTTTTATCATCACTTGAAATGCCCAACACAGCCATCTCTGGCTTAAGCCAAGTAAACCAAGCCCAAGGTCCAAGCTGAACTCTTCCCATTTCCTTTCTGTGTCTGAACAAAAAGCTTCACCAAAGCCAAGTGCTCGAAGCCTGGACATAGAGCACATCTCTCATACCAGCCTCACGGTCAAAACGATCCTTACTGCAAAGTCAAGCGTCACTTGATAATTCTATCTCGGCCCCTTCAAAGTGAGCTGCCACCTCGTTTAGCTTGGAAGGACCTTAACATACCGGCACCACACTTTGGCAAAATTTCCTGACCCCTCCGTGTGCGAGTGACTTTTACTGGCTGTGTGGCTAACTCGGCCGTGGCGAGCAAGGCCGCTCGAGACCCCGAGCCCGGGCTGTGCAGCCGCCGTCCCCTCACCTCGCCAGCATGATGTTGGAGTTTGGGCTGCTGGTGGCTGGCCCGGTGGGGCTCCACTTGATGGTGTAGATCTCCTTGCTGTGGGCTTGAAGGTCGTGGACACACGTGTCCTGCTTCATACTCCAGATCTAGGGAACACATTGGGAACAGTATGAGCAAATGCTGCTCCTCCCCCGGGGACAATTCCGTGTCGTTCAGTAGGGGACTGGCCCATTTGCTGCAGGAGGCCTGGGGGGCGCCGGGTGGGGAGCAAGGCCACGGGAGGCTAGGACATCTCAGCAGGACCCTGGCTGATAAACAGGACCTCCTAGAACGACAGCGAAAGGGAATGTGCCCAATAACATACAACCCCCAAAGAAACCAGGGCTGTCGGGGAGCAAAGAGCCTGCCCCTCTAGACATCACCTTCAATGTCATGTCATCTGAGCAGGACGCCAGCAGCATTCCCGAGGGATCCCACTTAATGGCGTTGACCTCGTTCTGCAAGAGACCACAGGGTTTGAAACAGACATCAGGGCTGGCCGAGGTGCCGCCGCCTTCCACCAGGGGGCAGGAGCGTGCTGCCCGGGCCGGGCCTCTCTGGCTGTGCCCTGGATGTCAGCACAATGCAGGAGCCCTTGCATTTTTCTTTTCTCACTTGGCCTTTTGCATTTATATACAAGCACAGCCACGCACCACACGTAACCAGCCACCCCCATCCATGTTTCTCTAAGAAGAAAAAAAAAAAAAAAAAAAAAAAATCCCTACCAGGAGGAAGCCAAACGAAGAGAATTCACATACAATAAAACATAGCAAATAAAATCAATAGTTATTTTTTAAAAGTGGGAAAAAATTTTAAAAGTGAAAAAAAAATGGACTTTGAGAATCGCTTTCCTATGCATCTTTCATATGACAGCTACTCGCTCTGTCTCCGTGGCTGCAAGGCGCTTCTTTCTTGGCGAGGGCCGGGGAGGGGGTGATTGCAGGGGTGAAGCTCCGTGCTCTGTGCGGTTCCACGCAGGGCAAGGGCTGGCCCGGGCGGAAGACGGTGCAAGCCACGTGCACAAATGCACACAGGCAGACACAGACGTGCGAGGGAGTCAGACGCAAGTGATGAGCGTCAGGAACACACACAGGAGAGGCCAAACCCCCGCCGGGGACTCGCCATCCAGCCCAAACAGCCAAGAGAAGGGGACACACCGGAGACACATGCAAACAGGAACCACCATGGCAAGGTCTTGCGGTGGGGCAGGGTGCACCAGCGAGGCGCTCCCCGGGGGCTGTCTGTAGGGCCCCACCTGCCCAGCACAGCCCCACTATGCGATGCCTGTTGCCCTGGCGTAACAATTAATTAATGTCACACTCATGATTAATCGCCTAAGCAATTTCACACTCCTAAGTGCTCTGGTTTGGATGATAAATTACCCGATCACGCTGCTTTCCGAGGACACTGAGTTATGAAGGGTGTGAAGCGGGGAAGTGACAAGGCCACATGTGTTTGCCATGCGGCTCGGGTGGCGCATGGCCCCGGACAGGGAGGAAGGAAGCCCGAGTGCAAGGAGCAGCCTGCGGTGCAAGCCAGGGCAGGGCGCAGGGGGCAGATTGGAGAAGGGTGTGTGTGAGAGCGTGTGCCTGCGTGTGCCAGAGCAGGTCGGGGTGGGGGGGGGCTCTGGCCACAGCTGCTGAGAGGACCCACAGGCAGGTCTCATAGGGAATGTGGAGCCAGTCACCATGCCAGTCCCCAGCTGAGCCCAGCTTCAATCCTCCAGAAAGGAACAAATTCCCTCCTGGGAATGGACCCCCAGCCCCAATCCAAGTGAGGATTTCTAGGCAGCATGCAGAATGGGCTCGTAGATGTCCACTCCAGCGTATTTGGCTGGAGCTTTGCTCAGAACGATTAGGCACAGTGAGACCCCCTTAAAGCCAAGGGTGTGCCGGGGGCACTGTCCTAAGCAGGGAAGCTGGAAACCACGGGACTGTGGGCAGCCCTGGTAAAAGGTTGTGGATTGTCTAGGGTTACAGGGGAAACACGCTGAGACCAGAAAAACAAAGACAGGGTCATTTATAGGCAGGAGATGTTAACAGGACGATGGACGCCCGTGCTGTAATAGCACCTCCTTTGGAAGCAGGGACCCCGGGCCAGGGGCGGGGCGAGGTGCACACTGGGGAGAAGAGCAGGCAGGACGAGGGAATTCCCATCAGTTAGAGGCACGATGGCAGCTCTCTGGGGACTCTGATCACCCCCCACTGCTTTAACAGGGGCCCTAAACACAGAACGATGCTCTGGGTGCTGGACAGAAAACAGCAAGCAGCCCCGGGCCTGCTCCTGATTCACTCTCCGTTTCTGCGGGAGGCAGCTGCCAGGCCACGGCCAGCCCGGTGTGGGGCTTCACCTGGGGCCCAGGGGCCCAGAGGGCGGCAGGGGGCCTGGGACGACGGGGAGGACCCTGTGCCAGGCCGAGGGGTGCTGTGAGTATAAGGTGGGGCGTGTTCCTGGCAGGGCTTAGCGCGGGTGAGGGGCTCAGGCACACAGGTCTCAGGGGCCCGAGCACAGAGGACTTTGGATACCAGAGAGACCTGGGGACAGACGGGAAGAGTCTCACGTGCCATGCTAAGGAATTGAAACCAGCTGCCGCTCACACTGTTGCACCCGGTGTATAAGGTGGCACTTTTCAGCCTCTGGTTGTGTCTGTGATTTTCTCTTATCATCGACTTCAGCGTCTGCTGGGCACACTCCTAGGTGTTAGGTGTGGTTCTCTCCATACTTACTCTGCTTGGGATGTGATGAACTTCTTGGATTAAATGTTGACGTTTTATACCAAATTTTAGAAAACTTGGCCATTACTGCTTCACATAACTTTTCTGTTCCATTCTGTTCCTTCTTGCCCCATCACATGTATGCTCAGAGCGCCTGGCACTGCTACGTAGCTCATTAAGCCTCTGTTCACATTTTCAATCTTCCACCTGTTCTTCAAACTCACCAATTTCTAGGCTCTCCCCTCAGCTTCACTAACCCTACTTCTGCCATCTCCAATCTGCTGTCAACCCCCTCTATTAAATTCTCATTTCAGACATTATACTATCTCAGCTTTCAAATTTCCATTTGTTTTTATTTTTTTTAATTTTAATTTTTTTTTGAGACAGAGTCTCACTCTGTTGCTCGGGCTAGAGTGAGTGCCGTGGTGTCAGCCCAGCTCACAGCAACCTCAAACTCCTGGGCTCAAGCGATCCTCCTGCCTCAGCCTCCCAAGTAGCTGGGACTACAGGCATGCGCCACCATCCCCGGCTAATTTTTTCTCTATGTATTTTTTGTTGTCCAGCTAATTTCTTTCTATTTTTAGTATAAACAGGGTCTCGCTCTTGCTCAGGCTGCTCCCGAACTCCTGAGCTCAAACGATCCACCCACCTGGGCCTCCCGGAGTGCTGGGATTACATTTATTTTTAAGGACTCAGCTCTCCATTCTCTGCTGACAGTCCCCACCCACGCACTTACTATGAGCACCTTTTTCTTTATGTCCTCGTACACTTTTCTCATAGCTGCTTTAACGTCTTTGCTGCAACATCCAACACTGAGGTCACTTGGGGTCAGTTGTTCTCACTGCCTACCCACAACTGGGTTGATCCACTGCCAGGGGTAGCCACACCGGCTCTAGCAGCGAAGGGCTGTCGGGGAACTGGTCTGCTGTCACTCCATGTTTTAATCCAGGAATGGGAGAAGCAGCTCTCACATCACACTCTCAGGAATGCGAGCCGGGGGTCGGAACTCCCGCTTACCGTGTGTCCTTGGAAGGTCTTGACTGGGCGGTCGCAGCCGAGCCGGCAGATGTGAATGCACATGTCCGTGCTACAGGAGGCGAAGGTAGTGTTGTTCTGCCAGTCCACGTCGAGAGCGGGCGCTGCGGAGCAGGGGACAGAAGGGACACTGTGGTTATTCATCGTGCAGAGCTCCACAGCGTTAGAACAAGGAAGAGCACAGGCTAGAAGCCTCGCTTGGTAACGTGATAAAAATATTCCCAGCACGAACACACTCTCTTTCCTTCAAAGACCTTACAGACCCTCTCCTTCCACATTTGCAGGGACAACAATATAGCTCTGGCGAGAGTCTCCGCGACCCCCCGCCACCCGTGCCCTGAGGGGCGCAGACGTCTCGCTCCCCTGCACGGGGAAGGGAGATGGGGCCGCTCCGCCTGCAGCAGCACTGTGGTGGGTGATCGGACTCATTTTTAGACAGGGAGGAGAAAAAAGGAAAGGAAGGAGGTTTCACACCCTATGTTCAAGATCCCCCAGTTTAAAAACGTCCCCTGCGGCACATCAGCGCGCCCCATGCACTGGAAGATAAGCCACAGGAACCCTGTGGGGAGAAGCCCGGGCGTGTGGTGTGGGATGGGAGGGGAGCACCCTCCCCAATGCCTGGTGACAAGGACAGAAACAACACAAAGCCTAACTGATCTCACAGTCTAGTGGTGGGTCTCATTCTCCACCTTCTGATTTCGGGGATGGGAGCAGGAAACCCAGCAACTTTCCAATGCACCAAAACTGCCGGAGCCTGAGTTAAAAACCCGGCCCTGGTCCTGTCCCCAGAGCTCTGGACTGCACAGATGTGGACCCTGCTCGGAGGGACCCTGGACGCACGGTCAGAGCCAGGGCGCTGAGGCCGGTGCAGCCGGGGCCTCGTCCTTCTCCGCCTCTTTACTGACGTGCAGCCTCAGGCAGGGCAAAGGCCAGAGCCTCACTGCCAGGGGGCTGTTGCGAGCAGCCCTGAGGCAGGGGTGAGCACCGGGCCAGGGGAAGCGTCCTCGGGGACAGCAGAGTGCCTGGGTCCCAGAGAGGTTCTCAAGGTGTGACAGTTCACGTGGCAGCTGTGACTGCGGACTCCCGTCCCCCTCTGTGCTTCTGGGGCAGTGTGTCTTTGATCCTCACTCCTGTCCTGCAGCATAGAACAGGTCTGATGCTGAGAGTGGCTGTTCTACCTTCTCTCAGGTGTCCACAGGCTCGAGTGGCCACCTGCCACTTCTGGGGGCCGCCAGGCCACACTGTGCTCAGGCCCCGCCTCCCCACTGAGATCCTTCCCACAGCACACTCCCTAGACGCAGTCCCTCGGCACGTGAGGACTGACAAGGCAGGCCCAGCCCAGGGGAAAGGCCAGCCAGCCCCTCTTCCACCCTCCTGTTAGGGATTGGGGCTGTCCCTTGTGTGGGGGAACCTCTGGAGCCTGTCCCGGGTTCACAGCCAGAGGGAGTGACTCAGGGCTGGGAAAAGCACTGCACCGGATACGTGTAAAACAGAGAAGACGAGATGGGCGTGGTGTCTCACGCCCGTAATCCCAGCACTCTGGAAGGCCCAGGTGGGAGGGTCGTCTGAGCCCAGGAGTTGGGAAACCAGCCTGGGCGACACAGCGACACCCTGTCTCTGCAAAAAAATTCAAAAATTATCCATGTATGGTGGTGCACGCCTGTAGTCCCAGCTACTACTCGGGAGGCTGAAGCAGGAGGATCATGTGAGCCCAGGAGTTAGAGGCTGCAGTGAGCTACAACACTGCGCTTCAGTCTGGGCGACAGAGCGAGATCCTATCTAAATAAATAAACAAACAAAAATCAAAAAGAGAAGCGTCCCTCTCATCACAGGGTTCCTGCTAACTGAACGAAGCAACGTCTTCAGCAGCAATGCAGAGTGCTTTGAGGCTCGACCACTAGCACTCCTGGACCACCTCTAACATCAGTGCCAGGGCAGCACTGCTTTGTGCCGCCCACACAGGCCGCCCCCCACTTCCATCTAAGGAGGGGACCTCTGGACGGAGGCGGCCGGCCCCACCCTGAGCCGGCTCCTGCAGCCAGCACCCTCGGGCCGGGCGGGGTGAGCGGCCACTAACAGGCTGAGCTACTCCGGGGGTGCCCGTGCCCTCCTGCCATGCGTGGGCCACGGAAGTTCCACACCCACCACCCTTCTAGGCCCAGCCAGAGTTTTCTTTCAAAATGTTATACTTAGAGTCACAGGAAGCTGCTAAGCTAACACGGAGAGGTCCTGTGCATCCTTCCGTGGGGTCCCCAAGCGCTCTGTTTTATGTACCCGCAGCGCTGTATCGAGACCAGGAAGCCGGCGCTGGTACCAGTGTGTGCACACCCTGCGCTGTCTTGATGACCGGGGTGGACCTACAACTCCGCAGGCAAGGTCCAGAGCTCCCTGTGGCTACTGTGCTCACAGCCTCCGTTCCTAAACCCCGGCACCACTGATCTGCTCTCCTTTTCTGCGATTGTGTCATCGCGGGAATGTTACATGAGTGTACCTGTACCGAACGTGACCTTCTGAGACTGGCCTTCCTCACGCAGCAAAGCACCCTGAGATCTCGCCAGGCTGTCGTGCATCGACGCCCGTCCCACGGTCAGGCTCTGAGCTGACGCTTGCTGCCGACGGGGACGAGGGCGCCCCCTACAGGCCTCCGTGGGGAACATCTAACGGGGCAAGGCCATTTGTCACGTGAGCCCTCGAAAGCTACGGGACACGGCTCCTACTGTGCGTGTCACTCAGAAGAGCCAGCTTCTTTTTAACAGCCTCTAGCACACTGGCTGGCATGGGAAAGGGGGCATGTACCAGCGGGAAGTTTCTGACCCGGTGATGGGACAGAGTTGTACCTCGTGGGCAGTGACATCGCAGGTGGGCAGCTCGCTCAGACCAGAACCATGTGGTGTGTGGTCTTCTTGGGCCAGCCACATGGAAAGCCCTCCACGGAGCCCTGCGGACACCCTGGGAAATACGATTTTCTGCCAAAGCACTTTACAGACTCCTAGGATAACAGCACTAGAAGAACCTTGCTGATGTTTACGTCGGGCGTATTTTTCTCTGGAAAACAGAAGCCAGAGCTTTCCACGTCAGACACTCGCCGTCCTGGTCTGCGGGGGCTGTGAACCTGTCACTGCATCCTTTCCAAAACAAAGGGTGGTTTTGGCATCTCAGCCAAATGCAACAGAAATCCACCCGGGACAGCGCTCTCCCTCGCTACCTGCTTACATCCGCACAGGCTTGAGCGGAGAGCGGCGGGCGCGTGGCGCAGGGGTGGTGCACGCAGAGCAGGGCGCGGGCTGGGCTGCCAGGGGCTGGGGGAGGAAGGGACGGGGAGTCTGCTCGATGGGTACGGGGTTTCCTTGTGGGGTGATGGACACGTCCTGCAACTGGCGGGTGGAGGTGCTGACTGGGACCCCCGCTGCCTGCATCTGGGGCCGTTTGTGTCCAGTACGCTGAGCACCGCCCACCCCGCCGATGCTGTTCCACTCAAGCAACACAGTCCTGAGTGTCACCGGCTGCCCTGAGAGGTGCAGTGGGTGTGGACCCATCTGTGGAGCAGGGCCACAGAGCGAGGACCCGGCCTCTCCAAAGCGGCAGAGCATCAACGGTGCCTTCCCGGGCCTCCCTCACTGTCCGAGGGGCCCCTGCTGAGGCACTACGTGAGGGACAGTCGTGGGCATCTGCGCACCTGGCACAGGCCCACCGACTGGACCCTCGGCTCATGGTGCTTCCTGTAGGACCCTGGCCCCTGCCTGCAGCCGTCCCTGGGCACCAAGGCAGGCTGTGCCACTGGGGGCAGTCCTTGGGGTCGGCTCCCCCATCCAAGCACACCGTGTCCACCCTGATCCCCTCCCAGACAGCACCTCCGGGACTTGTGACAAAATAGTAAACTTCTGCCCCACACACTCAGAGATGCCCTCAACGTGGAACAGACGTGTGCTGCTCAGGGAAGTGGCATCTACGCCAGCCTCCTGATGCTGGGGGTGGCCGTGTGTCTGTGCACACAGAGGACAGAAAATGGACAGGCGGGTGGAGTCTGCCCGACACTGCCTGAGAATCGGAGTGTGTGTGCGGATCGCCCGCTCTCCTCTGGGAGCCTGCTGTTCCGTCCTGTGCTGAGCAGCGGTGCCTACGTGACCAGCCCCCAAGAAAAACCCTGGCTACCGAGTCTCTAAGGAACATCCCTGGCAGGAAACACTCCATGTTTCTGGAAGAATTAAGCACGTCCTGTGTGACTCCACTGGGAGGAGAGTCGTGGAAGCCCTGCACTGCCCACGTGCGCCTTTCCCGTTGCCGACGTCACCTTGCACCCTCCTGCTGTAAGAAACCTCAGCTGCCAGCATGCCGAGTCCTGTGAGTGCTCGCGGCAAGCTGCCAGACCTGGGGGTGCTCGCGGGGACCCCCAACACAGCATCCTTCCAGGGACAGCAGGGGGAAGGAGCCTGAGCCGGTTCTGTGGCTGGTTCCCTGTCGTGTTTCCAAACACGGGCAGGCGGGTGTCGAGCACGCCGTACCTTGCAAGCGTGAAGGGCAACGCCTGCCGTGCAATGGGCTCCCTTCCCACAGGCTCAGCTCCATCGGAATTATGATTTTTGAATTTCATGCAAAACAAAAACAACTCACCTGAATGAAACGGGAACTGTTGTTTGGCTTCTCCTGTGTGGGCGTCCCAAATTATTGTTGTCTGTGCTCCGCAAACAAAGGAAACAGTTAGTGACCATTCTCCTCACCCAGTTTTCTCTAGAAAAGCGTCTTGTGCAGGAACAGAGGCGAGCCCCTCTCCTTGCAAGATGGCACTGCCCGACAGAGGGTGTGAGCAACATGGGTTATTTGTAATTTTCTAGCATCTACATTGAAAGGAAAAGAGAAACTGATGAAATTCGTTATGACTATATTTTAGGCCAGGCGGAGTGGCTCACGCCTATAATCCTAGCACTTTGGGAGGCCGAGGCAGGCAGATTGTTTGAGCTCTGGAGTTTGAGACCAGCCTGAACAAGAGTGAGACCCCATCTCTATTAAAAAGAGAAAGAAACTATATGGACAGCTAAAAAATATATATATATGTAGAAAAAATTAGCTGGGCATGGTGGTGCATGCCTGTAGTCGCAGCTACTTGGGAGGCTGAGGCAGGAGGATCGCTTGAGCCCAGGAGTTTGAGGTTGCTGTGAGCTAGGCTGACGCCACGGCACTCACTCTAGCCTGGGCAACAGAGTGAGACTCTGTCAAAAAAAAAAAAAAAAAGAAAGAAAGAATATATTTTATTTCACTCTGATATAGCCAAAATATTGTCATTTCAACACGTGATCCGTATCAGAATCTCACTGAAGCATGTGGCGTTTCTCTCCCACCCCAGCTCTCCGAAGCCCGGCGTGGAGGGGTGCATCACACGGAGCACCGCAGGGCCGCACGGGCCATCGGCTTGTGGAGGGACAGGGCAGCCTTAACCAGCACTTGGGAAAACCACCAGAATGGTGGGGATTCCTGCTCATCCCAAAACAGAAAACTGTGAAAATACGTGTAACAAAGCATGTCTACACCTCTTTTTGGGCATTTTTCCAAAGGAAGGCCTGCGGGAATAGGTGTTTCTGGAAATTCCTGTGCCCGTGATCCCATGAACTGGGGGCCGCGTCCCAGCGCAGCCACGGGGTTGCCTGGCACAGGCACCATGCGGAGAAAGATGGCCTCTGCCTTGCAGACACGTGAGTGATGAATTCTCACGAACTTACTGGCACTGGGACATACACAGATGGCAGCCAAAGGGAGCTCAGTGAGGACACTGGAATTAAGTCTTCATCAACTGGAATTTTCAACTTCACATTGGAAACTTTACATCTCTCTGTCAATGTCGCTTAATAAAGATTTTGCTTTAAGAAGAACTAGCTATACTTCGTGGCGATTGTGGAAACTGTCAGAGGCAACACTCAGAACAGTGATACCTTTGAAACATGGTACTCCGAGGTTTGGGGTCCGCTCTAGCCCAATTAACATTTGTGTGTTTGTTGGGTAGAACTGTTCTTAATTTAGTCCCCCACAACCAAGTCCAGCAGTGCAGAGAATCTATAACCTATTCCACAATTCTCTGATACGATCTCACATGCCACATCGGTAACTGGATCATTTTAGTTGATGTTTGCGTTAAATATACATTAGAGAAAAGGAAACACTATAGAGAAATTCTAAAGAATTTGACACGTATCTCAGTCACTTTGGGTTGAGCATTCGAGGCAGGACCACGCCAGCATCCTGCAAATGACACTTTCTCTCTGGGTGTTATGTACAAGGGCATTGTTAGCATTCCTGCCACGGTTGACTAAGCCATAATGGTGGACAGCACATGGCCCGAAAGATATATATAATTCCAAACACGCATTTTCACTGGTCACATGGTTCACCTTGTAGAGTCAGGATTGATAATCAGTGAGAAGAACACAAACGAACGTTAAAAAGAGTCTCCAGGAAGGAAGAAGGCCAGGAAACAACTATTTGGAATTCTACAGAAGTCAAAGGGCAGCAGTTACTGGTGCCCCAGGGCCTGAGTTGCCACCCCCCCCTCCACTCTGTGTGTCCTTAGGCAAATTAACAAACCTCTCTGGGGGCTCTAGCTCCTCCTCTGTCACGTGGGAGCGATCACACTCATGCCTGCCTCTTATCCTGGGAGTACTGGGTGGGTGAACACACGTAGTGGTCAAGTGCCTGATAAATAGAAGTGCTATCATTTGAACTATTTTAGTAATTCAACCACCAGTTAGTGGTGGCCTATTGAATACAGAACAAGTGCTGTGTATCGCCTGAGTTAGAACATCTTGGTAAAAATTTGATGATAGTTACACAGGAACATTTAGTGTGTGTCAACCATAGCAGTTCCGATTTTTTTAATATTATATATTAGGGTACCAAGTATGAATGAAGGGTTTCCTGGCTTAAAAGAGAGAGAGGAGATAAGGAACGAATGATTCACTGATCTTGAGAGTTAGAGCCTAGTGCAGGGGTCAGCAAACTTTTTCTGTTAATGGCCAGACAGTAAATAGTTTAGGCTTTGGGAGCCATACAGTCTTTGTTGCAGCTGCTCAACTCCACCACTGTATTGTGAAAGTGGCCATGGACAATTCTGAGCAAATGGGTGTGGCTGTGTGCCAACAAAACTTTATTTAAATAAACTGGTGAGGGGCCAGACTTGGCTGGTGTGGGCCATGGTTTGCCAGATGGGACTATGACTTCTCCCAGAGCGTGACTACATTTATAGGTCAAGTCTACCATTTTACATTGACTTTTAGAACTTCAATGAAGTGCAAGCTAATAAAGTTTCCAAATAATCCTGTAATTATGATGAAATGCAAAGCCCTGTGGAGGCCCATGTATCATGTAGTATTCAGGCACGGTTTCTATTTGTAGAGCACAAACTGATGTGAAAACACCTGTTTGGTTTTTTTTAATTCTGGAAAACACTTCTTGCAGTCTGCAGTGGGAAGCAGCAGTTTATCATATGAGAGCAGAAGCCCATGGGACAGAAGACAGTTTGTGCCACTGAAGTCCCCGAGTGGGTGAAAGTTTACGCAGGGCACACCCTACTTCACTTGGCTCCTTCCAGCAATTGACAAACGCAAGCTGGAGACTTTCCTCTTTCCATCACTGAACTGAGTACCTCAAAGAAAAAGAGGAAGCTTTGCACAAAGGTCGGTAGCATGGCAGAATATATTAAGAGATGATGTGTTATAAATTAACAGTTAGATCAAAACCACAAAAACAAATAAAACCCAAACAAGTTCTTTTGATTTCTTAAGTGGAAGCAGAAAGCAGAAGAATTCAAAGGAATCACAATGTTATTTTGAGATTAAAAGTAAATAAGCATCTGTAGATCAAAGAGAGTTATTAAGTGAATACTCACTTTGTCTACACCAGCACTCAAAATGTAATTCCCCTTTTTGTTCCATTTCAAGGCAAAGATGGGGCCTTTGTGTTGGCCTAAGGTGCTGGCCAGGTTACCTGTTAGTAAAAAAAAAAAAAATTGAACAAATGTGTTGACTTCAAAGTTGTGTTCTGTTCACTCAAGGATTACACACGGAAGCACCTCTCCCCCAGGACTTACCATCTTCCGTCCATATTCTTGCAAAACCGTCGTACGAACCTGTAGCCAATAGCGTTCCGTCGCTCTGAGGGCCAGAAAAAGACACAGACCCACAAAGTAGCTGAGTGTTGGCAGCACTGGAAAAGCCCGGAGAGCCTGTCCCAGGATCCCAAGCCCAGAATATTCTCAAGTCAATCATCAGTGCCACGCTTAAGAGACTGTCTGTCACCCCTGGCGACGTGACGCCAGCACGCACGGCCCTCAGACTAGACGCGAGGCAGCCACAAGAACGCAGGGGAACCGCTCACTGGGGTGTGGTCTCTAATTAGTGACAGAATTAAAAACACCACGCAGAAAGGATCCCAAGTCTTTGCAGAGAGTAAAAAGATGACCCGTAGGTGCCCCACGTGTCAGTGCACGTACACGTGGCGCTGAGTATCACGGCGCAAAGCCACGTCCCTGGGCCGCCCCTCCCGCCTCCCCAGCAGCCACCCTCTCATCGGCCCGGCTTCCCCCGGGGGGCTCCCTTTGTGGTGCTGTAGAGTAGGACTAAAACAATATTTCAGTTTGTTTGATGGTGACTTGTTTTTGCTCTTAGCTAACAGCCAAATTCCGCTTCTGTACACAAAGCTTGCTTGCTTATTGCTTGGTTACGATAAAGAGCTAAAACCATGCTCAAATGCAGTTAAAAAAAAAAAAAAAGAAAAAAAAAACCAACCGCAAGTAACTTCCTGATAGGGAGGCCGGCTGTGCAGGGCGAATGTCCTTGGGGAAAAAAAATCTCCTGGGAAGGAATCTCTTGGGAAAGAGTCTCTTATCGAAAATAACTAGCAACAGACTCCAGCAAAAAAAAAGTATAAAAGCTTTGTTTTTACCCCAGGGCGGGGTCCTGGTTCGTACAGAGACCACTGGGTTGGTGCTCTGGGACTTGGACCCTAGCTCGACCTAGTCAATAAAACTCCTTTGCCTTTGCAGCCTCAGTGACTCCGTCTTTCTGTTCCCGGGGCCAAGGGAAACCGGCTCTAACATTTTGGGGGCTCATCCGGGATCCTCAAAACCCCCCCGGAACAGAATCCGGATCCGAGGAGGAGTTGAAGTGCTGAAAATCCATACGGTGTAGGTAACTGGGCCCTGGGAAGTGACTGGCAGAAGACTTAGGCGGACGCACTGCTGGGTCGCCGGTCAGGAGTGACAGGAGACGTCCGTCACCCCCTTGTCTGTTGTTTGTTGTTGCTTTGTCTGTCTTCTGTGTTCCAGCCAGCGGGACGCAACCCCGAGAGGGGGCCGCTGCCGCTGGGTGGAGGTCTGTCAGCCAGCTGGGTCTCGGGCAGTAAGAAATTCCGTATGACGTGGAATCTGTACGGCTCAGGTGCTCAGAAAATTCCGTACAACGTGGAATCCGTATGGTGACCAGCAAAAGGCCTAGGCGGATGCGCTGTTGGAAAGCCGCTGGTCGGGAGCGAAGGGAGACATCCCTCACCCCCTGATAGGTTTTTGGTGTGGGCCGGTAACGTCCATCTGAAAAGGGTTTTTCCAAGCAGTGGGACGCAACCCCGAGTGGGGGCCACTGGGCGGAAATTCAGAAATGGTGCAGCTGATGTAAAAAAAAAAAAACGAGTCCGGACTCTTAGGTCAGGCGTGTGATTAAAATTAATACTTACTGTGTGGAGTGTCTGTAAGTGCAACTAATGGTGAATGAGATCTGTGGGTGAGTCTGCTGAGCCGAGGTGCTGCTGAGTGGAGCAGCCCAACAGCTTCTCCTTTTTCTATGCCCTCTCAATCTCTGGATTTACAATCTCCTGGTTACAGCTTGTTCTTTGGGGGCTCCCTTCCCTGTTGGCGCTACTACTTGGTATTGGCTTGTACGCTGTGACCCCTCAATCCTGGGGACCTCTAAAGAAGGCTGCCTTCACACTTCTCTACTGGCTCTTGGTGGGACTCCTTGTGTGGCTGCAAACTGCCCCCCCTTTCTAGTGGCTTTGTGTCATGCCGTGTCTTTTAAATGTTTTCATTGCCCCCTTTTGATTAATAACCCTTTTTCTCCTCACGTGACTCAGGAGGATGGGGCGTCCTCTGAGGCCCCACCGTGAAAAAAAATAAAACTAAAACAGGGTCTGACCAAGGCCAAGACCTGCTGCCCATTTTGTGCAAGGAACCAGAAAAAACCAGTGGGCAACAAGAGCGGGCAGCAGGAACTCGCCGGTGACGCCAGATTGGCTGGTGACACCAAAGCAGACCAACTAACGGTGTCTGTTTCCTTGCAGGAGTGCTGCGCAGACATGGGACAGACACCACCGACTCCCCTGTCCATTTTTGTGGGCCATTTTAAGGATGTTAAGGGAAGGGCGCACAGCCTTTCCCTAAAAGTAAAGAAAAAGAAATTCATCACCCTGTGTGAGGTGGAGTGGCCGACCTTTGGGGTGGGATGGCCACGGGAAGGGGCATTTGATGCTGAGCTTATTGAGAAGATAAAATAAAAGAGATAGTCTTTGGTCCTCACGACCATCCGGACCAAGTCCCCTATATTATAGTCTGGCAGGACTTGGTCCAGGATCTGCCACTTTGGCTAAAGACCCTCCTGCCAGCGTCAAGAAAAAAGACAAAAGGCTAGTTACCAAAGAGCCCACCTGGGACGACTGTCAGCAACTACTAAAAGTTCTCTTCACCACTGAAGAGGGAAAAAGAATAGAGGGGGAAGCACAAAAACTGGTTCCAGGAGATGATGGCAGACCCACCGCTAACCCAGGGATCACAGACCAAGCGTTTCCACTCGAACGACCCCCCTGGGACTACAATGAGGCTGAAGGTAGGGAGCGTCTCCGGGTCTACCGCCAGACTCTGATGGCCGGTCTCTGGGCGGCGGCAGGAAAGCCGACCAATTTGGCTAAGGTAGGGGATGTTCAGCAGGGGCCCGAGGAGAATCCAGTGGCATATCTAGAAAGGATTATGGAGGCTTTCAGACAGTATACTCCCATAGATCCTACTGCCTGTTAACCAGGCAGCCCCAGACATTAGGCGTAAGGTGCAGAAAATAGAGAGGTTAAATAAAAAAATAACTTTAAAAAATCTGCTAAAAATAGCAGAAAAAGTCTATAACAATAGGGAGACGCCGGAAAAAAGGATGCAGAGAATGAGGCAGGAAGATAAAAAATTGCAGGCAGATAAGGCACGTAAGGCAAATAAAGAGATGGCAAAGATCCTACCTGCAGCCATGCGAGGGGGGGCATCAGTTAAGGACAAATGGCCGAGAACGACCCCGGAAGGAAAAACTAGGCAAGGATCAGTGCACCCACTACAAGGAGCACGGACATTGGGCTAGAGAATGTCCCAAGGAAAAGGGGGGCCCAGGGAGGAGAGCATCACCTAAGAGAGTCTTACTAGCGGGGCAAAAAAAAAAAAAATAAATAGGAAAGACAGGGTTCGGACCCCCTCCCCAAGCCCAGAATACTTAGATATAAAAGAGAGCCCAGTCAGTTTCCTGGTAGACACTGGGGGTGTTCACGCAGATGCTGGGACCTTGGAGGCGGCCAGTACAGTACCTGTCCAAAAAGTTGGACCCGGTAGCAGCAGGATGGCCGGTGTGCCGGCGCATCATTGCAGCTACCGCTTTGCTGGTCAAAGACGCCGACACGCTCACCCTGGGCCAGCGTCTGCACATCACCACCCCTCATGCCATAGAGGGGATCCTGAAACAGCTGCCGGGATGGTGGATCACAAACGCGAGGCTGACTCACTACCAGGGACCTCTATTGGATGCCCCTCGCATCGAGTTCCAGACTCCTGCCATCCTGAACCCAGCCACGCTTCTGCCAGATCCGGTGCTGGCAACGCCTGAACATAGCTGCCTTGAGATCCTGGCCGAGACCCAGATAGCCCAGAGTGACCTGCAAGACCACCCCCTCACGAACAGCGACCTGACCTGGTTCACAGATGGGAGCAGCTTCGTCCGGGACGGACACAGGTATGCAGGGGCGGCCATAGTAGATGGACAAGGCAGGCTTATCTGAGCCACACGCCTTCCACAGGGGACCTCGGCCCAGAAGGCTGAACTGATCGCATTGACAGAAGCCCTTCGCCGGGCCCAGGGGAAGAGGCTGACGGTGTATACTGACAGCCTCTATGCCTTCGGGACAGTGCATATACACGGAGCCCTCTACAGAGAAAGGGGCTTCGTTACAGCTGAAGGCAAGGAGATTAAGCACAAATCGGAGATACTCCAATTACTGGAAGCCATCCTGCTATCCAAGGCAGTGGCTGTGGTCCATACCCCGGGACACCAGAGGGGGGCCTCCCTTGAGGCCAGGGGCAACCGGGCCTCGGACATTGAGGCATAAAGGGCTGCGGAAGGGCCGGTACTAACCGATGTTTTGCATCTGAGCTTGCCGCCCCCTGGGATGGGGAAGATGCCCCCCCAACCGGACTACTCCAGCACAGACATAAGGTGGGCCACAGAAAAGCTGCAGGCGACGCCGAACAAGGACGGCTGGTTCCAAGACGGAGAACATCGCCTGATAGTCCCTGAGGCCTTAGGGAATCACCTACTAGGGCACTTGCACCAGACAACGCATCTTGGCAAGAAGAAGATGTTACAGCTGCTGGCCACGGCACGACTCAGATTCAAATCACAAGAGAAGACGGCAGAGGACATTGTCAAAAACTGCCGTGTCTGCCAGGTTATGCAGCCGGGGAAGGTCAGAGGGACCCATACAGGTACCAGGGAACGGGGGAGGCAACCTGGGTTGTTTTGGGAAATAGATTTTACAGAAGTAAGACCAGGGAAATATGGGTACAAATACTTACTGGTCATGGTAGATACTTTCTCAGGGTAGATAGAGGCTTTTCCTACTAAAGGAGAGACTGCTTTAATAATGGCAAAAAAAAAAAAAAAAAAAAAAAAAAGAAAGAAAAGAAAATATTAGAGTAAATAGTTCCCAGGTATGGGCTGCTGGAGAGCATAGGGTCTGACAATGGGCCAGCCTTCACAAGTCAGGTTAGTCAGGGGCTAGCCCGGGCGCTGGGGACAGATTGGAAATTACATTGTGCATATAACCCCCAGAGCTCGGGGCAGGTAGAAAGAATGAACAGAACCCTAAAGCAGACTTTGACTAAATTGGTCCTGGAGACTGGTGGAGACTGGGTGACCCTCCTTCCCTTCGCCCTGTTCCGAGCCTGGAACACACCCTATCATGTAGGCCTAACCCCCTTTGAGATTGTATATGGCGCTCCTCCACCTGTAATACCAAAAATGATCTCTGGGGCTCTGCCTGAAAACCCTAAAGAAGTGCTGCAGGCTGTACAGGCTCTACAATGAGTTCAGGGCCAGATCTGGCCTGCCCTCCGAGCCGTTTATCAGGCAGCTCCACAGGAGAGAAAAGAGGTTGATGGGCACCCCTACCAGCTGGGAGATTGGGTATGGGTGAAAAGGCATAATAACAAAACCCTAGAGCCCAGGTGGAAGGGAACTTTTCAAATTATTCTTGTCACCCCCACTGCCCTAAAGGTTGATGGAGTGGTGACCTGGATACACCACTCTCACGTGAGACCTGCCAACGAGGACGAGCGAGAGCAGCAGCAGCAAGTTCAGTGGAGAGCCTCGGCAGAGCCAGAAAATCCACTAAAGACCAGGCGGACTCGTGTGACACCCAGACTGCCGCTGGGAGTGGGGGTGGGGGCAGGGCACTGTAATACAATTTAAACTGAGGGTTTCTCCCATCTCGGGTGCTGTAGGGCCCAACCCAGTGCTGAGGGGGAACCGGTTCTAACATTTTGGGGGTGCTAGGGAGAGAACAAAATAGTGCAAGCCCAACTATCACCCCACCCACACTTTTAAAGACCCTGGTGGCAGAGGTGGAAGTGCAAGTAACCCCCAGAACAAAAGAGTCAGGAGATCCCTTATGGAAAATGCTGACAGCACCATATGAGGCATTAAACCGCTCCGATCCCAGTGCTACGGAAGCCTGTTGGTTATGCTATGACATCAGACCCCCTTTCTATGAAGCAATAGGAATAGATGCCCCCTTCAACCGTATGGGAGAGGAGGCCCCTAGGTCCTGCTTGTGGGACCACAAGGGCCCGGGGCTGACACTTCAGGCAGCCACTGGGAACAGAACCTGCGTAGGAAAGATGCCCCCTAGCCATGCACAGTTTTGTGCCAAAATCCACCCATCTGTAAACCGGTCTAGAGAAACAAAATGGGTGATTCTGGCTCTCAATGAATGGTGGGTTTGTTCTAACACAGGCCTGACTCCATGCCTCAGCCTGTCTGTTTTTAATGAGTCAGAGGAAGTCTACACATGGTGCTAGTGTTCCCTAAGGTTATCTACCACCAAGAAAATATAATATATGATGCATGGGCGAAAGGCACAGAAGGTGCCGGGTTGACTACAAAAAAAAAAAAAAAGAGCCCTTTACAGCAATAACCTTAGCCACCCTTTTCGGTCTGGGCACAATAGGAACAGGGACAGGAATCTCATCCTTAACAACACAACATAGGGGGTTCGATAATTTGAGGGCCGCTGTACATAAAGACATAGCCAGAATTAAAAAATCCATCTCTCTTTTAGAGAAGTCCCTAAGCTCACTGTCTGAGGTGGTGCTACAGAACCGGAGGGGACTGGACCTCGTATTTCTCCAACAGGGAGGGCTATGTACGGCCCTTGGGAAAGAGTGCTGTTTCTACACTGACCATATTGGGATAATTAGAGACACCATGGCTAAAGTCAGAGAAGGACTGGCAAAGCAGAAACGGGAGCGTGAACAAAGAGAAGGATGGTTTGAGTCATGGTTCAATAGCTCCCCTTGGCTGACTACTTTGCTTTCCACTATATTAGGACCCCTAATTGTGCTCCTGCTCATCCTCAGTTACGGACCGTGTATTCTAAATAGATTAGTTACTTTTGTAAAAGGGCATGTCAATACCATACAATTGATGGTATTGCGGTAGCAATACCAAAAGCTGAGCCATGATACCTACTTAAAAATAGAAGAGGTGCAAGACCCCATGTACGAGCAAGAGTGCTCATAGGTAAAAGAAAAAGGGGGGAATGAAGAACGGGAATTGTTTAAAAAAAAAAAAAAAAAAAAGAACGTGCGCTCTCTTTGATTCTAACTGATGCTGTCTGCTTCCATAAATATGGCTTGCTGACTTAGCTTAAGTGGGGCCGTGACAGGTACCGCAAGTTACTTCCTGATAAAGGGCTGGAGAGTCCCGGGGCCCTCCAACCAATTAACCAGATAAGAAGGGCAAGGCATAATCAAAAGCCTGTCCCGCAACTTAAAACCAACCAATCAAAAGCCAGTCCCATGGCTTAAAAACCAACCAATCAGGAGCCAAGACAATCAGCCACTTTTGAAGGAGCAAATGAATTAAGGGGGGGGGGATGGCATGCCCTGGTGCCTGTAATCTGCTGAAAAGTATAAAAGACATGCACCCCGCTGCGCGGGGTCCCTGCCCATGGAAAGAGACCACCGTGTTGGTGCTCGGGGCTTGGACCCTAGCTCGAGCTAGTCAATAAAACTCCTTTGCCTTTTTGCAGTCTCAGTGACTTTGTCTTTCTGTTCCCGGGGCCAAAGGGGACCGGCTCTAACAGTCACATAAGGTTTTAAAGTAGCTGTCTGTTCATCAGGGCCTGAACAATTTAAAATTTGTTGACTTTGAAATATATCAGTCATCATTCCTATTCTGGTAAGAACATTAGAAACTTGTAAAGGCCAAGCCTTTGGCCACAAACTTTTGGAAATAATTGTAACATTAGCTCCAGTATCTACAAGCCCAACAAAAGACTTGCCATTTATCTTAATTTCTAACTGAGGTCTCTGGTCATTAATAAAAGTTTGCCAATATACTTTAGTTCCAGTACTCCCAAAACCTCCTTGCCTTAGAACATCAGATTTTCCAATCTGTATATAAGGTAACAATAGAAGTTGCGCAATACAGTCTCCAGCCTGAATAGGATAATCAAAATTGGAACTTGTCATAACTCAAATTTCTCCTGAGTAATCTGAATCAACTATACTCAAATGCACTGAAATTCTTTTTAATGTAAGAGAGCTCCGGTTATGGATAAAAACTCTGGAAAGTTGTTTACAAACTTTTCTTTAATGTCCTTTATGGCTGCAATTGAGATATTTTAGGACAGTCCTTTGCTTTCTGGGAATGCTTGTCCCACCGCTAGCCTCAGCCAACATTTGCATTTTAAAAGAGTCTGACTCAGCTTTTTGGCAAAGTTTTCTTTAAAAAAATTTTTGAGCGGTGGATGTAAAAGGTGCTAACACTTTGAATTAACATTATTAAAAGCCAGTATATGCAACATCAGATTTTCCAAGTCAGGCGGATGAACCGTCTTTTGCACAACATCTTGTGATTTAGCAATAAAATCTATATAAGTTTCATTAACTTTTTCTTTAACATTTTACACAAGAAAGCACAGACTCTTTTAGGAGAAGCTATCTTTTCTTATGCTCTAACACAGCACTGTTGAATTTGTGCAATAAGCTGATCATATTTTCCCAAGAAATTAATCTTTTTGTTTGAGCCAACCTTTTAAGTAATTTTTTGAGAGTTTTAAATGGAATAAGCTCATGTATATAGCAAGGGCTCTGAGGTGTTTGCTCTGCCCCATCCTGATTATCAGAATTTGAACTTGGCTGTATTATAGCAACAGGATAAAGATACGCTTCTAAATTTTTATTTGTGATTTTTTCGTATCTTTTTTAAGATCTTAGTTTGTTTTTTAAAAGATTTTCTAACAGCCTCTCTCAAGGGCAGATCATGCTCCTGGGAACATTTACATTAGAAAGCAGTGGTTCCCAAGCTTAAAAGCGGCTGACTTGAGCAGGCCATGTAGAGAGCTCTTGCTTAAAGTGAAAGTTCACCTTTAGAATTTTTTTCTCTTTTATTTATTTATTTTTTTTGGATGGAAGTCCTCAGTCTCGCTAAAAGAGAATTCTGAATTAGAATGAAATAGCTGTAGAGCTTGAGAAATTAAAGAGCAGAGTTTTTAAATACATAGAGAAATCTTTTTTTCTTTACAGAGTGCTTTTCATAATGTTTTCAGCACCAACTGCTTTTGCTGTAGCTTGAACTCACCCAGAAGTGGGAAGCAATGACAGTGTTTGGAAATTAAATGTAACAATTCCTTGAGATTTTTCTTTTTGGCAACTACTCCAGAGCTCTTTAATAAGCTCTCAACAATTCCACATACTCAGAAAAGATAGTCTTCCTCATTATTTTATTCTGGACAGAATAATAATTTACTTTGCCCTGGAGATGTTCACTTACCTCTCTTTGGTTAAGACCCTCAATCCCCTCCAGGTCCCTTGCAACGCTATTAGGGAACTTCTTCACTCAAAGCAAAGTCTTTTGCCTTAAAGACCCTATCAGAAAGTCCTGCTAACTATGCCAGTTTGCGGGGAGTTAGCTAAGCTCTATGCAAAGAGGTTTTTCCCTCTGGTTGGGTCTCTCAGGCAGGGGTCTTCGCAAAGGATGAAAAAATAGCAGGAAACAGAAATAAAAAAATAATAATCTGCAGAGCCAAATATATAGTTTGTAAAGTAAAGGTTTATGAAGATAGACAAAGGAGGGGTCCAGATGATTATATCCCTCCCATGGAAATATAACAAAGACTGAACTTTTTACATGGGTACTTACAGGGCAGATACCTGCTCGGGTTGCCAAGGGCAACAGGATTTATGTAATAACAGGCAGTTTGGTTTAGGGTCAAAGTCTTCTGAAAGGCTACCACAGATCCTTTAATTAATTCTATCTAGGGGAACAATGAGTTACAAAATCTTCTTGGGGCAAACTTCTAAGTTTTCTGATAAGGCTATTACATTAGCAAAAAACAGAGACATCTTGGTTCCCGTAATTGTGTTCTTGGAGACAGAGATGATCTCAGAAGTCAACAAGAGCTGTGCCTTGTGCTAATTACTTTAACTGCATGGTTCCATCTGGGCCCAGCTTGGGTATTAGCATATCTATTTGATCAGCTCTCATCTCTGGTGGCCTTTGATCAGCTTCTGGCAATCTATGACCCTAGGTGAAACGTGTCTTGTCTTTCAAAACAGGTGAGAACCCTAGGCCCAGCTTGCAGCTGTCACTGACCAATGAGTTGCTCTCCTGAGGCGAGGCAGCACTTAAACTAACAAATTTATTTTTTCTTTAAGGCAAAGCCTTATTTGACTTCTGAAATCAAATCTTGTCTCCAAAAATAGAGGGCATTTCTATACTCAGTATTCTTAGGCTCAACAAAAAGAAAAGAATATCTCCTTTCCTTCAGCAAGACGGAGGACTGACAAAGATTATTCCCTTGGACAAACTTCACACCATCTCCCCTGAGCTTTTAAATGAGGCTTGACTTTTGAACTTCTGTATTTGTCTCTGCATGATCCAACTTTAGCAAGAATTCTATCACATTAGGCAGAATCTCCCATCCTCCACATATAATCTCCCTCAATATCTAATTCAGCTCTTTCACCCTGCACTATCCTCCAGGTGATTTACCAATCTTTAGCAAGACTTGTTAGGTAAGTTTAACTAGAATCTTATCTTCCCCACCCTGCAATGGTTCCTCTTAATATTTCCCCATCCACTGATCCTCACTCTTTTTTGTTCACTGCTATATCTGGAGTTAAGTATACTCTTCCCCACTGCAGAGCTCCACCCGCAATCTCTCTCTGTTGTAGAACCTCATCCCAGTAGTCCCTGTACCTACCCTGATGGCTTCCCTTGAATAGTATTTCTTATCCCATTTTAACAAGTGTCATTAAATAACTTTTTATATACCTCATACTATATTAGCAAATAAGCCAGGGTAATTAAAGATCTAGGTGGAAAAACCAAAACGTTAAAACATATTGAAAAAATATGTGTAACTTTTTGATTTTAGGATGGAACAATTATTTTTGACAAAAAATACTAATTATGAAAAGACATGACAGTAGATAAACCATATGTGAGGAAATATTATTTCCCACTAATAAAAACAGAAAAATATTACTATCAAATCAGTAAGAAGAAAATAAACAATAAACAGAAGTTTCAGTATGAACAGACATTTCCTTTTCAACCATATGGTACAATTTATTGCTGGCTACATAAATCTAAGAAATTTCAAAATCAGGGCATTTGAGCAACTAATGCTTTAAGTAAACTAAAAGCATCATGAAATAAGGGTCTTATTCACTGCTGTCTTTCTTAGCAACTACTACAAAGTCTGATGCCTGGCACTCCTGACTCTAGTCAATCAACAGGGGAAAACACCTACTATAGCCTTTTAAGGATAGTTTTTTAAGGCAACCTGGTATGTTAACATCACAACCAAGTTTCTTCCACAGCTTGAAGGTGTAAGCGATTAAAAAATTATGTATTTAAGATGTACAATATGATCCGTCTTAAAGAGTATAGACAGAAGCAAGACATAGCAATTATTTAATTCTTTCATCACACATTTTTCATTTAGGAATTTTATGAGTGAACTTCCATTCTTCAAAATAAGCCAACCAATGTTAATATACTTACAACTCATTCAAAAATAATAAAAATCTTTATAGTACTCCCACATGTAAACTACCCTAAATTTAAAATAATAATTACACAATGAAATAACTTTTTATTTAGCATTCACTTTTCATTCTCTGCAATACAGACTGTTCGTATCTTCTGAAAATTCTTATGTTGAAACTAATCCCTGCAATGTGCTATTTGGGAACAGGTACTTTGATTATAGGTTGTCAGGTCATGTGAGGAGAGACCTCATGAATGTAACCTTTTAACAAACCTCACAGATAGCTGGTTAGAGTCCAGGAAATGGGTCCCTACTAGACACTATATCTGCTGGTACCTTGACCTTGGACATCCCAGCCTTCGTAATGGTGAGAAATAAATTTCATAAACCACCCCATCTATGGTATTTTCATTACAGAAGTCTCAAAGTACTAACATGACTATAAAGTATTCAAATATTCACTAAAAAAGCATTGCTCCTACAAAAACCAATGTAATAAGCTGTTTATGATTTTCAGCATTTTAACTTGCTAAAAACAAAACCCTACTCCAAGGCTTAGCAGTTTTATTTGTTAAGTTATTACTCTATTTACCACACCTTTAATCATAATGACAGAATTTGCAGCCACTCTCCTTACTTTGGGTTAAAAGTTCCTAGGGGCAGTATCACAGAAGCTCTCGAGTTCCTACTTTCAGACACAAGGAGTTTATATCATTAAATCCTTACAATCCTGCATAAAAGGTGAATAAAATCATATTCCTAGCATTCACCCAAACAAAGGTTGGCAATGACACCCATTAATATCATCCTATCAATTGTTCAACTTTGGCAATTAATCTCCAAAATGTTCCTATTAATGATCTTCTCATTAATAGTAGTACTTCCTCCTCCCCAAATGGTCTGTATTTGTAAGAATCATGTATTGTTAAGCTTCTGGTGCTTTGCACAATTTCATTTCATTAAAATGTATGGTCAGGAAAATTAATTTTCTCAGCTTTGAATTAGGTCCAAAATGTTTAATTTTATCTTTTAGTCATTTGATATTTTAAGCTGATCTTTTACATGAACTTTTTTAAACCTTTGAGTAATCCAGTATCTAAATTTTTAAGTTTTACACATTTAACTTTCAGGAAGTAACTCCTAAGACAAAAGACATTTTCCAGTGTTTCACCTATGAACACCTATCTTTATTTCATTATGATATATACTCAGGAAACAATTGGTTCAGTTTTGATTTAGGCGCAAAATTTGTTTCATTATGAGGCTACCACTTCAGTAGTAATGCTTGATGTGCTACTTGATGCTGCAAATTGGACAAAAATATACATACTCTGGATTTATTAAACTTTATTATCTCTATTTTTTTCCTTACAAATTATGTCATGAGACAGCTTTTCAGCCTTTTTGAAGACTTGTCAAACATTTAATATGTTAAAGTTTTTAAAAAACACATGTGATTTGCTTAGCCATGCAAAGCTTGCTCAGAAGAAACATATGCTTAATTTCATATGCGTTTATGTTCAAAGCCATGAAAGGTAATTTCAGACAAACAGCACAATGCATTGTTCAAAAGTTTGCTTTTAAGCTTGTATTACTCAGCAGTAGAACCAGAAGGAAAATGGCATTTCAAGCAAATTTTTAGTTTGCAAATTTTAACAATACAGACATTACATTTTTATATGCAACTTCTGCTTTTCAATTAATATAACAATTATGCAGTTACTTTTAACAATTCATTTTCTTAACAGCCAAAATAATTCATGCAGGGAAAGTTAGTTATCTACCTCTCCCCCCAAAACGAAGTTATTTCTTTAATGGTAATTAGGTAACATGGGGAAGCAGTACTCTTATTTTCTATTTGTAAAGAAAGCTTGGTACCCAACTTAGTATTATCGTTAATATCTGCTTCTGCCACCTCTTTCAGATCGGCTTCCCCCATGATCTCCTCTGGAAGCCCTACAACTTGAGCTAATGTATGACTCACGAGGAGTAGGGTACACCCTATCCATGGAAGTAGGAAGCCCTCGTTTTTGTCTGCCAGCACGCTCACGACTACTAGAATAGACATCACTTCTGCTGCTCGAGTAACTCTCCCAACTTCCACCATATCCATCTCGTGAACTATTATAATCATCATAACGACTGCTTCTTCCACCGTAAGTCAGCGGGGGCCCACGTGCAGGTGGTGCACCACAGGAGCTTCCTGCAGGGTCAATTAAAAGATGTGAACTTACACTGAACTACATTAAACATTTTTATTGGTATCATTAAACCATGACTTAAACTAAAGCACTACATATTTGGTAAAACTTGCTTTGAACTGCCTTTCCTGAGATGGTATCAAGCATGCTGCAATACTAAAAAAAATCTTAAACTTATTTAAAAGTTTAAGGGTAATGTTTTTTTTCATTTCAGCAAATTATAGGGGTACAAAAGTTTAGGTTATGTATATTGCCTTGGCCCCCATTCCTCTGAGTCAGAGCTTCAAGCGTGTCCATCCCCAGATGGTGTGCATCACACTCATTATGGAGGTATACACCCATCCCCTGGCCCTCCTCCATCTGCCTGACACCTGATTGATGTTATTCCTAAAAGTGCTCTTACGTGATGATCAGTGAAACCAATTTGACGGTGAGCACATGGCTTGTTTTTCCATTCTTGGGATACTTCACTTAGCAGAATGGGTTCCAGCTCTATCCAGGAAAATACAAGTGCTATATCACCATTGTTTCTTATAGCTGAGTAGTACTCCATGGTATACATATACCACATTTTATTAATCCACTCATGAACGATGGGCATTTGGGTTGTTTCCACATCTTTGCAATTGTGAATTGTGCTGCTATAAACATTCAAGTACAGATATCTTTTTTATAGAATGTCTTTTGTTCTTTTGGGTAGATGCCCAATTAGGGTAACGTTTTAGAGCTTAAGAAAAGTTCATATTAAAAGTAAATCTTGGCTGGGTGCAGTGGCTTATTCCTATAATCCTAGCCTCTGGAGGCCAAGGCAGGAGGATCACTTTGAGGTCAGGAGTTTAAGACCAGCCTGAGCAAGAGTGAGAGCCTGTCTCTACTTAAGATAGAAAAATAGAAAAAATTAGCCAGGTGTCAGGGCACACACCTGTAGTCCCAGCTACTTTGGAGGCTGAGGCAGGTGGATCACTTGAGCCCTGGAGTCTGAGGTTGCAGTGAGCTACAATGATGGCACTGCACTCTACCCAAGGTGACAGAGCAAAACTCTGTTTCCAAAAAAAAAAAAAAGTAAATGTTTAGGCTGAGTGTGATGGTTCACACCTGTTATCCTAGCAATTTGGGAGGCCAAAGCAGGAGGATCAACATGTGGTTAGGAGTTCAAGATCAGTCTGAGCAATATAGCAAGACCCCGCCTGGACAAAAACAAATAAACAAACAAACAAAAAAAAAAACCCAGAAAAATTAGCTGGGCTTGGTGGTACATGGCTGTAGTCCCAGCTACTTGTATTGCTGGAGCCCAGGAGTCTGAGGTTGCAGTGAGTCAGTATTCTGCCACTTTACCCCAGCCTGCGGGATGGAGGGAGACCCTGTCTCCAAAATAAATAATTGTAAATGCTTGGTTACATGTTCTGCTAATAGGCTTAAATTCTATCCTTCATATTGTTCCAATGCTTCATACTGTTAAACACCTCCTTATTATTTCATTATTTTAAAAATGTTAAAATACTTTTTCTTTAATGGAGAAAATGATGAGATTGCCCATTTACTCTTAAAAGTGATCACTTTAAATTAAAAAAAAATCCAAAAATAATTTAAAGACCAAACTAGGCCATATTCCCCTTTGGAGTAAAATTTCATTAAAAAACAATCCAGCCTGTGAATCCCAATTCTATCATTTATAAGTCAAAAGTGGATTCTTACCATAAGTCTCATATCTATCCCTGTAAGAGCTTCCACGTGAATGTTCAGCATAATCTCTATCATGGCCTCCACTGTAGCCATCACGATCACTAAACTCAGAAAACAGGTTTAATTAACATCAGAAAAAACAATTTTAAGAATCTATCTGATTTAAAAAGAAAGAACAATTTTTTAGTACCTATATCCTCTAGAGGAACGTTCATCCCGAGAACCATAATGGCCATAGTCACGGTATGAATACTGTCTAGATGGTGGAGCATAATCCTTGGTGTCTCGGGAACTTGGATAATCTCTGCTTGAATAACTTAAAAGCAGCAAATTAAAAACATGTCAATTTACGATATCCAAAACATATAAATACTCTTACAATTTAGGAAAAACCAAAATAAATAAAAGGGCCAATGATTTGAATATACATTTCACCAAATGATTTGAATATACATTTCACAATGGCCAAAAAGCATGTGAGAAGTTCCTCAGTTATTACAAAAATGCAAATGAAAACCAATATGAGATACCACACCTCCTACAATGGCTACAATTTTAAAAACTAAAATTAACAAGTGTTGGAAAGGACAGACAGAGAGAGAGCAGAAATCTGGTATATGCAGGTAGAAATATAAAATTATAAAACTATGGAAAAATACTGTTGGTCCATCAGGAAATGAAGCAATTAATATGACCCAGAAATTTCACTCCTATATACCCAAAATAATTGATAACGGGTTCTCAAATATTTGTACATGGTTCACAGCAGTTGCATGATAGCAAAACAATCAGAACAAATGAAGGTAAAATGTCTAGCAAACATACGATGGCATATTCAGCTATAGCAGGAATGAAATATTGATACAGGCTATAAGGTGGAAAAACATAGAACATACCTTGCAAAGGGAAAGGAGTCAGACACAAAAGGTCAAGTATTGTTTGATTTCATCAATAGGAAATAACCAGAACAGGTTAATTAACAGAGACAGAACAAAGACTGGTGTTTCCCAGGGGCTGAGAGAAGGTAGAGAATGAGAGTAACTGCCTAAATGGTAGTGACGTTTTAGTTTAGGGTGATGAAAATGTCCTGAAACTAGATATAGGTGTTCATTGCACACCACAAAATACATAAATTTCACTGAAATGTTCACTTCAAATATTTTTAATTTTCTGTGAATTTCACCTTAAAACAAACAAAAATCAATATTATACTACTTTCCTTTACCTTTCTTTAGCTGCATAACCATCATCTCTTGGTGACATATAGTCATCTCTCCGGGAAGACACTGGCTTTCTTCTTGGAGCACCTCCATAATTTTCTCTTCCACGTGATTCTGGGCCTTTTTAAATTTTAGAATGATTACGTAAGTGTGAAGTTGAGAATGTTTTAAAGAAAAAGAACCTGAAACCTTGATAGCAAACTAGTACAATCTCTAGAACAACTTCTTAAAAATTGTTTTTTCTAGGACTCTATACTCACTTCTGTCTGCTCTTTAAATGCCATTTCTGTTTTATTACTGACATCTTTCCTTTTTATACACTCTATACACATTTTTCACAACCTTTAAAGCCCATCAGTAGACACAGTACCTCAGAAATTTGAGATAAATATAAGTGATTCTTGGCAACTACTTCCACATATTCAACCAACTATCAAATCTGCCTCCTTAATATTTCTTACATCTGTCAACTCTTCCTCCTCTACTTGTCATTGTCTTGTTTCATCCATCTGTTCTCTAGATTACTTCTTAAAAAGCCTTTTTAACATCTTGGATTCATTCAGGATTTATTACTTCTTCATTATATAGGTCCCACTAAAACTAATCTTATGTTATACCATCCTGGTTGATACCATTCTATAGCTCCTCATAAAGCAGAAACTATACAAATTTATCATAGCTTAAGTTTCAAAAACTAGTTCCATTTAAACTCAATCTCTTCACACTATTTCAATCAATATTTTACTCAGTATATTCCATGTCTTGTCTTTTCAGTTTTTGTACATGCTGACACTGTAAAATACCTTTTGGTGCTTACAGTACCACAGGGCCGGCTAGTGGCTCATGCCTCTGATCCCAGCACTTTGGGAGGCCAACGTAGGAGGACTGCTTGAAGTCAGAGTTTTGAGACCAAACTGTGCAACACAGTGAGATCCCATAACAAATTTTAAAAATTATTCAAGTTGAATATGCCGGTAGTTCAAGCTACTTGAGAGGCTGAGATGGGAGGATCACTTGAGCCCAGCAGCTCTAGGCTGCACTTGAGCTATGATCACACACCACTACACTCATGCCTGGGTAGCAGCATGAGACTGTATTTCAAAATAAATAATTAAACAAATGAATAAAAGCAAAGAAATCTACAAATAACTCTTATTTCATGTTTTAAATAATATACTATTATTCATCACTTTTTTTCTTGCAGCTACCTCACTTTTATAAACTAAATTTTCCTTTACATATCCTTATTTCATTGTTCCTTCCTCTAAATTTATTTTATTGTATGAAAATTTTTTTCTTTCTACTTTCTCCAGTTATCCTAACTTTTCCATCTAGTCTTATAAGACTTAGATATACTGCTTATGTGAAATACTTTAATTTCTCTAAATGTTTGCTCATTTATAATGGGCTTTTTATTTCCCTAAATTACTAGAAGTTCATGACTTCACTTAAGTATTTCTCATTGCTTTATATATATACCATGGTTTCTTCAGGATCAGTGCTTCTTACAAAGCTTTAGCCAATCATTCATTCTTAGTAAAAGCTCATTCTTAATAGTTAAAAATTACTGCTGCTAAAAGACATTTTCTTACCCTTATTTTTTCTTTTCCTTTCACACAAATTACTGATAAATATTAATATCTCAATAAGAACATGCAAAATCTTCAAACTATTTACTGATTAAAGTTCTCGTGTATCCTTTTCTCAGCTAGAGAGAACCAATCTTGTTCAATCCATCTAATGCACACAAATACCATTAACCCTTTTACTGAGCGTGCTAAATTCTAAATACAAATTTTCTCATTCATCACTAAGTTGCTGGCTCTACACCAATACTAATGAATTTAAAATCTATTAGCATAGCTTTTGTAATGATGGCCAGTATCAATTTTTACAGTATATAAGCAATACTAGTAAAGGGTTCATTTGGACACTGTACCTCTTACAAAATAGGCAAGTTTCTCCTATAAATATTTTCTCCATGTGCTAATTTTTACTCCTAATTCTTAGAAGTTAGCCTTTCTATTTAGTCTTATGTGATCACTGGCTAATCCTTTAATGAAAATATGCAAGCTGTACATTTTGAAGTCAACAGTCAAATACCTAGCCTCCTTGATCATCTACTAAGAAAGGTAAAACTGATAAAGGCAGTTATAAATTTCTACCGTATTAAAGGTCAAACAACAACACTAAAAAGAGAACCAGAATTCTCTACTTAGATCTTACTAAATATATTAGATTATATCCTCAAACTTCTTTACTAAGAAGTTTCTAAATTGTCCTCCTTCCTTTTTCTGTTCCAAAGATTTTATACTTCCTTCTCAAAATGATCAGTTCTTCTATTAGAAGAATTACTACCCACTTTGTGCTTTTTTGCTTTAAATTTCCACCTCAAATAATTTCAAATTATCCACTAAGGACCATTATATTGAGATTTAAACATCACCCAAAATCTTAAATTAATTTATGTCCTCCACAAATTTCACAACTAAGTGCACCTCTATGATTTACAAATTAATCTGAAATATCTGATTCCAAGTCTATATTTCAAGCCTTAAATTTATTTTTAAATATTATCTAAGTCCTCAGTGATTGCTTTCCTGCTAAATGATTTTGTATTTCTTCATATAACCAAAATAATGCTTTGAACATACACATTACTGTGGTCTTAGAAAATGAACAACTTTTATTCTGAGACACAAAGACACCATTATCAAAGGTCCTAAGAGACAGAAAAACTCATTTTGAGATTAAGAGTGTGTGTATCTAACATCCTAAGTATTAAGAACAAAATCTTTTCATCATAATTCACATAAAGAAAGGAAAAATAATGGCAGGGCTGAGTTATACTTAATAAAGTACCAAAAAAAGGTGATCAAAATACACAACTACACAAGTCAGAAAATTCTCTCACAGAATAGTTTTCATGAAAATCATGATCTTAAAACCATGTGAGAAGGCCTACTCAAAGAACTGGTTGACAAGAACTCTAAGAGAAATTCAATTGCAAACACAGGATTGAAAGAAATGCTTTTCCCACTTTTTCCCATTAATCACCTATGCATCTACAATTAGGCTAAAGTATTTCCTCACCATACGTTTGAAAATTTACCTAGTCAGATACAAAATAAGCTAGCGATCAGTAAATATGCCAGTGTACGTCTCACATTCTATTTTATTTTGTTCCTTGAATTTAAAATTAAGCATCCAGTTTACAATGGCTCACTTTCATGCCTAAGAAACTAATGTTTTCTCTAATGGACAGTGTTTACCTCGTCGTACTCCTATTCCACTACTGCTTCTTGCTGGAGCAGAAGGAGCAGATCTTTTAGGAGGAGGACCTCCACTTCTTGAAGATGGGCCTCTTTTAACTGGAAAGGGTCCCCTTGAAGAACTCATGTTGAGATTAACAGTATATCCGCCATCATCTGTATTTTAAAATAAAACCTTATTAAGTTGTGTCAATGTTTTTTAAATGGCCCAAAGTCTTAGCTGTTTATAATTCTTTACTTAAATATTCTGATCTTAAGAATTCATATTTTTCTTTTAATATTTCCTTAAACGACAAAAATGCAATTAAAACACAGCAAAAAGTGTGTTTGGAAAAAATCAAGAAAACATTCATACATTTTATATCAGTATAAAATAGATATGGGGAAAAATGGAGAGCGGAGAAACAGAACTCTATCAGTTAAATGTCTAGGAAAAAACTTTTAAGTACTGGGAGGAAAATGATAAATAATTCTTCATAGAACTCTGGTATCAAGAAAGCTCTTCTAAGACACATTATAAAAATAAACCAAAAGTATCACCCAAATATAAACCAAATATCCAAAAAATCAAAAACAGATGATGCTACATTGTCTTTAAGATCTCCTAACACAATACACAATTCTTACAATGTATTTATGCAATAACAATAAACCTCGATCAATTTAGGCTGTGCTCAAATTTAATACTATTTAAGAAACATATATTAACTAATAAAAATCAGTTTTATCTAACTACAAAAAAATTTAGATATATTCCAATTCCCTGGTACTGTCATAGATAAGAAAATGCAAATTCTCATATATGGTAGAGAATAAATTGTTAAAACTTAATTCTTTAAAATCAGTTGAATGAGAAAAAAATGCCAAACCCACTATATCTTTAAAATGGAACAAACATGTAATTCTAATTTAGAAAAACTTCTCCAGTGAATTACACATCTGATTACCAAAACTTGAAGCTGTTTGATTTTTGAAGGTTGGTTAATAGGTAAAATAAAATTTGCTTGACAAATATTTTTTGATAGATGAATTTTCTTAATGCAGAGTGACTAAGGCCTCCTCTTCCCCCTAAGTTAGGGGAAAAAGTTATCTTGGAAAATAGTTTACAACCAGTATTTTCAGTGACTCATTTCACACATAAAGCAAAAACAGATTCATACGTATCCCTAACACTGTGGGATTATTCCTGAATTACAGACACCTTTGAGAAACTAAAATTCTATTTTCCTGAATGCAAATTTCTTTACAGTAAGGCTAATGTCCAAACTCTCCATTCAAAATGACAAAGAAATGGATTTCCATAGACGTTCCCACATGGATTCACAAAAGACACACTTTTTTGTACTGTGTGTGGTTTTCACGATTCTTCAATATTTTAATGACAAAAAAATCATAGGAAGTTCTGGGCCCCAAAGTAGAAAATTCTAATACATAATCAATGGAAACAAGTTCTACAGAAAATTTGTTGAATGTGTATCAGCAATCAAGATTAATGGTAAAGAAAAACTGAAATTACTTTGATATTTGTGTTATTTCATTATACAATGATTGAGATTTTATAAATAATTTTAGACATTTCAATCAAATCATTCATATAATTCTTTAGTACTTAGAAGTAATTTTCTTAATATCAATAATTCAAATTTTTGTCTGGAAAGTAAATGACTAAAAATTGAGCAATTTCTATGTTTTTTCAAACTTACTGTCTTTCAGTCCTATGGCTGCATCCTTATATTTTAAAACATTACCCAAGTTTCCTCCACGTGAGGGATGCCCTCTTGATCCTTCACTTCCTCCTCTTCCGTATCTCTGACTTCTTGAAGGGCCCCTGTTTCTTGGAAGTGGTGCTCTCCATCTACCACCACTTTCAAAAGATGATTTGTTGGCTTGCTCTACTTTTATTACTTTTCCATCCAAAGACTAAAAAAATTAAGTACATTATCAATAACATTATGTCAACTTTAACATTTTACAAGCTTCATTTTATGGTAACTATTATCAAGCTCTAAATTAATGTTTTTTCCTAAAACATTTTTTCCCTAAAATGACCCTGTCTTTCACAATGCCAAACTGTAAGCCATTTAATTAGTAAATGTCTCCTTCCATTAAGTCAACTGACACAACAGTGTTTGTGCTGATTATTATTAAAGTTCCCTAAAATGTCCTCTACGTATTTAAAAATAATTAACAACTCAAAAAAAGATGATCACCTCAGACATTCTACAGAAGGTACAATGAAACCCACTTCATCTTTGTGTTCACATCATTTAAATTTTTCAGTGTCCCAAGGGTATCTAAAACTGTCATTTAGAAAATGAAATTATTCAAACTTACTCAAATTAGTTTTTTTAAAAAAATTTGTTTCTTGTTCTGTTAAAACTTTAGAAAAATCTCCTCAATCCTGTATTTACTCTAGTTCTCATTATTTTATAACTGAAAAATAACTCCTTAATATAGTACTCCATGTTATTTCTTAGAAATGCTTAAAGGTCCTAATTGCACAGTAACTCCCTACTGGTTTAACTTTTTTAGAGGCCTAAGTAATTTTTGAAAACACAAAGCAGTTCATAATTCCATATAAAATACTCAGGTAACTTCCTATTATTAGGGAAGATCCTAAATCCTAATTGCCTATACCAAGACCTCTGGTAGATATAAACTCTTCCCCAATATCAACTGACACACAGCCAGCTCCTATCTTTGGGCTGTATCTGGTATTTCTGGGCACTAAATATTTTTGAGCAGGTTTGTGAATGACTACTTCCTTCTCAGCATTCATGAGTCAATCAAAATCCCTAGATCTCTCTCTATATAAAAACACTGACCATCCCCTCATCAAGCTTTAACTATTTTCTTTCTTAGCATCTATGTGCACATGGAATCGACATTTACCATTACTTCTAAATTTTTTTGCTTTCACTCTAAACATCCACAAGAAAGTAGGTACTTTGTCTTATACATGACCGTTTCTCCAGTTGTAACATTAATGCTTGACACACAGTGGACACTCAGAGTATGTGCTGAATGAAGGTTTAGAAATAATGACTACATCAACTACCTGGTTCTTGTGCTTGAAAACTAAAGGAGAAAAAGAAATTAGCAATTATTTTTCGTAAGTCAAATTCATCTCTTCATGAAACCATGACCTAAACACAATATTTAGTTTCTACCAAACCTTAAAATAAAAAAGAAAGTCAATAATGTACTGTATGCAAGAAACTGAGTTATGTATTACACAAATAAAAAACTAAAAGAACTTAATCAACAAATTAATATATGGTGCAATGAGTAAAAGATACACATAACAACAAGGAACAAATAAAAGATTTTTGGATAAAATATATTCTAAGTTGTTCTTGAAGGAGAAATCGTTACTCGTGAATTGGACACAGGGAAGAGAAACTCTCAACAAGCACAAAAAAGCAAGGCTTCAAAGGCTTAATTATAGTATAGTATACTGGGAAGAGCTTAAAGAATAGCAGAACGACAACAGAGACTGGGATGACACTTTAAAGAAAAAAAAAGCCAAAAGTGGACTAGCGTGAGATGACCTTGACTACAACATTGAGATTACTGCAAAATAAAGCTGTAGGAAAAAGCTAATCGCTAGATTAGGATTAGACCCTCCACTTCCTCCTTCTCCATATCTCGGATCTCTTGGGGGGGGCCTCTGTTTCTTGGAATAAAGATGAGAATAAAGATGGTCGTCTCTTTACTCTCAAAATCTCAGAGTAAAAAGACCACCTGCTGCATCAAAATAAGCCTTCAACCACTACTGTAAAATAAATAATCAGTTATTCATTTTACAAAAATCACACTGGCTATAGGATATAAACTTCTAAGGAGAGGACAGTAAAATTAAGGGAAAGGATGCCAGTTACTTAAGCTGCTATCCGCCTTCAATTTGCCCACATTATTTTCTGCCTGCAAGAACACTTCTTTGAATGTAAAGGTCTTACGCAAATATGTTTTCTTAAGACTATTTTTTTTCCAGAATAATAGGAAGTAATCTTCCCTATTCTCCAGGTCTTTCTAGGCTTATATGCTGTACAAGTACTTTCATTAATTGCAATAGCATTTTATAAGTATTAATGTTTCTCTTATTATCTTTGTAAGGGTTTCTCCAAACTTTTAAAGCCTTTCGAAAACTAAAAGCTTATGTACACTTACATTGGAATGTTAATACAAAAATAAATTTAATATACTATGTTTATTTCAGTCTCCTTCCAATTACACTCCTAAGCATTATGTAGCAAAAAGAAGAGCAATGATTACAGAATTTTGGTTCATATGGTATTATACCTTAATAAATTTATAAAAGTTAAGACTCACCTTTCCATTCATGTATTTAGCAGCATACTTAGCATCTGTAGGGTTCTCGAAAGTAATAAATGCAAAGCCTCTGGACTTCTTGGTTTCACGATCCTTTATCAAAAGAACTGTAATACATGCAAAACCTTTTAATTCCAGTAATTTTATACAAAAGTGAACTTCTTATATTTTCAAAATTAATAATCTTTTAACAATTTCTCACAAAGCCTCCTTAACCTAATTTGATTTCCTGGACTTGGCAAAGTACTAACCATTGGAAAGTTATGTTAAACCCAAAATTATTATGTTTCACATCATCACTAGTATTCTAAATTATTGGCAGTATTTCTATAATCAGTCTTCCTCATCCCTTTTTAAGCCCTTCCTACCAACCAAATTTACTATTTTCCTTTCTCAGTAGGAGATCCTTAGGGCAGACCTTTTACCCACTGTAATGTCTTTTCCCAACAGAAACTTAAAAATAGTCACACAAGCTTAAGGAAAAGTAAGTAGTTTAATCTAACTGTTCAGTTAAATACATTTGGTATGTGTCTATCTTTAAACAGGTAAAAGGCTTTAAGAATTACCTTCCATTATGTTGCCATATTTCTCAAATATTGCTTCCAGAGTCTTTGCATTGGTCTCACTACTGAGGCCTCCTATGAACAGTTTCCCAGGTCGATCTGCTTCCATCATTTTGCTGTAAATAATAAAAAATTTATCTTTACACATGTGACAAAAAGTAAGCCAAAAGCATCAGATTTTGTTACACAGTATCTAAAACAAAAGTGAAGTACCCTACACAGGCTTTTTTTAGGGTTTATTTCAAAAAATGATATTTCTAAAAGGTGGAGTAAAAGGAGCACCTAATAGACAAAATACTCAATTTTTATATGTAAAAATTAAATAGAAAAAGTTACTGATTCTTTAAAGCTGCAATATGCAGGGTGACACTTTAAAATTTTAACTGAAAAATAACTGTATATATTTATAAAGTACAATGTGGTACTTTGACATTTATGTACATTGTGGAATATTAAATCAAGCTATTTAACATATCCATCAACTCACATGATTTTCTTTTGGGAGTAAGTGAAAAGTCTTACTAATGGCCTAACAAAGAAAAATAAACTATCAAACAGAAAGTGACACATAAACTCACAACACAATTGCCCTTTGTTTAATTAAAACACTGTGACCTAACTTGTTATCTCTGACTTTCTTCTTAGCCTTGAAAAACTTCCTGAGTGGACAGGACTGTGAGCTTCCCGATTCCTCAAGAAGAGAGTACTAAATGTCTCTCACTAAGAAGAAGAAACTAATGTGAGAAACAGAAACAGCCAACACAGCAGCTTCACAGCCGCTTTTGTTATCACTCCCTGTGGCAGAGAAGGAAAAAAAGCCATTTCTACCCTTTAAAAACACCAAGCAATTTTCTTCACCACTCGACATTTCTTTCTTCCCTCTCTGTGTCATGGCCACTCTCTTTCTCTCTCTGTCCTCTTTCTTTCTCAAGAAAATAAACTTTTACTTTTATGTACCCTATTTCTTCTCTTAGAAATCTGTCTCAACAGCTGGGCACGTGCGCCCCGCCCCTCACCAACCTCGCCCCATCCACGACACACGGCCCTGCCCCCCTCCAGGACGCGCGGCCCCGTTCCCCCTACCCCGTGCATGGACTTTACACCCTAACAAGAATATTTAAAACCTATTAATTTGCAATTTGAAATACACAATAGATTGTTTTTTGAAGAAACAAGGCAACCATAGTTAATTTGGCCTAAAAATAAAAGCCATAAAAACAAGTCTCTGAATTGTACACATCTAACATTTTTACTTTTACAAAATGTACATAAAGTATCTTAAGTACTTGTGTTTTAGTTTTCCCATCTACTATTCATCTGGGTTACAAACAAAATACTTCCATCTGTTTAAACTACTTCCCTTACCAAAAGTTTATAAAACCTGCTTCAAATACTAAGTATTAAAAATGACAAAACTAAACCCTTTACTGACGCAACTATATACTGTGATTTATACTAAAGTATTAAAAGCACATAATTTACTACACCGAAATTTGATGATTTCTCTCAAGTAAACCAGAATTTTATCATCTGACACCTAACCGTACAACTTTTTAATCACAGTGGTTAAGCATCTTCCATATATTTTTCAATTATGACTGCGTTCACACAGAAGAACCATTACCACAACTGCGCTAATAAAATGTGGCCCTAGCCACGTGTCCGACAAACAATCCTGAACTACCCGCCTTAACACGATGGAGAAAACAAGAGAGACAAACTGCAGAGAGAGTTAATGAACTTTAGCAAAGATAAACTTCATTATCTTTTAAAGGTTACTGAGCAATTCTCTATTCACCCAACAGCCGCACATTTTAAACCCACCCCCACTTATGAACGAAATCCGGGAACTCTGCTATCTTTATACCGGTGCCTTGAGAACATAACGGCAATTCGAAGTACTTTTCAGGAGACGGACTGATATGCAAATACTCCAGATACACAGGTGTGTACACATACGTATACACACGATTACAAGTTACTACTGTTAACACTTAGGATTTCCAAAAAAAGCCTGAGAGAAAAATCAAATTCTTGATTTACTACAGTTTTCGTAGTCACAGGAGATGATTTAGCTATAAACTCTTTCTCCTGAAGTAAAAAGTTGTCTTTAGTACCCCAAACTCCAAATTTCTTACCTTCTTCTCTCGACCGTCCAACTGCCTTTCAGCTTTCCCGAAGCGGCACTAACGGTCGAAGGCGCCGTGCGCAACCAATATAGCGACGCTGCAGTACCCGGATGTGGCTACGTCATGAGCGCAGAGGAAGTAGGGAAGAGACGGTTCGGAAAGTGGAGCAGGGGTGTGTGGAAAATGTCGTGAGGAAAAAGAAATCCAGGGAAAATTAAGAAGCAAAAATATGCCATCTATTATCTTTAAATTATTTATTTTTCCCATTAGTTTAGTATGATCAAGCTTAAGGAAAAAGTAAGTGTTTATTATGAGGTGATCAAACATGTTTAGTCCCCCTCCCAAATATTGGCAGTATGCACCTGTCATGTGGCGATCAGTGAGCATTTTAAAAAAACCCGCAATGGAAAAATAATAAAATTTTATGAAAGGTACACAAAAATAAGTAATAATAAACAATATAAGGAAAACAGTAAAATAAATAAAATAATAAAGGATTTGGGATTCCAAGGATTCTGTATCTTAATCTTGTAGCACTGTATATTCTGGAACGTAATATAAAAACTTGAAAATTGAATCCACAGTTTTCGCTATTCAGTAGGTAAATATCATGATCTCACTCAAACTTCTAAAGTTAACGAAAACAAGTATGCATATAACAATTTCTCTGTCCTCAGATGCTGTAAAATAAATAGAATCCTGAATAAACAGAACTGTTAGCTGGTAAAATATATTATTATTTCGGCAAAAATACTGTATTAGCTGACACATTATGCTTTTCCACTGTAAAATTATTCTTTTTATGTCAAAATCTAACATTAGAAAATACACTGAAATAACTATAAAATACAACCAAAATTCATTTTCTGATTTCACTAAAATTTGTCTACACAATTTCCATATATATAAATTGTATATATCTTATTAAAAGGAATAGGAATTTCATTTCATTTTCCAGCACATACAGTCAGCTCAGTCTCAGCGTAGCCCCTCAGAACTGTTTGCTCAGCATATAGTGACCATTGTTCACCACGTTAAAGAACATCACTTTGGGTCTTCAGGAATGACATTGCATGATCGCTTTACTAAATACCTGAAGAGAGGAACTGAGCAGGAAGCAGCTAAAAACAAGAAAAGCCCAGAGATACACAGGAGGATAGACATTTTCTCCGGTACATTCAGAAAACATCGTTTGGCTCATGATGAAATGCAAAATCCCCGGGAACCTGGCTACAAGGCTGAGGGAAAATATAAAGATGATCCTGTTGATCTTCGCCTTGATATTGAACGTTGTAAAAAACATAAGGAGAGAGATCTTAAACGAGGTAAATCGAGAGAATCAGTGGATTCCCGAGACTCAAGCCACTCGAGGGAAAGATCAGCAGAGAAAACAGAGAGAACTCATAAAAGATGAAAGAAGCAGAAGAAGCACCGGAGAGCACGAGACCAGTCCAAGTCATCCTCTTCTTCCTCCCAGTCATCTCACTCCTACAAAGCAGAAGAGTACACTGAGGAGACAGAGGAAAGAGAGGAGAGCACCACGGGCTTTGACAAATCAAGACTGGGGACCAAAGACTTTGTGGGTCCAAGTGAAAGAGGAGGTGGCAGGGCTTGAGGAAACTTTTTTCGAGCCAGAGGGAGAGGCTAGGGCAGAGGTAACTACTCTGGTAACGATAACAACAGCAGCAACAATGATTTTCAAAAGCGAAACTGGGAAGAAGAACGGGACCCAAAGTACACACCCAAAAGCAAGAAGTATACTTGCATGATGACCTTGAAGACGAAGGCAGTGACAAGTGGGTGAGCCGTGGCCGTGGCCGAGGAGCCTTTCCCCGGGGTGGGGGCCGGTTCATGTTCCGGAAATCCAGTACCAGCCCCAAATGGGCCTATGATAAGTTCAGTGGGGAGGAAGGGGAGATTCAGGATGACGAGAGTGGGACAGAGAACCGAGAAGAGAAGGACAATTTACAGCCCACAGCTGAGTAGGGGCCACTCTGGATGTGATCCCTGGCCCAGGGGAGACAGGCGCTGGGAAGATGGCTGGTGAGGCATGAGGCGGGATCCTCAAGAAGATTCGGAAAGTCCCCCCCCCCCCCCAGCCATGCAGAATTCTACTACAGCAGAAAGCATCCCTGACTCTGTGTTCCACTGGACAGAGGAGGCTGGCCGTGGAGCCTGGGGTCAGGCCCAGCTCTTGAGAACACAACACATTGGGCTCTAGCTGTGTTTCTCATTTGTTGTTGGTGTGAGGGATGGGGGAAGGGGTAGGGAGGGAGACTGATGTTTGGATTTTGATTTGTTCCCTATTAGAAACCAACAGTTTTGTTCTTAATTTCATTTCATTTGGAGCTAAGAGGACTAATTTGATGGTTTTCAATCTCTTCTTCCCTGTCCTGATTTTAAAAGCCTTTCTCTCTCTCTCTCTCTCTCTTTTTTTTTTCTTTTCTTTTTTTAGGTATATGTAGTAATATTAGAAAGATTTGGTTTGGGAAACTTTGATTCTTAAAAGAGAAAACAAAGCACGTGAATAAACATTGAAGTGTTCACCTCAGTCTGCGCCCAAACTGCTTGGATCTTTCTAAAAACTGGTTTTGTATGTCAAGGAGGAGTTTAAGGCCTTTCTGACCACCTTGTGTTCCCCTTTTCCGTGCAGCCATGTATCACGTGGAGTTGCTCCTAGCCCCCTCCTACGTGTCCCTGTGCCCATGTGTTCTGATTTCTTCTGGGCTGGGCTTCCCATTTTCCACCAGCAGCTCCAGCATCCCAAACTTTCTAGTCGTGCTGATCCTTTCAGCAACCGGGGTGGAAACTAGAGGGCAGTTTCTGGTCTGTTTTCTAAGAAACTTATGAATTCTATTATCTTTAACAAACATAAGATGAGAAAAAAATTTTTTCAATATTTTTTATTAATCTTTTTATAAAATGAAAAGAAACTCCTATGATCGATTAAGGAAGGTGGTTATGGCTGGGTGGTTCATGGGGGTTTTTGGGTTTTTTTTTCTTTTTTTCCTTTTTAACCTTAAGCTTTAAGTTGAAACATTCTCAGATGTTTTGAGGGGGGAAACATCCTCTTAAAATGGGTCCTTATGCTTGCCTTCTGGGGAGGCTGTCCAGAGCGGGTGGACCATAGGCATTTATGCAGATGTTATATGCCGACTGCACCCATCTCTCCCCCCAGCCTTTGCCTCTTGGGTTGTTGTGCTTCTTTCCCCCTTACTTTGCTACATTTCTATAGTTAAGCTGGTTTTACTTGAATGATTCATGTTTAGGGGAAAAGAAAAATGAAAATCTCCCTTAAAATTTGTTTCAACTTCTCCTGCAAATAAAAAAATAAATGAAGTGGCAGATGTGAAAAAATAAAAAGGTTATTTATAAGCCAAAGTGGTTTATGTTATATTTTAACAAATTAATGTTATACTACATTTTATTTATGCTGTCTCCAGTATGAACTACTTAGAACTTCTGTATGTACTGTTATTATAATATAGTCTTAATTGTGTGTGAATTAACATTTAAAATTATGTTTTCTTCCAGGTGACTAAGCCAGGAATGAAACCATGCACCAAAGGGAAGGTTATTTCTACATATTTATAGATATGTTAGAAAAATTGCTTTTGAATTACAATTATCAGTATGTTAACATTAGTATTAGTTTTTTACCAAAACTCACTCTATTTAACATTTTATACCCATATTTGCCACATTCTTATAAAAAAAAACACACTAATTTTACCATAGCTTTGTCAACATTGCAGTATTTTTTTGTTTCATTTTGAATAGATAAAATGTGCCCTTTGCTTTAATTTACATTTCTTTGAAGATATGAATTTTATTAATAATGCAATAAATAATATTATGAATAATTGAACAGTATGTTATAATGAATTGCTAATTTATATAAACAACAATTTAATACTGTAGCCAGTAAGAGGACACCATTGGTTAAAAAGACATCAAAGTAGTACATTATGATTGGTGCCATAAGGGGTAAGAGAAGATACTCCAGTGCTTTGAAGAAAAAGAGGAATGAATATAGCTGGGCACAGTGGTTCACATATGTAATCCCAGCACTTGGGAGGCTAAGGTGATAGGACCACCTGAGGCCAGGAGTTTGAGACTAGTCTATGCAACATGAGGAGACCCTGTCTCTACAAAAAAAATAGAATAATTAACTGGGTATGGTAGCTCATGCTTGGAGTCCCAGCAATGGGGGAGACTAAAATAGGATTGTTTAGGACTAGGAGTTTAAAGTTGAAATGAGCTAAGATGGCGCCACTGCACTGTAGCCTTGGTGACAGAGCAAGACCCTGTCTCAAAAAAAAAAAAGAAAAAAAAAGTAAATAAATAAAAATAAAAAAAACCCATAAGAATCCATCACTTAAATAAAATATATTTATATTTTGTACCCAGTTAATATTTAGAATTACTATAATAGCATTAATTTTATTATGTACATTTTGTAAAACAGGAAATTTAAAGTATGCTTTTTTAATTTTTTTTTACTTATTTCTGTTTCAAAATACTAAGGGAGTACCAATATTATGTGTCATGGATACACTGTTTAATGAGTATGTGGTGTATATATACTATGCAGTACTACTCAGTCATAAATAAGAATGAAATAATGTCTTTTACAGCAAGTTTGATTGAGCTAGAGAGCATTATCCTATGTGAAGTATTTCAGGAATGGAAAAACAAATAATTAATGTGCTTACAAATAAGTGGGAACTAAACAATGGGTACACATGGGCACAAAGAGATGTAAAGGTACAAGGCTTAAAAAGTTGCTCATGATTTTAGTAATTATCACTATAAAAGCTAGTTTTCAAACCAAATGATCTCCCCACAGATAATTTGTTCTTAAACAAAACCAACTTAAATAAAATTTAAATAAAAATAAAGCTACTTAATTCACTTTTTACATCTATAGTTAAAATTATTTAACCAGAAGCATTGATATCTACAAGATATTATGTGGTGATTAATAAAATACAAATTCAGGAAAAGGAAGAAGACAGTAAGCATCAAAATCGAATAGCTATGTAAAGTTGGTTAGATTTTATAGCCTCTGAAATTTACTTAATGAGCATAAAGGAAATAATAATATTATTCACCAGATAGGATTATTGTAGGATTAAATAATGTCCTGGGCACAATACCTGCAACATAGTTTAGGGCTCAAAAAGGAACTGTGGAATTATTTATTATAATTTCCTTTACAGTGAGAAACTCAAGTTAATTTGGGTTCCGGTTTTCTTTAGTAACTGTTGTCAAAACTAACAAAAATATATTTAAAAAATTATGTTGCCTTGGATGCTTATTGTATTTTAGAGTATTACTAATACTCACAACAATATGCCTAAACAGAAGAGATAAAGAAATAGAGAAGTACACACATGCATGTACACACATATGTGCACACACAAACACAGTTGAATAGAACAAATAATAATACATTACCAAGTGACAGATCTAAAAATATTATAAGATATCTTTGGTGCATTGTAATTATAATGATGTAGAAAATAAGATAGGTGATTTTAAGAAAACATGCTTCATCTAGAATGATTTAGAAAGAAAGAAAACCCTAAATATAATGACTCCTGAGGAATAAATTTGAAAAAAAATGCTGAAAAACCATGTTGGTGACAAATAAATAATTAAAACTAATTCTGTATTATTTAACATTTCACAGAATTCACATGGCAAAGTTAAATGTGTCAATTCTCTTTAGAAACAAAACCCATAAAGATAACACTGAAGAAACATATGCACAGTTAAGTATACTATAAATCATAATGAATTAGAAGCAGAGCCATTTCCTTAATTGGAATAAACACAGCCCAACAAAGGGTCAAATAATAATAAGAATACATCTAATAAGTTCTTATGATGTTCTGCCTAATGTAGGAATTACAGTTTTTAAATTTTACTGTCTTAATTCTTGCTGCCTGTGAAATGACTGCTATCTTTATTCTCATTATGCAGATTAAAAATTATTTTCAATATATGTGCAAGACTTAGCTGAAGAAGAACACTATAAAACTTTTAGGAATACATGAAAAAGAAATTGAATGTGTAGAAATGAATGCTGTAATATAAATTTAACATGTTCTATAATGCCATAATATGAAAATAACATAAATGATGTGACTAGAAATTGTGAGGATACCATATATGTGTGTTTTTGTATATATTTATGTTTTATATGTATTTATATATGTATATATATCTGTGTATTTAAGTATGCATATACACACAAAGAGTTTATTTAGAATAATCAACATTCAGAAATAGGTTACAAAGTAATCTTAGTAAGGACTTCCTTAATTGATATTAAAGAGGATTATAGCAATGATAACTGAAACTATTTAGTCCACAGACAACATGACCAGACACTATGTGCTTGATAAAAAAGAACAACCAATACTTTACAAATCAAAGCAGAATTAATATATTTAGTTATTGTAAGGAAACATAGCAAATAGAGAAACATAATGGATGATACTACATGTATAGATGCAAGAAGCAAAATTCAGACCATGGGAGACTATTGAGGACAATCAACCAGTCCTTTACATAAACTGCAAGAAAAATAAAAGGGATTAAAGGGAAAACTATTGTAAAAGACATTTTAAAACATTCAAAGCAATTGCAACTTTTATTTTTTTTATTTTTTATTTTTTTGCAATTTTTAATTTGGATTGTATTTCAAAGAAACTGTTAAAATGTTTGCCATTCACAAGAAAAATAGAAATTTGAACATAACTTATATTTAATGATTTTTAAAAAATTATTGTTATTGTTTAGGTAGTTTTTTTTTTTTTTTGGTAATGTAAAAGTCATTTATCAAACATTTAGTAATGGTTGCATTTTGCTAATGTAAATGCCTACAGTTATACATAAATTACCCACTGCCTTGACTTAACCAAATTTTGGTCAGGCTTCTCTCCTCCTTAAAGTCCTTTAGACTTTGGCCTGCACCCAAGATTGAGCAATGACTAACACACTAAGTTGCAGAAAATCTCCCTTTAACACATGATATTGAGAATCAACTGACTCCAGAGAAAAAAATTTCCTTTTAAAGCACCCTATTTTCCCTTCTATTCACCCATTCACTTGCTTTTTTCGCACTAAATTCCTATAAACCTTGCTTATCCTTTCCTACAATAAAGAAGAAGATAAAAATTAAAAAAAGTTATTTTTAATTTCAAAATACTTGCAGATTCTGAGATTGGAGCATTCTTTTATAATTTTTGTTTTAGTTGACAGATTACATTGTCTGTTTTTATCAGGTATAAATGATGTTTGGAAGTATACTCTATCTGTTGTTCTGCTTCAGTGGAATCAACCAATTGTGTTAGTGTGTACCTGTAGTCCCAGCTACTCAAGAGGCTGAGGGAGGCTGTGGCAGGAGGTTCATTAGAACCCTGGAATTCAAGATCAGCCTGGGCAACATAGCAAGACCCCATCTCTAAAAACTTTTTAAAAAATGATTAGCCAGGGGTGGTGGCCCATGCCTGTAATTCTGACTCAGGAGGCTGAGGTAGGAAGATTGATTGAGCCCAGGAGTTTGGGGTTACAGTGAGGTATTATTGGCCTGTGCACTCCAGCCTTTTTTAAAAAGCAAGACCCTGTCTCTAAAAATTAATTAATTAATTAAAACTCTGAAAATAACAATAAATTAATACAAATTGAAAACAATGTAATATAACAACTATTTACATGGCATTTACATTGTATTAGGTATTATAAGTAATATAGAAATAATTTAAAGTATTTGGGAAGAAGTGTGTTGGTTATGTGCAAATACTATGCCAATTTATATAAAGGATTAGAGAGCATTTGTGGATTTTGGTATCCCTGGGGATCCTAGAACCAGTCCCCCCAGATAACAAGAGAGGACTATATATACATAGTTAACTCTGACTAATTAACAAGTGTATAGCTTCCCACAGTTATCATTTTTCTCAGTAAGAGCACATAATATCCATTCTTTTTGTGTTTGTTAAGGATACAATATATCATCATTAACCAGTCATCTTGCTGTAGCATAGATCTCTTGGAGCATTCTATTCAATAATCTTTTTCAGTAAATTCTTTACTTTCAGAAGTTTGGATTTATTTTTGACCGTGTTTTCGTACCATAATCGCAATGGAATGCTGACTGTTTCTCAGTCTTCACACAGATATTCATGCTGGCTTCTCAGACTCTTTATGTCTTTTCCAGCTGCAGAAATCAGAATCCACAATAGTGAGTCACAAGTCCTAATTTAGTGCTCTGGATATTTGGCTGTTGTGGAATGATGGGGAATAACTTTGATTCTATTAAAATTCTTGATTATATGTTTGAGAATTTTCCTGGGGAGAAGTTTTCTTGGCTGTTTTTGGTTAGAATATTTAATCCGTAACTCATTCTATTGAGTGGAACTCTCCCAGCTCCTTCATTTTGAGTGGTAATCTTCCAACTCTTTTGAGAGTCTTTTTTAATTTTTTTAATCTGAATGCCAGTCTAATACCATAGTTAATTTTGACATCCCTGGGCTCTTCCCATCCCTTGCTAATTACATTTTTTGCTGTTATTGTAATTCATTCAGTTCACTCTCTCCAAACAATGGCAAAATTTCTCAAAGGGTAATTTAGAACTATTAGAACTAACAATGGCCTCTCTGAAGTTCTTGACATCTCTTCAAATTGGCTTATTTGTGGGGGGCTCTTGAAACCTAGGGATCCAAATCCTCTCTAAATAATAGTCTGCTCATTTTTCCTGACAGGAAGAATCCAAAGAATGGCTTTCAAACTTTAATCAGGCCATGCAGTAATCTCTGTCTACTCCATCTAAGACTATTCAGCTTATGTCTACCTTAATTGTTATTCTCCCATGCACTCCAACCTCAAACTACCCTCCCACTCCTCATTTTTTCTTTCTTATACCTCTAGTTTTCTAAACTCATTCTTGCTTCCCCTGCCAACATACCCCAACTCTCCTTGCATTTACCCTCTATTCCTCAAATCTTACCTACATTGCAAGCTCCCTAGTTTCTTTTAGATACTGGTAGATTTTGCTCCTGCCTCCCCTAGTACTCAGACTGTAGGGAAGAAAAGTGGAATGCCTTCAATTATTTATCCTCAAAAAGTAATTTTAAAGACTTGGTCTCAATCAGACATTCATTAGATTATCTCCCCAATCCATGCAAAAACAGAAAAATATTCTATGCAACTTCTGTACAATTCACATTAGACTTAGAGACATAGTCTCCAGGGCTCCCAGACCTTCACCAATTAGTCCAAGTTTTTGTGGGTCCTGGAGATGCTTTCTAGTGGTTTCAAAAAGCCAAATGAGTCAGAGTCAAAAAGACTTAACAATTCATCTTGAATTGATTTTTGTGAGAGGTGAGAGGTGAGAGGTGAGGATCCAGTTTCAATCTCCTGCATGTACTTATTCAGTTTTCCCAGCACCATTTATTGAAAAGAGATTCTTTTCCCCAGTGTATATTTTTGTCTGTTTGTCAAAGAGATTACAATATGTGGATGGTTTCATCTCTGGGTTGTCAGTCCTGTTTCAAAAGTCTGTGTCTCTGTTCCTGTTCCAGTACCATGCTGTTTTAATTACCATAGCCTTATAGTACAGCTTGAAGTCTGGTAGACTGATACCTCCCATTTGGTTCTTTTTACTTAAGATTGCTTTGGCTGTACAAGGTCTTGTCTGGTTCTGTACAAAGCATAGAATTATTTTTTCTAGATCAGTAAACAATGATGATGGTACTTTGATAGGGATTGCATTAACTCTGTAGATCACTTTAGGTAGTATGGACATTTTAACAATATTGATTCTACCAATCCATGAGCAAGGTAGATTTTTCAATCTGTGTACATCTTCTACAATTTCCTTTCTTAGTGTTTCATAGTTCTCCCTGTATATGTCTCTTGCAACTTTCATTAAATATATTCCTAGATATTTAATTTTCTTGGAGTCTGTTGTAAAAAGTATTGCATTTTTGATTCAAGGTGGATAACAGACTTAAACCTAAGGTATGACACTTTAAGAATTCTAGAAGAAGATGTTGGGAAGACCCTTTCAGACATTGGCCTAGGCAAAGAATTTTTGAGGAAGGCCCCCAAAGCAATCACAGCAGCAACAAAAATAAATAAATGGGATCTGATCAAATTAAAAAGCTTCTTCACAGCCAAGGAAATTGTCATTAGAGTGAACAGACAGCCTACAGAATGGGAGAAAATATTTGCTCTCTACAAATCCAACAAAGGACTAATAACAAAAATCTCTCTAGAACTTAAAAAAGTCAACAAGAAAAAATCAAACAACCCCATCAATAAATGGGCAAAGGAAATAAACAGAAACTTTTCAAAAGAAGACAGAATAATGCCCAGCAAACATAAAAAAATGTTCAACATTTTTAATCATTAGGGAAATGCAAATCAAAACCACAATGAATATTAATAAAAAAAAACAACACAATGAGATATCACTTAACCTCAGTAAGAATGGCCTCTATCAAAAAATCCCAAACAACAAATCCTGTGAGGATGTGGAGAGAGAGGAACACTCTTACACTGCTGGTAGGACTGCAAATTAGTGCAACCTCTGTGGAAAAGAATTTTGAGATATGGCAAAGAGCTAAAAATAGAAATGCCATTCAATCCAGCAATAGCACTACTAGGCATCTACCCAAAAGAGCAAAATGTATTCTATAATAAAGACATCTGCACCTGAATGTTTATGGCAGCAGAATTCACTATTGCAAGGATGTGGAAACAACCCAAGTACCCATCAATTCATGAGTGGATTATTAAAATTTGATATATGTATACAATGGAATATTACTCAATAATAAGAAATGAGAGTGATCTAGCACCTCTTATAGAGCTTGAGCCTATCCTCCAAAGTGAGGTATCACAAGAATGGAAGAATAGGCTCCACATGTGCTTGCCATCAAACTGGCACTGACTGATCCACACTATGGTGCTCACATAGTAGGAATATTCTCCAGGGACTAGGGGGTTGGGGGAAGTAAACTCACAGCTAATGGAGGTGGTGAGCATTGTAAAGGGGAAGGACATGCCTCTAACCCTCGTGTGGGTGAGGAAAAGACTTAAAATGTAACCAAAATGTTTATACCCTCATAATATCCAGAAATAATAAAAAAAAGAAAAAGTTATTTTTTTAAAATATTACAAATTATATATCCATAATATGCCCTTGCTGTTCACATAATTCTTCAAGCAATATTAAAGTATATCTGTGCTTTGTGTGTTTACATTACTTTAGAACCTATTTTTTGCTTTCAATAAAAGTATATATCTACAAAGATCTTACAAAAAAAAAAAGACTTACTATTAACATGTTGGGCCTAAGAATACGGAGTCATAGAAATGCCCCCTGTATTTCTGGAGACAAGATTTGATTTCAGAAGTCACATAAGGCTTTGCCTTAAAGAAAAAAGAAATGTGTTGGTTCAAAAGCTGCCTCGTCTCAGGAGGGCGTCTCCTTGGTCAGTAATAGCTGCACTTCAAAGAGACAGCTGTAAACTGGGCCTATGGTTCTCACCTGTGTTGAAAGACAAGACAGGCCTCTTCCTAGAGCCATGGGTTGCCAGAGCTGGCAAGGACCCCCCCCCCCCCCGGAAATGAGAGCTGATCAGAGAGATATGTTAATGCCCAAGCCGGGCCCAGAAGGAGCCATGTGGTTAAAGTAATTAACACAAAGCACAGCTCATGTTGACTTCTGAAATCAGCTCTGTCTCCAAGAACACAATCAGCAGAGCCAAGATGTCTCTGGTTTTTGAAGTAATAGCCTTATCAGAAAACTTAGAAGTTTGCCCCAAGAAGATTTTACAACTCATTGTTCCCCTAGTTAGAATTAGTTAAAGGATCTGTAGTTGCCTTTTAGAAGACTTTGACCCTAAAGCAAACTGCCTGTTAGTATGCGAATTGGCAACGGGAGCCTGTACCTACCCTATATAATACCTGTGTGGATATTAAGTTTTGGAGATATTTCTAGCAGGAGGAAATATCCCCATCCGGATACCCTGCTTTTATCTATTTTCATAAACCTTTACTTTATAAACTATATCTTTGGCTCTGTGTATTATTATTATTATTTCTGTTTCCTACTATTTTTTCATCCTTTGCGATGACCCCTGCCTGAGAGACCCAATCAGAAGAAAAAACCTCTTTGCTGGGAGCGTAGCTAACTCCCCACATTAAGACAAATATATCTGAGGCCCATTATAGAGTTAAGTAAATGGAGAATAAAGCAAAACAAAGCAAATTCCCTTAGGTTCTATGCCCACAGTCTTCTTACCCAAAAGAAACTGCTGAAACATTTAAGAGGACAGACAACAAAGAAGTGAGTAGGTTTCTATGTATTTGTCCTACTTAGAAAACATCTGGAAGGATTATTCTGAACTAATCCTAGATAAGCATAAATTCTACCATAGTTACCAGCTTGTGTTAATTGGCTCCATGCAGAATTGAGAGAAGCTAGTCAAAAACATCATCATAATGGGCAAAATGTGTTTTTTTTCCCTCTAAAATTCATGCTTTAACACAGCAGCAGGAAAATGTGTAGGCTGATAAAATTAAAGTCATTCAATGCAAGAAGATGGAACTTCAACTTTAGAAGAGGGTTTCTTATTTCTACCTGTATCCCCTGGAATCTACCCAGTTTAATTGTTTTAAAACAAACAAATGAACAAACAAATAAAAGCCCCAGAAAAAGTTACTGACAGGTGACTGGTCCAAGACTTGTAGACTGGTAAGGTGTAAAGAAAAATGTAAAACCTAAATTCCTTTTGGTCCCTAACCCCAATGCTATTCTTGCTTCTACATCCCTTGGAGCTGCTCATTCTACTGTCATTGACTTTTGCGCCACTTTCTTCAGCATACTTCTTCACTCCAACACTCAACACACATGTGCCTTTATATGAGAAAAGAGCTCATTTTTCCCAAAATTACAAGCAAATCTAAAGAATTTGGTTTTTGCTTGTAACTGAATCTTTATTTGATATTTAGATGATCTTCTTTGTTCCACAAAAGTCAGTGATTCTTTGCAGGACACACAATACTTATTTAAACCTTAGCTGAGAAGGGATATATGGTTTCTTCCTGTCATCTACAAGTATAGTATTTATGCCACCATATTTTATCTGAGGGAGAAATAAAATCTTATCTCTAGATTGTAAGACAATTCTTAGTCATCCTTACCCAAAATTAAGAGAGAGTTTTGGGGTTTTCTGGAACTGATTGGCTGTTGTACAGTGTGGATTCCTAACTTTTATACTCTAGCCTTCCCTTTTGATGGCATAACTGAGGAAAGAGTATTGAACCTCAATAATGAGTATTGGCTTCTATAACAGAATTTGAATCCCTGAATACCAAAATCATGTATTACCCTAGAGGCATAACTACTGTCTGTACAGATCAGAGATACGAGCTTACTTTGCACCAGGTAGAGGCTTATACAAAGGGTTTCAAAAATCTTTAGTGCCCTGTCCTGCCTTTGCTCCACAACCAGTTTAGTACTTCTAAATTACTCTTTGCTCTTTTCCCTGTGTGTTCATGAACAAGAATGTGCCTTAAACATCTTATCTTAAAAATGTACCTCACATAACATGCAACTCAGGCCTTTTAACTAATTGAAAACACGCAACATTTTTCAGCCTCTTTTCTTTCCTCTTACGAGATTCTTCTGCTTCTTTTCTTCTCACATGACTATCTGTTGTCAAAATTTCAATCATTCATCTGACTAAAAGACATGGTTGAATATTCCTATTGGAACTTCCTCAATGCTCCTTGCAAATCCAGACCTTACTTTCTTTCTTTATGGTATATACCTCTGTTCCTCAGAAGCAAATTTCTGGGCAGGACAGACCCTTGCAGATTTTCAAAACCCTTTGTATAAGCCTCTACTTGGTGCAAAGTAAGCTCCTATCTCTAAACTTGTGGTTCTCACAACAGCCAAGAGTTCTGTACAGATAGCAGATATGTTACTAAGGTAGTAAATGATTTTGGTATGTTTATGAAAAACAAGGACTAAGACATCAGTTGGGGCACCAATGAAAAATAAAAAACAGGTGTCTGACCTTTTAGGTGTATTATTATTGCCAAAGAAGATAGCCCTGCTTAAAGTAGAAATTATACTTACAACAAAACCCTTAAGCAAAAAGAAATTCAGTGGCTGGTGTATATGCTAAGTTAGCAGGCCATAAAACTGTTCCAATCATGCTACAAACAGGCAAGATCTTAAATCTACTCTATCTTAAATTTAAAATTTCCTGGCCCCAGAATATAAAAAGGCTAACTGGAAACAAGATGGATATTTTATCCACTGCAAAACTTTACAATCACCCAGATAGACACTTGTTCACACCTCAGTTCCTGGCCTGAGATTTATCTTCCTACTTCATAAGATCATTCATCATGGAAAGGAGATGCTCAATTCATCTGTCAACATTGGTAGGAAACTTTTACTCCATATCCAGAGCTATCCATATCTTTTTGCCTCATTGGCCAAAACACAATCCTGATAAAGCTGTAAGGCATAGCTAGAAAGAAAAATGTCTCCAAGGAGATGTATTCTTCAGTGGCAATTGGATTTTATTTTGTTCCCTAAATCTCTTGATTATGATTATGTCTTAATATATCATGTATGTTCTCCTGCTGGTTTGAGGCTTTCCCTTTTAAAACCGTTTGTGTGATGATTATTGCTAAAGTTTTGTTATAATGAGGGTTCCCCATAGAGGGAATTTACTGACTCTTTCAAATGACAGAGGAAGCCATGTCATCAGAGAAATCATCTAAGAAATTCTGTATCACAAAAAATACATTGTTCTTACCATCCTCAATTATCTAGCATGAAAGAGCTATGAATATTAAAATTATTTCTTATGTTTATTTTTGTGTTTGTTTTTATGAGTGGTTTTATTTTATCTATTTTATTATTTTTTTTATTCTTATATCAGCATATTGAGGGGGTACAAAAGTTTAGGTTACATATATTGCCTTTGCCCCTCGACACCCCTAGTCAGAGCTTCAAACGTGTCCATCTCCTAGACAGCGCACATCGCACTCATTTTGTATGTATACACCCATCCCCTCCCCCAACCACATCTTCCTGACACCTGATCAATGTTATTCCTGAATGTGCTCTTAGGTAATGATCAGTAAAACCAATTTGATGGTGAGTACATGTGGTGCTTATTTTTCCATTCTTGGGATACTTCGCTTAGTAGAATGGGTTCCAACTCTTTTCAGGTGCTATAAATACAAGAGGTGCTATATCACCATTGTTTCTTATAGCTGAGTAGTACTCCATGGTATGCATATACCACATTTTATTAATCCTTTCATGTATTGATGGGCATTTGGGTTGTTTCTACATCTTTGCAATTGTGAATTGTGCTGCTATAAACATTCAGGGGCAGATATCTTTGTTATAGAATGTCCTTTGTTCTTTTGGGTAGATGCCCAATAATGGGATTGCTGGGTCAAATGGTAGGTCTACTTGTATCTGTTTAAGGTATCTCCATATTGCTTTCCACAGAGATTGCACTAGTTTGCAGTCCCACCAACAGTGTATGAGTGCTCCTCTCTCTCCGCATCCACACCAACATTTATTGTTATGGGACTTTTTGATAAAGGCCATTCTCACTGGAGTTAAGTGTATAAATGCTTTTGTTACATGAATAGCTTTTGTAATGCTTGAGTCAGGGCTATAGGAATGCCCATCATCCAAATAGTATTCATTGCACCCATTAGATAGGATTTGCTCCTTCCCTCATTTCCCTACCTGCCTGAATGATTTCCAGTGTGTTTTATTAAATACTTCCCTTATGCCCATGTGTGTCCATCAGTCAGTTCCAATTTATTAATAATTAGTACATGTAGTTTTTGTTTTTCCATTCTTGAGACACTTCTCATAGAATAACGGTCTCTAGTTCCATCCAAATTGCTTCAAAAAATATTAATTACTTCTTTTTAATGGCTGAGTAGTACAACAGAGTATATGTGTACAATATTTTGCAAATCCACTAATGAATGAACACTTGTATTGATTCCACATCTTTGCAATTTCAAATTTGCTGCAATAGACATTTAAGTGCAGGTGTTGTTTTGAAAAAAATGACTTCTTTTTCTGCAGGTAGTCACCCAGTAGTGGAATTGGTGGATTGAATGGTAGGTCTACTTTATTTCTCTGAGAAATCTTCATATGGTTTTCCATAGTGGTTACCCTAATTTGCAGTTGCACCAAAAGTGTATAAATGTTCCTCTCTCCCTGGATCCACACCAGTGTCTGTTGTTTCTGGTTTTTGTTTTTGTTTTTTAAATAAAAGCCATTGTAACAGGGGCAAAATGATATCTCATTATGGCTTTAATTTACATGTCCTTGATAATTAGTGATTTTGGCATTTTTTCAGATGTTTCTTGGTCATCTATCTATCTTTCATTATTTATTTATTCATCCATTCATTTCTTCATTCAAAATATTAAGGTGGTACAGATGTTTCAGGTTACATGGATCATTTTTCTAATGCTTGCTTCCTGGCTGTAAGTGTGGTCATTACACAAATAGTGTTCATAGTATCCATTAGGTTAGTTTATTCTCCTCCCCTTCCCACTCCCTTGCTGCTTTCCACTGAGTTTTACTTCCTGCTGTGCTCACTGGTTAGTTCCAATTTAATAGTGAGTACACATGGTATTGATTTTTCCATTCATGAGATGCCTCACTAATGAGAATGGTCTCAAGTTCCATCCTGATTGTTGCAAAAGGTATTAATTCATCTTTTTTTTATGGCTGAGAAGTACTACATGGTGTACATATACCACATTATAATCCTCTCAAGAATTCTTAGGGACTTGGGTTCAATACACATATTTGCAATTGTGAATTGTGGTGTGATAAACATTCAAATACAAGTGTCTTTTTCAAAAAATGGCTTATTTTCCTTTGAGTAGATCTCACTAACATGATTGGTGCATCAAATGATAGGTCTACTTCTAGTTCTTTGAGAAATCTCCATATTGTTTTCTATAGTGGTTGTACTAATTTGCAGTCCCACCAACAGTATGTAAGTGTTCCTTTCTGTCTGCATCCACACCAGCATCTGTTGTTTTGGGGATTTTTAATAAAAGCCATTTTAACACGGGTAAGGTGATAGCTCATTGGGGCTTTAATTTGCTTTTCTCTAATACTTAGTGATGTTGAACATATTTTGGCCATTGTTGACCACTTGTCTATCTTCATTTGAAAAGCTTCTGTTCATGCCTTTTGCCCACTTTTTAATGGGGTTATTTTTTTTTTGTCTTGCTGCCTTCTTTGACTTCTTTGTAGCTTCTGGATATTAGCCCTTTATTGGATGTATAGTTCATGAATATATTCTCTCATCCTGTATGTTGTCTATTTGCTCTGTTGATTGTTTCTTTTCCTGTGCTAAAAGCTTTTTAATTTAATTCCCACTTACTTATTTTTGTTGTTGCTATAATTACCTTTAGAGCCTTAGTCATAAATTGTTTGCCTAGGCCAGTATCTGGAAGAGTTTTACATACATTTTCCTATATCATTCTTATAATTTCATGTTGAATTAATTTTTGTGAGTGGTGAGAGATAAGAGTCTTGTTTCTTTCTTGTACATGTACCTATCCAATTTTCCCAGAACAATTTATTGAATAGGGCTTCTTTTCCCCAGTGTACATTGTTGTCTGCTTTGTCAAAGATAATTTGGGTGTAGACAGATAGTTTTGTATCTGTAGTCTCTGTTCTGTTCCACTGGTCTGCGTTTCCATTTTTGTGCCAATATCATGCTGTTTTGGTTACGATAGCATTATAGCATAATTTGAAGTCTGGTAACGCAGTGCCTTCAGATTTGTCCTTTTTGCTTAAGGTTACTTTGGCTGTTTGGACTCTTTTTTGTTTCCAATCAAAGCAGCGTAGAATTATATTTTCTAGATATAGGAAATATTACATTAGTATTTTGACAGGGATTACATTGAATCTGTACGTCACTTTGAGTGTATGGAATGTTGTATAATTCTAGAATTTTTCCATTCTTCTTGTTTTCTAGTTTACATGCATAGAGATTTTCATTGTATTTATGAATGTTGTTTTATGTCTCTGTGTTATCTATTGTAATATCTCCCTTTTCATTTCTGAATGAGTAAATTTGAGACCTTCTCTTCTATTCTTGGTTAATCTGACAAGAGGTCTATCAATTTTATTTATCTTTTCAAAGAACCAACTTTTTGTTGATTCTTTGTTTTGTCTTTTTTATTTTTATTTAATTTATTTCTGCTCTGACATTTGTTATTTCTTTTCTTCTGAAGGCTTTGGGTTTGGTTTGCTTTTCCTTTTCTAGTTCCCTGAGATGTGATATTAGGTAAATAATTTGTCATATTTCTGTCTTTTTGATGTGGGCATTTAAGGATATGAATTTTCTGTTTAGGAATGTTTTTGTTGAATCCCATAGATTTTGATAGTTTGCATCCCCTTTATCATTCAGTTCAAGAATCTTTTGATTCCTGATTCCATCTTAATTTCATTGTTGAACTAGTAATCATTCAGCAGCAAGTCATTTATTTTCCATGACTTTGTGTATGTATAAGCATTTCTCTTGGAATTGATTTATAGTTTTATCCCACTGTAGTCTGGGAGGAAACATGGTATCATTTCTATTTTTTGAATTTGTTAAGTTTTCTGAGCTAAAATATGATCAATCTTGGAGAATGTCCCACATAATAATGAGAAGAGTGTATATTCAGGTTTTTGGGGAGTATAATGTTCTGTAAATATCTGTTAGTCCACTTGTGTATGGTTCCATTTAAGTCCAGTGTTTCTTTATTTATTTTCTGCTTTTATGATTTGGCCAGCTCTGAACGTGGGGTGTTGAAGTCCCTGGCAATTACAATGCTACTATTTATTTTCTTGCTTAGCTCTCACAGAATTTGTTTTACTTATCTGGATGCTACTCTTTAGGTGCATATATAATTAGGATTGTTATATCTTGTTGAATTGTTCCCTTTACCATTATATAATGACCATCTTTGTCTTTCTTTACCATTATTTATTTAAAGTCAATTTTATCTCATATGATTATGGCTACACCTGCTGTCTTTTGGTTTCCACTCTCATGGAATATTTGTTCCTATCTTTTCATGTTGAGCCAGTGTGCATCCTTGTTGTTTATGTTTTTTCTGCAGACAATAGATACCTGTTTTTTTTTCACCTATTCATCCAGGCTGTGTCTTTTGAGTGGCACTTTCAAACTGTTAAGGTCAAGTGATAGATTTTATATGTAGGATGTCGTTCTGTTTATCATGTTGAGTAGTACCTTATTGCTTTGTTTTTCCTTCTGTGCTATTTTTCATAAGAGTTGTAAGCTTTAGCTTTTTCGGTTCATCTAAACTGGTGGGTATATATTGTGCTGATTCACGTATAATGAGTATAATTCATGTATAATTTCCTACGTAGCGGGTCTGGTCATGACAAATTCCCTCAGTGTTGGCTTGTCTGGAAAAGTCTTAATTTCTCCATCAATTGTGAAACTTAGTTTTAAAGGGTACAGAATTCATGGCTGGTAGTTCTGTTTAAGAATATTGAAGGTGGGGACCCAGTCCCTTTTGGCTCCGAAGATTTCCACTGAGAAGTCTGCCATCAGACTGATGGGCTTTCCTTTGTAGGCTGGTTGTTGTTTTTGTCTTGCTGCTTTGCAGGGAGTTGGCTAGGCTCCCCAGTAAAGAGGTTTTTCCTTCCAGTCAGGTCTCTCAGGCAGGGGTGGTTGCAAAGGATGAAAAAATAGTTGGAAACAGAAATAAAAATAAAATAATAATAATACACAGAGCCAAAGACATAGTTTATAAAGTAAAAGTTTATGAAAATAGACAAAGGAGGAGTCCGGAAGGCATATATTTCTGCCGCGGAAATATAACAAAGACTGAACTTCTTACATGGGTATGTATAGCGTAGACACATGCCCCGGTTGCCAAGGGCAATGGGATTTATGTAATAACAGGCAGTTTGGTTTAGGGTCAAAGTCTTCTAAAAGGCTACTACAGATCTTTTAAGTCTATCTAGGTGAACAATGAGTTACAAAATCTTCTTAGCACAAACTTGTAAGTTTTATGACAAGGCTATTACTTTAGCAACAAACAGAGACATCTTGGCTCCCGTAATTGTGTTTTTGGAGACAGAGATGATCTCAGAAGTCAACAAGAGCTGTGCCTTGTGCTAATTACTTTAACTGCATGGTTCCATCTGGGCCCAGCTTGGGCATTAGCATATCTATTTGATCAGCTCTCATCTCTAGTGGCCTTTGATCAGCTTCTGGCAATCTATGAGCCTAGGTGAAGCCTATCATGTCTTTCAAAACAGATGAGAACCATAGGCCCAGCTTACAGCTGTCTCTTTGAAATGCAGCTGTCACTCTCCAATGAGTTGCCCTCTTGAGGCGAGGCAGCTTTTGAACTAACACATTTATTTTTTCTTTAAGGCAAAGCCTTATTTGACTTCTGAAATCAAATCTTGTCTTCAAAAATACAGTGGGCATTTCTATAACTCAGTATTCTTAGGCTCAACACTGCTTGTCAGATTTTCTCTTTCATTTTGATTTTGGACAGGTTGATTACTATGTGTCTCAGAGATACCCTCTTTGCTATGAATTTTCCTGGTTTTCAATGATCATGTTGTATCTGGATGTATGAATATCTGGTGATAAGAGGGGAAGAAGTTTTCCTCAATATTACTCTCAGATTTTTTATGCTTTTAGTTCACTCTTGTTCTCCTGCAAGGATACCTATAATTTGTATGTTAATTCACTTTACATAGTCCCATATCTCTCTCAGTGATTTCTCAGGCTTTTTTATATGGTTCTGTTCTCTGCCTCTTTGAATGACTGGGTTATCTCAAGAGACTTATCTTCAAGCCCTGAGATTCTTTCTTCTCCTTGGTATAGTCTGTTGTATCTTTCAGCTGTGCTTTGAAATTCCCTAAATGACTCTTTCATTTCCTTAAGGTCTATTATATCCTTTCCTATGTTGTGTAGCAGCTCTTCAGTGATTTTTTCATTTATTTCTTGAGATATTTTTTGGCATTTTGTTGTTGTTGTTGTTGGTTTCCAACTTATTCTTCAGTTCCATTCATCTTATTTGTCATCCATATCCTGAATTCCTTGTCATTTCAGCAATTTCCTAGATGCTGGATTTCGGTTCGGTAACTCCATTGTGATTCCTTGGGGGTATTGAACTTTTTTTTAAAAAAAAAATGTTGCCAGATATTTTTTGCTGCTTTCTTTTTATTAGAAACCTCTTTAGGTTTCAGATAGGTTTCAGGATAATAGGTTTGCAGGGAAACTGTTCTTTGCTAAGAATTCTCTGTCTTAATTCCAAGAATGGCAGGTACCTAGGCAGTGCTTTTTTCCTACTGTGAAATGTTGATGTGTCAAGGGAGAGGCATGTGCGTTACAAGCCTGTAATGAGCTGTTCTCATTTGTCCTGCTCACTAGTGATTCACATTATTCAAGCTTGTGCTGGATGATCTTTGTGCTGGGTGTTAGGTTCATTCCCAGATAGTTGTAGGAAATTTGATTTAGGAGTTGGATGAGACTCTCTGCATGGAGGCTAGAATTTTGGGTATTACTCTGTCCAAGTTCTCCTTACACAGGTGACAGTGGCAGATGGGTGAGGCTGTCTATGCAGTGGTTGTTGGCTGTGGGCATTTGTTCAAATCAGGTCCAAGTATAATGGGGTGTCCCTGGCAGGGTGTTGGACCTTGGGGCAGTTATGCCAGCCCTGAAGCAGTGATGGAGACTGAGGGGTGGAGTCTTGGGGTCCAGGTACAGTGCTGGAATCTCAGGGATGGTGGCCCAGGCCTGGCTAGGGCTCTGGAGGTACAGGGGCAGAGTCTTAGGCTCCAGTGCAAGAGCCTCAGAGCCAGGATTGGGGATGAGCCAGAAGCAGAGCTTCTGAGCTGGGCGTCAGGGTTGGATGTGAGTCATATGGGCAGTAGAATGTTCTGATTTGAGGGACAGAGGCAGTGCATAGCAAGTGGCAGGCTGTTCCACAGGATTTTGAACCACAGATGCCCTGATTATTAAAATCAAACATTTATAAACTGATGGAAGAACTCAATTTCACATCATGTGAGTTTTTACTCTTAATGCTGATTGCTTTCCATTCCTCTCTTGTAAAGTCACACCAACTTTCCCCGCTATAAAATTGTAAAATAAAAACTTATTTTCTAACTTGGGTGTTGAATATTCTAACCTGGTCAATTCCAACATTCACAATACTGCAAGGGACTAATTAATTTACTGCTGCTTTCTCTTCAGTCCTTCTATCCAAGCCATTCCTCAGTCTAGAATTGGAGTCTTGGTTCTCTAGAGCAGGGGTCACCAAACTATGGTCAGTTGTATAGTTATTTCATTATATATTACAATGCAATAATATAAATAAAGTGCACAGTAGGTGTAATGCACTTGAATCATTCCAATGCCATCCCCCTCCCTCCCTGGTCCATAGAAACGTTGTCTTCCATGAGAATGACTCCTGGTGCCAAAAAGTTGGGGACCACTGCTCTAGAGCAGACACCAGCCAGAGTTCAGATCCAGCTAATCTTGAACCCTATTAGAGGGCCCTTACATCATCTGTCTTAACACTAATTCTGCTTCTAAGCACCAGTTGACCTTAGCAGGGTACCTAACACTGGATTCATGTGTCTTAACTGAAAAGACATCAAAACTACTCTGAATTGATGTCCACCCCAACTGGAAACCATCATCTGAGGCTGTCTCTCAAGGTACCAGTAGCAGATAGCACCATGAGGTAGAAAGCTTTCCCAAGAACTTGGGACCAAGTAGATGACATCACAGCGTGGTCAGCTTCCACCCAAGTTGCCCACAGGCCCCTTTTTGTCCTATGCTCACCACTTAAATTATCTTTCCTTTATGATTTTTCTTCATCTTTGTCCTCTTCAGCATCATGTTTGCGTTACTTCTTCCCATTGTAACTATAGCTTTCCACAATGAAACAGTGAGGAACAAAATTGCAGAGGACATAAACAAATGGAAAAACATATCATGCCCATGGATCAGCAGAATGAACGTTGTTAAAACGTCTGTACTACACAAAGTTATTCACAGATTCAGTACAATCCCCATTAAAATACAACTGTCATTATTTGTAGATCTAGAAAAAAGTAACTTTACATTTCATATAGAATCAGAAAAGACCCCAAATATCCAAATCCACCTTAAACAAAAAGGACAAATTGGGAGGCACCATTTTGCCACACTTCAAGTTATACTATAAGGCTACAATAACTGAACAGCATGGCTCTGTCACAAGAACAGAAGCACAGACAAATGGATTAGAATAGAGAAGCCACATATAAAACCAAATGATCTTTGACGAAGCAGACAAAAACACACACTAAGGAAAAGAATCCGTATCAATAAATGTTGCTGAGAAAATTGGGTAGCCACATGTAGAAGACTGAAACAAGGTCCAAACCTATTACCACTCACAAAAATTAATTCACAAATGATAACAGACTTAAATCTAAGGCATGAAACTATAAGAATTCTAAAAGAGAAGGTTGGAAAAACTCATATAGATATTGGCCTAGATAAGGAATTTATGAAGAAGACCCCAAAGGCAATCCACAGCCACAACAGAAATATATAAATGCTGGATCAAATGGTAGGTCTACTTGTATCTGTTTAAGCATTCGATCCAGCAATCCCATTATTGAGCATCTACCCAAAAGAACAAAAGAAATTCTATACAAAGATGTCTGCACCTGAATGTTTACAGCAGCACAATTCACAATTGCAAAGATGTAGAAACAACCCAAATGCCCATCAATATGAGTGGATTAGTATAATGTGTTATGTCTATACCATGGAATATTATTGAGCTATAAGAAATAATTATGATATAGAATCTCTTTTGTTCTCCTGGAAAGAGTTAGAACCTATTCTACTAAGTGAAGTATCCCAAGAATGGAAAAATAAGCACCACATGTACTCACCAGCAGATTGGTTTCCCTGATCATCACCTAAGTGCACATTTGGGAATAACACCGACTGGATGTTGGGCAGATGTGGGGGGTAGGGGGAGGGGATTAGTATATACCTACATAATGAGTGCAGTGCGTACTGTCTGGGGACTGGACACACTTGAATCTCTGACTCAGGGAGGTGGAGGGGATGGGCAATATACATAACCTAAATAAATTTTGTACCCCCATAATAAGCTGAAATAATAAATAAATAAATAGAGCCCAATTAAAATGCTTCTGCACAGCCAAGGAAACAATCATTATATGGAATAGACAACCTATATAATGGGAGAAAATACTTGCATGCTATACATCTGATAAAGGGCTAATAAGCAAAATCTACAAATAATCTCAAGAAAATCAGCAAAACAACATTAAACAACCCCATTAAAAAGTGAGCAAAAGACATGAACAGAAGCTTCTCAAAATAAGGTAGACTAATGGCTAATAAACATACAAAAAATACTCCATGTCTCGAATCATCAGAGAAATGCAAATCAAAACCACAGTGAGAGATCACTGAACTCCAGTGTGAATGGCTTTTATCAAAAAGTCTCCAAACAACAGGTGTTGGCACAGATCTGGAGAGATAAGAACACTCGTACACTGTCAGTGGGACTGCAAACCAGTACAACCTTTATGGAAAGTAGTATGGAGGTACCTCCAGAACTAAAAGTAGACCTACTATTTGATCCAGCAATCCCACTATAGGTATTTACACAAAAAAACAAGATTTTTTTTTAAAAGACATCTGCACTGAATGTCTATAGCAGCACAACTGAAAAAAATAATGCATGTTTTCATAATGAAGTTGGAATTAATCAATCAATACTTTTGTGCACATATTGTAAGCAAACTCAATTGGGGGCAGATGGGATGGATAAATTCACCCCTAATGGGTACAATCCACACTATCTGGGTGATGGACATACTAATAACTTTGGCTGAAACTGTACAAAAGTAACACATGTAACCAAAACACTTGCACCCCCATAATATTCTGGAATAAAAAAAAATTAAAAGTCAATAATTCAGAAACATTTAGTTCATTCAGGATGTATGTAACCATTACTTCTGTCTAATTTCAAAACATTTTCATTACCTCAAAATAAAACGCTATACTCATTAAGCAGTACTATCTGTTTTCCACTCCCTCCCCACCAGTATGCTTTGTTTCTATGGATTTACTTATATTGAGAATGTGTAACCTTTTGTGCCTATTTCTAATTAGCATATCATATTTGAGGCTCATATGTGTTGTTGCATGTGTCAGTAATTAATTAACAAATTAATTAATTATATTTTGGTTAAATAAATGTCCATTTAATGCACATGCACATTTTGTTTATCTATTCATCCTTTTATAGACAATTGAATTTTTTCCACGTTTGGGCTATTATCAGCAGTACTACTATAAATATTTTTGCTCCAGCATTTGTTTCAGTACCTATTTCAATTCCTTTGGTTATGTATCTAGGAAAGAAATTATGGGTAATGTGATAATTCTAGGTTTAGCATTTTGAGGAACTGCCAGATTGGTTTGCACAGCATCTGAATCATTTTACATTCTGTGAAAATTAATCATACAAATTGAGTCATTCCTGACTAATACAGACGTGAGAGGTCAGGGGGTAAAAGTACTCAGGACATATAACATTGCTCCAAGAATGTAATTCTCTGCAAGCCTTGCTGTTGTTGAAACTGTCTGCTGTAACCTAACACCAGTTTTACCTAATATTTGTGTAACAACCTGCTAAGACTCTAAGAATTGGTTTATCACTTACTAATCAAAATTTGCCAGCTCCTCAGAACATTTTTAGTGACAACGAACTTTCTTGAAGAGTAATAAATAACATTTTTCCTTTTTATAAAACCTCCAAACTTTTTTTTTTGTTCCTTCAGATGTACAGGAGACAAAAGTCTGTGTGTATGCACAGAATTGCAATTCTTTCTTCCCACATAAAGTGTTTTAACTTCAGAGATTGTCACTATATTTCATTTGGCATTGACAATTTCCATCAGGAATTTGGAAGCTTCCAGTTTCGGCATGTTATACCTAATAATTGTTATTTTTCATTTACTTGTAGCCATCCTATTAGGTGTGAAGGTATATCTCATTTTATTTAGGTTCTTTGCCCATCATAATTTCAGGTCATTTGTTTGTTTGTTTCTGCTCTTTTATAAGTTTTATGATTTCCTTGCATATTTTGTATACATTTTATTACATATGTGTTTTGGAAATAATATTCTCCCACACTGTAGGCTGTTTTAAAATTTTGTTAATTGGTTCATTTTCTGTGCAGAAGCTTTTTAGAATAATGTAATCCCACTGGTTTATATTTTCCTTTTGTGGTCTGTACTGTGGTATCATATCTCAAAAATCATTGCTGAGAACAGTAAAAGATTATTTCTGAGTTCTCTTCTAGGAAATTTACCATTTTGGGGTTTATGTTTAAGCCATTTTGAGTTGATTTTTATGCATGATGTAACATAATTATCAATTCCATTTTTTTTTGTATGTGATTATCCAGTTTTCCCAACCCCGTTTTTTGTAAAGACTTTGCTTTCTTTGTTATGTTTTCTTGTCCTAGTAAAAACTTAGTTAACCATATGTGTGTGTGTTTATTTCTAGGCTCTGTATTCAATTCTGTTGGTCTATATGTCTGCTTTTATGACAGAATGGTACCCTTTAATTAATGTAGATTTGTAATATAATTTGAAATAAGTAAGTGTGCTGCCTCCAGATTTGTTCTTCTTGTGCAAAACTTTGAATAATTGGCATTTTGTGTGGTTCTGTATTAATTTTAGGATTATTTGCCTATTTTTGTGGAAAATGCAAGTAGAATTTTGATAGTGATTGCACTGAATCTATAGATCAACATGCATTTTTTTGATATTGATTCTTTCAATCCATGAACTTGAAATATCTTTCCATGTATTTGTGTCTAATTTAATTTTTATTCAGGTTTTATAATATTCAGTGTACACATCTTTAACTTCCTTTGTTTAATTTATGCTTAAATATTTTATTCTTTGCTATTGCAAATGGGTTTGTTTTTTGTTTTTTTTTTTTTTGCTTTTTGGATAATTTGTTATTAGTGTGTGGAATCCAACTGATTCTTGTACGTTGACTTGGTATTCTGTAACTTAACTGAATTTTATTATTATTTCTCACAGTTTTATGAAGTCTTTAGAATTTTCCATATGTAAGACCATGTCATCAGCAGAGAAAATTTTACTCTTTCTTTGTGATTTGAATGCCTTTTATTTTTTTTCCTTGCCTACAATTATAGCTTCCAGGACTATGTTGAATGGAAGTGGTAAGTGTGGACATCCTTGTCTCTTCCTGATTTTACAACACACGCACACACAAACACACATACACAAAAGCCTAACTTTTCCCTGTTGAGTATGAGGATACATAATACTTTATTATGTTAGGTGCATTCCTTTTTTACCCAAGTTGTTGAGAGATTGTATCATGAAAGAGTGTTTAATTTCATCAGATGTTTTTCTGCATCTATTTCCTTATTTCTCTTAATATATTGTAGAACATTTACTGATTTGCATATGTTGAATCATCCTTGCATCTCAGGAATAAATTCCACTTGGTTAAGAGGTGTGATATTTATTTACATTTTAATTTTTATATACATATATTAGTTACACATAATTTATGGAATACATCAGGAATTTTGATGTAAGCATACAGTCTGTATGTGTAGTGATCAAATCAGGATATTCATTACCTCAAACATATATCACTTTTTTGTTGTTGGGAACATTCTAAATCCATTCTGCTAGTCATTTTGAAATGTGCAATGTATTATTATTAGGTATAGTTGTCCTATTGAGGTACTTAACACTAGATTTATTGCTATTATATCTGGTTTTTGATACCCATTACCTAAAAAAAAAGAAAAAACACTTTTTTATCCCTCCTTGTTACCTGTCCTAACCTCTACTCTTCCTAGCTTCTGGTACCCACCAATATACTCTCTAGCTTCCTGAGATCCCCTTTTTTAGCTCCCACATATGAGTGGGAATGTTTGATATTTGTCTTTCTGTGTTTGGCTTATTTCCCTTAACATAATGACCTCCATCCAGTTCCTTTCATGTTGCTGAAAATGATAAGATTTCCTTCTTTTTTAAGGATATATGTACCCCATTTTCTTTACCCGTTTATTCATTGGTGGACACTTAAGTTAATTCTAAATGGCTATTGTGACTATTACTGCAATCAGTATATGCTGCAGATACCTCTTTGATATACTGATTTCCTTTTATTTGGAACATATATATTCAGCAGTGAGATTGCTGGATCATGTAGCAGTCCCACTTTTAGTTTTCTAAGAAACATTTATAATGTTTTTCAGAAAGTCTGTACTAATTTACATTCTCAACAACCATGTATGAGAGTTCTCTTTTCTCTACATCCTCACTAACATCTGTGACTTTTTGTCTTTTTGATAAAAAGACATTTTAACTGGGTGAAATGATATCTCATCATGGTTTTGATTTCCATTTCTCTGATGATAAGTGATGTTGACCAGTTTTTCATATCTTTTTTATTTTTATGTAAATATATTAATGGAGTGCCAGTATTTTTTTTTCACATGGATGAATTGTATAATGCTGAAGTCGGAAATCTTTTAATATGCCTTCTTTTGAGAAATATCTATTCAGACCTTTTGACATATTTTAATTGGACCTTTTTTCCTATTAAATTGTTTGAGTTTTTTACATGTTCAGGTTATTAACCCCTTGTCAGATGGATAGTTTGCAAATATTACCTCCCATTCTCAGATTTTCTCTGCTTGTGATGTGATTGCACTTGTCTATTTTTTTGTTTGTTTGTCTGTTTATTGTCTGTACTTTTAAGGTTTAACTCAAGAAATTATGGCCAGGATTTTTCTGGTTTTATTCCATTACGGTCAGAAAACATACTTGATATAGGTTCAATCTTAAATTTATTAAGACTTTTTGGGGACTAACATATGATCTGTTTCAGAAAATGTTTTATGTGCACTTGAAAAGAGTGAATATTCTGCTGCTATTGGATGGAATGTTTTATATGTTTGTTGGGTATGTTTGGTTTATAGTATTATTTCATTTCACTGATTCTATATTAAATATTTTCCTAGATCTGTCACTTGTTGAAAGTGAAATGTTGAAGTCACCTATTGTTGAAATGCTATTTCTGCCATCATATCCATTAATATTTGCTTTACATATTTAGGTGTTCTAATGTTGGATGCCTGTGTATTTAATTATTATTTCCTCTTAATGAATTGACCCCTTTGTAATTATTTAATGACCTTCTAATAAACTATCTCCTGACAGTTTATGACTTAAAGACTCTTTTCTCTGATAAAAATATAGATACTCCTACTCTATTTCAGTCACTGTTTACATAAAATATGTTTTCCCATCCCTTCACTTTCAGGCTGTGTTTGTCCTTACAGCTTAAATGAGTGTCTCATACACAGCATATAGTTTGATTTTTTTTCATTCTGCCATTGTATGTTTTTTTTTCAGCATATTACAAGGGTACAAATGTTTAGGTTACATATATTGCCTTTCTCCACCCGAGTCAGAGCTTCAAGTGTGTCCATTCCTCAAACAGTGCTCACCGCACCTATTAGGTATGAATTTACCCATCCCCTCCTCTGCCACCTGTCCGACTCCCTATAAATGTTACTCCCAGATGTACATTTAAGTGTTGATCAGTTAGTATTCATTTGATGGTGAGTACATGTGGAATTTATTTTTCCATTTCTGTGATATTTCACTTAGTATAATGGGCTCCAGTTCTAGCCAGGATAATACAAGAGGTGCTAAATCACTATTGTTTTTGTGGCTGAGTAGTCCTCCAGGGTACACATATGCCATATTTCATTAATCCACTCATGTATTGATGGACACGTGAGTTTATTCCACATTTTAGCAACTGTGAATTGTGCTCCTGTAAACATTCTAGTGCAAATGTGTTTTTATAGAATGTCTTTTTTATTCCTTTGGGTAGATGCCCAGTAATGGGATTAACGGATGTGACTGACTTTCTACCTCAAAACAGCTGAATATTTATTTTCCTGATCAGCTCATGAGACATTCTCTAAGATCAACCATATCCTATGTCACAAAACATGTCTCAACAAATTAAAAAATATATGTAAATTATACCACACATCTTCTGAGACCACAATGGAATAATGTTAGAAATCAACTCTGGTAGTCATAGAAACTAAACAACCTCTGCTGAACAATTATTGGGTTAACAAGAAATTAATATGGAAATCTAAAGGTTCTTTAAACTAAATGATGAAGGAGCCACACATTATCAAAATTTGTGGGACACAGCTAAAGCAGTCCTGAGAGGAAAATTCATATACATAATTGCCTACATCCAAAAGATAGAAAGATCACAAATCTATAATCTAATGAATCATCTCAAAGAACTGGAAAAGGGTAAGAAAGCCAACCCCAAACCTAGAAGAAGAAAAGAAATAATGAAGATAAGAGCAGAACTAAATGAAATTGATGATTTAAAAAAACTATACAGAAGATTAATAAAACAGTAAGTTGGTTCTTTGAAAAAATAAACAAAACCAGCACACCTCTTACTAGATTAATGACAAGCAGAAAAGAAAGGACTCTAATGAGCTCAATCAGAAATTAAAAAGGAGAAATTACAACTGATAATATGGACACACAAAATATTATCTGTGAATACTATAAAAACCTCTATGCACATAAACTTGAAAACATGGAGCATATGAAATAATTCTTAGAAACACACAGACCTCCTAGGCTCAATCAGAAAGAAACAGAATTCCTGAACAGGCCAATATCAGGTACTGAAATCAAAGTAGCATTGAATGTTTTTGGATTGGAGAACGTAACACATATACATTCAAAATAATTATAATTATTAATAGTAATCACTTACTGTCATCATTTTACTAGTTGTTTTATTGATTGTTTGATTCTTCCTTTCTTGTTTATCTCTGTAATTTAGTGTGTTTATTTAGTGCTAAGTCTTGCTTCCTTTCTAATTATTGTTTATGCATCTGCTACAGTTTTTCCTTTGTGGTTACTATGAAGCTTACATAAAACATTCTACAGTTATGATAGGGACTATCTTATGCTGAAACAACTTAACTTTAGTTATGTAGAGAAACTCTAAACTTTACCCTTCCCATCTACAATTTACATTTTATGTTGCAATTTATATTTGAATATATAAAATTAAGTAATAAAGGTAAACATATAGTTAAATTTAGAATATTCTAATACTGTAATGGTGATGTGTAAATCACTTATATATGCAGTGTAAAGTCTAAAGAAAAAGTATTAAATGTCTAAGAGATAAAAAGAATTAAAAGATGAAACATGTGATACCAAAAACATAAAATGCAGAGTCAGGTAAATAAAAACAGTAGACTTTTTAAATGTGAATTATGACTGTATGATATTTCATGTAAGCCTTGTATCTATGTCAAAGCAAAAATCTCTGTTATAGATACAGAATAGAAAGAGAAATAAATGAAAGCATAACAGTACAGAAAATCATTAAAACAAAATGAAGACAGCAAGCCAGAATAAAAGGAATGAAGGATGTACAAAACAGTAAAAATTAATGAACCATCAATAGTAAATTTTACCTATTTATATTAATAATAACCTTGACCATATCTTGTGGCCAATAACTTTCAGAGTTTGAGAAAGGAGGATCACTAGAAGCCAGGAGTTCAAGACCAGCCTGAGCAACACAGCAAGACTCCATTTTTCTAAAGAAAAACAAATAAACAAGGATAAATTAGCTGGTTGTAATGGCAAGCACCTGTTGTCCCAGCTACTTCAGAAGCTGAGGCAAGAGAATCGATGGAGCCTAGGACCTGGAGGTTGCCATCAGCTATGATGGAAAAACTATACTGTAGCGCAGACAGCAGAGACCCCATCTCAATAATAATAATTACATTATTATTATTATTTGGCCTATAATGTGACTGAATGAATCACAACAATAAAAAAAGATCCATCAGTTTGCGTGGATGTGGAGAGACAGGAACACTCATACACTGTTGTTGGGACTGCAAACTACAGCAACTTCTGTGGAAAGCAATATGGAGATACCTTAAACAGATACAAGTAGACCTACCATTTGATCCAGCAATCCCTTTATTGGGCATCTACCCAAAAGAACAAAAGACATTCTACAAAACAGACATCTGCACCTGAATGTTTATAGCAGCACAATTCACAATTGCAAAGATGTGGAAATAACCCAAATGCCCATCAATACATGAGTGGATTAATAAAATGTGATATATGTATATCATGGAGTATTACTCAGCTATAAGAAATAATGGGGATATAGCATCTCTTATGTTCTCCTGGATAGAGTTGAAACCCATTCTACTAAGTGAAGTATCCCAAGAATGGAGAAATAACCACCACGTGTACTCACCATCAAATTGGTTTCACTGATCATCACCTAAGAGCACATTCAGGAATAACATTAATCAGGTGTCGGGTAGATGTGGAGGGGGAGGGGATGGGTGTATACATACATAATGAGTGGGATGCACACTGTCTAGATGATGGACAAGTTTGAAGCTCTGACTCAGGGGTCAGGGGTAAGGGCAATAGACGTAATCTAAACTTTTGTACCCCCACAGTATGCTGAAATAATAATAATAAAAAAAGGAGGATAACAAAAAAAAAGATCCATCTGTATACAGCCTACAAGATATTCATTTTAGCTTTAAGGACACAATTGGATAAAAGCGAAAGGATAGAAGGTCTTTAATGCAAATGGGTAAACAAAGAGAACATGAATACCTACATTTTATCAGACAAAATAGGCTCCAGGTCAAAAGTTGACACAAGAGAAAAAGACGGTCATTAAATAATAACAAAGGGGTCAGTTCATTAAGAGAGTATAACAGTTGTAAATACATATGCACCCAACATCAGAGAACCTAAGTATACAAGAGAAATACTAGTGGATGTGGCAGAAGAAATAGACAGCAGTATAATAATACCCCATTCTCAAAAATGGATAGATCATTCAGACAAAAATTAATAGGAAACTTTACGCTTGCACTACAATTTAGACCATATGGACCTAACAAGTACACAGAACATTCCATCCAACAGCAATGGGATACATATTGTTTCTCAAGTGTACATGGAACATTTTCTGGAGATTATGTGGTCATCTACAAAACAAGCCTTCACAAATATAAGAATACTGAAATCATATCAAGTGTCTTTCCAGCCACAGTAGTATAAATCTAGGTTTCAATAACAAGAGGAAAACAGGAACGTTCAAAAATATATGGAAATTAAATATACTTCTGAAGCACTGAAAAATAGCTTTAGACAAATAAAAATAGAAATAGCAGTTGTTATCTTTTTGATGCATCAAAAAGAGTTCAGACAGAAAGAGACTTACAGTAATAAATCCTTACATTAAAAAAAGACAAAGATCTCAAATAGTATAAGATTACATCAAAAGAATTATTAGTAGAAAGAGAAGAACAAACTAAGTCCAAAGTTAGCAAAGGAAATAAAATCATAAAGAGAAGAATAGATAAATTGAGAATAGAAAAAGTAAAAAGTAAGATTTGTTTTGTTAGAAAGACAAAATTAATAAAACTTTACCTAGTCTAAGATAAAAAAGAGAGGAAACTCAAAATCAGAAGTGGAGACATTATATTAATAACAGATGCCTCAGAAATTTAAAAATAAAAAGGATTCCAAGGGGCTACAAATTGGATAACCTACAGGAAATAAATAAAATTCTAGGAACAACAGATTAAACGCAATCCCTATCAAAGTTCAGTGGCATTCTTCATAGATATGGGGGAAAAAATTCTAAAATATATATGGAACCACAAAGACCTTAAATAGGCAAAGCAACCTTGAGAAACAAAAACAAAGTTGGAGACATTATACTTCCTAATTTTAATTATATCTCAAATTTATAGTAATAAACACAGTATGAGTCTGGCATAAAAACAGACACATGGAAGAACAGAGAGAGCCCAGAAATAAATCTATGCATATATGACCAAGTAATTTTTCACAGTGACAGGAAGAGAACTCAGTGGGGAACAGATTGTCTCTTCAATAAATCATACTAAAAAAACTGGATGTCCACATGCAAAAGAATAAAGGTGAGTCAGTACCTTACACTGTACAGGAAAATAAACTCAAAATTAAATAAAAAACAACTGATACTGTAAAACTCCTTAAAGAAAATATATCAGAAAATCTTGATATTGATCTCAGCCATGATTCTTTTCTTTTTTTTTTCTTTTTGATTTGACACCAAAAGCACTGACAACAATAGTAAAAATATATAACTGGGACTACATAAAACTAAAAAATATATACTTAGGAAAGGTGTCTCAGACTGATTGTGCTGCTTTAACAGACTATTGGAGTCTGAATAGCTTATACACAGTAGAAATTTATTTCTCTCAGTTTTAGAGACTGTGAAATCTAAGATCAAGGCATTGGCAGGTTTGATGTTTGTGAGGGCTGCTTTCTGATTTCAATTAGCCACCTATTGCTCTGTCCTTCAGAGGATACAAACACTATGTTCTCACATAGAAGATTGTATGGATGAGCAAAAAAGGCCTAGATTGTTTACTTCAATCTCTTAATAAGGTTGAAAATAACACTCATGAGGTCGAGATTTAGTCACATACCAAAGGCCCCACCTCTTAATATTATCACATTGTGGCTTAAATCCTAACACACTATTTTTGGTTGGGGGCACATTCAGATGATACCATTCTGCCCCCAAATTTTGTCCTTATCATATGCAAAATACATTCATTATAGCTCCCTGTCTGGGCCTTGAGATTCTCCAGACATCCTTTGAAATCTCTGTAGAGATAGTGATGATTCCACAGGTCAGGCACTCTATATGCTGTCTTCATGGTGGACACTGCCAAGGCACTTGCACTGTCTGGAGAAGCATCTCAAACTTCACTTGGGCCCATTTGAGACACAGATTTGAGGCAGCACTGAGAAGTCATCATTAAGGTTCCACAAGTGCCCTGGTCCTCTCATTTGAAACTCTTCTACCCTCAAGACCTGGAAATCCAGACTTGTGATGACAGTGAAGTGGTAACAATATGTGAAATGCCTTTGGGTCATTTTACCTTTGTCTTAATGAATAGCATTGGGGTTCTTTCTATTCATACTAATTTCCTTATCAAATGGTAGCTTGGCTACACCTTGGTATTCTATCCCAAATGTGCTTTTTTATTCTTCACAATCTGGCCAAGCTAAATTTTTTCCAACTATTTAAATTCTGCATTCTTTTTAATTATAAATTCTGTCTTTAATTCATTTTTTTTCACATTTTTCTTTAATCAAGAGAAGCCATGCAGCTCCTTCAACTCTTTGCTTAGGCACTTGTTTTGCCCAGTATCATAGTTTATGCTTATATGTTCTGCCTTCCATAAAACACTAGGCGACAAATGTAATTAAGACAAGTTTTGTGCGGGTTTTTTTTTTTTGCCACTTTTATAACAAATATAGGCTTTCCTCTAGTTTTCAGTGATATATTCTGTTTGTTGTGGGGGAGGGACAGAGTCTTGCTGGAGTTCAGGGGCATCATAATAGCTCATTGCAACCTCAGAGTCCTAGGCTGAGGCCATCCTCCTGCCTCAGCCTGCTGAGTAGCTGGACTACAGGCACACCCCACCACACCCAGCTAATTTTTCTATTTTTAGTAGAGACAGGGTCTTGCCTTTGCTCAGGTTGGTCTCGAATTTCTGAGCTCAAGCCATCCTTCCACCCCAGCCTCCCAGAGTACTAGGATTACAGCTGTGAGCCACAATCCCCAGCTGAAATTTTTTATTTCTAAGAGTTCATTAGAATGGTCTTCACTGTACATACTTCTACTAACATTCTGATCACAAGCATTTACATAATCTCTAAGAAGATTTAGGCTCTATCTATATCCTCCTCTTCTTCTAAGCCCTCACTATTATAAAATCATCTCTTATGCTCCAACCTTTACCCATTACCCAGTTCCAAAGCTACTTCTATATTCTTAGGTATTTGTTATAGCAACACTTCACATCTCTACTTCTCAGTACCAAATCTGTCTTTGTCTGTTTGTGGTGCTATTATAGAATGGCACAGACTGGGTAATTTATAAACAATAGAAATTTATTTCTCTTGGTTCTGGAGGTGAAAAGTAAAAGATCAAGGTACAGCAGGTTTGGCATCTGGTGAAGGCCACTGTTTGCTTCCAAGACAGTGCCTTGTTGCTGCATTTTTTATAGGGGAGGCACATTGTGTCTTTACATAGTGAAAGGGATGGAAGGGCAAATAGGGCGTAAATAGTTTTTCAAATGATTTATAAGACCACTATCTCTCCACATCTGCACCAACATTTATTGTTTGGGAACCTTTTGATAAAGGCCATTCTCACTGGAGATAAGTGATATCTCATTGTGGTTTTGATTTGCATTACCTTGATGATTAGAGATGTTGAGCATTTTTTCAAATGTTTGTTGGACTTTCTTCCATCTTCTTTTGAAAAGTTTCTGTTCATGTCCTTTACCCACTTTACACTGCTGGTGGTACTGCAAACTAGTGCAACCCCTGTGGAAAGCAATATGGAGATACCTCAAAGAGATACAAGCAGACTAACATTTGATTGAGCAATCCCATTATTGGGCATCTACCCAAAGGAACAAAAGACATTCTATAAAAAAGACATCTGCCCCTGAATGTTTATAGGAGCACAATTCACAATCTCAAAGATGTGGAAACAACCCAAGTGCCCATCAATACATGAGTGGATTAATAAAATGTGGTATATGTATATCATGGAGTACTACTCAACTATAAGAAACTATGGTGATATAGCACCTCTTGTATTTTGCTGGATAGAGCTGGAACCCATTCTGCTAAGTGAAGTATCCCAAGAATGGAAAAATAAGCACCACATATACTCACCATCATATTGGTTTCATTGACCATCACCTAAGAGCACATTTAGAAATAACATTAATCGGGTGTCAGGCAGATGTGGAAGGGGAGGGAATAGATGTATACATATATAATGAGTGTGATGCACACCGTCTGGGGGATGGACATGTTTGAAGCTCTGACTGGGGATGGAGGAGGGGGGACAAGAGCAATATACATAACCTAAACTTTTGTACCCCCATAATGTGCTGAAATAAAAAAAATTAAAAAAACAAAAGACCACTAATCTCATTCTTAAGGGCTGCTTTATCAACTTAATCAATCCTCAGGCCCAATTTCTTAATACTATCATATTGGGGTTTAAATTTCATCACATGATTTTTGGGGGGAACTACTCAGACCATAGCAGAATGAAATAGTCAATAGAATGAAAAGGTACATGCGGTTTGGGTGATAGTTTTGCAAAAATATATCTGACAAGGTATAATATCCAAATTATCTAAGGACCTCACAAAAGTCAGTAGCAAAAAAAAAAAAAAAAGTTAAAAATTATGAACAAACAATTTTAACACATTTTTCCAAAGATGGTAAAGCAATTTTAAGCAATAAAAACAAAATGGGAGGTATTGATTTGCCAGACTTCAAACTATACTACAAGGCTGTGATTCTTAAAACTGCATGGTATTGGCACAAGGGCAGGGACACAGACCAGTGGAACAGAACAGAAAATCCAAATATAAAAACATCCTCATATAGCAATCTAATCTTTGACAAAATAGACAAAAACATAGTCTGGGGACAAGAATCCCTATTCAATAAATGGTGCTGGGAAAAACTGGATAGCCACATGTAGAAGACTGAAACAGGACCCACAGATTTTACCTCTCACAAAAATCAAATGATGGTGGATAACAGATTTAAACCTTAAATGGGAAATGATTAGAATTCTAGAAGAAAATGTAGGAAAGACTCTTACAGACATTGGTCTAGGCAAAGAATTTATGAAGAAAGCCCCTAAGGCAATCACAGCAACAACAAAAATATATGAATGGGACCTGATTATATTAAAAAGCTTCTGCACAGCCAAAGAAACAGTCACGAAAATAAACAGACAGCCTACAGCATGGGAAAAAATTTTCGCATACTACACATCAGATAAAAGACTGACAACAAGAATCTATTTAGAACTCAGGAAAATCAGCAAGAAAAAATCAAACAATCCTATCCAAAAGTGGGCAAATGACATGAATAGAAATTTTTCAAAAGAAGATATAAGAATGGCTAACAAACATATGAAAAAATGCTCAACATCCCTAATCATCAGGGAAATGCAAATCAAAACCACAATGAGATACCACTTAACTCCAGTGAGAATGGCCTTTATCAAAAAATCCCAAAACAACACATGTTGGCATGGATGCAGAGAGACAGGAACACTTATACACTGCTGGTGGGAATGCAAACTAGTGCAACCCCTGTGGAAAGCATTATGGAGATACCTTAAACAGATTCAAGTAGACCTACCATTCGATCCAGCAATCCCATTATCGGGCATATACTCAGAAGAACAAAAGTCATTCTATAACAAAGACACCTGTACCTGAATGTTTATAGCAGCACAATTCACAATTGCAAAGATGTGGAAACAACCCAAGTGCCCATCAATCCACGAATGGATTAGTAAACTGTGGTATATGTATACCATGGAGTATTACTCAGCTATAAGAAATAACGATGATACGACATCTCTTTGGTTCTCCTGAAGAGAGTTGGAACCCATTATATTAAGTGAAGTATCCCAAGAATGGAAAAACAAGCATCACATGTACTCACCAGAAAATTGGTTTCCCTGATCATCACCTAAATGCACATCGGGGAAGGAAACCAACTGGATATCAGACTGAGACTGGGGGGTGCGGGGGTGGGGTGGGGGGAGGGGATGGATGCATGCCTACATGATGAGTGCGTTGCGCACCGTCTGGGGAATGGTCATGCTTGAAGGTGCTAACTCGGGGAGGAGGGTGAGGGAGAGGGAATGGAGGTATGACTGAATGGTGTATGCCACGCGCACTGTCTGGAGAATGGATGCACCTGGGGCTCCGACTGAGGGGGATGGGTGGGACACGGACAATGTATGTAACCTGAGGTTTTGTACCGCCATGAAGAACTGAAATAAAAAAAAAAAAATTGGCCAATATGTGTATGGAAGATGGCTAACATTTCTCATCAGGGAAATGCAAATTAAAATCACAGTGAAGTATAACCTCACACTTTGTAGCGTAGCTATTATGAAAAGAGAAGAGATAACTTGTGTTTTAGAGGGTATGGAGAAAAGGTAAACTAAGTTAGTACAGACATGATAGAAAACAGTATGAAAATTCCTCACAGATTAAAAATAGGAATACTGTACAATCCATAAAGCTCTTTGCTGGGTATATTTGAGAAAGACATGAAATCACCACCTTGTGAGTTTTCTGAGATATCTGCACATCTGTGTTCATTGAGGAATTATTCAAAATATCCAATGTATGGGAACAATCTGAGATCTATTGACAGATGAGTGGAAAAGGAAAGTGTGATATAGATGAGATATATGTGTATACGTATACACATGCATACATATATATGTACACATACATATAAACAGAGTGGAATATTATCCACTCTTTAAAAAGGAGTTCATACCATTTGTATGACACAACAGATGAACCTGGAGGGCATCATGCTAAGTGAAATAAGCCAGATACAGAAAGCAAAATACTTCATGATCTCATTCCTATGTGGAATACTGGAAAGAAAGAAAAAAAGATATGTTCATACATAGAGGATAAAGTGGTGATTATGTGTGGCAGGTGCATAGGAGGGAAATAGGTAGATACAGATCAAATGTGCAAACTTATAGGAAGCAGGTTAAATAAGTCTAGAGATATGAAGTGCAGTATGAGGACTCTAGCTATAACACTGTGAACTGGAAATTTGACAAAAGAGTGTATTATAGGAGGCCTTAACATAAAAAGGGGGTGACTATGCAAGATAATTAATATGTTAATTTCCTTGACTGTAGTAACCATTTCAGTATGTATAAGTATATAAACCTCATGTTGTATAATATAAATATATATCATCATGTACGCACGCTCAAATATAAATGAAAACTTTGAAAATAAAGTCTTTGTCAAGTAATTCTGATTCCTGTATTTAATTATGGTAAGTTTCTGGAGATTTATCTTATTCTTTCAAATAGGACATATTTACCTGTTTCTTTGTATATAGATTTTACACTTTTGTTGAAAATTGGACACTTGGGCGTATGGACCAGTCACTTCTCCTAGTCACTATTGAGTGGCCCTGAGCACCAAGTATCATGGTATCAAGGCTTAAGGTCTTCTCAGGCCATTTCCAAGTATGTGTCTTCTCTAGGCTTGTTCATAAGCTTTTTTCTCCCCAAGTGCCTCATGGCTAGTTTTAAATGTCTTATTTCCTTATGAGTCTCACTCTTGTTTTTACATAGGGCAATAGTTGTTTTATATAATTCCTCTCTAAGTAATCTTTTGCACACAGGCATCTGCATGTCTACATTCACACAAATTTTGCATGCAACAGTACTTTCCATTTCTTATATTGGCTCCCAGCCTAACATCCAGACTATCAATACATCCATTCCTGTCTGAGCTCTGGGTTAGGCAACATGGAAAACAGTCTCATGAGCAGTCTTCCCAGAGGCAATATGTTGCAAACAATTTTCATTCTTTTCTTTCTATTCTGTGCAAGGAACAGGGGATGGGTGATTTCCTCCCAACCACTTAGGGCCAATCCTGGAAGGGTATGGAAAGGGCGAGCAAAATTGTGGTAAATTTCTTACCATTGTGGGTAAGGGTGTTACTGTAAATCTTTGACTGGTTTTTAGCACTCTTACAAAGGTATTGTAATCAGTCTCTTGTTTCTTTGGTATTGCTGTGGGGGTCTGGAATTCCTAGTCTGCCACTATGTTGATGTAACTTCAGTCTTCTAGTACTTTATTCAATTAAATACAGTGGAAATTGTGCATGAGTTGTATTCAGTAAATATCTTCTTCAGCCTTATGTTACTTTCCCTTTCTTATATCATTTTTTTATTATTATTTCAGCATATTATGAGGGTACATAAGTTTAGGTTACGTATATTGCCCTTGCCCTGCCACCCCCCTGAGTCAGAGCTTCAACCGTGTCCATTGCCCAGACAGTGCACATTGCACTCACTATGTATGTATACACCCATACCTCTGTCCCACCACATGTACCCAACACCCAATTAATATTATTCCTAAATATGCTCTTAGGTGATGATCAGTGAAACCAATTTGATGGTGAGTACATGTGGTGCTTGTTTTCCCATTCTTGGGATGCTACACTTAGTAGAATGTGTTCCAACTCTATCCAGGAATATACAAGAGGTGCTATATCACCATTGTTTCTTATAGCTGAGTAGTACTCCATGATATATCTATACCACATTTTATTAATCCACTCATGTATTCATGGGCACCTGGGTTGTTTCCACATCTTTGCAATTGTGAATTTTGCTGCTATAAATATTCGGGTGCAGATGTCTTTGTTATAGAATGTCTTTTGTTCTTTTGGGTAGATGCCCAATAATGAGATTGCTGGATCAAATGGTAGGCCTCCTTGTATCTGCTTAAGGTATCCCCATATTGCTTTCCACAGAGGTTGCACTAATTTGCAGTCCCAACAGCAGTGTATGAGTGTTCTTGTCTCTCTGCATCCATGCCAACATTTATTGTTTTAGGACTTTTTGATAAAGGCCATGCTCACTGGAGTTAAGTGATATCTCATTGTGGTTTCGATTTGCGTTTGACTGGTGGTTAGGGATGTTGAGCATTTTTTCATGTGGTTGTTGGCCATTCTTCTGTCTTCTTTTGAAAAATTTCTATTCATGTACTTTGTCCACTTTTTGATAAAGTTGTTTGATTTTTTCTTGCTGATTTTCCTGATTTCTAAATAGATTCTAGTTATCACTCCTTTATCGGACGTGTAGCATGCGAAATTTTTTTCCCATTCTGTAGGTTGTCTGTTTACTCTCGTGATAGTTTCTTTGGTTGTGCAGAAGCTTTTTAATTGAATCGGGCCCCATTTATTTATTTTTGTTATTGTTGTGATTGCCTTTGGTGTCTTATTCATAAATTCTTTGCCTAGACCAATGTCTATAAGAGTCTTTCCCACATTTTCTTCTAGAATTCTAATGGTTTCACACCTAAGGTTTAAGTCTGTTACCCACCATGATTTGATTTTTGTGAGAGGTGAAAGGTGTGGGTCTTGTTTCAGTCTTCTACATGTGGCTATCCAGTTTTCCCAGCACCATTTATTGAATAAGAATTGTTTTCCCCAGAGTATGTTTTTGCCTGCTTTGTCAAAGATTAGATGGCTATATGAGGATGGTTTTATACCTGGATTCTTGGTTCTGTTCCACTGGTCTGTGTCCCTGTTCTTTTGCCAATACCAAGCTGTTTTAATAAGTCTGTAAATTAATACCTCCCATTTTGTTCTTACTGTCTAGAATTGCTTTTGCTAAATGGTGTCTTCTGTGGTTCCTTACAAAGCATAAAATTATTTTTTCTATATCTGTGAAAAATGATGTTGGTAAATTTAATAGAGATTGAATTGAATCTGTAGATCACTTTGGGCAGTATAAGCATTTTAACAGTGTTGATTCTTTCGATCTATAAGTATGATATGGTTTTCCACCTGTTTATGCACTCTGTGATTTCCTTCCTCAGTGTCTCATAGTTCTCCCTGTAGAGGGCTTTTACTTCCTTAGTTAAATGTATTCCTAGGTATTTTATTTTCTTTGTTGCTATTGTGAAGGGTATTGAGTCCTTAATTTAGTTCTCCATTTGACTGTTATTGGCATATTTAAATGTCTCTGATTTGTGTGTATTGACTTTGTATCATGAGACTTTACTAAATTCATTCACCAATGCCAGGAGTCTCTTGGTTAAATTCTTGGGATTTTCTAGCTATAATATCATATGATCAGCAAAGAGTGAGAGTTTGATCTCTTCTGTCACTATTTGGACTCCCTTGATTCTGCTCTCTTGCCTGATGGCTCTCACAGGATTTCCAGGACTATGTTGAAAAGCAATGGGGACAGTGGGCAGCCTTGTCTGGTTCCAGTTCAAAGTGGGAATGCTTTTAATTTTTCCCCATTCAGTATGATGTTGGCTGTGGGTTTGTCATATATGGCTTGTATCATTTTTAGATAGGCCCCATCTATGCCTATTTTATTAAGCATTCGTATAAAAGGGTGTTGAATTTTCTCAAATGCTTTTTCTGCATCTATTGAGATGATCATATGGTCTTTGTTTTTGCTTCTATGTATGTGGTGAATTACATATATAGATTTGTGTATGTTGAACCATCCCTACATCTCTGGGATGAAGCCCACTTGGTTGTGATGGATTACTTTCTTGATAAGCACCTGGATTTGATTTGCTAGGATTTTATTGAGAATTTTTGCATCTATATTCTTAAGACATATTGGTCTGTAGTTTTCTTGTTTTGTTACATCCTTTCCTGGTTTTGGTATCCGAGTTATGTTGGCTTCATAAAATGTGTTGTGGAGAATTCTTTCTCGATGTTGTAGAATAACTTTTGTAGGATCGGCACCAATTCTTCTTTGTAGGTGTGGTAAAATTCGGGTGTGAAACCATCTGGTCCAGGCTTTTCTTTTTAAGAAGGTTTTTGATTGCTGTTTCAATTTCGGTTCTTGATATTTGTCTGTTCAGGAATTCTATTTCTTCCTGGTTGTGCCTAGGGAGGCTGTGTGTTTCTAAAAATTTGCCCATGTCCTTCACATTTTCCAGTTTGTATGCATAAAGGTTTTTGTAGAATTCATAGATGATATCTTGTATCTCTGTGGCATTAGTTGTGATTTCTCCTTTCATGTTCCTGATGGAGGTTATTAGAGATTTTTCATTTCTGTTCTTGGTTAGTCTAGCCAAAGGTGTGTCAATTTTGTTTACCTTTTCAAAGAAGCAACTTTTTATTTTATTAATCTCCTGTATGGTTTTTTTGTTGTCCATTTCATTTCATTCTTATATGATCTTATTAATCTCTCTCCTTCTGCTGGTTTTGGGGTCAGTCTGTTCTTCTTTCTCCAGCTCTTTTAGACTATTCATTAGGTTATCTATTTGTAAGTTTTCTGTCTTTTTGATATAGGTATTTATGGAAATAAATTTTCCTCACAGGACTGCATTAGCTGTGTCCCACAGATTTTGATAATTTGTGTTTCCTTTGTCATTTAGTTCAAAGAATCTTTTGATTTCCATTTTGATTTCCTCATTTATAAAATAAATCATTCAAGCAAAGGTTGTTTAGCTTACATGACTTTGAGTAGAAATGAGAATTTCATTAGGATTTATTTCTACTTTTATTCTGCTGTGATCTGAGAAAATGCATGGTATAAGTTCTAATTTTTTAAATTTTTTTAAGACATGCTTTGTGTCCTAGGATATGGTCAGTCTTAGAGAATGTCCCATGAGCTGATAAGAAGAACATATATTTGGTGGATTTTGGATAGAATGTCTTGTAAATGTCAGTCAGGTTCCTTTGATCAAGCATTGTGTTTAAGTCCATTATTTATTTGTTTATTTTCTGGCTGGAAGGTCTGTCCTGTGCTGTCAGCAGGGTGTTGAAGTCTCTGGCTATTATGGTGTTGCTGTTTATCATTTGGTTTAGATCAAGTAGGGTTTGCTTTATGAATCTGGATGCACCTAAGTTGTGTGCATACATATTAAGTATAGTTATATCTTCTTGTTGAACTGTACCCTTCACCAGTATTTAGTGACCATCTTTGATGTTTATGACTTTTGTTGATTTAAAAACTAAGTTATCTGAACTAAAACTGTCATGCCAGGCTTCTTTTGGCTTCTGTTTGCTTGAAATATTGATTTCCACCCCTTTATTTTCAGTCTAAATGCATCTTTGCTGGTTAGATGAGTTTCCTGGAGACAGCAGATACTTGGCTTGTATTTTTTTATCCATTGGGCCAGCCTATGTCTCTTGAGTGGGGAATTCAAGCCATTCACATTTACTGAGAGAACTGACAAGTGGGGCAGATATCTGTTCATCCTGATAGGTAGAACTTCATTGCTATGTTTTCTCTCTTGAGCCATTGTGGTATCTGGTCTTTGATCTTTAGCTCTTGAGTAGTTTTACATCCATGGGTCTTTCTTGTGCTGGTCCATGTGCAACTCTCTTTTGAGTACTTCTTGGAGGGCTGGTGTTGTCTTGGTGAATTCCCTCAGTCTTTGCTTATCTGAGAATGTCTTAATTTCTCCTTCATATACAAAACTTAGCTTTGCTGGGTACAAGATTCTAGGCTGGGCATTATTCTGTTTCAGAAGAGTGAGAATGGGGCTCCAGTCTCTTCTTGCCTGTAAGGTTTCAATCGCAAAATCTGGCATTATTCAGATGGGCTTTGCTTTGTATGTTAGTTGTTTCTTTCTCCTTACAGCTCGAAGAAGGGCCTCATTAGTGGATATTTTGGTCAGTCTGATAACTGCATGACATGGTGTCTTCCTATGTGGTATAAATCTCCCAGGGGTTCTTTGAGCTTCTTGAACCTGTATATCTAGATTTTTAGCAAGGCCTGGGAAATTTTCCCAATTATATCTTCAAATAACTTATCCAACCCTTGCGTATTATCTTCTTCACCCTCAGGAATGCCCATAACTCTCACATTAGGCTTATTCACATAATCCCACATTTCTTGAAGACTCTGGTCTTTTCTCTTAGTTCTTTGTTCTATCTCTGTGACTGACTTATTTAATTGGAAGGTGTCATCTTTGATCTCTGAAATTCTTTCTTCTGTTTGATCTTCCCTGCTTTTGAAGCCTTCCACTGTGTTTTGTAGTTTCCTGAATATATTCTTCATTTCCAGGAGTTTGGTTTGATTTTTCTTTAATATTTTTATTTCTTTAGTGAATTGTTCTTTCAAGTCCTGGATTGTTTTTTGGTGTGGTTTCTTTGTGTCCATTATCCATTTTTTCTTGCATATCAATCAGTTTTCTTACAGTCCCGTGTTTAAAATCCTTCCTTTGACATTTTAGTGTTCTGAATTTGGTTAATGTCCATTGCTAGAGAGCTGATGTTCCTCTTTGAGAGTGTGTTTTCCATTTGATTCTTTATACTTCCAGAGTTCTTTCGCTGAGCCCTTCCCATGTGGATCAATGGTTGCTTCCCTCCTTTCAGCTTTCCTTTGGAAAGTAACATGCCTTGTGCAGGCACTCTTCCTAGGCTGCCTAACAGCCTAGGTATGTTGCTTCCTTTGCCACTAGGGGGATCCACTTATGTGTTGTTCAGCGTTCTTCTATCACAGTTGGGGAGCTGCTCCTGGTGAGTCCAGCCCCAGAGTATTGATTTGACCTAAAACCGGTCTGACCAGTTAAGTCACTGGACTGATGACTTTTGGTCTGCAGCCAAGATTCACACTGGTTGCAGAGAGTAAGTGGCTTTTTCTTATCTCTCCCTCTCCAGAGGTGGTGTCTACCACTTTCTGCAGGAAAGATGCTGGCTAGGGGGAAGGGATGGTGCCACTGTTCACCCAGTGCCCCAGCGGCTGCAGATCCTGCAGGGGATAGGCTGCCCCACCCCAATGCCTGCAAGATCCATGCACTAATCTCTCACAGCTGGGGGAACACTCAGAATTCACACATCAAAATGGGACCATTGGCCATAGGTCGCACAAGAGCAGAACTCATAGTGAGAGTCTCTGGGCTGGGAGAAGGGAGCCACTTGACGACCTATTGCACCACAGCAGGTAGCCTGTGGACCCCAAAATGGCGACTGCCCACCCGCAGATCGCCAGTACTGGGGTGATTGTTCAGACATTGGCAGGTGCTATGTTGGGGAGCTGTGTCATCAGGATGCCCCCTTGTTTCTTTTATGTCGCCCTCCCACAATCTCACACCTGTTCAGCAGGAGTTCTCACTCTCTCTGATCCATTCTGAGTGGGCCTAATAGCCCGCAGGGATTTCTAAGTTAGAGTCCCCTAATTAGTTTTTACCTCCATCAATCTGGATCCACTGAGTGGTAGAGGCAATTTACCTGTCTCCTAACTGCCTCCAGTGGTAGCTCAGACCAGTCCCTCCCCCACAAAGTGCAGTCCTGGGGAATTCAAGATGCTTCCCGCTAATGTCTCCTCTCCACAGAGCCCCACGTCTCCAGTGGTGATTTTGCACTGACTTCAAGCAGATCCCTGTCTGAGTGGGTGTGGAGGTCAGTGGGGAAGCAAGACGGTCTCCGGTGGCACTGCTCCCACCTCACTTGCTGGCGAGGCCGGCGCAGCCATCCCATGCTCTACTCTCTTAGTTTGTCTCACATTCTCCACATTTTCGTGATGTTATCTCTCATTCACCTTTTCTTTTTCTTGCTTTTTGTGTCCCATGCTGATTCTCTGTCAATTCTCAATGCTGTTCTTGCGGGGGAGCGATCCACTCACATGTAGCAGTTTGAGATCTATGCCTTCCTGTCTGGGAGCAGGAATCCAGGAGGTTACCTCCACTGTGCCATCTTTTTTCCCCCTCCTTTCTTATATTCTTTGTGCCAGATTTCCTTAAATAATTAAATACTGCGTGATTTATTTCCTCACCAAAGTCTCCAGACAAGTTATTTGAACTCTTCAACTCTGTTTCTTCTCACATTTTGTGTACTTGAGTTTTACTCATTGAGATTTCAATTCAAGTATTAGTTTAACAGCTTTTTCATTATTATAGCATTGGAAATTATGGCCTATACTTTTTAACATTTGTTAATAATTTACAAATATATTACTTAAATATCTTTGAGGATTATTGTAAAGCTTAAATTATTACAGTAGTGCCTTTCACATAGTAAGTAAAAATGAAGAAAGGAAGTATGTGGGAGTAGCCAAGGATGTATAGGCAAAAACTATTTGTTGAAACCTTTATGGGAGGCTTTTTAATAAGTTTGGCTCAGCTACTGAGAATAAAATTTTGTCCCCCTCCTCTTCCTCCTCCTCCTTCTTTTCTTTTCCTCCTCCTCCAGTTTCTCTGCTCTCCTCCTATTTGCCTTCTTCCTCTTCCTCTTCCCCGGTACTCCCTCTTGTTTCTTTCCTCTTCCTTTTCTTCTTCTTCCTTCCTGTCTTTCTCCTCAATTCTCTCCCCTTCTCGTCATTTCTCTTCCCTCCTTCTCTGTGCCCTTATATGGTAAGTACTCGGCAGTCTTCTTGTGGCTGACTCCAGATACATAAATTAATACTTCTAGTCAAGTGAGCATGTTGATGATGGCAGGATGAGAGGTCCAATAGTTTAAATGAAATTTTCTTGGTACTACTCCCAAAGTTATTGTGGTCTGAAGGAATAGAAATGAGATGGGTCTGGGATGCATTATTTTATCTATTAAGCATTTTATAGCACACTTCCCTATAAGATTTTAAAGTGTAGCTTTCAGTAATTATACAGAATTACTGAGATACTGTGATTTCTCCTTTCCACCATCTCATCTCATCTCATACATAGTTATTTAATACACTTTTATATTTTTTCATATACTCTTGAATTTTCTCAAATATCTCTTAAACGAATCTTATCATAACTCCGTCTTCCCATTGTTTACAAAGACTTTTTTAAAAATAAGTTCCCTGCTTCTCAATTTTTTCTTAATGAAAACACTCTTGCTTTATTAGTGCTCTAAAGAATAAATGTCTCTGCATTTTTATTTTCTTCCTCCTCCCCTCCTTCCTCTCCCTCCTTCTCCTCCCTACTTCTCCTTTCTTCTTCTTTTCCTTTCCTTCTCATCCTTCACTTCCCTTCCTCCTCCCCTTCCCTTTCTTTTTTTTCTTCCCTTCCCCTCCTCCCTCTCCACCTCCTCCCCCTCCTCTCTTTCTTCTTTCTTCTTTTCTTCCTTTTTCTACCCCTACAAGCACATGAAGACGGTACAGTGAAGCCATCTTGAAGTCATCCTGAGGTTGAAAAGGAAGTACTAAAGTTGCTAGGTAGAATGATAGAATGAACTTGGATTCCCTGTAAAATCATGAAGCTGCCTTACCTGTTACCTCATGATTCATATTATATGAAATATACATTTATGTATATATAATTTGACTGTAGGTTTTCTATTTTGTTTAGCAGAAACTAATCCTAATATCATAGTTCTTTCCAGCATTGGAAGCTCCATTAGGGAAGACTGGTTTTCCTCACATTTGTATGTTTAGTATACAGCACACTCCTTATGAGAGCTTTATACATATTTACTGAATTGTAGCTCTTTGCTCCAGATTGCCATTGAAGGGAACCCCAGTAATTTGTCTTCAGATAATTTTCTATAAATTTACAACATAAGTATTTCTGAGTAGAGTGAAATGTAGTTTCACTACATGGCTACATGTAGTTATGTGAATAAATGTATGAATGAATGAAATATGCTATTGTTTTAGGTACTTCTAGCTTATTTTAAACAATAATTAATATTTCAATAACTTCATTTTATGCTAGATCATATATTTCCGTCTGATTATTTTTAATTAAGTAGTGTGTGATATATAAATAATGCTGCATGGTAGAGCAAAACAGATTACTTTTTACAAAGTATGTGTCATGCAGAGAAGACTATTGAAAAAAATTTTGAGATTAGAGTGAAGCAAATAATCATACTATGATCAGGGGGCAAAAGAACAAAGGAAAATTATTAGATAAAATCAGAGATAAATGAATCCTTTGGCATTTACCCTGAGTATCATTCTGACTGCTAGGAGGAAAACATCTCTGAGTTGCAGGTAGGCATGAGAGGGAAGCAGAGAGACCAAAAAAGAAATGTTAATGGTTTGAAGAGCAATGATAGACGAGGTGATTAGAGACACAATTATTACATATGATTGTACAAGCTGTGCTCTATTGAAAAATACTCAGCTAAGGGGATAAGTGATAGCCACATAAAGATATTCAATGTGCAGTGACTTTTTTACTGTTTGGAAGTTTCCTTTAAATCACCTCTAGCATTTGGTTTCCTCTTTTAACCACAGTTATAATTATTTATGTCTAAGGATTATATTCTGGAACTTCTGAAGTGTGCACCATGTACCATTTATTACTGTCTGTCATATCATATGGAATTTACATGTAGTAGAGAAATATATAAACATATTTTAACATACTTGTAAACTATATAAACTATATAGCTAATTTATAAATATGTGTTATGTATAAACAGACACAATATATGTATCTATATAATCTATAATTCATCAATGTGTCATGTATTTATAAGTAATTTTTACATACATATATTTTAACATATGTGTACTATATGTCCATCAATCTATATATGTCATATATATATACACACACATATATATATATATATATATACATACACACATGCACATATATATATGGATTATTTTTGTTTTCTCATTCAGGTACAGCAAGGTAGTCCTGTTTTCTGTCTCTTTGGCAGTCACTGCAAACTGGTAGGCCTGGTCAGTGGGAACTCAGTGGCCTGTTATGACCCTATTCTTGTCATCAAGACACCCCCATTCATATCGTGGATGAGATGGCTTATGAAGGCATTCCAGAAACCACTGGATTCTGTTTTTTCCCTACCCTGCAGTATTCCCCCTTGAGCAGAACATGGTCCACAAAATAGCCTTAGCCCTAGCACAGGCTCTGTGCATTTGGCCTCTTACTGATTCTCTACACAATCATGGAGAGGAAGATTGGGCACTTCTCCACTGAACAGACAGCGATGGGATCCTCCTTCAGTAACTTTTCATTCAAATAACAAAGTCTTTTTTCCTGGCCATAGACAGTTATACTTTCAAAGTAGTCAGCTCTCCTTGGCTAGCAAATTCCCAGTGGTACCATCCTAGGCCTCTCCTGTTTACAAACCATGGGACCCTTTTGCTATAGTTGAGTCCTGGAGTACTCCTGTAGCTGATACTTTTCAATCTTTGGTTCTTTCTGGACTCCAGAACTCCCAAACAGCTGCTATATCTATACCCTGGGACTTTCCTCAGAGAAATGCAATGCACTATCAATATCCAACTATGACTGACAGTAAGATTCTGGATTAAGCCATTAGCTGATACAATTGGGCTTTGTACTGTACCATTATTTAATGCTGGTGGTGGATCATGGGTTCTATTTCCAACTGACATAGATGGATCCCAAGTTTCTTCTGAGATTAGTACTGTTCAGTCTCAAATTCAATCTAGTGAAGTTCCTTCTAATGTTCAACTGGTAGCTAGACCCTGGCTAGAAATTATTCCTGATGTTGGGACTTGGACACAATTTGTACCTTATAAAACAGGAACAGTGATGCAGATTCAATCTAGTGAAGAGGGCATTAGAACTAAACTACACCACGTAGTGGATAGAGTGAATAGTGTTGTTAATCCAGTAACCTCTAACCTATGTCCATGGGTCCCTTTAATAGTTAGTAAAATTGAATTATGGGCTCATTCTATACTCAGTGAAGAAGGATCCCACTATCCTACAGTGACCCATACTCTGAAACCATTGTTTCAGCCAGTCTTGAATATATTTGGAACTCAAGGACCTATAGAAAACACAAATGGATACTGGATTCTCTCTGAATCTAAATCAACTCAATTTTGGACTTCCTTCACATTTAATATGCCTTTATCCTGGGCTCAGTCTTCTGATGATATGACTAGATCTTGGACCCAATACAAAGCTAAGATGATCAGACCTTCAAATCAAATGAATAGAATTAATCCACTGAGTAAGCACGAGGCTATTGTACTCAAACCACAGATGCTGGCTAACAATAAAACATGGCTCTTGGTCCATCCTATTACAAATGTAATTGAATCCTTCCTTTACTCTAAACTTGATGCTATCATATCCTGGACTCTGTCAGAAGCAGATATAATCCAGACCTGGATCCAGCCAGAATCCCAATCAGAAAAACTATTGACTCAGGCAGAAGCTGTTATGAGTAGATCATGGTTACAGACTACAACTGAAAGAATAAGACCTTGGATTCAACCTAAATTTAGACTATTCAGACTCAGAACCCAGACTGAAGAAGGTAAAGGTAAACATTGGACCCAGCCAGAAGCAGTTACTGTTAGCTCCTGGGCCCAAAGTGAAATTGAAACAATCATACTTTGGAACCAGCCTGAATCTAATACAGTCACAGATTTGTTCTTGGCTAAATTGGATCAAATGAAACCAAGAATCCAGCCAGACTTTAAAACTGTCCGTGGCTGGACCCACCTTGACATTAATAAAATCAGACTATGGACTCTGTCTGAAGTTGGTAGCATCCAACAATGGACAAAGTCTGAAACATTTACATTCAGAACTTGGACACAGTCTGAAGTTAATATAGTCACACCCTGGACAAAGCTTGAAGCTGATGCAGCCAGACTTTGGTTCCAGACACAAATTAATGCAATAAGAACTTGGAGGCAACCTGAATCTCAAGCCATCCTTTTCTGGTCTGAGAGTGAAGCTGACAGAGTCAGATATTGGTTCCGTACACAAATGGATTCATTCAAACCTTGGATTGAGACAGAAATTCAAACAGTTCACCCATGGACCCAATCTGAAGGTGATATAGCCCGACCTTGGACTCAGACTGAGGCTGATACTATAAAGTCTTGGTTCCAGACTGAAGCAGAGACCGTAACACAATGGACAGAGATAGTAACTCAGACAGCTCACCACTGGATACAGTATGAAAGTGAAATAGTCAGGCCCTGGAACCAACCTGTGGCTGACAAGTTAAGAACTTGGATACAATATGAAGCTCATAAAATTAGGCCTTGGGATAAGCTTGAAGGCAACAAAATTAAATTATGGACCCAGCCTGAACCTGACACGTTGATATCCTGGATTCAGACAGACGTTGATATAATCAACCTCTGGGTACAAAATGAAGCTAGCACATTAACACAATGGATTCAAGAAGCATCTGCAAAATTAAATCCCTGGACACAGTCTGAAACTGATCCAGTGACACTGTGGATGCAGGCAGAAATTCCAGAAGTAAATCCCTGGGCACATTCTGAAACTGACACAATCACACTGTGGACCCAGACTGAAACTCCAACAGTATATCATTGGGCAGAGATGTTAGCTGATACAGTTACAACATGAACAAAGGCTGAATTTCAAGGATTAAAGCCCTGGAGAGAACCTGAAACTGAACTAATCACATCATGGACTCATGTTGAATCTTCAGGAGTGACTCTGTGGACACAGGCTGTATTGGATACAGACATATTGTGGACTCAAGATGAATCTCTAGCTTTAATTTCCTTGACAGAGTCTGTACCTGATCCAGTCACACCAGGGACCCAGGATGTACTTCCAGCAATGAATCCCCAGGCTGAACTGCTAGCAATAAATCCCTGGACAAAAATTGTACATAACGTAGTCACACCATGGCTCCAATCTGAATCTCCAGCGGCAAATACATGGGTCTTGTCTGAATATGATCCACTGTCATTGTGGACACAGGCTGATTTGCCCTGGATACAAACTGGCGCTAACACAATCACACTGTGGACCTGGGCTGAATCTCCAGCAGTAAATTCATGAACTCAGTTTGAAACTTATATAATCACACCAGTGACACACATTGTATCACCAGTAGCAAATTCATGGACATATCCTGTATCTGATACAGTCATAATATATACCCATGCTGAATCACTGTTATTAGATCCTTGGACACAGTCTGAGACTGATACAGTCACAATATCAATTCAGACTGAAGTTCATGGACAGAATCTGAAATTGATATATACACACCTGGGACCCAGGCTGAAACTCTAGCAGTACATACTTGGATACAACCTGTGGCTGATACAGTCACACCATGGAGTCAGGATGAACCTCCAGCATTGAATCCCTGGACAGAGACTGAGACTGATATAGCCACACAGTGGGACCTGGATGATTCTCTAGCAATCAATCGATGAACACAGACAATAACTGATACAGACAAACTGCGGACCAAGGTTGAATTTCCAGTGCTAAACTCTTGGACACAGTCTGCAGCTCATAGTATTACACCATGGATTCAGACAAAGTCTCCAGCAACAAATCTATGGACACAGTCTGTTTCTGATACAATTAAATCATAGACCCAAGATGAATCTCCAGCTGTAAATGCCTGGACAGAGGCTGTAACTTCTATAATCACAACATGGACCAAGGCTGTATTTCCAGCAGTAAATCCATGGACAAAGTCTGTAGCTGATAACATCACACTATGGATGCAGGCTCAATTCACAGCATTGTATCCATGGTTACTGCCTTTGGCTGACACAGTAACACCAGGGCCCCAGGCTGAATCTTCAGCAGTAAATCTATGGACACAGCCTATGTCTGATATAGTCAATTTGTGGCCTCAGGCTGAAACTCCACTAGTAAATTTTTGGACATACCCTTTGCCTTAAATAGTCATACAATGGCCACAGGCAGAATCTTCAGGAACAATTCACTGGACTGAGCTTGTACTTAGTGGACTTAGCTTGTACACTGTGGACTTAGTCTGAATTTCTAATAGTAAAGTCCTGGATATCAGTCTGTATCTGATACACACATATCACGGACCTAGGATGAGTCTCCAGTGGTAAAGTACTGGATAGAGGCAAAATCTGATACAGTCACACTATGGAACCAGGTATCACCTCAGGTAGATCTCTGGACACAATATGAAACCTATGTATTCACACAGTGGACTAGATCAGAATCCTCAAAAGTAAATCCCTGGACAAAGCTTGAAACAGATACTGTTACACTGTGGAACCAAGCTAATTCTGAAATCCTTAAACCCTGGACACATGCTATAGTTGATACAGTGACACCATTGACCAAGGGTGTTTATCTAGCCATAATTCCATGGGCACAGTTTGAAACTGAAACAGTCACATTATGGACCCACACTCTATTGCCAGCAATAAATCCCTTACCAGTGCTTGTAACTGATACAGCTGCACTATGGAATGTGGCTGAAACTCTGTCACTAAAGCAGTGGACACAGTCTGCAACAGAAATAGTCACAGAGTGGACTCAAAATGAGTCTCCTGGAATAAATCCCTTGATACAACCTATATCCGATACAATCATTCTTTTCACCCAGGTTGTTAATTCAGCAGGAAACCACTGGACACAGTCTGAAGCTGATACAGTTACATGATGGACCCAGGTGAAATCTCTAGAAATAAATGACCAGAAACAGGCAATATCTGAAACAGTCACAACATGGGCCCAGGATGAATTTTCAGAAGTAAAAGTTTGGGCACACCCAGAGGCTGATACAGTCAGACTATGGCACCACGCTTTATCTCCCAGTAATTCCCAGGATGGAGGCTCTAGGTGATACATTCATCACATGGTCGCAGACAGAATCTCCAGCAATAAAGTCCTGGATACAGCCTCCACCTGATAAAGTCACATTTTGGACTCAGACTGAATATCTCTCAGTAAATACTTGGAACCAGGCTGAACTTCCAGCAGTAAATCCCAAGATACAGTCTGAATTTCCAACAGTAAACTTCTGGACAGAGTCTGAATCTTCAGCCCAAAATCCCTGCATACAGGCTGAGACTGGTATAGTAGTCATGCCATGGATCCATGCTGAATTCCTAGCAGTAAATCCCTGGACATATCCTATAGCTGATATAGTGACACTGTGTATACAGGATGTATCTTCACCATTAAATTCCTTTCTAGAAACTGTAAACTATACAGTAACAGCATGGACTAATACAGAATCTTTACCAGTAAATCCCTGGACAAATGCTAAAGCTTTCATAGCTATAACTTATAACCAAGATGAATATCCAGCAGTAAATCCCTGGGCACAGCCTGTATCTGATATAATCATATTGTGGACCCAGGTTGAATCTCTGGCACTCATCACCTTTACACAGCCGATATCTGATACAATTACACTGTGGATAGTTTGAGTCTCCAGCAGTAATCACTGGGACACAGCTTATATCTGATACACTCATATCATGGACCCATGATGAATCTTTATCAGTAAATCCATGGACACAGACTGTAGCTTCCAAAGTGTTACCATTGACTCAGGCTATAGCTTCAGGTGAAAAGACCTGGAAACAACCTGAATCATTTACCCCATGGACACAGTCTGGATATGCAGCAGTGAATCTAAGGACAGAGGCTCTAATTTACACAATCACACTTTGGACCCAGGCTGACTATCTATCTAGCAATCAACACTGGGAGAGAAGCTAAAGCTTCTTCCACGGTCACATCTTGGAAACCAACTGAATCTCCTGTAAATTTACTCTCACCAGTAAATTCCTATACACAGAGTGAAACTTACATGGACGCATTTGGGACAATGACGAAAACTGAATTTAAGAAACCCTGGGCACAGCCTGAAGCTAATATACTTAGAGTTTCATTACAACCTCAAACTGATACTACCCAATCAGTGATTCAAACTGAAAATCAAATGTCTCTTCTGTGGACACATCCTGAAATTTAAAACATCAATACATGGACCTTGCCTGAATTTGGAACACTCATGTCCTGGATAGTCTCTGTGCAACAAGCAGCCATACCATGGCCCAAGCCTAAAGTTATTATTAACAGAACTTGGTTTAAAGCTTAAACGGAAAGAATAAGACCTTGGACTCAGCCAGAACTTCAAACACTCAATACATTTATTATCCCATTTGGAGATGATAGAGTTGAGTTTTGAGCCCAACCTAAACCTTCTATAGTCATGTCATGGATCCAGTCTGAAACTGTTATATTCCACCCCTGGACCCCATCTGAGGTAAACACAGTGAGACCTTGGACCATTTCTGAAGCTGATAAAGTAAAACTATGGACCCAAAGTGAAACAGGCACAGTTAACCCCTGGACCCAACATAAAACTAATATTATCAGACCTTTGGCCCATGCTGAATCTCACGCAGTTAGGCCCTGGTCTCAGTCTTTATCTAATATAGTAACAGTACTGACCCAGGCTGAAATGCAAGCAAGAAAACACCTGATTATACCTGACATTAGTATTTTCAGTCCTTGGTGCCAGATTCAAAGTGATACAATAAGACAAGGGACTAAACTTGAATCTCAAACAGTCACTACCTGGATCCAGCCAGAATGGCAAATAATAAACCCCTGGAACCAGCCTGAAATTAATGTAGTCAGACCCTGGGTCCAGTCTGATGGTGATGTTGCCCATGCCTGGATCCATGCTGAAACCAATAAAGGCAGACTCTGGACACATCCTGAAAAGGACAAAATAAAACCATGGGCTCAGCCTGAATCTCAAGTAATTAGGACCTGGCCTAAAACAATCACATTTTGGTCCCCAATTCAAAATGATGCAATTTGGCTCTGGTCCAAACTTGATTCTCAAATGACACATTACTGGATCCAGTCAGAAATTAGTATAACCAACTCTTGGCCTCAGCATGAAGCTGCTACAAATAGACAATGGACTCAGTCTGAGATTGGTCCCAGGATCCAGCCTGAAGCTTACAAAGTAATAGGATACTGGTTCCAGACTCAGATAAATTCAGTAAGACCCTGGAACCAAGCTGAAATGGAAACAATCCAAACTTGGACTCAGACTGTAAGACAAGTAGTAAAACTTACTGAAGTTGATACAGTCACACCTTGGTTATAGACACAAAGTGATATATCTAGAACCTGGATTCAGTCTGACACCAAGTCAGTCAGTCACTGGACCCAGACTGAAGCTGGTATAGTTCAGCCCTGGGGTCAGGAAAGAGCTGCTACAAATCAGCCCTGGACCTATCCAGAAACCCAACCAGTCAGACCCTGGATCAAGCTGGAAACTGACAAAGTTAAATCTTGGTTCCACATTCAGATGAATAAAGGCATACCATGGACCTATTCAGAATCTCAAATACCCAGTTCCAGGGTCCAGCCTGAAGTTGGTTTAGTTGATCCCTGGATCCAGCCTAAAACCCAAGCAGTTAGACTTTCTACCCAAGTTGTATCTCAGTTATTCAAAACATTTATTTTGTTTGAAGGAAGAACACTCGCATCCTGGATTCTTCCTGTAACCCAAGCAAAAAGACCCTGGACCCAGCTTAAAGCTACACTTACTGCATCATTTGCTGTTTCTAAACCTGACCACATTGTAACCTGGATCCAACATGAAACAGATATAGTAAGACCTGGAACCCATTAAAAAGCTGATATAATTGCATCATTTGCTCCTGAGGTTGAGTCACCTGGAGAAACTCTCTTAAGGAGCCATTTTGGCTCCTGGTCTAAATATGTACCTTTTTTACCAGTAGAAACTATTCCTTCCCCAGATCTGTATTTTACAGCTTTGTCACCTGAGATAGCTGCTACAGAAAGCCATGATAAAACCAATTCTCTTCAACCCACCCAGCTTACAAACACTTGGCATCTTGGAAGAGTTGGCTACAAGCACTATGGCAGCAAATTACAAATTATCAAGACAAAAGAAAGCCCTGATATTCTGTCTACCTCTCCTGTCTCTCTTTCCTCATTCTTTTCCTTTCTTATTTCTTGTTTTCTCCCATCTCCATGTACATTGTATCCTTCTTGTTCAGTCTTTTCTTCTTGTATATTCCCTTCATCTTGCCTTTTTCCATCTTGTTCCATTTTCTCTACTGTGGACTTCTCTCCTCTTCTCCTGCCCTTAGCCTCTTCTGACAGTCCCCTCCAGGAACTCTGTCCCTCAAAATTTACTGAAGAGATCATTCTTTCTCATACTCTTTCTTCCTTGCACGCCGCACCAGCCACACTTTTAACAAAACAATCTCCTGTGATGTCTGGATCTCAATCTGCACGGAATTCTAAGCATCAACCTGAACAACCACCTCTCGGGCATTCAGAAATCAACATTTTCCTGGCTGAGTGTCACGTAGGTGTGATCTGGAAAGAGAGTCTCCAGGCTTTCTGGCTCTTCAAGACAGCTGTTATTTCTCATGAATCCACAGGCAAGTTTAGCATGCTCATCTCTTTGAGTCATTATCCTCAGGATCAAGGTTCTTGTTGGATTCTAAAACCAAAATTTCTAAGATCAGAGATCATGTTCTCAGATGTTTGCAAGAGCAAAAAAGAAAAAAAAAAGGTCATAGGTCATTTCTGAAATAGGAGAGGGAAATAAATAGTATAATATGTAAGAGATATCTGAATATTGATTAGAATTTCTTATTTTTGCCAGAAAGTGTTTATGAGCTAACTTTTATAAACAGTTCATTTCAGAGGACAGTATTCTAAAAACAGTCTTATTGCTTAGAAATGGTTTATTATTTCACTTGAGGAATGAATGGAGATGCTTCAAATTGCCATTCCTAGGGAAATTGTGCAGACAACCTTTGCTACTGTGCCTAATTTTATAGGATTGATAACATATATTTCTAAGTATTTCCCTAAAATTGGAAATATTGAATTTCCAGATATGTTCCCAAAAATCTAAAAATAGATTAAAGAAATGGGAAATAGTGACACTAATTTCACTCTGTCCCACATGTGGATTTCTTTTACAGAATGTGGATTACGCCCTGGCCTTGTTCCCCACTGTCTCAACTGCTGGGAGGCAGAAATGGGTGAATTCCCTTGGATGGTTTCTGTGCAACTCTGTCTCTCTTTTTTGTGCTGGCTCTATGCTGAATGAGCAGTGGATCCTTACTACAGCTAGATGTGCCAATTTCATGTAAGTCTAAGACATTTCAGGGTTAAGATATCATTAAAAAGTGATAAAAAATTAGAGATTGTTAATGGATATATTTCATTTAAGAAGGTAGATATTCTTCCTTATCTATAGAAATCAAATTTGATGCATTTTCTTACTTGCCATAATCATATCTATTATATTTCCTTAGCTAAAGAGAAAGCATAATTCCAATTCCCAGATGAGAAATATTTCTAAACTTTGGTTAAGAACTACCATTCTCTATTTTTCTTCTTTTTGATTCTCGTGTATATCCAAATTAGTGTTTATCTGTTTTTCAGTAATAACTTCAGGATCCAGCACATTTATCAATTTAAAAATCTATTTTTATGTAATTTTACCTTTAATGGGAAGTATGCTAAGTTTAAATCATAATAAGAACCACAGTTTTGTTTTTTATGATTAGGAGCATATTCTTTCTTAAAACTCAATTTCTTCATATATAAAATAGTAACATGTACCTCAAAAGATTCTTTTGAATACATAATTTAATTTCTTATTTTTAATATAATGTGAAGTAAAGCCATTAATATGAGCAAGGAAAAAAAGGCTCAGGGAAACAGAGTAACTGTCCAAAGCCTCACTCACACGTTGTGAGATTTTTCAACTTCTAACTTTCAAAATCTGTATCACTAAATACTAAAAAAATGTAAATATTAATTCATACAATAATTGAAGTTATAGATTTTCAACAAGGTTGTCTGTTTGATTGTAACATTTACCTTCTCATGTCTAGAAGGTATATTAAGATGTCTTGGCAACATGTAGAGAAAGGAATAGGAATAATATTTTATTGCTAACCTGGACTTCATCTGATTCAGGTGACCTCCAAGGTTCTTTTCACATTGAAATGTGAAAATAACAAAACACTTGATAAATTTTCCCTCCAGAAAAAACTCAGAAGCCTTGGCTCTGATCCAAGTTGGGATTACTGATCTTCAGGACCCTGCCCAAGCTCAGACAGTAGGCATTCACCGTGCCATGCCCTACCTAGGCCCCAAAGGACCTCTAGGACCTGGGTTGATCTTCCTGAAGCAGCCACTACGTTTTCAACCCTTGGTACTTCCTATCTGCCTGGAGGAAAGTCTGGAACAACAGAGAAATATACAACTGTTTGATTGCTGCCTACCCAGTTGGTCCCTCATGAGGGGTGAGTAATAAAGAACGTAGTGGGATGGGATGGAACGACATGTTTGAAAAGAGTGTAATATCGTCTCATAAGTAACAGAAGATTTGTCATCTTTCACTTCAGCTATATTTCTCCCTCTAATATAGGTTAAAGCTTAAAAACATAAAATTCTTCTCTGTTTTCCATCAGGAAGTCCTGGAATTCTTCAAAAAAGGCGCTTAAGCATCCTGCAAGTCAGCTCTTGTGCTCAATTTTGGCCCAAGCTGAATGAATTCACCTTCTGTGTGAAGGCCAAGAAAGCTATGGGGGAAGCTGGCTATAAGGTGACAAGTTGAGGGAGTGATCATTGAACACCAAAATTCCTTTTCTTTTTTTTTAATTTCAGCTTATTATGGGGGTACAAAAGCTCAGGTTATATATATTGCCCATGTCCTGTCCATCCCCCTGAGTCAGAGCCTCAAGCATGTCCATTCCCCAGACAGTGCTCCTGGCACTCACCATGCAGTCTTACCTCCATCTCCTCCCCTCACTCCCTACTTCCTCAAGTCAGCACCTTCAAACATGACCATTCCCCAGACGGTGCGCAACGCACCCATCATATAGGCATACACCCATCCCCTCCCCCCACCCCTCGTCTCAGTCTGATATCCAATTGGTATCATTCCCCAATGTGCATTTAGGTGATGATCAGGGAAACCAATTTTCTTGAACATCAAAATTTCTGACCCCTCTTCAAAATAGCATTTGATATCTTGTCCTTTGTTTCTTTTAGGGTAACTTGGGGGCACCCCTTGTATGCCATCTACAGCAAAAGGACACATGGGTGCAGGTGGGAATCTTGAGTCACTTTGATGAACATTGCACAAAGCCCTGCATATTCAGCCAAGTGAGCCCTTTCCTTTTCTGGCTCCAGGGAGTTACATGACCCAGCCATGGACCCTGCTCCCAGCATGAGCCCAGGACTTCCTCTGCTTCCATCTCCCTTTCAGTCTCTACTTCTATGAATGCCTCGGCTTTTACCTCCGCTCCTGCTTCTATTTGGCCACACTTCATCTCTCTGCCACAGCCTCAGAGTAAGGCTCCAAAAAATGGTAGTAAGGGAGGTATGAGAAGGAAAAGAAGAGGAAAATGGAAATATCATAGGGAAGGAGGGAGAGAGAAAGCTCTTTTCTTGATAAATATGTGAATGTCTATATCCACCAAATAATAGAAATCATTTACTTATGGCTTACAAAGGCACTTCATACTTACTATATTATTTAACTTTCATAATATCACTATATGATATAGTTGACATCATTATTATAGTTATTTTAATTGCTTACTCTGAGACTAAAGAATTATAATCCATCAATCAAGTTTTTAAAAGCAAAAGAGGAACAGGGCTCATGCTGAGACTCAAACTTCTTATTCTTCTAACACAAAATTCTTTCTTTACTGCAACACAGTGCCTTACGTATGTAGTAGAATAATTTTAATTTAAAAATATTTCGGGTTTTTTAAATTTATTTTATTTCAGCATGTTAGTACTTCACAAATAGTGATTTTTGCAGGTTCCTATGTACTCAACTTTATTATGTTGTGATTATCATTTTCCTCCTTCCCTTGACTATTATGAAACCTATCACAATATCATCAATGACTATTTAATGTTACTGTACTTCCTTTCACTCCTTTGGAAATCTGGGGATCTATTTTGATCTCATGCATTATATTTTCACTTAATTAAGGGTCTTTATCAGCTATCTTATATTGTCATATCTACACTGAACGATGCTTTTAAAATATCAATTCTTTACCAAAATTCTTCAAAGTTTCATTCAAAGATGACTACACAACAATTGTAATCATGCTTCTGTCTTCATCTATATTTCATGTTTGTTTTATGAAAATGTTATCTCCATGATATATTCTTCATATTTATGTATTTATATATATATATGTATAGAGATGACATTATTATAGTTATTTTAATTGCTTACTCTGAGACTAAAGAAGTATAATCAATCTTACATATATATATGTATATATACACACATATATACACACACACACAAACACGCATATACACACCCCAACATTGCTTCAACTTAAATATTTGAGGGACTGTGAAACATACACACCAGCATTGCTTCTACTTAATTTTTTGAGAGACTCTAAAACACACAGCCCAGCATTGCTTCAGCTTAATTTTTTGAGGGGCTCTAAAATTTGTTCCTTCAAATCATGAGATCTTTCCTGAGTTTCAAAAGTGAATCTCCTATTTAAAGTATTTGTTTGTTATCTCAGTAAGACTTCAAGTTTAGTGAGCTAAGCCTCCTCCAGTTAAGAGATAGGTATATTATCTCAAAAATTTGCATTCATTTCTCTAACATTTTTAAATCAAATTACTTTTTTACTGCATACATACATTAATAACTCATAACTAGTTAAGATAATAGCTGCATACAGGTTGCAGTGGTGGAGGAAGCTGGAGTGGTTCCTAAAATTTGGACTAAGGAGAATTTAAACTGAGCCATGAAGAAACCATGAACATGGAAAAGTAATAAGAGGAAATATTGTAAATACAAAAGATACAGAAGTTTATTTCTGTAAGCCATATTTAATAATACTGACCTGCTTATCAGAGATAGGGATTAAAAACTTTCTAAAACAATGTACAGGTGACAATTATACTGAATTTGATTTTACTTCCCCCACCCTTTCTGCCCTTCTCAGCTTTGGCAGATCGGATCTCTCTCCGATATGCCATGTCTTGGCAGGCTATTATCATCAATTGTGGAAGTCAAATCTGCAGTGGTTCCATAATCAGCAGCTCTTGGGTTCTCACTGCTGCCCACTGTGTCAGAAACATGTAAGTTTTGTGTTCTGCCTCTTCCCATACCTGACAATCCATTATCCCCATAGTACTCTTGCGAAGTGTTCTTTGAGTAAGCTCTCTTCAGAGTGCCTGAACCATCTCACTTATACTTATAACATCTTTGTTTCAGGCCAAAAAATAATTGTCTGTTTGGCTGATTGGTAACTCTGTTAGTTAATTCCTCTGTAATCCCATTGTCTATGGACTCTGACTTTATTCATAGGCTTCTGATTTCTCAGGGGGAGAGGTAGGAACCTTGTGTATGGTGACTAAGGAAATATATTGGAAAGCCAAATGTGTTCTTTAAGGACTTTGGTTTCCTAGTATGTCTACTTTAATCTCTACCTACACACACAGGAATCCTGAAGACATGGCTGTGATACTGGGCCTGAGGCACCCTGGAGCTCCTCTCAGAGTTGTTAAGGTGTCTACCATTCTACTCCATGAGAGATTCCAGTTGGTGAGGGGGGCACCAAGAAATGACCTAGCATTGTTGCTCCTTAAAGAGGCCCAGACTCCTGTTCAACTCTTAGCACCCTTGGGACATCTGAAGAATCTGAATAGCTCAGAATGCTGGCTCTCAGGGCCACAAATTCTTAAACCAGGTCAGTAATTGCTTTTTACTTATTAAGTTAGTGGCTCTAAAATGATGAGGCTCATATTATTATTTATTTATTTATTTATATTTTTGCACATGGTATATCTTTCTATTTATTTAGGTATTATTTGAGTTCTTTTATATGGGATATATAGTTTCACCATTCAGTTTCTATACATATCTTATTAGACTTATATTTAAGCATTTTATTTATTTTTTTATTTCAGCATACTATGGGGGTACAAAAGTTTAGGTTATTTTTATTTTTTTATTTCAGAGTATTATGGAGTTACAAACTCCATAATTTAACTTTGGTTAAATAAATTGTCTTTGCACCACCTGACAAGCATTCCTATCCCCCAGACAGCACACACTGCATCTGTTGGGTGTGGATTTACCCATCCCCTCTTCTTCTCACCCACCTGCCCAAAACTCTGTGAATGTTACTTCCCATATATGCACATTAGTGTTGATCAATTAGTACCAATTTAATGGTGAGTGCATGTGGTGTTTTTCCACTCTTGTAATACTTCACTTAGAATAATGAGATCCACCTCCATCCCCCCAACACAATAGGTAGCTCATCATTTTTTAATGACTGAGTAGTACTCCACAGTATACATATACCATATTTTATTAATCCACTCATGTATTGATGGGCACTTGGGTTGTTTCCACATCTTTGCAATTGTCAATTGTGGTGCTATAAACATTTGAGTGCAGATGTCTTTTTTTTCCCCTATGAGTAGATGCCCAGAAATGAGATTGCTGGTACAAATGGTAGTTGTACTTTTAGCTCTTTCAGGTATCTCCATACTACTTTCTGTAGAGGTTTTACTAGTTTGCAGTCTCACCAGCAGTGTAAGAGTGTTCCTGTCTCTCCGCATCCATGCTAACATTTGTTGTTTGGGGACATTTTGATACAAACTATTCTCACTGGAGTTAGGAGATATCTCATTGTGGTTTTGGTTTGCATTTCCCTGATGATTAGAGATGTTGAACATATTTTCTTAAGTTTCTTGACCATTAGTCTGTCTTCATTTGAAAAGTTTCTGTTCATGTCATTTGCCCACTTTTTAAAGAGATTGTCTGATTTTGGCTTGTTGATTTTCCTGAGTTCTGTATAGATTCTAGTTATCAGCCCTTTATTGAATGTATAGCATGCACATAATTTCTCCCATTCTGTAGGTTGTCTATTCGCTCTAGTGATAGTTTATTTGGCTGTGCAGAAGCTTTTTAATTTGCTCAGGTCCCATTTGTTTATTTGTGTTGTTCCTGTGATTGCTTTTGGGGCCTTCCTCACAAATTATTTGCCGAGGCTGATATCTATAAGAGTTTTCTCAACATTTTCTGCTAGAATTCTTATAGTTTCATGCCTTAGGTTTAACTCTGTTGTCCATCCTAAGTTGATTTTTGTGACAGGTGGATCCTGTTTCAGTCTTCTACATGTGGCAATCCAATTTTCCCAGCATGATTTATTGAATAGGCGTTCTTTTCCTCAGTGTAAGTTTTTGTCTGCTTTGTCAAAGATCAGTTGGAAATATGAAGATGGTTTTATATTCTGGGCTCTCAGTTCTGTTCCACTGAGCTATGTGTCTATTCTTGTACTAGTACCACACTGTTTTGGTTACTGTAGCCTTTTATAGCATGAAATCTGATAAATTGATGCCTCCCAATTTGTTCTTTTTGCTTAATGTTGCTTTAACTGTACGGGGTCTTTTCTGATTCCATAGGAAGTGTAGAATTACTTTTTTAAGATCTGTGAAAAATGATATTGGTATTTTAATAGGGATTGCACTAAATTTGGACATCACTTTGTATAGTATAGACATTTTAACAATGTTGATTCTGCCAATCCATACCATGGTATGGTCACCATCTGTTTGTGACCTCTGCTATTTCCTTCCTCAGTGTTTCATAGTTCTTCCCTTTAGAGCTCTTTCACCCCCTTAAATGTACTCCCATTTAACTAAGAATAAATAATAAAATGTATTTTATTATTATTATTATTGTGGAAGCTATTGAGTCGTTGATTTGATTAGCAGTTTGACTTTTGCTACTGATTTGTGTACATTGATTTTGTAACCTGAGACTTTGTTGAACTTATTTATCCATTCCAGTAGCTTCTTGGAATAATCTCTGGAGTTTTCCAGATATAAGATCATATCATCAGCAGAGAGCAATTGTTTGACATCTTCTTCTCTGATTTGGATGCCTTTGATTTCCTTCTCTTGTCTGATTCTTCTGGCTAGGACTTTTAGTATTATGTTAAATAGAAGTGGTGATGGAGGGCAAACTTATCTGGTTCCAGGTCTGAATGGGAATGCTTTCAATTGTTGCCTGTTCAGTATAATGTTGGCTGTGGGTTTGTCATATACAGCTTTTATGATTTTAGGTAAGTCCCATCTATGGCTATTTTGTAAAGCATCATAAAGGGTGTTGAATTGTGTTGAATGCTTTTTGTGTGTCTATTGAGAGGATAACCGGATGACTGAAGAAATTGTTCCCACAACATCATGGAGGAAGGAATCTTTCCCAGCACATTTTAGGAAGCCAACATCACCCTGATACCAAAGCCAGGAATGGACTCAAACAAAAGAAAGAAAAGGGAAGAGAAGAGGAGTGGGAGAGGAGGGGAGAGGAGAAGAGAAAGAAAAGAAACTACAGACCAATATGTTTTTTGAACATAAATGCAAAAGTTCTCAATAAAATCTAGCAAATCAAATTCAACTGCTGATCAAAAAAAAAAAAAAATCCATAATGACCAAGTGGGCTTCATCCCAGAGATGCAGTGATGGTTTGATGTATACAAATCTATAAATGTAATTCACCACATAAATAGAAGTAAAAACAGAGATATATGTTGTTAATATTAAAAGTTTAAGGAATAACTCTAACCGCAATTTTCCATATTACTAATTACAAATTTTTATCCAAATCAGAGATTTAATCTAAAATTTATTATTGTTTCATAAAGTGTTCTTGATGATGACTCCACTGGATTGGAGATGTCTGTTTACAGACAACTTTTGTAAATAAGGTAAAGCTCATTTTTTTCCCAACTCTTTGCCAACTTTGGAACAAAGGAAAAAGAAGAGGTTTTGGGTTTCTTTTTTACCTCTTTAGGAAAAGGAAGCTGGACTTTGAATTTGGAATTTTATAAATGAAAGCAGACTTGTTATTTTGAAGTATGACATTTAAAACATGATTAAAAATGACTAAAAGGGAATTAACAGGAGAATAAAATAGACAAATTTGTGAGGTAAAATGCTTATGATTGTGATAAAAAATAATGAAACTTATTAACATAATACCTTAGAAATACAGGTTTAAGTGATGATACAGATCATGTTCTTAACTCAACACCTGATATTTCATTATTACCTCTATTCCTTAGGATCTTTATATTCCATCTTTCTGTCTAGGAGAGACAGATGAGAATCCAGAAATGTTACAGATGCATGTGATAGAAGCTTCAAGCTGTGCCCACCTCTACCCTGACATAGGAAGTTCTATTGTTTGCTTTGTTACTCAGGCCAAAGGCTCTGATGCAGACATGGTGAGCAGCTCATTTTTTTCTTTTTTCTGAGTGATAGAAATTATAACTTTGTTCCTTTTGGAAAGGTAGAACACTCATTTCTAAATGTAATAAAGTGAATCATTGCTAATTAAAAACATTATTTAATTACAGAAAAAAGTTTTGAGAAAAAGTTCTTAATCTTTGATTTATCTGCCATGGATTATTATGCTGTATTCACACTGAACAGCTACTTTGGTGCTATCCAATCGATTTAGGCATTTTATATAATGCCTTTTCTTCTAATTATACTGTTTTTTCTCATCAGGATTCACCACAAGTCCAACTTTTTCTATTTCCCCAATTAAAATTACATCTTTGGCCAGGTGTGGTGGCTCACGCCTGTAATCCTAGCACTCTGGGAGGCCAAGGCGGGTGGATCGCTCGAGGTCAGGAGTTTGAGACCAGCCTGAGCAAGAGCAAGACCCCATCTCTACTAAAAAATAGAAAGAAATTCTCTGGCCAACTAAAAAATATATATATAAAAAAATTAGCCGGGCATGGTGGTGCATGCCTGTAGTCCCAGCTACCCGGGAGGCTGAGGCAGGAGGATCGCTTAAGCCCAGGAGTTTGAGGTTGCTGTGAGCTAGGCTGATGCCACAGCACTCACTCTAGGCCAGGCAACAAAGTGAGACTCTGTCTCAAAAAAAAAAAAATTACATCTTTATGGCTTAGTTGTCAATGATTTTATTGGTAGTAGTATTTGTGAGTAGAGAATACTTGGTGATAAAGATGATTAACTTATTAATTAGCCTGTGTGATCAGATGTATCCCTCTCTTCTGAATACTTCCCTCACTATCCACTTATTAAACTGAGGATTAAACAAGTTGGAATAGTGATTTAAATCTAAATTCTACCTTTGAATTCACAGGAGCCAGTGACTCCAGGAACTGCTGTTATGTGCAAACTGATATCTGACATTGGAAGTTGGGGACAGATAGGCTTCACCAGTCTCAAAACACTAGCTACCATAGTGAGTCCATACTGCTGGATCTTATCTACTTTAGCAAAAGCAGGGTATCCTCTAAACCAAGCCCACACACACACCTTGGATGGAAACTCCCAAGTCCTCTATTCTCCTTAGGCAGCCAATAGCAGTGCCACTTTCTTCAATAATGATTATTGTATCCCAATCTTTTGTAGCCCAGTGTCTATGCTAGGTACTGGAAATCTAAACACACTATGATAAAACACCAGAAAACAGAGAAAAAAAGATTGCTTTATTCCCTATAGTATTTCTCTAGATATTCTTTCAACAAATACTCCTTCTCTCCATAATAACTCTTTTAGTTATTTCCTCAATAGGTGTCCTTGAATTAACTATTTCCACATTTCCAAAGTTTACACTTAAAATGTTATATATTTAACATTCAAATGACCGCAGGGTTTGTTTTACAAGGAAATAAAATTTTCAAAGAAATGGAAAACAAACCTTAAGTTGATATATATCAACCTTACGGTCTCTCAAATTTTATCTTTATAACTATCTGCTCACCCAATCTATAAGAATTACCAGCATGTTCTTCTCAAAAACTAAGTAACTTATTTCTTAAAAAAAAAATTATGGATGCTTGTATGACAGTAATATCCAAGATATACCCTATTTTTCACTGAATGAAAACAATACCTTTTAAAACTCTAGTAAGCAATTAGTGCTAAATCACAAAATATGTTATTTCAATAACGCTAAAATCAGTTTGTATCAAGAAGACAAGCAGAAAAACTAGAGTAAATATATGGAAAGAAATACAAAATACTTAGGAGCAGTCTCAGACACATGCCAGGAATCAACTTTTACTTAGGCACAGATCAAAATGTAGAAGGCAAAAATCCACTTCATCACCTTGTAGGTATATAAGCAATAAATACAGTAAGAATAGCACAGAAAAATAATTAGAAGGCTAAAATTGAGACCACAGATTCCAAACATCTATTAACACACTGAATAATTTGGGAGAGTCATTCAAGCATCCCTCAAGAAAATTTTCCTGAATGAAATTATTGAAATCTTTATTACAAAATAGGAAAGATGTCAGGTCTCACACAGGAAGAGTAATTTAAAATGCAAGTGTGTTTTAAATAACTTTATATTAATGAGGTTCCTTTGCTACATTATTTCATCATTAATGCCAAATGATTTTTGAAAATTTATTACAATGTAATAAAACTGATCCTGTAGCTCAGCACATTACCAAAGGCCTGTGTTAACCATTGGATAGCAGAGGGCTGAGTTGCCCTGTATCCTGGAGGAGGACGAGATAGGGAGGAGCCACGTGCAGCCTAGGCCCCTGAGGGAGGCATGTCCTACCAATGATGCCAAAGTGATACTCCTTCATGATTGCTTCACTCCAGAAGTAGGGGTTGGGACCAAAGAAAAACTTCATCCTGCATCTGGACCTGGGAAGGCTGCTTTTTCCCCATCTGTCAGGTGAAAAGAGGGGTGAGGGAGGAGGAGGCTGTATTGAGGAGGTCTGTCTACTCTTGGCATCAGTCGCTTACTGTTGGGGGCTCTGCTACTTAAGCCGCCCCCATCTTGACACACGAACCCCACCACAGCCAGACTAAGTCTCCCTCCACTCACCTCGAAATCATTGATGTAGTTGAGCATGTCACCTGGGGTTAAGAAGGAAGATAGAGAGAGAGAGAGAGAGAAAGTGACAGGCCAATAGAGAGAGACAGAGAGGGAGACAGGCCAATACACATTCATAATGTGTGTTCATAAGGAGAGTTACACTGAAGCCCTGACTGATTCTAACCCTGAAAATATTTCCATTCCAACAGACTGAGCACAAAGTGTCATGATTTCACATGGTGCTTATTGGTGAGATGTGAGGACCCAGAAACACTGCCATGGTGTCAGAATAGGGGAACAGCTGTGCAACTACTTCCAGTCACAGCAAAATCAATGTTTTCACCCCTTAAAATGCCTGTGGAGACAGGATCCTTCCTGCCTCTCAGCACGCGGCCCAGGAAGAACATGTGTAGGCCCCTTTCCCTGGGGTGATTCATAGGAGCAAGCTGTGGGACAGGAACCTTCAGAGGGCAGTTTCAGCTTTGCTGCGTAAGGCCTGGCCTCCCTTGACCACCTCATTGCCTGGCAAGCAGTTTGTAGGCCTAGTTGTTGTGGGCCCACATTGGCATATGGTGGGCATTTGAAGGCCCCTACATAAGCTTTCCTGTGTTCTGTGGCACCTGGCTCGATCCTGCGGCAGATCCATGAGAGGAGCAGAAGGAAACCCACAGTAGCAGGGATGAGCCAGTCACAGTTGTTCTGGGGCCAAACCCAAATCCCAGTCCCACTCACCGCACACTCTTCAGAACAGAGTTCCCTTTCCCCAAATGAACCCATCCTAGACACCAACAGGCATGAGAAGCCAGGGTCCTTCAAGGGTAACTCCACAGAGCATAGCAGATCTGTGCCGATGCCCACCCTGTCTGCAAGGGTGTGGATGTGCACGGTGCAGAGCTCAGAGCTGGTCTGGGCTCCCTCTCTAGAGCCTCAGCCACCTGCCTTGCGTGGCTGGCACAAACCCAGCGGTCAGGTCTCAGGCCAAAAGCCCCCCAAAATGCAGGAAGTTTCTGGACTTCTTTGCAGGAGAGTAGAAGTAATCGCACATGTGTCTGTCAATCCCTCACTCTGAAAATACCTGCTGGGCCCCCAAAGAGAGCATAAGAAGCCAGAAAGTGTGGTGAGAAGGGGGCAGGCAGGTGTACACGGGAGAAGTTCAGCCTGCTGCCTGGCCAGGGAGATGCCTGTCTTACACGAGGACCACAGACACACCTGGGGCACCCCTTGGGATCACCCCTAGCCAGCTGTGGCACAGTTACTCCCTCACCTTGTCGTCAGGCTCCAGGTCTTCTCTGGAAGTGGCTCCCTCTTACGGATGAGCCCCGGGGGAGCTGGCCATGGCCAAGGTGAGGTTTGAAGCCTCGGTCCCTGTCCTTTCTGTGCAATAGCAGGAACTCCCAGGATGGCATCCTCTGGGCAAGACATTCCCGGGGGGGCACACAGCTTGCTCATGCCTCACACCCCGGTCTGCTCAGTCCCTACCTCCTCCTGTCTCTATGTGGGTGTCAGGGTACAACTCCAGCAATAAACACGATGCTCAGGGGTCTGTGGAATTGCCAGGGCATGTGCCTCTTCCTCGTTATGGCCCTGGGCCCTACAGGAAGCTTGAGAGAGACAGTGATCCTTGGGACCCCACAGCGCTGCCACATGCCCCGTCACTCTCCAGCCCTGCCTCCATGTACCTCCCACTGGTACGTCCAGCACCTTTGCTGGGAACGCTCCTCCCGGGGGCTTGGACTGGGCACCCTGAGGGCAGTGTGCATGCATGTTCCTGCGAGGACAAGTGGGTCACAAGAAGTTCTCAGGTGAGTGTTGCCCTGTATTCTTCCCCTCAGCCCCTGTGACCATTCCAGGGAGGGTCCTGGGGGAATCTTCCACATGCCTATGGAAGACTAGAAAGGAGATGTTGCCAGCCACACAGGCACCTGTCACCAGGCCTTGACTGCCACATGCCCTCGTGTTACATCTCCCAGCTGATCAGTGCTTTCCCCTGCCCACGCCACAGTACGGAGAAGGCCAGCCTCCCTGCCAAGTCTGTGCCTGTCGTGTCCAGGGCTTCCTCCTCTTTCAGGGGCAGCCCACTGAAACACACAGGGACTCACATGGAATTCAAGGGCACCCCTCCCAGGTCCCATTTACTCACAGCCTCCTCCCAGTTTCCCAGGGAAGCACTCAGGGACACAACGGAAATTGATAAGAGTTTATTGCCATGTAAGGGCCACTGCACATGTAGGGCATCTCTGTATCCTACAGCAGCCGTCCGTTCCTGTGGAGTCTTCCTCCTGGGACAACCAAGTAGACTATTAAAGTCTCTGAGTAGCAGAAGCTCCCCAGGTTTCCAACGCTAACATCTAAAAAGCTGTGTGTAAAGCACAGGGATCACACACAGACACAAACAAATACACAGACACGCACGCACACCCATTCATGTAAACACATTCTCACATATTTGAACACACACACAATATACACATACACACTGGCACAGGTTCAAAGGAGAGTAGGTGTCTCTGAAGACAAGGGGAGCCCACAGCTGTTGGTTCCCATATTCGTTCCCCAGGACTCACTATGCCTTGCCATTCTGTGATCCCTTCAAGTCTGCATCCCATGGGCCCCCAGTGTGTTTCCCAGTTTCCCAGACAATGGCCCATGCCGTCTGCACGGGCTGCAGTGCAGGTGTGGGCATCGAGGAGAAATTCCGGAGGAGGCTTGGATTTTCAACTCAGACACTGACAGAGGGGCATCACCATGGGCAGCAACATGTAGACATCTGCCTGCTGGCTCAGAGGGACGGAGGCCCCACTGTGTGGTTGCTACCAGGCCTCAGGGTGGGGTGGATGCCATGGCATGACAGTTCAGAGAAACACAGTTTCCAGTTACTCCTGGCTTCCTCTGGGGGTCTTGCAGCTTGAGGTACCCCAATCCTGACCTGTTGTCTTCTCAGTTCCCCACTGCCAGCTTCTCTCCCACCTCCCTGTGACTTGGGTTTGCTCACTGCTCTCACTCTGACTCTCAGCATTTCTACAACTTCCCAGGTAACCGAGAAGCAAGGGTTTGGCCCATACTTTGCTCTACTCACCTGGCGCCCTCTGTGTTTCTTCACACCAGGTCTTCATCCCTGGGGTAGTAGTGCAAGGGAGTGAGCCACAGGTCCTCGCTGATGATCTGGCAGGGCAACAGGGACAGGTCCACCCAAGGATCAAACCCACATCACCAGAACCCGAGAAACCCACGGAGGTGACCTCAGAAGACGTGCACAGGAGCCCCACCTCAGCAATCCGGTTAGAGCCCGGGCAGTTGTGTTCGCACAACCAGCTGAAGAAGCTTACATCGGTGGAGTCCTGCTCCTTGAATGGGGCTTCACCCTCATAATCCCAGAACCACTCAATGGCAGAGGAACGAGATGCCCGGTAACCTAAAGAAACAAACAAAGAAACAAAAAAAACCCAAAACTTAGGGAAGTGTCCTCGTGCGGCCTACACCCCCTCAATGCCCCTCCCCCACCACCCAGGCAGGCATGTCCCACCAGTGATATCAAGGTGATACTCCTTGATGATCACTTGATTCCGGAAGTAGGGGTTGGGAAGGAAGAAAAACTTCATCCTACAGCGGTAATTCTCCAGGCTTACTTCCTCCACCTGCCAGGGAAAAAGAGGGTGAAGGAGGAGGAGTCTGTGCTGAGGGGGTCTCCTTGATGTTTGTATGAGTCCTTTACCATTGCCAGCTCTGCCACTCAAGCTGTCCCCATCCTGTCCCACTGACCCTCCCCAGCCAGACTCCGTCCCCCAGGCCTGACCTCCAGATTGATCATGTAGCTCAGCACGTCTTTGTCTTGCTCCGTGATCACAGCTGACAGCTGGGGATGGTACACAATCTGCCTGAGGTCAAGGAGCCTTTCCACACTAGGGAAAGAGGCCAGGAGCCATGCAGCATGTCTGGAGAGCATGGAGAACGAGGGAGGGTGGGGGCACAGAAGCCCCCAGAGCCCCACACTTACAGCCCTCCCATGGCCTTCCTCAGCCCCTGCCTGGCCCCAGACATGCTCAGGACTAGGGTTTTCCTGGGCGTGGGTAAGTCTGAGAATCCTGCACAGAGTCAGGGAGGGCTGTTTCCTGAGGCCCTCTGAGCCCCAGGTGGCCCTCGTGTGCTGGCCGCAGGACACACACTGCTGACGTCTGCATGGGCTCTGTCCTCTCCTCACGCCCTCTGTCAACTTGGGCTCCTCCCTACGTGTGGGCGTGTGCCTTGAAGGTACCACTGTGAGCGTGAGGGGAAGCTGCCTGTGTCGGTGCCCAGGAGGGCACGTGTGCCCTGTGCCCCAGACATATGCCAGGGAGAAATGCACAAGACAAATGGAAAGCAATCTTTGCGTCTGGTGCTTTACAGAGTACAGTAGGTTTCTTAAGGTGAGCCCCAGATTTTCACCACATCCTGTGGAGGCTGATTGCTAGCTGCAGTGAGTCACAGTGGATCTCCATGGCTGCAAAAGCTATGTGGACTCCCAGCTCTCTGGGGTGTTCCTCAGTTACCTGTCCTTCAAAGTTCTGCTCTGTGGCAAAGGCTTCTTTTGACATTTCCCCCCATTTTGGGGAATCCTGTTTTGCTGCTCGTCCCGACCATGTGTTCCCACACTTTCTACAGGCTCACAGGATCCCCCCACAGCGGGTGCTGACATTGGCATGAGGGAGGCCTGGGGGTCCGGCCCCACTGCCGCTCTCCCTCTTCTGCCTTTTGCAGACCCCTTCCCCTCCTGCGTGGCTCCCTGCATGCTCTTTACCCATCCCCCTAGGTGGCCACCTGCTGATTCCGAAGCGGTAAGGATACAGCTCTGGCCCAGAAGCCAGGGATGGCCTGGATGATGGCCCTCCTGCGCTCAAGGTAAGCCTTCTGCCGCTGACGGAGCTTGAGCTTCAGCCGAGCGAAGACCTTGCTGTCTGCAGCATTCGCGGTGCTCAGCTCCAACTCCAGCAACTCCAGCGCCTCCAGCGGGGAACTTGAAGCCGAGACGCAGCGCCCGGCCTGCGCCTGACTACTGTCCTCATCTTCATTATCCTCCTTGTCATCGTCATTGTCGTCTTCTTCCTCTTCTGCCACCACCTCCACGGCCTCCAATATGTCCTCCACCACCAGAACCTCCTCCTCCCCTGTGGGCTCCGCCAGGGTCACACATTCCGGCAGACCCCCCACGCTGAGCACAACGCCCCCCTCGGTCGTCCCACAGACCGACAGCTGCACCGCCCAGCCCACCGCACGGGCCCCACAGGCCCCCGGGGCCGGCTCCCCGGGAGGGCCCTGGGCCTCAGCCTCCTGAAGGGCCCTGCCCAGACCTGGGCCGTGCCAGGCTTCCCGGGGAGGCTCGCTGGCCCCGGGCCCCGTCTCACCCGCCATGTGGCCCTGGTGCTGATTAGCGTCAGCTGCGACGGAAGGGCAGGCAGGCAGGTCCCAGAGCGGACTGGCAGAACCCAGCGGCTGCAGGCCCACGCTAGGCCTGAGAGACGCCAGGAGCGCACACGGCCCGGCCCTGGCTGGAGCCCCCTCGCGGGCCTATAGTCAGCACGCACGCGCACGCCGGCCTTGGTGCCGTCAGGCTGCCGGATTGGTCGGAAGCTCCCGGATCCACCCGCGGCTTGCCTGTCTCTCACTGCCGCCAATCGGTGGGAGGATGGAGGCCTTCAAGCTGGCTGGTCCCGCCCCTCCACCCGCCTGTGAGCCATCCCGCAGGGCACGCCTCGCTTTGGGGCCGAAGCTGTGGCCTTGGGGCTGCCGACTCAGCATGCGCCCTGGGCCTCTGAGTCCCAACATACCCGAGCACCTTGCGGCCGGCATGGGGCGTTGTCAGCTGCAGTGCAGGCCTCTGCTGTCTGCTTTTCGGGAGAGTGGAAAGTGCACGTCTGCTCCCTTTCCACCTGGTCGCATCCCTGGGAATGCTAAGCAACTCACTGGGGGGGTTGGGAGCTGCCCTCCGCACAGAAAGTCAATCACTGAGACACTGAGGAATCTTAAGGAGGATTACATTTATTTCCGTGGGTGCGTTAATGCAGAGGGGAGGTAGGGACTGTCCCAAATGCGCCTCCCTGCCCAACAGGGAGCGAACTCAAGAATGCGTTAGGGGTGTGAGCACCGTTGCGTGGTACAGGTGTAGCGCCGGGCAGGCAAGTGCACTGAGAAATTATGCTCGTACATATGTCCCATGGTGAAAACAGGAGGGCGAAGGCCCTCCTAGGCAGACGCTTTAAGTGAACTGCGGGGAATATTCGCTGTTGTTTCAGCCTCGTGCACATGCTCAGTGCGTTTTTAGGTACAGCTATTGGGTGGAATATCGCTTACACTGACAGTTCCCACCAAGCATGTGGTGGGAGAAGGTGCACACTTTCCTGCCAAAGAAACGCAAAAGACAATGCATTAGTACACCGCAAAGTTATAAAGTTCTGGTATTTCAGTTTGGCCATACAATTGTCTATTTTCAGCCTCATGTAGAGAGTAGCTGCTAAATCACCCTGGCTGAGATAGGTCTTGCTGGCACGGCCATTTAGAGGGGCCAGACATTTCAGTGAACTAAAAGAATTTTTGAGCAAAGCTTTTCAGGTTTATCAAACCGGTTACACGTAGGATGTGACATTGGCCTCGAGGGAAGCCGGCGAGCATTTATTGGAAGGAAGCATGCACACCACATGGCACTGGGGAGCCCACAGCAGGAGAACAGAGAGGAGGCCTTCTCTGCTGTGGGGCTTACAGGGGAGAGCCTCATGGTGCCTGGCGAGCGTGGGATAGCTTGGCTCCAGAGGCCAGCACCGTCTCAGGACTGGACGAGGTCCCAAAACATGAAGCACAAATGATGTATCCACAATCCTGCCACATGACACCAGCTTGCTTCCCAGGGCAACACAATGACCCCTCTGCCTGTGACGGTGGCTGACCAGAGGTGACCCAGCGGTATCCCCGATTTCTGGGGTGCAGACTTTTATGCAGCTCGGTCCATGCAAATATCAGCGTGACAGAGGCCAAGTACATATATCTCAGCTATGTGGGAATCTGGACACTGGGATGTGGTGTCACTCCCCACATGGACTGGCTTCCACATGCCCAGTCTTGATGGGAACAAGAGAGACGTGCTACAGCTGCTGCTGGGCTTTCCTGTGGCAAATATCCTCGGGCCTGTGTCTACATTTCTAGACAATTGGCAAGGTCGGAAGGGAGGCAGATGATTCCCTGGGTGCAGACCCAGTAGATCCCATGGTGTCCTGGCAGTCCAGGTACCAGTGCCTATGACAGAGGGGATCTCAGGCTGCAACTTCCAGTCAGGTCCCAGATGCAGCTGGGTGGGAATCGCTGCCACCGCAGACCAGAGTGGCAGTTGGGCTAGTGAATGAGTTCAGGGCCAGGGTCAGAGGCAGAGGAACGGCCAGGTCTTGAACAGAAGGACAGAATGAGAAGGGAGAGCGAGGAGACTGAGGGAAAGAGTGGACACAGATGGAAAGGACACAGAATGAGACAGTGGCACTGGCTCAGTGAGCGGCTGGATCAGACCCTTCCTGAAGCTTCCTTTCAAAACAACCCCAGGAACGCAAGGAGGAGGGGTGGTGTCCACAATGCAGTCCTCCCAGCTGCCCACCCAACGCAGCACAGCTGAAGGGACTTCTTTATGCCCAGAATATCACAGGTAATTTAACTGGGTCTTTCCACATTCCTTCCTGCAGAGACCTGTGTCCCGCTCTGCCGCCAACCTGTCAGGACTTCAGCAGAGGGTCCTGTCCAGCCATGTCCGGAATCACCCTGACCCGCAACATTTTAAGATGAAGTTCAAGGCAAGGAAAACCATATGGTGTGTTTAAGAGGTAAGTGTGTTGGATATGATAATGCAGTCACCATAACAGAACTTTAATAAAACTTCTCCTCTCTCTGCTCTTCCAGCGATGGTCCCATTTCCCATGGGGAAGGTGCTGCCACGTGTACCTGATTGGGAGGACATTTCTGTGCAAGATGTTACTCTTGTGTCCTCGTTTGTTTAGCGGGTCCATGCAGGAAGCCTGTACTGCACGTCTCCTCGTCCTCCATACCCATGTATAGTGGCCTGTTGCCTCCAAAATGGAAAGAGGCTATTGAGCATGTTGTACTCATGAGATGTTTGGTGACTGAGGTTCTGGCTTGGCATCTGCCGACCTGATGGTTTAGCATATTTCAACCCCTGTGTCAGGTGGTTTCCTCCCCGGGCCAAGCTCATTGTGGAGAATGTTTGGCTGCAGTCCCTGGACCAAGTAGGAAACATAATCTCCAACATATCAGGCTGACGACATGAAAGGGACCCTGCCAAAAAGGGTGGATGCTCAAAGGAAAGCTCTATGCCCCAGCTTGTGTAACATCCCCACCCTACAGCTTGGCACCTGTTGCCGGGGACAGGTTACGACTGCAAAGTAGACAATTGTCACACCAGTTTTTCCTTGCAGATCCTTCTGCTCCAAGGATATCACCCTGGGATCACCACTCTTTTCTGGGCTGTGAGCCTGGAATCCTGCTCTGTCTCTGTGAAGCCCTTGACAGGCGTTCATCCCCACCAGACCATGCCCTGGAGAGGTGCTGTTCTCCCACTGGGAGAGTGTAGACCTTGTCCCATACATAGGACTTTTCCTACCTTGCAAGGTGGAGTCCGCCACAGGAAACCGGCTCTCTCTGCGTAGTGCACCCCTTGATCCTCAAAACACAAGAATAGGTTTTCTGGGTTAATATCCTTGAGGGATCTTGATGCAATGGTGACACTCAGGGGTGTGTTAAAGAGAGGATTTTTAAGATTCAGGGACATTTCAGATGGATTTCCCTAGGTAGTTACAATTCAAAGAGGATTCCAGGAGACAACATGAAATTGGCCTTTCTATTGAATTTCCCTCCTCACTGCTCCCGGAAGCACAGAATTCTAATATGGCTTGCAGAACAATCAGGCCTTTCCTTGCAGAGTGGATGGCTGAATGACTGCTTCGCCCAGGATACTAACCAGAGACGTGCTACCTTTCGGTCACTGAGGGGTGTCTTGGTGGCCCATGCCCCAAAGTAAACTATCCCTACTGCTTACCCATGCAGAACCGCCAAACTCCAGCAAACAGATGGCTTAGTAGACACGAAATGATTCCGCTCTGTGGCATTAGTGAGATGACAGACACAAGGTGGGATGAACAGTGGAAGTGACAAAGTGATAGCAAGCCTGGGAGGATAAGGCCACTGACTGGCATATGGACCTAAGGAGCAGAAATGTTAGACAAGCAGGGCACGGAAGGCTTCAGACAGATGGGCTTGCAGAGTTGGTGAGAGAAAGAGACACAGAGTTCAGTTGAGAGGCATGTGAGTGTGGAGGCTGAGAGAAAGGAGGAAGGCAGAGAGAGGGAGAGACAGAGCGACAGTTCAATTGTGTGTGAGAGAGAGACACAGAGAGAGAGACAGAGAGAGACAAAGACGGACAGAGACAAAGAGACAGGCCAATACACATGTAGAGTCTGCATTCGTAAGGAGAGTCACACTGGAGCCCTGACTGATCCGCACCCTAAAATTACTTCCATTGCAGGAGACTTAGCATGGACTATCATGATATCTCATGGACCATATTGATAAAAAGTGAGGACACAGAGACACTGCCATGGGGTTAGGACAGGGGAAATGTTGGGCAACTACTTCCACTGACACTGAAACTTTGAGACGCCTTAGAATAGCTGAGGAGATAGGTTCCCTCATCACTCACAGCCTGTGTACTTGCAAGATCATCTTTGGTCCCCTTTCCCCAGGGTGACTCACAAGGCCAAGCAGTGGGACTGGCACCCTCAGGGGGCAGTTTCAGCTTTGCTGTCTGAGGCCTGGCCTCCCTTTACCATCCTATTGTCTGGTAGGTTGTTTCTTATTCTGGTTGTGGTGGGCCCACACTGGCTTACAGTGGGCAGCTGAAGGCCCCTACACAAACTTTCCTGTGTTCTGTGGCACCTGGCTGAATCTTTCTGCAGAGCCCTGAGAGGAGCAGAAGGAAACCACAGCAGGAGGGATGGGCCAGTCTCCATTGCTCTGGATCCAAAGACAAATCCCAGTCCCATCCACTGCACACTCCTCAGAACAGATTTCCCTTTGCCCAAAAGGAACCATCTAGACACCAGCAGGAAGGAACAGCCTGGATAGAGAGTAGGACCATCATTCTTGCTCACGGGAACCTCCACCTCCTGGCCTCAAGCAATCCTGCTGCCTCAGCTTCATGGATAGCTGGGACAATCGCGGCCCACCCCTACACCCTCTTATATATATTTAGTTTTACTAACTTATATATATTTAGTTTTAGAGAGACAGGCTCTCGGTGTTGCTCCATCTGCTCTCTAACCCATGAGGAAAGGAATCCTCCTACCTCGGCATCCAGAATGGTAGGATTACAGCCGTTAGCCAATGAGCCTGGCCCACTTCAGCTTTTCATATCACAAGGCCAAAAGCTCCGCCCTTGTTGCATCATGTTACTACCACCCATTTTGGTATTGGGTCCCATGAACAGGAGGGATCATGATGTTCAATTATGCGTACACTGGTTTCTCCTTACATAACTATCAATGAGTCTTCCTACACGTTTTTAAATATCTATGTGCTGACATCTTATTCACATGAAATTCCTATTCCCTTTACTGTTGCCTGCTAGTGCTTCCTCTGGCCTTCTGCCTATGCCTGGGCTTCCCAGCCTGTACGATGGTCACCTGCAGGCTGTAACCCCTTTTGAGAAATACAGCTCTCCTTTCCAAATTCATGAGACTTGCCATTCTTCATTAGAAAAATCTATGTATCTGTCTATCTATGTGTCTATGTAAAGGATGATACATTTACATCCTTTACATACTATATGTGAAGGGGTTAGGGTCTATGAGAGGTAAATAAACACTGATATCCAAGGAAAAAAGAATCTGTGCCTTATACCCACCAAGTTTTCCCAAAACAAATAAGGATAATGTTATCAGAGTAGGGCTCGTATAAGAAAGAAACCCAGATTCCTCAATGAGGATGAAGGGTACCAGGATTCTGAAACATCTACCTGCAAAGAAGAAAACTGAGAAAGCAAATCCCCTAAAGCAATCAAAATTTCAAAACTTTTGGAAGGGGAAAAGCTCAGTGCTACTCTGGTGAGTAGGACATAGGTTTACGAGCCAGGATCTTACAACCACATTCAAGTTAAGAGGAGGGCAGACTCTGCACACATAAGGAAGTTCACGGTTATGTCGACAGAAGAGCATACTGCCTGTAGTCAGAGCCTATGCACATGTAAGACATGTTTCTCACAGCCGGGAAGTTTCCAATCAACCTGGTGGGCGTATACATAACATTTCCTCAAACAACCTATCACCCAAGGACTTTCTCACCTGCACAGAGTATATTTTCCAGGGGAGACCACATGCAAGTCCAGAAAGCGAGTCTCAGAATATTTTTTGAAATACAGAAATTATCCCCTTTGTAGACCTTATACCAAGTAAGTTTTCTCAACACAATGGTCTAAAAGTAGAAAGCAACATCAGTGTGAGGCACCTCTGACATTTCACAGATGCATGCAAATTGAGTTTCATTGAATTTCAGCACATTAAAAACATCATTCACCATGGTCAAGTAGCATTTCTCCCAGAAGTAGAAGAATGGTTCCACACAGAGAAACCAAAGAATATGATGCATATCTGTAGCAGAATAGGGGCAAAAACTCTATGGTCATTTCAACAGATGAAGAAAGACCATTTATCGAAATTCAACATCTCTTCAAGGTAAAATCTGTCAACAAACTATGTACAGAATAACGTACCTGAAAACCATAAAAACCACTCGTGACAACTCTAGGGAAACCTCAGTGTGAATGGGGAAAAGTTGGAACATTTTGTGTAATATCTGGGAAAAGACAAGAATGGACACACGTCCCTACTTCTGTTCAACAAAACCCTGGAAGTTCTAGCCAAAGGTATTAAACAGGAGGAAAACCAAATCAAACCAAAACAAACAAAACAAAATGGAAGAAAACATAATCAAAAGGAATAAGTTAAATATTCCTTGTTTCCCTACGGTGTGCTATTTATATATAGAAAAATCTAAAACCAGTAAAAATGAAGAAACTCATTGAAGTTTTACAATTCAAAATAAGCCTGTAAAAGCAGTAGAGTTTGTAGACACTAATGGTAATCGGTCCGAAAAATAAGGCAGCAAAATAATTTCAGAAATCCATACTTAGGGATAACTCTAACCACGGAAGTGAAAAAGTGTCGACTTGATGAAAGACAACAAGAAATTGATAAATCTTTGAGGAAAGAAATGGAAAACTGTCACCAATCAGTGTAAGAATATTTCATGTTCCTTGACAGTGTTAAAATCTCAGCAGTACACAAAGTGATCCAAAGAGTCAATGCAATCTTTATCAAAATACCGGTGACATTCAAGACAGAAATACCAAATCAATAAATAGATATATTAAAACCCTAAAATTGCTTGGTAAAACAAAAAATGCCCAGAATACCTAAAGTAATTTTGAGCCAAGTGAACAAACCTGGAGACATCATTCTACCTGACTGCAAATTATACCACGAAGTTATGCTGATAAACAGCACAATACTTGAATAAAACAAAATACATGGGTAAAGAAAAAGAAGAGAGAGCCACGATATAAATGTATGCATGTACAGTCAAATAACTTTTGAGAAAGAAGCCAAGAATAGGCAAGGAATAAAATACAGTCATTTCAAAAAATGATATTGGGGAAACGTTGGAGTGTACATGCAGAAAAATAAAGGTAGATTTTCTTGCCATATAAAAAATCAGTTCAAAACAGATTAAAGATTTAAATATAAGGCCTCAGACTGTAAAAATACTGAAAGGAATCATAAGGGACAATTTCCATGATGTAGCTCATGACAATTACTGTCTTCATATGATCTCAAAACAACGGTAAACAAAAGTAAAGAAACACAATGGGTTTATATCAAACCAAATGACTTCTGTACAGCACAGGAAACAAAAACTGAGAAAAGAGACGTTTCGGAGAACGGCAGAAATTCTTTTCATTCCATATAGATGTAAAAGGGCTTAATGCTTTACCGTAAGTAAGGAATTAATCTGAATAGCAAGAAAAGAGCCTCATTAAAAAATGGGCAAAAGGCCTAAATAAGCATTGCTCGAACTGACACACACATATGGCCAATAGATATATTTAAAATGTTCAATGCCACTAACTATTACGGAAAAACAAATCCAAACCGCAATGAGGTTTTGACCTCACTCTTGTAAGACTGTCTATCAACAGAAAAACGAAAGATAAGGGGTGGTGAGGAAGTAGAGAAATGCATGTAACACTTGCCTAATGTTGGGGGAAACGTAGATTAGATCTGCCATTATGAAAAACAGTATGGAAGTCCCCAAAAACCCTAAAAATAGGAGGAGAAATACCCTGCAAGATCCATCAATCATATTAAGGGTGAGTGTATCGACGGTAAATGACATCAGTTTGTCAAAGAAATACCTGTCCTCCCGTGTTTGTACCTGTGCTATTCACATTTTACTATTGCCGACATATCGGCGTATGCTAGCTTACTTCCATATTGAACCATTCCGTTTCGGAATGCATAAAGAAATTGTGGTACATGTACAAAGTGGAATACACATAGCCATTATAAAGAAAGGGCGGGAGCACTGGAAGACAATGTCCCATTCTCACCCTGTGGAATGTAATTCTTTTTTAAATATAAAAGCAAAAGAAGAAAATTCTTTAACAACAGTTCTTTTCTCTGAATATCTGACATCCATTCAATTCTCCTATCCCGCAGGTGAGGCCGTAACACCATTATTTGTCCTATTTCCATACATTGTTTGTTTATTTTACCCCTCTCTTCTCTATACTTGATAACTGAGGACACGGATTTTTTTCCATCTTATCACACGATGATGAACACAAATCTAAGTTGTTTGTGTTTTTTTAGTAAAATATTATGAAGAAATTGTGAATACACAATGATTGTTAAATGAATAATCAGAGAACATACTAGGGAGAAATTATACTCAATTCCTTTCATCATTGCTTTAGAAAACAGAAATCAATCAACCTTTGCTCCCTCGTAGGAAGTTCCATGGTACCTTCCTTCAAAAGTTCTCATTGTCCTGTGGGAACCACAGTTATTACTAAGTAAAAGTAAGCCTATATTTTTATATATTGATTGGGTTAGCGATTTGCAGTAACAGTACAGTTATTCTTTTTTTACAATTATATCAGTATTAGATATGACTTACAATAAAGGACTTTTTTATGCCTTACCAAAAGTCATTTCCCAAATAATCTCAAAGGAGTTACAACATTTTGATCCAGGATTGGGTAAAATGGACAAATTCAGGTACATAACTGCTCAGAGAAGCAAGCTAAATTTAGTCAGATAGATGACAACAGACTCAATTCTATAGAAAAACACGGTGTGTCAAAGACTGGCATGGTACAGAGATATGAGTCTGCAAATTGACACAGGCAGGGCAAAAGCATCAGAAGGACAAGGGCACAGGGACAGACAGGGACGGAGACAAACTCACACACAGAGAGAAAGAATTATGGGCACATAACAAACATGATTTTCATTTGAAACAGAGCACACCTCCAAGACTCTGACAATGAGAAACAACAAGTATGATTCCGTGATATTCAGGCAGAATGCTCACAGATTCGTCAGGTGACACTGTACTTTGTGGCCCCTAGGCACTGATAATCAGTGAAAGAAAAAGTTAGGAAACTTGTGTAACTTTCTATAATAAGAGCCCCACATCAGTGCTCATGTGACTGTACTAATAGGGCGGAGGTACACCTAAACCTTGAGGAAGAAACTCAGTAAGCTGCAATCACTAGTGTGGACAAGGAGGCCAACCCACCAGATACCGGCATTCAAGTCAAGAGGAGACACCTAATGATTTTGCTACCTTCTGCATGACAGGTTTGTCCCCACTTCATTCCACGGCTGGGCAGACTGGTAAAGAGCCCTGCCATTTAATCTTCTTAGCAAAATCTATTTATCACCATGCCAATCTGCTAAGCTCCAACTCAGATGTCCGCATTGCAGTTTACAAGAGAAGGGAATGTACTCATAATGGTGTTCCTTATTGTGTCTTTACCTAATATAGGGTTTTATATAGGTAAGTCCTCCGAAATTTCCTGGTTTACAGTTCCTGGAGGACCACACAACTTGCCTTCCCATTTCCATCTAGGGTGATTAGAGCAGTCTCCTTTAACCAGTGCAATAGTATAAGAGGTTTCACTATGTGGGAGCTGTAAAGGTCCCCGCAGGTTGGGGTCAAGTTTTGAAGAACTCATTGCTCAGCATCTGTGCGTCATGGAGACAGTAGCCAGAGCATGGCCAAGGCTCCCTCTTGAGAGCCTCAGGTGACCAAACCCAAGCAGCAGCAAGGCGAGTTAGATTTTAATATCTAAAAGCTGATATCTATGAGAAGGTTTTCCATGCAGATTGCAGGTAGAAAATATACACGTGAACTCTGCCAAACACTCATCCCTGAAAGACCATAGGTCTTCTCACAAAAGCTATGGGCCAGGGAGTTAGTTCATGTTGGCCAAGAATGTGTAACTACAGTATTAGTGTGTTACCGGCAATGGGGCCCACGTTGGAAATGATTTATCTGGGAATAAGTACAAATTTTCTGGGTTAAACCCTGAAATGTCCCTTCATCTCTGGCAGTCAATCCCTTGTTCTGTGCGGAGACGCACTTATTTCTGGAAGCAGCTACCCACTGGGGAAGGAGCACCCTGAGTTTTGTCATTCTGGGTGGGGCTTGTAACTCATGCTCTGCAGGCAACCCCAGTTCTTTCCCTTTTCACTACTTAACCACACACGTGGCCTGTGGAAAAGGCCACAAACGTGGACCCCTCAGGTTATAGAAGCAGTGTGCAGCGTGTTTCACAGAAGTGTCCTTGTTGCAGTTTACATGAGAAAGTAATGTACTCACGATGGTGTTACTTGTTAAGTTGTTGAGTCTTCACCTAACATAGAGTCTCATGGAAAAGACTAATCCATCCCAGAATAGGAACACTGACAGTAGCATCTGCAGAAAGGCAGCACGCATGTGGATCACCTGGCGTTGTGTAAGAATGACTCCACCCATCTGTTTCCCTCAGCTCTGCCTGTTTGCATTTTTTACCCACACTGAGTCACTTGGAAACAAAGACTTTCTCATGAGGTCATGCGTATGAGGAATGTGGTTGATCAAGCCTTTGTTTTGTTTTATTTAGGCACCCCTGCCAGAACGAGAAAGTCGTATGCTTCCTATCCTCCCCTGTACCTCTGTGTTCTTTCCCAGAACCCCACCCTATGCTCATTTCTTACAACATTGCTGGCAAACCTGGTCCTGTGAGGTTCATTGTTCCAGCAAAGAGCCATGCATTCATCTAATGAGGACAATTAATTCAACTGTGAAACCAACATTAAAATATCCATCATCATGTCTTGTCCTCCTGTGTCTTGTAATATGCAAGCGTAAGGATCACTGGAGGTACCTTATAAAACCAAATTGAGCACTGAATTGTTTCGGGTCCTTGACCACTAGCCACTGTCATCAAACTACCCTCCTTTTCTCTGAATACAAGTAAGTCTCCAACTTAGCTAGCTTCTCTTCTCTTCCTCCCCAATACCTGCCCTGTAGCACAAATTCTGACCTCAAATGGAAATCCCAAAAATGACACATCCCCCCTCTTACATCATAGGCCTTGATCCTCTTTGGTAAACTCTAACGCAGAGTACATAGATAGATACATATGTATATGTAATTACAGATACAGAGAGAGCTTGATGCATACAGATACATAGACATAGACAGAGGTATTTTTAACTCACCCCATTCAGTACATTAGCAAACACTCAGACACACATTCACACACTAGACAGTGTTTATTTTTTCTCCCTCAGTACACTCCAAATTCATCCAGATGTCTTGCTGTCTGCAGTTGTCACCACCTGATCTGATTGTCCTTTATTTTCTCTGACTTTGATCATATGGAGTAGTCATCTCTTGCAGCTCGAGTAGCTTTGGGGGTTGGGCTCTCATAGTTTAGGCAAATTTCTGGCTCCACCATATTCAACTCCAAACTGTAAAGTGTCCTAAAACACACATAAAAATGCATTTCCTCTGAAAAATACCAAAAGTTCTTCTAATTTCTCAATTCCCTGACCAAGGTGCTCTCTTCCCCTACTGTGACCTCTTCAATTGCCTTCTAACCTTGTTTAACAAGTGCTGCCGATAATCCCCGCCCCATCCCTGCTATTCTCTGTGTGTCTCCAATAAGCTTAGATTAGACATAAGGAAATTTAAAAAAAACCAGAAATTTGGTGGTAAAACATGGGAAAAGATGGTATCCATATCTACAGCCATTGTGGAATGTGTAAGAGAAAAAAATATGTAAGATTGACCCCTTAAGGGAGAAGAAGGATAACCAAGGGTAGGGTTGACTGTAATAGAAGGCAGTTCTAAGAAGTGAAGTTAGTGATTCTGCCTTGCTTCTGTCTGAGTGACTCTGGACATTCAGTATGCTTCTATTGGCTTAAGATTCCCCAGTTATCAGCTGGTTTGCATTGCAGTCCCTAATGTTCCTGTTTGACCTAAGGCCCTGGACGACCTGGGTTCTGTTCACTTCCTGTCTTCCTCTGAGCATTAATTTTTACCTCTGGGACATGAATGCCCAGGTCCCAGACAACATGCATTTGAACCCTCACTTCCTGAGCGTCTCACCTGTCCTCTGTTTCTTCCGCAGGCGCCTTCATTCTTGTATAGTAGCACAAGGGAGTGAGACACAGGTCTTCAGTGATGAGTTATTAGGGAAATCAGAACAGGTCAGGCAAGGGTTTGGGCAAGTGTCACAAGCAGCTGGCAAACCCACTTAGGCCATGTAAGACATTCCCCAGGAAGGTCCCACCTCAGCAATCGTGTAAGAGTCGGTAAAGTTGTGGTCAGAAAACCAGTTGAAGAAGTTAAGACTGCTGTTCTGGTGTGCGTGGCTGTGGGCCTCATGCTCATAATCCTGATACCACTCAACTGGAGCGGAATGAGGGGCTCTGAATTCTGTAGGAAAATGGGCATGTAGGAAGGAGCTAGGGCACATGGGCACTGATGTACCCACCATCCTCACGACCCATCCAGAGAGTCACATCTTACCAGTAATGTTAACGAGATATTCCTTGGTAACCACTTTTTTCCGGAAGTAGGTTTTGTTCCCGAAGAACAGCAAGATCCTGTAGCAGCTTTTGGGATGCTTGATTTCCTCCACCTGCCAGCCGGAAAGGGAAAGTGAGGACAGCTTAATTCTCTAATCAGGTGACCTTCTCTTTCTTGCCTGTAAGAATTAATTATCTTCCTCGCCATTCCCCTCTAAACCCACCAACCTACGTTTCCCAGGCCTGACCCCCAAATGGATCATGTAGCTAACCATGTCCTCCTCTCGGACACTGACCAGGATCGACATCTGGGGCTGTTTCACAAACTGCATGAGGTCGAGGATCCTTCATATGCTGAGAAGGGAAGGCTACAAACAACAGAGCACTTCTGGAAAGAATACAGCCGGGTAGGGCATATCTCACACACCTGCTACCAAACCTCCCTTTCCCCTTTTCCTTCTCCTGCATTAAGGCCGTTAGGTGGAAATCTCATTCCCATGCCAAGAAGAGACTACCACTACTGAGGAACAGAAGGGCTACTTCTTGTGAGTTCATGCTCTCTTCTGTTTCTGTCCCAGGCATGGCAGAATCATTCTATATTATGTATGAACACTGTCCCTGTTCTGACTGATGCAGGTGAACATTCAGGCCTCCTTCCCTGTAGCATTATTCTGAGGGAAACTGCTGCTATTTGCAACTACTTCGTGGTAGGCACCATTATGATTCAAACCTCTGCCTATCACCCCAATAGTGCATTTGTGCCACATACATGGGAAAAGTTGTGGCTCACATCCTGTGTTCTTTCATTGAGACAGGGTCACGCTCTACGCCCAGACTGGAGTGCCTTGGCCTCATCATACCTCGCTGTGCCCTCCAAATCCAGCCTAAACTGGTGCTGCTGACTCAGCCTCTTGAGTACCTGGGACTACAGATAGGTGACACAATGCCACCTTTGTGTGTGTGTGTATATATATATAAATATATATACATATATATTTGGAACAGGGTCTTCTCTTGGTCTTTAATTGATGGCCTCCAGTAATCCTCCCTTCTCAGCCTTGCAAAGTGTCACCAACTTTATAGATGACATTTTCATTAGCATGACTTAACACTTTGCCTAGCACACGTCTCTACAGCACGATCTAGACCAACAATCAAAAGGATAGGGCTTTGGCCCAGAAGCCAGATTGTCCCGGATGATGGACATCCTGTGGTCAAGGTGAGCCTGCCACCTTTGCAACACCCTGCACATCAGCCCAGTGTGGGCCTTGCTGGCTTGGCTAGTCACTGGCTCCAGATCTAACTGAAGAGCTTCCAGGGCCTCCAGTGTGGTCTGGGACATCCTGGGGCAGCTCCCTGCCTCTGCCTGCTTGTTCTTCTTATCCTCCTCTTTCTCCTGCACTTCCTCCGCCGGCTCTTTCTCCACACATGCCCCACGCTGCTCTTCTTCCAGTTGTCTTCCTGCTGGCTTGGCCTGGGAGTCACCCCTACAGGGTGATTGTGCAACCGCTGCCAATCAGAGAGAGGGTGGAAGGGGTCCCACTGGGTGCTCCCTCCCTCGTCCTCAGGCCCGCAGCTACCCACCCTCCTGGGCACTTGAGCCTGGTTCTGCCAGGAGCAGCTGTAGGTGCCCGGGCTTCTCTTGTAAGGAGTGTTAAAAGTGCATATCTGCTCCGTTGCTCTCTGGTCGCATCCCTGTATATTAGGTGACATGGGGCCACTAGAACACAGAAAACCCTCAAGGGTATGTGTTGTGCACGAGAGACGGCACGTGATATCCCACAAGGAGACAACAAGGGGAGGGAACCGGCTGGTGCTGCGGGGGTGGGTGGCAGCTGCGGGAAGCCAGGCTACAGCAGGAGACCTGGGCCCAGAGCAGACAGCACCGCCGCCACAACTGGCCCATGTCCCGGACCATACAGACCATATTCACAGGTCTCCTGCCCGATGACAGCCCTTTCTTTCCCAGGACAACAGAAGACCACACTGGCCTGCACTCTTGGCCTATGGGAGAAAGCAGGACAGAATGCCTGGTTCCAGTGTGCAGCTCGGTCCTGGGAAGAGAAAGCTGCCAGACGCAGGTGGCTGTCTACTAATCGGTAGGAATGTGGTTGGTGGGACTTGGCATGACTCTCCACGTGTCGTGGGCTGGCCTTGTGGAAGTCCAGGGCCTTGTGAGTGCCTCAGAAACATAACACAGCTGCTGCCAGCTGTGCCCTGTAGCAAGTATGCTCGGGACTCTGTCTGCAGTTGTTGACCCTGGGCCAGGTCAATAGGGAGCTTGATGATTCCCAGGGTGGAGACCCAGTAAACCCCATGGTGTCCTGCCAGTCCAGGAACCAGTGCTTACAACACAGGGGAGCTCAGGCTGCAACTTCCAGCCAGGTCCCAGATGTTGGTGCATCGGGATCATGTCCAGCACCCCCCACAGTGGCACTTGGGCTAGTGAATGAACTCAGGGCCAGTGTCAGAGGCAGAGCAAGGGACAGAACTGGAATAGAAAGGCAGAGAGAAGGGAGAGTGAGGAGACTGAGGGAAAGAGTGGACACAGGTGGAAAGGACACAGAATGAGGAAGTGGCATTGGCTCTGTGAGCGGGCTAGATCAGACTCTTCCTGAAGCTTGCTTTCAAAATGATGGCAGGAACGCAAGGAGGAGGGGTGGCGTCCACACTGCAGGCTTCCCAGCTGCCCACCCCACGAAAGGACTTCTTTATGCCCAGAACACCACAGGTAATTTAAGTGGGTCCTTCCACATTCCTTCCTGCAAACACCGGTGTCCCGCTCTGCCCCCAACCTGTCAGGCTTTCAGCACAAGGCTTTGCCCAGACATATCAGAAATCATTCTCACCCACAATATTTTCAGATGCAGTTCAAGGGAGGAAGAAAAAACTGAGACGTGCTAAGAGGTAAGTATGTAGGATATGATAATGCAGTCACCGTCTGATAACCACACTAAAATTTCTCCTATCTCTACTCTTTGGGTGAAGGTTTGATCTCCCATGGGGAAGGTGCCTGCCACGTGCACTTGAGGGGAGGACATTTCTGTGAGGGGTGTTCCCTTTGTGCATAGGTGAGTTTTGCAGGTCCATGCAGGAAGCCTGTCTTGCAGATCTCCTCCTCCTCCTCCTTACCCCGGCATGGAGGCCTGTTACCTCAGAGAGGGAAAGAGTCTACCAAGGACAGTTGTACTCACGACATGTTTGGTGACTGAGGTTCCTGGCTTGGCATCTCCCGACCTGGTGGTACAGCGCATGTGCAGCCCTGTGTCTGCTGGCTTCCTCGTGTTCGACAGCAGACCATGGCTGTCCTCAGTGGCAAACCTGAGCTTCCGCGTGCCAGGGTGGTGAGGTGGAAGGTACCCTGCCAGCAAGGATAGATGCTCAAAGAAAAGCTCTATGCCCCTACTTGTGTAATGTCCCTACCCCTCTGCTCTGTCCACTTTTCCCTCATATGTGAACACCTACAGATTAGGCACTCATCACACCTTCCTTTCCTTACACATCCATCTGCTCCCAGGACACCTCACTGGCCGCAGCACTGTTTCCTGGCCTGTGAACATGTGATGATGCTCTGTCTTTGTGAAGCCATTCACAGGCGTTCAACCCCACGTGACCATCCCCTGGACATGTCCTGCTGTGGTGCTGTGATGGTGCAGCCCATATCCTAAACATGAGCCTTTCTCTACCTAGCAAGCTAGAGAGGGCCTAAAGGACCAGCTCTCTCTCTAATGGGCACGTTTGGTTCAGGGAAAACACAAGAATACCTTGTCTGGGTAAATATCTCTTGGGGTTCCTGAGGCTAGGGTGGCACTGCAGCCAGTGGAAACCAGAGGTTATATAAAATTCGGGGACATATCTGGTGAGTCTCCTCCTGTCTACTTTAGAATTCACAGAGGAATGCCGCAGACGATAGGAACTTGGCTTTTCTATTTAACTCCTCTCCTCCCTGTTCCTGGAAACATAGAATTCTCACATTGCTCCCAGAACAAACATGTTATTCCATCCAGAGAGGATCGCTGAATGACTGCTGCCTCTGGTATTCCTGGCAGAGATGTGCTCTATTTTAGTCTTCGAAGGGTGTCTTGGTGTGCCATGCACCAAAGCAAATTGTCCCTACTGCTTACCCAGCCAGAAACTACAAACACCAACAAAGAGATGGCTTAGTTGACATGAAAGGGTTTTACTCCGTGGTAAGGGCGGGATGACACAAGAAGCCAAGGTGAATAGTCAGACTGAAAAATCCAATAGCAGCCCATGTAGCATGAGAGCACTGAGTGGGATATGGACAGAAAGGGCACAAATATTACACATGCAGGGCATGGAAGACTTCAGACAGATGGGCTTATAGCACTAGTCAGAGAAAGAGATACAGAGTTGAAGGGGCAGACTTGTGAGAGTGGAGGCTGAGGGAAACGACGTACACACCCACAGACACACGCACAGAGACAGAGAGAGAGTGAGAGAGGCCAATACAAATTCACAGTGTGCATTCATAAGCAGAGTTACACTTGGGCCCTGACTAACCCTCACCAGGAAAATACTTCCATTCAAGCAAACTGAGCACAAAGTGTCATGATACCATGCACACCTTATTAGTGTGGAATCAGGACCCAGATGCTCTGCCATGGGGTCAGGACAGGGACACAGCTGGGCGACTACTTGCATTCAGAGCAAAACGAATGTTTTCACCCCTTAAAATGGCTGTGGAGACAGGACCACTCCTGCCTCCCACCATGCAGCCCAGGAAGAGCATGTGTAGGCCCCTTTCCCTGGGGTGATTCACGGGAGCAAGCTGTGGGACCGGAACCTTCAGAGGGCAGTTTCAGCTTTGCTGTTGAGGTCTGGCCTCTCTTCACCACCTCCACCACCTGGCAGGCAGTGTGGAAGTCTATTTGTTGTGGGCCTGCACTGGCATTTGCTGGGCAGCTGAAGGCCCCTGCACAGGCTTTCCTGTGTTCTGTGGCACCTGGCTCGATCCTGCTGTGGAGCCCTGAGAGGAGCAGAAGGAAACCCACAGGAGCAGGGAGGGGCCAGTCTCCGTTGCTCCGGGGCAAACCCAAATCCCAGTCCCACTCACCGCACACTCCTCAGAACACAGTTGCCTTTCCCCAAATGAACCCATCCTAGACACCGACAGGCATGAGAAGCCAGGGTCCTTCAAGGGTAACTCCACAGAGCATAGCAGATCTGTGCCGATGCCCACCCTGTCTGCAAGGGTGTGGATGTGCACGATGCAGAGGTCAGAGCTGGTCTGGGCTCCCTCTCTAGAGCCTCAGGCACCTGCCGTGCGTGGCTGGCTCAAACCCAGCGGTCAGGTCTCAGGCTAAAACGCCCCAAAATGCAGGAAGTTTCTGGACTTCTTTGCAGGAGAGTAGAAGTAATCGCACATGTGTCTGTCAGTCCCTCACTCTGAAAATACCTGCTGGGCCCCCAAAGAGAGCATAAGAAGCCAGAAAGTGTGGTGAGAAGGGGGCAGGCAGGTGTACACGGGAGAAGTTCAGCCTGCTGCCTGGCCAGGGAGATGCCTGTCTTACACGAGGACCACAGACACACCTGGGGCACCCCTTGGGATCACCCCTAGCCAGCTGTGGCACAGTTACTCCCTCACCTTGTCGTCAGGCTCCAGGTCTTCTCTGGAAGTGGCTCCCTCTTACGGATGAGCCCCGGGGGAGCTGGCCATGGCCAAGGTGAGGTTTGAAGCCTCGGTCCCTGTCCTTTCTGTGCAATAGCAGGAACTCCCAGGATGGCATCCTCTGGGCAAGACAATCCCAGGGGGCACACAGCGTGCTCATGCCTCACACCCCGGTCTGCTCAGTCCCTACCTCCTCCTGTCTCTATGTGGATGTCAGGGTACAACTCCAGCAATAAAAACGATGCTCAGGGGCCTGTGGAATTGCCAGGGCACGTGCCTCTTCCTCGTTATGGCCCTGGGCCCTACAGGAAGCGGGAGAGAGCCAGTGATCCTTGGGACCCCACAGTGCTGCCACATGCCCTGTCAACCTCCAGCCCTGCCTCCACGCACCTCCCACTGGCACGTCCAGCACCTTTGCTGGGAACGCTCCTCCCGGGGGCTTGGACTGGGCACCCTGAGGGCAGTGCGCATGCATGTTCCTGCCAGGACAAGTGGGTCACGAGAAGTCCTCGGGGGAATGTTGCCCTGTTTTCTTCCCCTCAGCCCCTGTGACCATTCTAGGGAAGGTCCTGGGGGAATCTTCCACATGCCTATGGAAGACTAGAAAGGAGGTGTTGCCAGCTACACAGGCACCTGTCACCAGGCCTTGACTGCCACATGCCCTCGTGTTACATCTGCCAGCTGATCAGTGCTTACCCCTGCCCACGCCAGAGTAGGGAGAAGGCCAGCCTCCCTGCCAAGTCTGTGCCTGTCGTGTCCAGGGCTTCCTCCTCTTTCAGGGGCAGCCCACTGAAACACACAGGGACTCACATGGAATTCAAGGGCACCCCTCCCAGGTCCCATTTACTCACAGCCTCCTCCCAGTTTCCCAGGGAAGCACTCAGGGACACAACGGAAATTGATAAGAGTTTATTGCCATGTAAGGGCCACTGCACATGTAGGGCATCTCTGTATCCTACAGCAGCCGTCCGTTCCTGTGGAGTCTTCCTCCTGGGACAACCAAGTAGACTATTAAAGTCTCTGAGTAGCAGAAGCTCCCCAGGTTTCCAACGCTAACATCTAAAAAGCTGTGTGTAAAGCACAGGGATCACACACAGACACAAACAAATACACAGACACGCACGCACACCCATTCATGTAAACACATTCTCACATATTTGAACACACACACAATATACACATACACACTGGCACAGGTTCAAAGGAGAGTAGGTGTCTGTGAAGACAAGGGGAGCCCACAGCTGTTGGTTCCCATATTCGTTCCCCAGGACTCACTATGCCTTGCCATTCTGTGATCCCTTCAAGTCTGCATCCCATGGGCCCCCAGTGTGTTTCCCAGTTTCCCAGACAATGGCCCATGCCGTCTGCACGGGCTGCAGTGCAGGTGTGGGCATCGAGGAGAAATTCCGGAGGAGGCTTGGATTTTCAACTCAGACACTGACAGAGGGGCATCACCATGGGCAGCAACATGTAGACATCTGCCTGCTGGCTCAGAGGGACGGAGGCCCCACTGTGTGGTTGCTACCAGGCCTCAGGGTGGGGTGGATGCCATGGCATGACAGTTCAGAGAAACACAGTTTCCAGTTACTCCTGGCTTCCTCTGGGGGTCTTGCAGCTTGAGGTACCCCAATCCTGACCTGTTGTCTTCTCAGTTCCCCACTGCCAGCTTCTCTCCCACCTCCCTGTGACTTGGGTTTGCTCACTGCTCTCACTCTGACTCTCAGCATTTCTACAACTTCCCAGGTAACCGAGAAGCAAGGGTTTGGCCCATACTTTGCTCTACTCACCTGGCGCCCTCTGTGTTTCTTCACACCAGGTCTTCATCCCTGGGGTAGTAGTGCAAGGGAGTGAGCCACAGGTCCTCGCTGATGATCTGGCAGGGCAACAGGGACAGGTCCACCCAAGGATCAAACCCACATCACCAGAACCCGAGAAACCCACGGAGGTGACCTCAGAAGACGTGCACAGGAGCCCCACCTCAGCTATCCGGTTAGAGCCCGGGCAGTTGTGTTCGCACAACCAGCTGAAGAAGCTTACATCGGTGGAGTCCTGCTCCCTGAATGGGGCTTCACCCTCATAATCCCAGAACCACTCAATGGCAGAGGAACGAGATGCCCGGTAACCTAAAGAAACAAACAAAGAAACAAAAAAAACCCAAAACTTAGGGAAGTGTCCTCGTGCGGCCTACACCCCCTCAATGCCCCTCCCCCACCACCCAGGCAGGCATGTCCCACCAGTGATATCAAGGTGATACTCCTTGACGATCACTTGATTCCGGAAGTAGGGGTTGGGAAGGAAGAAAAACTTCATCCTACAGCGGTAATTCTCCAGGCTTACTTCCTCCACCTGCCAGGGAAAAAGAGGGTGAAGGAGGAGGAGTCTGTGCTGAGGGGGTCTCCTTGATGTTTGTATGAGTCCTTTACCATTGCCAGCTCTGCCACTCAAGCTGTCCCCATCCTGTCCCACTGACCCTCCCCAGCCAGACTCCGTCCCCCAGGCCTGACCTCCAGATTGATCATGTAGCTCAGCACGTCTTTGTCTTGCTCCGTGATCACAGCTGACAGCTGGGGATGGTACACAATCTGCCTGAGGTCAAGGAGCCTTTCCACACTAGGGAAAGAGGCCAGGAGCCATGCAGCATGTCTGGAGAGCATGGAGAACGAGGGAGGGTGGGGGCACAGAAGCCCCCAGAGCCCCACACTTACAGCCCTCCCATGGCCTTCCTCAGCCCCTGCCTGGCCCCAGACATGCTCAGGACTAGGGTTTTCCTGGGCGTGGGTAAGTCTGAGAATCCTGCACAGAGTCAGGGAGGGCTGTTTCCTGAGGCCCTCTGAGCCCCAGGTGGCCCTCGTGTGCTGGCCGCAGGACACACACTGCTGACGTCTGCATGGGCTCTGTCCTCTCCTCACGCCCTCTGTCAACTTGGGCTCCTCCCTACGTGTGGGCGTGTGCCTTGAAGGTACCACTGTGAGCGTGAGGGGAAGCTGCCTGTGTCGGTGCCCAGGAGGGCACGTGTGCCCTGTGCCCCAGACATATGCCAGGGAGAAATGCACAAGACAAATGGAAAGCAATCTTTGCGTCTGGTGCTTTACAGAGTACAGTAGGTTTCTTAAGGTGAGCCCCAGATTTTCACCACATCCTGTGGAGGCTGATTGCTAGCTGCAGTGAGTCACAGTGGATCTCCATGGCTGCAAAAGCTATGTGGACTCCCAGCTCTCTGGGGTGTTCCTCAGTTACCTGTCCTTCAAAGTTCTGCTCTGTGGCAAAGGCTTCTTTTGACATTTCCCCCCATTTTGGGGAATCCTGTTTTGCTGCTCGTCCCGACCATGTGTTCCCACACTTTCTACAGGCTCACAGGATCCCCCCACAGCGGGTGCTGACATTGGCATGAGGGAGGCCTGGGGGTCCGGCCCCACTGCCGCTCTCCCTCTTCTGCCTTTTGCAGACCCCTTCCCCTCCTGCGTGGCTCCCTGCATGCTCTTTACCCATCCCCCTAGGTGGCCACCTGCTGATTCCGAAGCGGTAAGGATACAGCTCTGGCCCAGAAGCCAGGGATGGCCTGGATGATGGCCCTCCTGCGCTCAAGGTAAGCCTTCTGCCGCTGACGGAGCTTGAGCTTCAGCCGAGCGAAGACCCTGCTGTCTGCAGCATTCGCGGTGCTCAGCTCCAACTCCAGCAACTCCAGCGCCTCCAGCGGGGAACTTGAAGCCGAGACGCAGCGCCCGGCCTGCGCCTGACTACTGTCCTCATCTTCATTATCCTCCTTGTCATCGTCATTGTCGTCTTCTTCCTCTTCTGCCACCACCTCCACGGCCTCCAATATGTCCTCCACCACCAGAACCTCCTCCTCCCCTGTGGGCTCCGCCAGGGTCACACATTCCGGCAGACCCCCCACGCTGAGCACAACGCCCCCCTCGGTCGTCCCACAGACCGACAGCTGCACCGCCCAGCCCACCGCACGGGCCCCACAGGCCCCCGGGGCCGGCTCCCCGGGAGGGCCCTGGGCCTCAGCCTCCTGAAGGGCCCTGCCCAGACCTGGGCCGTGCCAGGCTTCCCGGGGAGGCTCGCTGGCCCCGGGCCCCGTCTCACCCGCCATGTGGCCCTGGTGCTGATTAGCGTCAGCTGCGACGGAAGGGCAGGCAGGCAGGTCCCAGAGCGGACTGGCAGAACCCAGCGGCTGCAGGCCCACGCTAGGCCTGAGAGACGCCTGGAGCGCACACGGCCCGGCCCTGGCTGGAGCCCCCTCGCGGGCCTATAGTCAGCACGCACGCGCACGCCGGCCTTTGTGCCGTCAGGCTGCCGGATTGGTCGGAAGCTCCCGGATCCACCCGCGGCTTGCCTGTCTCTCACTGCCGCCAATCGGTGGGAGGATGGAGGCCTTCAAGCTGGCTGGTCCCGCCCCTCCACCCGCCTGTGAGCCATCCCGCAGGGCACGCCTCGCTTTGGGGCCGAAGCTGTGGCCTTGGGGCTGCCGACTCAGCATGCGCCCTGGGCCTCTGAGTCCCAACATACCCGAGCACCTTGCGGCCGGCATGGGGCGTTGTCAGCTGCAGTGCAGGCCTCTGCTGTCTGCTTTTCGGGAGAGTGGAAAGTGCACGTCTGCTCCCTTTCCACCTGGTCGCATCCCTGGGAATGCTAAGCAACTCACTGGGGGGGTTGGGAGCTGCCCTCCGCACAGAAAGTCAATCACTGAGACACTGAGGAATCTTAAGGAGGATTACATTTATTTCCGTGGGTGCGTTAATGCAGAGGGGAGGTAGGGACTGTCCCAAATGCGCCTCCCTGCCCAACAGGGAGCGAACTCAAGAATGCGTTAGGGGTGTGAGCACCGTTGCGTGGTACAGGTGTAGCGCCGGGCAGGCAAGTGCACTGAGAAATTATGCTCGTACATATGTCCCATGGTGAAAACAGGAGGGCGAAGGCCCTCCTAGGCAGACGCTTTAAGTGAACTGCGGGGAATATTCGCTGTTGTTTCAGCCTCGTGCACATGCTCAGTGCGTTTTTAGGTACAGCTATTGGGTGGAATATCGCTTACACTGACAGTTCCCACCAAGCATGTGGTGGGAGAAGGTGCACACTTTCCTGCCAAAGAAACGCAAAAGACAATGCATTAGTACACCGCAAAGTTATAAAGTTCTGGTATTTCAGTTTGGCCATACAATTGTCTATTTTCAGCCTCATGTAGAGTGTAGCTGCTAAATCACCCTGGCTGAGATAGGTCTTGCTGGCACGGCCATTTAGAGGGGCCAGACATTTCAGTGAACTAAAAGAATTTTTGAGCAAAGCTTTTCAGGTTTATCAAACCGGTTACACGTAGGATGTGACATTGGCCTCGAGGGAAGCCGGCGAGCATTTATTGGAAGGAAGCATGCACACCACATGGCACTGGGAAGCCCACAGCAGGAGAACAGAGAGGAGGCCTTCTCTGCTGTGGGGCTTACAGGGGAGAGCCTCATGGTGCCTGGCGAGCGTGGGATAGCTTGGCTCCAGAGGCCAGCACCGTCTCAGGACTGGACGAGGTCCCAAAACATGAAGCACAAATGATGTATCCACAATCCTGCCACATGACACCAGCTTGCTTCCCAGGGCAACACAATGACCCCTCTGCCTGTGACGGTGGCTGACCAGAGGTGACCCAGCGGTATCCCCGATTTCTGGGGTGCAGACTTTTATGCAGCTCGGTCCATGCAAATATCAGCGTGACAGAGGCCAAGTACATATATCTCAGCTATGTGGGAATCTGGATACTGGGATGTGGTGTCACTCCCCACATGGACTGGCTTCCACATGCCCAGTCTTGATGGGAACAAGAGAGACGTGCTACAGCTGCTGCTGGGCTTTCCTGTGGCAAATATCCTCAGGCCTGTGTCTACATTTCTAGACAATTGGCAAGGTCGGAAGGGAGGCAGATGATTCCCTGGGTACAGACCCAGTAGATCCCATGGTATGCTGCCAGCCCAGGTACCAGTGCCTATGACAGAGGGGATCTCAGGCTGCAACTTCCAGTCAGGTCCCAGATGCAGCTGGGTGGGAATCGCTGCCACCGCAGACCAGAGTGGCAGTTGGGCTAGTGAATGAGTTCAGGGCCAGGGTCAGAGGCAGAGGAACGGCCAGGTCTTGAACAGAAGGACAGAATGAGAAGGGAGAGCGAGGAGACTGAGGGAAAGAGTGGACACAGATGGAAAGGACACAGAATGAGACAGTGGCACTGGCTCAGTGAGCGGCTGGATCAGACCCTTCCTGAAGCTTCCTTTCAAAACAATCCCAGGAACGCAAGGAGGAGGGGTGGTGTCCACAATGCAGTCCTCCCAGCTGCCCACCCAACGCAGCACAGCTGAAATGACTTCTTTATGCCCAGAATATCACAGGTAATTTAACTGGGTCTTTCCACATTCCTTCCTGCAGAGACCTGTGTCCCGCTCTGCCGCCAACCTGTCAGGACTTCAGCAGAGGGTCCTGTCCAGCCATGTCCGGAATCACCCTGACCCGCAACATTTTAAGATGAAGTTCAAGGCAAGGAAAACCATATGGTGTGTTTAAGAGGTAAGTGTGTTGGATATGATAATGCAGTCACCATAACAGAACTTTAATAAAACTTCTCCTCTCTCTGCTCTTCCAGCGATGGTCCCATTTCCCATGGGGAAGGTGCTGCCACGTGTACCTGATTGGGAGGACATTTCTGTGCAAGATGTTACTCTTGTGTCCTCGTTTGTTTAGCGGGTCCATGCAGGAAGCCTGTACTGCACGTCTCCTCGTCCTCCATACCCATGTATAGTGGCCTGTTGCCTCCAAAATGGAAAGAGGCTATTGAGCATGTTGTACTCATGAGATGTTTGGTGACTGAGGTTCTGGCTTGGCATCTGCCGACCTGATGGTTTAGCATATTTCAACCCCTGTGTCAGGTGGTTTCCTCCCCGGGCCAAGCTCATTGTGGAGAATGTTTGGCTGCAGTCCCTGGACCAAGTAGGAAACATAATCTCCAACATATCAGGCTGACGACATGAAAGGGACCCTGCCAAAAAGGGTGGATGCTCAAAGGAAAGCTCTATGCCCCAGCTTGTGTAACATCCCCACCCTACAGCTTGGCACCTGTTGCCGGGGACAGGTTACGACTGCAAAGTAGACAATTGTCACACCAGTTTTTCCTTGCAGATCCTTCTGCTCCAAGGATATCACCCTGGGATCACCACTCTTTTCTGGGCTGTGAGCCTGGAATCCTGCTCTGTCTCTGTGAAGCCCTTGACAGGCGTTCATCCCCACCAGACCATGCCCTGGAGAGGTGCTGTTCTCCCACTGGGAGAGTGTAGACCTTGTCCCATACATAGGACTTTTCCTACCTTGCGAGGTGGAGTCCGCCACAGGAAACCGGCTCTCTCTGCGTAGTGCACCCCTTGATCCTCAAAACACAAGAATAGGTTTTCTGGGTTAATATCCTTGAGGGATCTTGATGCAATGGTGACACTCAGGGGTGTGTTAAAGAGAGGATTTTTAAGATTCAGGGACATTTCAGATGGATTTCCCTAGGTAGTTACAATTCAAAGAGGATTCCAGGAGACAACATGAAATTGGCCTTTCTATTGAATTTCCCTCCTCACTGCTCCCGGAAGCACAGAATTCTAATATGGCTTGCAGAACAATCAGGCCTTTCCTTGCAGAGTGGATGGCTGAATGACTGCTTCGCCCAGGATACTAACCAGAGACGTGCTACCTTTCGGTCACTGAGGGGTGTCTTGGTGGCCCATGCCCCAAAGTAAACTATCCCTACTGCTTACCCATGCAGAACCGCCAAACTCCAGCAAACAGATGGCTTAGTAGACACGAAATGATTCCGCTCTGTGGCATTAGTGAGATGACAGACACAAGGTGGGATGAACAGTGGAAGTGACAAAGTGATAGCAAGCCTGGGAGGATAAGGCCACTGACTGGCAGATGGACCTAAGGAGCAGAAATGTTAGACAAGCAGGGCACGGAAGGCTTCAGACAGATGGGCTTGCAGAGTTGGTGAGAGAAAGAGACACAGAGTTCAGTTGAGAGGCATGTGAGTGTGGAGGCTGAGAGAAAGGAGGAAGGCAGAGAGAGGGAGAGACAGAGCGACAGTTCAATTGTGTGTGAGAGAGAGACACAGAGAGAGAGACAGAGAGAGACAAAGACGGACAGAGACAAAGAGACAGGCCAATACACATGTAGAGTCTGCATTCGTAAGGAGAGTCACACTGGAGCCCTGACTGATCCGCACCCTAAAATTACTTCCATTGCAGGAGACTTAGCATGGACTATCATGATATCTCATGGACCATATTGATAAAAAGTGAGGACACAGAGACACTGCCATGGGGTTAGGACAGGGGAAATGTTGGGCAACTACTTCCACTGACACTGAAACTTTGAGACGCCTTAGAATAGCTGAGGAGATAGGTTCCCTCATCACTCACAGCCTGTGTACTTGCAAGATCATCTTTGGTCCCCTTTCCCCAGGGTGACTCACAAGGCCAAGCAGTGGGACTGGCACCCTCAGGGGGCAGTTTCAGCTTTGCTGTCTGAGGCCTGGCCTCCCTTTACCATCCTATTGTCTGGTAGGTTGTTTCTTATTCTGGTTGTGGTGGGCCCACACTGGCTTACAGTGGGCAGCTGAAGGCCCCTACACAAACTTTCCTGTGTTCTGTGGCACCTGGCTGAATCTTTCTGCAGAGCCCTGAGAGGAGCAGAAGGAAACCACAGCAGGAGGGATGGGCCAGTCTCCATTGCTCTGGATCCAAAGACAAATCCCAGTCCCATCCACTGCACACTCCTCAGAACAGATTTCCCTTTGCCCAAAAGGAACCATCTAGACACCAGCAGGAAGGAACAGCCTGGATAGAGAGTAGGACCATCATTCTTGCTCACGGGAACCTCCACCTCCTGGCCTGAAGCAATCCTGCTGCCTCAGCTTCATGGATAGCTGGGACAGTCGCGGCCCACCCCTACACCCTCTTATATATATTTAGTTTTACTAACTTATATATATTTAGTTTTAGAGAGACAGGCTCTCGGTGTTGCTCCATCTGCTCTCTAACCCGTGAGGAAAGGAATCCTCCTACCTCGGCATCCAGAATGGTAGGATTACAGCCGTTAGCCAATGAGCCTGGCCCACTTCAGCTTTTCATATCACAAGGCCAAAAGCTCCGCCCTTGTTGCATCATGTTACTACCACCCATTTTGGTATTGGGTCCCATGAACAGGAGGGATCATGATGTTCAATTATGCGTACACTGGTTTCTCCTTACATAACTATCAATGAGTCTTCCTACACGTTTTTAAATATTTATGTGCTGACATCTTATTCACATGAAATTCCTATTCCCTTTACTGTTGCCTGCTAGTGCTTCCTCTGGCCTTCTGCCTATGCCTGGGCTTCCCAGCCTGTACGATGGTCACCTGCAGGCTGTAACCCCTTTTGAGAAATACAGCTCTCCTTTCCAAATTCATGAGACTTGCCATTCTTCATTAGAAAAATCTATGTATCTGTCTATCTATGTGTCTATGTAAAGGATGATACATTTACATCCTTTACATACTATATGTGAAGGGGTTAGGGTCTATGAGAGGTAAATAAACACTGATATCCAAGGAAAAAAGAATCTGTGCCTTATACCCACCAAGTTTTCCCAAAACAAATAAGGATAATGTTATCAGAGTAGGGCTCGTATAAGAAAGAAACCCAGATTCCTCAATGAGGATGAAGGGTACCAGGATTCTGAAACATCTACCTGCAAAGAAGAAAACTGAGAAAGCAAATCCCCTAAAGCAATCAAAATTTCAAAACTTTTGGAAGGGGAAAAGCTCAGTGCTACTCTGGTGAGTAGGACATAGGTTTACGAGCCAGGATCTTACAACCACATTCAAGTTAAGAGGAGGGCAGACTCTGCACACATAAGGAAGTTCACGGTTATGTCGACAGAAGAGCATACTGCCTGTAGTCAGAGCCTATGCACATGTAAGACATGTTTCTCACAGCCGGGAAGTTTCCAATCAACCTGGTGGGCGTATACATAACATTTCCTCAAACAACCTATCACCCAAGGACTTTCTCACCTGCACAGAGTATATTTTCCAGGGGAGACCACATGCAAGTCCAGAAAGCGAGTCTCAGAATATTTTTTGAAATACAGAAATTATCCCCTTTGTAGACCTTATACCAAGTAAGTTTTCTCAACACAATGGTCTAAAAGTAGAAAGCAACATCAGTGTGAGGCACCTCTGACATTTCACAGATGCATGCAAATTGAGTTTCATTGAATTTCAGCACATTAAAAACATCATTCACCATGGTCAAGTAGCATTTCTCCCAGAAGTAGAAGAATGGTTCCACACAGAGAAACCAAAGAATATGATGCATATCTGTAGCAGAATAGGGGCAAAAACTCTATGGTCATTTCAACAGATGAAGAAAGACCATTTATCGAAATTCAACATCTCTTCAAGGTAAAATCTGTCAACAAACTATGTACAGAATAACGTACCTGAAAACCATAAAAACCACTCGTGACAACTCTAGGGAAACCTCAGTGTGAATGGGGAAAAGTTGGAACATTTTGTGTAATATCTGGGAAAAGACAAGAATGGACACACGTCCCTACTTCTGTTCAACAAAACCCTGGAAGTTCTAGCCAAAGGTATTAAACAGGAGGAAAACCAAATCAAACCAAAACAAACAAAACAAAATGGAAGAAAACATAATCAAAAGGAATAAGTTAAATATTCCTTGTTTCCCTACGGTGTGCTATTTATATATAGAAAAATCTAAAACCAGTAAAAATGAAGAAACTCATTGAAGTTTTACAATTCAAAATAAGCCTGTAAAAGCAGTAGAGTTTGTAGACACTAATGGTAATCGGTCCGAAAAATAAGGCAGCAAAATAATTTCAGAAATCCATACTTAGGGATAACTCTAACCACGGAAGTGAAAAAGTGTCGACTTGATGAAAGACAACAAGAAATTGATAAATCTTTGAGGAAAGAAATGGAAAACTGTCACCAATCAGTGTAAGAATATTTCATGTTCCTTGACAGTGTTAAAATCTCAGCAGTACACAAAGTGATCCAAAGAGTCAATGCAATCTTTATCAAAATACCGGTGACATTCAAGACAGAAATACCAAATCAATAAATAGATATATTAAAACCCTAAAATTGCTTGGTAAAACAAAAAATGCCCAGAATACCTAAAGTAATTTTGAGCCAAGTGAACAAACCTGGAGACATCATTCTACCTGACTGCAAATTATACCACGAAGTTATGCTGATAAACAGCACAATACTTGAATAAAACAAAATACATGGGTAAAGAAAAAGAAGAGAGAGCCACGATATAAATGTATGCATGTACAGTCAAATAACTTTTGAGAAAGAAGCCAAGAATAGGCAAGGAATAAAATACAGTCATTTCAAAAAATGATATTGGGGAAACGTTGGAGTGTACATGCAGAAAAATAAAGGTAGATTTTCTTGCCATATAAAAAATCAGTTCAAAACAGATTAAAGATTTAAATATAAGGCCTCAGACTGTAAAAATACTGAAAGGAATCATAAGGGACAATTTCCATGATGTAGCTCATGACAATTACTGTCTTCATATGATCTCAAAACAACGGTAAACAAAAGTAAAGAAACACAATGGGTTTATATCAAACCAAATGACTTCTGTACAGCACAGGAAACAAAAACTGAGAAAAGAGACGTTTCGGAGAACGGCAGAAATTCTTTTCATTCCATATAGATGTAAAAGGGCTTAATGCTTTACCGTAAGTAAGGAATTAATCTGAATAGCAAGAAAAGAGCCTCATTAAAAAATGGGCAAAAGGCCTAAATAAGCATTGCTCGAACTGACACACACATATGGCCAATAGATATATTTAAAATGTTCAATGCCACTAACTATTACGGAAAAACAAATCCAAACCGCGATGAGGTTTTGACCTCACTCTTGTAAGACTGTCTATCAACAGAAAAACGAAAGATAAGGGGTGGTGAGGAAGTAGAGAAATGCATGTAACACTTGCCTAATGTTGGGGGAAACGTAGATTAGATCTGCCATTATGAAAAACAGTATGGAAGTCCCCAAAAACCCTAAAAATAGGAGGAGAAATACCCTGCAAGATCCATCAATCATATTAAGGGTGAGTGTATCGACGGTAAATGACATCAGTTTGTCAAAGAAATACCTGTCCTCCCGTGTTTGTACCTGTGCTATTCACATTTTACTATTGCCGACATATCGGCGTATGCTAGCTTACTTCCATATTGAACCATTCCGTTTCGGAATGCATAAAGAAATTGTGGTACATGTACAAAGTGGAATACACATAGCCATTATAAAGAAAGGGCGGGAGCACTGGAAGACAATGTCCCATTCTCACCCTGTGGAATGTAATTCTTTTTTAAATATAAAAGCAAAAGAAGAAAATTCTTTAACAACAGTTCTTTTCTCTGAATATCTGACATCCATTCAATTCTCCTATCCCGCAGGTGAGGCCGTAACACCATTATTTGTCCTATTTCCATACATTGTTTGTTTATTTTACCCCTCTCTTCTCTATACTTGATAACTGAGGACACGGATTTTTTTCCATCTTATCACACGATGATGAACACAAATCTAAGTTGTTTGTGTTTTTTTAGTAAAATATTATGAAGAAATTGTGAATACACAATGATTGTTAAATGAATAATCAGAGAACATACTAGGGAGAAATTATACTCAATTCCTTTCATCATTGCTTTAGAAAACAGAAATCAATCAACCTTTGCTCCCTCGTAGGAAGTTCCATGGTACCTTCCTTCAAAAGTTCTCATTGTCCTGTGGGAACCACAGTTATTACTAAGTAAAAGTAAGCCTATATTTTTATATATTGATTGGGTTAGCGATTTGCAGTAACAGTACAGTTATTCTTTTTTTACAATTATATCAGTATTAGATATGACTTACAATAAAGGACTTTTTTATGCCTTACCAAAAGTCATTTCCCAAATAATCTCAAAGGAGTTACAACATTTTGATCCAGGATTGGGTAAAATGGACAAATTCAGGTACATAACTGCTCAGAGAAGCAAGCTAAATTTAGTCAGATAGATGACAACAGACTCAATTCTATAGAAAAACACGGTGTGTCAAAGACTGGCATGGTACAGAGATATGAGTCTGCAAATTGACACAGGCAGGGCAAAAGCATCAGAAGGACAAGGGCACAGGGACAGACAGGGACGGAGACAAACTCACACACACAGAGAAAGAATTATGGGCACATAACAAACATGATTTTCATTTGAAACAGAGCACACCTCCAAGACTCTGACAATGAGAAACAACAAGTATGATTCCGTGATATTCAGGCAGAATGCTCACAGATTCGTCAGGTGACACTGTACTTTGTGGCCCCTAGGCACTGATAATCAGTGAAAGAAAAAGTTAGGAAACTTGTGTAACTTTCTATAATAAGAGCCCCACATCAGTGCTCATGTGACTGTACTAATAGGGCGGAGGTACACCTAAACCTTGAGGAAGAAACTCAGTAAGCTGCAATCACTAGTGTGGACAAGGAGGCCAACCCACCAGATACCGGCATTCAAGTCAAGAGGAGACACCTAATGATTTTGCTACCTTCTGCATGACAGGTTTGTCCCCACTTCATTCCACGGCTGGGCAGACTGGTAAAGAGCCCTGCCATTTAATCTTCTTAGCAAAATCTATTTATCACCATGCCAATCTGCTAAGCTCCAACTCAGATGTCCGCATTGCAGTTTACAAGAGAAGGGAATGTACTCATAATGGTGTTCCTTATTGTGTCTTTACCTAATATAGGGTTTTATATAGGTAAGTCCTCCGAAATTTCCTGGTTTACAGTTCCTGGAGGACCACACAACTTGCCTTCCCATTTCCATCTAGGGTGATTAGAGCAGTCTCCTTTAACCAGTGCAATAGTATAAGAGGTTTCACTATGTGGGAGCTGTAAAGGTCCCCGCAGGTTGGGGTCAAGTTTTGAAGAACTCATTGCTCAGCATCTGTGCGTCATGGAGACAGTAGCCAGAGCATGGCCAAGGCTCCCTCTTGAGAGCCTCAGGTGACCAAACCCAAGCAGCAGCAAGGCGAGTTAGATTTTAATATCTAAAAGCTGATATCTATGAGAAGGTTTTCCATGCAGATTGCAGGTAGAAAATATACACGTGAACTCTGCCAAACACTCATCCCTGAAAGACCATAGGTCTTCTCACAAAAGCTATGGGCCAGGGAGTTAGTTCATGTTGGCCAAGAATGTGTAACTACAGTATTAGTGTGTTACCGGCAATGGGGCCCACGTTGGAAATGATTTATCTGGGAATAAGTACAAATTTTCTGGGTTAAACCCTGAAATGTCCCTTCATCTCTGGCAGTCAATCCCTTGTTCTGTGCGGAGACGCACTTATTTCTGGAAGCAGCTACCCACTGGGGAAGGAGCACCCTGAGTTTTGTCATTCTGGGTGGGGCTTGTAACTCATGCTCTGCAGGCAACCCCAGTTCTTTCCCTTTTCACTACTTAACCACACACGTGGCCTGTGGAAAAGGCCACAAACGTGGACCCCTCAGGTTATAGAAGCAGTGTGCAGCGTGTTTCACAGAAGTGTCCTTGTTGCAGTTTACATGAGAAAGTAATGTACTCACGATGGTGTTACTTGTTAAGTTGTTGAGTCTTCACCTAACATAGAGTCTCATGGAAAAGACTAATCCATCCCAGAATAGGAACACTGACAGTAGCATCTGCAGAAAGGCAGCACGCATGTGGATCACCTGGCGTTGTGTAAGAATGACTCCACCCATCTGTTTCCCTCAGCTCTGCCTGTTTGCATTTTTTACCCACACTGAGTCACTTGGAAACAAAGACTTTCTCATGAGGTCATGCGTATGAGGAATGTGGTTGATCAAGCCTTTGTTTTGTTTTATTTAGGCACCCCTGCCAGAACGAGAAAGTCGTATGCTTCCTATCCTCCCCTGTACCTCTGTGTTCTTTCCCAGAACCCCACCCTATGCTCATTTCTTACAACATTGCTGGCAAACCTGGTCCTGTGAGGTTCATTGTTCCAGCAAAGAGCCATGCATTCATCTAATGAGGACAATTAATTCAACTGTGAAACCAACATTAAAATATCCATCATCATGTCTTGTCCTCCTGTGTCTTGTAATATGCAAGCGTAAGGATCACTGGAGGTACCTTATAAAACCAAATTGAGCACTGAATTGTTTCGGGTCCTTGACCACTAGCCACTGTCATCAAACTACCCTCCTTTTCTCTGAATACAAGTAAGTCTCCAACTTAGCTAGCTTCTCTTCTCTTCCTCCCCAATACCTGCCCTGTAGCACAAATTCTGACCTCAAATGGAAATCCCAAAAATGACACATCCCCCCTCTTACATCATAGGCCTTGATCCTCTTTGGTAAACTCTAACGCAGAGTACATAGATAGATACATATGTATATGTAATTACAGATACAGAGAGAGCTTGATGCATACAGATACATAGACATAGACAGAGGTATTTTTAACTCACCCCATTCAGTACATTAGCAAACACTCAGACACACATTCACACACTAGACAGTGTTTATTTTTTCTCCCTCAGTACACTCCAAATTCATCCAGATGTCTTGCTGTCTGCAGTTGTCACCACCTGATCTGATTGTCCTTTATTTTCTCTGACTTTGATCATATGGAGTAGTCATCTCTTGCAGCTCGAGTAGCTTTGGGGGTTGGGCTCTCATAGTTTAGGCAAATTTCTGGCTCCACCATATTCAACTCCAAACTGTAAAGTGTCCTAAAACACACATAAAAATGCATTTCCTCTGAAAAATACCAAAAGTTCTTCTAATTTCTCAATTCCCTGACCAAGGTGCTCTCTTCCCCTACTGTGACCTCTTCAATTGCCTTCTAACCTTGTTTAACAAGTGCTGCCGATAATCCCCGCCCCATCCCTGCTATTCTCTGTGTGTCTCCAATAAGCTTAGATTAGACATAAGGAAATTTAAAAAAAACCAGAAATTTGGTGGTAAAACATGGGAAAAGATGGTATCCATATCTACAGCCATTGTGGAATGTGTAAGAGAAAAAAATATGTAAGATTGACCCCTTAAGGGAGAAGAAGGATAACCAAGGGTAGGGTTGACTGTAATAGAAGGCAGTTCTAAGAAGTGAAGTTAGTGATTCTGCCTTGCTTCTGTCTGAGTGACTCTGGACATTCAGTATGCTTCTATTGGCTTAAGATTCCCCAGTTATCAGCTGGTTTGCATTGCAGTCCCTAATGTTCCTGTTTGACCTAAGGCCCTGGACGACCTGGGTTCTGTTCACTTCCTGTCTTCCTCTGAGCATTAATTTTTACCTCTGGGACATGAATGCCCAGGTCCCAGACAACATGCATTTGAACCCTCACTTCCTGAGCGTCTCACCTGTCCTCTGTTTCTTCCGCAGGCGCCTTCATTCTTGTATAGTAGCACAAGGGAGTGAGACACAGGTCTTCAGTGATGAGTTATTAGGGAAATCAGAACAGGTCAGGCAAGGGTTTGGGCAAGTGTCACAAGCAGCTGGCAAACCCACTTAGGCCATGTAAGACATTCCCCAGGAAGGTCCCACCTCAGCAATCGTGTAAGAGTCGGTAAAGTTGTGGTCAGAAAACCAGTTGAAGAAGTTAAGACTGCTGTTCTGGTGTGCGTGGCTGTGGGCCTCATGCTCATAATCCTGATACCACTCAACTGGAGCGGAATGAGGGGCTCTGAATTCTGTAGGAAAATGGGCATGTAGGAAGGAGCTAGGGCACATGGGCACTGATGTACCCACCATCCTCACGACCCATCCAGAGAGTCACATCTTACCAGTAATGTTAACGAGATATTCCTTGGTAACCACTTTTTTCCGGAAGTAGGTTTTGTTCCCGAAGAACAGCAAGATCCTGTAGCAGCTTTTGGGATGCTTGATTTCCTCCACCTGCCAGCCGGAAAGGGAAAGTGAGGACAGCTTAATTCTCTAATCAGGTGACCTTCTCTTTCTTGCCTGTAAGAATTAATTATCTTCCTCGCCATTCCCCTCTAAACCCACCAACCTACGTTTCCCAGGCCTGACCCCCAAATGGATCATGTAGCTAACCATGTCCTCCTCTCGGACACTGACCAGGATCGACATCTGGGGCTGTTTCACAAACTGCATGAGGTCGAGGATCCTTCATATGCTGAGAAGGGAAGGCTACAAACAACAGAGCAATTCTGGAAAGAATACAGCCGGGTAGGGCATATCTCACACACCTGCTACCAAACCTCCCTTTCCCCTTTTCCTTCTCCTGCATTAAGGCCGTTAGGTGGAAATCTCATTCCCATGCCAAGAAGAGACTACCACTACTGAGGAACAGAAGGGCTACTTCTTGTGAGTTCATGCTCTCTTCTGTTTCTGTCCCAGGCATGGCAGAGTCATTCTATATTATGTATGAACACTGTCCCTGTTCTGACTGATGCAGGTGAACATTCAGGCCTCCTTCCCTGTAGTATTATTCTGAGGGAAACTGCTGCTATTTGCAACTACTTCGTGGTAGGCACCATTATGATTCAAACCTCTGCCTATCACCCCAATAGTGCATTTGTGCCACATACATGGGAAAAGTTGTGGCTCACATCCTGTGTTCTTTCATTGAGACAGGGTCACGCTCTACGCCCAGACTGGAGTGCCTTGGCCTCATCATACCTCGCTGTGCCCTCCAAATCCAGCCTAAACTGGTGCTGCTGACTCAGCCTCTTGAGTACCTGGGACTACAGATAGGTGACACAATGCCACCTTTGTGTGTGTGTGTATATATATATAAATATATATACATATATATTTGGAACAGGGTCTTCTCTTGGTCTTTAATTGATGGCCTCCAGTAATCCTCCCTTCTCAGCCTTGCAAAGTGTCACCAACTTTATAGATGACATTTTCATTAGCATGACTTAACACTTTGCCTAGCACACGTCTCTACAGCACGATCTAGACCAACAATCAAAAGGATAGGGCTTTGGCCCAGAAGCCAGATTGTCCCGGATGATGGACATCCTGTGGTCAAGGTGAGCCTGCCACCTTTGCAACACCCTGCACATCAGCCCAGTGTGGGCCTTGCTGGCTTGGCTAGTCACTGGCTCCAGATCTAACTGAAGAGCTTCCAGGGCCTCCAGTGTGGTCTGGGACATCCTGGGGCAGCTCCCTGCCTCTGCCTGCTTGTTCTTCTTATCCTCCTCTTTCTCCTGCACTTCCTCCGCCGGCTCTTTCTCCACACATGCCCCACGCTGCTCTTCTTCCAGTTGTCTTCCTGCTGGCTTGGCCTGGGAGTCACCCCTACAGGGTGATTGTGCAACCGCTGCCAATCAGAGAGAGGGTGGAAGGGGTCCCACTGGGTGCTCCCTCCCTCGTCCTCAGGCCCGCAGCTACCCACCCTCCTGGGCACTTGAGCCTGGTTCTGCCAGGAGCAGCTGTAGGTGCCCGGGCTTCTCTTGTAAGGAGTGTTAAAAGTGCATATCTGCTCCGTTGCTCTCTGGTCGCATCCCTGTATATTAGGTGACATGGGGCCACTAGAACACAGAAAACCCTCAAGGGTATGTGTTGTGCACGAGAGACGGCACGTGATATCCCACAAGGAGACAACAAGGGGAGGGAACCGGCTGGTGCTGCGGGGGTGGGTGGCAGCTGCGGGAAGCCAGGCTACAGCAGGAGACCTGGGCCCAGAGCAGACAGCACCGCCGCCACAACTGGCCCATGTCCCGGACCATACAGACCATATTCACAGGTCTCCTGCCCGATGACAGCCCTTTCTTTCCCAGGACAACAGAAGACCACACTGGCCTGCACTCTTGGCCTATGGGAGAAAGCAGGACAGAATGCCTGGTTCCAGTGTGCAGCTCGGTCCTGGGAAGAGAAAGCTGCCAGACGCAGGTGGCTGTCTACTAATCGGTAGGAATGTGGTTGGTGGGACTTGGCATGACTCTCCACGTGTCGTGGGCTGGCCTTGTGGAAGTCCAGGGCCTTGTGAGTGCCTCAGAAACATAACACAGCTGCTGCCAGCTGTGCCCTGTAGCAAGTATGCTCGGGACTCTGTCTGCAGTTGTTGACCCTGGGCCAGGTCAATAGGGAGCTTGATGATTCCCAGGGTGGAGACCCAGTAAACCCCATGGTGTCCTGCCAGTCCAGGAACCAGTGCTTACAACACAGGGGAGCTCAGGCTGCAACTTCCAGCCAGGTCCCAGATGTTGGTGCATCGGGATCATGTCCAGCACCCCCCACAGTGGCACTTGGGCTAGTGAATGAACTCAGGGCCAGTGTCAGAGGCAGAGCAAGGGACAGAACTGGAATAGAAAGGCAGAGAGAAGGGAGAGTGAGGAGACTGAGGGAAAGAGTGGACACAGGTGGAAAGGACACAGAATGAGGAAGTGGCATTGGCTCTGTGAGCGGGCTAGATCAGACTCTTCCTGAAGCTTGCTTTCAAAATGATGGCAGGAACGCAAGGAGGAGGGGTGGCGTCCACACTGCAGGCTTCCCAGCTGCCCACCCCACGAAAGGACTTCTTTATGCCCAGAACACCACAGGTAATTTAAGTGGGTCCTTCCACATTCCTTCCTGCAAACACCGGTGTCCCGCTCTGCCCCCAACCTGTCAGGCTTTCAGCACAAGGCTTTGCCCAGACATATCAGAAATCATTCTCACCCACAATATTTTCAGATGCAGTTCAAGGGAGGAAGAAAAAACTGAGACGTGCTAAGAGGTAAGTATGTAGGATATGATAATGCAGTCACCGTCTGATAACCACACTAAAATTTCTCCTATCTCTACTCTTTGGGTGAAGGTTTGATCTCCCATGGGGAAGGTGCCTGCCACGTGCACTTGAGGGGAGGACATTTCTGTGAGGGGTGTTCCCTTTGTGCATAGGTGAGTTTTGCAGGTCCATGCAGGAAGCCTGTCTTGCAGATCTCCTCCTCCTCCTCCTTACCCCGGCATGGAGGCCTGTTACCTCAGAGAGGGAAAGAGTCTACCAAGGACAGTTGTACTCACGACATGTTTGGTGACTGAGGTTCCTGGCTTGGCATCTCCCGACCTGGTGGTACAGCGCATGTGCAGCCCTGTGTCTGCTGGCTTCCTCGTGTTCGACAGCAGACCATGGCTGTCCTCAGTGGCAAACCTGAGCTTCCGCGTGCCAGGGTGGTGAGGTGGAAGGTACCCTGCCAGCAAGGATAGATGCTCAAAGAAAAGCTCTATGCCCCTACTTGTGTAATGTCCCTACCCCTCTGCTCTGTCCACTTTTCCCTCATATGTGAACACCTACAGATTAGGCACTCATCACACCTTCCTTTCCTTACACATCCATCTGCTCCCAGGACACCTCACTGGCCGCAGCACTGTTTCCTGGCCTGTGAACATGTGATGATGCTCTGTCTTTGTGAAGCCATTCACAGGCGTTCAACCCCACGTGACCATCCCCTGGACATGTCCTGCTGTGGTGCTGTGATGGTGCAGCCCATATCCTAAACATGAGCCTTTCTCTACCTAGCAAGCTAGAGAGGGCCTAAAGGACCAGCTCTCTCTCTAATGGGCACGTTTGGTTCAGGGAAAACACAAGAATACCTTGTCTGGGTAAATATCTCTTGGGGTTCCTGAGGCTAGGGTGGCACTGCAGCCAGTGGAAACCAGAGGTTATATAAAATTCGGGGACATATCTGGTGAGTCTCCTCCTGTCTACTTTAGAATTCACAGAGGAATGCCGCAGACGATAGGAACTTGGCTTTTCTATTTAACTCCTCTCCTCCCTGTTCCTGGAAACATAGAATTCTCACATTGCTCCCAGAACAAACATGTTATTCCATCCAGAGAGGATCGCTGAATGACTGCTGCCTCTGGTATTCCTGGCAGAGATGTGCTCTATTTTAGTCTTCGAAGGGTGTCTTGGTGTGCCATGCACCAAAGCAAATTGTCCCTACTGCTTACCCAGCCAGAAACTACAAACACCAACAAAGAGATGGCTTAGTTGACATGAAAGGGTTTTACTCCGTGGTAAGGGCGGGATGACACAAGAAGCCAAGGTGAATAGTCAGACTGAAAAATCCAATAGCAGCCCATGTAGCATGAGAGCACTGAGTGGGATATGGACAGAAAGGGCACAAATATTACACATGCAGGGCATGGAAGACTTCAGACAGATGGGCTTATAGCACTAGTCAGAGAAAGAGATACAGAGTTGAAGGGGCAGACTTGTGAGAGTGGAGGCTGAGGGAAACGACGTACACACCCACAGACACACGCACAGAGACAGAGAGAGAGTGAGAGAGGCCAATACAAATTCACAGTGTGCATTCATAAGCAGAGTTACACTTGGGCCCTGACTAACCCTCACCAGGAAAATACTTCCATTCAAGCAAACTGAGCACAAAGTGTCATGATACCATGCACACCTTATTAGTGTGGAATCAGGACCCAGATGCTCTGCCATGGGGTCAGGACAGGGACACAGCTGGGCGACTACTTGCATTCAGAGCAAAACGAATGTTTTCACCCCTTAAAATGGCTGTGGAGACAGGACCACTCCTGCCTCCCACCATGCAGCCCAGGAAGAGCATGTGTAGGCCCCTTTCCCTGGGGTGATTCACGGGAGCAAGCTGTGGGACCGGAACCTTCAGAGGGCAGTTTCAGCTTTGCTGTTGAGGTCTGGCCTCTCTTCACCACCTCCACCACCTGGCAGGCAGTGTGGAAGTCTATTTGTTGTGGGCCTGCACTGGCATTTGCTGGGCAGCTGAAGGCCCCTGCACAGGCTTTCCTGTGTTCTGTGGCACCTGGCTCGATCCTGCTGTGGAGCCCTGAGAGGAGCAGAAGGAAACCCACAGGAGCAGGGAGGGGCCAGTCTCCGTTGCTCCGGGGCAAACCCAAATCCCAGTCCCACTCACCGCACACTCCTCAGAACACAGTTGCCTTTCCCCAAATGAACCCATCCTAGACACCGACAGGCATGAGAAGCCAGGGTCCTTCAAGGGTAACTCCACAGAGCATAGCAGATCTGTGCCGATGCCCACCCTGTCTGCAAGGGTGTGGATGTGCACGATGCAGAGGTCAGAGCTGGTCTGGGCTCCCTCTCTAGAGCCTCAGGCACCTGCCGTGCGTGGCTGGCTCAAACCCAGCGGTCAGGTCTCAGGCTAAAACGCCCCAAAATGCAGGAAGTTTCTGGACTTCTTTGCAGGAGAGTAGAAGTAATCGCACATGTGTCTGTCAGTCCCTCACTCTGAAAATACCTGCTGGGCCCCCAAAGAGAGCATAAGAAGCCAGAAAGTGTGGTGAGAAGGGGGCAGGCAGGTGTACACGGGAGAAGTTCAGCCTGCTGCCTGGCCAGGGAGATGCCTGTCTTACACGAGGACCACAGACACACCTGGGGCACCCCTTGGGATCACCCCTAGCCAGCTGTGGCACAGTTACTCCCTCACCTTGTCGTCAGGCTCCAGGTCTTCTCTGGAAGTGGCTCCCTCTTACGGATGAGCCCCGGGGGAGCTGGCCATGGCCAAGGTGAGGTTTGAAGCCTCGGTCCCTGTCCTTTCTGTGCAATAGCAGGAACTCCCAGGATGGCATCCTCTGGGCAAGACAATCCCAGGGGGCACACAGCGTGCTCATGCCTCACACCCCGGTCTGCTCAGTCCCTACCTCCTCCTGTCTCTATGTGGATGTCAGGGTACAACTCCAGCAATAAAAACGATGCTCAGGGGCCTGTGGAATTGCCAGGGCACGTGCCTCTTCCTCGTTATGGCCCTGGGCCCTACAGGAAGCGGGAGAGAGCCAGTGATCCTTGGGACCCCACAGTGCTGCCACATGCCCTGTCAACCTCCAGCCCTGCCTCCACGCACCTCCCACTGGCACGTCCAGCACCTTTGCTGGGAACGCTCCTCCCGGGGGCTTGGACTGGGCACCCTGAGGGCAGTGCGCATGCATGTTCCTGCCAGGACAAGTGGGTCACGAGAAGTCCTCGGGGGAATGTTGCCCTGTTTTCTTCCCCTCAGCCCCTGTGACCATTCTAGGGAAGGTCCTGGGGGAATCTTCCACATGCCTATGGAAGACTAGAAAGGAGGTGTTGCCAGCTACACAGGCACCTGTCACCAGGCCTTGACTGCCACATGCCCTCGTGTTACATCTGCCAGCTGATCAGTGCTTACCCCTGCCCACGCCAGAGTAGGGAGAAGGCCAGCCTCCCTGCCAAGTCTGTGCCTGTCGTGTCCAGGGCTTCCTCCTCTTTCAGGGGCAGCCCACTGAAACACACAGGGACTCACATGGAATTCAAGGGCACCCCTCCCAGGTCCCATTTACTCACAGCCTCCTCCCAGTTTCCCAGGGAAGCACTCAGGGACACAACGGAAATTGATAAGAGTTTATTGCCATGTAAGGGCCACTGCACATGTAGGGCATCTCTGTATCCTACAGCAGCCGTCCGTTCCTGTGGAGTCTTCCTCCTGGGACAACCAAGTAGACTATTAAAGTCTCTGAGTAGCAGAAGCTCCCCAGGTTTCCAACGCTAACATCTAAAAAGCTGTGTGTAAAGCACAGGGATCACACACAGACACAAACAAATACACAGACACGCACGCACACCCATTCATGTAAACACATTCTCACATATTTGAACACACACACAATATACACATACACACTGGCACAGGTTCAAAGGAGAGTAGGTGTCTGTGAAGACAAGGGGAGCCCACAGCTGTTGGTTCCCATATTCGTTCCCCAGGACTCACTATGCCTTGCCATTCTGTGATCCCTTCAAGTCTGCATCCCATGGGCCCCCAGTGTGTTTCCCAGTTTCCCAGACAATGGCCCATGCCGTCTGCACGGGCTGCAGTGCAGGTGTGGGCATCGAGGAGAAATTCCGGAGGAGGCTTGGATTTTCAACTCAGACACTGACAGAGGGGCATCACCATGGGCAGCAACATGTAGACATCTGCCTGCTGGCTCAGAGGGACGGAGGCCCCACTGTGTGGTTGCTACCAGGCCTCAGGGTGGGGTGGATGCCATGGCATGACAGTTCAGAGAAACACAGTTTCCAGTTACTCCTGGCTTCCTCTGGGGGTCTTGCAGCTTGAGGTACCCCAATCCTGACCTGTTGTCTTCTCAGTTCCCCACTGCCAGCTTCTCTCCCACCTCCCTGTGACTTGGGTTTGCTCACTGCTCTCACTCTGACTCTCAGCATTTCTACAACTTCCCAGGTAACCGAGAAGCAAGGGTTTGGCCCATACTTTGCTCTACTCACCTGGCGCCCTCTGTGTTTCTTCACACCAGGTCTTCATCCCTGGGGTAGTAGTGCAAGGGAGTGAGCCACAGGTCCTCGCTGATGATCTGGCAGGGCAACAGGGACAGGTCCACCCAAGGATCAAACCCACATCACCAGAACCCGAGAAACCCACGGAGGTGACCTCAGAAGACGTGCACAGGAGCCCCACCTCAGCTATCCGGTTAGAGCCCGGGCAGTTGTGTTCGCACAACCAGCTGAAGAAGCTTACATCGGTGGAGTCCTGCTCCCTGAATGGGGCTTCACCCTCATAATCCCAGAACCACTCAATGGCAGAGGAACGAGATGCCCGGTAACCTAAAGAAACAAACAAAGAAACAAAAAAAACCCAAAACTTAGGGAAGTGTCCTCGTGCGGCCTACACCCCCTCAATGCCCCTCCCCCACCACCCAGGCAGGCATGTCCCACCAGTGATATCAAGGTGATACTCCTTGACGATCACTTGATTCCGGAAGTAGGGGTTGGGAAGGAAGAAAAACTTCATCCTACAGCGGTAATTCTCCAGGCTTACTTCCTCCACCTGCCAGGGAAAAAGAGGGTGAAGGAGGAGGAGTCTGTGCTGAGGGGGTCTCCTTGATGTTTGTATGAGTCCTTTACCATTGCCAGCTCTGCCACTCAAGCTGTCCCCATCCTGTCCCACTGACCCTCCCCAGCCAGACTCCGTCCCCCAGGCCTGACCTCCAGATTGATCATGTAGCTCAGCACGTCTTTGTCTTGCTCCGTGATCACAGCTGACAGCTGGGGATGGTACACAATCTGCCTGAGGTCAAGGAGCCTTTCCACACTAGGGAAAGAGGCCAGGAGCCATGCAGCATGTCTGGAGAGCATGGAGAACGAGGGAGGGTGGGGGCACAGAAGCCCCCAGAGCCCCACACTTACAGCCCTCCCATGGCCTTCCTCAGCCCCTGCCTGGCCCCAGACATGCTCAGGACTAGGGTTTTCCTGGGCGTGGGTAAGTCTGAGAATCCTGCACAGAGTCAGGGAGGGCTGTTTCCTGAGGCCCTCTGAGCCCCAGGTGGCCCTCGTGTGCTGGCCGCAGGACACACACTGCTGACGTCTGCATGGGCTCTGTCCTCTCCTCACGCCCTCTGTCAACTTGGGCTCCTCCCTACGTGTGGGCGTGTGCCTTGAAGGTACCACTGTGAGCGTGAGGGGAAGCTGCCTGTGTCGGTGCCCAGGAGGGCACGTGTGCCCTGTGCCCCAGACATATGCCAGGGAGAAATGCACAAGACAAATGGAAAGCAATCTTTGCGTCTGGTGCTTTACAGAGTACAGTAGGTTTCTTAAGGTGAGCCCCAGATTTTCACCACATCCTGTGGAGGCTGATTGCTAGCTGCAGTGAGTCACAGTGGATCTCCATGGCTGCAAAAGCTATGTGGACTCCCAGCTCTCTGGGGTGTTCCTCAGTTACCTGTCCTTCAAAGTTCTGCTCTGTGGCAAAGGCTTCTTTTGACATTTCCCCCCATTTTGGGGAATCCTGTTTTGCTGCTCGTCCCGACCATGTGTTCCCACACTTTCTACAGGCTCACAGGATCCCCCCACAGCGGGTGCTGACATTGGCATGAGGGAGGCCTGGGGGTCCGGCCCCACTGCCGCTCTCCCTCTTCTGCCTTTTGCAGACCCCTTCCCCTCCTGCGTGGCTCCCTGCATGCTCTTTACCCATCCCCCTAGGTGGCCACCTGCTGATTCCGAAGCGGTAAGGATACAGCTCTGGCCCAGAAGCCAGGGATGGCCTGGATGATGGCCCTCCTGCGCTCAAGGTAAGCCTTCTGCCGCTGACGGAGCTTGAGCTTCAGCCGAGCGAAGACCCTGCTGTCTGCAGCATTCGCGGTGCTCAGCTCCAACTCCAGCAACTCCAGCGCCTCCAGCGGGGAACTTGAAGCCGAGACGCAGCGCCCGGCCTGCGCCTGACTACTGTCCTCATCTTCATTATCCTCCTTGTCATCGTCATTGTCGTCTTCTTCCTCTTCTGCCACCACCTCCACGGCCTCCAATATGTCCTCCACCACCAGAACCTCCTCCTCCCCTGTGGGCTCCGCCAGGGTCACACATTCCGGCAGACCCCCCACGCTGAGCACAACGCCCCCCTCGGTCGTCCCACAGACCGACAGCTGCACCGCCCAGCCCACCGCACGGGCCCCACAGGCCCCCGGGGCCGGCTCCCCGGGAGGGCCCTGGGCCTCAGCCTCCTGAAGGGCCCTGCCCAGACCTGGGCCGTGCCAGGCTTCCCGGGGAGGCTCGCTGGCCCCGGGCCCCGTCTCACCCGCCATGTGGCCCTGGTGCTGATTAGCGTCAGCTGCGACGGAAGGGCAGGCAGGCAGGTCCCAGAGCGGACTGGCAGAACCCAGCGGCTGCAGGCCCACGCTAGGCCTGAGAGACGCCTGGAGCGCACACGGCCCGGCCCTGGCTGGAGCCCCCTCGCGGGCCTATAGTCAGCACGCACGCGCACGCCGGCCTTTGTGCCGTCAGGCTGCCGGATTGGTCGGAAGCTCCCGGATCCACCCGCGGCTTGCCTGTCTCTCACTGCCGCCAATCGGTGGGAGGATGGAGGCCTTCAAGCTGGCTGGTCCCGCCCCTCCACCCGCCTGTGAGCCATCCCGCAGGGCACGCCTCGCTTTGGGGCCGAAGCTGTGGCCTTGGGGCTGCCGACTCAGCATGCGCCCTGGGCCTCTGAGTCCCAACATACCCGAGCACCTTGCGGCCGGCATGGGGCGTTGTCAGCTGCAGTGCAGGCCTCTGCTGTCTGCTTTTCGGGAGAGTGGAAAGTGCACGTCTGCTCCCTTTCCACCTGGTCGCATCCCTGGGAATGCTAAGCAACTCACTGGGGGGGTTGGGAGCTGCCCTCCGCACAGAAAGTCAATCACTGAGACACTGAGGAATCTTAAGGAGGATTACATTTATTTCCGTGGGTGCGTTAATGCAGAGGGGAGGTAGGGACTGTCCCAAATGCGCCTCCCTGCCCAACAGGGAGCGAACTCAAGAATGCGTTAGGGGTGTGAGCACCGTTGCGTGGTACAGGTGTAGCGCCGGGCAGGCAAGTGCACTGAGAAATTATGCTCGTACATATGTCCCATGGTGAAAACAGGAGGGCGAAGGCCCTCCTAGGCAGACGCTTTAAGTGAACTGCGGGGAATATTCGCTGTTGTTTCAGCCTCGTGCACATGCTCAGTGCGTTTTTAGGTACAGCTATTGGGTGGAATATCGCTTACACTGACAGTTCCCACCAAGCATGTGGTGGGAGAAGGTGCACACTTTCCTGCCAAAGAAACGCAAAAGACAATGCATTAGTACACCGCAAAGTTATAAAGTTCTGGTATTTCAGTTTGGCCATACAATTGTCTATTTTCAGCCTCATGTAGAGTGTAGCTGCTAAATCACCCTGGCTGAGATAGGTCTTGCTGGCACGGCCATTTAGAGGGGCCAGACATTTCAGTGAACTAAAAGAATTTTTGAGCAAAGCTTTTCAGGTTTATCAAACCGGTTACACGTAGGATGTGACATTGGCCTCGAGGGAAGCCGGCGAGCATTTATTGGAAGGAAGCATGCACACCACATGGCACTGGGAAGCCCACAGCAGGAGAACAGAGAGGAGGCCTTCTCTGCTGTGGGGCTTACAGGGGAGAGCCTCATGGTGCCTGGCGAGCGTGGGATAGCTTGGCTCCAGAGGCCAGCACCGTCTCAGGACTGGACGAGGTCCCAAAACATGAAGCACAAATGATGTATCCACAATCCTGCCACATGACACCAGCTTGCTTCCCAGGGCAACACAATGACCCCTCTGCCTGTGACGGTGGCTGACCAGAGGTGACCCAGCGGTATCCCCGATTTCTGGGGTGCAGACTTTTATGCAGCTCGGTCCATGCAAATATCAGCGTGACAGAGGCCAAGTACATATATCTCAGCTATGTGGGAATCTGGATACTGGGATGTGGTGTCACTCCCCACATGGACTGGCTTCCACATGCCCAGTCTTGATGGGAACAAGAGAGACGTGCTACAGCTGCTGCTGGGCTTTCCTGTGGCAAATATCCTCAGGCCTGTGTCTACATTTCTAGACAATTGGCAAGGTCGGAAGGGAGGCAGATGATTCCCTGGGTACAGACCCAGTAGATCCCATGGTATGCTGCCAGCCCAGGTACCAGTGCCTATGACAGAGGGGATCTCAGGCTGCAACTTCCAGTCAGGTCCCAGATGCAGCTGGGTGGGAATCGCTGCCACCGCAGACCAGAGTGGCAGTTGGGCTAGTGAATGAGTTCAGGGCCAGGGTCAGAGGCAGAGGAACGGCCAGGTCTTGAACAGAAGGACAGAATGAGAAGGGAGAGCGAGGAGACTGAGGGAAAGAGTGGACACAGATGGAAAGGACACAGAATGAGACAGTGGCACTGGCTCAGTGAGCGGCTGGATCAGACCCTTCCTGAAGCTTCCTTTCAAAACAATCCCAGGAACGCAAGGAGGAGGGGTGGTGTCCACAATGCAGTCCTCCCAGCTGCCCACCCAACGCAGCACAGCTGAAATGACTTCTTTATGCCCAGAATATCACAGGTAATTTAACTGGGTCTTTCCACATTCCTTCCTGCAGAGACCTGTGTCCCGCTCTGCCGCCAACCTGTCAGGACTTCAGCAGAGGGTCCTGTCCAGCCATGTCCGGAATCACCCTGACCCGCAACATTTTAAGATGAAGTTCAAGGCAAGGAAAACCATATGGTGTGTTTAAGAGGTAAGTGTGTTGGATATGATAATGCAGTCACCATAACAGAACTTTAATAAAACTTCTCCTCTCTCTGCTCTTCCAGCGATGGTCCCATTTCCCATGGGGAAGGTGCTGCCACGTGTACCTGATTGGGAGGACATTTCTGTGCAAGATGTTACTCTTGTGTCCTCGTTTGTTTAGCGGGTCCATGCAGGAAGCCTGTACTGCACGTCTCCTCGTCCTCCATACCCATGTATAGTGGCCTGTTGCCTCCAAAATGGAAAGAGGCTATTGAGCATGTTGTACTCATGAGATGTTTGGTGACTGAGGTTCTGGCTTGGCATCTGCCGACCTGATGGTTTAGCATATTTCAACCCCTGTGTCAGGTGGTTTCCTCCCCGGGCCAAGCTCATTGTGGAGAATGTTTGGCTGCAGTCCCTGGACCAAGTAGGAAACATAATCTCCAACATATCAGGCTGACGACATGAAAGGGACCCTGCCAAAAAGGGTGGATGCTCAAAGGAAAGCTCTATGCCCCAGCTTGTGTAACATCCCCACCCTACAGCTTGGCACCTGTTGCCGGGGACAGGTTACGACTGCAAAGTAGACAATTGTCACACCAGTTTTTCCTTGCAGATCCTTCTGCTCCAAGGATATCACCCTGGGATCACCACTCTTTTCTGGGCTGTGAGCCTGGAATCCTGCTCTGTCTCTGTGAAGCCCTTGACAGGCGTTCATCCCCACCAGACCATGCCCTGGAGAGGTGCTGTTCTCCCACTGGGAGAGTGTAGACCTTGTCCCATACATAGGACTTTTCCTACCTTGCGAGGTGGAGTCCGCCACAGGAAACCGGCTCTCTCTGCGTAGTGCACCCCTTGATCCTCAAAACACAAGAATAGGTTTTCTGGGTTAATATCCTTGAGGGATCTTGATGCAATGGTGACACTCAGGGGTGTGTTAAAGAGAGGATTTTTAAGATTCAGGGACATTTCAGATGGATTTCCCTAGGTAGTTACAATTCAAAGAGGATTCCAGGAGACAACATGAAATTGGCCTTTCTATTGAATTTCCCTCCTCACTGCTCCCGGAAGCACAGAATTCTAATATGGCTTGCAGAACAATCAGGCCTTTCCTTGCAGAGTGGATGGCTGAATGACTGCTTCGCCCAGGATACTAACCAGAGACGTGCTACCTTTCGGTCACTGAGGGGTGTCTTGGTGGCCCATGCCCCAAAGTAAACTATCCCTACTGCTTACCCATGCAGAACCGCCAAACTCCAGCAAACAGATGGCTTAGTAGACACGAAATGATTCCGCTCTGTGGCATTAGTGAGATGACAGACACAAGGTGGGATGAACAGTGGAAGTGACAAAGTGATAGCAAGCCTGGGAGGATAAGGCCACTGACTGGCAGATGGACCTAAGGAGCAGAAATGTTAGACAAGCAGGGCACGGAAGGCTTCAGACAGACGGGCTTGCAGAGTTGGTGAGAGAAAGAGACACAGAGTTCAGTTGAGAGGCATGTGAGTGTGGAGGCTGAGAGAAAGGAGGAAGGCAGAGAGAGGGAGAGACAGAGCGACAGTTCAATTGTGTGTGAGAGAGAGACACAGAGAGAGAGACAGAGAGAGACAAAGACGGACAGAGACAAAGAGACAGGCCAATACACATGTAGAGTCTGCATTCGTAAGGAGAGTCACACTGGAGCCCTGACTGATCCGCACCCTAAAATTACTTCCATTGCAGGAGACTTAGCATGGACTATCATGATATCTCATGGACCATATTGATAAAAAGTGAGGACACAGAGACACTGCCATGGGGTTAGGACAGGGGAAATGTTGGGCAACTACTTCCACTGACACTGAAACTTTGAGACGCCTTAGAATAGCTGAGGAGATAGGTTCCCTCATCACTCACAGCCTGTGTACTTGCAAGATCATCTTTGGTCCCCTTTCCCCAGGGTGACTCACAAGGCCAAGCAGTGGGACTGGCACCCTCAGGGGGCAGTTTCAGCTTTGCTGTCTGAGGCCTGGCCTCCCTTTACCATCCTATTGTCTGGTAGGTTGTTTCTTATTCTGGTTGTGGTGGGCCCACACTGGCTTACAGTGGGCAGCTGAAGGCCCCTACACAAACTTTCCTGTGTTCTGTGGCACCTGGCTGAATCTTTCTGCAGAGCCCTGAGAGGAGCAGAAGGAAACCACAGCAGGAGGGATGGGCCAGTCTCCATTGCTCTGGATCCAAAGACAAATCCCAGTCCCATCCACTGCACACTCCTCAGAACAGATTTCCCTTTGCCCAAAAGGAACCATCTAGACACCAGCAGGAAGGAACAGCCTGGATAGAGAGTAGGACCATCATTCTTGCTCACGGGAACCTCCACCTCCTGGCCTGAAGCAATCCTGCTGCCTCAGCTTCATGGATAGCTGGGACAGTCGCGGCCCACCCCTACACCCTCTTATATATATTTAGTTTTACTAACTTATATATATTTAGTTTTAGAGAGACAGGCTCTCGGTGTTGCTCCATCTGCTCTCTAACCCGTGAGGAAAGGAATCCTCCTACCTCGGCATCCAGAATGGTAGGATTACAGCCGTTAGCCAATGAGCCTGGCCCACTTCAGCTTTTCATATCACAAGGCCAAAAGCTCCGCCCTTGTTGCATCATGTTACTACCACCCATTTTGGTATTGGGTCCCATGAACAGGAGGGATCATGATGTTCAATTATGCGTACACTGGTTTCTCCTTACATAACTATCAATGAGTCTTCCTACACGTTTTTAAATATTTATGTGCTGACATCTTATTCACATGAAATTCCTATTCCCTTTACTGTTGCCTGCTAGTGCTTCCTCTGGCCTTCTGCCTATGCCTGGGCTTCCCAGCCTGTACGATGGTCACCTGCAGGCTGTAACCCCTTTTGAGAAATACAGCTCTCCTTTCCAAATTCATGAGACTTGCCATTCTTCATTAGAAAAATCTATGTATCTGTCTATCTATGTGTCTATGTAAAGGATGATACATTTACATCCTTTACATACTATATGTGAAGGGGTTAGGGTCTATGAGAGGTAAATAAACACTGATATCCAAGGAAAAAAGAATCTGTGCCTTATACCCACCAAGTTTTCCCAAAACAAATAAGGATAATGTTATCAGAGTAGGGCTCGTATAAGAAAGAAACCCAGATTCCTCAATGAGGATGAAGGGTACCAGGATTCTGAAACATCTACCTGCAAAGAAGAAAACTGAGAAAGCAAATCCCCTAAAGCAATCAAAATTTCAAAACTTTTGGAAGGGGAAAAGCTCAGTGCTACTCTGGTGAGTAGGACATAGGTTTACGAGCCAGGATCTTACAACCACATTCAAGTTAAGAGGAGGGCAGACTCTGCACACATAAGGAAGTTCACGGTTATGTCGACAGAAGAGCATACTGCCTGTAGTCAGAGCCTATGCACATGTAAGACATGTTTCTCACAGCCGGGAAGTTTCCAATCAACCTGGTGGGCGTATACATAACATTTCCTCAAACAACCTATCACCCAAGGACTTTCTCACCTGCACAGAGTATATTTTCCAGGGGAGACCACATGCAAGTCCAGAAAGCGAGTCTCAGAATATTTTTGGAAATACAGAAATTATCCCCTTTGTAGACCTTATACCAAGTAAGTTTTCTCAACACAATGGTCTAAAAGTAGAAAGCAACATCAGTGTGAGGCACCTCTGACATTTCACAGATGCATGCAAATTGAGTTTCATTGAATTTCAGCACATTAAAAACATCATTCACCATGGTCAAGTAGCATTTCTCCCAGAAGTAGAAGAATGGTTCCACACAGAGAAACCAAAGAATATGATGCATATCTGTAGCAGAATAGGGGCAAAAACTCTATGGTCATTTCAACAGATGAAGAAAGACCATTTATCGAAATTCAACATCTCTTCAAGGTAAAATCTGTCAACAAACTATGTACAGAATAACGTACCTGAAAACCATAAAAACCACTCGTGACAACTCTAGGGAAACCTCAGTGTGAATGGGGAAAAGTTGGAACATTTTGTGTAATATCTGGGAAAAGACAAGAATGGACACACGTCCCTACTTCTGTTCAACAAAACCCTGGAAGTTCTAGCCAAAGGTATTAAACAGGAGGAAAACCAAATCAAACCAAAACAAACAAAACAAAATGGAAGAAAACATAATCAAAAGGAATAAGTTAAATATTCCTTGTTTCCCTACGGTGTGCTATTTATATATAGAAAAATCTAAAACCAGTAAAAATGAAGAAACTCATTGAAGTTTTACAATTCAAAATAAGCCTGTAAAAGCAGTAGAGTTTGTAGACACTAATGGTAATCGGTCCGAAAAATAAGGCAGCAAAATAATTTCAGAAATCCATACTTAGGGATAACTCTAACCACGGAAGTGAAAAAGTGTCGACTTGATGAAAGACAACAAGAAATTGATAAATCTTTGAGGAAAGAAATGGAAAACTGTCACCAATCAGTGTAAGAATATTTCATGTTCCTTGACAGTGTTAAAATCTCAGCAGTACACAAAGTGATCCAAAGAGTCAATGCAATCTTTATCAAAATACCGGTGACATTCAAGACAGAAATACCAAATCAATAAATAGATATATTAAAACCCTAAAATTGCTTGGTAAAACAAAAAATGCCCAGAATACCTAAAGTAATTTTGAGCCAAGTGAACAAACCTGGAGACATCATTCTACCTGACTGCAAATTATACCACGAAGTTATGCTGATAAACAGCACAATACTTGAATAAAACAAAATACATGGGTAAAGAAAAAGAAGAGAGAGCCACGATATAAATGTATGCATGTACAGTCAAATAACTTTTGAGAAAGAAGCCAAGAATAGGCAAGGAATAAAATACAGTCATTTCAAAAAATGATATTGGGGAAACGTTGGAGTGTACATGCAGAAAAATAAAGGTAGATTTTCTTGCCATATAAAAAATCAGTTCAAAACAGATTAAAGATTTAAATATAAGGCCTCAGACTGTAAAAATACTGAAAGGAATCATAAGGGACAATTTCCATGATGTAGCTCATGACAATTACTGTCTTCATATGATCTCAAAACAACGGTAAACAAAAGTAAAGAAACACAATGGGTTTATATCAAACCAAATGACTTCTGTACAGCACAGGAAACAAAAACTGAGAAAAGAGACGTTTCGGAGAACGGCAGAAATTCTTTTCATTCCATATAGATGTAAAAGGGCTTAATGCTTTACCGTAAGTAAGGAATTAATCTGAATAGCAAGAAAAGAGCCTCATTAAAAAATGGGCAAAAGGCCTAAATAAGCATTGCTCGAACTGACACACACATATGGCCAATAGATATATTTAAAATGTTCAATGCCACTAACTATTACGGAAAAACAAATCCAAACCGCAATGAGGTTTTGACCTCACTCTTGTAAGACTGTCTATCAACAGAAAAACGAAAGATAAGGGGTGGTGAGGAAGTAGAGAAATGCATGTAACACTTGCCTAATGTTGGGGGAAACGTAGATTAGATCTGCCATTATGAAAAACAGTATGGAAGTCCCCAAAAACCCTAAAAATAGGAGGAGAAATACCCTGCAAGATCCATCAATCATATTAAGGGTGAGTGTATCGACGGTAAATGACATCAGTTTGTCAAAGAAATACCTGTCCTCCCGTGTTTGTACCTGTGCTATTCACATTTTACTATTGCCGACATATCGGCGTATGCTAGCTTACTTCCATATTGAACCATTCCGTTTCGGAATGCATAAAGAAATTGTGGTACATGTACAAAGTGGAATACACATAGCCATTATAAAGAAAGGGCGGGAGCACTGGAAGACAATGTCCCATTCTCACCCTGTGGAATGTAATTCTTTTTTAAATATAAAAGCAAAAGAAGAAAATTCTTTAACAACAGTTCTTTTCTCTGAATATCTGACATCCATTCAATTCTCCTATCCCGCAGGTGAGGCCGTAACACCATTATTTGTCCTATTTCCATACATTGTTTGTTTATTTTACCCCTCTCTTCTCTATACTTGATAACTGAGGACACGGATTTTTTTCCATCTTATCACACGATGATGAACACAAATCTAAGTTGTTTGTGTTTTTTTAGTAAAATATTATGAAGAAATTGTGAATACACAATGATTGTTAAATGAATAATCAGAGAACATACTAGGGAGAAATTATACTCAATTCCTTTCATCATTGCTTTAGAAAACAGAAATCAATCAACCTTTGCTCCCTCGTAGGAAGTTCCATGGTACCTTCCTTCAAAAGTTCTCATTGTCCTGTGGGAACCACAGTTATTACTAAGTAAAAGTAAGCCTATATTTTTATATATTGATTGGGTTAGCGATTTGCAGTAACAGTACAGTTATTCTTTTTTTACAATTATATCAGTATTAGATATGACTTACAATAAAGGACTTTTTTATGCCTTACCAAAAGTCATTTCCCAAATAATCTCAAAGGAGTTACAACATTTTGATCCAGGATTGGGTAAAATGGACAAATTCAGGTACATAACTGCTCAGAGAAGCAAGCTAAATTTAGTCAGATAGATGACAACAGACTCAATTCTATAGAAAAACACGGTGTGTCAAAGACTGGCATGGTACAGAGATATGAGTCTGCAAATTGACACAGGCAGGGCAAAAGCATCAGAAGGACAAGGGCACAGGGACAGACAGGGACGGAGACAAACTCACACACACAGAGAAAGAATTATGGGCACATAACAAACATGATTTTCATTTGAAACAGAGCACACCTCCAAGACTCTGACAATGAGAAACAACAAGTATGATTCCGTGATATTCAGGCAGAATGCTCACAGATTCGTCAGGTGACACTGTACTTTGTGGCCCCTAGGCACTGATAATCAGTGAAAGAAAAAGTTAGGAAACTTGTGTAACTTTCTATAATAAGAGCCCCACATCAGTGCTCATGTGACTGTACTAATAGGGCGGAGGTACACCTAAACCTTGAGGAAGAAACTCAGTAAGCTGCAATCACTAGTGTGGACAAGGAGGCCAACCCACCAGATACCGGCATTCAAGTCAAGAGGAGACACCTAATGATTTTGCTACCTTCTGCATGACAGGTTTGTCCCCACTTCATTCCACGGCTGGGCAGACTGGTAAAGAGCCCTGCCATTTAATCTTCTTAGCAAAATCTATTTATCACCATGCCAATCTGCTAAGCTCCAACTCAGATGTCCGCATTGCAGTTTACAAGAGAAGGGAATGTACTCATAATGGTGTTCCTTATTGTGTCTTTACCTAATATAGGGTTTTATATAGGTAAGTCCTCCGAAATTTCCTGGTTTACAGTTCCTGGAGGAGCACACAACTTGCCTTCCCATTTCCATCTAGGGTGATTAGAGCAGTCTCCTTTAACCAGTGCAATAGTATAAGAGGTTTCACTATGTGGGAGCTGTAAAGGTCCCCGCAGGTTGGGGTCAAGTTTTGAAGAACTCATTGCTCAGCATCTGTGCGTCATGGAGACAGTAGCCAGAGCATGGCCAAGGCTCCCTCTTGAGAGCCTCAGGTGACCAAACCCAAGCAGCAGCAAGGCGAGTTAGATTTTAATATCTAAAAGCTGATATCTATGAGAAGGTTTTCCATGCAGATTGCAGGTAGAAAATATACACGTGAACTCTGCCAAACACTCATCCCTGAAAGACCATAGGTCTTCTCACAAAAGCTATGGGCCAGGGAGTTAGTTCATGTTGGCCAAGAATGTGTAACTACAGTATTAGTGTGTTACCGGCAATGGGGCCCACGTTGGAAATGATTTATCTGGGAATAAGTACAAATTTTCTGGGTTAAACCCTGAAATGTCCCTTCATCTCTGGCAGTCAATCCCTTGTTCTGTGCGGAGACGCACTTATTTCTGGAAGCAGCTACCCACTGGGGAAGGAGCACCCTGAGTTTTGTCATTCTGGGTGGGGCTTGTAACTCATGCTCTGCAGGCAACCCCAGTTCTTTCCCTTTTCACTACTTAACCACACACGTGGCCTGTGGAAAAGGCCACAAACGTGGACCCCTCAGGTTATAGAAGCAGTGTGCAGCGTGTTTCACAGAAGTGTCCTTGTTGCAGTTTACATGAGAAAGTAATGTACTCACGATGGTGTTACTTGTTAAGTTGTTGAGTCTTCACCTAACATAGAGTCTCATGGAAAAGACTAATCCATCCCAGAATAGGAACACTGACAGTAGCATCTGCAGAAAGGCAGCACGCATGTGGATCACCTGGCGTTGTGTAAGAATGACTCCACCCATCTGTTTCCCTCAGCTCTGCCTGTTTGCATTTTTTACCCACACTGAGTCACTTGGAAACAAAGACTTTCTCATGAGGTCATGCGTATGAGGAATGTGGTTGATCAAGCCTTTGTTTTGTTTTATTTAGGCACCCCTGCCAGAACGAGAAAGTCGTATGCTTCCTATCCTCCCCTGTACCTCTGTGTTCTTTCCCAGAACCCCACCCTATGCTCATTTCTTACAACATTGCTGGCAAACCTGGTCCTGTGAGGTTCATTGTTCCAGCAAAGAGCCATGCATTCATCTAATGAGGACAATTAATTCAACTGTGAAACCAACATTAAAATATCCATCATCTTGTCTTGTCCTCCTGTGTCTTGTAATATGCAAGCGTAAGGATCACTGGAGGTACCTTATAAAACCAAATTGAGCACTGAATTATTTCGGGTCCTTGACCACTAGCCACTGTCATCAAACTACCCTCCTTTTCTCTGAATACAAGTAAGTCTCCAACTTAGCTAGCTTCTCTTCTCTTCCTCCCCAATACCTGCCCTGTAGCACAAATTCTGACCTCAAATGGAAATCCCAAAAATGACACATCCCCCCTCTTACATCATAGGCCTTGATCCTCTTTGGTAAACTCTAACGCAGAGTACATAGATAGATACATACGTATATGTAATTACAGATACAGAGAGAGCTTGATGCATACAGATACATAGACATAGACATATTTTTAACTCACCCCATTCAGTACATTAGCAAACACTCAGACACACATTCACACACTAGACAGTGTTTATTTTTTCTCCCTCAGTACACTCCAAATTCATCCAGATGTCTTGCTGTCTGCAGTTGTCACCACCTGATCTGATTGTCCTTTATTTTCTCTGACTTTGATCATATGGAGTAGTCATCTCTTGCAGCTCGAGTAGCTTTGGGGGGTTGGGCTCTAATAGTTTAGGCAAATTTCTGGCTCCACCATATTCAACTCCAAACTGTAAAGTGTCCTAAAACACACATAAAAATGCATTTCCTCTGAAAAATACCAAAAGTTCTTCTAATTTCTCAATACCCTGACCAAGGTGCTCTCTTTCCCTACTGTGACCTCTTCAATTGCCTTCTAACCTTGTTTAACAAGTGCTGCCGATAATCCCCGCCCCATCCCTGCTATTCTCTGTGTGTCTCCAATAAGCTTAGATTAGACATAAGGAAATTTTAAAAAAACCAGAAATTTGGTGGTAAAACATGGGAAAAGATGGTATCCATATCTACAGCCATTGGGGAATGTGTAAGAGAAAAAAATATGTAAGATTGACCCCTTAAGGGAGAAGAAGGACAACCAAGGGTAGGGTTGACTGTAATAGAAGGCAGTTCTAAGAAGTGAAGTTAGTGATTCTGCCTTGCTTCTGTCTGAGTGACTCTGGACATTCAGTATGCTTCTATGGGCTTAAGATTCCCCAGTTATCAGCTGGTTTGCATTGCAGTCCCTAATGTTCCTGTTTGACCTAAGGCCCTGGACGACCTGGGTTCTGTTCACTTCCTGTCTTCCTCTGAGCATTAATTTTTACCTCTGGGACATGAATGCCCAGGTCCCAGACAACATGCATTTGAACCCTCACTTCCTGAGCGTCTCACCTGTCCTCTGTTTCTTCCACAGGCGCCTTCATTCTTGTATAGTAGCATAAGGGAGTGAGACACAGGTCTTCAGTGAGGAGCTATTAGGGAAATCAGAACAGGTCAGGCAAGGGTTTGGGCAAGTGTCACAAGCAGCTGGCAAACCCACTTAGGCCATGTAAGACATTCCCCAGGAAGGTCCCACCTCAGCAATCGTGTAAGAGTCGGTAAAGTTGTGGTCAGAAAACCAGTTGAAGAAGTTAAGACTGCTGTTCTGGTGTGCGTGGCTGTGGGCCTCATGCTCATAATCCTGATACCACTGAACTGGAGAGGAATGAGGGGCTCTGAATTCTGTAGGAAAATGGGCATGTAGGAAGGAGCTAGGGCACATGGGCACTGATGAACCCACCATCCTCACGACCCATCCAGAGAGTCACATCTTACCAGTAATGTTAACGAGATATTCCTTGGTAACCACTTTTTTCCGGAAGTAGGTTTTGTTCCCGAAGAACAGCAAGATCCTGTAGCAGCTTTTGGGATGCTTGATTTCCTCCACCTGCCAGCCGGAAAGGGAAAGTGAGGACAGCTTAATTCTCTAATCAGGTGACCTTCTCTTTCTTGCCTGTAAGAATTAATTATCTTCCTCGCCATTCCCCTCTAAACCCACCAACCTACGTTTCCCAGGCCTGACCCCCAAATGGATCATGTAGCTAACCATGTCCTCCTCTCGGACACTGACCAGGATCGACATCTGGGGCTGTTTCACAAACTGCATGAGGTCGAGGATCCTTCATATGCTGAGAAGGGAAGGCTACAAACAACAGAGCAATTCTGGAAAGAATACAGCCGGGTAGGGCATATCTCACACACCTGCTACCAAACCTCCCTTTCCCCTTTTCCTTCTCCTGCATTAAGGCCGTTAGGTGGAAATCTCATTCCCATGCCAAGAAGAGACTACCACTACTGAGGAACAGAAGGGCTACTTCTTGTGAGTTCATGCTCTCTTCTGTTTCTGTCCCAGGCATGGCAGAGTCATTCTATATTATGTATGAACACTGTCCCTGTTCTGACTGATGCAGGTGAACATTCAGGCCTCCTTCCCTGTAGCATTATTCTGAGGGAAACTGCTGCTATTTGCAACTACTTCGTGGTAGGCACCATTATGATTCAAACCTCTGCCTATCACCCCAATAGTGCATTTGTGCCACATACATGGGAAAAGTTGTGACTCACATCCTGTGTTCTTTCATTGAGACAGGGTCACGCTCTACGCCCAGACTGGAGTGCCTTGGCCTCATCATACCTCGCTGTGCCCTCCAAATCCAGCCTAAACTGGTGCTGCTGCCTCAGCCTCCTGAGTACCTGGGACTACAGATAGGTGACACAATGCCACCTTTGTGTGTGTGTGTATATATATATAAATATATATACATATATATTTGGAACAGGGTCTTCTCTTGGTCTTTAATTGATGGCCTCCAGTAATCCTCCCTTCTCAGCCTTGCAAAGTGTCACCAACTTTATAGATGACATTTTCATTAGCATGACTTAACACTTTGCCTAGCACACGTCTCTACAGCACGATCTAGACCAACAATCAAAAGGATAGGGCTTTGGCCCAGAAGCCAGATTGTCCCGGATGATGGACATCCTGTGGTCAAGGTGAGCCTGCCACCTTTGCAACACCCTGCACATCAGCCGAGCGTGGGCCTTGCTGGCTTGGCTAGTCACTGGCTCCAGATCTAACTGAAGAGCTTCCAGGGCCTCCAGTGTGGTCTGGGACATCCTGGGGCAGCTCCCTGCCTCTGCCTGCTTGTTCTTCTTATCCTCCTCTTTCTCCTGCACTTCCTCCGCCGGCTCTTTCTCCACACATGCCCCACACTGCTCTTCTTCCAGTTGTCTTCCTGCTGGCTTGGCCTGGGAGTCACCCCTACAGGGTGATTGTGCAACCGCTGCCAATCAGAGAGAGGGTGGAAGGGGTCCCACTGGGTGCTCCCTCCCTCGTCCTCAGGCCCGCAGCTACCCACCCTCCTGGGCACTTGAGCCTGGTTCTGCCAGGAGCAGCTGTAGGTGCCCGGGCTTCTCTTGTAAGGAGTGTTAAAAGTGCATATCTGCTCCGTTGCTCTCTGGTCGCATCCCTGTATATTAGGTGACATGGGGCCACTAGAACACAGAAAACCCTCAACGGTATGTGTTGTGCACGAGAGACGGCACGTGATATCCCACAAGGAGACAACAAGGGGAGGGAACCGGCTGGTGCTGCGGGGGTTGGTGGCAGCTGCGGGAAGCCAGGCTACAGTAGGAGACCTGGGCCCAGAGCAGACAGCACCGCCGCCACAACTGGCCCATGTCCCGGACCATACAGACCATATTCACAGGTCTCCTGCCCGATGACAGCCCTTTCTTTCCCAGGACAACAGAAGACCACACTGGCCTGCACTCTTGGCCTATGGGAGAAAGCAGGACAGAATGCCTGGTTCCAGTGTGCAGCTCGGTCCTGGGAAGAGAAAGCTGCCAGACGCAGGTGGCTGTCTACTAATCGGTAGGAATGTGGTTGGTGGGACTTGGCATGACTCTCCACGTGGGCTGGCCTTGTGGAAGTCCAGGGCCTTGTGAGTGCCTCAGAAACATAACACAGCTGCTGCCAGCTGTGCCCTGTAGCAAGTATGCTCGGGACTCTGTCTGCAGTTGTTGACCCTGGGCCAGGTCAATAGGGAGCTTGATGATTCCCAGGGTGGAGACCCAGTAAACCCCATGGTGTCCTGCCAGTCCAGGAACCAGTGCTTACAACACAGGGGAGCTCAGGCTGCAACTTCCAGCCAGGTCCCAGATGTTGGTGCATCGGGATCATGTCCAGCACCCCCCACAGTGGCACTTGGGCTAGTGAATGAACTCAGGGCCAGTGTCAGAGGCAGAGCAAGGGACAGAACTGGAATAGAAAGGCAGAGAGAAGGGAGAGCGAGGAGACTGAGGGAAAGAGTGGACACAGGTGGAAAGGACACAGAATGAGGAAGTGGCATTGGCTCTGTGAGCGGGCTAGATCAGACTCTTCCTGAAGCTTGCTTTCAAAATGATGGCAGGAACGCAAGGAGGAGGGGTGGCGTCCACACTGCAGGCTTCCCAGCTGCCCACCCCACGAAAGGACTTCTTTATGCCCAGAACACCACAGGTAATTTAAGTGGGTCCTTCCACATTCCTTCCTGCAAACACCGGTGTCCCGCTCTGCCCCCAACCTGTCAGGCTTTCAGCACAAGGCTTTGCCCAGACATATCAGAAATCATTCTCACCCACAATATTTTCAGATGCAGTTCAAGGGAGGAAGAAAAAACTGAGACGTGCTAAGAGGTAAGTATGTAGGATATGATAATGCAGTCACCGTCTGATAACCACACTAAAATTTCTCCTATCTCTACTCTTTGGGTGAAGGTCTGATCTCCCATGGGGAAGGTGCCTGCCACGTGCACTTGAGGGGAGGACATTTCTGTGAGGGGTGTTCCCTTTGTGCATAGGTGAGTTTTGCAGGTCCATGCAGGAAGCCTGTCTTGCAGATCTCCTCCTCCTCCTCCTTACCCCGGCATGGAGGCCTGTTACCTCAGAGAGGGAAAGAGTCTACCAAGGACAGTTGTACTCACGACATGTTTGGTGACTGAGGTTCCTGGCTTGGCATCTCCCGACCTGGTGGTACAGCGCATGTGCAGCCCTGTGTCTGCTGGCTTCCTCGTGTTCGACAGCAGACCATGGCTGTCCTCAGTGGCAAACCTGAGCTTCCGCGTGCCAGGGTGGTGAGGTGGAAGGTACCCTGCCAGCAAGGATAGATGCTCAAAGAAAAGCTCTATGCCCCTACTTGTGTAATGTCCCTACCCCTCTGCTCTGTCCACTTTTCCCTCATATGTGAACACCTACAGACTAGGCACTCATCACACCTTCCTTTCCTTACACATCCATCTGCTCCCAGGACACCTCACTGGCCGCAGCACTGTTTCCTGGCCTGTGAACATGTGATGATGCTCTGTCTTTGTGAAGCCATTCACAGGCGTTCAACCCCACGTGACCATCCCCTGGACATGTCCTGCTGTGGTGCTGTGATGGTGCAGCCCATATCCTAAACATGAGCCTTTCTCTACCTAGCAAGCTAGAGAGGGCCTAAAGGACCAGCTCTCTCTCTAATGGGCACGTTTGGTTCAGGGAAAACACAAGAATACCTTGTCTGGGTAAATATCTCTTGGGGTTCCTGAGGCTAGGGTGGCACTGCAGCCAGTGGAAACCAGAGGTTATATAAAATTCGGGGACATATCTGGTGAGTCTCCTCCTGTCTACTTTAGAATTCACAGAGGAATGCCGCAGACGATAGGAACTTGGCTTTTCTATTTAACTCCTCTCCTCCCTGCTCCTGGAAACATAGAATTCTCACATTGCTCCCAGAACAAACATGTTATTCCATCCAGAGAGGATCGCTGAATGACTGCTGCCTCTGGTATTCCTGGCAGAGATGTGCTCTATTTTAGTCTTCGAAGGGTGTCTTGGTGTGCCATGCACCAAAGCAAATTGTCCCTACTGCTTACCCAGCCAGAAACTACAAACACCAACAAAGAGATGGCTTAGTTGACATGAAAGGGTTTTACTCCGTGGTAAGGGCGGGATGACACAAGAAGCCAAGGTGAATAGTCAGACTGAAAAATCCAATAGCAGCCCATGTAGCATGAGAGCACTGAGTGGGATATGGACAGAAAGGGCACAAATATTACACATGCAGGGCATGGAAGACTTCAGACAGATGGTCTTAGAGCACTAGTCAGAGAAAGAGATACAGAGTTGAAGGGGCAGACTTGTGAGAGTGGAGGCTGAGGGAACCGATGTACACACCCACACACACACAAAGAGAGAGAGAGAGCAAGAGAGGCCAATACAAATTCACAGTGTGCATTCATAAGCAGAGTTACACTTGGGCCCTGACTAACCCTCACCAGGAAAATACTTCCATTCAAGCAAACTGAGCACAAAGTGTCATGATACCATGCGCACCTTATTAGTGTGGAATCAGGACCCAGATGCTCTGCCATGGGGTCAGGACAGGGGCACAGCTGGGCGACTACTTGCATTCAGAGCAAAACGAATGTTTTCACCCCTTAAAATGGCTGTGGAGACAGGACCACTCCTGCCTCCCACCATGCAGCCCAGGAAGAGCATGTGTAGGCCCCTTTCCCTGCGGTGATTCACGGGAGCAAGCTGTGGGACCGGAACCTTCAGAGGGCAGTTTCAGCTTTGCTGTGTAAGGTCTGGCCTCTCTTCACCACCTCCACCACCTGGCAGGCAGTGTGGAAGTCTATTTGTTGTGGGCCTGCACTGGCATTTGCTGGGCAGCTGAAGGCCCCTGCACAGGCTTTCCTGTGTTCTGTGGCACCTGGCTCGATCCTGCTGTGGAGCCCTGAGAGGAGCAGAAGGAAACCCACAGGAGCAGGGAGGGGCCAGTCTCCGTTGCTCCGGGGCAAACCCAAATCCCAGTCCCACTCACCACATACTCCTCAGAACACAGTTGCCTTTCCCCAAATGAACCCATCCTAGACACCGACAGGCATGAGAAGCCAGGGTCCTTCAAGGGTAACTCCACAGAGCATAGCAGATCTGTGCCGATGCCCACCCTGTCTGCAAGGGTGTGGATGTGCACGGTGCAGAGGTCAGAGCTGGTCTGGGCTCCCTCTCTAGAGCCTCAGGCACCTGCCGTGCGTGGCTGACTCAAACCCAGCGGTCAGGTCTCAGGCCAAAACGCCCCAAAATGCAGGAAGTTTCTGGACTTCTTTGCAGGAGAGTAGAATAATCGCACATGTGTCTGTCAGTCCCTCACTCTGAAAATACCTGCTGGGCCCCCAAAGAGAGCATAAGAAGCCAGAAAGTGTGGTGAGAAGGGGGCAGGCAGGTGTACACGGGAGAAGTTCAGCCTGCTGCCTGGCCAGGGAGATGCCTGTCTTACACGAGGACCACAGACACACCTGGGGCACCCCTTGGGATCACCCCTAGCCAGCTGTGGCACAGTTATTCCCTCACCTTGTCGTCAGGCTCCAGGTCTTCTCTGGAAGTGGCTCCCTCTTACGGATGAGACCCGGGGGAGCTGGCCATGGCCAAGGTGAGGTTTGAAGCCTCGGTCCCTGTCCTTTCTGTGCAATAGCAGGAACTCCCAGGATGGCATCCTCTGGGCAAGACATTCCCGGGGGGGCACACAGCTTGCTCATGCCTCACACCCCGGTCTGCTCAGTCCCTACCTCCTCCTGTCTCTATGTGGGTGTCAGGGTACAACTCCAGCAATAAACACGATGCTCAGGGGTCTGTGGAATTGCCAGGGCATGTGCCTCTTCCTCGTTATGGCCCTGGGCCCTACAGGAAGCGTGAGAGAGACAGTGATCCTTGGGACCCCACAGCGCTGCCACATGCCCCGTCACTCTCCAGCCCTGCCTCCATGTACCTCCCACTGGTACGTCCAGCACCTTTGCTGGGAACGCTCCTCCCGGGGGCTTGGACTGGGCACCCTGAGGGCAGTGTGCATGCATGTTCCTGCGAGGACAAGTGGGTCACAAGAAGTTCTCAGGTGAGTGTTGCCCTGTATTCTTCCCCTCAGCCCCTGTGACCATTCCAGGGAGGGTCCTGGGGGAATCTTCCACATGCCTATGGAAGACTAGAAAGGAGATGTTGCCAGCCACACAGGCACCTGTCACCAGGCCTTGACTGCCACATGCCCTCGTGTTACATCTCCCAGCTGATCAGTGCTTTCCCCTGCCCACGCCACAGTACGGAGAAGGCCAGCCTCCCTGCCAAGTCTGTGCCTGTCGTGTCCAGGGCTTCCTCCTCTTTCAGGGGCAGCCCACTGAAACACACAGGGACTCACATGGAATTCAAGGGCACCCCTCCCAGGTCCCATTTACTCACAGCCTCCTCCCAGTTTCCCAGGGAAGCACTCAGGGACACAACGGAAATTGATAAGAGTTTATTGCCATGTAAGGGCCACTGCACATGTAGGGCATCTCTGTATCCTACAGCAGCCGTCCGTTCCTGTGGAGTCTTCCTCCTGGGACAACCAAGTAGACTATTAAAGTCTCTGAGTAGCAGAAGCTCCCCAGGTTTCCAACGCTAACATCTAAAAAGCTGTGTGTAAAGCACAGGGATCACACACAGACACAAACAAATACACAGACACGCACGCACACCCATTCATGTAAACACATTCTCACATATTTGAACACACACACAATATACACATACACACTGGCACAGGTTCAAAGGAGAGTAGGTGTCTCTGAAGACAAGGGGAGCCCACAGCTGTTGGTTCCCATATTCGTTCCCCAGGACTCACTATGCCTTGCCATTCTGTGATCCCTTCAAGTCTGCATCCCATGGGCCCCCAGTGTGTTTCCCAGTTTCCCAGACAATGGCCCATGCCGTCTGCACGGGCTGCAGTGCAGGTGTGGGCATCGAGGAGAAATTCCGGAGGAGGCTTGGATTTTCAACTCAGACACTGACAGAGGGGCATCACCATGGGCAGCAACATGTAGACATCTGCCTGCTGGCTCAGAGGGACGGAGGCCCCACTGTGTGGTTGCTACCAGGCCTCAGGGTGGGGTGGATGCCATGGCATGACAGTTCAGAGAAACACAGTTTCCAGTTACTCCTGGCTTCCTCTGGGGGTCTTGCAGCTTGAGGTACCCCAATCCTGACCTGTTGTCTTCTCAGTTCCCCACTGCCAGCTTCTCTCCCACCTCCCTGTGACTTGGGTTTGCTCACTGCTCTCACTCTGACTCTCAGCATTTCTACAACTTCCCAGGTAACCGAGAAGCAAGGGTTTGGCCCATACTTTGCTCTACTCACCTGGCGCCCTCTGTGTTTCTTCACACCAGGTCTTCATCCCTGGGGTAGTAGTGCAAGGGAGTGAGCCACAGGTCCTCGCTGATGATCTGGCAGGGCAACAGGGACAGGTCCACCCAAGGATCAAACCCACATCACCAGAACCCGAGAAACCCACGGAGGTGACCTCAGAAGACGTGCACAGGAGCCCCACCTCAGCAATCCGGTTAGAGCCCGGGCAGTTGTGTTCGCACAACCAGCTGAAGAAGCTTACATCGGTGGAGTCCTGCTCCTTGAATGGGGCTTCACCCTCATAATCCCAGAACCACTCAATGGCAGAGGAACGAGATGCCCGGTAACCTAAAGAAACAAACAAAGAAACAAAAAAAACCCAAAACTTAGGGAAGTGTCCTCGTGCGGCCTACACCCCCTCAATGCCCCTCCCCCACCACCCAGGCAGGCATGTCCCACCAGTGATATCAAGGTGATACTCCTTGATGATCACTTGATTCCGGAAGTAGGGGTTGGGAAGGAAGAAAAACTTCATCCTACAGCGGTAATTCTCCAGGCTTACTTCCTCCACCTGCCAGGGAAAAAGAGGGTGAAGGAGGAGGAGTCTGTGCTGAGGGGGTCTCCTTGATGTTTGTATGAGTCCTTTACCATTGCCAGCTCTGCCACTCAAGCTGTCCCCATCCTGTCCCACTGACCCTCCCCAGCCAGACTCCGTCCCCCAGGCCTGACCTCCAGATTGATCATGTAGCTCAGCACGTCTTTGTCTTGCTCCGTGATCACAGCTGACAGCTGGGGATGGTACACAATCTGCCTGAGGTCAAGGAGCCTTTCCACACTAGGGAAAGAGGCCAGGAGCCATGCAGCATGTCTGGAGAGCATGGAGAACGAGGGAGGGTGGGGGCACAGAAGCCCCCAGAGCCCCACACTTACAGCCCTCCCATGGCCTTCCTCAGCCCCTGCCTGGCCCCAGACATGCTCAGGACTAGGGTTTTCCTGGGCGTGGGTAAGTCTGAGAATCCTGCACAGAGTCAGGGAGGGCTGTTTCCTGAGGCCCTCTGAGCCCCAGGTGGCCCTCGTGTGCTGGCCGCAGGACACACACTGCTGACGTCTGCATGGGCTCTGTCCTCTCCTCACGCCCTCTGTCAACTTGGGCTCCTCCCTACGTGTGGGCGTGTGCCTTGAAGGTACCACTGTGAGCGTGAGGGGAAGCTGCCTGTGTCGGTGCCCAGGAGGGCACGTGTGCCCTGTGCCCCAGACATATGCCAGGGAGAAATGCACAAGACAAATGGAAAGCAATCTTTGCGTCTGGTGCTTTACAGAGTACAGTAGGTTTCTTAAGGTGAGCCCCAGATTTTCACCACATCCTGTGGAGGCTGATTGCTAGCTGCAGTGAGTCACAGTGGATCTCCATGGCTGCAAAAGCTATGTGGACTCCCAGCTCTCTGGGGTGTTCCTCAGTTACCTGTCCTTCAAAGTTCTGCTCTGTGGCAAAGGCTTCTTTTGACATTTCCCCCCATTTTGGGGAATCCTGTTTTGCTGCTCGTCCCGACCATGTGTTCCCACACTTTCTACAGGCTCACAGGATCCCCCCACAGCGGGTGCTGACATTGGCATGAGGGAGGCCTGGGGGTCCGGCCCCACTGCCGCTCTCCCTCTTCTGCCTTTTGCAGACCCCTTCCCCTCCTGCGTGGCTCCCTGCATGCTCTTTACCCATCCCCCTAGGTGGCCACCTGCTGATTCCGAAGCGGTAAGGATACAGCTCTGGCCCAGAAGCCAGGGATGGCCTGGATGATGGCCCTCCTGCGCTCAAGGTAAGCCTTCTGCCGCTGACGGAGCTTGAGCTTCAGCCGAGCGAAGACCCTGCTGTCTGCAGCATTCGCGGTGCTCAGCTCCAACTCCAGCAACTCCAGCGCCTCCAGCGGGGAACTTGAAGCCGAGACGCAGCGCCCGGCCTGCGCCTGACTACTGTCCTCATCTTCATTATCCTCCTTGTCATCGTCATTGTCGTCTTCTTCCTCTTCTGCCACCACCTCCACGGCCTCCAATATGTCCTCCACCACCAGAACCTCCTCCTCCCCTATGGGCTCCGCCAGGGTCACACATTCCGGCAGACCCCCCACGCTGAGCACAACGCCCCCCTCGGTCGTCCCACAGACCGACAGCTGCACCGCCCAGCCCACCGCACGGGCCCCACAGGCCCCCGGGGCCGGCTCCCCGGGAGGGCCCTGGGCCTCAGCCTCCTGAAGGGCCCTGCCCAGACCTGGGCCGTGCCAGGCTTCCCGGGGAGGCTCGCTGGCCCCGGGCCCCGTCTCACCCGCCATGTGGCCCTGGTGCTGATTAGCGTCAGCTGCGACGGAAGGGCAGGCAGGCAGGTCCCAGAGCGGACTGGCAGAACCCAGCGGCTGCAGGCCCACGCTAGGCCTGAGAGACGCCTGGAGCGCACACGGCCCGGCCCTGGCTGGAGCCCCCTCGCGGGCCTATAGTCAGCACGCACGCGCACGCCGGCCTTTGTGCCGTCAGGCTGCCGGATTGGTCGGAAGCTCCCGGATCCACCCGCGGCTTGCCTGTCTCTCACTGCCGCCAATCGGTGGGAGGATGGAGGCCTTCAAGCTGGCTGGTCCCGCCCCTCCACCCGCCTGTGAGCCATCCCGCAGGGCACGCCTCGCTTTGGGGCCGAAGCTGTGGCCTTGGGGCTGCCGACTCAGCATGCGCCCTGGGCCTCTGAGTCCCAACATACCCGAGCACCTTGCGGCCGGCATGGGGCGTTGTCAGCTGCAGTGCAGGCCTCTGCTGTCTGCTTTTCGGGAGAGTGGAAAGTGCACGTCTGCTCCCTTTCCACCTGGTCGCATCCCTGGGAATGCTAAGCAACTCACTGGGGGGGTTGGGAGCTGCCCTCCGCACAGAAAGTCAATCACTGAGACACTGAGGAATCTTAAGGAGGATTACATTTATTTCCGTGGGTGCGTTAATGCAGAGGGGAGGTAGGGACTGTCCCAAATGCGCCTCCCTGCCCAACAGGGAGCGAACTCAAGAATGCGTTAGGGGTGTGAGCACCGTTGCGTGGTACAGGTGTAGCGCCGGGCAGGCAAGTGCACTGAGAAATTATGCTCGTACATATGTCCCATGGTGAAAACAGGAGGGCGAAGGCCCTCCTAGGCAGACGCTTTAAGTGAACTGCGGGGAATATTCGCTGTTGTTTCAGCCTCGTGCACATGCTCAGTGCGTTTTTAGGTACAGCTATTGGGTGGAATATCGCTTACACTGACAGTTCCCACCAAGCATGTGGTGGGAGAAGGTGCACACTTTCCTGCCAAAGAAACGCAAAAGACAATGCATTAGTACACCGCAAAGTTATAAAGTTCTGGTGTTTCAGTTTGGCCATACAATTGTCTATTTTCAGCCTCATGTAGAGTGTAGCTGCTAAATCACCCTGGCTGAGATAGGTCTTGCTGGCACGGCCATTTAGAGGGGCCAGACATTTCAGTGAACTAAAAGAATTTTTGAGCAAAGCTTTTCAGGTTTATCAAACCGGTTACACGTAGGATGTGACATTGGCCTCGAGGGAAGCCGGCGAGCATTTATTGGAAGGAAGCATGCACACCACATGGCACTGGGGAGCCCACAGCAGGAGAACAGAGAGGAGGCCTTCTCTGCTGTGGGGCTTACAGGGGAGAGCCTCCTGGTGCCTGGCGAGCGTGGGATAGCTTGGCTCCAGAGGCCAGCACCGTCTCAGGACTGGACGAGGTCCCAAAACATGAAGCACAAATGATGTATCCACAATCCTGCCACATGACACCAGCTTGCTTCCCAGGGCAACACAATGACCCCTCTGCCTGTGACGGTGGCTGACCAGAGGTGACCCAGCGGTATCCCCGATTTCTGGGGTGCAGACTTTTATGCAGCTCGGTCCATGCAAATATCAGCGTGACAGAGGCCAAGTACATATATCTCAGCTATGTGGGAATCTGGATACTGGGATGTGGTGTCACTCCCCACATGGACTGGCTTCCACATGCCCAGTCTTGATGAGAACAAGAGAGACGTGCTACAGCTGCTGCTGGGCTTTCCTGTGGCAAATATCCTCGGGCCTGTGTCTACATTTCTAGACAATTGGCAAGGTCGGAAGGGAGGCAGATGTTTCCCTGGGTGCAGACCCAGTAGATCCCATGGTGTCCTGGCAGTCCAGGTACCAGTGCCTATGACAGAGGGGATCTCAGGCTGCAACTTCCAGTCAGGTCCCAGATGCAGCTGGGTGGGAATCGCTGCCACCGCAGACCAGAGTGGCAGTTGGGCTAGTGAATGAGTTCAGGGCCAGGGTCAGAGGCAGAGGAACGGCCAGGTCTTGAACAGAAGGACAGAATGAGAAGGGAGAGCGAGGAGACTGAGGGAAAGAGTGGACACAGATGGAAAGGACACAGAATGAGACAGTGGCACTGGCTCAGTGAGCGGCTGGATCAGACCCTTCCTGAAGCTTCCTTTCAAAACAACCCCAGGAACGCAAGGAGGAGGGGTGGTGTCCACAATGCAGTCCTCCCAGCTGCCCACCCAACGCAGCACAGCTGAAATGACTTCTTTATGCCCAGAATATCACAGGTAATTTAACTGGGTCTTTCCACATTCCTTCCTGCAGAGACCTGTGTCCCGCTCTGCCGCCAACCTGTCAGGACTTCAGCAGAGGGTCCTGTCCAGCCATGTCCGGAATCACCCTGACCCGCAACATTTTAAGATGAAGTTCAAGGCAAGGAAAACCATATGGTGTGTTTAAGAGGTAAGTGTGTTGGATATGATAATGCAGTCACCATAACAGAACTTTAATAAAACTTCTCCTCTCTCTGCTCTTCCAGCGATGGTCCCATTTCCAATGGGGAAGGTGCTGCCACGTGTACCTGATTGGGAGGACATTTCTGTGCAAGATGTTACTCTTGTGTCCTCGTTTGTTTAGCGGGTCCATGCAGGAAGCCTGTACTGCACGTCTCCTCGTCCTCCATACCCATGTATAGTGGCCTGTTGCCTCCAAAATGGAAAGAGGCTATTGAGCATGTTGTACTCATGAGATGTTTGGTGACTGAGGTTCTGCCTTGGCATCTGCCGACCTGAGGGTTTAGCATATTTCAACCCCTGTGTCAGGTGGTTTCCTCCCCGGGCCAAGCTCATTGTGGAGAATGTTTGGCTGCAGTCCCTGGACCAAGTAGGAAACATAATCTCCAACATATCAGGCTGACGACATGAAAGGGACCCTGCCAAAAAGGGTGGATGCTCAAAGGAAAGCTCTATGCCCCAGCTTGTGTAACATCCCCACCCTACAGCTTGGCACCTGTTGCCGGGGACAGGTTACGACTGCAAAGTAGACAATTGTCACACCAGTTTTTCCTTGCAGATCCTTCTGCTCCAAGGATATCACCCTGGGATCACCACTCTTTTCTGGGCTGTGAGCCTGGAATCCTGCTCTGTCTCTGTGAAGCCCTTGACAGGCGTTCATCCCCACCAGACCATGCCCTGGAGAGGTGCTGTTCTCCCACTGGGAGAGTGTAGACCTTGTCCCATACATAGGACTTTTCCTACCTTGCAAGGTGGAGTCCGCCACAGGAAACCGGCTCTCTCTGCGTAGTGCACCCCTTGATCCTCAAAACACAAGAATAGGTTTTCTGGGTTAATATCCTTGAGGGATCTTGATGCAATGGTGACACTCAGGGGTGTGTTAAAGAGAGGATTTTTAAGATTCAGGGACATTTCAGATGGATTTCCCTAGGTAGTTACAATTCAAAGAGGATTCCAGGAGACAACATGAAATTGGCCTTTCTATTGAATTTCCCTCCTCACTGCTCCCGGAAGCACAGAATTCTAATATGGCTTGCAGAACAATCAGGCCTTTCCTTGCAGAGTGGATGGCTGAATGACTGCTTCGCCCAGGATACTAACCAGAGACGTGCTACCTTTCGGTCACTGAGGGGTGTCTTGGTGGCCCATGCCCCAAAGTAAACTATCCCTACTGCTTACCCATGCAGAACCGCCAAACTCCAGCAAACAGATGGCTTAGTAGACACGAAATGATTCCGCTCTGTGGCATTAGTGAGATGACAGACACAAGGTGGGATGAACAGTGGAAGTGACAAAGTGATAGCAAGCCTGGGAGGATAAGGCCACTGACTGGCAGATGGACCTAAGGAGCAGAAATGTTAGACAAGCAGGGCACGGAAGGCTTCAGACAGACGGGCTTGCAGAGTTGGTGAGAGAAAGAGACACAGAGTTCAGTTGAGAGGCATGTGAGTGTGGAGGCTGAGAGAAAGGAGGAAGGCAGAGAGAGGGAGAGACAGAGCGACAGTTCAATTGTGTGTGAGAGAGAGACACAGAGAGAGAGACAGAGAGAGACAAAGACGGACAGAGACAAAGAGACAGGCCAATACACATGTAGAGTCTGCATTCGTAAGGAGAGTCACACTGGAGCCCTGACTGATCCGCACCCTAAAATTACTTCCATTGCAGGAGACTTAGCATGGACTATCATGATATCTCATGGACCATATTGATAAAAAGTGAGGACACAGAGACACTGCCATGGGGTTAGGACAGGGGAAATGTTGGGCAACTACTTCCACTGACACTGAAACTTTGAGACGCCTTAGAATAGCTGAGGAGATAGGTTCCCTCATCACTCACAGCCTGTGTACTTGCAAGATCATCTTTGGTCCCCTTTCCCCAGGGTGACTCACAAGGCCAAGCAGTGGGACTGGCACCCTCAGGGGGCAGTTTCAGCTTTGCTGTCTGAGGCCTGGCCTCCCTTTACCATCCTATTGTCTGGTAGGTTGTTTCTTATTCTGGTTGTGGTGGGCCCACACTGGCTTACAGTGGGCAGCTGAAGGCCCCTACACAAACTTTCCTGTGCTCTGTGGCACCTGGCTGAATCTTTCTGCAGAGCCCTGAGAGGAGCAGAAGGAAACCACAGCAGGAGGGATGGGCCAGTCTCCATTGCTCTGGATCCAAAGACAAATCCCAGTCCCATCCACTGCACACTCCTCAGAACAGATTTCCCTTTGCCCAAAAGGAACCATCTAGACACCAGCAGGAAGGAACAGCCTGGATAGAGAGTAGGACCATCATTCTTGCTCACGGGAACCTCCACCTCCTGGCCTCAAGCAATCCTGCTGCCTCAGCTTCATGGATAGCTGGGACAATCGCGGCCCACCCCTACACCCTCTTATATATATTTAGTTTTACTAACTTATATATATTTAGTTTTAGAGAGACAGGCTCTCGGTGTTGCTCCATCTGCTCTCTAACCCATGAGGAAAGGAATCCTCCTACCTCGGCATCCAGAATGGTAGGATTACAGCCGTTAGCCAATGAGCCTGGCCCACTTCAGCTTTTCATATCACAAGGCCAAAAGCTCCGCCCTTGTTGCATCATGTTACTACCACCCATTTTGGTATTGGGTCCCATGAACAGGAGGGATCATGATGTTCAATTATGCGTACACTGGTTTCTCCTTACATAACTATCAATGAGTCTTCCTACACGTTTTTAAATATCTATGTGCTGACATCTTATTCACATGAAATTCCTATTCCCTTTACTGTTGCCTGCTAGTGCTTCCTCTGGCCTTCTGCCTATGCCTGGGCTTCCCAGCCTGTACGATGGTCACCTGCAGGCTGTAACCCCTTTTGAGAAATACAGCTCTCCTTTCCAAATTCATGAGACTTGCCATTCTTCATTAGAAAAATCTATGTATCTGTCTATCTATGTGTCTATGTAAAGGATGATACATTTACATCCTTTACATACTATATGTGAAGGGGTTAGGGTCTATGAGAGGTAAATAAACACTGATATCCAAGGAAAAAAGAATCTGTGCCTTATACCCACCAAGTTTTCCCAAAACAAATAAGGATAATGTTATCAGAGTAGGGCTCGTATAAGAAAGAAACCCAGATTCCTCAATGAGGATGAAGGGTACCAGGATTCTGAAACATCTACCTGCAAAGAAGAAAACTGAGAAAGCAAATCCCCTAAAGCAATCAAAATTTCAAAACTTTTGGAAGGGGAAAAGCTCAGTGCTACTCTGGTGAGTAGGACATAGGTTTACGAGCCAGGATCTTACAACCACATTCAAGTTAAGAGGAGGGCAGACTCTGCACACATAAGGAAGTTCACGGTTATGTCGACAGAAGAGCATACTGCCTGTAGTCAGAGCCTATGCACATGTAAGACATGTTTCTCACAGCCGGGAAGTTTCCAATCAACCTGGTGGGCGTATACATAACATTTCCTCAAACAACCTATCACCCAAGGACTTTCTCACCTGCACAGAGTATATTTTCCAGGGGAGACCACATGCAAGTCCAGAAAGCGAGTCTCAGAATATTTTTGGAAATACAGAAATTATCCCCTTTGTAGACCTTATACCAAGTAAGTTTTCTCAACACAATGGTCTAAAAGTAGAAAGCAACATCAGTGTGAGGCACCTCTGACATTTCACAGATGCATGCAAATTGAGTTTCATTGAATTTCAGCACATTAAAAACATCATTCACCATGGTCAAGTAGCATTTCTCCCAGAAGTAGAAGAATGGTTCCACACAGAGAAACCAAAGAATATGATGCATATCTGTAGCAGAATAGGGGCAAAAACTCTATGGTCATTTCAACAGATGAAGAAAGACCATTTATCGAAATTCAACATCTCTTCAAGGTAAAATCTGTCAACAAACTATGTACAGAATAACGTACCTGAAAACCATAAAAACCACTCGTGACAACTCTAGGGAAACCTCAGTGTGAATGGGGAAAAGTTGGAACATTTTGTGTAATATCTGGGAAAAGACAAGAATGGACACACGTCCCTACTTCTGTTCAACAAAACCCTGGAAGTTCTAGCCAAAGGTATTAAACAGGAGGAAAACCAAATCAAACCAAAACAAACAAAACAAAATGGAAGAAAACATAATCAAAAGGAATAAGTTAAATATTCCTTGTTTCCCTACGGTGTGCTATTTATATATAGAAAAATCTAAAACCAGTAAAAATGAAGAAACTCATTGAAGTTTTACAATTCAAAATAAGCCTGTAAAAGCAGTAGAGTTTGTAGACACTAATGGTAATCGGTCCGAAAAATAAGGCAGCAAAATAATTTCAGAAATCCATACTTAGGGATAACTCTAACCACGGAAGTGAAAAAGTGTCGACTTGATGAAAGACAACAAGAAATTGATAAATCTTTGAGGAAAGAAATGGAAAACTGTCACCAATCAGTGTAAGAATATTTCATGTTCCTTGACAGTGTTAAAATCTCAGCAGTACACAAAGTGATCCAAAGAGTCAATGCAATCTTTATCAAAATACCGGTGACATTCAAGACAGAAATACCAAATCAATAAATAGATATATTAAAACCCTAAAATTGCTTGGTAAAACAAAAAATGCCCAGAATACCTAAAGTAATTTTGAGCCAAGTGAACAAACCTGGAGACATCATTCTACCTGACTGCAAATTATACCACGAAGTTATGCTGATAAACAGCACAATACTTGAATAAAACAAAATACATGGGTAAAGAAAAAGAAGAGAGAGCCACGATATAAATGTATGCATGTACAGTCAAATAACTTTTGAGAAAGAAGCCAAGAATAGGCAAGGAATAAAATACAGTCATTTCAAAAAATGATATTGGGGAAACGTTGGAGTGTACATGCAGAAAAATAAAGGTAGATTTTCTTGCCATATAAAAAATCAGTTCAAAACAGATTAAAGATTTAAATATAAGGCCTCAGACTGTAAAAATACTGAAAGGAATCATAAGGGACAATTTCCATGATGTAGCTCATGACAATTACTGTCTTCATATGATCTCAAAACAACGGTAAACAAAAGTAAAGAAACACAATGGGTTTATATCAAACCAAATGACTTCTGTACAGCACAGGAAACAAAAACTGAGAAAAGAGACGTTTCGGAGAACGGCAGAAATTCTTTTCATTCCATATAGATGTAAAAGGGCTTAATGCTTTACCGTAAGTAAGGAATTAATCTGAATAGCAAGAAAAGAGCCTCATTAAAAAATGGGCAAAAGGCCTAAATAAGCATTGCTCGAACTGACACACACATATGGCCAATAGATATATTTAAAATGTTCAATGCCACTAACTATTACGGAAAAACAAATCCAAACCGCAATGAGGTTTTGACCTCACTCTTGTAAGACTGTCTATCAACAGAAAAACGAAAGATAAGGGGTGGTGAGGAAGTAGAGAAATGCATGTAACACTTGCCTAATGTTGGGGGAAACGTAGATTAGATCTGCCATTATGAAAAACAGTATGGAAGTCCCCAAAAACCCTAAAAATAGGAGGAGAAATACCCTGCAAGATCCATCAATCATATTAAGGGTGAGTGTATCGACGGTAAATGACATCAGTTTGTCAAAGAAATACCTGTCCTCCCGTGTTTGTACCTGTGCTATTCACATTTTACTATTGCCGACATATCGGCGTATGCTAGCTTACTTCCATATTGAACCATTCCGTTTCGGAATGCATAAAGAAATTGTGGTACATGTACAAAGTGGAATACACATAGCCATTATAAAGAAAGGGCGGGAGCACTGGAAGACAATGTCCCATTCTCACCCTGTGGAATGTAATTCTTTTTTAAATATAAAAGCAAAAGAAGAAAATTCTTTAACAACAGTTCTTTTCTCTGAATATCTGACATCCATTCAATTCTCCTATCCCGCAGGTGAGGCCGTAACACCATTATTTGTCCTATTTCCATACATTGTTTGTTTATTTTACCCCTCTCTTCTCTATACTTGATAACTGAGGACACGGATTTTTTTCCATCTTATCACACGATGATGAACACAAATCTAAGTTGTTTGTGTTTTTTTAGTAAAATATTATGAAGAAATTGTGAATACACAATGATTGTTAAATGAATAATCAGAGAACATACTAGGGAGAAATTATACTCAATTCCTTTCATCATTGCTTTAGAAAACAGAAATCAATCAACCTTTGCTCCCTCGTAGGAAGTTCCATGGTACCTTCCTTCAAAAGTTCTCATTGTCCTGTGGGAACCACAGTTATTACTAAGTAAAAGTAAGCCTATATTTTTATATATTGATTGGGTTAGCGATTTGCAGTAACAGTACAGTTATTCTTTTTTTACAATTATATCAGTATTAGATATGACTTACAATAAAGGACTTTTTTATGCCTTACCAAAAGTCATTTCCCAAATAATCTCAAAGGAGTTACAACATTTTGATCCAGGATTGGGTAAAATGGACAAATTCAGGTACATAACTGCTCAGAGAAGCAAGCTAAATTTAGTCAGATAGATGACAACAGACTCAATTCTATAGAAAAACACGGTGTGTCAAAGACTGGCATGGTACAGAGATATGAGTCTGCAAATTGACACAGGCAGGGCAAAAGCATCAGAAGGACAAGGGCACAGGGACAGACAGGGACGGAGACAAACTCACACACACAGAGAAAGAATTATGGGCACATAACAAACATGATTTTCATTTGAAACAGAGCACACCTCCAAGACTCTGACAATGAGAAACAACAAGTATGATTCCGTGATATTCAGGCAGAATGCTCACAGATTCGTCAGGTGACACTGTACTTTGTGGCCCCTAGGCACTGATAATCAGTGAAAGAAAAAGTTAGGAAACTTGTGTAACTTTCTATAATAAGAGCCCCACATCAGTGCTCATGTGACTGTACTAATAGGGCGGAGGTACACCTAAACCTTGAGGAAGAAACTCAGTAAGCTGCAATCACTAGTGTGGACAAGGAGGCCAACCCACCAGATACCGGCATTCAAGTCAAGAGGAGACACCTAATGATTTTGCTACCTTCTGCATGACAGGTTTGTCCCCACTTCATTCCACGACTGGGCAGACTGGTAAAGAGCCCTGCCATTTAATCTTCTTAGCAAAATCTATTTATCACCATGCCAATCTGCTAAGCTCCAACTCAGATGTCCGCATTGCAGTTTACAAGAGAAGGGAATGTACTCATAATGGTGTTCCTTATTGTGTCTTTACCTAATATAGGGTTTTATATAGGTAAGTCCTCCGAAATTTCCTGGTTTACAGTTCCTGGAGGAGCACACAACTTGCCTTCCCATTTCCATCTAGGGTGATTAGAGCAGTCTCCTTTAACCAGTGCAATAGTATAAGAGGTTTCACTATGTGGGAGCTGTAAAGGTCCCCGCAGGTTGGGGTCAAGTTTTGAAGAACTCATTGCTCAGCATCTGTGCGTCATGGAGACAGTAGCCAGAGCATGGCCAAGGCTCCCTCTTGAGAGCCTCAGGTGACCAAACCCAAGCAGCAGCAAGGCGAGTTAGATTTTAATATCTAAAAGCTGATATCTATGAGAAGGTTTTCCATGCAGATTGCAGGTAGAAAATATACACGTGAACTCTGCCAAACACTCATCCCTGAAAGACCATAGGTCTTCTCACAAAAGCTATGGGCCAGGGAGTTAGTTCATGTTGGCCAAGAATGTGTAACTACAGTATTAGTGTGTTACCGGCAATGGGGCCCACGTTGGAAATGATTTATCTGGGAATAAGTACAAATTTTCTGGGTTAAACCCTGAAATGTCCCTTCATCTCTGGCAGTCAATCCCTTGTTCTGTGCGGAGACGCACTTATTTCTGGAAGCAGCTACCCACTGGGGAAGGAGCACCCTGAGTTTTGTCATTCTGGGTGGGGCTTGTAACTCATGCTCTGCAGGCAACCCCAGTTCTTTCCCTTTTCACTACTTAACCACACACGTGGCCTGTGGAAAAGGCCACAAACGTGGACCCCTCAGGTTATAGAAGCAGTGTGCAGCGTGTTTCACAGAAGTGTCCTTGTTGCAGTTTACATGAGAAAGTAATGTACTCACGATGGTGTTACTTGTTAAGTTGTTGAGTCTTCACCTAACATAGAGTCTCATGGAAAAGACTAATCCATCCCAGAATAGGAACACTGACAGTAGCATCTGCAGAAAGGCAGCACGCATGTGGATCACCTGGCGTTGTGTAAGAATGACTCCACCCATCTGTTTCCCTCAGCTCTGCCTGTTTGCATTTTTTACCCACACTGAGTCACTTGGAAACAAAGACTTTCTCATGAGGTCATGCGTATGAGGAATGTGGTTGATCAAGCCTTTGTTTTGTTTTATTTAGGCACCCCTGCCAGAACGAGAAAGTCGTATGCTTCCTATCCTCCCCTGTACCTCTGTGTTCTTTCCCAGAACCCCACCCTATGCTCATTTCTTACAACATTGCTGGCAAACCTGGTCCTGTGAGGTTCATTGTTCCAGCAAAGAGCCATGCATTCATCTAATGAGGACAATTAATTCAACTGTGAAACCAACATTAAAATATCCATCATCATGTCTTGTCCTCCTGTGTCTTGTAATATGCAAGCGTAAGGATCACTGGAGGTACCTTATAAAACCAAATTGAGCACTGAATTGTTTCGGGTCCTTGACCACTAGCCACTGTCATCAAACTACCCTCCTTTTCTCTGAATACAAGTAAGTCTCCAACTTAGCTAGCTTCTCTTCTCTTCCTCCCCAATACCTGCCCTGTAGCACAAATTCTGACCTCAAATGGAAATCCCAAAAATGACACATCCCCCCTCTTACATCATAGGCCTTGATCCTCTTTGGTAAACTCTAACGCAGAGTACATAGATAGATACATATGTATATGTAATTACAGATACAGAGAGAGCTTGATGCATACAGATACATAGACATAGACAGAGGTATTTTTAACTCACCCCATTCAGTACATTAGCAAACACTCAGACACACATTCACACACTAGACAGTGTTTATTTTTTCTCCCTCAGTACACTCCAAATTCATCCAGATGTCTTGCTGTCTGCAGTTGTCACCACCTGATCTGATTGTCCTTTATTTTCTCTGACTTTGATCATATGGAGTAGTCATCTCTTGCAGCTCGAGTAGCTTTGGGGGTTGGGCTCTCATAGTTTAGGCAAATTTCTGGCTCCACCATATTCAACTCCAAACTGTAAAGTGTCCTAAAACACACATAAAAATGCATTTCCTCTGAAAAATACCAAAAGTTCTTCTAATTTCTCAATTCCCTGACCAAGGTGCTCTCTTCCCCTACTGTGACCTCTTCAATTGCCTTCTAACCTTGTTTAACAAGTGCTGCCGATAATCCCCGCCCCATCCCTGCTATTCTCTGTGTGTCTCCAATAAGCTTAGATTAGACATAAGGAAATTTAAAAAAAACCAGAAATTTGGTGGTAAAACATGGGAAAAGATGGTATCCATATCTACAGCCATTGTGGAATGTGTAAGAGAAAAAAATATGTAAGATTGACCCCTTAAGGGAGAAGAAGGATAACCAAGGGTAGGGTTGACTGTAATAGAAGGCAGTTCTAAGAAGTGAAGTTAGTGATTCTGCCTTGCTTCTGTCTGAGTGACTCTGGACATTCAGTATGCTTCTATGGGCTTAAGATTCCCCAGTTATCAGCTGGTTTGCATTGCAGTCCCTAATGTTCCTGTTTGACCTAAGGCCCTGGACGACCTGGGTTCTGTTCACTTCCTGTCTTCCTCTGAGCATTAATTTTTACCTCTGGGACATGAATGCCCAGGTCCCAGACAACATGCATTTGAACCCTCACTTCCTGAGCGTCTCACCTGTCCTCTGTTTCTTCCGCAGGCGCCTTCATTCTTGTATAGTAGCACAAGGGAGTGAGACACAGGTCTTCAGTGATGAGTTATTAGGGAAATCAGAACAGGTCAGGCAAGGGTTTGGGCAAGTGTCACAAGCAGCTGGCAAACCCACTTAGGCCATGTAAGACATTCCCCAGGAAGGTCCCACCTCAGCAATCGTGTAAGAGTCGGTAAAGTTGTGGTCAGAAAACCAGTTGAAGAAGTTAAGACTGCTGTTCTGGTGTGCGTGGCTGTGGGCCTCATGCTCATAATCCTGATACCACTCAACTGGAGCGGAATGAGGGGCTCTGAATTCTGTAGGAAAATGGGCATGTAGGAAGGAGCTAGGGCACATGGGCACTGATGTACCCACCATCCTCACGACCCATCCAGAGAGTCACATCTTACCAGTAATGTTAACGAGATATTCCTTGGTAACCACTTTTTTCCGGAAGTAGGTTTTGTTCCCGAAGAACAGCAAGATCCTGTAGCAGCTTTTGGGATGCTTGATTTCCTCCACCTGCCAGCCGGAAAGGGAAAGTGAGGACAGCTTAATTCTCTAATCAGGTGACCTTCTCTTTCTTGCCTGTAAGAATTAATTATCTTCCTCGCCATTCCCCTCTAAACCCACCAACCTACCTTTCCCAGGCCTGACCCCCAAATGGATCATGTAGCTAACCATGTCCTCCTCTCGGACACTGACCAGGATCGACATCTGGGGCTGTTTCACAAACTGCATGAGGTCGAGGATCCTTCATATGCTGAGAAGGGAAGGCTACAAACAACAGAGCACTTCTGGAAAGAATACAGCCGGGTAGGGCATATCTCACACACCTGCTACCAAACCTCCCTTTCCCCTTTTCCTTCTCCTGCATTAAGGCCGTTAGGTGGAAATCTCATTCCCATGCCAAGAAGAGACTACCACTACTGAGGAACAGAAGGGCTACTTCTTGTGAGTTCATGCTCTCTTCTGTTTCTGTCCCAGGCATGGCAGAGTCATTCTATATTATGTATGAACACTGTCCCTGTTCTGACTGATGCAGGTGAACATTCAGGCCTCCTTCCCTGTAGCATTATTCTGAGGGAAACTGCTGCTATTTGCAACTACTTCGTGGTAGGCACCATTATGATTCAAACCTCTGCCTATCACCCCAATAGTGCATTTGTGCCACATACATGGGAAAAGTTGTGGCTCACATCCTGTGTTCTTTCATTGAGACAGGGTCACGCTCTACGCCCAGACTGGAGTGCCTTGGCCTCATCATACCTCGCTGTGCCCTCCAAATCCAGCCTAAACTGGTGCTGCTGACTCAGCCTCTTGAGTACCTGGGACTACAGATAGGTGACACAATGCCACCTTTGTGTGTGTGTGTATATATATATAAATATATATACATATATATTTGGAACAGGGTCTTCTCTTGGTCTTTAATTGATGGCCTCCAGTAATCCTCCCTTCTCAGCCTTGCAAAGTGTCACCAACTTTATAGATGACATTTTCATTAGCATGACTTAACACTTTGCCTAGCACACGTCTCTACAGCACGATCTAGACCAACAATCAAAAGGATAGGGCTTTGGCCCAGAAGCCAGATTGTCCCGGATGATGGACATCCTGTGGTCAAGGTGAGCCTGCCACCTTTGCAACACCCTGCACATCAGCCGAGCGTGGGCCTTGCTGGCTTGGCTAGTCACTGGCTCCAGATCTAACTGAAGAGCTTCCAGGGCCTCCAGTGTGGTCTGGGACATCCTGGGGCAGCTCCCTGCCTCTGCCTGCTTGTTCTTCTTATCCTCCTCTTTCTCCTGCACTTCCTCCGCCGGCTCTTTCTCCACACATGCCCCACGCTGCTCTTCTTCCAGTTGTCTTCCTGCTGGCTTGGCCTGGGAGTCACCCCTACAGGGTGATTGTGCAACCGCTGCCAATCAGAGAGAGGGTGGAAGGGGTCCCACTGGGTGCTCCCTCCCTCGTCCTCAGGCCCGCAGCTACCCACCCTCCTGGGCACTTGAGCCTGGTTCTGCCAGGAGCAGCTGTAGGTGCCCGGGCTTCTCTTGTAAGGAGTGTTAAAAGTGCATATCTGCTCCGTTGCTCTCTGGTCGCATCCCTGTATATTAGGTGACATGGGGCCACTAGAACACAGAAAACCCTCAAGGGTATGTGTTGTGCACGAGAGACGGCACGTGATATCCCACAAGGAGACAACAAGGGGAGGGAACCGGCTGGTGCTGCGGGGGTGGGTGGCAGCTGCGGGAAGCCAGGCTACAGCAGGAGACCTGGGCCCAGAGCAGACAGCACCGCCGCCACAACTGGCCCATGTCCCGGACCATACAGACCATATTCACAGGTCTCCTGCCCGATGACAGCCCTTTCTTTCCCAGGACAACAGAAGACCACACTGGCCTGCACTCTTGGCCTATGGGAGAAAGCAGGACAGAATGCCTGGTTCCAGTGTGCAGCTCGGTCCTGGGAAGAGAAAGCTGCCAGACGCAGGTGGCTGTCTACTAATCGGTAGGAATGTGGTTGGTGGGACTTGGCATGACTCTCCACGTGGGCTGGCCTTGTGGAAGTCCAGGGCCTTGTGAGTGCCTCAGAAACATAACACAGCTGCTGCCAGCTGTGCCCTGTAGCAAGTATGCTCGGGACTCTGTCTGCAGTTGTTGACCCTGGGCCAGGTCAATAGGGAGCTTGATGATTCCCAGGGTGGAGACCCAGTAAACCCCATGGTGTCCTGCCAGTCCAGGAACCAGTGCTTACAACACAGGGGAGCTCAGGCTGCAACTTCCAGCCAGGTCCCAGATGTTGGTGCATCGGGATCATGTCCAGCACCCCCCACAGTGGCACTTGGGCTAGTGAATGAACTCAGGGCCAGTGTCAGAGGCAGAGCAAGGGACAGAACTGGAATAGAAAGGCAGAGAGAAGGGAGAGCGAGGAGACTGAGGGAAAGAGTGGACACAGGTGGAAAGGACACAGAATGAGGAAGTGGCATTGGCTCTGTGAGCGGGCTAGATCAGACTCTTCCTGAAGCTTGCTTTCAAAATGATGGCAGGAACGCAAGGAGGAGGGGTGGCGTCCACACTGCAGGCTTCCCAGCTGCCCACCCCACGAAAGGACTTCTTTATGCCCAGAACACCACAGGTAATTTAAGTGGGTCCTTCCACATTCCTTCCTGCAAACACCGGTGTCCCGCTCTGCCCCCAACCTGTCAGGCTTTCAGCACAAGGCTTTGCCCAGACATATCAGAAATCATTCTCACCCACAATATTTTCAGATGCAGTTCAAGGGAGGAAGAAAAAACTGAGACGTGCTAAGAGGTAAGTATGTAGGATATGATAATGCAGTCACCGTCTGATAACCACACTAAAATTTCTCCTATCTCTACTCTTTGGGTGAAGGTCTGATCTCCCATGGGGAAGGTGCCTACCACGTGCACTTGAGGGGAGGACATTTCTGTGAGGGGTGTTCCCTTTGTGCATAGGTGAGTTTTGCAGGTCCATGCAGGAAGCCTGTCTTGCAGATCTCCTCCTCCTCCTCCTTACCCCGGCATGGAGGCCTGTTACCTCAGAGAGGGAAAGAGTCTACCAAGGACAGTTGTACTCACGACATGTTTGGTGACTGAGGTTCCTGGCTTGGCATCTCCCGACCTGGTGGTACAGCGCATGTGCAGCCCTGTGTCTGCTGGCTTCCTCGTGTTCGACAGCAGACCATGGCTGTCCTCAGTGGCAAACCTGAGCTTCCGCGTGCCAGGGTGGTGAGGTGGAAGGTACCCTGCCAGCAAGGATAGATGCTCAAAGAAAAGCTCTATGCCCCTACTTGTGTAATGTCCCTACCCCTCTGCTCTGTCCACTTTTCCCTCATATGTGAACACCTACAGATTAGGCACTCATCACACCTTCCTTTCCTTACACATCCATCTGCTCCCAGGACACCTCACTGGCCGCAGCACTGTTTCCTGGCCTGTGAACATGTGATGATGCTCTGTCTTTGTGAAGCCATTCACAGGCGTTCAACCCCACGTGACCATCCCCTGGACATGTCCTGCTGTGGTGCTGTGATGGTGCAGCCCATATCCTAAACATGAGCCTTTCTCTACCTAGCAAGCTAGAGAGGGCCTAAAGGACCAGCTCTCTCTCTAATGGGCACGTTTGGTTCAGGGAAAACACAAGAATACCTTGTCTGGGTAAATATCTCTTGGGGTTCCTGAGGCTAGGGTGGCACTGCAGCCAGTGGAAACCAGAGGTTATATAAAATTCGGGGACATATCTGGTGAGTCTCCTCCTGTCTACTTTAGAATTCACAGAGGAATGCCGCAGACGATAGGAACTTGGCTTTTCTATTTAACTCCTCTCCTCCCTGTTCCTGGAAACATAGAATTCTCACATTGCTCCCAGAACAAACATGTTATTCCATCCAGAGAGGATCGCTGAATGACTGCTGCCTCTGGTATTCCTGGCAGAGATGTGCTCTATTTTAGTCTTCGAAGGGTGTCTTGGTGTGCCATGCACCAAAGCAAATTGTCCCTACTGCTTACCCAGCCAGAAACTACAAACACCAACAAAGAGATGGCTTAGTTGACATGAAAGGGTTTTACTCCGTGGTAAGGGCGGGATGACACAAGAAGCCAAGGTGAATAGTCAGACTGAAAAATCCAATAGCAGCCCATGTAGCATGAGAGCACTGAGTGGGATATGGACAGAAAGGGCACAAATATTACACATGCAGGGCATGGAAGACTTCAGACAGATGGGCTTATAGCACTAGTCAGAGAAAGAGATACAGAGTTGAAGGGGCAGACTTGTGAGAGTGGAGGCTGAGGGAAACGACGTACACACCCACAGACACACGCACAGAGACAGAGAGAGAGTGAGAGAGGCCAATACAAATTCACAGTGTGCATTCATAAGCAGAGTTACACTTGGGCCCTGACTAACCCTCACCAGGAAAATACTTCCATTCAAGCAAACTGAGCACAAAGTGTCATGATACCATGCACACCTTATTAGTGTGGAATCAGGACCCAGATGCTCTGCCATGGGGTCAGGACAGGGACACAGCTGGGCGACTACTTGCATTCAGAGCAAAACGAATGTTTTCACCCCTTAAAATGGCTGTGGAGACAGGACCACTCCTGCCTCCCACCATGCAGCCCAGGAAGAGCATGTGTAGGCCCCTTTCCCTGGGGTGATTCACGGGAGCAAGCTGTGGGACCGGAACCTTCAGAGGGCAGTTTCAGCTTTGCTGTTGAGGTCTGGCCTCTCTTCACCACCTCCACCACCTGGCAGGCAGTGTGGAAGTCTATTTGTTGTGGGCCTGCACTGGCATTTGCTGGGCAGCTGAAGGCCCCTGCACAGGCTTTCCTGTGTTCTGTGGCACCTGGCTCGATCCTGCTGTGGAGCCCTGAGAGGAGCAGAAGGAAACCCACAGGAGCAGGGAGGGGCCAGTCTCCGTTGCTCCGGGGCAAACCCAAATCCCAGTCCCACTCACCGCACACTCCTCAGAACACAGTTGCCTTTCCCCAAATGAACCCATCCTAGACACCGACAGGCATGAGAAGCCAGGGTCCTTCAAGGGTAACTCCACAGAGCATAGCAGATCTGTGCCGATGCCCACCCTGTCTGCAAGGGTGTGGATGTGCACGATGCAGAGGTCAGAGCTGGTCTGGGCTCCCTCTCTAGAGCCTCAGGCACCTGCCGTGCGTGGCTGGCTCAAACCCAGCGGTCAGGTCTCAGGCTAAAACGCCCCAAAATGCAGGAAGTTTCTGGACTTCTTTGCAGGAGAGTAGAAGTAATCGCACATGTGTCTGTCAGTCCCTCACTCTGAAAATACCTGCTGGGCCCCCAAAGAGAGCATAAGAAGCCAGAAAGTGTGGTGAGAAGGGGGCAGGCAGGTGTACACGGGAGAAGTTCAGCCTGCTGCCTGGCCAGGGAGATGCCTGTCTTACACGAGGACCACAGACACACCTGGGGCACCCCTTGGGATCACCCCTAGCCAGCTGTGGCACAGTTACTCCCTCACCTTGTCGTCAGGCTCCAGGTCTTCTCTGGAAGTGGCTCCCTCTTACGGATGAGCCCCGGGGGAGCTGGCCATGGCCAAGGTGAGGTTTGAAGCCTCGGTCCCTGTCCTTTCTGTGCAATAGCAGGAACTCCCAGGATGGCATCCTCTGGGCAAGACAATCCCAGGGGGCACACAGCGTGCTCATGCCTCACACCCCGGTCTGCTCAGTCCCTACCTCCTCCTGTCTCTATGTGGATGTCAGGGTACAACTCCAGCAATAAAAACGATGCTCAGGGGCCTGTGGAATTGCCAGGGCACGTGCCTCTTCCTCGTTATGGCCCTGGGCCCTACAGGAAGCGTGAGAGAGACAGTGATCCTTGGGACCCCACAGTGCTGCCACATGCCCTGTCAACCTCCAGCCCTGCCTCCACGCACCTCCCACTGGCACGTCCAGCACCTTTGCTGGGAACGCTCCTCCCGGGGGCTTGGACTGGGCACCCTGAGGGCAGTGCGCATGCATGTTCCTGCCAGGACAAGTGGGTCACGAGAAGTCCTCGGGGGAATGTTGCCCTGTTTTCTTCCCCTCAGCCCCTGTGACCATTCTAGGGAAGGTCCTGGGGGAATCTTCCACATGCCTATGGAAGACTAGAAAGGAGGTGTTGCCAGCCACACAGGCACCTGTCACCAGGCCTTGACTGCCACATGCCCTCGTGTTACATCTGCCAGCTGATCAGTGCTTACCCCTGCCCACGCCAGAGTAGGGAGAAGGCCAGCCTCCCTGCCAAGTCTGTGCCTGTCGTGTCCAGGGCTTCCTCCTCTTTCAGGGGCAGCCCACTGAAACACACAGGGACTCACATGGAATTCAAGGGCACCCCTCCCAGGTCCCATTTACTCACAGCCTCCTCCCAGTTTCCCAGGGAAGCACTCAGGGACACAACGGAAATTGATAAGAGTTTATTGCCATGTAAGGGCCACTGCACATGTAGGGCATCTCTGTATCCTACAGCAGCCGTCCGTTCCTGTGGAGTCTTCCTCCTGGGACAACCAAGTAGACTATTAAAGTCTCTGAGTAGCAGAAGCTCCCCAGGTTTCCAACGCTAACATCTAAAAAGCTGTGTGTAAAGCACAGGGATCACACACAGACACAAACAAATACACAGACACGCACGCACACCCATTCATGTAAACACATTCTCACATATTTGAACACACACACAATATACACATACACACTGGCACAGGTTCAAAGGAGAGTAGGTGTCTCTGAAGACAAGGGGAGCCCACAGCTGTTGGTTCCCATATTCGTTCCCCAGGACTCACTATGCCTTGCCATTCTGTGATCCCTTCAAGTCTGCATCCCATGGGCCCCCAGTGTGTTTCCCAGTTTCCCAGACAATGGCCCATGCCGTCTGCACGGGCTGCAGTGCAGGTGTGGGCATCGAGGAGAAATTCCGGAGGAGGCTTGGATTTTCAACTCAGACAGTGACAGAGGGGCATCACCATGGGCAGCAACATGTAGACATCTGCCTGCTGGCTCAGAGGGACGGAGGCCCCACTGTGTGGTTGCTACCAGGCCTCAGGGTGGGGTGGATGCCATGGCATGACAGTTCAGAGAAACACAGTTTCCAGTTACTCCTGGCTTCCTCTGGGGGTCTTGCAGCTTGAGGTACCCCAATCCTGACCTGTTGTCTTCTCAGTTCCCCACTGCCAGCTTCTCTCCCACCTCCCTGTGACTTGGGTTTGCTCACTGCTCTCACTCTGACTCTCAGCATTTCTACAACTTCCCAGGTAACCGAGAAGCAAGGGTTTGGCCCATACTTTGCTCTACTCACCTGGCGCCCTCTGTGTTTCTTCACACCAGGTCTTCATCCCTGGGGTAGTAGTGCAAGGGAGCGAGCCACAGGTCCTCGCTGATGATCTGGCAGGGCAACAGGGACAGGTCCACCCAAGGATCAAACCCACATCACCAGAACCCGAGAAACCCACGGAGGTGACCTCAGAAGACGTGCACAGGAGCCCCACCTCAGCAATCCGGTTAGAGCCCGGGCAGTTGTGTTCGCACAACCAGCTGAAGAAGCTTACATCGGTGGAGTCCTGCTCCCTGAATGGGGCTTCACCCTCATAATCCCAGAACCACTCAATGGCAGAGGAACGAGATGCCCGGTAACCTAAAGAAACAAACAAAGAAACAAAAAAAACCCAAAACTTAGGGAAGTGTCCTCGTGCGGCCTACACCCCCTCAATGCCCCTCCCCCACCACCCAGGCAGGCATGTCCCACCAGTGATATCAAGGTGATACTCCTTGACGATCACTTGATTCCGGAAGTAGGGGTTGGGAAGGAAGAAAAACTTCATCCTACAGCGGTAATTCTCCAGGCTTACTTCCTCCACCTGCCAGGGAAAAAGAGGGTGAAGGAGGAGGAGTCTGTGCTGAGGGGGTCTCCTTGATGTTTGTATGAGTCCTTTACCATTGCCAGCTCTGCCACTCAAGCTGTCCCCATCCTGTCCCACTGACCCTCCCCAGCCAGACTCCGTCCCCCAGGCCTGACCTCCAGATTGATCATGTAGCTCAGCACGTCTTTGTCTTGCTCCGTGATCACAGCTGACAGCTGGGGATGGTACACAATCTGCCTGAGGTCAAGGAGCCTTTCCACACTAGGGAAAGAGGCCAGGAGCCATGCAGCATGTCTGGAGAGCATGGAGAACGAGGGAGGGTGGGGGCACAGAAGCCCCCAGAGCCCCACACTTACAGCCCTCCCATGGCCTTCCTCAGCCCCTGCCTGGCCCCAGACATGCTCAGGACTAGGGTTTTCCTGGGCGTGGGTAAGTCTGAGAATCCTGCACAGAGTCAGGGAGGGCTGTTTCCTGAGGCCCTCTGAGCCCCAGGTGGCCCTCGTGTGCTGGCTGCAGGACACACACTGCTGACGTCTGCATGGGCTCTGTCCTCTCCTCACGCCCTCTGTCAACTTGGGCTCCTCCCTACGTGTGGGCGTGTGCCTTGAAGGTACCACTGTGAGCGTGAGGGGAAGCTGCCTGTGTCGGTGCCCAGGAGGGCACGTGTGCCCTGTGCCCCAGACATATGCCAGGGAGAAATGCACAAGACAAATGGAAAGCAATCTTTGCGTCTGGTGCTTTACAGAGTACAGTAGGTTTCTTAAGGTGAGCCCCAGATTTTCACCACATCCTGTGGAGGCTGATTGCTAGCTGCAGTGAGTCACAGTGGATCTCCATGGCTGCAAAAGCTATGTGGACTCCCAGCTCTCTGGGGTGTTCCTCAGTTACCTGTCCTTCAAAGTTCTGCTCTGTGGCAAAGGCTTCTTTTGACATTTCCCCCCATTTTGGGGAATCCTGTTTTGCTGCTCGTCCCGACCATGTGTTCCCACACTTCCTACAGGCTCACAGGATCCCCCCACAGCGGGTGCTGACATTGGCATGAGGGAGGCCTGGGGGTCCGGCCCCACTGCCGCTCTCCCTCTTCTGCCTTTTGCAGACCCCTTGCCCTCCTGCGTGGCTCCCTGCATGCTCTTTACCCATCCCCCTAGGTGGCCACCTGCTGATTCCGAAGCGGTAAGGATACAGCTCTGGCCCAGAAGCCAGGGATGGCCTGGATGATGGCCCTCCTGCGCTCAAGGTAAGCCTTCTGCCGCTGACGGAGCTTGAGCTTCAGCCGAGCGAAGACCCTGCTGTCTGCAGCATTCGCGGTGCTCAGCTCCAACTCCAGCAACTCCAGCGCCTCCAGCGGGGAACTTGAAGCCGAGACGCAGCGCCCGGCCTGCGCCTGACTACTGTCCTCATCTTCATTATCCTCCTTGTCATCGTCATTGTCGTCTTCTTCCTCTTCTGCCACCACCTCCACGGCCTCCAATATGTCCTCCACCACCAGAACCTCCTCCTCCCCTGTGGGCTCCGCCAGGGTCACACATTCCGGCAGACCCCCCACGCTGAGCACAACGCCCCCCTCGGTCGTCCCACAGACCGACAGCTGCACCGCCCAGCCCACCGCACGGGCCCCACAGGCCCCCGGGGCCGGCTCCCCGGCAGGGCCCTGGGCCTCAGCCTCCTGAAGGGCCCTGCCCAGACCTGGGCCGTGCCAGGCTTCCCGGGGAGGCTCGCTGGCCCCGGGCCCCGTCTCACCCGCCATGTGGCCCTGGTGCTGATTAGCGTCAGCTGCGACGGAAGGGCAGGCAGGCAGGTCCCAGAGCGGACTGGCAGAACCCAGCGGCTGCAGGCCCACGCTAGGCCTGAGAGACGCCTGGAGCGCACACGGCCCGGCCCTGGCTGGAGCCCCCTCGCGGGCCTATAGTCAGCACGCACGCGCACGCCGGCCTTTGTGCCGTCAGGCTGCCGGATTGGTCGGAAGCTCCCGGATCCACCCGCGGCTTGCCTGTCTCTCACTGCCGCCAATCGGTGGGAGGATGGAGGCCTTCAAGCTGGCTGGTCCCGCCCCTCCACCCGCCTGTGAGCCATCCCGCAGGGCACGCCTCGCTTTGGGGCCGAAGCTGTGGCCTTGGGGCTGCCGACTCAGCATGCGCCCTGGGCCTCTGAGTCCCAACATACCCGAGCACCTTGCGGCCGGCATGGGGCGTTGTCAGCTGCAGTGCAGGCCTCTGCTGTCTGCTTTTCGGGAGAGTGGAAAGTGCACGTCTGCTCCCTTTCCACCTGGTCGCATCCCTGGGAATGCTAAGCAACTCACTGGGGGGGTTGGGAGCTGCCCTCCGCACAGAAAGTCAATCACTGAGACACTGAGGAATCTTAAGGAGGATTACATTTATTTCCGTGGGTGCGTTAATGCAGAGGGGAGGTAGGGACTGTCCCAAATGCGCCTCCCTGCCCAACAGGGAGCGAACTCAAGAATGCGTTAGGGGTGTGAGCACCGTTGCGTGGTACAGGTGTAGCGCCGGGCAGGCAAGTGCACTGAGAAATTATGCTCGTACATATGTCCCATGGTGAAAACAGGAGGGCGAAGGCCCTCCTAGGCAGACGCTTTAAGTGAACTGCGGGGAATATTCGCTGTTGTTTCAGCCTCGTGCACATGCTCAGTGCGTTTTTAGGTACAGCTATTGGGTGGAATATCGCTTACACTGACAGTTCCCACCAAGCATGTGGTGGGAGAAGGTGCACACTTTCCTGCCAAAGAAACGCAAAAGACAATGCATTAGTACACCGCAAAGTTATAAAGTTCTGGTATTTCAGTTTGGCCATACAATTGTCTATTTTCAGCCTCATGTAGAGTGTAGCTGCTAAATCACCCTGGCTGAGATAGGTCTTGCTGGCACGGCCATTTAGAGGGGCCAGACATTTCAGTGAACTAAAAGAATTTTTGAGCAAAGCTTTTCAGGTTTATCAAACCGGTTACACGTAGGATGTGACATTGGCCTCGAGGGAAGCCGGCGAGCATTTATTGGAAGGAAGCATGCACACCACATGGCACTGGGAAGCCCACAGCAGGAGAACAGAGAGGAGGCCTTCTCTGCTGTGGGGCTTACAGGGGAGAGCCTCCTGGTGCCTGGCGAGCGTGGGATAGCTTGGCTCCAGAGGCCAGCACCGTCTCAGGACTGGACGAGGTCCCAAAACATGAAGCACAAATGATGTATCCACAATCCTGCCACATGACACCAGCTTGCTTCCCAGGGCAACACAATGACCCCTCTGCCTGTGACGGTGGCTGACCAGAGGTGACCCAGCGGTATCCCCGATTTCTGGGGTGCAGACTTTTATGCAGCTCGGTCCATGCAAATATCAGCGTGACAGAGGCCAAGTACATATATCTCAGCTATGTGGGAATCTGGATACTGGGATGTGGTGTCACTCCCCACATGGACTGGCTTCCACATGCCCAGTCTTGATGGGAACAAGAGAGACGTGCTACAGCTGCTGCTGGGCTTTCCTGTGGCAAATATCCTCAGGCCTGTGTCTACATTTCTAGACAATTGGCAAGGTCGGAAGGGAGGCAGATGATTCCCTGGGTACAGACCCAGTAGATCCCATGGTATGCTGCCAGCCCAGGTACCAGTGCCTATGACAGAGGGGATCTCAGGCTGCAACTTCCAGTCAGGTCCCAGATGCAGCTGGGTGGGAATCGCTGCCACCGCAGACCAGAGTGGCAGTTGGGCTAGTGAATGAGTTCAGGGCCAGGGTCAGAGGCAGAGGAACGGCCAGGTCTTGAACAGAAGGACAGAATGAGAAGGGAGAGCGAGGAGACTGAGGGAAAGAGTGGACACAGATGGAAAGGACACAGAATGAGACAGTGGCACTGGCTCAGTGAGCGGCTGGATCAGACCCTTCCTGAAGCTTCCTTTCAAAACAATCCCAGGAACGCAAGGAGGAGGGGTGGTGTCCACAATGCAGTCCTCCCAGCTGCCCACCCAACGCAGCACAGCTGAAATGACTTCTTTATGCCCAGAATATCACAGGTAATTTAACTGGGTCTTTCCACATTCCTTCCTGCAGAGACCTGTGTCCCGCTCTGCCGCCAACCTGTCAGGACTTCAGCAGAGGGTCCTGTCCAGCCATGTCCGGAATCACCCTGACCCGCAACATTTTAAGATGAAGTTCAAGGCAAGGAAAACCATATGGTGTGTTTAAGAGGTAAGTGTGTTGGATATGATAATGCAGTCACCATAACAGAACTTTAATAAAACTTCTCCTCTCTCTGCTCTTCCAGCGATGGTCCCATTTCCCATGGGGAAGGTGCTGCCACGTGTACCTGATTGGGAGGACATTTCTGTGCAAGATGTTACTCTTGTGTCCTCGTTTGTTTAGCGGGTCCATGCAGGAAGCCTGTACTGCACGTCTCCTCGTCCTCCATACCCATGTATAGTGGCCTGTTGCCTCCAAAATGGAAAGAGGCTATTGAGCATGTTGTACTCATGAGATGTTTGGTGACTGAGGTTCTGGCTTGGCATCTGCCGACCTGATGGTTTAGCATATTTCAACCCCTGTGTCAGGTGGTTTCCTCCCCGGGCCAAGCTCATTGTGGAGAATGTTTGGCTGCAGTCCCTGGACCAAGTAGGAAACATAATCTCCAACATATCAGGCTGACGACATGAAAGGGACCCTGCCAAAAAGGGTGGATGCTCAAAGGAAAGCTCTATGCCCCAGCTTGTGTAACATCCCCACCCTACAGCTTGGCACCTGTTGCCGGGGACAGGTTACGACTGCAAAGTAGACAATTGTCACACCAGTTTTTCCTTGCAGATCCTTCTGCTCCAAGGATATCACCCTGGGATCACCACTCTTTTCTGGGCTGTGAGCCTGGAATCCTGCTCTGTCTCTGTGAAGCCCTTGACAGGCGTTCATCCCCACCAGACCATGCCCTGGAGAGGTGCTGTTCTCCCACTGGGAGAGTGTAGACCTTGTCCCATACATAGGACTTTTCCTACCTTGCGAGGTGGAGTCCGCCACAGGAAACCGGCTCTCTCTGCATAGTGCACCCCTTGATCCTCAAAACACAAGAATAGGTTTTCTGGGTTAATATCCTTGAGGGATCTTGATGCAATGGTGACACTCAGGGGTGTGTTAAAGAGAGGATTTTTAAGATTCAGGGACATTTCAGATGGATTTCCCTAGGTAGTTACAATTCAAAGAGGATTCCAGGAGACAACATGAAATTGGCCTTTCTATTGAATTTCCCTCCTCACTGCTCCCGGAAGCACAGAATTCTAATATGGCTTGCAGAACAATCAGGCCTTTCCTTGCAGAGTGGATGGCTGAATGACTGCTTCGCCCAGGATACTAACCAGAGACGTGCTACCTTTCGGTCACTGAGGGGTGTCTTGGTGGCCCATGCCCCAAAGTAAACTATCCCTACTGCTTACCCATGCAGAACCGCCAAACTCCAGCAAACAGATGGCTTAGTAGACACGAAATGATTCCGCTCTGTGGCATTAGTGAGATGACAGACACAAGGTGGGATGAACAGTGGAAGTGACAAAGTGATAGCAAGCCTGGGAGGATAAGGCCACTGACTGGCATATGGACCTAAAGAGCAGAAATGTTAGACAAGCAGGGCACGGAAGGCTTCAGACAGATGGGCTTGCAGAGTTGGTGAGAGAAAGAGACACAGAGTTCAGTTGAGAGACATGTGAGTGTGGAGGCTGAGAGAAAGGAGGAAGGCAGAGAGAGGGAGAGACAGAGCGACAGTTCAATTGTGTGTGAGAGAGAGACACAGAGAGAGAGACAGAGAGAGACAAAGACGGACAGAGACAAAGAGACAGGCCAATACACATGTAGAGTCTGCATTCGTAAGGAGAGTCACACTGGAGCCCTGACTGATCCGCACCCTAAAATTACTTCCATTGCAGGAGACTTAGCATGGACTATCATGATATCTCATGGACCATATTGATAAAAAGTGAGGACACAGAGACACTGCCATGGGGTTAGGACAGGGGAAATGTTGGGCAACTACTTCCACTGACACTGAAACTTTGAGACGCCTTAGAATAGCTGAGGAGATAGGTTCCCTCATCACTCACAGCCTGTGTACTTGCAAGATCATCTTTGGTCCCCTTTCCCCAGGGTGACTCACAAGGCCAAGCAGTGGGACTGGCACCCTCAGGGGGCAGTTTCAGCTTTGCTGTCTGAGGCCTGGCCTCCCTTTACCATCCTATTGTCTGGTAGGTTGTTTCTTATTCTGGTTGTGGTGGGCCCACACTGGCTTACAGTGGGCAGCTGAAGGCCCCTACACAAACTTTCCTGTGTTCTGTGGCACCTGGCTGAATCTTTCTGCAGAGCCCTGAGAGGAGCAGAAGGAAACCACAGCAGGAGGGATGGGCCAGTCTCCATTGCTCTGGATCCAAAGACAAATCCCAGTCCCATCCACTGCACACTCCTCAGAACAGATTTCCCTTTGCCCAAAAGGAACCATCTAGACACCAGCAGGAAGGAACAGCCTGGATAGAGAGTAGGACCATCATTCTTGCTCACGGGAACCTCCACCTCCTGGCCTGAAGCAATCCTGCTGCCTCAGCTTCATGGATAGCTGGGACAGTCGCGGCCCACCCCTACACCCTCTTATATATATTTAGTTTTACTAACTTATATATATTTAGTTTTAGAGAGACAGGCTCTCGGTGTTGCTCCATCTGCTCTCTAACCCATGAGGAAAGGAATCCTCCTACCTCGGCATCCAGAATGGTAGGATTACAGCCGTTAGCCAATGAGCCTGGCCCACTTCAGCTTTTCATATCACAAGGCCAAAAGCTCCGCCCTTGTTGCATCATGTTACTACCACCCATTTTGGTATTGGGTCCCATGAACAGGAGGGATCATGATGTTCAATTATGCGTACACTGGTTTCTCCTTACATAACTATCAATGAGTCTTCCTACACGTTTTTAAATATCTATGTGCTGACATCTTATTCACATGAAATTCCTATTCCCTTTACTGTTGCCTGCTAGTGCTTCCTCTGGCCTTCTGCCTATGCCTGGGCTTCCCAGCCTGTACGATGGTCACCTGCAGGCTGTAACCCCTTTTGAGAAATACAGCTCTCCTTTCCAAATTCATGAGACTTGCCATTCTTCATTAGAAAAATCTATGTATCTGTCTATCTATGTGTCTATGTAAAGGATGATACATTTACATCCTTTACATACTATATGTGAAGGGGTTAGGGTCTATGAGAGGTAAATAAACACTGATATCCAAGGAAAAAAGAATCTGTGCCTTATACCCACCAAGTTTTCCCAAAACAAATAAGGATAATGTTATCAGAGTAGGGCTCGTATAAGAAAGAAACCCAGATTCCTCAATGAGGATGAAGGGTACCAGGATTCTGAAACATCTACCTGCAAAGAAGAAAACTGAGAAAGCAAATCCCCTAAAGCAATCAAAATTTCAAAACTTTTGGAAGGGGAAAAGCTCAGTGCTACTCTGGTGAGTAGGACATAGGTTTACGAGCCAGGATCTTACAACCACATTCAAGTTAAGAGGAGGGCAGACTCTGTACACATAAGGAAGTTCACGGTTATGTCGACAGAAGAGCATACTGCCTGTAGTCAGAGCCTATGCACATGTAAGACATGTTTCTCACAGCCGGGAAGTTTCCAATCAACCTGGTGGGCGTATACATAACATTTCCTCAAACAACCTATCACCCAAGGACTTTCTCACCTGCACAGAGTATATTTTCCAGGGGAGACCACATGCAAGTCCAGAAAGCGAGTCTCAGAATATTTTTTGAAATACAGAAATTATCCCCTTTGTAGACCTTATACCAAGTAAGTTTTCTCAACACAATGGTCTAAAAGTAGAAAGCAACATCAGTGTGAGGCACCTCTGACATTTCACAGATGCATGCAAATTGAGTTTCATTGAATTTCAGCACATTAAAAACATCATTCACCATGGTCAAGTAGCATTTCTCCCAGAAGTAGAAGAATGGTTCCACACAGAGAAACCAAAGAATATGATGCATATCTGTAGCAGAATAGGGGCAAAAACTCTATGGTCATTTCAACAGATGAAGAAAGACCATTTATCGAAATTCAACATCTCTTCAAGGTAAAATCTGTCAACAAACTATGTACAGAATAACGTACCTGAAAACCATAAAAACCACTCGTGACAACTCTAGGGAAACCTCAGTGTGAATGGGGAAAAGTTGGAACATTTTGTGTAATATCTGGGAAAAGACAAGAATGGACACACGTCCCTACTTCTGTTCAACAAAACCCTGGAAGTTCTAGCCAAAGGTATTAAACAGGAGGAAAACCAAATCAAACCAAAACAAAGAAAACAAAATGGAAGAAAACATAATCAAAAGGAATAAGTTAAATATTCCTTGTTTCCCTACGGTGTGCTATTTATATATAGAAAAATCTAAAACCAGTAAAAATGAAGAAACTCATTGAAGTTTTACAATTCAAAATAAGCCTGTAAAAGCAGTAGAGTTTGTAGACACTAATGGTAATCGGTCCGAAAAATAAGGCAGCAAAATAATTTCAGAAATCCATACTTAGGGATAACTCTAACCACGGAAGTGAAAAAGTGTCGACTTGATGAAAGACAACAAGAAATTGATAAATCTTTGAGGAAAGAAATGGAAAACTGTCACCAATCAGTGTAAGAATATTTCATGTTCCTTGACAGTGTTAAAATCTCAGCAGTACACAAAGTGATCCAAAGAGTCAATGCAATCTTTATCAAAATACCGGTGACATTCAAGACAGAAATACCAAATCAATAAATAGATATATTAAAACCCTAAAATTGCTTGGTAAAACAAAAAATGCCCAGAATACCTAAAGTAATTTTGAGCCAAGTGAACAAACCTGGAGACATCATTCTACCTGACTGCAAATTATACCACGAAGTTATGCTGATAAACAGCACAATACTTGAATAAAACAAAATACATGGGTAAAGAAAAAGAAGAGAGAGCCACGATATAAATGTATGCATGTACAGTCAAATAACTTTTGAGAAAGAAGCCAAGAATAGGCAAGGAATAAAATACAGTCATTTCAAAAAATGATATTGGGGAAACGTTGGAGTGTACATGCAGAAAAATAAAGGTAGATTTTCTTGCCATATAAAAAATCAGTTCAAAACAGATTAAAGATTTAAATATAAGGCCTCAGACTGTAAAAATACTGAAAGGAATCATAAGGGACAATTTCCATGATGTAGCTCATGACAATTACTGTCTTCATATGATCTCAAAACAACGGTAAACAAAAGTAAAGAAACACAATGGGTTTATATCAAACCAAATGACTTCTGTACAGCACAGGAAACAAAAACTGAGAAAAGAGACGTTTCGGAGAACGGCAGAAATTCTTTTCATTCCATATAGATGTAAAAGGGCTTAATGCTTTACCGTAAGTAAGGAATTAATCTGAATAGCAAGAAAAGAGCCTCATTAAAAAATGGGCAAAAGGCCTAAATAAGCATTGCTCGAACTGACACACACATATGGCCAATAGATATATTTAAAATGTTCAATGCCACTAACTATTACGGAAAAACAAATCCAAACCGCGATGAGGTTTTGACCTCACTCTTGTAAGACTGTCTATCAACAGAAAAACGAAAGATAAGGGGTGGTGAGGAAGTAGAGAAATGCATGTAACACTTGCCTAATGTTGGGGGAAACGTAGATTAGATCTGCCATTATGAAAAACAGTATGGAAGTCCCCAAAAACCCTAAAAATAGGAGGAGAAATACCCTGCAAGATCCATCAATCATATTAAGGGTGAGTGTATCGACGGTAAATGACATCAGTTTGTCAAAGAAATACCTGTCCTCCCGTGTTTGTACCTGTGCTATTCACATTTTACTATTGCCGACATATCGGCGTATGCTAGCTTACTTCCATATTGAACCATTCCGTTTCGGAATGCATAAAGAAATTGTGGTACATGTACAAAGTGGAATACACATAGCCATTATAAAGAAAGGGCGGGAGCACTGGAAGACAATGTCCCATTCTCACCCTGTGGAATGTAATTCTTTTTTAAATATAAAAGCAAAAGAAGAAAATTCTTTAACAACAGTTCTTTTCTCTGAATATCTGACATCCATTCAATTCTCCTATCCCGCAGGTGAGGCCGTAACACCATTATTTGTCCTATTTCCATACATTGTTTGTTTATTTTACCCCTCTCTTCTCTATACTTGATAACTGAGGACACGGATTTTTTTCCATCTTATCACACGATGATGAACACAAATCTAAGTTGTTTGTGTTTTTTTAGTAAAATATTATGAAGAAATTGTGAATACACAATGATTGTTAAATGAATAATCAGAGAACATACTAGGGAGAAATTATACTCAATTCCTTTCATCATTGCTTTAGAAAACAGAAATCAATCAACCTTTGCTCCCTCGTAGGAAGTTCCATGGTACCTTCCTTCAAAAGTTCTCATTGTCCTGTGGGAACCACAGTTATTACTAAGTAAAAGTAAGCCTATATTTTTATATATTGATTGGGTTAGCGATTTGCAGTAACAGTACAGTTATTCTTTTTTTACAATTATATCAGTATTAGATATGACTTACAATAAAGGATTTTTTTATGCCTTACCAAAAGTCATTTCCCAAATAATCTCAAAGGAGTTACAACATTTTGATCCAGGATTGGGTAAAATGGACAAATTCAGGTACATAACTGCTCAGAGAAGCAAGCTAAATTTAGTCAGATAGATGACAACAGACTCAATTCTATAGAAAAACACGGTGTGTCAAAGACTGGCATGGTACAGAGATATGAGTCTGCAAATTGACACAGGCAGGGCAAAAGCATCAGAAGGACAAGGACACAGGGACAGACAGGGACGGAGACAAACTCACACACAGAGAGAAAGAATTATGGGCACATAACAAACATGATTTTCATTTGAAACAGAGCACACCTCCAAGACTCTGACAATGAGAAACAACAAGTATGATTCCGTGATATTCAGGCAGAATGCTCACAGATTCGTCAGGTGACACTGTACTTTGTGGCCCCTAGGCACTGATAATCAGTGAAAGAAAAAGTTAGGAAACTTGTGTAACTTTCTATAATAAGAGCCCCACATCAGTGCTCATGTGACTGTACTAATAGGGCGGAGGTACACCTAAACCTTGAGGAAGAAACTCAGTAAGCTGCAATCACTAGTGTGGACAAGGAGGCCAACCCACCAGATACCGGCATTCAAGTCAAGAGGAGACACCTAATGATTTTGCTACCTTCTGCATGACAGGTTTGTCCCCACTTCATTCCACGGCTGGGCAGACTGGTAAAGAGCCCTGCCATTTAATCTTCTTAGCAAAATCTATTTATCACCATGCCAATCTGCTAAGCTCCAACTCAGATGTCCGCATTGCAGTTTACAAGAGAAGGGAATGTACTCATAATGGTGTTCCTTATTGTGTCTTTACCTAATATAGGGTTTTATATAGGTAAGTCCTCCGAAATTTCCTGGTTTACAGTTCCTGGAGGAGCACACAACTTGCCTTCCCATTTCCATCTAGGGTGATTAGAGCAGTCTCCTTTAACCAGTGCAATAGTATAAGAGGTTTCACTATGTGGGAGCTGTAAAGGTCCCCGCAGGTTGGGGTCAAGTTTTGAAGAACTCATTGCTCAGCATCTGTGCGTCATGGAGACAGTAGCCAGAGCATGGCCAAGGCTCCCTCTTGAGAGCCTCAGGTGACCAAACCCAAGCAGCAGCAAGGCGAGTTAGATTTTAATATCTAAAAGCTGATATCTATGAGAAGGTTTTCCATGCAGATTGCAGGTAGAAAATATACACGTGAACTCTGCCAAACACTCATCCCTGAAAGACCATAGGTCTTCTCACAAAAGCTATGGGCCAGGGAGTTAGTTCATGTTGGCCAAGAATGTGTAACTACAGTATTAGTGTGTTACCGGCAATGGGGCCCACGTTGGAAATGATTTATCTGGGAATAAGTACAAATTTTCTGGGTTAAACCCTGAAATGTCCCTTCATCTCTGGCAGTCAATCCCTTGTTCTGTGCGGAGACGCACTTATTTCTGGAAGCAGCTACCCACTGGGGAAGGAGCACCCTGAGTTTTGTCATTCTGGGTGGGGCTTGTAACTCATGCTCTGCAGGCAACCCCAGTTCTTTCCCTTTTCACTACTTAACCACACACGTGGCCTGTGGAAAAGGCCACAAACGTGGACCCCTCAGGTTATAGAAGCAGTGTGCAGCGTGTTTCACAGAAGTGTCCTTGTTGCAGTTTACATGAGAAAGTAATGTACTCACGATGGTGTTACTTGTTAAGTTGTTGAGTCTTCACCTAACATAGAGTCTCATGGAAAAGACTAATCCATCCCAGAATAGGAACACTGACAGTAGCATCTGCAGAAAGGCAGCACGCATGTGGATCACCTGGCGTTGTGTAAGAATGACTCCACCCATCTGTTTCCCTCAGCTCTGCCTGTTTGCATTTTTTACCCACACTGAGTCACTTGGAAACAAAGACTTTCTCATGAGGTCATGCGTATGAGGAATGTGGTTGATCAAGCCTTTGTTTTGTTTTATTTAGGCACCCCTGCCAGAACGAGAAAGTCGTATGCTTCCTATCCTCCCCTGTACCTCTGTGTTCTTTCCCAGAACCCCACCCTATGCTCATTTCTTACAACATTGCTGGCAAACCTGGTCCTGTGAGGTTCATTGTTCCAGCAAAGAGCCATGCATTCATCTAATGAGGACAATTAATTCAACTGTGAAACCAACATTAAAATATCCATCATCATGTCTTGTCCTCCTGTGTCTTGTAATATGCAAGCGTAAGGATCACTGGAGGTACCTTATAAAACCAAATTGAGCACTGAATTGTTTCGGGTCCTTGACCACTAGCCACTGTCATCAAACTACCCTCCTTTTCTCTGAATACAAGTAAGTCTCCAACTTAGCTAGCTTCTCTTCTCTTCCTCCCCAATACCTGCCCTGTAGCACAAATTCTGACCTCAAATGGAAATCCCAAAAATGACACATCCCCCCTCTTACATCATAGGCCTTGATCCTCTTTGGTAAACTCTAACGCAGAGTACATAGATAGATACATATGTATATGTAATTACAGATACAGAGAGAGCTTGATGCATACAGATACATAGACATAGACAGAGGTATTTTTAACTCACCCCATTCAGTACATTAGCAAACACTCAGACACACATTCACACACTAGACAGTGTTTATTTTTTCTCCCTCAGTACACTCCAAATTCATCCAGATGTCTTGCTGTCTGCAGTTGTCACCACCTGATCTGATTGTCCTTTATTTTCTCTGACTTTGATCATATGGAGTAGTCATCTCTTGCAGCTCGAGTAGCTTTGGGGGTTGGGCTCTCATAGTTTAGGCAAATTTCTGGCTCCACCATATTCAACTCCAAACTGTAAAGTGTCCTAAAACACACATAAAAATGCATTTCCTCTGAAAAATACCAAAAGTTCTTCTAATTTCTCAATTCCCTGACCAAGGTGCTCTCTTCCCCTACTGTGACCTCTTCAATTGCCTTCTAACCTTGTTTAACAAGTGCTGCCGATAATCCCCGCCCCATCCCTGCTATTCTCTGTGTGTCTCCAATAAGCTTAGATTAGACATAAGGAAATTTAAAAAAAACCAGAAATTTGGTGGTAAAACATGGGAAAAGATGGTATCCATATCTACAGCCATTGTGGAATGTGTAAGAGAAAAAAATATGTAAGATTGACCCCTTAAGGGAGAAGAAGGATAACCAAGGGTAGGGTTGACTGTAATAGAAGGCAGTTCTAAGAAGTGAAGTTAGTGATTCTGCCTTGCTTCTGTCTGAGTGACTCTGGACATTCAGTATGCTTCTATGGGCTTAAGATTCCCCAGTTATCAGCTGGTTTGCATTGCAGTCCCTAATGTTCCTGTTTGACCTAAGGCCCTGGACGACCTGGGTTCTGTTCACTTCCTGTCTTCCTCTGAGCATTAATTTTTACCTCTGGGACATGAATGCCCAGGTCCCAGACAACATGCATTTGAACCCTCACTTCCTGAGCGTCTCACCTGTCCTCTGTTTCTTCCGCAGGCGCCTTCATTCTTGTATAGTAGCACAAGGGAGTGAGACACAGGTCTTCAGTGATGAGTTATTAGGGAAATCAGAACAGGTCAGGCAAGGGTTTGGGCAAGTGTCACAAGCAGCTGGCAAACCCACTTAGGCCATGTAAGACATTCCCCAGGAAGGTCCCACCTCAGCAATCGTGTAAGAGTCGGTAAAGTTGTGGTCAGAAAACCAGTTGAAGAAGTTAAGACTGCTGTTCTGGTGTGCGTGGCTGTGGGCCTCATGCTCATAATCCTGATACCACTGAACTGGAGAGGAATGAGGGGCTCTGAATTCTGTAGGAAAATGGGCATGTAGGAAGGAGCTAGGGCACATGGGCACTGATGTACCCACCATCCTCACGACCCATCCAGAGAGTCACATCTTACCAGTAATGTTAACGAGATATTCCTTGGTAACCACTTTTTTCCGGAAGTAGGTTTTGTTCCCGAAGAACAGCAAGATCCTGTAGCAGCTTTTGGGATGCTTGATTTCCTCCACCTGCCAGCCGGAAAGGGAAAGTGAGGACAGCTTAATTCTCTAATCAGGTGACCTTCTCTTTCTTGCCTGTAAGAATTAATTATCTTCCTCGCCATTCCCCTCTAAACCCACCAACCTACGTTTCCCAGGCCTGACCCCCAAATGGATCATGTAGCTAACCATGTCCTCCTCTCGGACACTGACCAGGATCGACATCTGGGGCTGTTTCACAAACTGCATGAGGTCGAGGATCCTTCATATGCTGAGAAGGGAAGGCTACAAACAACAGAGCAATTCTGGAAAGAATACAGCCGGGTAGGGCATATCTCACACACCTGCTACCAAACCTCCCTTTCCCCTTTTCCTTCTCCTGCATTAAGGCCGTTAGGTGGAAATCTCATTCCCATGCCAAGAAGAGACTACCACTACTGAGGAACAGAAGGGCTACTTCTTGTGAGTTCATGCTCTCTTCTGTTTCTGTCCCAGGCATGGCAGAATCATTCTATATTATGTATGAACACTGTCCCTGTTCTGACTGATGCAGGTGAACATTCAGGCCTCCTTCCCTGTAGCATTATTCTGAGGGAAACTGCTGTTATTTGCAACTACTTCGTGGTAGGCACCATTATGATTCAAACCTCTGCCTATCACCCCAATAGTGCATTTGTGCCACATACATGGGAAAAGTTGTGGCTCACATCCTGTGTTCTTTCATTGAGACAGGGTCACGCTCTACGCCCAGACTGGAGTGCCTTGGCCTCATCATACCTCGCTGTGCCCTCCAAATCCAGCCTAAACTGGTGCTGCTGACTCAGCCTCTTGAGTACCTGGGACTACAGATAGGTGACACAATGCCACCTTTGTGTGTGTGTGTATATATATATAAATATATATACATATATATTTGGAACAGGGTCTTCTCTTGGTCTTTAATTGATGGCCTCCAGTAATCCTCCCTTCTCAGCCTTGCAAAGTGTCACCAACTTTATAGATGACATTTTCATTAGCATGACTTAACACTTTGCCTAGCACACGTCTCTACAGCACGATCTAGACCAACAATCAAAAGGATAGGGCTTTGGCCCAGAAGCCAGATTGTCCCGGATGATGGACATCCTGTGGTCAAGGTGAGCCTGCCACCTTTGCAACACCCTGCACATCAGCCCAGTGTGGGCCTTGCTGGCTTGGCTAGTCACTGGCTCCAGATCTAACTGAAGAGCTTCCAGGGCCTCCAGTGTGGTCTGGGACATCCTGGGGCAGCTCCCTGCCTCTGCCTGCTTGTTCTTCTTATCCTCCTCTTTCTCCTGCACTTCCTCCGCCGGCTCTTTCTCCACACATGCCCCACGCTGCTCTTCTTCCAGTTGTCTTCCTGCTGGCTTGGCCTGGGAGTCACCCCTACAGGGTGATTGTGCAACCGCTGCCAATCAGAGAGAGGGTGGAAGGTGGAAGGGGTCCCACTGGGTGCTCCCTCCCTCGTCCTCAGGCCCGCAGCTACCCACCCTCCTGGGCACTTGAGCCTGGTTCTGCCAGGAGCAGCTGTAGGTGCCCGGGCTTCTCTTGTAAGGAGTGTTAAAAGTGCATATCTGCTCCGTTGCTCTCTGGTCGCATCCCTGTATATTAGGTGACATGGGGCCACTAGAACACAGAAAACCCTCAAGGGTATGTGTTGTGCACGAGAGACGGCACGTGATATCCCACAAGGAGACAACAAGGGGAGGGAACCGGCTGGTGCTGCGGGGGTGGGTGGCAGCTGCGGGAAGCCAGGCTACAGCAGGAGACCTGGGCCCAGAGCAGACAGCACCGCCGCCACAACTGGCCCATGTCCCGGACCATACAGACCATATTCACAGGTCTCCTGCCCGATGACAGCCCTTTCTTTCCCAGGACAACAGAAGACCACACTGGCCTGCACTCTTGGCCTATGGGAGAAAGCAGGACAGAATGCCTGGTTCCAGTGTGCAGCTCGGTCCTGGGAAGAGAAAGCTGCCAGACGCAGGTGGCTGTCTACTAATCGGTAGGAATGTGGTTGGTGGGACTTGGCATGACTCTCCACGTGTCGTGGGCTGGCCTTGTGGAAGTCCAGGGCCTTGTGAGTGCCTCAGAAACATAACACAGCTGCTGCCAGCTGTGCCCTGTAGCAAGTATGCTCGGGACTCTGTCTGCAGTTGTTGACCCTGGGCCAGGTCAATAGGGAGCTTGATGATTCCCAGGGTGGAGACCCAGTAAACCCCATGGTGTCCTGCCAGTCCAGGAACCAGTGCTTACAACACAGGGGAGCTCAGGCTGCAACTTCCAGCCAGGTCCCAGATGTTGGTGCATCGGGATCATGTCCAGCACCCCCCACAGTGGCACTTGGGCTAGTGAATGAACTCAGGGCCAGTGTCAGAGGCAGAGCAAGGGACAGAACTGGAATAGAAAGGCAGAGAGAAGGGAGAGCGAGGAGACTGAGGGAAAGAGTGGACACAGGTGGAAAGGACACAGAATGAGGAAGTGGCATTGGCTCTGTGAGCGGGCTAGATCAGACTCTTCCTGAAGCTTGCTTTCAAAATGATGGCAGGAACGCAAGGAGGAGGGGTGGCGTCCACACTGCAGGCTTCCCAGCTGCCCACCCCACGAAAGGACTTCTTTATGCCCAGAACACCACAGGTAATTTAAGTGGGTCCTTCCACATTCCTTCCTGCAAACACCGGTGTCCCGCTCTGCCCCCAACCTGTCAGGCTTTCAGCACAAGGCTTTGCCCAGACATATCAGAAATCATTCTCACCCACAATATTTTCAGATGCAGTTCAAGGGAGGAAGAAAAAACTGAGACGTGCTAAGAGGTAAGTATGTAGGATATGATAATGCAGTCACCGTCTGATAACCACACTAAAATTTCTCCTATCTCTACTCTTTGGGTGAAGGTCTGATCTCCCATGGGGAAGGTGCCTGCCACGTGCACTTGAGGGGAGGACATTTCTGTGAGGGGTGTTCCCTTTGTGCATAGGTGAGTTTTGCAGGTCCATGCAGGAAGCCTGTCTTGCAGATCTCCTCCTCCTCCTCCTTACCCCGGCATGGAGGCCTGTTACCTCAGAGAGGGAAAGAGTCTACCAAGGACAGTTGTACTCACGACATGTTTGGTGACTGAGGTTCCTGGCTTGGCATCTCCCGACCTGGTGGTACAGCGCATGTGCAGCCCTGTGTCTGCTGGCTTCCTCGTGTTCGACAGCAGACCATGGCTGTCCTCAGTGGCAAACCTGAGCTTCCGCGTGCCAGGGTGGTGAGGTGGAAGGTACCCTGCCAGCAAGGATAGATGCTCAAAGAAAAGCTCTATGCCCCTACTTGTGTAATGTCCCTACCCCTCTGCTCTGTCCACTTTTCCCTCATATGTGAACACCTACAGATTAGGCACTCATCACACCTTCCTTTCCTTACACATCCATCTGCTCCCAGGACACCTCACTGGCCGCAGCACTGTTTCCTGGCCTGTGAACATGTGATGATGCTCTGTCTTTGTGAAGCCATTCACAGGCGTTCAACCCCACGTGACCATCCCCTGGACATGTCCTGCTGTGGTGCTGTGATGGTGCAGCCCATATCCTAAACATGAGCCTTTCTCTACCTAGCAAGCTAGAGAGGGCCTAAAGGACCAGCTCTCTCTCTAATGGGCACGTTTGGTTCAGGGAAAACACAAGAATACCTTGTCTGGGTAAATATCTCTTGGGGTTCCTGAGGCTAGGGTGGCACTGCAGCCAGTGGAAACCAGAGGTTATATAAAATTCGGGGACATATCTGGTGAGTCTCCTCCTGTCTACTTTAGAATTCACAGAGGAATGCCGCAGACGATAGGAACTTGGCTTTTCTATTTAACTCCTCTCCTCCCTGCTCCTGGAAACATAGAATTCTCACATTGCTCCCAGAACAAACATGTTATTCCATCCAGAGAGGATCGCTGAATGACTGCTGCCTCTGGTATTCCTGGCAGAGATGTGCTCTATTTTAGTCTTCGAAGGGTGTCTTGGTGTGCCATGCACCAAAGCAAATTGTCCCTACTGCTTACCCAGCCAGAAACTACAAACACCAACAAAGAGATGGCTTAGTTGACATGAAAGGTTTTTACTCCGTGGTAAGGGCGGGATGACACAAGAAGCCAAGGTGAATAGTCAGACTGAAAAATCCAATAGCAGCCCATGTAGCATGAGAGCACTGAGTGGGATATGGACAGAAAGGGCACAAATATTACACATGCAGGGCATGGAAGACTTCAGACAGATGGTCTTAGAGCACTAGTCAGAGAAAGAGATACAGAGTTGAAGGGGCAGACTTGTGAGAGTGGAGGCTGAGGGAACCGATGTACACACCCACACACACACAAAGAGAGAGAGAGAGCAAGAGAGGCCAATACAAATTCACAGTGTGCATTCATAAGCAGAGTTACACTTGGGCCCTGACTAACCCTCACCAGGAAAATACTTCCATTCAAGCAAACTGAGCACAAAGTGTCATGATACCATGCGCACCTTATTAGTGTGGAATCAGGACCCAGATGCTCTGCCATGGGGTCAGGACAGGGACACAGCTGGGCGACTACTTGCATTCAGAGCAAAACGAATGTTTTCACCCCTTAAAATGGCTGTGGAGACAGGACCACTCCTGCCTCCCACCATGCAGCCCAGGAAGAGCATGTGTAGGCCCCTTTCCCTGGGGTGATTCACGGGAGCAAGCTGTGGGACCGGAACCTTCAGAGGGCAGTTTCAGCTTTGCTGTTGAGGTCAGGCCTCTCTTCACCACCTCCACCACCTGGCAGGCAGTGTGGAAGTCTATTTGTTGTGGGCCTGCACTGGCATTTGCTGGGCAGCTGAAGGCCCCTGCACAGGCTTTCCTGTGTTCTGTGGCACCTGGCTCGATCCTGCTGTGGAGCCCTGAGAGGAGCAGAAGGAAACCCACAGGAGCAGGGAGGGGCCAGTCTCCGTTGCTCCGGGGCAAACCCAAATCCCAGTCCCACTCACCGCACACTCCTCAGAACACAGTTGCCTTTCCCCAAATGAACCCATCCTAGACACCGACAGGCATGAGAAGCCAGGGTCCTTCAAGGGTAACTCCACAGAGCATAGCAGATCTGTGCCGATGCCCACCCTGTCTGCAAGGGTGTGGATGTGCACGGTGCAGAGGTCAGAGCTGGTCTGGGCTCCCTCTCTAGAGCCTCAGGCACCTGCCGTGCGTGGCTGACTCAAACCCAGCGGTCAGGTCTCAGGCCAAAACGCCCCAAAATGCAGGAAGTTTCTGGACTTCTTTGCAGGAGAGTAGAATAATCGCACATGTGTCTGTCAGTCCCTCACTCTGAAAATACCTGCTGGGCCCCCAAAGAGAGCATAAGAAGCCAGAAAGTGTGGTGAGAAGGGGGCAGGCAGGTGTACACGGGAGAAGTTCAGCCTGCTGCCTGGCCAGGGAGATGCCTGTCTTACACGAGGACCACAGACACACCTGGGGCACCACTTGGGATCACCCCTAGCCAGCTGTGGCACAGTTATTCCCTCACCTTGTCGTCAGGCTCCAGGTCTTCTCTGGAAGTGGCTCCCTCTTACGGATGAGCCCCGGGGGAGCTGGCCATGGCCAAGGTGAGGTTTGAAGCCTCGGTCCCTGTCCTTTCTGTGCAATAGCAGGAACTCCCAGGATGGCATCCTCTGGGCAAGAAAATCCCAGGGGCACACAGCGTGCTCATGCCTCACACCCCGGTCTGCTCAGTCCCTACCTCCTCCTGTCTCTATGTGGGTGTCAGGGTACAACTCCAGCAATAAACACGATGCTCAGGGGCCTGTGGAATTGCCAGGGCATGTGCCTCTTCCTCGTTATGGCCCTGGGCCCTACAGGAAGCGGGAGAGAGCCAGGGATCCTTGGGACCCCACAGTGCTGCCACATGCCCTGTCACCCTCCAGCCCTGCCTCCACGCACCTCCCACTGGCAGGTCCAGCACCTTTGCTGGGAACGCTCCTCCCGGGGGCTTGGACTGGGCACCCTGAGGGCAGTGCGCATGCATGTTCCTGCGAGGACAAGTGGGTCACAAGAAGTTCTCAGGTGAGTGTTGCCCTGTATTCTTCCCCTCAGCCCCTGTGACCATTCCAGGGAGGGTCCTGGGGGAATCTTCCACATGCCTATGGAAGACTAGAAAGGAGATGTTGCCAGCCACACAGGCACCTGTCACCAGGCCTTGACTGCCACATGCCCTCGTGTTACATCTCCCAGCTGATCAGTGCTTTCCCCTGCCCACGCCACAGTACGGAGAAGGCCAGCCTCCCTGCCAAGTCTGTGCCTGTCGTGTCCAGGGCTTCCTCCTCTTTCAGGGGCAGCCCACTGAAACACACAGGGACTCACATGGAATTCAAGGGCACCCCTCCCAGGTCCCATTTACTCACAGCCTCCTCCCAGTTTCGCAGGGAAGCACTCAGGGACACAACGGAAATTGATAAGAGTTTATTGCCATGTAAGGGCCACTGCACATGTAGGGCATCTCTGTATCCTACAGCAGCCGTCCATTCCTGTGGAGTCTTCCTCCTGGGACAACCAAGTAGACTATTAAAGTCTCTGAGTAGCAGAAGCTCCCCAGGTTTCCAACGCTAACATCTAAAAAGCTGTGTGTAAAGCACAGGGATCACACACAGACACAAACAAATACACAGACACGCACGCACACCCATTCATGTAAACACATTCTCACATATTTGAACACACACACAATATACACATACACACTGGCACAGGTTCAAAGGAGAGTAGGTGTCTGTGAAGACAAGGGGAGCCCACAGCTGTTGGTTCCCATATTCGTTCCCCAGGACTCACTATGCCTTGCCATTCTGTGATCCCTTCAAGTCTGCATCCCATGGGCCCCCAGTGTGTTTCCCAGTTTCCCAGACAATGGCCCATGCCGTCTGCACGGGCTGCAGTGCAGGTGTGGGCATCGAGGAGAAATTCCGGAGGAGGCTTGGATTTTCAACTCAGACAGTGACAGAGGGGCATCACCATGGGCAGCAACATGTAGACATCTGCCTGCTGGCTCAGAGGGACGGAGGCCCCACTGTGTGGTTGCTACCAGGCCTCAGGGTGGGGTGGATGCCATGGCATGACAGTTCAGAGAAACACAGTTTCCAGTTACTCCTGGCTTCCTCTGGGGGTCTTGCAGCTTGAGGTACCCCAATCCTGACCTGTTGTCTTCTCAGTTCCCCACTGCCAGCTTCTCTCCCACCTCCCTGTGACTTGGGTTTGCTCACTGCTCTCACTCTGACTCTCAGCATTTCTACAACTTCCCAGGTAACCGAGAAGCAAGGGTTTGGCCCATACTTTGCTCTACTCACCTGGCGCCCTCTGTGTTTCTTCACACCAGGTCTTCATCCCTGGGGTAGTAGTGCAAGGGAGTGAGCCACAGGTCCTCGCTGATGATCTGGCAGGGCAACAGGGACAGGTCCACCCAAGGATCAAACCCACATCACCAGAACCCGAGAAACCCACGGAGGTGACCTCAGAAGACGTGCACAGGAGCCCCACCTCAGCAATCCGGTTAGAGCCCGGGCAGTTGTGTTCGCACAACCAGCTGAAGAAGCTTACATCGGTGGAGTCCTGCTCCCTGAATGGGGCTTCACCCTCATAATCCCAGAACCACTCAATGGCAGAGGAACGAGATGCCCGGTAACCTAAAGAAACAAACAAAGAAACAAAAAAAACCCAAAACTTAGGGAAGTGTCCTCGTGCGGCCTACACCCCCTCAATGCCCCTCCCCCACCACCCAGGCAGGCATGTCCCACCAGTGATATCAAGGTGATACTCCTTGACGATCACTTGATTCCGGAAGTAGGGGTTGGGAAGGAAGAAAAACTTCATCCTACAGCGGTAATTCTCCAGGCTTACTTCCTCCACCTGCCAGGGAAAAAGAGGGTGAAGGAGGAGGAGTCTGTGCTGAGGGGGTCTCCTTGATGTTTGTATGAGTCCTTTACCATTGCCAGCTCTGCCACTCAAGCTGTCCCCATCCTGTCCCACTGACCCTCCCCAGCCAGACTCCGTCCCCCAGGCCTGACCTCCAGATTGATCATGTAGCTCAGCACGTCTTTGTCTTGCTCCGTGATCACAGCTGACAGCTGGGGATGGTACACAATCTGCCTGAGGTCAAGGAGCCTTTCCACACTAGGGAAAGAGGCCAGGAGCCATGCAGCATGTCTGGAGAGCATGGAGAACGAGGGAGGGTGGGGGCACAGAAGCCCCCAGAGCCCCACACTTACAGCCCTCCCATGGCCTTCCTCAGCCCCTGCCTGGCCCCAGACATGCTCAGGACTAGGGTTTTCCTGGGCGTGGGTAAGTCTGAGAATCCTGCACAGAGTCAGGGAGGGCTGTTTCCTGAGGCCCTCTGAGCCCCAGGTGGCCCTCGTGTGCTGGCCGCAGGACACACACTGCTGACGTCTGCATGGGCTCTGTCCTCTCCTCACGCCCTCTGTCAACTTGGGCTCCTCCCTACGTGTGGGCGTGTGCCTTGAAGGTACCACTGTGAGCGTGAGGGGAAGCTGCCTGTGTCGGTGCCCAGGAGGGCACGTGTGCCCTGTGCCCCAGACATATGCCAGGGAGAAATGCACAAGACAAATGGAAAGCAATCTTTGCGTCTGGTGCTTTACAGAGTACAGTAGGTTTCTTAAGGTGAGCCCCAGATTTTCACCACATCCTGTGGAGGCTGATTGCTAGCTGCAGTGAGTCACAGTGGATCTCCATGGCTGCAAAAGCTATGTGGACTCCCAGCTCTCTGGGGTGTTCCTCAGTTACCTGTCCTTCAAAGTTCTGCTCTGTGGCAAAGGCTTCTTTTGACATTTCCCCCCATTTTGGGGAATCCTGTTTTGCTGCTCGTCCCGACCATGTGTTCCCACACTTTCTACAGGCTCACAGGATCCCCCCACAGCGGGTGCTGACATTGGCATGAGGGAGGCCTGGGGGTCCGGCCCCACTGCCGCTCTCCCTCTTCTGCCTTTTGCAGACCCCTTCCCCTCCTGCGTGGCTCCCTGCATGCTCTTTACCCATCCCCCTAGGTGGCCACCTGCTGATTCCGAAGCGGTAAGGATACAGCTCTGGCCCAGAAGCCAGGGATGGCCTGGATGATGGCCCTCCTGCGCTCAAGGTAAGCCTTCTGCCGCTGACGGAGCTTGAGCTTCAGCCGAGCGAAGACCCTGCTGTCTGCAGCATTCGCGGTGCTCAGCTCCAACTCCAGCAACTCCAGCGCCTCCAGCGGGGAACTTGAAGCCGAGACGCAGCGCCCGGCCTGCGCCTGACTACTGTCCTCATCTTCATTATCCTCCTTGTCATCGTCATTGTCGTCTTCTTCCTCTTCTGCCACCACCTCCACGGCCTCCAATATGTCCTCCACCACCAGAACCTCCTCCTCCCCTGTGGGCTCCGCCAGGGTCACACATTCCGGCAGACCCCCCACGCTGAGCACAACGCCCCCCTCGGTCGTCCCACAGACCGACAGCTGCACCGCCCAGCCCACCGCACGGGCCCCACAGGCCCCCGGGGCCGGCTCCCCGGGAGGGCCCTGGGCCTCAGCCTCCTGAAGGGCCCTGCCCAGACCTGGGCCGTGCCAGGCTTCCCGGGGAGGCTCGCTGGCCCCGGGCCCCGTCTCACCCGCCATGTGGCCCTGGTGCTGATTAGCGTCAGCTGCGACGGAAGGGCAGGCAGGCAGGTCCCAGAGCGGACTGGCAGAACCCAGCGGCTGCAGGCCCACGCTAGGCCTGAGAGACGCCTGGAGCGCACACGGCCCGGCCCTGGCTGGAGCCCCCTCGCGGGCCTATAGTCAGCACGCACGCGCACGCCGGCCTTGGTGCCGTCAGGCTGCCGGATTGGTCGGAAGCTCCCGGATCCACCCGCGGCTTGCCTGTCTCTCACTGCCGCCAATCGGTGGGAGGATGGAGGCCTTCAAGCTGGCTGGTCCCGCCCCTCCACCCGCCTGTGAGCCATCCCGCAGGGCACGCCTCGCTTTGGGGCCGAAGCTGTGGCCTTGGGGCTGCCGACTCAGCATGCGCCCTGGGCCTCTGAGTCCCAACATACCCGAGCACCTTGCGGCCGGCATGGGGCGTTGTCAGCTGCAGTGCAGGCCTCTGCTGTCTGCTTTTCGGGAGAGTGGAAAGTGCACGTCTGCTCCCTTTCCACCTGGTCGCATCCCTGGGAATGCTAAGCAACTCACTGGGGGGGTTGGGAGCTGCCCTCCGCACAGAAAGTCAATCACTGAGACACTGAGGAATCTTAAGGAGGATTACATTTATTTCCGTGGGTGCGTTAATGCAGAGGGGAGGTAGGGACTGTCCCAAATGCGCCTCCCTGCCCAACAGGGAGCGAACTCAAGAATGCGTTAGGGGTGTGAGCACCGTTGCGTGGTACAGGTGTAGCGCCGGGCAGGCAAGTGCACTGAGAAATTATGCTCGTACATATGTCCCATGGTGAAAACAGGATGGCGAAGGCCCTCCTAGGCAGACGCTTTAAGTGAACTGCGGGGAATATTCGCTGTTGTTTCAGCCTCGTGCACATGCTCAGTGCGTTTTTAGGTACAGCTATTGGGTGGAATATCGCTTACACTGACAGTTCCCACCAAGCATGTGGTGGGAGAAGGTGCACACTTTCCTGCCAAAGAAACGCAAAAGACAATGCATTAGTACACCGCAAAGTTGTAAAGTTCTGGTATTTCAGTTTGGCCATACAATTGTCTATTTTCAGCCTCATGTAGAGTGTAGCTGCTAAATCACCCTGGCTGAGATAGGTCTTGCTGGCACGGCCATTTAGAGGGGCCAGACATTTCAGTGAACTAAAAGAATTTTTGAGCAAAGCTTTTCAGGTTTATCAAACCGGTTACACGTAGGATGTGACATTGGCCTCGAGGGAAGCCGGCGAGCATTTATTGGAAGGAAGCATGCACACCACATGGCACTGGGGAGCCCACAGCAGGAGAACAGAGAGGAGGCCTTCTCTGCTGTGGGGCTTACAGGGGAGAGCCTCCTGGTGCCTGGCGAGCGTGGGATAGCTTGGCTCCAGAGGCCAGCACCGTCTCAGGACTGGACGAGGTCCCAAAACATGAAGCACAAATGATGTATCCACAATCCTGCCACATGACACCAGCTTGCTTCCCAGGGCAACACAATGACCCCTCTGCCTGTGACGGTGGCTGACCAGAGGTGACCCAGCGGTATCCCCGATTTCTGGGGTGCAGACTTTTATGCAGCTCGGTCCATGCAAATATCAGCGTGACAGAGGCCAAGTACATATATCTCAGCTATGTGGGAATCTGGATACTGGGATGTGGTGTCACTCCCCACATGGACTGGCTTCCACATGCCCAGTCTTGATGAGAACAAGAGAGACGTGCTACAGCTGCTGCTGGGCTTTCCTGTGGCAAATATCCTCGGGCCTGTGTCTACATTTCTAGACAATTGGCAAGGTCGGAAGGGAGGCAGATGTTTCCCTGGGTGCAGACCCAGTAGATCCCATGGTGTCCTGGCAGTCCAGGTACCAGTGCCTATGACAGAGGGGATCTCAGGCTGCAACTTCCAGTCAGGTCCCAGATGCAGCTGGGTGGGAATCGCTGCCACCGCAGACCAGAGTGGCAGTTGGGCTAGTGAATGAGTTCAGGGCCAGGGTCAGAGGCAGAGGAACGGCCAGGTCTTGAACAGAAGGACAGAATGAGAAGGGAGAGCGAGGAGACTGAGGGAAAGAGTGGACACAGATGGAAAGGACACAGAATGAGACAGTGGCACTGGCTCAGTGAGCGGCTGGATCAGACCCTTCCTGAAGCTTTCTTTCAAAACAACCGCAGGAATGCAAGGAGGAGGGGTGGTGTCCACAATGCAGTCCTTCCAGCTGCCCACCCAACGCAGCACAGCTGAAATGACTTCTTTATGCCCAGAATGTCACAGGTAATTTAACTGGGTCTTTCCACATTCCTTCCTGCAGAGACCTGTGTCCCGCTCTGCCGCCAACCTGTCAGGACTTCAGCAGAGGGTCCTGTCTAGCCATGTCCGGAATCACCCTGACCCGCAACATTTTAAGATGAAGTTCAAGGCAAGGAAAACCATATGGTGTGTTTAAGAGGTAAGTGTGTTGGATATGATAATGCAGTCACCATAACAGAACTTTAATAAAACTTCTCCTATCTCTGCTCTTCCAGCGATGGTCCCATTTCCCATGGGGAAGGTGCTGCCACGTGTACCTGATTGGGAGGACATCTCTGTGCAAGATGTTACTCTTGTGTCCTCGTTTGTTTAGCGGGTCCATGCAGGAAGCCTGTACTGCACGTCTCCTCGTCCTCCATACCCATGTATAGTGGCCTGTTGCCTCCAAAATGGAAAGAGGCTATTGAGCATGTTGTACTCATGAGATGTTTGGTGACTGAGGTTCTGGCCTGGCATCTGCCGACCTGATGGTTTAGCATATTTCAACCCCTGTGTCAGGTGGTTTCCTCCCCGGGCCAAGCTCATTGTGGAGAATGTTTGGCTGCAGTCCCTGGACCAAGTAGGAAACATAATCTCCAACATATCAGGCTGACGACATGAAAGGGACCCTGCCAAAAAGGGTGGATGCTCAAAGGAAAGCTCTATGCCCCAGCTTGTGTAACATCCCCACCCTACAGCTTGGCACCTGTTGCCGGGGACAGGTTACGACTGCAAAGTAGACAATTGTCACACCAGTTTTTCCTTGCAGATCCTTCTGCTCCAAGGATATCACCCTGGGATCACCACTCTTTTCTGGGCTGTGAGCCTGGAATCCTGCTCTGTCTCTGTGAAGCCCTTGACAGGCGTTCATCCCCACCAGACCATGCCCTGGAGAGGTGCTGTTCTCCCACTGGGAGAGTGTAGACCTTGTCCCATACATAGGACTTTTCCTACCTTGCAAGGTGGAGTCCGCCACAGGAAACCGGCTCTCTCTGCATAGTGCACCCCTTGATCCTCAAAACACAAGAATAGGTTTTCTGGGTTAATATCCTTGAGGGATCTTGATGCAATGGTGACACTCAGGGGTGTGTTAAAGAGAGGATTTTTAAGATTCAGGGACATTTCAGATGGATTTCCCTAGGTAGTTACAATTCAAAGAGGATTCCAGGAGACAACATGAAATTGGCCTTTCTATTGAATTTCCCTCCTCACTGCTCCCGGAAGCACAGAATTCTAATATGGCTTGCAGAACAATCAGGCCTTTCCTTGCAGAGTGGATGGCTGAATGACTGCTTCGCCCAGGATACTAACCAGAGACGTGCTACCTTTCGGTCACTGAGGGGTGTCTTGGTGGCCCATGCCCCAAAGTAAACTATCCCTACTGCTTACCCATGCAGAACCGCCAAACTCCAGCAAACAGATGGCTTAGTAGACACGAAATGATTCCGCTCTGTGGCATTAGTGAGATGACAGACACAAGGTGGGATGAACAGTGGAAGTGACAAAGTGATAGCAAGCCTGGGAGGATAAGGCCACTGACTGGCAGATGGACCTAAGGAGCAGAAATGTTAGACAAGCAGGGCACGGAAGGCTTCAGACAGACGGGCTTGCAGAGTTGGTGAGAGAAAGAGACACAGAGTTCAGTTGAGAGACATGTGAGTGTGGAGGCTGAGAGAAAGGAGGAAGGCAGAGAGAGGGAGAGACAGAGCGACAGTTCAATTGTGTGTGAGAGAGAGACACAGAGAGAGAGACAGAGAGAGACAAAGACGGACAGAGACAAAGAGACAGGCCAATACACATGTAGAGTCTGCATTCGTAAGGAGAGTCACACTGGAGCCCTGACTGATCCTCGCCCTAAAATTACTTCCATTGCAGGAGACTTAGCATGGACTATCATGATATCTCATGGACCATATTGATAAAAAGTGAGGACACAGAGACACTGCCATGGGGTTAGGACAGGGGAAATGTTGGGCAACTACTTCCACTGACACTGAAACTTTGAGACGCCTTAGAATAGCTGAGGAGATAGGTTCCCTCATCACTCACAGCCTGTGTACTTGCAAGATCATCTTTGGTCCCCTTTCCCCAGGGTGACTCACAAGGCCAAGCAGTGGGACTGGCACCCTCAGGGGGCAGTTTCAGCTTTGCTGTCTGAGGCCTGGCCTCCCTTTACCATCCTATTGTCTGGTAGGTTGTTTCTTATTCTGGTTGTGGTGGGCCCACACTGGCTTACAGTGGGCAGCTGAAGGCCCCTACACAAACTTTCCTGTGTTCTGTGGCACCTGGCTGAATCTTTCTGCAGAGCCCTGAGAGGAGCAGAAGGAAACCACAGCAGGAGGGATGGGCCAGTCTCCATTGCTCTGGATCCAAAGACAAATCCCAGTCCCATCCACTGCACACTCCTCAGAACAGATTTCCCTTTGCCCAAAAGGAACCATCTAGACACCAGCAGGAAGGAACAGCCTGGATAGAGAGTAGGACCATCATTCTTGCTCACGGGAACCTCCACCTCCTGGCCTCAAGCAATCCTGCTGCCTCAGCTTCATGGATAGCTGGGACAATCGCGGCCCACCCCTACACCCTCTTATATATATTTAGTTTTACTAACTTATATATATTTAGTTTTAGAGAGACAGGCTCTCGGTGTTGCTCCATCTGCTCTCTAACCCATGAGGAAAGGAATCCTCCTACCTCGGCATCCAGAATGGTAGGATTACAGCCGTTAGCCAATGAGCCTGGCCCACTTCAGCTTTTCATATCACAAGGCCAAAAGCTCCGCCCTTGTTGCATCATGTTACTACCACCCATTTTGGTATTGGGTCCCATGAACAGGAGGGATCATGATGTTCAATTATGCGTACACTGGTTTCTCCTTACATAACTATCAATGAGTCTTCCTACACGTTTTTAAATATCTATGTGCTGACATCTTATTCACATGAAATTCCTATTCCCTTTACTGTTGCCTGCTAGTGCTTCCTCTGGCCTTCTGCCTATGCCTGGGCTTCCCAGCCTGTACGATGGTCACCTGCAGGCTGTAACCCCTTTTGAGAAATACAGCTCTCCTTTCCAAATTCATGAGACTTGCCATTCTTCATTAGAAAAATCTATGTATCTGTCTATCTATGTGTCTATGTAAAGGATGATACATTTACATCCTTTACATACTATATGTGAAGGGGTTAGGGTCTATGAGAGGTAAATAAACACTGATATCCAAGGAAAAAAGAATCTGTGCCTTATACCCACCAAGTTTTCCCAAAACAAATAAGGATAATGTTATCAGAGTAGGGCTCGTATAAGAAAGAAACCCAGATTCTTCAATGAGGATGAAGGGTACCAGGATTCTGAAACATCTACCTGCAAAGAAGAAAACTGAGAAAGCAAATCCCCTAAAGCAATCAAAATTTCAAAACTTTTGGAAGGGGAAAAGCTCAGTGCTACTCTGGTGAGTAGGACATAGGTTTACGAGCCAGGATCTTACAACCACATTCAAGTTAAGAGGAGGGCAGACTCTGCACACATAAGGAAGTTCACGGTTATGTCGACAGAAGAGCATACTGCCTGTAGTCAGAGCCTATGCACATGTAAGACATGTTTCTCACAGCCGGGAAGTTTCCAATCAACCTGGTGGGCGTATACATAACATTTCCTCAAACAACCTATCACCCAAGGACTTTCTCACCTGCACAGAGTATATTTTCCAGGGGAGACCACATGCAAGTCCAGAAAGCGAGTCTCAGAATATTTTTTGAAATACAGAAATTATCCCCTTTGTAGACCTTATACCAAGTAAGTTTTCTCAACACAATGGTCTAAAAGTAGAAAGCAACATCAGTGTGAGGCACCTCTGACATTTCACAGATGCATGCAAATTGAGTTTCATTGAATTTCAGCACATTAAAAACATCATTCACCATGGTCAAGTAGCATTTCTCCCAGAAGTAGAAGAATGGTTCCACACAGAGAAACCAAAGAATATGATGCATATCTGTAGCAGAATAGGGGCAAAAACTCTATGGTCATTTCAACAGATGAAGAAAGACCATTTATCGAAATTCAACATCTCTTCAAGGTAAAATCTGTCAACAAACTATGTACAGAATAACGTACCTGAAAACCATAAAAACCACTCGTGACAACTCTAGGGAAACCTCAGTGTGAATGGGGAAAAGTTGGAACATTTTGTGTAATATCTGGGAAAAGACAAGAATGGACACACGTCCCTACTTCTGTTCAACAAAACCCTGGAAGTTCTAGCCAAAGGTATTAAACAGGAGGAAAACCAAATCAAACCAAAACAAACAAAACAAAATGGAAGAAAACATAATCAAAAGGAATAAGTTAAATATTCCTTGTTTCCCTACGGTGTGCTATTTATATATAGAAAAATCTAAAACCAGTAAAAATGAAGAAACTCATTGAAGTTTTACAATTCAAAATAAGCCTGTAAAAGCAGTAGAGTTTGTAGACACTAATGGTAATCGGTCCGAAAAATAAGGCAGCAAAATAATTTCAGAAATCCATACTTAGGGATAACTCTAACCACGGAAGTGAAAAAGTGTCGACTTGATGAAAGACAACAAGAAATTGATAAATCTTTGAGGAAAGAAATGGAAAACTGTCACCAATCAGTGTAAGAATATTTCATGTTCCTTGACAGTGTTAAAATCTCAGCAGTACACAAAGTGATCCAAAGAGTCAATGCAATCTTTATCAAAATACCGATGACATTCAAGACAGAAATACCAAATCAATAAATAGATATATTAAAACCCTAAAATTGCTTGGTAAAACAAAAAATGCCCAGAATACCTAAAGTAATTTTGAGCCAAGTGAACAAACCTGGAGACATCATTCTACCTGACTGCAAATTATACCACGAAGTTATGCTGATAAACAGCACAATACTTGAATAAAACAAAATACATGGGTAAAGAAAAAGAAGAGAGAGCCACGATATAAATGTATGCATGTACAGTCAAATAACTTTTGAGAAAGAAGCCAAGAATAGGCAAGGAATAAAATACAGTCATTTCAAAAAATGATATTGGGGAAACGTTGGAGTGTACATGCAGAAAAATAAAGGTAGATTTTCTTGCCATATAAAAAATCAGTTCAAAACAGATTAAAGATTTAAATATAAGGCCTCAGACTGTAAAAATACTGAAAGGAATCATAAGGGACAATTTCCATGATGTAGCTCATGACAATTACTGTCTTCATATGATCTCAAAACAACGGTAAACAAAAGTAAAGAAACACAATGGGTTTATATCAAACCAAATGACTTCTGTACAGCACAGGAAACAAAAACTGAGAAAAGAGACGTTTCGGAGAACGGCAGAAATTCTTTTCATTCCATATAGATGTAAAAGGGCTTAATGCTTTACCGTAAGTAAGGAATTAATCTGAATAGCAAGAAAAGAGCCTCATTAAAAAATGGGCAAAAGGCCTAAATAAGCATTGCTCGAACTGACACACACATATGGCCAATAGATATATTTAAAATGTTCAATGCCACTAACTATTACGGAAAAACAAATCCAAACCGCGATGAGGTTTTGACCTCACTCTTGTAAGACTGTCTATCAACAGAAAAACGAAAGATAAGGGGTGGTGAGGAAGTAGAGAAATGCATGTAACACTTGCCTAATGTTGGGGGAAACGTAGATTAGATCTGCCATTATGAAAAACAGTATGGAAGTCCCCAAAAACCCTAAAAATAGGAGGAGAAATACCCTGCAAGATCCATCAATCATATTAAGGGTGAGTGTATCGACGGTAAATGACATCAGTTTGTCAAAGAAATACCTGTCCTCCCGTGTTTGTACCTGTGCTATTCACATTTTACTATTGCCGACATATCGGCGTATGCTAGCTTACTTCCATATTGAACCATTCCGTTTCGGAATGCATAAAGAAATTGTGGTACATGTACAAAGTGGAATACACATAGCCATTATAAAGAAAGGGCGGGAGCACTGGAAGACAATGTCCCATTCTCACCCTGTGGAATGTAATTCTTTTTTAAATATAAAAGCAAAAGAAGAAAATTCTTTAACAACAGTTCTTTTCTCTGAATATCTGACATCCATTCAATTCTCCTATCCCGCAGGTGAGGCCGTAACACCATTATTTGTCCTATTTCCATACATTGTTTGTTTATTTTACCCCTCTCTTCTCTATACTTGATAACTGAGGACACGGATTTTTTTCCATCTTATCACACGATGATGAACACAAATCTAAGTTGTTTGTGTTTTTTTAGTAAAATATTATGAAGAAATTGTGAATACACAATGATTGTTAAATGAATAATCAGAGAACATACTAGGGAGAAATTATACTCAATTCCTTTCATCATTGCTTTAGAAAACAGAAATCAATCAACCTTTGCTCCCTCGTAGGAAGTTCCATGGTACCTTCCTTCAAAAGTTCTCATTGTCCTGTGGGAACCACAGTTATTACTAAGTAAAAGTAAGCCTATATTTTTATATATTGATTGGGTTAGCGATTTGCAGTAACAGTACAGTTATTCTTTTTTTACAATTATATCAGTATTAGATATGACTTACAATAAAGGACTTTTTTATGCCTTACCAAAAGTCATTTCCCAAATAATCTCAAAGGAGTTACAACATTTTGATCCAGGATTGGGTAAAATGGACAAATTCAGGTACATAACTGCTCAGAGAAGCAAGCTAAATTTAGTCAGATAGATGACAACAGACTCAATTCTATAGAAAAACACGGTGTGTCAAAGACTGGCATGGTACAGAGATATGGGTCTGCAAATTGACACAGGCAGGGCAAAAGTATCAGAAGGACAAGGGCACAGGGACAGACAGGGACGGAGACAAACTCACACACAGAGAGAAAGAATTATGGGCACATAACAAACATGATTTTCATTTGAAACAGAGCACACCTCCAAGACTCTGACAATGAGAAACAACAAGTATGATTCCGTGATATTCAGGCAGAATGCTCACAGATTCGTCAGGTGACACTGTACTTTGTGGCCCCTAGGCACTGATAATCAGTGAAAGAAAAAGTTAGGAAACTTGTGTAACTTTCTATAATAAGAGCCCCACATCAGTGCTCATGTGACTGTACTAATAGGGCGGAGGTACACCTAAACCTTGAGGAAGAAACTCAGTAAGCTGCAATCACTAGTGTGGACAAGGAGGCCAACCCACCAGATACCGGCATTCAAGTCAAGAGGAGACACCTAATGATTTTGCTACCTTCTGCATGACAGGTTTGTCCCCACTTCATTCCACGGCTGGGCAGACTGGTAAAGAGCCCTGCCATTTAATCTTCTTAGCAAAATCTATTTATCACCATGCCAATCTGCTAAGCTCCAACTCAGATGTCCGCATTGCAGTTTACAAGAGAAGGGAATGTACTCATAATGGTGTTCCTTATTGTGTCTTTACCTAATATAGGGTTTTATATAGGTAAGTCCTCCGAAATTTCCTGGTTTACAGTTCCTGGAGGAGCACACAACTTGCCTTCCCATTTCCATCTAGGGTGATTAGAGCAGTCTCCTTTAACCAGTGCAATAGTATAAGAGGTTTCACTATGTGGGAGCTGTAAAGGTCCCCGCAGGTTGGGGTCAAGTTTTGAAGAACTCATTGCTCAGCATCTGTGCGTCATGGAGACAGTAGCCAGAGCATGGCCAAGGCTCCCTCTTGAGAGCCTCAGGTGACCAAACCCAAGCAGCAGCAAGGCGAGTTAGATTTTAATATCTAAAAGCTGATATCTATGAGAAGGTTTTCCATGCAGATTGCAGGTAGAAAATATACACGTGAACTCTGCCAAACACTCATCCCTGAAAGACCATAGGTCTTCTCACAAAAGCTATGGGCCAGGGAGTTAGTTCATGTTGGCCAAGAATGTGTAACTACAGTATTAGTGTGTTACCGGCAATGGGGCCCACGTTGGAAATGATTTATCTGGGAATAAGTACAAATTTTCTGGGTTAAACCCTGAAATGTCCCTTCATCTCTGGCAGTCAATCCCTTGTTCTGTGTGGAGACGCACTTATTTCTGGAAGCAGCTACCCACTGGGGAAGGAGCACCCTGAGTTTTGTCATTCTGGGTGGGGCTTGTAACTCATGCTCTGCAGGCAACCCCAGTTCTTTCCCTTTTCACTACTTAACCACACACGTGGCCTGTGGAAAAGGCCACAAACGTGGACCCCTCAGGTTATAGAAGCAGTGTGCAGCGTGTTTCACAGAAGTGTCCTTGTTGCAGTTTACATGAGAAAGTAATGTACTCACGATGGTGTTACTTGTTAAGTTGTTGAGTCTTCACCTAACATAGAGTCTCATGGAAAAGACTAATCCATCCCAGAATAGGAACACTGACAGTAGCATCTGCAGAAAGGCAGCACGCATGTGGATCACCTGGCGTTGTGTAAGAATGACTCCACCCATCTGTTTCCCTCAGCTCTGCCTGTTTGCATTTTTTACCCACACTGAGTCACTTGGAAACAAAGACTTTCTCATGAGGTCATGCGTATGAGGAATGTGGTTGATCAAGCCTTTGTTTTGTTTTATTTAGGCACCCCTGCCAGAACGAGAAAGTCGTATGCTTCCTATCCTCCCCTGTACCTCTGTGTTCTTTCCCAGAACCCCACCCTATGCTCATTTCTTACAACATTGCTGGCAAACCTGGTCCTGTGAGGTTCATTGTTCCAGCAAAGAGCCATGCATTCATCTAATGAGGACAATTAATTCAACTGTGAAACCAACATTAAAATATCCATCATCATGTCTTGTCCTCCTGTGTCTTGTAATATGCAAGCGTAAGGATCACTGGAGGTACCTTATAAAACCAAATTGAGCACTGAATTGTTTCGGGTCCTTGACCACTAGCCACTGTCATCAAACTACCCTCCTTTTCTCTGAATACAAGTAAGTCTCCAACTTAGCTAGCTTCTCTTCTCTTCCTCCCCAATACCTGCCCTGTAGCACAAATTCTGACCTCAAATGGAAATCCCAAAAATGACACATCCCCCCTCTTACATCATAGGCCTTGATCCTCTTTGGTAAACTCTAACGCAGAGTACATAGATAGATACATATGTATATGTAATTACAGATACAGAGAGAGCTTGATGCATACAGATACATAGACATAGACAGAGGTATTTTTAACTCACCCCATTCAGTACATTAGCAAACACTCAGACACACATTCACACACTAGACAGTGTTTATTTTTTCTCCCTCAGTACACTCCAAATTCATCCAGATGTCTTGCTGTCTGCAGTTGTCACCACCTGATCTGATTGTCCTTTATTTTCTCTGACTTTGATCATATGGAGTAGTCATCTCTTGCAGCTCGAGTAGCTTTGGGGGTTGGGCTCTCATAGTTTAGGCAAATTTCTGGCTCCACCATATTCAACTCCAAACTGTAAAGTGTCCTAAAACACACATAAAAATGCATTTCCTCTGAAAAATACCAAAAGTTCTTCTAATTTCTCAATTCCCTGACCAAGGTGCTCTCTTCCCCTACTGTGACCTCTTCAATTGCCTTCTAACCTTGTTTAACAAGTGCTGCCGATAATCCCCGCCCCATCCCTGCTATTCTCTGTGTGTCTCCAATAAGCTTAGATTAGACATAAGGAAATTTAAAAAAAACCAGAAATTTGGTGGTAAAACATGGGAAAAGATGGTATCCATATCTACAGCCATTGGGGAAAGTGTAAGAGAAAAAAATATGTAAGATTGACCCCTTAAGGGAGAAGAAGGACAACCAAGGGTAGGGTTGACTGTACTAGAAGGCAGTTCTAAGAAGTGAAGTTAGTGATTCTGCCTTGCTTCTGTCTGAGTGACTCTGGACATTCAGTATGCTTCTATGGGCTTAAGATTCCCCAGTTATCAGCTGGTTTGCATTGCAGTCCCTAATGTTCCTGTTTGACCTAAGGCCCTGGACGACTTGGGTTCTGTTCACTTCCTGTCTTCCTCTGAGCCTTAATTTTTACCTCTGGGACATGAATGCCCAGGTCCCAGACAACATGCATTTGAACCCTCACTTCCTGAGCGTCTCACCTGTCCTCTGTTTCTTCCGCAGGCGCCTTCATTCTTGTATAGTAGCACAAGGGAGTGAGACACAGGTCTTCAGTGATGAGCTATTAGGGAAATCAGAACAGGTCAGGTAAGGGTTTGGGCAAGTGTCACAAGCAGCTGGCAAACCCACTTAGGCCATGTAAGACATTCCCCAGGAAGGTCCCACCTCAGCAATCGTGTAAGAGTCGGTAAAGTTGTGGTCAGAAAACCAGTTGAAGAAGTTAAGACTGCTGTTCTGGTGTGCGTGGCTGTGGGCCTCATGCTCATAATCCTGATACCACTGAACTGGAGAGGAATGAGGGGCTCTGAATTCTGTAGGAAAATGGGCATGTAGGAAGGAGCTAGGGCACATGGGCACTGATGTACCCACCATCCTCACGACCCATCCAGAGAGTCACATCTTACCAGTAATGTTAACGAGATATTCCTTGGTAACCACTTTTTTCCGGAAGTAGGTTTTGTTCCCGAAGAACAGCAAGATCCTGTAGCAGCTTTTGGGATGCTTGATTTCCTCCACCTGCCAGCCGGAAAGGGAAAGTGAGGACAGCTTAATTCTCTAATCAGGTGACCTTCTCTTTCTTGCCTGTAAGAATTAATTATCTTCCTCGCCATTCCCCTCTAAACCCACCAACCTACGTTTCCCAGGCCTGACCCCCAAATGGATCATGTAGCTAACCATGTCCTCCTCTCGGACACTGACCAGGATCGACATCTGGGGCTGTTTCACAAACTGCATGAGGTCAAGGATCCTTCATATGCTGAGAAGGGAAGGCTACAAACAACAGAGCACTTCTGGAAAGAATACAGCAGGGTAGGGCATATCTCACACACCTGCTACCAAACCTCCCTTTCCCCTTTTCCTTCTCCTGCATTAAGGCCGTTAGGTGGAAATCTCATTCCCATGCCAAGAAGAGACTACCACTACTGAGGAACAGAAGGGCTACTTCTTGTGAGTTCATGCTCTCTTCTGTTTCTGTCCCAGGCATGGCAGAGTCATTCTATATTATGTATGAACACTGTCCCTGTTCTGACTGATGCAGGTGAACATTCAGGCCTCCTTCCCTGTAGCATTATTCTGAGGGAAACTGCTGCTATTTGCAACTACTTCGTGGTAGGCACCATTATGATTCAAACCTCTGCCTATCACCCCAATAGTGCATTTGTGCCACATACATGGGAAAAGTTGTGGCTCACATCCTGTGTTCTTTCATTGAGACAGGGTCACGCTCTACGCCCAGACTGGAGTGCCTTGGCCTCATCATACCTCGCTGTGCCCTCCAAATCCACCCTAAACAGGTGCTGCTGCCTCAGCCTCCTGAGTACCTGGGACTACAGATAGGTGACACAATGCCACCTTTGTGTGTGTGTGTATATATATATAAATATATATATATATATATTTGGAACAGGGTCTTCTCTTGGTCTTTAATTGATGGCCTCCAGTAATCCTCCCTTCTCAGCCTTGCAAAGTGTCACCAACTTTATAGATGACATTTTCATTAGCATGACTTAACACTTTGCCTAGCACACGTCTCTACAGCACAATCTAGACCAACAATCAAAAGGATAGGGCTTTGGCCCAGAAGCCAGATTGTCCCGGATGATGGACATCCTGTGGTCAAGGTGAGCCTGCCACCTTTGCAACACCCTGCACATCAGCCGAGCGTGGGCCTTGCTGGCTTGGCTAGTCACTGGCTCCAGATCTAACTGAAGAGCTTCCAGGGCCTCCAGTGTGGTCTGGGACATCCTGGGGCAGCTCCCTGCCTCTGCCTGCTTGTTCTTCTTATCCTCCTCTTTCTCCTGCACTTCCTCCGCCGGCTCTTTCTCCACACATGCCCCACGCTGCTCTTCTTCCAGTTGTCTTCCTGCTGGCTTGGCCTGGGAGTCACCCCTACAGGGTGATTGTGCAACCGCTGCCAATCAGAGAGAGGGTGGAAGGTGGAAGGGGTCCCACTGGGTGCTCCCTCCCTCGTCCTCAGGCCCGCAGCTACCCACCCTCCTGGGCACTTGAGCCTGGTTCTGCCAGGAGCAGCTGTAGGTGCCCGGGCTTCTCTTGTAAGGAGTGTTAAAAGTGCATATCTGCTCCGTTGCTCTCTGGTCGCATCCCTGTATATTAGGTGACATGGGGCCACTAGAACACAGAAAACCCTCAACGGTATGTGTTGTGCACGAGAGACGGCACGTGATATCCCACAAGGAGACAACAAGGGGAGGGAACCGGCTGGTGCTGCGGGGGTGGGTGGCAGCTGCGGGAAGCCAGGCTACAGCAGGAGACCTGGGCCCAGAGCAGACAGCACCGCCGCCACAACTGGCCCATGTCCCGGACCATACAGACCATATTCACAGGTCTCCTGCCCGATGACAGCCCTTTCTTTCCCAGGACAACAGAAGACCACACTGGCCTGCACTCTTGGCCTATGGGAGAAAGCAGGACAGAATGCCTGGTTCCAGTGTGCAGCTCGGTCCTGGGAAGAGAAAGCTGCCAGACGCAGGTGGCTGTCTACTAATCGGTAGGAATGTGGTTGGTGAGACTTGGCATGACTCTCCACGTGGGCTGGCCTTGTGGAAGTCCAGGGCCTTGTGAGTGCCTCAGAAACATAACACAGCTGCTGCCAGCTGTGCCCTGTAGCAAGTATGCTCGGGACTCTGTCTGCAGTTGTTGACCCTGGGCCAGGTCAATAGGGAGCTTGATGATTCCCAGGGTGGAGACCCAGTAAACCCCATGGTGTCCTGCCAGTCCAGGAACCAGTGCTTACAACACAGGGGAGCTCAGGTGCAACTTCCAGCCAGGTCCCAGATGTTGGTACATCGGGATCATGTCCAGCACCCCCCACAGTGGCACTTGGGCTAGTGAATGAACTGAGGGCCAGTGTCAGAGGCAGAGCAAGGGACAGAACTGGAATAGAAAAGACAGAGAGAAGGGAGAGCGAGGAGACTGAGGGAAAGAGTGGACACAGGTGGAAAGGACACAGAATGAGGCAGTGGCATTGGCTCTGTGAGCGGGCTAGATCAGACTCTTCCTGAAGCTTGCTTTCAAAATGATGGCAGGAACGCAAGGAGGAGGGGTGGCGTCCACACTGCAGGCTTCCCAGCTGCCCACCCCACGCAGCACAGCTGAAAGGACTTCTTTATGCCCAGAACATCACAGGTAATTTAAGTGGGTCCTTCCACATTCCTTCCTGCAAACACCGGTGTCCCGCTCTGCCCCCAACCTGTCAGGCTTTCAGCACAAGGCTTTGCCCAGACATATCAGAAATCATTCTCACCCACAATATTTTCAGATGCAGTTCAAGGGAGGAAGAAAAAACTGAGACGTGCTAAGAGGTAAGTATGTAGGATATGATAATGCAGTCACCGTCTGATAACCACACTAAAATTTCTCCTATCTCTACTCTTTGGGTGAAGGTCTGATCTCCCATGGGGAAGGTGCCTGCCACGTGCACTTGAGGGGAGGACATTTCTGTGAGGGGTGTTCCCTTTGTGCATAGGTGAGTTTTGCAGGTCCATGCAGGAAGCCTGTCTTGCAGATCTCCTCCTCCTCCTCCTTACCCCGGCATGGAGGCCTGTTACCTCAGAGAGGGAAAGAGTCTACCAAGGACAGTTGTACTCACGACATGTTTGGTGACTGAGGTTCCTGGCTTGGCATCTCCCGACCTGGTGGTACAGCGCATGTGCAGCCCTGTGTCTGCTGGCTTCCTCGTGTTCGACAGCAGTCCATGGCTGTCCTCAGTGGCAAACCTGAGCTTCCGCGTGCCAGGGTGGTGAGGTGGAAGGTACCCTGCCAGCCAGGATAGATGCTCAAAGAAAAGCTCTATGCCCCTGCTTGTGTAATGTCCCTACCCCTCTGCTCTGTCCACTTTTCCCTCATATGTGAACACCTGCAGATTAGACACTCATCACACCTTCCTTTCCTTACACATCCATCTGCTCCCAGGACACCTCACTGGCCACAGCACTGTTTCCTGGCCTGTGATCATGTTATGATGCTCTGTCTTTGTGAAGCCATTGACAGGCGTTCAACCCCTCGTGACCATCCCCTGGACATGTCCTGCTGTGGTGCTGTGATGGTGTAGCCCATATCCTAAACATGAGCCTTTCTCTACCTAGCAAGCTAGAGAGGGCCTAAATGACCAGCTCTCTCTCTAATGGGCACGTTTGGTTCAGGGAAAACACAAGAATATCTTGTCTGGGTAAATATCTCTTGGGGTTCCTGAGGCTAGGGTGGCACTGCAGCCAGTGGAAACCAGAGGTTATATAAAATTCGGGGACATATCTGGTGAGTCTCCTCCTGTCTACTTTAGAATTCACAGAGGAATGCCGCAGACGATAGGAACTTGGCTTTTCTATTTAACTCCTCTCCTCCCTGCTCCTGGAAACATAGAATTCTCACATTGCTCCCAGAACAAACATGTTATTCCATCCAGAGAGGATCGCTGAATGACTGCTGCCTCTGGTATTCCTGGCAGAGATGTGCTCTATTTTAGTCTTCGAAGGGTGTCTTGGTGTGCTATGCACAAAAGCAAATTGTCCCTACTGCTTACCCAGCCAGAAACTATGAACACCAACAAACAGATGGCTTAGTTGACATGAAAGGGTTTTACTCCGTGGTAAGGGCGGGATGACACAAGAAGCCAAGGTGAATAGTCAGACTGAAAAATCCAATAGCAGCCCATGTAGCATGAGAGCACTGAGTGGGATATGAACAGAAAGGGCACAAATATTACACATGCAGGGCATGGAAGACTTCAGACAGATGGGCTTACAGCACTAGTCAGAGAAAGAGATACAGAGTTGAAGGGGCAGACTTGTGAGAGTGGAGGCTGAGGGAAACGACGTACACACCCACACACACAAAGAGAGAGAGAGAGCAAGAGAGGCCAATACAAATTCACAGTGTGCATTCATAAGCAGAGTTACACTTGGGCCCTGACTAACCCTCACCAGGAAAATACTTCCATTCAAGCAAACTGAGCACAAAGTGTCATGATACCATGTGCACCTTATTAGTGTGGAATCAGGACCCAGACGCTCTGCCATGGGGTCAGGACAGGGACACAGCTGGGCGACTACTTGCATTCAGAGCAAAACGAATGTTTTCACCCCTTAAAATGGCTGTGGAGACAGGACCACTCCTGCCTCCCACCATGCAGCCCAGGAAGAACATGTGTAGGCCCCTTTCCCTGGGGTGATTCATGGGAGCAAGCTGTGGGACTGGAACCTTCAGAGGGCAGTTTCAGCTTTGCTGTTGAGGTCTGGCCTCTCTTCACCACCTCCACCACCTGGCAGGCAGTGTGGAAGTCTATTTGTTGTGGGCCTGCACTGGCATTTGCTGGGCAGCTGAAGGCCCCTGCACAGGCTTTCCTGTGTTCTGTGGCACCTGGCTCGATCCTGCTGTGGAGCCCTGAGAGGAGCAGAAGGAAACCCACAGGAGCAGGGAGGGGCCAGTCTCCGTTGCTCCGGGGCAAACCCAAATCCCAGTCCCACTCACCGCACACTCCTCAGAACACAGTTGCCTTTCCCCAGATGAACCCATCCTAGACACCGACAGGCATGAGAAGCCAGGGTCCTTCAAGGGTAACTCCACAGAGCATAGCAGATCTGTGCCGATGCCCACCCTGTCTGCAAGGGTGTGGATGTGCACGATGCAGAGGTCAGAGCTGGTCTGGGCTCCCTGTCTAGAGCCTCAGCCACCTGCCCTGCGTGGCTGGCAAAAATCAAGCGGTCAGATCTGAGGCCAAAAGCCCCCCAAAATGCAGGAAGTTTCTGGACTTCTTTGCAGGAGAGTAGAATAATCGCACATGTGTCTGTCAGTCCCTCACTCTGAAAATACCTGCTGGGCCCCCAAAGAGAGCATAAGAAGCCAGAAAGTGTGGTGAGAAGGGGGCAGGCAGGTGTACACGGGAGAAGTTCAGCCTGCTGCCTGGCCAGGGAGATGCCTGTCTTACACGAGGGCCACAGACACACCTGGGGCACCCCTTGGGATCACCCCTAGCCATCTGTGGCACAGTTACTCCCTCACCTTGTCGCCAGGTTCCAGGACTTCCCTAGAAGTGGCTCCCTCTTACAGATGAGCCCCCGGGGGACCTGGATATGGCCAGGGTGAGGTTTGAAGCCTCGGTCCCCGTCCCTTCTGTGTAATAGCAGGAACTCCCAGGATGGCATCCTCTGGGCAAGACAATCCCAGGGGGCACACAGCTTGCTCATGCCTCACACCTCTGTCTGCTCAGTCCCTACCTCCTCCTGTCTCTATGTGGGTGTCAGGGTATAACTCCAGAAATAAAAAGGATGCTCAGGGGTCTATGGAATTGCCAGGGCATGTGCCTCTTCCTCGTTATGGCCCTGGGCCCTACAGGAAGCGGGAGAGAGCCAGTGATCCTTGGGACACCACAGCGCGGCCACATGCCCCGTCACCCTCCAGCCCTGCCTCCATGCACCTCCCACTGGCACGTCCGGCACCTTTGCTGGGAACGCTCCTCCCGGGGGCTTGGACTGGGCACCCTGAGGGCAGTGCGCATGCATGTTCCTGCCAGGACAAGTGGGTCACGAGAAGTCCTCAGGGGAATGTTGCCCTGTTTTCTTCCCTTCAGCCCCTGTGACCATTCCAGGGAGGGTCCTGGGGGAATCTTCCACATGCCTATGGAAGACTAGAAAGGAGGTGTTGCCAGCCACACAGGCACTTGTCACCAGGCCTTGACTGCCACATGCCCTCGTGTTACATCTGCCAGCTGATCAGTGCTTACCCCTGCCCACGCCAGAGTAGGGAGAAGGCCAGCCTCCCTGCCAAGTCTGTGCCTGTCGTGTCCAGGGCTTCCTCCTCTTTCAGGGGCAGCCCACTGAAACACACAGGGACTCACATGGAATTCAAGGGCACCCCTCCCAGGTCCCATTTACTCACAGCCTCCTCCCAGTTTCCCAGGGAAGCACTCAGGGACACAACGGAAATTGATAAGAGTTTATTGCCATGTAAGGGCCACTGCACATGTAGGGCATCTCTGTATCCTACAGCAGCCGTCCGTTCCTGTGGAGTCTTCCTCCTGGGACAACCAAGTAGACTATTAAAGTCTCTGAGTAGCAGAAGCTCCCCAGGTTTCCAACGCTAACATCTAAAAAGCTGTGTGTAAAGCACAGGGATCACACACAGACACAAACAAATACACAGACACGCACGCACACCCATTCATGTAAACACATTCTCACATATTTGAACACACACACAATATACACATACACACTGGCACAGGTTCAAAGGAGAGTAGGTGTCTGTGAAGACAAGGGGAGCCCACAGCTGTTGGTTCCCATATTCGTTCCCCAGGACTCACTATGCCTTGCCATTCTGTGATCCCTTCAAGTCTGCATCCCATGGGCCCCCAGTGTGTTTCCCAGTTTCCCAGACAATGGCCCATGCCGTCTGCACGGGCTGCAGTGCAGGTGTGGGCATCGAGGAGAAATTCCGGAGGAGGCTTGGATTTTCAACTCAGACAGTGACAGAGGGGCATCACCATGGGCAGCAACATGTAGACATCTGCCTGCTGGCTCAGAGGGACGGAGGCCCCACTGTGTGGTTGCTACCAGGCCTCAGGGTGGGGTGGATGCCAGTGGGGTGGCATGACAGTTCAGAGAAACACAGTTTCCAGTTACTCCTGGCTTCCTCTGGGGGTCTTGCAGCTTGAGGTACCCCAATCCTGACCTGTTGTCTTCTCAGTTCCCCACTGCCAGCTTCTCTCCCACCTCCCTGTGACTTGGGTTTGCTCACTGCTCTCACTCTGACTCTCAGCATTTCTACAGCTTCCCAGGTAACCGAGAAGCAAGGGTTTGGCCCATACTTGGCTCTACTCACCTGGCGCCCTCTGTGTTTCTTCACACCAGGTCTTCATCCCTGGGGTAGTAGTGCAAGGGAGTGAGCCACAGGTCCTCGCTGATGATCTGGCAGGGCAACAGGGACAGGTCCACCCAAGGATCAAACCCACATCACCAGAACCCGAGAAACCCACGGAGGTGACCTCAGAAGACGTGCACAGGAGCCCCACCTCAGCAATCCGGTTAGAGCCCGGGCAGTTGTGTTCGCACAACCAGCTGAAGAAGCTTACATCGGTGGAGTCCTGCTCCCTGAATGGGGCTTCACCCTCATAATCCCAGAACCACTCAATGGCAGAGGAACGAGATGCCCGGTAACCTAAAGAAACAAAGAAAGAAACAAAAAAAACCCAAAACTTAGGGAAGTGTCCTCGTGCGGCCTACACCCCCTCAATGCCCCTCCCCCACCACCCAGGTGGGCATGTCCCACCAGTGATATCAAGGTGATACTCCTTGACGATCACTTGATTCCGGAAGTAGGGGTTGGGAAGGAAGAAAAACTTCATCCTACAGCGGTAATTCTCCAGGCTTACTTCCTCCACCTGCCAGGGAAAAAGAGGGTGAAGGAGGAGGAGTCTGTGCTGAGGGGGTCTCCTTGATGTTTGTATGAGTCCTTTACCATTGCCAGCTCTGCCACTCAAGCTGTCCCCATCCTGTCCCACTGACCCTCCCCAGCCAGACTCCGTCCCCCAGGCCTGACCTCCAGATTGATCATGTAGCTCAGCACGTCTTTGTCTTGCTCCGTGATCACAGCTGGCAGCTGGGGATGGTACACAATCTGCCTGAGGTCAAGGAGCCTTTCCACACTAGGGAAAGAGGCCAGGAGCCATGCAGCATGTCTGGAGAGCATGGAGAACGAGGGAGGGTGGGGGCACAGAAGCCCCCAGAGCCCCACACTTACAGCCCTCCCATGGCCTTCCTCAGCCCCTGCCTGGCCCCAGACATGCTCAGGACTAGGGTTTTCCTGGGCGTGGGTAAGTCTGAGAATCCTGCACAGAGTCAGGGAGGGCTGTTTCCTGAGGCCCTCTGAGCCCTAGGTGGCCCTCGTGTGCTGGCCGCAGGACACACACTGCTGACGTCTGCATGGGCTCTGTCCTCTCCTCACGCCCTCTGTCAACTTGGGCTCCTCCCTACGTGTGGGCGTGTGCCTTGAAGGTACCACTGTGAGCGTGAGGGGAAGCTGCCTGTGTCCGTGCCCAGGAGGGCACGTGTGCCCTGTGCCCCAGACATATGCCAGGGAGAAATGCACAAGACAAATGGAAAGCAATCTTTGCGTCTGGTGCTTTACAGAGTACAGTAGGTTTCTTAAGGTGAGCCCCAGATTTTCACCACATCCTGTGGAGGCTGATTGCTAGCTGCAGTGAGTCACAGTGGATCTCCATGGCTGCAAAAGCTATGTGGACTCCCAGCTCTCTGGGGTGTTCCTCAGTTACCTGTCCTTCAAAGTTCTGCTCTGTGGCAAAGGCTTCTTTTGACATTTCCCCCCATTTTGGGGAATCCTGTTTTGCTGCTCGTCCCGACCATGTGTTCCCACACTTTCTACAGGCTCACAGGATCCCCCCACAGCGGGTGCTGACATTGGCATGAGGGAGGCCTGGGGGTCCGGCCCCACTGCCGCTCTCCCTCTTCTGCCTTTTGCAGACCCCTTCCCCTCCTGCGTGGCTCCCTGCATGCTCTTTACCCATCCCCCTAGGTGGCCACCTGCTGATTCCGAAGCGGTAAGGATACAGCTCTGGCCCAGAAGCCAGGGATGGCCTGGATGATGGCCCTCCTGCGCTCAAGGTAAGCCTTCTGCCGCTGACGGAGCTTGAGCTTCAGCCGAGCGAAGACCCTGCTGTCTGCAGCATTCGCGGTGCTCAGCTCCAACTCCAGCAACTCCAGCGCCTCCAGCGGGGAACTTGAAGCCGAGACGCAGCGCCCGGCCTGCGCCTGACTACTGTCCTCATCTTCATTATCCTCCTTGTCATCGTCATTGTCGTCTTCTTCCTCTTCTGCCACCACCTCCACGGCCTCCAATATGTCCTCCACCACCAGAACCTCCTCCTCCCCTGTGGGCTCCGCCAGGGTCACACATTCCGGCAGACCCCCCACGCTGAGCACAACGCCCCCCTCGGTCGTCCCACAGACCGACAGCTGCACCGCCCAGCCCACCGCACGGGCCCCACAGGCCCCCGGGGCCGGCTCCCCGGGAGGGCCCTGGGCCTCAGCCTCCTGAAGGGCCCTGCCCAGACCTGGGCCGTGCCAGGCTTCCCGGGGAGGCTCGCTGGCCCCGGGCCCCGTCTCACCCGCCATGTGGCCCTGGTGCTGATTAGCGTCAGCTGCGACGGAAGGGCAGGCAGGCAGGTCCCAGAGCGGACTGGCAGAACCCAGCGGCTGCAGGCCCACGCTAGGCCTGAGAGACGCCTGGAGCGCACACGGCCCGGCCCTGGCTGGAGCCCCCTCGCGGGCCTATAGTCAGCACGCACGCGCACGCCGGCCTTGGTGCCGTCAGGCTGCCGGATTGGTCGGAAGCTCCCGGATCCACCCGCGGCTTGCCTGTCTCTCACTGCCGCCAATCGGTGGGAGGATGGAGGCCTTCAAGCTGGCTGGTCCCGCCCCTCCACCCGCCTGTGAGCCATCCCGCAGGGCACGCCTCGCTTTGGGGCCGAAGCTGTGGCCTTGGGGCTGCCGACTCAGCATGCGCCCTGGGCCTCTGAGTCCCAACATACCCGAGCACCTTGCGGCCGGCATGGGGCGTTGTCAGCTGCAGTGCAGGCCTCTGCTGTCTGCTTTTCGGGAGAGTGGAAAGTGCACGTCTGCTCCCTTTCCACCTGGTCGCATCCCTGGGAATGCTAAGCAACTCACTGGGGGGGTTGGGAGCTGCCCTCCGCACAGAAAGTCAATCACTGAGACACTGAGGAATCTTAAGGAGGATTACATTTATTTCCGTGGGTGCGTTAATGCAGAGGGGAGGTAGGGACTGTCCCAAATGCGCCTCCCTGCCCAACAGGGAGCGAACTCAAGAATGCGTTAGGGGTGTGAGCACCGTTGCGTGGTACAGGTGTAGCGCCGGGCAGGCAAGTGCACTGAGAAATTATGCTCGTACATATGTCCCATGGTGAAAACAGGATGGCGAAGGCCCTCCTAGGCAGACGCTTTAAGTGAACTGCGGGGAATATTCGCTGTTGTTTCAGCCTCGTGCACATGCTCAGTGCGTTTTTAGGTACAGCTATTGGGTGGAATATCGCTTACACTGACAGTTCCCACCAAGCATGTGGTGGGAGAAGGTGCACACTTTCCTGCCAAAGAAACGCAAAAGACAATGCATTAGTACACCGCAAAGTTGTAAAGTTCTGGTATTTCAGTTTGGCCATACAATTGTCTATTTTCAGCCTCATGTAGAGTGTAGCTGCTAAATCACCCTGGCTGAGATAGGTCTTGCTGGCACGGCCATTTAGAGGGGCCAGACATTTCAGTGAACTAAAAGAATTTTTGAGCAAAGCTTTTCAGGTTTATCAAACCGGTTACACGTAGGATGTGACATTGGCCTCGAGGGAAGCCGGCGAGCATTTATTGGAAGGAAGCATGCACACCACATGGCACTGGGGAGCCCACAGCAGGAGAACAGAGAGGAGGCCTTCTCTGCTGTGGGGCTTACAGGGGAGAGCCTCCTGGTGCCTGGCGAGCGTGGGATAGCTTGGCTCCAGAGGCCAGCACCGTCTCAGGACTGGACGAGGTCCCAAAACATGAAGCACAAATGATGTATCCACAATCCTGCCACATGACACCAGCTTGCTTCCCAGGGCAACACAATGACCCCTCTGCCTGTGACGGTGGCTGACCAGAGGTGACCCAGCGGTATCCCCGATTTCTGGGGTGCAGACTTTTATGCAGCTCGGTCCATGCAAATACCAGCGTGACAGAGGCCAAGTACATATATCTCAGCTATGTGGGAATCTGGATACTGGGATGTGGTGTCACTCCCCACATGGACTGGCTTCCACATGCCCAGTCTTGATGAGAACAAGAGAGACGTGCTACAGCTGCTGCTGGGCTTTCCTGTGGCAAATATCCTCGGGCCTGTGTCTACATTTCTAGACAATTGGCAAGGTCGGAAGGGAGGCAGATGTTTCCCTGGGTGCAGACCCAGTAGATCCCATGGTGTCCTGGCAGTCCAGGTACCAGTGCCTATGACAGAGGGGATCTCAGGCTGCAACTTCCAGTCAGGTCCCAGATGCAGCTGGGTGGGAATCGCTGCCACCACAGACCAGAGTGGCAGTTGGGCTAGTGAATGAGTTCAGGGCCAGGGTCAGAGGCAGAGGAACGGCCAGGTCTTGAACAGAAGGACAGAATGAGAAGGGAGAGCGAGGAGACTGAGGGAAAGAGTGGACACAGATGGAAAGGACACAGAATGAGACAGTGGCACTGGCTCAGTGAGCGGCTGGATCAGACCCTTCCTGAAGCTTCCTTTCAAAACAACCACAGGAATGCAAGGAGGAGGGGTGGTGTCCACAATGCAGTTCTCCCAGCTGCCCACCCAACGCAGCACAGCTGAAATGACTTCTTTATGCCCAGAATATCACAGGTAATTTAACTGGGTCTTTCCACATTCCTTCCTGCAGAGACCTGTGTCCCGCTCTGCCGCCAACCTGTCAGGACTTCAGCAGAGGGTCCTGTCCAGCCATGTCCGGAATCACCCTGACCCGCAACATTTTAAGATGAAGTTCAAGGCAAGGAAAACCATATGGTGTGTTTAAGAGGTAAGTGTGTTGGATATGATAATGCAGTCACCATAACAGAACTTTAATAAAACTTCTCCTCTCTCTGCTCTTCCAGCGATGGTCCCATTTCCCATGGGGAAGGTGCTGCCACGTGTACCTGATTGGGAGGACATTTCTGTGCAAGATGTTACTCTTGTGTCCTCGTTTGTTTAGCGGGTCCATGCAGGAAGCCTGTACTGCACGTCTCCTCGTCCTCCATACCCATGTATAGTGGCCTGTTGCCTCCAAAATGGAAAGAGGCTATTGAGCATGTTGTACTCATGAGATGTTTGGTGACTGAGGTTCTGGCTTGGCATCTGCCGACCTGATGGTTTAGCATATTTCAACCCCTGTGTCAGGTGGTTTCCTCCCCGGGCCAAGCTCATTGTGGAGAATGTTTGGCTGCAGTCCCTGGACCAAGTAGGAAACATAATCTCCAACATATCAGGCTGACGACATGAAAGGGACCCTGCCAAAAAGGGTGGATGCTCAAAGGAAAGCTCTATGCCCCAGCTTGTGTAACATCCCCACCCTACAGCTTGGCACCTGTTGCCGGGGACAGGTTACGACTGCAAAGTAGACAATTGTCACACCAGTTTTTCCTTGCAGATCCTTCTGCTCCAAGGATATCACCCTGGGATCACCACTCTTTTCTGGGCTGTGAGCCTGGAATCCTGCTCTGTCTCTGTGAAGCCCTTGACAGGCGTTCATCCCCACCAGACCATGCCCTGGAGAGGTGCTGTTCTCCCACTGGGAGAGTGTAGACCTTGTCCCATACATAGGACTTTTCCTACCTTGCGAGGTGGAGTCCGCCACAGGAAACCGGCTCTCTCTGCGTAGTGCACCCCTTGATCCTCAAAACACAAGAATAGGTTTTCTGGGTTAATATCCTTGAGGGATCTTGATGGAATGGTGACACTCAGGGGTGTGTTAAAGAGAGGATTTTTAAGATTCAGGGACATTTCAGATGGATTTCCCTAGGTAGTTACAATTCAAAGAGGATTCCAGGAGACAACATGAAATTGGCCTTTCTATTGAATTTCCCTCCTCACTGCTCCCGGAAGCACAGAATTCTAATATGGCTTGCAGAACAATCAGGCCTTTCCTTGCAGAGTGGATGGCTGAATGACTGCTTCGCCCAGGATACTAACCAGAGACGTGCTACCTTTCGGTCACTGAGGGGTGTCTTGGTGGCCCATGCCCCAAAGTAAACTATCCCTACTGCTTACCCATGCAGAACCGCCAAACTCCAGCAAACAGATGGCTTAGTAGACACGAAATGATTCCGCTCTGTGGCATTAGTGAGATGACAGACACAAGGTGGGATGAACAGTGGAAGTGACAAAGTGATAGCAAGCCTGGGAGGATAAGGCCACTGACTGGCAGATGGACCTAAGGAGCAGAAATGTTAGACAAGCAGGGCACGGAAGGCTTCAGACAGACGGGCTTGCAGAGTTGGTGAGAGAAAGAGACACAGAGTTCAGTTGAGAGGCATGTGAGTGTGGAGGCTGAGAGAAAGGAGGAAGGCAGAGAGAGGGAGAGACAGAGCGACAGTTCAATTGTGTGTGAGAGAGAGACACAGAGAGAGAGACAGAGAGAGACAAAGACGGACAGAGACAAAGAGACAGGCCAATACACATGTAGAGTCTGCATTCGTAAGGAGAGTCACACTGGAGCCCTGACTGATCCGCACCCTAAAATTACTTCCATTGCAGGAGACTTAGCATGGACTATCATGATATCTCATGGACCATATTGATAAAAAGTGAGGACACAGAGACACTGCCATGGGGTTAGGACAGGGGAAATGTTGGGCAACTACTTCCACTGACACTGAAACTTTGAGACGCCTTAGAATAGCTGAGGAGATAGGTTCCCTCATCACTCACAGCCTGTGTACTTGCAAGATCATCTTTGGTCCCCTTTCCCCAGGGTGACTCACAAGGCCAAGCAGTGGGACTGGCACCCTCAGGGGGCAGTTTCAGCTTTGCTGTCTGAGGCCTGGCCTCCCTTTACCATCCTATTGTCTGGTAGGTTGTTTCTTATTCTGGTTGTGGTGGGCCCACACTGGCTTACAGTGGGCAGCTGAAGGCCCCTACACAAACTTTCCTGTGCTCTGTGGCACCTGGCTGAATCTTTCTGCAGAGCCCTGAGAGGAGCAGAAGGAAACCACAGCAGGAGGGATGGGCCAGTCTCCATTGCTCTGGATCCAAAGACAAATCCCAGTCCCATCCACTGCACACTCCTCAGAACAGATTTCCCTTTGCCCAAAAGGAACCATCTAGACACCAGCAGGAAGGAACAGCCTGGATAGAGAGTAGGACCATCATTCTTGCTCACGGGAACCTCCACCTCCTGGCCTGAAGCAATCCTGCTGCCTCAGCTTCATGGATAGCTGGGACAGTCGCGGCCCACCCCTACACCCTCTTATATATATTTAGTTTTACTAACTTATATATATTTAGTTTTAGAGAGACAGGCTCTCGGTGTTGCTCCATCTGCTCTCTAACCCATGAGGAAAGGAATCCTCCTACCTCGGCATCCAGAATGGTAGGATTACAGCCGTTAGCCAATGAGCCTGGCCCACTTCAGCTTTTCATATCACAAGGCCAAAAGCTCCGCCCTTGTTGCATCATGTTACTACCACCCATTTTGGTATTGGGTCCCATGAACAGGAGGGATCATGATGTTCAATTATGCGTACACTGGTTTCTCCTTACATAACTATCAATGAGTCTTCCTACACGTTTTTAAATATCTATGTGCTGACATCTTATTCACATGAAATTCCTATTCCCTTTACTGTTGCCTGCTAGTGCTTCCTCTGGCCTTCTGCCTATGCCTGGGCTTCCCAGCCTGTACGATGGTCACCTGCAGGCTGTAACCCCTTTTGAGAAATACAGCTCTCCTTTCCAAATTCATGAGACTTGCCATTCTTCATTAGAAAAATCTATGTATCTGTCTATCTATGTGTCTATGTAAAGGATGATACATTCACATCCTTTACATACTATATGTGAAGGGGTTAGGGTCTATGAGAGGTAAATAAACACTGATATCCAAGGAAAAAAGAATCTGTGCCTTATACCCACCAAGTTTTCCCAAAACAAATAAGGATAATGTTATCAGAGTAGGGCTCGTATAAGAAAGAAACCCAGATTCTTCAATGAGGATGAAGGGTACCAGGATTCTGAAACATCTACCTGCAAAGAAGAAAACTGAGAAAGCAAATCCCCTAAAGCAATCAAAATTTCAAAACTTTTGGAAGGGGAAAAGCTCAGTGCTACTCTGGTGAGTAGGACATAGGTTTACGAGCCAGGATCTTACAACCACATTCAAGTTAAGAGGAGGGCAGACTCTGCACACATAAGGAAGTTCACGGTTATGTCGACAGAAGAGCATACTGCCTGTAGTCAGAGCCTATGCACATGTAAGACATGTTTCTCACAGCCGGGAAGTTTCCAATCAACCTGGTGGGCGTATACATAACATTTCCTCAAACAACCTATCACCCAAGGACTTTCTCACCTGCACAGAGTATATTTTCCAGGGGAGACCACATGCAAGTCCAGAAAGCGAGTCTCAGAATATTTTTGGAAATACAGAAATTATCCCCTTTGTAGACCTTATACCAAGTAAGTTTTCTCAACACAATGGTCTAAAAGTAGAAAGCAACATCAGTGTGAGGCACCTCTGACATTTCACAGATGCATGCAAATTGAGTTTCATTGAATTTCAGCACATTAAAAACATCATTCACCATGGTCAAGTAGCATTTCTCCCAGAAGTAGAAGAATGGTTCCACACAGAGAAACCAAAGAATATGATGCATATCTGTAGCAGAATAGGGGCAAAAACTCTATGGTCATTTCAACAGATGAAGAAAGACCATTTATCGAAATTCAACATCTCTTCAAGGTAAAATCTGTCAACAAACTATGTACAGAATAACGTACCTGAAAACCATAAAAACCACTCGTGACAACTCTAGGGAAACCTCAGTGTGAATGGGGAAAAGTTGGAACATTTTGTGTAATATCTGGGAAAAGACAAGAATGGACACACGTCCCTACTTCTGTTCAACAAAACCCTGGAAGTTCTAGCCAAAGGTATTAAACAGGAGGAAAACCAAATCAAACCAAAACAAAGAAAACAAAATGGAAGAAAACATAATCAAAAGGAATAAGTTAAATATTCCTTGTTTCCCTACGGTGTGCTATTTATATATAGAAAAATCTAAAACCAGTAAAAATGAAGAAACTCATTGAAGTTTTACAATTCAAAATAAGCCTGTAAAAGCAGTAGAGTTTGTAGACACTAATGGTAATCGGTCCGAAAAATAAGGCAGCAAAATAATTTCAGAAATCCATACTTAGGGATAACTCTAACCACGGAAGTGAAAAAGTGTCGACTTGATGAAAGACAACAAGAAATTGATAAATCTTTGAGGAAAGAAATGGAAAACTGTCACCAATCAGTGTAAGAATATTTCATGTTCCTTGACAGTGTTAAAATCTCAGCAGTACACAAAGTGATCCAAAGAGTCAATGCAATCTTTATCAAAATACCGATGACATTCAAGACAGAAATACCAAATCAATAAATAGATATATTAAAACCCTAAAATTGCTTGGTAAAACAAAAAATGCCCAGAATACCTAAAGTAATTTTGAGCCAAGTGAACAAACCTGGAGACATCATTCTACCTGACTGCAAATTATACCACGAAGTTATGCTGATAAACAGCACAATACTTGAATAAAACAAAATACATGGGTAAAGAAAAAGAAGAGAGAGCCACGATATAAATGTATGCATGTACAGTCAAATAACTTTTGAGAAAGAAGCCAAGAATAGGCAAGGAATAAAATACAGTCATTTCAAAAAATGATATTGGGGAAACGTTGGAGTGTACATGCAGAAAAATAAAGGTAGATTTTCTTGCCATATAAAAAATCAGTTCAAAACAGATTAAAGATTTAAATATAAGGCCTCAGACTGTAAAAATACTGAAAGGAATCATAAGGGACAATTTCCATGATGTAGCTCATGACAATTACTGTCTTCATATGATCTCAAAACAACGGTAAACAAAAGTAAAGAAACACAATGGGTTTATATCAAACCAAATGACTTCTGTACAGCACAGGAAACAAAAACTGAGAAAAGAGACGTTTCGGAGAACGGCAGAAATTCTTTTCATTCCATATAGATGTAAAAGGGCTTAATGCTTTACCGTAAGTAAGGAATTAATCTGAATAGCAAGAAAAGAGCCTCATTAAAAAATGGGCAAAAGGCCTAAATAAGCATTGCTCGAACTGACACACACATATGGCCAATAGATATATTTAAAATGTTCAATGCCACTAACTATTACGGAAAAACAAATCCAAACCGCAATGAGGTTTTGACCTCACTCTTGTAAGACTGTCTATCAACAGAAAAACGAAAGATAAGGGGTGGTGAGGAAGTAGAGAAATGCATGTAACACTTGCCTAATGTTGGGGGAAACGTAGATTAGATCTGCCATTATGAAAAACAGTATGGAAGTCCCCAAAAACCCTAAAAATAGGAGGAAAAATACCCTGCAAGATCCATCAATCATATTAAGGGTGAGTGTATCGACGGTAAATGACATCAGTTTGTCAAAGAAATACCTGTCCTCCCGTGTTTGTACCTGTGCTATTCACATTTTACTATTGCCGACATATCGGCGTATGCTAGCTTACTTCCATATTGAACCATTCCGTTTCGGAATGCATAAAGAAATTGTGGTACATGTACAAAGTGGAATACACATAGCCATTATAAAGAAAGGGCGGGAGCACTGGAAGACAATGTCCCATTCTCACCCTGTGGAATGTAATTCTTTTTTAAATATAAAAGCAAAAGAAGAAAATTCTTTAACAACAGTTCTTTTCTCTGAATATCTGACATCCATTCAATTCTCCTATCCCGCAGGTGAGGCCGTAACACCATTATTTGTCCTATTTCCATACATTGTTTGTTTATTTTACCCCTCTCTTCTCTATACTTGATAACTGAGGACACGGATTTTTTTCCATCTTATCACACGATGATGAACACAAATCTAAGTTGTTTGTGTTTTTTTAGTAAAATATTATGAAGAAATTGTGAATACACAATGATTGTTAAATGAATAATCAGAGAACATACTAGGGAGAAATTATACTCAATTCCTTTCATCATTGCTTTAGAAAACAGAAATCAATCAACCTTTGCTCCCTCGTAGGAAGTTCCATGGTACCTTCCTTCAAAAGTTCTCATTGTCCTGTGGGAACCACAGTTATTACTAAGTAAAAGTAAGCCTATATTTTTATATATTGATTGGGTTAGCGATTTGCAGTAACAGTACAGTTATTCTTTTTTTACAATTATATCAGTATTAGATATGACTTACAATAAAGGATTTTTTTATGCCTTACCAAAAGTCATTTCCCAAATAATCTCAAAGGAGTTACAACATTTTGATCCAGGATTGGGTAAAATGGACAAATTCAGGTACATAACTGCTCAGAGAAGCAAGCTAAATTTAGTCAGATAGATGACAACAGACTCAATTCTATAGAAAAACACGGTGTGTCAAAGACTGGCATGGTACAGAGATATGGGTCTGCAAATTGACACAGGCAGGGCAAAAGTATCAGAAGGACAAGGGCACAGGGACAGACAGGGACGGAGACAAACTCACACACACAGAGAAAGAATTATGGGCACATAACAAACATGATTTTCATTTGAAACAGAGCACACCTCCAAGACTCTGACAATGAGAAACAACAAGTATGATTCCGTGATATTCAGGCAGAATGCTCACAGATTCGTCAGGTGACACTGTACTTTGTGGCCCCTAGGCACTGATAATCAGTGAAAGAAAAAGTTAGGAAACTTGTGTAACTTTCTATAATAAGAGCCCCACATCAGTGCTCATGTGACTGTACTAATAGGGCGGAGGTACACCTAAACCTTGAGGAAGAAACTCAGTAAGCTGCAATCACTAGTGTGGACAAGGAGGCCAACCCACCAGATACCGGCATTCAAGTCAAGAGGAGACACCTAATGATTTTGCTACCTTCTGCATGACAGGTTTGTCCCCACTTCATTCCACGACTGGGCAGACTGGTAAAGAGCCCTGCCATTTAATCTTCTTAGCAAAATCTATTTATCACCATGCCAATCTGCTAAGCTCCAACTCAGATGTCCGCATTGCAGTTTACAAGAGAAGGGAATGTACTCATAATGGTGTTCCTTATTGTGTCTTTACCTAATATAGGGTTTTATATAGGTAAGTCCTCCGAAATTTCCTGGTTTACAGTTCCTGGAGGACCACACAACTTGCCTTCCCATTTCCATCTAGGGTGATTAGAGCAGTCAGTCTCCTTTAACCAGTGCAATAGTATAAGAGGTTTCACTATGTGGGAGCTGTAAAGGTCCCCGCAGGTTGGGGTCAAGTTTTGAAGAACTCATTGCTCAGCATCTGTGCGTCATGGAGACAGTAGCCAGAGCATGGCCAAGGCTCCCTCTTGAGAGCCTCAGGTGACCAAACCCAAGCAGCAGCAAGGCGAGTTAGATTTTAATATCTAAAAGCTGATATCTATGAGAAGGTTTTCCATGCAGATTGCAGGTAGAAAATATACACGTGAACTCTGCCAAACACTCATCCCTGAAAGACCATAGGTCTTCTCACAAAAGCTATGGGCCAGGGAGTTAGTTCATGTTGGCCAAGAATGTGTAACTACAGTATTAGTGTGTTACCGGCAATGGGGCCCACGTTGGAAATGATTTATCTGGGAATAAGTACAAATTTTCTGGGTTAAACCCTGAAATGTCCCTTCATCTCTGGCAGTCAATCCCTTGTTCTGTGCGGAGACGCACTTATTTCTGGAAGCAGCTACCCACTGGGGAAGGAGCACCCTGAGTTTTGTCATTCTGGGTGGGGCTTGTAACTCATGCTCTGCAGGCAACCCCAGTTCTTTCCCTTTTCACTACTTAACCACACACGTGGCCTGTGGAAAAGGCCACAAACGTGGACCCCTCAGGTTATAGAAGCAGTGTGCAGCGTGTTTCACAGAGATGTCCTTGTTGCAGTTTACATGAGAAAGTAATGTACTCATGATGGTGTTACTTGTTAAGTTGTTGAGTCTTCACCTAACATAGAGTCTCATGGAAAAGACTAATCCATCCCAGAATAGGAACACTGACAGTAGCATCTGCAGAAAGGCAGCACGCATGTGGATCACCTGGCGTTGTGTAAGAATGACTCCACCCATCTGTTTCCCTCAGCTCTGCCTGTTTGCATTTTTTACCCACACTGAGTCACTTGGAAACAAAGACTTTCTCATGAGGTCATGCGTATGAGGAATGTGGTTGATCAAGCCTTTGTTTTGTTTTATTTAGGCACCCCTGCCAGAACGAGAAAGTCGTATGCTTCCTATCCTCCCCTGTACCTCTGTGTTCTTTCCCAGAACCCCACCCTATGCTCATTTCTTACAACATTGCTGGCAAACCTGGTCCTGTGAGGTTCATTGTTCCAGCAAAGAGCCATGCATTCATCTAATGAGGACAATTAATTCAACTGTGAAACCAACATTAAAATATCCATCATCTTGTCTTGTCCTCCTGTGTCTTGTAATATGCAAGCGTAAGGATCACTGGAGGTACCTTATAAAACCAAATTGAGCACTGAATTATTTTGGGTCCTTGACCACTAGCCACTGTCATCAAACTACCCTCCTTTTCTCTGAATACAAGTAAGTCTCCAACTTAGCTAGCTTCTCTTCTCTTCCTCCCCAATACCTGCCCTGTAGCACAAATTCTGACCTCAAATGGAAATCCCAAAAATGACACATCCCCCCTCTTACATCATAGGCCTTGATCCTCTTGGGTAAACTCTAACGCAGAATACATAGATAGATACATACGTATATGTAATTACAGATACAGAGAGAGCTTGATGCATACAGATACATAGACATAGACATATTTTTAACTCACCCCATTCAGTACATTAGCAAACACTCAGACACACATTCACACACTAGACAGTGTTTATTTTTTCTCCCTCAGTACACTCCAAATTCATCCAGATGTCTTGCTGTCTGCAGTTGTCACCACCTGATCTGATTGTCCTTTATTTTCTCTGACTTTGATCATATGGAGTAGTCATCTCTTGCAGCTCGAGTAGCTTTGGGGGGTTGGGCTCTCATAGTTTAGGCAAATTTCTGGCTCCACCATATTCAACTCCAAACTGTAAAGTGTCCTAAAACACACATAAAAATGCATTTCCTCTGAAAAATACCAAAAGTTCTTCTAATTTCTCAATTCCCTGACCAAGGTGCTCTCTTCCCCTACTGTGACCTCTTCAATTGCCTTCTAACCTTGTTTAACAAGTGCTGCCGATAATCCCCGCCTCATCCCTGCTATTCTCTGTGTGTCTCCAATAAGCTTAGATTAGACATAAGGAAATTTTTAAAAAACCAGAAATTTGGTGGTAAAACATGGGAAAAGATGGTATCCATATCTACAGCCATTGTGGAATGTGTAAGAGAAAAAAATATGTAAGATTGACCCCTTAAGGGAGAAGAAGGACAACCAAGGGTAGGGTTGACTGTAATAGAAGGCAGTTCTAAGAAGTGAAGTTAGTGATTCTGCCTTGCTTCTGTCTGAGTGACTCTGGACATTCAGTATGCTTCTATGGGCTTAAGATTCCCCAGTTATCAGCTGGTTTGCATTGCAGTCCCTAATGTTCCTGTTTGACCTAAGACCCTGGACGACCTGGGTTCTGTTCACTTCCTGTCTTCCTCTGAGCATTAATTTTTACCTCTCGGACATGAATGCCCAGGTCCCAGACAACATGCATTTGAACCCTCACTTCCTGAGCGTCTCACCTGTCCTCTGTTTCTTCCGCAGGCGCCTTCATTCTTGTATAGTAGCACAAGGGAGTGAGACACAGGTCTTCAGTGATGAGCTATTAGGGAAATCAGAACAGGTCAGGTAAGGGTTTGGGCAAGTGTCACAAGCAGCTGGCAAACCCACTTAGGCCATGTAAGACATTCCCCAGGAAGGTCCCACCTCAGCAATCGTGTAAGAGTCGGTAAAGTTGTGGTCAGAAAACCAGTTGAAGAAGTTAAGACTGCTGTTCTGGTGTGCGTGGCTGTGGGCCTCATGCTCATAATCCTGATACCACTGAACTGGAGAGGAATGAGGGGCTCTGAATTCTGTAGGAAAATGGGCATGTAGGAAGGAGCTAGGGCACATGGGCACTGATGTACCCACCATCCTCACGACCCATCCAGAGAGTCACATCTTACCAGTAATGTTAACGAGATATTCCTTGGTAACCACTTTTTTCCGGAAGTAGGTTTTGTTCCCGAAGAACAGCAAGATCCTGTAGCAGCTTTTGGGGTGCTTGATTTCCTCCACCTGCCAGCCGGAAAGGGAAAGTGAGGACAGCTTAATTCTCTAATCAGGTGACCTTCTCTTTCTTGCCTGTAAGAATTAATTATCTTCCTCGCCATTCCCCTCTAAACCCACCAACCTACCTTTCCCAGGCCTGACCCCCAAATGGATCATGTAGCTAACCATGTCCTCCTCTCGGACACTGACCAGGATCGACATCTGGGGCTGTTTCACAAACTGCATGAGGTCGAGGATCCTTCATATGCTGAGAAGGGAAGGCTACAAACAACAGAGCACTTCTGGAAAGAATACAGCCGGGTAGGGCATATCTCACACACCTGCTACCAAACCTCCCTTTCCCCTTTTCCTTCTCCTGCATTAAGGCCGTTAGGTGGAAATCTCATTCCCATGCCAAGAAGAGACTACCACTACTGAGGAACAGAAGGGCTACTTCTTGTGAGTTCATGCTCTCTTCTGTTTCTGTCCCAGGCATGGCAGAATCATTCTGTATTATGTATGAACACTGTCCCTGTTCTGACTGATGCAGGTGAACATTCAGGCCTCCTTCCCTGTAGCATTATTCTGAGGGAAACTGCTGCTATTTGCAACTACTTCGTGGTAGGCACCATTATGATTCAAACCTCTGCCTATCACCCCAATAGTGCATTTGTGCCAGGTACATGGGAAAAGTTGTGGCTCACATCCTGTGTTCTTTCATTGAGACAGGGTCACGCTCTACGCCCAGACTGGAGTGCCTTGGCCTCATCATACCTCGCTGTGCCCTCCAAATCCAGCCTAAACAGGTGCTGCTGCCTCAGCCTCCTGAGTACCTGGGACTACAGATAGGTGACACAATGCCACCTTTGTGTGTGTGTGTATATATATATAAATATATATACATATATATTTGGAACAGGGTCTTCTCTTGGTCTTTAATTGATGGCCTCCAGTAATCCTCCCTTCTCAGCCTTGCAAAGTGTCACCAACTTTATAGATGACATTTTCATTAGCATGACTTAACACTTTGCCTAGCACATGTCTCTACAGCACAATCTAGACCAACAATCAAAAGGATAGGGCTTTGGCCCAGAAGCCAGATTGTCCCGGATGATGGACATCCTGTGGTCAAGGTGAGCCTGCCACCTTTGCAACACCCTGCACATCAGCCGAGCGTGGGCCTTGCTGGCTTGGCTAGTCACTGGCTCCAGATCTAACTGAAGAGCTTCCAGGGCCTCCAGTGTGGTCTGGGACATCCTGGGGCAGCTCCCTGCCTCTGCCTGCTTGTTCTTCTTATCCTCCTCTTTCTCCTGCACTTCCTCCGCCGGCTCTTTCTCCACACATGCCCCACGCTGCTCTTCTTCCAGTTGTCTTCCTGCTGGCTTGGCCTGGGAGTCACCCCTACAGGGTGATTGTGCAACCGCTGCCAATCAGAGAGAGGGTGGAAGGTGGAAGGGGTCCCACTGGGTGCTCCCTCCCTCGTCCTCAGGCCCGCAGCTACCCACCCTCCTGGGCACTTGAGCCTGGTTCTGCCAGGAGCAGCTGGGGATGCCCGGGCTTCTCTTGTAAGGAGTGTTAAAAGTGCATATCTGCTTCGTTGCTCTCTGGTCGCTTCCCTGTATATTAGGTGACATGGGGCCACTAGAACACAGAAAACCCTCAACGGTATGTGTTGTGCACGAGAGACGGCACGTGATATCCCACAAGGAGACAACAAGGGGAGGGAACCGGCTGGTGCTACGGGGGTGGGTGGCAGCTGCGGGAAGCCAGGCTACAGCAGGAGACCTGGGCCCAGAGCAGACAGCACCGCCGCCACAACTGGCCCATGTCCCGGACCATACAGACCATATTCACAGGTCTCCTGCCCAATGACAGCCCTTTCTTTCCCAGGACAACAGAAGACCACACTGGCCTGCACTCTTGGCCTATGGGAGAAAGCAGGACAGAATGCCTGGTTCCAGTGTGCAGCTCGGTCCTGGGAAGAGAAAGCTGCCAGACGCAGGTGGCTGTCTACTAATCGGTAGGAATGTGGTTGGTGGGACTTGGCATGACTCTCCACGTGGGCTGGCCTTGTGGAAGGCCAGGGCCTTGTGAGTGCCTCAGAAACATAACACAGCTGCTGCCAGCTGTGCCCTGTAGCAAGTATGCTCGGGACTCTGTCTGCAGTTGTTGACCCTGGGCCAGGTCAATAGGGAGCTTGATGATTCCCAGGGTGGAGACCCAGTAAACCCCATGGTGTCCTGCCAGTCCAGGAACCAGTGCTTACAACACAGGGGAGCTCAGGTGCAACTTCCAGCCAGGTCCCAGATGTTGGTGCATCGGGATCATGTCCAGCACCCCCCACAGTGGCACTTGGGCTAGTGAATGAACTGAGGGCCAGTGTCAGAGGCAGAGCAAGGGACAGAACTGGAATAGAAAAGACAGAGAGAAGGGAGAGCGAGGAGACTGAGGGAAAGAGTGGACACAGGTGGAAAGGACACAGAATGAGGCAGTGGCATTGGCTCTGTGAGCGGGCTAGATCAGACTCTTCCTGAAGCTTGCTTTCAAAATGATGGCAGGAACGCAAGGAGGATGGGTGGTGTCCACACTGCAGGCTTCCCAGCTGCCCACCCCACGCAGCACAGCTGAAAGGACTTCTTTATGCCCAGAACACCACAGGTAATTTAAGTGGGTCCTTCCACATTCCTTCCTGCAAACACCGGTGTCCCGCTCTGCCCCCAACCTGTCAGGCTTTCAGCACAAGGCTTTGCCCAGACATATCACAAATCATTCTCACCCACAATATTTTCAGATGCAGTTCAAGGGAGGAAGAAAAAACTGAGACGTGCTAAGAGGTAAGTATGTAGGATATGATAATGCAGTCACCGTCTGATAACCACACTAAAATTTCTCCTATCTCTACTCTTTGGGTGAAGGTCTGATCTCCCATGGGGAAGGTGCCTGCCACGTGCACTTGAGGGGAGGACATTTCTGTGAGGGGTGTTCCCTTTGTGCATAGGTGAGTTTTGCAGGTCCATGCAGGAAGCCTGTCTTGCAGATCTCCTCCTCCTCCTCCTTACCCCGGCATGGAGGCCTGTTACCTCAGAGAGGGAAAGAGTCTACCAAGGACAGTTGTACTCACGACATGTTTGGTGACTGAGGTTCCTGGCTTGGCATCTCCCGACCTGGTGGTACAGCGCATGTGCAGCCCTGTGTCTGCTGGCTTCCTCGTGTTCGACAGCAGTCCATGGCTGTCCTCAGTGGCAAACCTGAGCTTCCGCGTGCCAGGGTGGTGAGGTGGAAGGTACCCTGCCAGCCAGGATAGATGCTCAAAGAAAAGCTCTATGCCCCTGCTTGTGTAATGTCCCTACCCCTCTGCTCTGTCCACTTTTCCCTCATATGTGAACACCTGCAGATTAGACACTCATCACACCTTCCTTTCCTTACACATCCATCTGCTCCCAGGACACCTCACTGGCCACAGCACTGTTTCCTGGCCTGTGATCATGTTATGATGCTCTGTCTTTGTGAAGCCATTGACAGGCGTTCAACCCCTCGTGACCATCCCCTGGACATGTCCTGCTGTGGTGCTGTGATGGTGTAGCCCATATCCTAAACATGAGCCTTTCTCTACCTAGCAAGCTAGAGAGGGCCTAAATGACCAGCTCTCTCTCTAATGGGCACGTTTGGTTCAGGGAAAACACAAGAATATCTTGTCTGGGTAAATATCTCTTGGGGTTCCTGAGGCTAGGGTGGCACTGCAGCCAGTGGAAACCAGAGGTTATATAAAATTCGGGGACATATCTGGTGAGTCTCCTCCTATCTACTTTAGAATTCACAGAGGAATGCCGCAGACGATAGGAACTTGGCTTTTCTATTTAACTCCTCTCCTCCCTGCTCCTGGAAACATAGAATTCTCACATTGCTCCCAGAACAAACATGTTATTCCATCCAGAGAGGATCGCTGAATGACTGCTGCCTCTGGTATTCCTGGCAGAGATGTGCTCTATTTTAGTCTTCAAAGGGTGTCTTGGTGTGCCATGCACCAAAGCAAATTGTCCCTACTGCTTACCCAGCCAGAAACTATGAACACCAACAAACAGATGGCTTAGTTGACATGAAAGGGTTTTACTCCGTGGTAAGGGCGGGATGACACAAGAAGCCAAGGTGAATAGTCAGACTGAAAAATCCAATAACAGCCCATGTAGCATGAGAGCACTGAGTGGGATATGGACAGAAAGGGCACAAATATTACACATGCAGGGCATGGAAGACTTCAGACAGATGGGCTTACAGCACTAGTCAGAGAAAGAGATACAGAGTTGAAGGGGCAGACTTGTGAGAGTGGAGGCTGAGGGAAACGACGTACACACCCACACACACACAAAGAGAGAGAGAGAGCAAGAGAGGCCAATACAAATTCACAGTGTGCATTCATAAGCAGAGTTACACTTGGGCCCTGACTAACCCTCACCAGGAAAATACTTCCATTCCAGCAAACTGAGCACAAAGTGTCATGATACCATGCGCACCTTATTAGTGTGGAATCAGGACCCAGACGCTCTGCCATGGGGTCAGGACAGGGACACAGCTGGGCGACTACTTGCATTCAGAGCAAAACGAATGTTTTCACCCCTTAAAATGGCTGTGGAGACAGGACCACTCCTGCCTCCCACCATGCAGCCCAGGAAGAACATGTGTGGGCCCCTTTCCCTGGGGTGATTCATGGGAGCAAGCTGTGGGACTGGAACCTTCAGAGGGCAGTTTCAGCTTTGCTGTTGAGGTCTGGCCTCTCTTCACCACCTCCACCACCTGGCAGGCAGTGTGGAAGTCTATTTGTTGTGGGCCTGCACTGGCATTTGCTGGGCAGCTGAAGGCCCCTGCACAGGCTTTCCTGTGTTCTGTGGCACCTGGCTCGATCCTGCTGTGGAGCCCTGAGAGGAGCAGAAGGAAACCCACAGGAGCAGGGAGGGGCCAGTCTCCGTTGCTCCGGGGCAAACCCAAATCCCAGTCCCACTCACCGCACACTCCTCAGAACACAGTTGCCTTTCCCCAAATGAACCCATCCTAGACACCGACAGGCATGAGAAGCCAGGGTCCTTCAAGGGTAACTCCACAGAGCATAGCAGATCTGTGCCGATGCCCACCCTGTCTGCAAGGGTGTGGATGTGCACGATGCAGAGGTCAGAGCTGGTCTGGGCTCCCTGTCTAGAGCCTCAGCCACCTGCCCTGCGTGGCTGGCAAAAATCAAGCGGTCAGATCTGAGGCCAAAAGCCCCCCAAAATGCAGGAAGTTTCTGGACTTCTTTGCAGGAGAGTAGAATAATCGCACATGTGTCTGTCAGTCCCTCACTCTGAAAATACCTGCTGGGCCCCCAAAGAGAGCATAAGAAGCCAGAAAGTGTGGTGAGAAGGGGGCAGGCAGGTGTACACGGGAGAAGTTCAGCCTGCTGCCTGGCCAGGGAGATGCCTGTCTTACACGAGGGCCACAGACACACCTGGGGCACCCCTTGGGATCACCCCTAGCCATCTGTGGCACAGTTACTCCCTCACCTTGTCGCCAGGTTCCAGGACTTCCCTAGAAGTGGCTCCCTCTTACAGATGAGCCCCGGGGGACCTGGATATGGCCAGGGTGAGGTTTGAAGCCTCGGTCCCTGTCCCTTCTGTGTAATAGCAGGAACTCCCAGGATGGCATCCTCTGGGCAAGACAATCCCAGGGGGCACACAGCTTGCTCATGCCTCACACCTCTGTCTGCTCAGTCCCTACCTCCTCCTGTCTCTATGTGGGTGTCAGGGTATAACTCCAGAAATAAAAAGGATGCTCAGGGGTCTGTGGAATTGCCAGGGCATGTGCCTCTTCCTCGTTATGGCCCTGGGCCCTACAGGAAGCGTGAGAGAGACAGTGATCCTTGGGACCCCACAGCGCTGCCACATGCCCCGTCACCCTCGAGCCCTGCCTCCATGCACCTCCCACTGGCACGTCCAGCACCTTTGCTGGGAACGCTCCTCCCGGGGGCTTGGACTGGGCACCCTGAGGGCAGTGCGCATGCATGTTCCTGCCAGGACAAGTGGGTCACGAGAAGTCCTCAGGGGAATGTTGCCCTGTTTTCTTCCCCTCAGCCCCTGTGACCATTCCAGGGAGGGTCCTGGGGGAATCTTCCACATGCCTATGGAAGACTAGAAAGGAGGTGTTGCCAGCCACACAGGCACCTGTCACCAGGCCTTGACTGCCACATGCCCTCGTGTTACATCTCCCAGCTGATCAGTGCTTACCCCTGCGCACACCAGAGTAGGGAGAAGGCCAGCCTCCCTGCCAAGTCTGTGCCTGTCGTGTCCAGGGCTTCCTCCTCTTTCAGGGGCAGCCCACTGAAACACACAGGGACTCACATGGAATTCAAGGGCACCCCTCCCAGGTCCCATTTACTCACAGCCTCCTCCCAGTTTCCCAGGGAAGCACTCAGGGACACAACGGAAATTGATAAGAGTTTATTGCCATGTAAGGGCCACTGCACATGTAGGGCATCTCTGTATCCTACAGCAGCCGTCCGTTCCTGTGGAGTCTTCCTCCTGGGACAACCAAGTAGACTATTAAAGTCTCTGAGTAGCAGAAGCTCCCCAGGTTTCCAACGCTAACATCTAAAAAGCTGTGTGTAAAGCACAGGGATCACACACAGACACAAACAAATACACAGACACGCACGCACACCCATTCATGTAAACACATTCTCACATATTTGAACACACACACAATATACACATACACACTGGCACAGGTTCAAAGGAGAGTAGGTGTCTGTGAAGACAAGGGGAGCCCACAGCTGTTGGTTCCCATATTCGTTCCCCAGGACTCACTATGCCTTGCCATTCTGTGATCCCTTCAAGTCTGCATCCCATGGGCCCCCAGTGTGTTTCCCAGTTTCCCAGACAATGGCCCATGCCGTCTGCACGGGCTGCAGTGCAGGTGTGGGCATCGAGGAGAAATTCCGGAGGAGGCTTGGATTTTCAACTCAGACACTGACAGAGGGGCATCACCATGGGCAGCAACATGTAGACATCTGCCTGCTGGCTCAGAGGGACGGAGGCCCCACTGTGTGGTTGCTACCAGGCCTCAGGGTGGGGTGGATGCCATGGCATGACAGTTCAGAGAAACACAGTTTCCAGTTACTCCTGGCTTCCTCTGGGGGTCTTGCAGCTTGAGGTACCCCAATCCTGACCTGTTGTCTTCTCAGTTCCCCACTGCCAGCTTCTCTCCCACCTCCCTGTGACTTGGGTTTGCTCACTGCTCTCACTCTGACTCTCAGCATTTCTACAACTTCCCAGGTAACCGAGAAGCAAGGGTTTGGCCCATACTTTGCTCTACTCACCTGGCGCCCTCTGTGTTTCTTCACACCAGGTCTTCATCCCTGGGGTAGTAGTGCAAGGGAGCGAGCCACAGGTCCTCGCTGATGATCTGGCAGGGCAACAGGGACAGGTCCACCCAAGGATCAAACCCACATCACCAGAACCCGAGAAACCCACGGAGGTGACCTCAGAAGACGTGCACAGGAGCCCCACCTCAGCAATCCGGTTAGAGCCCGGGCAGTTGTGTTCGCACAACCAGCTGAAGAAGCTTACATCGGTGGAGTCCTGCTCCCTGAATGGGGCTTCACCCTCATAATCCCAGAACCACTCAATGGCAGAGGAACGAGATGCCCGGTAACCTAAAGAAACAAACAAAGAAACAAAAAAAACCCAAAACTTAGGGAAGTGTCCTCGTGCGGCCTACACCCCCTCAATGCCCCTCCCCCACCACCCAGGCGGGCATGTCCCACCAGTGATATCAAGGTGATACTCCTTGACGATCACTTGATTCCGGAAGTAGGGGTTGGGAAGGAAGAAAAACTTCATCCTACAGCGGTAATTCTCCAGGCTTACTTCCTCCACCTGCCAGGGAAAAAGAGGGTGAAGGAGGAGGAGTCTGTGCTGAGGGGGTCTCCTTGATGTTTGTATGAGTCCTTTACCATTGCCAGCTCTGCCACTCAAGCTGTCCCCATCCTGTCCCACTGACCCTCCCCAGCCAGACTCCGTCCCCCAGGCCTGACCTCCAGATTGATCATGTAGCTCAGCACGTCTTTGTCTTGCTCCGTGATCACAGCTGACAGCTGGGGATGGTACACAATCTGCCTGAGGTCAAGGAGCCTTTCCACACTAGGGAAAGAGGCCAGGAGCCATGCAGCATGTCTGGAGAGCATGGAGAACGAGGGAGGGTGGGGGCACAGAAGCCCCCAGAGCCCCACACTTACAGCCCTCCCATGGCCTTCCTCAGCCCCTGCCTGGCCCCAGACATGCTCAGGACTAGGGTTTTCCTGGGCGTGGGTAAGTCTGAGAATTCTGCACAGAGTCAGGGAGGGCTGTTTCCTGAGGCCCTCTGAGCCCCAGGTGGCCCTCGTGTGCTGGCCGCAGGACACACACTGCTGACGTCTGCATGGGCTCTGTCCTCTCCTCACGCCCTCTGTCAACTTGGGCTCCTCCCTACGTGTGGGCGTGTGCCTTGAAGGTACCACTGTGAGCGTGAGGGGAAGCTGCCTGTGTCGGTGCCCAGGAGGGCACGTGTGCCCTGTGCCCCAGACATATGCCAGGGAGAAATGCACAAGACAAATGGAAAGCAATCTTTGCGTCTGGTGCTTTACAGAGTACAGTAGGTTTCTTAAGGTGAGCCCCAGATTTTCACCACATCCTGTGGAGGCTGATTGCTAGCTGCAGCGAGTCACAGTGGATCTCCATGGCTGCAAAAGCTATGTGGACTCCCAGCTCTCTGGGGTGTTCCTCAGTTACCTGTCCTTCAAAGTTCTGCTCTGTGGCAAAGGCTTCTTTTGACATTTCCCCCCATTTTGGGGAATCCTGTTTTGCTGCTCGTCCCGACCATGTGTTCCCACACTTCCTACAGGCTCACAGGATCCCCCCACAGCGGGTGCTGACATTGGCATGAGGGAGGCCTGGGGGTCCGGCCCCACTGCCGCTCTCCCTCTTCTGCCTTTTGCAGACCCCTTCCCCTCCTGCGTGGCTCCCTGCATGCTCTTTACCCATCCCCCTAGGTGGCCACCTGCTGATTCCGAAGCGGTAAGGATACAGCTCTGGCCCAGAAGCCAGGGATGGCCTGGATGATGGCCCTCCTGCGCTCAAGGTAAGCCTTCTGCCGCTGACGGAGCTTGAGCTTCAGCCGAGCGAAGACCTTGCTGTCTGCAGCATTCGCGGTGCTCAGCTCCAACTCCAGCAACTCCAGCGCCTCCAGCGGGGAACTTGAAGCCGAGACGCAGCGCCCGGCCTGCGCCTGACTACTGTCCTCATCTTCATTATCCTCCTTGTCATCGTCATTGTCGTCTTCTTCCTCTTCTGCCACCACCTCCACGGCCTCCAATATGTCCTCCACCACCAGAACCTCCTCCTCCCCTGTGGGCTCCGCCAGGGTCACACATTCCGGCAGACCCCCCACGCTGAGCACAACGCCCCCCTCGGTCGTCCCACAGACCGACAGCTGCACCGCCCAGCCCACCGCACGGGCCCCACAGGCCCCCGGGGCCGGCTCCCCGGCAGGGCCCTGGGCCTCAGCCTCCTGAAGGGCCCTGCCCAGACCTGGGCCGTGCCAGGCTTCCCGGGGAGGCTCGCTGGCCCCGGGCCCCGTCTCACCCGCCATGTGGCCCTGGTGCTGATTAGCGTCAGCTGCGACGGAAGGGCAGGCAGGCAGGTCCCAGAGCGGACTGGCAGAACCCAGCGGCTGCAGGCCCACGCTAGGCCTGAGAGACGCCTGGAGCGCACACGGCCCGGCCCTGGCTGGAGCCCCCTCGCGGGCCTATAGTCAGCACGCACGCGCACGCCGGCCTTTGTGCCGTCAGGCTGCCGGATTGGTCGGAAGCTCCCGGATCCACCCGCGGCTTGCCTGTCTCTCACTGCCGCCAATCGGTGGGAGGATGGAGGCCTTCAAGCTGGCTGGTCCCGCCCCTCCACCCGCCTGTGAGCCATCCCGCAGGGCACGCCTCGCTTTGGGGCCGAAGCTGTGGCCTTGGGGCTGCCGACTCAGCATGCGCCCTGGGCCTCTGAGTCCCAACATACCCGAGCACCTTGCGGCCGGCATGGGGCGTTGTCAGCTGCAGTGCAGGCCTCTGCTGTCTGCTTTTCGGGAGAGTGGAAAGTGCACGTCTGCTCCCTTTCCACCTGGTCGCATCCCTGGGAATGCTAAGCAACTCACTGGGGGGGTTGGGAGCTGCCCTCCGCACAGAAAGTCAATCACTGAGACACTGAGGAATCTTAAGGAGGATTACATTTATTTCCGTGGGTGCGTTAATGCAGAGGGGAGGTAGGGACTGTCCCAAATGCGCCTCCCTGCCCAACAGGGAGCGAACTCAAGAATGCGTTAGGGGTGTGAGCACCGTTGCGTGGTACAGGTGTAGCGCCGGGCAGGCAAGTGCACTGAGAAATTATGCTCGTACATATGTCCCATGGTGAAAACAGGATGGCGAAGGCCCTCCTAGGCAGACGCTTTAAGTGAACTGCGGGGAATATTCGCTGTTGTTTCAGCCTCGTGCACATGCTCAGTGCGTTTTTAGGTACAGCTATTGGGTGGAATATCGCTTACACTGACAGTTCCCACCAAGCATGTGGTGGGAGAAGGTGCACACTTTCCTGCCAAAGAAACGCAAAAGACAATGCATTAGTACACCGCAAAGTTATAAAGTTCTGGTGTTTCAGTTTGGCCATACAATTGTCTATTTTCAGCCTCATGTAGAGTGTAGCTGCTAAATCACCCTGGCTGAGATAGGTCTTGCTGGCACGGCCATTTAGAGGGGCCAGACATTTCAGTGAACTAAAAGAATTTTTGAGCAAAGCTTTTCAGGTTTATCAAACCGGTTACACGTAGGATGTGACATTGGCCTCGAGGGAAGCCGGCGAGCATTTATTGGAAGGAAGCATGCACACCACATGGCACTGGGGAGCCCACAGCAGGAGAACAGAGAGGAGGCCTTCTCTGCTGTGGGGCTTACAGGGGAGAGCCTCCTGGTGCCTGGCGAGCGTGGGATAGCTTGGCTCCAGAGGCCAGCACCGTCTCAGGACTGGACGAGGTCCCAAAACATGAAGCACAAATGATGTATCCACAATCCTGCCACATGACACCAGCTTGCTTCCCAGGGCAACACAATGACCCCTCTGCCTGTGACGGTGGCTGACCAGAGGTGACCCAGCGGTATCCCCGATTTCTGGGGTGCAGACTTTTATGCAGCTCGGTCCATGCAAATATCAGCGTGACAGAGGCCAAGTACATATATCTCAGCTATGTGGGAATCTGGATACTGGGATGTGGTGTCACTCCCCACATGGACTGGCTTCCACATGCCCAGTCTTGATGAGAACAAGAGAGACGTGCTACAGCTGCTGCTGGGCTTTCCTGTGGCAAATATCCTCGGGCCTGTGTCTACATTTCTAGACAATTGGCAAGGTCGGAAGGGAGGCAGATGTTTCCCTGGGTGCAGACCCAGTAGATCCCATGGTGTCCTGGCAGTCCAGGTACCAGTGCCTATGACAGAGGGGATCTCAGGCTGCAACTTCCAGTCAGGTCCCAGATGCAGCTGGGTGGGAATCGCTGCCACCGCAGACCAGAGTGGCAGTTGGGCTAGTGAATGAGTTCAGGGCCAGGGTCAGAGGCAGAGGAACGGCCAGGTCTTGAACAGAAGGACAGAATGAGAAGGGAGAGCGAGGAGACTGAGGGAAAGAGTGGACACAGATGGAAAGGACACAGAATGAGACAGTGGCACTGGCTCAGTGAGCGGCTGGATCAGACCCTTCCTGAAGCTTTCTTTCAAAACAACCACAGGAATGCAAGGAGGAGGGGTGGTGTCCACAATGCAGTCCTCCCAGCTGCCCACCCAACGCAGCACAGCTGAAGGGACTTCTTTATGCCCAGAATATCACAGGTAATTTAACTGGGTCTTTCCACATTCCTTCCTGCAGAGACCTGTGTCCCGCTCTGCCGCCAACCTGTCAGGACTTCAGCAGAGGGTCCTGTCCAGCCATGTCCGGAATCACCCTGACCCGCAACATTTTAAGATGAAGTTCAAGGCAAGGAAAACCATATGGTGTGTTTAAGAGGTAAGTGTGTTGGATATGATAATGCAGTCACCATAACAGAACTTTAATAAAACTTCTCCTATCTCTGCTCTTCCAGCGATGGTCCCATTTCCCATGGGGAAGGTGCTGCCACGTGTACCTGATTGGGAGGACATCTCTGTGCAAGATGTTACTCTTGTGTCCTCGTTTGTTTAGCGGGTCCATGCAGGAAGCCTGTACTGCACGTCTCCTCGTCCTCCATACCCATGTATAGTGGCCTGTTGCCTCCAAAATGGAAAGAGGCTATTGAGCATGTTGTACTCATGAGATGTTTGGTGACTGAGGTTCTGCCTTGGCATCTGCCGACCTGAGGGTTTAGCATATTTCAACCCCTGTGTCAGGTGGTTTCCTCCCCGGGCCAAGCTCATTGTGGAGAATGTTTGGCTGCAGTCCCTGGACCAAGTAGGAAACATAATCTCCAACATATCAGGCTGACGACATGAAAGGGACCCTGCCAAAAAGGGTGGATGCTCAAAGGAAAGCTCTATGCCCCAGCTTGTGTAACATCCCCACCCTACAGCTTGGCACCTGTTGCCGGGGACAGGTTACGACTGCAAAGTAGACAATTGTCACACCAGTTTTTCCTTGCAGATCCTTCTGCTCCAAGGATATCACCCTGGGATCACCACTCTTTTCTGGGCTGTGAGCCTGGAATCCTGCTCTGTCTCTGTGAAGCCCTTGACAGGCGTTCATCCCTACCAGACCATGCCCTGGAGAGGTGCTGTTCTCCCACTGGGAGAGTGTAGACCTTGTCCCATACATAGGACTTTTCCTACCTTGCGAGGTGGAGTCCGCCACAGGAAACCGGCTCTCTCTGCGTAGTGCACCCCTTGATCCTCAAAACACAAGAATAGGTTTTCTGGGTTAATATCCTTGAGGGATCTTGATGCAATGGTGACACTCAGGGGTGTGTTAAAGAGAGGATTTTTAAGATTCAGGGACATTTCAGATGGATTTCCCTAGGTAGTTACAATTCAAAGAGGATTCCAGGAGACAACATGAAATTGGCCTTTCTATTGAATTTCCCTCCTCACTGCTCCCGGAAGCACAGAATTCTAAAATGGCTTGCAGAACAATCAGGCCTTTCCTTGCAGAGTGGATGGCTGAATGACTGCTTCGCCCAGGATACTAACCAGAGACGTGCTACCTTTCGGTCACTGAGGGGTGTCTTGGTGGCCCATGCCCCAAAGTAAACTATCCCTACTGCTTACCCATGCAGAACCGCCAAACTCCAGCAAACAGATGGCTTAGTAGACACGAAATGATTCCGCTCTGTGGCATTAGTGAGATGACAGACACAAGGTGGGATGAACAGTGGAAGTGACAAAGTGATAGCAAGCCTGGGAGGATAAGGCCACTGACTGGCAGATGGACCTAAGGAGCAGAAATGTTAGACAAGCAGGGCACGGAAGGCTTCAGACAGACGGGCTTGCAGAGTTGGTGAGAGAAAGAGACACAGAGTTCAGTTGAGAGACATGTGAGTGTGGAGGCTGAGAGAAAGGAGGAAGGCAGAGAGAGGGAGAGACAGAGCGACAGTTCAATTGTGTGTGAGAGAGAGACACAGAGAGAGAGACAGAGAGAGACAAAGACGGACAGAGACAAAGAGACAGGCCAATACACATGTAGAGTCTGCATTCGTAAGGAGAGTCACACTGGAGCCCTGACTGATCCGCACCCTAAAATTACTTCCATTGCAGGAGACTTAGCATGGACTATCATGATATCTCATGGACCATATTGATAAAAAGTGAGGACACAGAGACACTGCCATGGGGTTAGGACAGGGGAAATGTTGGGCAACTACTTCCACTGACACTGAAACTTTGAGACGCCTTAGAATAGCTGAGGAGATAGGTTCCCTCATCACTCACAGCCTGTGTACTTGCAAGATCATCTTTGGTCCCCTTTCCCCAGGGTGACTCACAAGGCCAAGCAGTGGGACTGGCACCCTCAGGGGGCAGTTTCAGCTTTGCTGTCTGAGGCCTGGCCTCCCTTTACCATCCTATTGTCTGGTAGGTTCTTTCTTATTCTGGTTGTGGTGGGCCCACACTGGCTTACAGTGGGCAGCTGAAGGCCCCTACACAAACTTTCCTGTGTTCTGTGGCACCTGGCTGAATCTTTCTGCAGAGCCCTGAGAGGAGCAGAAGGAAACCACAGCAGGAGGGATGGGCCAGTCTCCATTGCTCTGGATCCAAAGACAAATCCCAGTCCCATCCACTGCACACTCCTCAGAACAGATTTCCCTTTGCCCAAAAGGAACCATCTAGACACCAGCAGGAAGGAACAGCCTGGATAGAGAGTAGGACCATCATTCTTGCTCACGGGAACCTCCACCTCCTGGCCTCAAGCAATCCTGCTGCCTCAGCTTCATGGATAGCTGGGACAGTCGCGGCCCACCCCTACACCCTCTTATATATATTTAGTTTTACTAACTTATATATATTTAGTTTTAGAGAGACAGGCTCTCGGTGTTGCTCCATCTGCTCTCTAACCCATGAGGAAAGGAATCCTCCTACCTCGGCATCCAGAATGGTAGGATTACAGCCGTTAGCCAATGAGCCTGGCCCACTTCAGCTTTTCATATCACAAGGCCAAAAGCTCCGCCCTTGTTGCATCATGTTACTACCACCCATTTTGGTATTGGGTCCCATGAACAGGAGGGATCATGATGTTCAATTATGCGTACACTGGTTTCTCCTTACATAACTATCAATGAGTCTTCCTACACGTTTTTAAATATCTATGTGCTGACATCTTATTCACATGAAATTCCTATTCCCTTTACTGTTGCCTGCTAGTGCTTCCTCTGGCCTTCTGCCTATGCCTGGGCTTCCCAGCCTGTACGATGGTCACCTGCAGGCTGTAACCCCTTTTGAGAAATACAGCTCTCCTTTCCAAATTCATGAGACTTGCCATTCTTCATTAGAAAAATCTATGTATCTGTCTATCTATGTGTCTATGTAAAGGATGATACATTCACATCCTTTACATACTATATGTGAAGGGGTTAGGGTCTATGAGAGGTAAATAAACACTGATATCCAAGGCAAAAAGAATCTGTGCCTTATACCCACCTAGTTTTCCCAAAACAAATAAGGATAATGTTATCAGAGTAGGGCTCGTATAAGAAAGAAACCCAGATTCTTCAATGAGGATGAAGGGTACCAGGATTCTGAAACATCTACCTGCAAAGAAGAAAACTGAGAAAGCAAATCCCCTAAAGCAATCAAAATTTCAAAACTTTTGGAAGGGGAAAAGCTCAGTGCTACTCTGGTGAGTAGGACATAGGTTTACGAGCCAGGATCTTACAACCACATTCAAGTTAAGAGGAGGGCAGACTCTGCACACATAAGGAAGTTCACGGTTATGTCGACAGAAGAGCATACTGCCTGTAGTCAGAGCCTATGCACATGTAAGACATGTTTCTCACAGCCGGGAAGTTTCCAATCAACCTGGTGGGCGTATACATAACATTTCCTCAAACAACCTATCACCCAAGGACTTTCTCACCTGCACAGAGTATATTTTCCAGGGGAGACCACATGCAAGTCCAGAAAGCGAGTCTCAGAATATTTTTGGAAATACAGAAATTATCCCCTTTGTAGACCTTATACCAAGTAAGTTTTCTCAACACAATGGTCTAAAAGTAGAAAGCAACATCAGTGTGAGGCACCTCTGACATTTCACAGATGCATGCAAATTGAGTTTCATTGAATTTCAGCACATTAAAAACATCATTCACCATGGTCAAGTAGCATTTCTCCCAGAAGTAGAAGAATGGTTCCACACAGAGAAACCAAAGAATATGATGCATATCTGTAGCAGAATAGGGGCAAAAACTCTATGGTCATTTCAACAGATGAAGAAAGACCATTTATCGAAATTCAACATCTCTTCAAGGTAAAATCTGTCAACAAACTATGTACAGAATAACGTACCTGAAAACCATAAAAACCACTCGTGACAACTCTAGGGAAACCTCAGTGTGAATGGGGAAAAGTTGGAACATTTTGTGTAATATCTGGGAAAAGACAAGAATGGACACACGTCCCTACTTCTGTTCAACAAAACCCTGGAAGTTCTAGCCAAAGGTATTAAACAGGAGGAAAACCAAATCAAACCAAAACAAAGAAAACAAAATGGAAGAAAACATAATCAAAAGGAATAAGTTAAATATTCCTTGTTTCCCTACGGTGTGCTATTTATATATAGAAAAATCTAAAACCAGTAAAAATGAAGAAACTCATTGAAGTTTTACAATTCAAAATAAGCCTGTAAAAGCAGTAGAGTTTGTAGACACTAATGGTAATCGGTCCGAAAAATAAGGCAGCAAAATAATTTCAGAAATCCATACTTAGGGATAACTCTAACCACGGAAGTGAAAAAGTGTCGACTTGATGAAAGACAACAAGAAATTGATAAATCTTTGAGGAAAGAAATGGAAAACTGTCACCAATCAGTGTAAGAATATTTCATGTTCCTTGACAGTGTTAAAATCTCAGCAGTACACAAAGTGATCCAAAGAGTCAATGCAATCTTTATCAAAATACCGATGACATTCAAGACAGAAATACCAAATCAATAAATAGATATATTAAAACCCTAAAATTGCTTGGTAAAACAAAAAATGCCCAGAATACCTAAAGTAATTTTGAGCCAAGTGAACAAACCTGGAGACATCATTCTACCTGACTGCAAATTATACCACGAAGTTATGCTGATAAACAGCACAATACTTGAATAAAACAAAATACATGGGTAAAGAAAAAGAAGAGAGAGCCACGATATAAATGTATGCATGTACAGTCAAATAACTTTTGAGAAAGAAGCCAAGAATAGGCAAGGAATAAAATACAGTCATTTCAAAAAATGATATTGGGGAAACGTTGGAGTGTACATGCAGAAAAATAAAGGTAGATTTTCTTGCCATATAAAAAATCAGTTCAAAACAGATTAAAGATTTAAATATAAGGCCTCAGACTGTAAAAATACTGAAAGGAATCATAAGGGACAATTTCCATGATGTAGCTCATGACAATTACTGTCTTCATATGATCTCAAAACAACGGTAAACAAAAGTAAAGAAACACAATGGGTTTATATCAAACCAAATGACTTCTGTACAGCACAGGAAACAAAAACTGAGAAAAGAGACGTTTCGGAGAACGGCAGAAATTCTTTTCATTCCATATAGATGTAAAAGGGCTTAATGCTTTACCGTAAGTAAGGAATTAATCTGAATAGCAAGAAAAGAGCCTCATTAAAAAATGGGCAAAAGGCCTAAATAAGCATTGCTCGAACTGACACACACATATGGCCAATAGATATATTTAAAATGTTCAATGCCACTAACTATTACGGAAAAACAAATCCAAACCGCGATGAGGTTTTGACCTCACTCTTGTAAGACTGTCTATCAACAGAAAAACGAAAGATAAGGGGTGGTGAGGAAGTAGAGAAATGCATGTAACACTTGCCTAATGTTGGGGGAAACGTAGATTAGATCTGCCATTATGAAAAACAGTATGGAAGTCCCCAAAAACCCTAAAAATAGGAGGAAAAATACCCTGCAAGATCCATCAATCATATTAAGGGTGAGTGTATCGACGGTAAATGACATCAGTTTGTCAAAGAAATACCTGTCCTCCCGTGTTTGTACCTGTGCTATTCACATTTTACTATTGCCGACATATCGGCGTATGCTAGCTTACTTCCATATTGAACCATTCCGTTTCGGAATGCATAAAGAAATTGTGGTACATGTACAAAGTGGAATACACATAGCCATTATAAAGAAAGGGCGGGAGCACTGGAAGACAATGTCCCATTCTCACCCTGTGGAATGTAATTCTTTTTTAAATATAAAAGCAAAAGAAGAAAATTCTTTAACAACAGTTCTTTTCTCTGAATATCTGACATCCATTCAATTCTCCTATCCCGCAGGTGAGGCCGTAACACCATTATTTGTCCTATTTCCATACATTGTTTGTTTATTTTACCCCTCTCTTCTCTATACTTGATAACTGAGGACACGGATTTTTTTCCATCTTATCACACGATGATGAACACAAATCTAAGTTGTTTGTGTTTTTTTAGTAAAATATTATGAAGAAATTGTGAATACACAATGATTGTTAAATGAATAATCAGAGAACATACTAGGGAGAAATTATACTCAATTCCTTTCATCATTGCTTTAGAAAACAGAAATCAATCAACCTTTGCTCCCTCGTAGGAAGTTCCATGGTACCTTCCTTCAAAAGTTCTCATTGTCCTGTGGGAACCACAGTTATTACTAAGTAAAAGTAAGCCTATATTTTTATATATTGATTGGGTTAGCGATTTGCAGTAACAGTACAGTTATTCTTTTTTTACAATTATATCAGTATTAGATATGACTTACAATAAAGGATTTTTTTATGCCTTACCAAAAGTCATTTCCCAAATAATCTCAAAGGAGTTACAACATTTTGATCCAGGATTGGGTAAAATGGACAAATTCAGGTACATAACTGCTCAGAGAAGCAAGCTAAATTTAGTCAGATAGATGACAACAGACTCAATTCTATAGAAAAACACGGTGTGTCAAAGACTGGCATGGTACAGAGATATGGGTCTGCAAATTGACACAGGCAGGGCAAAAGTATCAGAAGGACAAGGGCACAGGGACAGACAGGGACGGAGACAAACTCACACACAGAGAGAAAGAATTATGGGCACATAACAAACATGATTTTCATTTGAAACAGAGCACACCTCCAAGACTCTGACAATGAGAAACAACAAGTATGATTCCGTGATATTCAGGCAGAATGCTCACAGATTCGTCAGGTGACACTGTACTTTGTGGCCCCTAGGCACTGATAATCAGTGAAAGAAAAAGTTAGGAAACTTGTGTAACTTTCTATAATAAGAGCCCCACATCAGTGCTCATGTGACTGTACTAATAGGGCGGAGGTACACCTAAACCTTGAGGAAGAAACTCAGTAAGCTGCAATCACTAGTGTGGACAAGGAGGCCAACCCACCAGATACCGGCATTCAAGTCAAGAGGAGACACCTAATGATTTTGCTACCTTCTGCATGACAGGTTTGTCCCCACTTCATTCCACGACTGGGCAGACTGGTAAAGAGCCCTGCCATTTAATCTTCTTAGCAAAATCTATTTATCACCATGCCAATCTGCTAAGCTCCAACTCAGATGTCCGCATTGCAGTTTACAAGAGAAGGGAATGTACTCATAATGGTGTTCCTTATTGTGTCTTTACCTAATATAGGGTTTTATATAGGTAAGTCCTCCGAAATTTCCTGGTTTACAGTTCCTGGAGGACCACACAACTTGCCTTCCCATTTCCATCTAGGGTGATTAGAGCAGTCAGTCTCCTTTAACCAGTGCAATAGTATAAGAGGTTTCACTATGTGGGAGCTGTAAAGGTCCCCGCAGGTTGGGGTCAAGTTTTGAAGAACTCATTGCTCAGCATCTGTGCGTCATGGAGACAGTAGCCAGAGCATGGCCAAGGCTCCCTCTTGAGAGCCTCAGGTGACCAAACCCAAGCAGCAGCAAGGCGAGTTAGATTTTAATATCTAAAAGCTGATATCTATGAGAAGGTTTTCCATGCAGATTGCAGGTAGAAAATATACACGTGAACTCTGCCAAACACTCATCCCTGAAAGACCATAGGTCTTCTCACAAAAGCTATGGGCCAGGGAGTTAGTTCATGTTGGCCAAGAATGTGTAACTACAGTATTAGTGTGTTACCGGCAATGGGGCCCACGTTGGAAATGATTTATCTGGGAATAAGTACAAATTTTCTGGGTTAAACCCTGAAATGTCCCTTCATCTCTGGCAGTCAATCCCTTGTTCTGTGCGGAGACGCACTTATTTCTGGAAGCAGCTACCCACTGGGGAAGGAGCACCCTGAGTTTTGTCATTCTGGGTGGGGCTTGTAACTCATGCTCTGCAGGCAACCCCAGTTCTTTCCCTTTTCACTACTTAACCACACACGTGGCCTGTGGAAAAGGCCACAAACGTGGACCCCTCAGGTTATAGAAGCAGTGTGCAGTGTGTTTCACAGAGATGTCCTTGTTGCAGTTTACATGAGAAAGTAATGTACTCATGATGGTGTTACTTGTTAAGTTGTTGAGTCTTCACCTAACATAGAGTCTCATGGAAAAGACTAATCCATCCCAGAATAGGAACACTGACAGTAGCATCTGCAGAAAGGCAGCACGCATGTGGATCACCTGGCGTTGTGTAAGAATGACTCCACCCATCTGTTTCCCTCAGCTCTGCCTGTTTGCATTTTTTACCCACACTGAGTCACTTGGAAACAAAGACTTTCTCATGAGGTCATGCGTATGAGGAATGTGGTTGATCAAGCCTTTGTTTTGTTTTATTTAGGCACCCCTGCCAGAACGAGAAAGTCGTATGCTTCCTATCCTCCCCTGTACCTCTGTGTTCTTTCCCAGAACCCCACCCTATGCTCATTTCTTACAACATTGCTGGCAAACCTGGTCCTGTGAGGTTCATTGTTCCAGCAAAGAGCCATGCATTCATCTAATGAGGACAATTAATTCAACTGTGAAACCAACATTAAAATATCCATCATCTTGTCTTGTCCTCCTGTGTCTTGTAATATGCAAGCGTAAGGATCACTGGAGGTACCTTATAAAACCAAATTGAGCACTGAATTATTTTGGGTCCTTGACCACTAGCCACTGTCATCAAACTACCCTCCTTTTCTCTGAATACAAGTAAGTCTCCAACTTAGCTAGCTTCTCTTCTCTTCCTCCCCAATACCTGCCCTGTAGCACAAATTCTGACCTCAAATGGAAATCCCAAAAATGACACATCCCCCCTCTTACATCATAGGCCTTGATCCTCTTGGGTAAACTCTAACGCAGAATACATAGATAGATACATACGTATATGTAATTACAGATACAGAGAGAGCTTGATGCATACAGATACATAGACATAGACATATTTTTAACTCACCCCATTCAGTACATTAGCAAACACTCAGACACACATTCACACACTAGACAGTGTTTATTTTTTCTCCCTCAGTACACTCCAAATTCATCCAGATGTCTTGCTGTCTGCAGTTGTCACCACCTGATCTGATTGTCCTTTATTTTCTCTGACTTTGATCATATGGAGTAGTCATCTCTTGCAGCTCGAGTAGCTTTGGGGGGTTGGGCTCTCATAGTTTAGGCAAATTTCTGGCTCCACCATATTCAACTCCAAACTGTAAAGTGTCCTAAAACACACATAAAAATGCATTTCCTCTGAAAAATACCAAAAGTTCTTCTAATTTCTCAATTCCCTGACCAAGGTGCTCTCTTCCCCTACTGTGACCTCTTCAATTGCCTTCTAACCTTGTTTAACAAGTGCTGCCGATAATCCCCGCCTCATCCCTGCTATTCTCTGTGTGTCTCCAATAAGCTTAGATTAGACATAAGGAAATTTAAAAAAAACCAGAAATTTGGTGGTAAAACATGGGAAAAGATGGTATCCATATCTACAGCCATTGTGGAATGTGTAAGAGAAAAAAATATGTAAGATTGACCCCTTAAGGGAGAAGAAGGACAACCAAGGGTAGGGTTGACTGTAATAGAAGGCAGTTCTAAGAAGTGAAGTTAGTGATTCTGCCTTGCTTCTGTCTGAGTGACTCTGGACATTCAGTATGCTTCTATGGGCTTAAGATTCCCCAGTTATCAGCTGGTTTGCATTGCAGTCCCTAATGTTCCTGTTTGACCTAAGACCCTGGACGACCTGGGTTCTGTTCACTTCCTGTCTTCCTCTGAGCATTAATTTTTACCTCTCGGACATGAATGCCCAGGTCCCAGACAACATGCATTTGAACCCTCACTTCCTGAGCGTCTCACCTGTCCTCTGTTTCTTCCGCAGGCGCCTTCATTCTTGTATAGTAGCACAAGGGAGTGAGACACAGGTCTTCAGTGATGAGCTATTAGGGAAATCAGAACAGGTCAGGTAAGGGTTTGGGCAAGTGTCACAAGCAGCTGGCAAACCCACTTAGGCCATGTAAGACATTCCCCAGGAAGGTCCCACCTCAGCAATCGTGTAAGAGTCGGTAAAGTTGTGGTCAGAAAACCAGTTGAAGAAGTTAAGACTGCTGTTCTGGTGTGCGTGGCTGTGGGCCTCATGCTCATAATCCTGATACCACTGAACTGGAGAGGAATGAGGGGCTCTGAATTCTGTAGGAAAATGGGCATGTAGGAAGGAGCTAGGGCACATGGGCACTGATGTACCCACCATCCTCACGACCCATCCAGAGAGTCACATCTTACCAGTAATGTTAACGAGATATTCCTTGGTAACCACTTTTTTCCGGAAGTAGGTTTTGTTCCCGAAGAACAGCAAGATCCTGTAGCAGCTTTTGGGGTGCTTGATTTCCTCCACCTGCCAGCCGGAAAGGGAAAGTGAGGACAGCTTAATTCTCTAATCAGGTGACCTTCTCTTTCTTGCCTGTAAGAATTAATTATCTTCCTCGCCATTCCCCTCTAAACCCACCAACCTACGTTTCCCAGGCCTGACCCCCAAATGGATCATGTAGCTAACCATGTCCTCCTCTCGGACACTGACCAGGATCGACATCTGGGGCTGTTTCACAAACTGCATGAGGTCGAGGATCCTTCATATGCTGAGAAGGGAAGGCTACAAACAACAGAGCAATTCTGGAAAGAATACAGCCGGGTAGGGCATATCTCACACACCTGCTACCAAACCTCCCTTTCCCCTTTTCCTTCTCCTGCATTAAGGCCGTTAGGTGGAAATCTCATTCCCATGCCAAGAAGAGACTACCACTACTGAGGAACAGAAGGGCTACTTCTTGTGAGTTCATGCTCTCTTCTGTTTCTGTCCCAGGCATGGCAGAATCATTCTGTATTATGTATGAACACTGTCCCTGTTCTGACTGATGCAGGTGAACATTCAGGCCTCCTTCCCTGTAGCATTATTCTGAGGGAAACTGCTGCTATTTGCAACTACTTCGTGGTAGGCACCATTATGATTCAAACCTCTGCCTATCACCCCAATAGTGCATTTGTGCCAGGTACATGGGAAAAGTTGTGGCTCACATCCTGTGTTCTTTCATTGAGACAGGGTCACGCTCTACGCCCAGACTGGAGTGCCTTGGCCTCATCATACCTCGCTGTGCCCTCCAAATCCAGCCTAAACAGGTGCTGCTGCCTCAGCCTCCTGAGTACCTGGGACTACAGATAGGTGACACAATGCCACCTTTGTGTGTGTGTGTATATATATATAAATATATATACATATATATTTGGAACAGGGTCTTCTCTTGGTCTTTAATTGATGGCCTCCAGTAATCCTCCCTTCTCAGCCTTGCAAAGTGTCACCAACTTTATAGATGACATTTTCATTAGCATGACTTAACACTTTGCCTAGCACATGTCTCTACAGCACAATCTAGACCAACAATCAAAAGGATAGGGCTTTGGCCCAGAAGCCAGATTGTCCCGGATGATGGACATCCTGTGGTCAAGGTGAGCCTGCCACCTTTGCAACACCCTGCACATCAGCCGAGCGTGGGCCTTGCTGGCTTGGCTAGTCACTGGCTCCAGATCTAACTGAAGAGCTTCCAGGGCCTCCAGTGTGGTCTGGGACATCCTGGGGCAGCTCCCTGCCTCTGCCTGCTTGTTCTTCTTATCCTCCTCTTTCTCCTGCACTTCCTCCGCCGGCTCTTTCTCCACACATGCCCCACGCTGCTCTTCTTCCAGTTGTCTTCCTGCTGGCTTGGCCTGGGAGTCACCCCTACAGGGTGATTGTGCAACCGCTGCCAATCAGAGAGAGGGTGGAAGGTGGAAGGGGTCCCACTGGGTGCTCCCTCCCTCGTCCTCAGGCCCGCAGCTACCCACCCTCCTGGGCACTTGAGCCTGGTTCTGCCAGGAGCAGCTGGGGATGCCCGGGCTTCTCTTGTAAGGAGTGTTAAAAGTGCATATCTGCTTCGTTGCTCTCTGGTCGCTTCCCTGTATATTAGGTGACATGGGGCCACTAGAACACAGAAAACCCTCAACGGTATGTGTTGTGCACGAGAGACGGCACGTGATATCCCACAAGGAGACAACAAGGGGAGGGAACCGGCTGGTGCTACGGGGGTGGGTGGCAGCTGCGGGAAGCCAGGCTACAGCAGGAGACCTGGGCCCAGAGCAGACAGCACCGCCGCCACAACTGGCCCATGTCCCGGACCATACAGACCATATTCACAGGTCTCCTGCCCAATGACAGCCCTTTCTTTCCCAGGACAACAGAAGACCACACTGGCCTGCACTCTTGGCCTATGGGAGAAAGCAGGACAGAATGCCTGGTTCCAGTGTGCAGCTCGGTCCTGGGAAGAGAAAGCTGCCAGACGCAGGTGGCTGTCTACTAATCGGTAGGAATGTGGTTGGTGGGACTTGGCATGACTCTCCACGTGGGCTGGCCTTGTGGAAGGCCAGGGCCTTGTGAGTGCCTCAGAAACATAACACAGCTGCTGCCAGCTGTGCCCTGTAGCAAGTATGCTCGGGACTCTGTCTGCAGTTGTTGACCCTGGGCCAGGTCAATAGGGAGCTTGATGATTCCCAGGGTGGAGACCCAGTAAACCCCATGGTGTCCTGCCAGTCCAGGAACCAGTGCTTACAACACAGGGGAGCTCAGGTGCAACTTCCAGCCAGGTCCCAGATGTTGGTGCATCGGGATCATGTCCAGCACCCCCCACAGTGGCACTTGGGCTAGTGAATGAACTGAGGGCCAGTGTCAGAGGCAGAGCAAGGGACAGAACTGGAATAGAAAAGACAGAGAGAAGGGAGAGCGAGGAGACTGAGGGAAAGAGTGGACACAGGTGGAAAGGACACAGAATGAGGCAGTGGCATTGGCTCTGTGAGCGGGCTAGATCAGACTCTTCCTGAAGCTTGCTTTCAAAATGATGGCAGGAACGCAAGGAGGATGGGTGGTGTCCACACTGCAGGCTTCCCAGCTGCCCACCCCACGCAGCACAGCTGAAAGGACTTCTTTATGCCCAGAACACCACAGGTAATTTAAGTGGGTCCTTCCACATTCCTTCCTGCAAACACCGGTGTCCCGCTCTGCCCCCAACCTGTCAGGCTTTCAGCACAAGGCTTTGCCCAGACATATCACAAATCATTCTCACCCACAATATTTTCAGATGCAGTTCAAGGGAGGAAGAAAAAACTGAGACGTGCTAAGAGGTAAGTATGTAGGATATGATAATGCAGTCACCGTCTGATAACCACACTAAAATTTCTCCTATCTCTACTCTTTGGGTGAAGGTCTGATCTCCCATGGGGAAGGTGCCTGCCACGTGCACTTGAGGGGAGGACATTTCTGTGAGGGGTGTTCCCTTTGTGCATAGGTGAGTTTTGCAGGTCCATGCAGGAAGCCTGTCTTGCAGATCTCCTCCTCCTCCTCCTTACCCCGGCATGGAGGCCTGTTACCTCAGAGAGGGAAAGAGTCTACCAAGGACAGTTGTACTCACGACATGTTTGGTGACTGAGGTTCCTGGCTTGGCATCTCCCGACCTGGTGGTACAGCGCATGTGCAGCCCTGTGTCTGCTGGCTTCCTCGTGTTCGACAGCAGTCCATGGCTGTCCTCAGTGGCAAACCTGAGCTTCCGCGTGCCAGGGTGGTGAGGTGGAAGGTACCCTGCCAGCCAGGATAGATGCTCAAAGAAAAGCTCTATGCCCCTGCTTGTGTAATGTCCCTACCCCTCTGCTCTGTCCACTTTTCCCTCATATGTGAACACCTGCAGATTAGACACTCATCACACCTTCCTTTCCTTACACATCCATCTGCTCCCAGGACACCTCACTGGCCACAGCACTGTTTCCTGGCCTGTGATCATGTTATGATGCTCTGTCTTTGTGAAGCCATTGACAGGCGTTCAACCCCTCGTGACCATCCCCTGGACATGTCCTGCTGTGGTGCTGTGATGGTGTAGCCCATATCCTAAACATGAGCCTTTCTCTACCTAGCAAGCTAGAGAGGGCCTAAATGACCAGCTCTCTCTCTAATGGGCACGTTTGGTTCAGGGAAAACACAAGAATATCTTGTCTGGGTAAATATCTCTTGGGGTTCCTGAGGCTAGGGTGGCACTGCAGCCAGTGGAAACCAGAGGTTATATAAAATTCGGGGACATATCTGGTGAGTCTCCTCCTATCTACTTTAGAATTCACAGAGGAATGCCGCAGACGATAGGAACTTGGCTTTTCTATTTAACTCCTCTCCTCCCTGCTCCTGGAAACATAGAATTCTCACATTGCTCCCAGAACAAACATGTTATTCCATCCAGAGAGGATCGCTGAATGACTGCTGCCTCTGGTATTCCTGGCAGAGATGTGCTCTATTTTAGTCTTCAAAGGGTGTCTTGGTGTGCCATGCACCAAAGCAAATTGTCCCTACTGCTTACCCAGCCAGAAACTATGAACACCAACAAACAGATGGCTTAGTTGACATGAAAGGGTTTTACTCCGTGGTAAGGGCGGGATGACACAAGAAGCCAAGGTGAATAGTCAGACTGAAAAATCCAATAACAGCCCATGTAGCATGAGAGCACTGAGTGGGATATGGACAGAAAGGGCACAAATATTACACATGCAGGGCATGGAAGACTTCAGACAGATGGGCTTACAGCACTAGTCAGAGAAAGAGATACAGAGTTGAAGGGGCAGACTTGTGAGAGTGGAGGCTGAGGGAAACGACGTACACACCCACACACACAAAGAGAGAGAGAGAGCAAGAGAGGCCAATACAAATTCACAGTGTGCATTCATAAGCAGAGTTACACTTGGGCCCTGACTAACCCTCACCAGGAAAATACTTCCATTCAAGCAAACTGAGCACAAAGTGTCATGATACCATGCGCACCTTATTAGTGTGGAATCAGGACCCAGACGCTCTGCCATGGGGTCAGGACAGGGACACAGCTGGGCGACTACTTGCATTCAGAGCAAAACGAATGTTTTCACCCCTTAAAATGGCTGTGGAGACAGGACCACTCCTGCCTCCCACCATGCAGCCCAGGAAGAACATGTGTGGGCCCCTTTCCCTGGGGTGATTCATGGGAGCAAGCTGTGGGACTGGAACCTTCAGAGGGCAGTTTCAGCTTTGCTGTTGAGGTCTGGCCTCTCTTCACCACCTCCACCACCTGGCAGGCAGTGTGGAAGTCTATTTGTTGTGGGCCTGCACTGGCATTTGCTGGGCAGCTGAAGGCCCCTGCACAGGCTTTCCTGTGTTCTGTGGCACCTGGCTCGATCCTGCTGTGGAGCCCTGAGAGGAGCAGAAGGAAACCCACAGGAGCAGGGAGGGGCCAGTCTCCGTTGCTCCGGGGCAAACCCAAATCCCAGTCCCACTCACCGCACACTCCTCAGAACACAGTTGCCTTTCCCCAAATGAACCCATCCTAGACACCGACAGGCATGAGAAGCCAGGGTCCTTCAAGGGTAACTCCACAGAGCATAGCAGATCTGTGCCGATGCCCACCCTGTCTGCAAGGGTGTGGATGTGCACGATGCAGAGGTCAGAGCTGGTCTGGGCTCCCTGTCTAGAGCCTCAGCCACCTGCCCTGCGTGGCTGGCAAAAATCAAGCGGTCAGATCTGAGGCCAAAAGCCCCCCAAAATGCAGGAAGTTTCTGGACTTCTTTGCAGGAGAGTAGAATAATCGCACATGTGTCTGTCAGTCCCTCACTCTGAAAATACCTGCTGGGCCCCCAAAGAGAGCATAAGAAGCCAGAAAGTGTGGTGAGAAGGGGGCAGGCAGGTGTACACGGGAGAAGTTCAGCCTGCTGCCTGGCCAGGGAGATGCCTGTCTTACACGAGGGCCACAGACACACCTGGGGCACCCCTTGGGATCACCCCTAGCCATCTGTGGCACAGTTACTCCCTCACCTTGTCGCCAGGTTCCAGGACTTCCCTAGAAGTGGCTCCCTCTTACAGATGAGCCCCGGGGGACCTGGATATGGCCAGGGTGAGGTTTGAAGCCTCGGTCCCTGTCCCTTCTGTGTAATAGCAGGAACTCCCAGGATGGCATCCTCTGGGCAAGACAATCCCAGGGGGCACACAGCTTGCTCATGCCTCACACCTCTGTCTGCTCAGTCCCTACCTCCTCCTGTCTCTATGTGGGTGTCAGGGTATAACTCCAGAAATAAAAAGGATGCTCAGGGGTCTGTGGAATTGCCAGGGCATGTGCCTCTTCCTCGTTATGGCCCTGGGCCCTACAGGAAGCGTGAGAGAGACAGTGATCCTTGGGACCCCACAGCGCTGCCACATGCCCCGTCACCCTCGAGCCCTGCCTCCATGCACCTCCCACTGGCACGTCCAGCACCTTTGCTGGGAACGCTCCTCCCGGGGGCTTGGACTGGGCACCCTGAGGGCAGTGCGCATGCATGTTCCTGCCAGGACAAGTGGGTCACGAGAAGTCCTCAGGGGAATGTTGCCCTGTTTTCTTCCCCTCAGCCCCTGTGACCATTCCAGGGAGGGTCCTGGGGGAATCTTCCACATGCCTATGGAAGACTAGAAAGGAGGTGTTGCCAGCCACACAGGCACCTGTCACCAGGCCTTGACTGCCACATGCCCTCGTGTTACATCTCCCAGCTGATCAGTGCTTACCCCTGCGCACACCAGAGTAGGGAGAAGGCCAGCCTCCCTGCCAAGTCTGTGCCTGTCGTGTCCAGGGCTTCCTCCTCTTTCAGGGGCAGCCCACTGAAACACACAGGGACTCACATGGAATTCAAGGGCACCCCTCCCAGGTCCCATTTACTCACAGCCTCCTCCCAGTTTCCCAGGGAAGCACTCAGGGACACAACGGAAATTGATAAGAGTTTATTGCCATGTAAGGGCCACTGCACATGTAGGGCATCTCTGTATCCTACAGCAGCCGTCCGTTCCTGTGGAGTCTTCCTCCTGGGACAACCAAGTAGACTATTAAAGTCTCTGAGTAGCAGAAGCTCCCCAGGTTTCCAACGCTAACATCTAAAAAGCTGTGTGTAAAGCACAGGGATCACACACAGACACAAACAAATACACAGACACGCACGCACACCCATTCATGTAAACACATTCTCACATATTTGAACACACACACAATATACACATACACACTGGCACAGGTTCAAAGGAGAGTAGGTGTCTGTGAAGACAAGGGGAGCCCACAGCTGTTGGTTCCCATATTCGTTCCCCAGGACTCACTATGCCTTGCCATTCTGTGATCCCTTCAAGTCTGCATCCCATGGGCCCCCAGTGTGTTTCCCAGTTTCCCAGACAATGGCCCATGCCGTCTGCACGGGCTGCAGTGCAGGTGTGGGCATCGAGGAGAAATTCCGGAGGAGGCTTGGATTTTCAACTCAGACACTGACAGAGGGGCATCACCATGGGCAGCAACATGTAGACATCTGCCTGCTGGCTCAGAGGGACGGAGGCCCCACTGTGTGGTTGCTACCAGGCCTCAGGGTGGGGTGGATGCCATGGCATGACAGTTCAGAGAAACACAGTTTCCAGTTACTCCTGGCTTCCTCTGGGGGTCTTGCAGCTTGAGGTACCCCAATCCTGACCTGTTGTCTTCTCAGTTCCCCACTGCCAGCTTCTCTCCCACCTCCCTGTGACTTGGGTTTGCTCACTGCTCTCACTCTGACTCTCAGCATTTCTACAACTTCCCAGGTAACCGAGAAGCAAGGGTTTGGCCCATACTTTGCTCTACTCACCTGGCGCCCTCTGTGTTTCTTCACACCAGGTCTTCATCCCTGGGGTAGTAGTGCAAGGGAGCGAGCCACAGGTCCTCGCTGATGATCTGGCAGGGCAACAGGGACAGGTCCACCCAAGGATCAAACCCACATCACCAGAACCCGAGAAACCCACGGAGGTGACCTCAGAAGACGTGCACAGGAGCCCCACCTCAGCAATCCGGTTAGAGCCCGGGCAGTTGTGTTCGCACAACCAGCTGAAGAAGCTTACATCGGTGGAGTCCTGCTCCCTGAATGGGGCTTCACCCTCATAATCCCAGAACCACTCAATGGCAGAGGAACGAGATGCCCGGTAACCTAAAGAAACAAACAAAGAAACAAAAAAAACCCAAAACTTAGGGAAGTGTCCTCGTGCGGCCTACACCCCCTCAATGCCCCTCCCCCACCACCCAGGCGGGCATGTCCCACCAGTGATATCAAGGTGATACTCCTTGACGATCACTTGATTCCGGAAGTAGGGGTTGGGAAGGAAGAAAAACTTCATCCTACAGCGGTAATTCTCCAGGCTTACTTCCTCCACCTGCCAGGGAAAAAGAGGGTGAAGGAGGAGGAGTCTGTGCTGAGGGGGTCTCCTTGATGTTTGTATGAGTCCTTTACCATTGCCAGCTCTGCCACTCAAGCTGTCCCCATCCTGTCCCACTGACCCTCCCCAGCCAGACTCCGTCCCCCAGGCCTGACCTCCAGATTGATCATGTAGCTCAGCACGTCTTTGTCTTGCTCCGTGATCACAGCTGACAGCTGGGGATGGTACACAATCTGCCTGAGGTCAAGGAGCCTTTCCACACTAGAGAAAGAGGCCAGGAGCCATGCAGCATGTCTGGAGAGCATGGAGAACGAGGGAGGGTGGGGGCACAGAAGCCCCCAGAGCCCCACACTTACAGCCCTCCCATGGCCTTCCTCAGCCCCTGCCTGGCCCCAGACATGCTCAGGACTAGGGTTTTCCTGGGCGTGGGTAAGTCTGAGAATTCTGCACAGAGTCAGGGAGGGCTGTTTCCTGAGGCCCTCTGAGCCCCAGGTGGCCCTCGTGTGCTGGCCGCAGGACACACACTGCTGACGTCTGCATGGGCTCTGTCCTCTCCTCACGCCCTCTGTCAACTTGGGCTCCTCCCTACGTGTGGGCGTGTGCCTTGAAGGTACCACTGTGAGCGTGAGGGGAAGCTGCCTGTGTCGGTGCCCAGGAGGGCACGTGTGCCCTGTGCCCCAGACATATGCCAGGGAGAAATGCACAAGACAAATGGAAAGCAATCTTTGCGTCTGGTGCTTTACAGAGTACAGTAGGTTTCTTAAGGTGAGCCCCAGATTTTCACCACATCCTGTGGAGGCTGATTGCTAGCTGCAGCGAGTCACAGTGGATCTCCATGGCTGCAAAAGCTATGTGGACTCCCAGCTCTCTGGGGTGTTCCTCAGTTACCTGTCCTTCAAAGTTCTGCTCTGTGGCAAAGGCTTCTTTTGACATTTCCCCCCATTTTGGGGAATCCTGTTTTGCTGCTCGTCCCGACCATGTGTTCCCACACTTCCTACAGGCTCACAGGATCCCCCCACAGCGGGTGCTGACATTGGCATGAGGGAGGCCTGGGGGTCCGGCCCCACTGCCGCTCTCCCTCTTCTGCCTTTTGCAGACCCCTTCCCCTCCTGCGTGGCTCCCTGCATGCTCTTTACCCATCCCCCTAGGTGGCCACCTGCTGATTCCGAAGCGGTAAGGATACAGCTCTGGCCCAGAAGCCAGGGATGGCCTGGATGATGGCCCTCCTGCGCTCAAGGTAAGCCTTCTGCCGCTGACGGAGCTTGAGCTTCAGCCGAGCGAAGACCTTGCTGTCTGCAGCATTCGCGGTGCTCAGCTCCAACTCCAGCAACTCCAGCGCCTCCAGCGGGGAACTTGAAGCCGAGACGCAGCGCCCGGCCTGCGCCTGACTACTGTCCTCATCTTCATTATCCTCCTTGTCATCGTCATTGTCGTCTTCTTCCTCTTCTGCCACCACCTCCACGGCCTCCAATATGTCCTCCACCACCAGAACCTCCTCCTCCCCTGTGGGCTCCGCCAGGGTCACACATTCCGGCAGACCCCCCACGCTGAGCACAACGCCCCCCTCGGTCGTCCCACAGACCGACAGCTGCACCGCCCAGCCCACCGCACGGGCCCCACAGGCCCCCGGGGCCGGCTCCCCGGCAGGGCCCTGGGCCTCAGCCTCCTGAAGGGCCCTGCCCAGACCTGGGCCGTGCCAGGCTTCCCGGGGAGGCTCGCTGGCCCCGGGCCCCGTCTCACCCGCCATGTGGCCCTGGTGCTGATTAGCGTCAGCTGCGACGGAAGGGCAGGCAGGCAGGTCCCAGAGCGGACTGGCAGAACCCAGCGGCTGCAGGCCCACGCTAGGCCTGAGAGACGCCTGGAGCGCACACGGCCCGGCCCTGGCTGGAGCCCCCTCGCGGGCCTATAGTCAGCACGCACGCGCACGCCGGCCTTGGTGCCGTCAGGCTGCCGGATTGGTCGGAAGCTCCCGGATCCACCCGCGGCTTGCCTGTCTCTCACTGCCGCCAATCGGTGGGAGGATGGAGGCCTTCAAGCTGGCTGGTCCCGCCCCTCCACCCGCCTGTGAGCCATCCCGCAGGGCACGCCTCGCTTTGGGGCCGAAGCTGTGGCCTTGGGGCTGCCGACTCAGCATGCGCCCTGGGCCTCTGAGTCCCAACATACCCGAGCACCTTGCGGCCGGCATGGGGCGTTGTCAGCTGCAGTGCAGGCCTCTGCTGTCTGCTTTTCGGGAGAGTGGAAAGTGCACGTCTGCTCCCTTTCCACCTGGTCGCATCCCTGGGAATGCTAAGCAACTCACTGGGGGGGTTGGGAGCTGCCCTCCGCACAGAAAGTCAATCACTGAGACACTGAGGAATCTTAAGGAGGATTACATTTATTTCCGTGGGTGCGTTAATGCAGAGGGGAGGTAGGGACTGTCCCAAATGCGCCTCCCTGCCCAACAGGGAGCGAACTCAAGAATGCGTTAGGGGTGTGAGCACCGTTGCGTGGTACAGGTGTAGCGCCGGGCAGGCAAGTGCACTGAGAAATTATGCTCGTACATATGTCCCATGGTGAAAACAGGATGGCGAAGGCCCTCCTAGGCAGACGCTTTAAGTGAACTGCGGGGAATATTCGCTGTTGTTTCAGCCTCGTGCACATGCTCAGTGCGTTTTTAGGTACAGCTATTGGGTGGAATATCGCTTACACTGACAGTTCCCACCAAGCATGTGGTGGGAGAAGGTGCACACTTTCCTGCCAAAGAAACGCAAAAGACAATGCATTAGTACACCGCAAAGTTATAAAGTTCTGGTGTTTCAGTTTGGCCATACAATTGTCTATTTTCAGCCTCATGTAGAGTGTAGCTGCTAAATCACCCTGGCTGAGATAGGTCTTGCTGGCACGGCCATTTAGAGGGGCCAGACATTTCAGTGAACTAAAAGAATTTTTGAGCAAAGCTTTTCAGGTTTATCAAACCGGTTACACGTAGGATGTGACATTGGCCTCGAGGGAAGCCGGCGAGCATTTATTGGAAGGAAGCATGCACACCACATGGCACTGGGGAGCCCACAGCAGGAGAACAGAGAGGAGGCCTTCTCTGCTGTGGGGCTTACAGGGGAGAGCCTCCTGGTGCCTGGCGAGCGTGGGATAGCTTGGCTCCAGAGGCCAGCACCGTCTCAGGACTGGACGAGGTCCCAAAACATGAAGCACAAATGATGTATCCACAATCCTGCCACATGACACCAGCTTGCTTCCCAGGGCAACACAATGACCCCTCTGCCTGTGACGGTGGCTGACCAGAGGTGACCCAGCGGTATCCCCGATTTCTGGGGTGCAGACTTTTATGCAGCTCGGTCCATGCAAATATCAGCGTGACAGAGGCCAAGTACATATATCTCAGCTATGTGGGAATCTGGATACTGGGATGTGGTGTCACTCCCCACATGGACTGGCTTCCACATGCCCAGTCTTGATGAGAACAAGAGAGACGTGCTACAGCTGCTGCTGGGCTTTCCTGTGGCAAATATCCTCGGGCCTGTGTCTACATTTCTAGACAATTGGCAAGGTCGGAAGGGAGGCAGATGTTTCCCTGGGTGCAGACCCAGTAGATCCCATGGTGTCCTGGCAGTCCAGGTACCAGTGCCTATGACAGAGGGGATCTCAGGCTGCAACTTCCAGTCAGGTCCCAGATGCAGCTGGGTGGGAATCGCTGCCACCGCAGACCAGAGTGGCAGTTGGGCTAGTGAATGAGTTCAGGGCCAGGGTCAGAGGCAGAGGAACGGCCAGGTCTTGAACAGAAGGACAGAATGAGAAGGGAGAGCGAGGAGACTGAGGGAAAGAGTGGACACAGATGGAAAGGACACAGAATGAGACAGTGGCACTGGCTCAGTGAGCGGCTGGATCAGACCCTTCCTGAAGCTTTCTTTCAAAACAACCACAGGAATGCAAGGAGGAGGGGTGGTGTCCACAATGCAGTCCTCCCAGCTGCCCACCCAACGCAGCACAGCTGAAGGGACTTCTTTATGCCCAGAATATCACAGGTAATTTAACTGGGTCTTTCCACATTCCTTCCTGCAGAGACCTGTGTCCCGCTCTGCCGCCAACCTGTCAGGACTTCAGCAGAGGGTCCTGTCCAGCCATGTCCGGAATCACCCTGACCCGCAACATTTTAAGATGAAGTTCAAGGCAAGGAAAACCATATGGTGTGTTTAAGAGGTAAGTGTGTTGGATATGATAATGCAGTCACCATAACAGAACTTTAATAAAACTTCTCCTATCTCTGCTCTTCCAGCGATGGTCCCATTTCCCATGGGGAAGGTGCTGCCACGTGTACCTGATTGGGAGGACATTTCTGTGCAAGATGTTACTCTTGTGTCCTCGTTTGTTTAGCGGGTCCATGCAGGAAGCCTGTACTGCACGTCTCCTCGTCCTCCATACCCATGTATAGTGGCCTGTTGCCTCCAAAATGGAAAGAGGCTATTGAGCATGTTGTACTCATGAGATGTTTGGTGACTGAGGTTCTGCCTTGGCATCTGCCGACCTGAGGGTTTAGCATATTTCAACCCCTGTGTCAGGTGGTTTCCTCCCCGGGCCAAGCTCATTGTGGAGAATGTTTGGCTGCAGTCCCTGGACCAAGTAGGAAACATAATCTCCAACATATCAGGCTGACGACATGAAAGGGACCCTGCCAAAAAGGGTGGATGCTCAAAGGAAAGCTCTATGCCCCAGCTTGTGTAACATCCCCACCCTACAGCTTGGCACCTGTTGCCGGGGACAGGTTACGACTGCAAAGTAGACAATTGTCACACCAGTTTTTCCTTGCAGATCCTTCTGCTCCAAGGATATCACCCTGGGATCACCACTCTTTTCTGGGCTGTGAGCCTGGAATCCTGCTCTGTCTCTGTGAAGCCCTTGACAGGCGTTCATCCCCACCAGACCATGCCCTGGAGAGGTGCTGTTCTCCCACTGGGAGAGTGTAGACCTTGTCCCATACATAGGACTTTTCCTACCTTGCGAGGTGGAGTCCGCCACAGGAAACCGGCTCTCTCTGCGTAGTGCACCCCTTGATCCTCAAAACACAAGAATAGGTTTTCTGGGTTAATATCCTTGAGGGATCTTGATGCAATGGTGACACTCAGGGGTGTGTTAAAGAGAGGATTTTTAAGATTCAGGGACATTTCAGATGGATTTCCCTAGGTAGTTACAATTCAAAGAGGATTCCAGGAGACAACATGAAATTGGCCTTTCTATTGAATTTCCCTCCTCACTGCTCCCGGAAGCACAGAATTCTAAAATGGCTTGCAGAACAATCAGGCCTTTCCTTGCAGAGTGGATGGCTGAATGACTGCTTCGCCCAGGATACTAACCAGAGACGTGCTACCTTTCGGTCACTGAGGGGTGTCTTGGTGGCCCATGCCCCAAAGTAAACTATCCCTACTGCTTACCCATGCAGAACCGCCAAACTCCAGCAAACAGATGGCTTAGTAGACACGAAATGATTCCGCTCTGTGGCATTAGTGAGATGACAGACACAAGGTGGGATGAACAGTGGAAGTGACAAAGTGATAGCAAGCCTGGGAGGATAAGGCCACTGACTGGCAGATGGACCTAAGGAGCAGAAATGTTAGACAAGCAGGGCACGGAAGGCTTCAGACAGACGGGCTTGCAGAGTTGGTGAGAGAAAGAGACACAGAGTTCAGTTGAGAGGCATGTGAGTGTGGAGGCTGAGAGAAAGGAGGAAGGCAGAGAGAGGGAGAGACAGAGCGACAGTTCAATTGTGTGTGAGAGAGAGACACAGAGAGAGAGACAGAGAGAGACAAAGACGGACAGAGACAAAGAGACAGGCCAATACACATGTAGAGTCTGCATTCGTAAGGAGAGTCACACTGGAGCCCTGACTGATCCGCACCCTAAAATTACTTCCATTGCAGGAGACTTAGCATGGACTATCATGATATCTCATGGACCATATTGATAAAAAGTGAGGACACAGAGACACTGCCATGGGGTTAGGACAGGGGAAATGTTGGGCAACTACTTCCACTGACACTGAAACTTTGAGACGCCTTAGAATAGCTGAGGAGATAGGTTCCCTCATCACTCACAGCCTGTGTACTTGCAAGATCATCTTTGGTCCCCTTTCCCCAGGGTGACTCACAAGGCCAAGCAGTGGGACTGGCACCCTCAGGGGGCAGTTTCAGCTTTGCTGTCTGAGGCCTGGCCTCCCTTTACCATCCTATTGTCTGGTAGGTTCTTTCTTATTCTGGTTGTGGTGGGCCCACACTGGCTTACAGTGGGCAGCTGAAGGCCCCTACACAAACTTTCCTGTGTTCTGTGGCACCTGGCTGAATCTTTCTGCAGAGCCCTGAGAGGAGCAGAAGGAAACCACAGCAGGAGGGATGGGCCAGTCTCCATTGCTCTGGATCCAAAGACAAATCCCAGTCCCATCCACTGCACACTCCTCAGAACAGATTTCCCTTTGCCCAAAAGGAACCATCTAGACACCAGCAGGAAGGAACAGCCTGGATAGAGAGTAGGACCATCATTCTTGCTCACGGGAACCTCCACCTCCTGGCCTGAAGCAATCCTGCTGCCTCAGCTTCATGGATAGCTGGGACAATCGCGGCCCACCCCTACACCCTCTTATATATATTTAGTTTTACTAACTTATATATATTTAGTTTTAGAGAGACAGGCTCTCGGTGTTGCTCCATCTGCTCTCTAACCCATGAGGAAAGGAATCCTCCTACCTCGGCATCCAGAATGGTAGGATTACAGCCGTTAGCCAATGAGCCTGGCCCACTTCAGCTTTTCATATCACAAGGCCAAAAGCTCCGCCCTTGTTGCATCATGTTACTACCACCCATTTTGGTATTGGGTCCCATGAACAGGAGGGATCATGATGTTCAATTATGCGTACACTGGTTTCTCCTTACATAACTATCAATGAGTCTTCCTACACGTTTTTAAATATCTATGTGCTGACATCTTATTCACATGAAATTCCTATTCCCTTTACTGTTGCCTGCTAGTGCTTCCTCTGGCCTTCTGCCTATGCCTGGGCTTCCCAGCCTGTACGATGGTCACCTGCAGGCTGTAACCCCTTTTGAGAAATACAGCTCTCCTTTCCAAATTCATGAGACTTGCCATTCTTCATTAGAAAAATCTATGTATCTGTCTATCTATGTGTCTATGTAAAGGATGATACATTCACATCCTTTACATACTATATGTGAAGGGGTTAGGGTCTATGAGAGGTAAATAAACACTGATATCCAAGGCAAAAAGAATCTGTGCCTTATACCCACCTAGTTTTCCCAAAACAAATAAGGATAATGTTATCAGAGTAGGGCTCGTATAAGAAAGAAACCCAGATTCTTCAATGAGGATGAAGGGTACCAGGATTCTGAAACATCTACCTGCAAAGAAGAAAACTGAGAAAGCAAATCCCCTAAAGCAATCAAAATTTCAAAACTTTTGGAAGGGGAAAAGCTCAGTGCTACTCTGGTGAGTAGGACATAGGTTTACGAGCCAGGATCTTACAACCACATTCAAGTTAAGAGGAGGGCAGACTCTGCACACATAAGGAAGTTCACGGTTATGTCGACAGAAGAGCATACTGCCTGTAGTCAGAGCCTATGCACATGTAAGACATGTTTCTCACAGCCGGGAAGTTTCCAATCAACCTGGTGGGCGTATACATAACATTTCCTCAAACAACCTATCACCCAAGGACTTTCTCACCTGCACAGAGTATATTTTCCAGGGGAGACCACATGCAAGTCCAGAAAGCGAGTCTCAGAATATTTTTGGAAATACAGAAATTATCCCCTTTGTAGACCTTATACCAAGTAAGTTTTCTCAACACAATGGTCTAAAAGTAGAAAGCAACATCAGTGTGAGGCACCTCTGACATTTCACAGATGCATGCAAATTGAGTTTCATTGAATTTCAGCACATTAAAAACATCATTCACCATGGTCAAGTAGCATTTCTCCCAGAAGTAGAAGAATGGTTCCACACAGAGAAACCAAAGAATATGATGCATATCTGTAGCAGAATAGGGGCAAAAACTCTATGGTCATTTCAACAGATGAAGAAAGACCATTTATCGAAATTCAACATCTCTTCAAGGTAAAATCTGTCAACAAACTATGTACAGAATAACGTACCTGAAAACCATAAAAACCACTCGTGACAACTCTAGGGAAACCTCAGTGTGAATGGGGAAAAGTTGGAACATTTTGTGTAATATCTGGGAAAAGACAAGAATGGACACACGTCCCTACTTCTGTTCAACAAAACCCTGGAAGTTCTAGCCAAAGGTATTAAACAGGAGGAAAACCAAATCAAACCAAAACAAACAAAACAAAATGGAAGAAAACATAATCAAAAGGAATAAGTTAAATATTCCTTGTTTCCCTACGGTGTGCTATTTATATATAGAAAAATCTAAAACCAGTAAAAATGAAGAAACTCATTGAAGTTTTGCAATTCAAAATAAGCCTGTAAAAGCAGTAGAGTTTGTAGACACTAATGGTAATCGGTCCGAAAAATAAGGCAGCAAAATAATTTCAGAAATCCATACTTAGGGATAACTCTAACCACGGAAGTGAAAAAGTGTCGACTTGATGAAAGACAACAAGAAATTGATAAATCTTTGAGGAAAGAAATGGAAAACTGTCACCAATCAGTGTAAGAATATTTCATGTTCCTTGACAGTGTTAAAATCTCAGCAGTACACAAAGTGATCCAAAGAGTCAATGCAATCTTTATCAAAATACCGGTGACATTCAAGACAGAAATACCAAATCAATAAATAGATATATTAAAACCCTAAAATTGCTTGGTAAAACAAAAAATGCCCAGAATACCTAAAGTAATTTTGAGCCAAGTGAACAAACCTGGAGACATCATTCTACCTGACTGCAAATTATACCACGAAGTTATGCTGATAAACAGCACAATACTTGAATAAAACAAAATACATGGGTAAAGAAAAAGAAGAGAGAGCCACGATATAAATGTATGCATGTACAGTCAAATAACTTTTGAGAAAGAAGCCAAGAATAGGCAAGGAATAAAATACAGTCATTTCAAAAAATGATATTGGGGAAACGTTGGAGTGTACATGCAGAAAAATAAAGGTAGATTTTCTTGCCATATAAAAAATCAGTTCAAAACAGATTAAAGATTTAAATATAAGGCCTCAGACTGTAAAAATACTGAAAGGAATCATAAGGGACAATTTCCATGATGTAGCTCATGACAATTACTGTCTTCATATGATCTCAAAACAACGGTAAACAAAAGTAAAGAAACACAATGGGTTTATATCAAACCAAATGACTTCTGTACAGCACAGGAAACAGAAACTGAGAAAAGAGACGTTTCGGAGAACGGCAGAAATTCTTTTCATTCCATATAGATGTAAAAGGGCTTAATGCTTTACCATAAGTAAGGAATTAATCTGAATAGCAAGAAAAGAGCCTCATTAAAAAATGGGCAAAAGGCCTAAATAAGCATTGCTCGAACTGACACACACATATGGCCAATAGATATATTTAAAATGTTCAATGCCACTAACTATTACGGAAAAACAAATCCAAACCGCGATGAGGTTTTGACCTCACTCTTGTAAGACTGTCTATCAACAGAAAAACGAAAGATAAGGGGTGGTGAGGAAGTAGAGAAATGCATGTAACACTTGCCTAATGTTGGGGGAAACGTAGATTAGATCTGCCATTATGAAAAACAGTATGGAAGTCCCCAAAAACCCTAAAAATAGGAGGAGAAATACCCTGCAAGATCCATCAATCATATTAAGGGTGAGTGTATCGACGGTAAATGACATCAGTTTGTCAAAGAAATACCTGTCCTCCCGTGTTTGTACCTGTGCTATTCACATTTTACTATTGCCGACATATCGGCGTATGCTAGCTTACTTCCATATTGAACCATTCCGTTTCGGAATGCATAAAGAAATTGTGGTACATGTACAAAGTGGAATACACATAGCCATTATAAAGAAAGGGCGGGAGCACTGGAAGACAATGTCCCATTCTCACCCTGTGGAATGTAATTCTTTTTTAAATATAAAAGCAAAAGAAGAAAATTCTTTAACAACAGTTCTTTTCTCTGAATATCTGACATCCATTCAATTCTCCTATCCCGCAGGTGAGGCCGTAACACCATTATTTGTCCTATTTCCATACATTGTTTGTTTATTTTACCCCTCTCTTCTCTATACTTGATAACTGAGGACACGGATTTTTTTCCATCTTATCACACGATGATGAACACAAATCTAAGTTGTTTGTGTTTTTTTAGTAAAATATTATGAAGAAATTGTGAATACACAATGATTGTTAAATGAATAATCAGAGAACATACTAGGGAGAAATTATACTCAATTCCTTTCATCATTGCTTTAGAAAACAGAAATCAATCAACCTTTGCTCCCTCGTAGGAAGTTCCATGGTACCTTCCTTCAAAAGTTCTCATTGTCCTGTGGGAACCACAGTTATTACTAAGTAAAAGTAAGCCTATATTTTTATATATTGATTGGGTTAGCGATTTGCAGTAACAGTACAGTTATTCTTTTTTTACAATTATATCAGTATTAGATATGACTTACAATAAAGGATTTTTTTATGCCTTACCAAAAGTCATTTCCCAAATAATCTCAAAGGAGTTACAACATTTTGATCCAGGATTGGGTAAAATGGACAAATTCAGGTACATAACTGCTCAGAGAAGCAAGCTAAATTTAGTCAGATAGATGACAACAGACTCAATTCTATAGAAAAACACGGTGTGTCAAAGACTGGCATGGTACAGAGATATGAGTCTGCAAATTGACACAGGCAGGGCAAAAGCATCAGAAGGACAAGGGCACAGGGACAGACAGGGACGGAGACAAACTCACACACAGAGAGAAAGAATTATGGGCACATAACAAACATGATTTTCATTTGAAACAGAGCACACCTCCAAGACTCTGACAATGAGAAACAACAAGTATGATTCCGTGATATTCAGGCAGAATGCTCACAGATTGTCAGGTGACACTGTACTTTGTGGCCCCTAGGCACTGATAATCAGTGAAAGAAAAAGTTAGGAAACTTGTGTAACTTTCTATAATAAGAGCCCCACATCAGTGCTCATGTGACTGTACTAATAGGGCGGAGGTACACCTAAACCTTGAGGAAGAAACTCAGTAAGCTGCAATCACTAGTGTGGACAAGGAGGCCAACCCACCAGATACCGGCATTCAAGTCAAGAGGAGACACCTAATGATTTTGCTACCTTCTGCATGACAGGTTTGTCCCCACTTCATTCCACGACTGGGCAGACTGGTAAAGAGCCCTGCCATTTAATCTTCTTAGCAAAATCTATTTATCACCATGCCAATCTGCTAAGCTCCAACTCAGATGTCCGCATTGCAGTTTACAAGAGAAGGGAATGTACTCATAATGGTGTTCCTTATTGTGTCTTTACCTAATATAGGGTTTTATATAGGTAAGTCCTCCGAAATTTCCTGGTTTACAGTTCCTGGAGGAGCACACAACTTGCCTTCCCATTTCCATCTAGGGTGATTAGAGCAGTCTCCTTTAACCAGTGCAATAGTATAAGAGGTTTCACTATGTGGGAGCTGTAAAGGTCCCCGCAGGTTGGGGTCAAGTTTTGAAGAACTCATTGCTCAGCATCTGTGCGTCATGGAGACAGTAGCCAGAGCATGGCCAAGGCTCCCTCTTGAGAGCCTCAGGTGACCAAACCCAAGCAGCAGCAAGGCGAGTTAGATTTTAATATCTAAAAGCTGATATCTATGAGAAGGTTTTCCATGCAGATTGCAGGTAGAAAATATACACGTGAACTCTGCCAAACACTCATCCCTGAAAGACCATAGGTCTTCTCACAAAAGCTATGGGCCAGGGAGTTAGTTCATGTTGGCCAAGAATGTGTAACTACAGTATTAGTGTGTTACCGGCAATGGGGCCCACGTTGGAAATGATTTATCTGGGAATAAGTACAGATTTTCTGGGTTAAACCCTGAAATGTCCCTTCATCTCTGGCAGTCAATCCCTTGTTCTGTGCGGAGACGCACTTATTTCTGGAAGCAGCTACCCACTGGGGAAGGAGCACCCTGAGTTTTGTCATTCTGGGTGGGGCTTGTAACTCATGCTCTGCAGGCAACCCCAGTTCTTTCCCTTTTCACTACTTAACCACACACGTGGCCTGTGGAAAAGGCCACAAACGTGGACCCCTCAGGTTATAGAAGCAGTGTGCAGCGTGTTTCACAGAAGTGTCCTTGTTGCAGTTTACATGAGAAAGTAATGTACTCATGATGGTGTTACTTGTTAAGTTGTTGAGTCTTCACCTAACATAGAGTCTCATGGAAAAGACTAATCCATCCCAGAATAGGAACACTGACAGTAGCATCTGCAGAAAGGCAGCACGCATGTGGATCACCTGGCGTTGTGTAAGAATGACTCCACCCATCTGTTTCCCTCAGCTCTGCCTGTTTGCATTTTTTACCCACACTGAGTCACTTGGAAACAAAGACTTTCTCATGAGGTCATGCGTATGAGGAATGTGGTTGATCAAGCCTTTGTTTTGTTTTATTTAGGCACCCCTGCCAGAACGAGAAAGTCGTATGCTTCCTATCCTCCCCTGTACCTCTGTGTTCTTTCCCAGAACCCCACCCTATGCTCATTTCTTACAACATTGCTGGCAAACCTGGTCCTGTGAGGTTCATTGTTCCAGCAAAGAGCCATGCATTCATCTAATGAGGACAATTAATTCAACTGTGAAACCAACATTAAAATATCCATCATCATGTCTTGTCCTCCTGTGTCTTGTAATATGCAAGCGTAAGGATCACTGGAGGTACCTTATAAAACCAAATTGAGCACTGAATTGTTTCGGGTCCTTGACCACTAGCCACTGTCATCAAACTACCCTCCTTTTCTCTGAATACAAGTAAGTCTCCAACTTAGCTAGCTTCTCTTCTCTTCCTCCCCAATACCTGCCCTGTAGCACAAATTCTGACCTCAAATGGAAATCCCAAAAATGACACATCCCCCCTCTTACATCATAGGCCTTGATCCTCTTTGGTAAACTCTAACGCAGAGTACATAGATAGATACATATGTATATGTAATTACAGATACAGAGAGAGCTTGATGCATACAGATACATAGACATAGACAGAGGTATTTTTAACTCACCCCATTCAGTACATTAGCAAACACTCAGACACACATTCACACACTAGACAGTGTTTATTTTTTCTCCCTCAGTACACTCCAAATTCATCCAGATGTCTTGCTGTCTGCAGTTGTCACCACCTGATCTGATTGTCCTTTATTTTCTCTGACTTTGATCATATGGAGTAGTCATCTCTTGCAGCTCGAGTAGCTTTGGGGGTTGGGCTCTCATAGTTTAGGCAAATTTCTGGCTCCACCATATTCAACTCCAAACTGTAAAGTGTCCTAAAACACACATAAAAATGCATTTCCTCTGAAAAATACCAAAAGTTCTTCTAATTTCTCAATTCCCTGACCAAGGTGCTCTCTTCCCCTACTGTGACCTCTTCAATTGCCTTCTAACCTTGTTTAACAAGTGCTGCCGATAATCCCCGCCCCATCCCTGCTATTCTCTGTGTGTCTCCAATAAGCTTAGATTAGACATAAGGAAATTTAAAAAAAACCAGAAATTTGGTGGTAAAACATGGGAAAAGATGGTATCCATATCTACAGCCATTGTGGAATGTGTAAGAGAAAAAAATATGTAAGATTGACCCCTTAAGGGAGAAGAAGGATAACCAAGGGTAGGGTTGACTGTAATAGAAGGCAGTTCTAAGAAGTGAAGTAGTGATTCTGCCTTGCTTCTGTCTGAGTGACTCTGGACATTCAGTATGCTTCTATTGGCTTAAGATTCCCCAGTTATCAGCTGGTTTGCATTGCAGTCCCTAATGTTCCTGTTTGACCTAAGGCCCTGGACGACCTGGGTTCTGTTCACTTCCTGTCTTCCTCTGAGCATTAATTTTTACCTCTGGGACATGAATGCCCAGGTCCCAGACAACATGCATTTGAACCCTCACTTCCTGAGCGTCTCACCTGTCCTCTGTTTCTTCCGCAGGCGCCTTCATTCTTGTATAGTAGCACAAGGGAGTGAGACACAGGTCTTCAGTGATGATTTATTAGGGAAATCAGAACAGGTCAGGCAAGGGTTTGGGCAAGTGTCACAAGCAGCTGGCAAACCCACTTAGGCCATGTAAGACATTCCCCAGGAAGGTCCCACCTCAGCAATCGTGTAAGAGTCGGTAAAGTTGTGGTCAGAAAACCAGTTGAAGAAGTTAAGACTGCTGTTCTGGTGTGCGTGGCTGTGGGCCTCATGCTCATAATCCTGATACCACTGAACTGGAGAGGAATGAGGTGCTCTGAATTCTGTAGGAAAATGGGCATGTAGGAAGGAGCTAGGGCACATGGGCACTGATGTACCCACCATCCTCACGACCCATCCAGAGAGTCACATCTTACCAGTAATGTTAACGAGATATTCCTTGGTAACCACTTTTTTCCGGAAGTAGGTTTTGTTCCCGAAGAACAGCAAGATCCTGTAGCAGCTTTTGGGATGCTTGATTTCCTCCACCTGCCAGCCGGAAAGGGAAAGTGAGGACAGCTTAATTCTCTAATCAGGTGACCTTCTCTTTCTTGCCTGTAAGAATTAATTATCTTCCTCGCCATTCCCCTCTAAACCCACCAACCTACGTTTCCCAGGCCTGACCCCCAAATGGATCATGTAGCTAACCATGTCCTCCTCTCGGACACTGACCAGGATCGACATCTGGGGCTGTTTCACAAACTGCATGAGGTCGAGGATCCTTCATATGCTGAGAAGGGAAGGCTACAAACAACAGAGCAATTCTGGAAAGAATACAGCCGGGTAGGGCATATCTCACACACCTGCTACCAAACCTCCCTTTCCCCTTTTCCTTCTCCTGCATTAAGGCCGTTAGGTGGAAATCTCATTCCCATGCCAAGAAGAGACTACCACTACTGAGGAACAGAAGGGCTACTTCTTGTGAGTTCATGCTCTCTTCTGTTTCTGTCCCAGGCATGGCAGAGTCATTCTATATTATGTATGAACACTGTCCCTGTTCTGACTGATGCAGGTGAACATTCAGGCCTCCTTCCCTGTAGCATTATTCTGAGGGAAACTGCTGCTATTTGCAACTACTTCGTGGTAGGCACCATTATGATTCAAACCTCTGCCTATCACCCCAATAGTGCATTTGTGCCACATACATGGGAAAAGTTGTGACTCACATCCTGTGTTCTTTCATTGAGACAGGGTCACGCTCTACGCCCAGACTGGAGTGCCTTGGCCTCATCATACCTCGCTGTGCCCTCCAAATCCAGCCTAAACTGGTGCTGCTGACTCAGCCTCCTGAGTACCTGGGACTACAGATAGGTGACACAATGCCACCTTTGTGTGTGTGTGTATATATATATAAATATATATACATATATATTTGGAACAGGGTCTTCTCTTGGTCTTTAATTGATGGCCTCCAGTAATCCTCCCTTCTCAGCCTTGCAAAGTGTCACCAACTTTATAGATGACATTTTCATTAGCATGACTTAACACTTTGCCTAGCACACGTCTCTACAGCACGATCTAGACCAACAATCAAAAGGATAGGGCTTTGGCCCAGAAGCCAGATTGTCCCGGATGATGGACATCCTGTGGTCAAGGTGAGCCTGCCACCTTTGCAACACCCTGCACATCAGCCCAGTGTGGGCCTTGCTGGCTTGGCTAGTCACTGGCTCCAGATCTAACTGAAGAGCTTCCAGGGCCTCCAGTGTGGTCTGGGACATCCTGGGGCAGCTCCCTGCCTCTGCCTGCTTGTTCTTCTTATCCTCCTCTTTCTCCTGCACTTCCTCCGCCGGCTCTTTCTCCACACATGCCCCACGCTGCTCTTCTTCCAGTTGTCTTCCTGCTGGCTTGGCCTGGGAGTCACCCCTACAGGGTGATTGTGCAACCGCTGCCAATCAGAGAGAGGGTGGAAGGGGTCCCACTGGGTGCTCCCTCCCTCGTCCTCAGGCCCGCAGCTACCCACCCTCCTGGGCACTTGAGCCTGGTTCTGCCAGGAGCAGCTGTAGGTGCCCGGGCTTCTCTTGTAAGGAGTGTTAAAAGTGCATATCTGCTCCGTTGCTCTCTGGTCGCATCCCTGTATATTAGGTGACATGGGGCCACTAGAACACAGAAAACCCTCAACGGTATGTGTTGTGCACGAGAGACGGCACGTGATATCCCACAAGGAGACAACAAGGGGAGGGAACCGGCTGGTGCTACGGGGGTGGGTGGCAGCTGCGGGAAGCCAGGCTACAGCAGGAGACCTGGGCCCAGAGCAGACAGCACCGCCGCCACAACTGGCCCATGTCCCGGACCATACAGACCATATTCACAGGTCTCCTGCCCGATGACAGCCCTTTCTTTCCCAGGACAACAGAAGACCACACTGGCCTGCACTCTTGGCCTATGGGAGAAAGCAGGACAGAATGCCTGGTTCCAGTGTGCAGCTCGGTCCTGGGAAGAGAAAGCTGCCAGACGCAGGTGGCTGTCTACTAATCGGTAGGAATGTGGTTGGTGGGACTTGGCATGACTCTCCACGTGTCGTGGGCTGGCCTTGTGGAAGTCCAGGGCCTTGTGAGTGCCTCAGAAACATAACACAGCTGCTGCCAGCTGTGCCCTGTAGCAAGTATGCTCGGGACTCTGTCTGCAGTTGTTGACCCTGGGCCAGGTCAATAGGGAGCTTGATGATTCCCAGGGTGGAGACCCAGTAAACCCCATGGTGTCCTGCCAGTCCAGGAACCAGTGCTTACAACACAGGGGAGCTCAGGCTGCAACTTCCAGCCAGGTCCCAGATGTTGGTGCATCGGGATCATGTCCAGCACCCCCCACAGTGGCACTTGGGCTAGTGAATGAACTCAGGGCCAGTGTCAGAGGCAGAGCAAGGGACAGAACTGGAATAGAAAGGCAGAGAGAAGGGAGAGCGAGGAGACTGAGGGAAAGAGTGGACACAGGTGGAAAGGACACAGAATGAGGAAGTGGCATTGGCTCTGTGAGCGGGCTAGATCAGACTCTTCCTGAAGCTTGCTTTCAAAATGATGGCAGGAACGCAAGGAGGAGGGGTGGCGTCCACACTGCAGGCTTCCCAGCTGCCCACCCCACGAAAGGACTTCTTTATGCCCAGAACACCACAGGTAATTTAAGTGGGTCCTTCCACATTCCTTCCTGCAAACACCGGTGTCCCGCTCTGCCCCCAACCTGTCAGGCTTTCAGCACAAGGCTTTGCCCAGACATATCACAAATCATTCTCACCCACAATATTTTCAGATGCAGTTCAAGGGAGGAAGAAAAAACTGAGACGTGCTAAGAGGTAAGTATGTAGGATATGATAATGCAGTCACCGTCTGATAACCACACTAAAATTTCTCCTATCTCTACTCTTTGGGTGAAGGTCTGATCTCCCATGGGGAAGGTGCCTGCCACGTGCACTTGAGGGGAGGACATTTCTGTGAGGGGTGTTCCCTTTGTGCATAGGTGAGTTTTGCAGGTCCGTGCAGGAAGCCTGTCTTGCAGATCTCCTCCTCCTCCTCCTTACCCCGGCATGGAGGCCTGTTACCTCAGAGAGGGAAAGAGTCTACCAAGGACAGTTGTACTCACGACATGTTTGGTGACTGAGGTTCCTGGCTTGGCATCTCCCGATCTGGTGGTACAGCGCATGTGCAGCCCTGTGTCTGCTGGCTTCCTCGTGTTCGACAGCAGACCATGGCTGTCCTCAGTGGCAAACCTGAGCTTCCGCGTGCCAGGGTGGTGAGGTGGAAGGTACCCTGCCAGCAAGGATAGATGCTCAAAGAAAAGCTCTATGCCCCTACTTGTGTAATGTCCCTACCCCTCTGCTCTGTCCACTTTTCCCTCATATGTGAACACCTACAGATTAGGCACTCATCACACCTTCCTTTCCTTACACATCCATCTGCTCCCAGGACACCTCACTGGCCGCAGCACTGTTTCCTGGCCTGTGAACATGTGATGATGCTCTGTCTTTGTGAAGCCATTCACAGGCGTTCAACCCCACGTGACCATCCCCTGGACATGTCCTGCTGTGGTGCTGTGATGGTGCAGCCCATATCCTAAACATGAGCCTTTCTCTACCTAGCAAGCTAGAGAGGGCCTAAAGGACCAGCTCTCTCTCTAATGGGCACGTTTGGTTCAGGGAAAACACAAGAATACCTTGTCTGGGTAAATATCTCTTGGGGTTCCTGAGGCTAGGGTGGCACTGCAGCCAGTGGAAACCAGAGGTTATATAAAATTCGGGGACATATCTGGTGAGTCTCCTCCTGTCTACTTTAGAATTCACAGAGGAATGCCGCAGACGATAGGAACTTGGCTTTTCTATTTAACTCCTCTCCTCCCTGCTCCTGGAAACATAGAATTCTCACATTGCTCCCAGAACAAACATGTTATTCCATCCAGAGAGGATCGCTGAATGACTGCTGCCTCTGGTATTCCTGGCAGAGATGTGCTCTATTTTAGTCTTCGAAGGGTGTCTTGGTGTGCCATGCACCAAAGCAAATTGTCCCTACTGCTTACCCAGCCAGAAACTACAAACACCAACAAAGAGATGGCTTAGTTGACATGAAAGGGTTTTACTCCGTGGTAAGGGCGGGATGACACAAGAAGCCAAGGTGAATAGTCAGACTGAAAAATCCAATAGCAGCCCATGTAGCATGAGAGCACTGAGTGGGATATGGACAGAAAGGGCACAAATATTACACATGCAGGGCATGGAAGACTTCAGACAGATGGGCTTATAGCACTAGTCAGAGAAAGAGATACAGAGTTGAAGGGGCAGACTTGTGAGAGTGGAGGCTGAGGGAAACGACGTACACACCCACACACACGCACAGAGACAGAGAGAGAGTGAGAGAGGCCAATACAAATTCACAGTGTGCATTCATAAGCAGAGTTACACTTGGGCCCTGACTAACCCTCACCAGGAAAATACTTCCATTCAAGCAAACTGAGCACAAAGTGTCATGATACCATGCACACCTTATTAGTGTGGAATCAGGACCCAGACGCTCTGCCATGGGGTCAGGACAGGGACACAGCTGGGCGACTACTTGCATTCAGAGCAAAACGAATGTTTTCACCCCTTAAAATGGCTGTGGAGACAGGACCACTCCTGCCTCCCACCATGCAGCCCAGGAAGAGCATGTGTAGGCCCCTTTCCCTGGGGTGATTCACGGGAGCAAGCTGTGGGACCGGAACCTTCAGAGGGCAGTTTCAGCTTTGCTGTTGAGGTCTGGCCTCTCTTCACCACCTCCACCACCTGGCAGGCAGTGTGGAAGTCTATTTGTTGTGGGCCTGCACTGGCATTTGCTGGGCAGCTGAAGGCCCCTGCACAGGCTTTCCTGTGTTCTGTGGCACCTGGCTCGATCCTGCTGTGGAGCCCTGAGAGGAGCAGAAGGAAACCCACAGGAGCAGGGAGGGGCCAGTCTCCGTTGCTCCGGGGCAAACCCAAATCCCAGTCCCACTCACCGCACACTCCTCAGAACACAGTTGCCTTTCCCCAAATGAACCCATCCTAGACACCGACAGGCATGAGAAGCCAGGGTCCTTAAAGGGTAACTCCACAGAGCATAGCAGATCTGTGCCGATGCCCACCCTGTCTGCAAGGGTGTGGATGTGCACGATGCAGAGGTCAGAGCTGGTCTGGGCTCCCTCTCTAGAGCCTCAGGCACCTGCTGTGCGTGGCTGGCTCAAACCCAGCGGTCAGGTCTCAGGCCAAAACGCCCCAAAATGCAGGAAGTTTCTGGACTTCTTTGCAGGAGAGTAGAAGTAATCGCACATGTGTCTGTCAGTCCCTCACTCTGAAAATACCTGCTGGGCCCCCAAAGAGAGCATAAGAAGCCAGAAAGTGTGGTGAGAAGGGGGCAGGCAGGTGTACACGGGAGAAGTTCAGCCTGCTGCCTGGCCAGGGAGATGCCTGTCTTACACGAGGGCCACAGACACACCTGGGGCACCCCTTGGGATCACCCCTAGCCAGCTGTGGCACAGTTACTCCCTCACCTTGTCGTCAGGCTCCAGGTCTTCTCTGGAAGTGGCTCCCTCTTACGGATGAGCCCCGGGGGAGCTGGCCATGGCCAAGGTGAGGTTTGAAGCCTCGGTCCCTGTCCTTTCTGTGCAATAGCAGGAACTCCCAGGATGGCATCCTCTGGGCAAGACAATCCCAGGGGGCACACAGCGTGCTCATGCCTCACACCCCGGTCTGCTCAGTCCCTACCTCCTCCTGTCTCTATGTGGATGTCAGGGTACAACTCCAGCAATAAAAACGATGCTCAGGGGCCTGTGGAATTGCCAGGGCACGTGCCTCTTCCTCGTTATGGCCCTGGGCCCTACAGGAAGCGGGAGAGAGCCAGTGATCCTTGGGACCCCACAGTGCTGCCACATGCCCCGTCAACCTCCAGCCCTGCCTCCACGCACCTCCCACTGGCACGTCCAGCACCTTTGCTGGGAACGCTCCTCCCGGGGGCTTGGACTGGGCACCCTGAGGGCAGTGCGCATGCATGTTCCTGCCAGGACAAGTGGGTCACGAGAAGTCCTCGGGGGAATGTTGCCCTGTTTTCTTCCCCTCAGCCCCTGTGACCATTCTAGGGAAGGTCCTGGGGGAATCTTCCACATGCCTATGGAAGACTAGAAAGGAGGTGTTGCCAGCCACACAGGCACCTGTCACCAGGCCTTGACTGCCACATGCCCTCGTGTTACATCTGCCAGCTGATCAGTGCTTACCCCTGCCCACGCCAGAGTAGGGAGAAGGCCAGCCTCCCTGCCAAGTCTGTGCCTGTCGTGTCCAGGGCTTCCTCCTCTTTCAGGGGCAGCCCACTGAAACACACAGGGACTCACATGGAATTCAAGGGCACCCCTCCCAGGTCCCATTTACTCACAGCCTCCTCCCAGTTTCCCAGGGAAGCACTCAGGGACACAACGGAAATTGATAAGAGTTTATTGCCATGTAAGGGCCACTGCACATGTAGGGCATCTCTGTATCCTACAGCAGCCGTCCGTTCCTGTGGAGTCTTCCTCCTGGGACAACCAAGTAGACTATTAAAGTCTCTGAGTAGCAGAAGCTCCCCAGGTTTCCAACGCTAACATCTAAAAAGCTGTGTGTAAAGCACAGGGATCACACACAGACACAAACAAATACACAGACACGCACGCACACCCATTCATGTAAACACATTCTCACATATTTGAACACACACACAATATACACATACACACTGGCACAGGTTCAAAGGAGAGTAGGTGTCTGTGAAGACAAGGGGAGCCCACAGCTGTTGGTTCCCATATTCGTTCCCCAGGACTCACTATGCCTTGCCATTCTGTGATCCCTTCAAGTCTGCATCCCATGGGCCCCCAGTGTGTTTCCCAGTTTCCCAGACAATGGCCCATGCCGTCTGCACGGGCTGCAGTGCAGGTGTGGGCATCGTGGAGAAATTCCGGAGGAGGCTTGGATTTTCAACTCAGACACTGACAGAGGGGCATCACCATGGGCAGCAACATGTAGACATCTGCCTGCTGGCTCAGAGGGACGGAGGCCCCACTGTGTGGTTGCTACCAGGCCTCAGGGTGGGGGGGATGCCATGGCATGACAGTTCAGAGAAACACAGTTTCCAGTTACTCCTGGCTTCCTCTGGGGGTCTTGCAGCTTGAGGTACCCCAATCCTGACCTGTTGTCTTCTCAGTTCCCCACTGCCAGCTTCTCTCCCACCTCCCTGTGACTTGGGTTTGCTCACTGCTCTCACTCTGACTCTCAGCATTTCTACAACTTCCCAGGTAACCGAGAAGCAAGGGTTTGGCCCATACTTTGCTCTACTCACCTGGCGCCCTCTGTGTTTCTTCACACCAGGTCTTCATCCCTGGGGTAGTAGTGCAAGGGAGCGAGCCACAGGTCCTCGCTGATGATCTGGCAGGGCAACAGGGACAGGTCCACCCAAGGATCAAACCCACATCACCAGAACCCGAGAAACCCACGGAGGTGACCTCAGAAGACGTGCACAGGAGCCCCACCTCAGCAATCCGGTTAGAGCCCGGGCAGTTGTGTTCGCACAACCAGCTGAAGAAGCTTACATCGGTGGAGTCCTGCTCCCTGAATGGGGCTTCACCCTCATAATCCCAGAACCACTCAATGGCAGAGGAACGAGATGCCCGGTAACCTAAAGAAACAAACAAAGAAACAAAAAAAACCCAAAACTTAGGGAAGTGTCCTCGTGCGGCCTACACCCCCTCAATGCCCCTCCCCCACCACCCAGGCGGGCATGTCCCACCAGTGATATCAAGGTGATACTCCTTGACGATCACTTGATTCCGGAAGTAGGGGTTGGGAAGGAAGAAAAACTTCATCCTACAGCGGTAATTCTCCAGGCTTACTTCCTCCACCTGCCAGGGAAAAAGAGGGTGAAGGAGGAGGAGTCTGTGCTGAGGGGGTCTCCTTGATGTTTGTATGAGTCCTTTACCATTGCCAGCTCTGCCACTCAAGCTGTCCCCATCCTGTCCCACTGACCCTCCCCAGCCAGACTCCGTCCCCCAGGCCTGACCTCCAGATTGATCATGTAGCTCAGCACGTCTTTGTCTTGCTCCGTGATCACAGCTGACAGCTGGGGATGGTACACAATCTGCCTGAGGTCAAGGAGCCTTTCCACACTAGGGAAAGAGGCCAGGAGCCATGCAGCATGTCTGGAGAGCATGGAGAACGAGGGAGGGTGGGGGCACAGAAGCCCCCAGAGCCCCACACTTACAGCCCTCCCATGGCCTTCCTCAGCCCCTGCCTGGCCCCAGACATGCTCAGGACTAGGGTTTTCCTGGGCGTGGGTAAGTCTGAGAATCCTGCACAGAGTCAGGGAGGGCTGTTTCCTGAGGCCCTCTGAGCCCCAGGTGGCCCTCGTGTGCTGGCCGCAGGACACACACTGCTGACGTCTGCATGGGCTCTGTCCTCTCCTCACGCCCTCTGTCAACTTGGGCTCCTCCCTACGTGTGGGCGTGTGCCTTGAAGGTACCACTGTGAGCGTGAGGGGAAGCTGCCTGTGTCGGTGCCCAGGAGGGCACGTGTGCCCTGTGCCCCAGACATATGCCAGGGAGAAATGCACAAGACAAATGGAAAGCAATCTTTGCGTCTGGTGCTTTACAGAGTACAGTAGGTTTCTTAAGGTGAGCCCCAGATTTTCACCACATCCTGTGGAGGCTGATTGCTAGCTGCAGCGAGTCACAGTGGATCTCCATGGCTGCAAAAGCTATGTGGACTCCCAGCTCTCTGGGGTGTTCCTCAGTTACCTGTCCTTCAAAGTTCTGCTCTGTGGCAAAGGCTTCTTTTGACATTTCCCCCCATTTTGGGGAATCCTGTTTTGCTGCTCGTCCCGACCATGTGTTCCCACACTTCCTACAGGCTCACAGGATCCCCCCACAGCGGGTGCTGACATTGGCATGAGGGAGGCCTGGGGGTCCGGCCCCACTGCCGCTCTCCCTCTTCTGCCTTTTGCAGACCCCTTCCCCTCCTGCGTGGCTCCCTGCATGCTCTTTACCCATCCCCCTAGGTGGCCACCTGCTGATTCCGAAGCGGTAAGGATACAGCTCTGGCCCAGAAGCCAGGGATGGCCTGGATGATGGCCCTCCTGCGCTCAAGGTAAGCCTTCTGCCGCTGACGGAGCTTGAGCTTCAGCCGAGCGAAGACCTTGCTGTCTGCAGCATTCGCGGTGCTCAGCTCCAACTCCAGCAACTCCAGCGCCTCCAGCGGGGAACTTGAAGCCGAGACGCAGCGCCCGGCCTGCGCCTGACTACTGTCCTCATCTTCATTATCCTCCTTGTCATCGTCATTGTCGTCTTCTTCCTCTTCTGCCACCACCTCCACGGCCTCCAATATGTCCTCCACCACCAGAACCTCCTCCTCCCCTGTGGGCTCCGCCAGGGTCACACATTCCGGCAGACCCCCCACGCTGAGCACAACGCCCCCCTCGGTCGTCCCACAGACCGACAGCTGCACCGCCCAGCCCACCGCACGGGCCCCACAGGCCCCCGGGGCCGGCTCCCCGGGAGGGCCCTGGGCCTCAGCCTCCTGAAGGGCCCTGCCCAGACCTGGGCCGTGCCAGGCTTCCCGGGGAGGCTCGCTGGCCCCGGGCCCCGTCTCACCCGCCATGTGGCCCTGGTGCTGATTAGCGTCAGCTGCGACGGAAGGGCAGGCAGGCAGGTCCCAGAGCGGACTGGCAGAACCCAGCGGCTGCAGGCCCACGCTAGGCCTGAGAGACGCCTGGAGCGCACACGGCCCGGCCCTGGCTGGAGCCCCCTCGCGGGCCTATAGTCAGCACGCACGCGCACGCCGGCCTTGGTGCCGTCAGGCTGCCGGATTGGTCGGAAGCTCCCGGATCCACCCGCGGCTTGCCTGTCTCTCACTGCCGCCAATCGGTGGGAGGATGGAGGCCTTCAAGCTGGCTGGTCCCGCCCCTCCACCCGCCTGTGAGCCATCCCGCAGGGCACGCCTCGCTTTGGGGCCGAAGCTGTGGCCTTGGGGCTGCCGACTCAGCATGCGCCCTGGGCCTCTGAGTCCCAACATACCCGAGCACCTTGCGGCCGGCATGGGGCGTTGTCAGCTGCAGTGCAGGCCTCTGCTGTCTGCTTTTCGGGAGAGTGGAAAGTGCACGTCTGCTCCCTTTCCACCTGGTCGCATCCCTGGGAATGCTAAGCAACTCACTGGGGGGGTTGGGAGCTGCCCTCCGCACAGAAAGTCAATCACTGAGACACTGAGGAATCTTAAGGAGGATTACATTTATTTCCGTGGGTGCGTTAATGCAGAGGGGAGGTAGGGACTGTCCCAAATGCGCCTCCCTGCCCAACAGGGAGCGAACTCAAGAATGCGTTAGGGGTGTGAGCACCGTTGCGTGGTACAGGTGTAGCGCCGGGCAGGCAAGTGCACTGAGAAATTATGCTCGTACATATGTCCCATGGTGAAAACAGGAGGGCGAAGGCCCTCCTAGGCAGACGCTTTAAGTGAACTGCGGGGAATATTCGCTGTTGTTTCAGCCTCGTGCACATGCTCAGTGCGTTTTTAGGTACAGCTATTGGGTGGAATATCGCTTACACTGACAGTTCCCACCAAGCATGTGGTGGGAGAAGGTGCACACTTTCCTGCCAAAGAAACGCAAAAGACAATGCATTAGTACACCGCAAAGTTATAAAGTTCTGGTGTTTCAGTTTGGCCATACAATTGTCTATTTTCAGCCTCATGTAGAGTGTAGCTGCTAAATCACCCTGGCTGAGATAGGTCTTGCTGGCACGGCCATTTAGAGGGGCCAGACATTTCAGTGAACTAAAAGAATTTTTGAGCAAAGCTTTTCAGGTTTATCAAACCGGTTACACGTAGGATGTGACATTGGCCTCGAGGGAAGCCGGCGAGCATTTATTGGAAGGAAGCATGCACACCACATGGCACTGGGGAGCCCACAGCAGGAGAACAGAGAGGAGGCCTTCTCTGCTGTGGGGCTTACAGGGGAGAGCCTCCTGGTGCCTGGCGAGCGTGGGATAGCTTGGCTCCAGAGGCCAGCACCGTCTCAGGACTGGACGAGGTCCCAAAACATGAAGCACAAATGATGTATCCACAATCCTGCCACATGACACCAGCTTGCTTCCCAGGGCAACACAATGACCCCTCTGCCTGTGACGGTGGCTGACCAGAGGTGACCCAGCGGTATCCCCGATTTCTGGGGTGCAGACTTTTATGCAGCTCGGTCCATGCAAATATCAGCGTGACAGAGGCCAAGTACATATATCTCAGCTATGTGGGAATCTGGATACTGGGATGTGGTGTCACTCCCCACATGGACTGGCTTCCACATGCCCAGTCTTGATGAGAACAAGAGAGACGTGCTACAGCTGCTGCTGGGCTTTCCTGTGGCAAATATCCTCGGGCCTGTGTCTACATTTCTAGACAATTGGCAAGGTCGGAAGGGAGGCAGATGATTCCCTGGGTGCAGACCCATTAGATCCCATGGTGTCCTGGCAGCCCAGTTACCAGTGCCTATGACAGAGGGGATCTCAGGCTGCAACTTCCAGTCAGGTCCCAGATGCAGCTGGGTGGGAATCGCTGCCACCGCAGACCAGAGTGGCAGTTGGGCTAGTGAATGAGTTCAGGGCCAGGGTCAGAGGCAGAGGAACGGCCAGGTCTTGAACAGAAGGACAGAATGAGAAGGGAGAGCGAGGAGACTGAGGGAAAGAGTGGACACAGATGGAAAGGACACAGAATGAGACAGTGGCACTGGCTCAGTGAGCGGCTGGATCAGACCCTTCCTGAAGCTTTCTTTCAAAACAACCGCAGGAATGCAAGGAGGAGGGGTGGTGTCCACAATGCAGTCCTTCCAGCTGCCCACCCAACGCAGCACAGCTGAAATGACTTCTTTATGCCCAGAATGTCACAGGTAATTTAACTGGGTCTTTCCACATTCCTTCCTGCAGAGACCTGTGTCCCGCTCTGCCGCCAACCTGTCAGGACTTCAGCAGAGGGTCCTGTCTAGCCATGTCCGGAATCACCCTGACCCGCAACATTTTAAGATGAAGTTCAAGGCAAGGAAAACCATATGGTGTGTTTAAGAGGTAAGTGTGTTGGATATGATAATGCAGTCACCATAACAGAACTTTAATAAAACTTCTCCTATCTCTGCTCTTCCAGCGATGGTCCCATTTCCCATGGGGAAGGTGCTGCCACGTGTACCTGATTGGGAGGACATTTCTGTGCAAGATGTTACTCTTGTGTCCTCGTTTGTTTAGCGGGTCCATGCAGGAAGCCTGTACTGCACGTCTCCTCGTCCTCCATACCCATGTATAGTGGCCTGTTGCCTCCAAAATGGAAAGAGGCTATTGAGCATGTTGTACTCATGAGATGTTTGGTGACTGAGGTTCTGGCCTGGCATCTGCCGACCTGATGGTTTAGCATATTTCAACCCCTGTGTCAGGTGGTTTCCTCCCCGGGCCAAGCTCATTGTGGAGAATGTTTGGCTGCAGTCCCTGGACCAAGTAGGAAACATAATCTCCAACATATCAGGCTGACGACATGAAAGGGACCCTGCCAAAAAGGGTGGATGCTCAAAGGAAAGCTCTATGCCCCAGCTTGTGTAACATCCCCACCCTACAGCTTGGCACCTGTTGCCGGGGACAGGTTACGACTGCAAAGTAGACAATTGTCACACCAGTTTTTCCTTGCAGATCCTTCTGCTCCAAGGATATCACCCTGGGATCACCACTCTTTTCTGGGCTGTGAGCCTGGAATCCTGCTCTGTCTCTGTGAAGCCCTTGACAGGCGTTCATCCCCACCAGACCATGCCCTGGAGAGGTGCTGTTCTCCCACTGGGAGAGTGTAGACCTTGTCCCATACATAGGACTTTTCCTACCTTGCGAGGTGGAGTCCGCCACAGGAAACCGGCTCTCTCTGCGTAGTGCACCCCTTGATCCTCAAAACACAAGAATAGGTTTTCTGGGTTAATATCCTTGAGGGATCTTGATGGAATGGTGACACTCAGGGGTGTGTTAAAGAGAGGATTTTTAAGATTCAGGGACATTTCAGATGGATTTCCCTAGGTAGTTACAATTCAAAGAGGATTCCAGGAGACAACATGAAATTGGCCTTTCTATTGAATTTCCCTCCTCACTGCTCCCGGAAGCACAGAATTCTAAAATGGCTTGCAGAACAATCAGGCCTTTCCTTGCAGAGTGGATGGCTGAATGACTGCTTCGCCCAGGATACTAACCAGAGACGTGCTACCTTTCGGTCACTGAGGGGTGTCTTGGTGGCCCATGCCCCAAAGTAAACTATCCCTACTGCTTACCCATGCAGAACCGCCAAACTCCAGCAAACAGATGGCTTAGTAGACACGAAATGATTCCGCTCTGTGGCATTAGTGAGATGACAGACACAAGGTGGGATGAACAGTGGAAGTGACAAAGTGATAGCAAGCCTGGGAGGATAAGGCCACTGACTGGCAGATGGACCTAAGGAGCAGAAATGTTAGACAAGCAGGGCACGGAAGGCTTCAGACAGACGGGCTTGCAGAGTTGGTGAGAGAAAGAGACACAGAGTTCAGTTGAGAGACATGTGAGTGTGGAGGCTGAGAGAAAGGAGGAAGGCAGAGAGAGGGAGAGACAGAGCGACAGTTCAATTGTGTGTGAGAGAGAGACACAGAGAGAGAGACAGAGAGAGACAAAGACGGACAGAGACAAAGAGACAGGCCAATACACATGTAGAGTCTGCATTCGTAAGGAGAGTCACACTGGAGCCCTGACTGATCCGCACCCTAAAATTACTTCCATTGCAGGAGACTTAGCATGGACTATCATGATATCTCATGGACCATATTGATAAAAAGTGAGGACACAGAGACACTGCCATGGGGTTAGGACAGGGGAAATGTTGGGCAACTACTTCCACTGACACTGAAACTTTGAGACGCCTTAGAATAGCTGAGGAGATAGGTTCCCTCATCACTCACAGCCTGTGTACTTGCAAGATCATCTTTGGTCCCCTTTCCCCAGGGTGACTCACAAGGCCAAGCAGTGGGACTGGCACCCTCAGGGGGCAGTTTCAGCTTTGCTGTCTGAGGCCTGGCCTCCCTTTACCATCCTATTGTCTGGTAGGTTGTTTCTTATTCTGGTTGTGGTGGGCCCACACTGGCTTACAGTGGGCAGCTGAAGGCCCCTACACAAACTTTCCTGTGTTCTGTGGCACCTGGCTGAATCTTTCTGCAGAGCCCTGAGAGGAGCAGAAGGAAACCACAGCAGGAGGGATGGGCCAGTCTCCATTGCTCTGGATCCAAAGACAAATCCCAGTCCCATCCACTGCACACTCCTCAGAACAGATTTCCCTTTGCCCAAAAGGAACCATCTAGACACCAGCAGGAAGGAACAGCCTGGATAGAGAGTAGGGCCATCATTCTTGCTCACGGGAACCTCCACCTCCTGGCCTGAAGCAATCCTGCTGCCTCAGCTTCATGGATAGCTGGGACAATCGCGGCCCACCCCTACACCCTCTTATATATATTTAGTTTTACTAACTTATATATATTTAGTTTTAGAGAGACAGGCTCTCGGTGTTGCTCCATCTGCTCTCTAACCCATGAGGAAAGGAATCCTCCTACCTCGGCATCCAGAATGGTAGGATTACAGCCGTTAGCCAATGAGCCTGGCCCACTTCAGCTTTTCATATCACAAGGCCAAAAGCTCCGCCCTTGTTGCATCATGTTACTACCACCCATTTTGGTATTGGGTCCCATGAACAGGAGGGATCATGATGTTCAATTATGCGTACACTGGTTTCTCCTTACATAACTATCAATGAGTCTTCCTACACGTTTTTAAATATCTATGTGCTGACATCTTATTCACATGAAATTCCTATTCCCTTTACTGTTGCCTGCTAGTGCTTCCTCTGGCCTTCTGCCTATGCCTGGGCTTCCCAGCCTGTACGATGGTCACCTGCAGGCTGTAACCCCTTTTGAGAAATACAGCTCTCCTTTCCAAATTCATGAGACTTGCCATTCTTCATTAGAAAAATCTATGTATCTGTCTATCTATGTGTCTATGTAAAGGATGATACATTCACATCCTTTACATACTATATGTGAAGGGGTTAGGGTCTATGAGAGGTAAATAAACACTGATATCCAAGGAAAAAAGAATCTGTGCCTTATACCCACCAAGTTTTCCCAAAACAAATAAGGATAATGTTATCAGAGTAGGGCTCGTATAAGAAAGAAACCCAGATTCTTCAATGAGGATGAAGGGTACCAGGATTCTGAAACATCTACCTGCAAAGAAGAAAACTGAGAAAGCAAATCCCCTAAAGCAATCAAAATTTCAAAACTTTTGGAAGGGGAAAAGCTCAGTGCTACTCTGGTGAGTAGGACATAGGTTTACGAGCCAGGATCTTACAACCACATTCAAGTTAAGAGGAGGGCAGACTCTGCACACATAAGGAAGTTCACGGTTATGTCGACAGAAGAGCATACTGCCTGTAGTCAGAGCCTATGCACATGTAAGACATGTTTCTCACAGCCGGGAAGTTTCCAATCAACCTGGTGGGCGTATACATAACATTTCCTCAAACTACCTATCACCCAAGGACTTTCTCACCTGCACAGAGTATATTTTCCAGGGGAGACCACATGCAAGTCCAGAAAGCGAGTCTCAGAATATTTTTTGAAATACAGAAATTATCCCCTTTGTAGACCTTATACCAAGTAAGTTTTCTCAACACAATGGTCTAAAAGTAGAAAGCAACATCAGTGTGAGGCACCTCTGACATTTCACAGATGCATGCAAATTGAGTTTCATTGAATTTCAGCACATTAAAAACATCATTCACCATGGTCAAGTAGCATTTCTCCCAGAAGTAGAAGAATGGTTCCACACAGAGAAACCAAAGAATATGATGCATATCTGTAGCAGAATAGGGGCAAAAACTCTATGGTCATTTCAACAGATGAAGAAAGACCATTTATCGAAATTCAACATCTCTTCAAGGTAAAATCTGTCAACAAACTATGTACAGAATAACGTACCTGAAAACCATAAAAACCACTCGTGACAACTCTAGGGAAACCTCAGTGTGAATGGGGAAAAGTTGGAACATTTTGTGTAATATCTGGGAAAAGACAAGAATGGACACACGTCCCTACTTCTGTTCAACAAAACCCTGGAAGTTCTAGCCAAAGGTATTAAACAGGAGGAAAACCAAATCAAACCAAAACAAACAAAACAAAATGGAAGAAAACATAATCAAAAGGAATAAGTTAAATATTCCTTGTTTCCCTACGGTGTGCTATTTATATATAGAAAAATCTAAAACCAGTAAAAATGAAGAAACTCATTGAAGTTTTACAATTCAAAATAAGCCTGTAAAAGCAGTAGAGTTTGTAGACACTAATGGTAATCGGTCCGAAAAATAAGGCAGCAAAATAATTTCAGAAATCCATACTTAGGGATAACTCTAACCACGGAAGTGAAAAAGTGTCGACTTGATGAAAGACAACAAGAAATTGATAAATCTTTGAGGAAAGAAATGGAAAACTGTCACCAATCAGTGTAAGAATATTTCATGTTCCTTGACAGTGTTAAAATCTCAGCAGTACACAAAGTGATCCAAAGAGTCAATGCAATCTTTATCAAAATACCGGTGACATTCAAGACAGAAATACCAAATCAATAAATAGATATATTAAAACCCTAAAATTGCTTGGTAAAACAAAAAATGCCCAGAATACCTAAAGTAATTTTGAGCCAAGTGAACAAACCTGGAGACATCATTCTACCTGACTGCAAATTATACCACGAAGTTATGCTGATAAACAGCACAATACTTGAATAAAACAAAATACATGGGTAAAGAAAAAGAAGAGAGAGCCACGATATAAATGTATGCATGTACAGTCAAATAACTTTTGAGAAAGAAGCCAAGAATAGGCAAGGAATAAAATACAGTCATTTCAAAAAATGATATTGGGGAAACGTTGGAGTGTACATGCAGAAAAATAAAGGTAGATTTTCTTGCCATATAAAAAATCAGTTCAAAACAGATTAAAGATTTAAATATAAGGCCTCAGACTGTAAAAATACTGAAAGGAATCATAAGGGACAATTTCCATGATGTAGCTCATGACAATTACTGTCTTCATATGATCTCAAAACAACGGTAAACAAAAGTAAAGAAACACAATGGGTTTATATCAAACCAAATGACTTCTGTACAGCACAGGAAACAAAAACTGAGAAAAGAGACGTTTCGGAGAACGGCAGAAATTCTTTTCATTCCATATAGATGTAAAAGGGCTTAATGCTTTACCGTAAGTAAGGAATTAATCTGAATAGCAAGAAAAGAGCCTCATTAAAAAATGGGCAAAAGGCCTAAATAAGCATTGCTCGAACTGACACACACATATGGCCAATAGATATATTTAAAATGTTCAATGCCACTAACTATTACGGAAAAACAAATCCAAACCGCGATGAGGTTTTGACCTCACTCTTGTAAGACTGTCTATCAACAGAAAAACGAAAGATAAGGGGTGGTGAGGAAGTAGAGAAATGCATGTAACACTTGCCTAATGTTGGGGGAAACGTAGATTAGATCTGCCATTATGAAAAACAGTATGGAAGTCCCCAAAAACCCTAAAAATAGGAGGAGAAATACCCTGCAAGATCCATCAATCATATTAAGGGTGAGTGTATCGACGGTAAATGACATCAGTTTGTCAAAGAAATACCTGTCCTCCCGTGTTTGTACCTGTGCTATTCACATTTTACTATTGCCGACATATCGGCGTATGCTAGCTTACTTCCATATTGAACCATTCCGTTTCGGAATGCATAAAGAAATTGTGGTACATGTACAAAGTGGAATACACATAGCCATTATAAAGAAAGGGCGGGAGCACTGGAAGACAATGTCCCATTCTCACCCTGTGGAATGTAATTCTTTTTTAAATATAAAAGCAAAAGAAGAAAATTCTTTAACAACAGTTCTTTTCTCTGAATATCTGACATCCATTCAATTCTCCTATCCCGCAGGTGAGGCCGTAACACCATTATTTGTCCTATTTCCATACATTGTTTGTTTATTTTACCCCTCTCTTCTCTATACTTGATAACTGAGGACACGGATTTTTTTCCATCTTATCACACGATGATGAACACAAATCTAAGTTGTTTGTGTTTTTTTAGTAAAATATTATGAAGAAATTGTGAATACACAATGATTGTTAAATGAATAATCAGAGAACATACTAGGGAGAAATTATACTCAATTCCTTTCATCATTGCTTTAGAAAACAGAAATCAATCAACCTTTGCTCCCTCGTAGGAAGTTCCATGGTACCTTCCTTCAAAAGTTCTCATTGTCCTGTGGGAACCACAGTTATTACTAAGTAAAAGTAAGCCTATATTTTTATATATTGATTGGGTTAGCGATTTGCAGTAACAGTACAGTTATTCTTTTTTTACAATTATATCAGTATTAGATATGACTTACAATAAAGGACTTTTTTATGCCTTACCAAAAGTCATTTCCCAAATAATCTCAAAGGAGTTACAACATTTTGATCCAGGATTGGGTAAAATGGACAAATTCAGGTACATAACTGCTCAGAGAAGCAAGCTAAATTTAGTCAGATAGATGACAACAGACTCAATTCTATAGAAAAACACGGTGTGTCAAAGACTGGCATGGTACAGAGATATGAGTCTGCAAATTGACACAGGCAGGGCAAAAGCATCAGAAGGACAAGGGCACAGGGACAGACAGGGACGGAGACAAACTCACACACAGAGAGAAAGAATTATGGGCACATAACAAACATGATTTTCATTTGAAACAGAGCACACCTCCAAGACTCTGACAATGAGAAACAACAAGTATGATTCCGTGATATTCAGGCAGAATGCTCACAGATTCGTCAGGTGACACTGTACTTTGTGGCCCCTAGGCACTGATAATCAGTGAAAGAAAAAGTTAGGAAACTTGTGTAACTTTCTATAATAAGAGCCCCACATCAGTGCTCATGTGACTGTACTAATAGGGCGGAGGTACACCTAAACCTTGAGGAAGAAACTCAGTAAGCTGCAATCACTAGTGTGGACAAGGAGGCCAACCCACCAGATACCGGCATTCAAGTCAAGAGGAGACACCTAATGATTTTGCTACCTTCTGCATGACAGGTTTGTCCCCACTTCATTCCACGACTGGGCAGACTGGTAAAGAGCCCTGCCATTTAATCTTCTTAGCAAAATCTATTTATCACCATGCCAATCTGCTAAGCTCCAACTCAGATGTCCGCATTGCAGTTTACAAGAGAAGGGAATGTACTCATAATGGTGTTCCTTATTGTGTCTTTACCTAATATAGGGTTTTATATAGGTAAGTCCTCCGAAATTTCCTGGTTTACAGTTCCTGGAGGAGCACACAACTTGCCTTCCCATTTCCATCTAGGGTGATTAGAGCAGTCTCCTTTAACCAGTGCAATAGTATAAGAGGTTTCACTATGTGGGAGCTGTAAAGGTCCCCGCAGGTTGGGGTCAAGTTTTGAAGAACTCATTGCTCAGCATCTGTGCGTCATGGAGACAGTAGCCAGAGCATGGCCAAGGCTCCCTCTTGAGAGCCTCAGGTGACCAAACCCAAGCAGCAGCAAGGCGAGTTAGATTTTAATATCTAAAAGCTGATATCTATGAGAAGGTTTTCCATGCAGATTGCAGGTAGAAAATATACACGTGAACTCTGCCAAACACTCATCCCTGAAAGACCATAGGTCTTCTCACAAAAGCTATGGGCCAGGGAGTTAGTTCATGTTGGCCAAGAATGTGTAACTACAGTATTAGTGTGTTACCGGCAATGGGGCCCACGTTGGAAATGATTTATCTGGGAATAAGTACAGATTTTCTGGGTTAAACCCTGAAATGTCCCTTCATCTCTGGCAGTCAATCCCTTGTTCTGTGCGGAGACGCACTTATTTCTGGAAGCAGCTACCCACTGGGGAAGGAGCACCCTGAGTTTTGTCATTCTGGGTGGGGCTTGTAACTCATGCTCTGCAGGCAACCCCAGTTCTTTCCCTTTTCACTACTTAACCACACACGTGGCCTGTGGAAAAGGCCACAAACGTGGACCCCTCAGGTTATAGAAGCAGTGTGCAGCGTGTTTCACAGAAGTGTCCTTGTTGCAGTTTACATGAGAAAGTAATGTACTCATGATGGTGTTACTTGTTAAGTTGTTGAGTCTTCACCTAACATAGAGTCTCATGGAAAAGACTAATCCATCCCAGAATAGGAACACTGACAGTAGCATCTGCAGAAAGGCAGCACGCATGTGGATCACCTGGCGTTGTGTAAGAATGACTCCACCCATCTGTTTCCCTCAGCTCTGCCTGTTTGCATTTTTTACCCACACTGAGTCACTTGGAAACAAAGACTTTCTCATGAGGTCATGCGTATGAGGAATGTGGTTGATCAAGCCTTTGTTTTGTTTTATTTAGGCACCCCTGCCAGAACGAGAAAGTCGTATGCTTCCTATCCTCCCCTGTACCTCTGTGTTCTTTCCCAGAACCCCACCCTATGCTCATTTCTTACAACATTGCTGGCAAACCTGGTCCTGTGAGGTTCATTGTTCCAGCAAAGAGCCATGCATTCATCTAATGAGGACAATTAATTCAACTGTGAAACCAACATTAAAATATCCATCATCTTGTCTTGTCCTCCTGTGTCTTGTAATATGCAAGCGTAAGGATCACTGGAGGTACCTTATAAAACCAAATTGAGCACTGAATTGTTTCGGGTCCTTGACCACTAGCCACTGTCATCAAACTACCCTCCTTTTCTCTGAATACAAGTAAGTCTCCAACTTAGCTAGCTTCTCTTCTCTTCCTCCCCAATACCTGCCCTGTAGCACAAATTCTGACCTCAAATGGAAATCCCAAAAATGACACATCCCCCCTCTTACATCATAGGCCTTGATCCTCTTTGGTAAACTCTAACGCAGAGTACATAGATAGATACATACGTATATGTAATTACAGATACAGAGAGAGCTTGATGCATACAGATACATAGGCATAGACATATTTTTAACTCACCCCATTCAGTACATTAGCAAACACTCAGACACACATTCACACACTAGACAGTGTTTATTTTTTCTCCCTCAGTACACTCCAAATTCATCCAGATGTCTTGCTGTCTGCAGTTGTCACCACCTGATCTGATTATCCTTTATTTTCTCTGACTTTGATCATATGGAGTAGTCATCTCTTGCAGCTCGAGTAGCTTTGGGGGGTTGGGCTCTCATAGTTTAGGCAAATTTCTGGCTCCACCATATTCAACTCCAAACTGTAAAGTGTCCTAAAACACACATAAAAATGCATTTCCTCTGAAAAATACCAAAAGTTCCTCTAATTTCTCAATTCCCTGACCAAGGTGCTCTCTTTCCCTACTGTGACCTCTTCAATTGCCTTCTAACCTTGTTTAACAAGTGCTGCCGATAATCCCCGCCCCATCCCTGCTATTCTCTGTGTGTCTCCAATAAGCTTAGATTAGACATAAGGAAATTTTTAAAAAACCAGAAATTTGGTGGTAAAACATGGGAAAAGATGGTATCCATATCTACAGCCATTGTGGAATGTGTAAGAGAAAAAAATATGTAAGATTGACCCCTTAAGGGAGAAGAAGGACAACCAAGGGTAGGGTTGACTGTAATAGAAGGCAGTTCTAAGAAGTGAAGTTAGTGATTCTGCCTTGCTTCTGTCTGTGTGACTCTGGACATTCACTATGCTTCTATGGGCTTAAGATTCCCCAGTTATCAGCTGGTTTGCATTGCAGTCCCTAATGTTCCTGTTTGACCTAAGGCCCTGGACGACCTGGGTTCTGTTCACTTCCTGTCTTCCTCTGAGCCTTAATTTTTACCTTTGGGACATGAATGCCCAGGTCCCAGACAACATGCATTTGAACCCTCACTTCCTCAGTGTCTCACCTGTCCTCTGTTTCTTCCGCAGGCGCCTTCATTCTTGTATAGTAGCACAAGGGAGTGAGACACAGGTCTTCAGTGATGAGCTATTAGGGAAATCAGAACAGGTCAGGCAAGGGTTTGGGCAAGTGTCACAAGCAGCTGGCAAACCCACTTAGGCCATGTAAGACATTCCCCAGGAAGGTCCCACCTCAGCAATCGTGTAAGAGTCGGTAAAGTTGTGGTCAGAAAACCAGTTGAAGAAGTTAAGACTGCTGTTCTGGTGTGCGTGGCTGTGGGCCTCATGCTCATAATCCTGATACCACTCAACTGGAGCGGAATGAGGTGCTCTGAATTCTGTAGGAAAATGGGCATGTAGGAAGGAGCTAGGGCACATGGGCACTGATGTACCCACCATCCTCACGACCCATCCAGAGAGTCACATCTTACCAGTAATGTTAACGAGATATTCCTTGGTAACCACTTTTTTCCGGAAGTAGGTTTTGTTCCCGAAGAACAGCAAGATCCTGTAGCAGCTTTTGGGATGCTTGATTTCCTCCACCTGCCAGCCGGAAAGGGAAAGTGAGGACAGCTTAATTCTCTAATCAGGTGACCTTCTCTTTCTTGCCTGTAAGAATTAATTATCTTCCTCGCCATTCCCCTCTAAACCCACCAACCTACGTTTCCCAGGCCTGACCCCCAAATGGATCATGTAGCTAACCATGTCCTCCTCTCGGACACTGACCAGGATCGACATCTGGGGCTGTTTCACAAACTGCATGAGGTCGAGGATCCTTCATATGCTGAGAAGGGAAGGCTACAAACAACAGAGCAATTCTGGAAAGAATACAGCCGGGTAGGGCATATCTCACACACCTGCTACCAAACCTCCCTTTCCCCTTTTCCTTCTCCTGCATTAAGGCCGTTAGGTGGAAATCTCATTCCCATGCCAAGAAGAGACTACCACTACTGAGGAACAGAAGGGCTACTTCTTGTGAGTTCATGCTCTCTTCTGTTTCTGTCCCAGGCATGGCAGAGTCATTCTATATTATGTATGAACACTGTCCCTGTTCTGACTGATGCAGGTGAACATTCAGGCCTCCTTCCCTGTAGCATTATTCTGAGGGAAACTGCTGCTATTTGCAACTACTTCGTGGTAGGCACCATTATGATTCAAACCTCTGCCTATCACCCCAATAGTGCATTTGTGCCAGGTACATGGGAAAAGTTGTGGCTCACATCCTGTGTTCTTTCATTGAGACAGGGTCACGCTCTACGCCCAGACTGGAGTGCCTTGGCCTCATCATACCTCGCTGTGCCCTCCAAATCCAGCCTAAACAGGTGCTGCTGCTTCAGCCTCCTGAGTACCTGGGACTACAGATAGGTGACACAATGCCACCTTTGTGTGTGTGTGTATATATATATAAATATATATACATATATATTTGGAACAGGGTCTTCTCTTGGTCTCTAATTGATCGCCTCCAGTAATCCTCCCTTCTCAGCCTTGCAAAGTGTCACCAACTTTATAGATGACATTTTCATTAGCATGACTTAACACTTTGCCTAGCACACGTCTCTACAGCACAATCTAGACCAACAATCAAAAGGATAGGGCTTTGGCCCAGAAGCCAGATTGTCCCGGATGATGGACATCCTGTGGTCAAGGTGAGCCTGCCACCTTTGCAACACCCTGCACATCAGCCGAGCATGGGCCTTGCTGGCTTGGCTAGTCACTGGCTCCAGATCTAACTGAAGAGCTTCCAGGGCCTCCAGTGTGGTCTGGGACATCCTGGGGCAGCTCCCTGCCTCTGCCTGCTTGTTCTTCTTATCCTCCTCTTTCTCCTGCACTTCCTCCGCCGGCTCTTTCTCCACACATGCCCCACGCTGCTCTTCTTCCAGTTGTCTTCCTGCTGGCTTGGCCTGGGAGTCACCCCTACAGGGTGATTGTCCAACCGCTGCCAATCAGAGAGAGGGTGGAAGGGGTCCCACTGGGTGCTCCCTCCCTCGTCCTCAGGCCCGCAGCTACCCACCCTCCTGGGCACTTGAGCCTGGTTCTGCCAGGAGCAGCTGTAGGTGCCCGAGCTTCTCTTGTAAGCAGTGTTAAAAGTGCATATCTGCTCTGTTGCTCTTGGTTGCTTCCCTGTATATTAGGTGACATGGGGCCACTAGAACACAGAAAACCCTCAAGGGTATGTGTTGTGCACGAGAGACGGCACGTGATATCCCACAAGGAGACAACAAGGGGAGGGAACCGGCTGGTGCTGTGGGGGTGGGTGGCAGCTGCCCGAAGCCAGGCTACAGCAGGAGACCTGGGCCCAGAGCAGACAGCACCGCCGCCACAACTGGCCCATGTCCCGGACCATACAGACCATATTCACAGGTCTCCTGCCCGATGACAGCCCTTTCTTTCCCAGGACAACAGAAGACCACACTGGCCTGCACTCTTGGCCTATGGGAGACAGCAGGACAGAATGCTTGGTTCCAGTGTGCAGCTCGGTCCTGGGAAGAGAAAGCTGCCAGACGCAGGTGGCTGTCTACTAATCGGTAGGAATATGGTTGGAGGGACTTGGCATGAGTCTCCACGTGGGCTGGCTTTGAGGAAGTCCAGGGCCTTGTGAGTATCACAGAAACATAACACAGCTGCTGCCAGCTGTGCCCTGTAGCAAATATCCTCGGGACTCTGTCTGCAGTTGTTGACCCTGGGCCAGGTCAATAGGGAGCTTGATGATTCCCAGGGTGGAGACCCAGTAAACCCCATGGTGTCCTGCCAGTCCAGGAACCAGTGCTTACAACACAGGGGAGCTCAGGCTGCAACTTCCAGCCAGGTCCCAGATGTTGGTGCATCGGGATCATGTCCAGCACCCCCCACAGTGGCACTTGGGCTAGTGAATGAGCTGAGGGCCAGTGTCAGAGGCAGAGCAAGGGACAGAACTGGAATAGAAAGACAGAGAGAAGGGAGAGCGAGGAGACTGAGGGAAAGAGTGGACACAGGTGGAAAGGACACAGAATGAGGAAGTGGCATTGGCTCTGTGAGCAGGCTAGACCAGACTCTTCCTGAAGCTTGCTTTCAAAATGATGGCAGGAACGCAAGGAGGAGGGGTGGCGTCCACACTGCAGGCTTCCCAGCTGCCCACCCCACGCAGCACAGCTGAAAGGACTTCTTTATGCCCAGAACACCACAGGTAATTTAAGTGGGTCCTTCCACATTCTTTCCTGCAAACACCTGTGTCCCACTCTGCCCCCAACCTGTCAGGCTTTCAGCACAGGCTTTGTCCATCCATATCAGAAATCATTCTCACCCGCAATATTTTCAGATGGAGTTCAAGGGAGGAAGAAAAAACTGAGACGTGCTAAGGGGTAAGTATTACGATATGATAATGCAGTCACCGTATCATAACCTCACTAAAATTTCTCCTATCTCTACTCTTTGGGAGAAGGTTCCATCTCCCATGGGGAAGGTGCCTGCCACGTGCACTGGAGTGGGAGGACATTTCTGTGAGGGATGTTCCCTTTGTGCATAGGTGAGTTTTGCAGGTCCATGCAGGAAGCCTGTCTTGCAGATCTCCTCCTCCTCCTCCTTACCCCGGCATGGAGGCCTGTTACCTCAGAGAGGGAAAGAGTCTACCAAGGACAGTTGTACTCACGACATGTTTGGTGACTGAGGTTCCTGGCGTGGCATCTCCCGACCTGGTGGTACAGCGCATGTGCAGCCCTGTGTCTGCTGGCTCCCTCGTGTTCGACAGCAGCCCATGGCTGTCCTCAGTGGCAAACCTGAGCTTCCGCGTGCCAGGGTGGTGAGGTGGAAGGTACCCTGCCAGCAAGGATAGGTGCTCAAAGAAAAGCTCTATGCCCCTACTTGTGTAATGTCCCTACCCCTCTGCTCTGTCCACATTTCTCTCCTATGTGAACAACTGCAGATTAGGCACTCATCACACCTTCCTTTCCTTACACATCCATCTGCTCCCAGGACACCTCACTGGCCACAGCACTGTTTCCTGGCCTGTGAACATGTGATGATGCTCTGTCTTTGTGAAGCCATTCACAGGCATTTAACCCCTCGTGACCATCCCCTGGACGTGTCCTGCTGTGCCTCTGTGATGGTGTAGCCCATATCCTAAACATGAGCCTTTCTCTACCTAGCAAGCTGGAGAGGGCCAAAAGAACCAGATCCCTCTGTAGAGGGCACCCTTTGATCCAGGGAAAACACAAGAATACCTTGTCTTGGTAAATATCTCTCACGGTTCTTGAGGTTAGGGCAGCACTGTGGTGAGTGTAAAGCAGAGGTTATTTAAAATTCGAGGACATTTCTGGTGAATCTCCTCCTGTCTTCGTTAGAATTCACAGAGGAATCCCGCAGACGATTCGAACTTGGCTTTTCCAATTAGCTCCTCTCCTTCCTGTTCCTGAAAACAGAAAATTCTCACATTGCTCCCAGAACAATCATGTCACTCCATCCAGAGTGGATCGCTGCATGACTGCTGCCTCTGGTATTCCTGGCAGAGACTTGCCATATTTCAGTCGTCGAGGGGTGTCTTGGTGTGCCATGCACCAAAGCAAATTGTCCCTACTGCTTAACCAGCCAGAAAGTACAAACACCAACAAACAGCTGCCTTAGTTCACATGAAAGTGTTTCACTCCGTGGTAATGGGAGGATGACACAGAGAGGGCAAGGTGAACAGTGAGAGTGAAAAAACCAATAACAGTCCACGTCACATGAGACCACTGACAGGGATATGGACAGAAAGAGCAGAAATGTTACACATGCAGGGCATGGAAGACTTCAGACAGATGGGCTTCCCGAGTTGCTCAGAGAAAGAGATACAAAATTTAAGGGGCAGACTTGTGAGAGTGGAGGCTGAGGGAAACGACGTACACACCCACACACACGCACAGAGACAGAGAGAGAGTGAGAGAGGCCAATACAAATTCACAGTGTGCATTCATAAGCAGAGTTACACTTGGGCCCTGACTAACCCTCACCCTGAAAATACTTCCATTCAAGCAAACTGAGCACAAAGTGTCATGATACCATGTGCACCTTATTAGTGTGGAATCAGGACCCAGACGCTCTGCCATGGGGTCAGGACAGGGACACAGCTGGGCGACTACTTGCATTCAGAGCAAAACGAATGTTTTCACCCCTTAAAATGGCTGTGGAGACAGGACCATTCCTGCCTCCCACCATGCAGCCCAGGAAGAACATGTGTGGGCCCCTTTCCCTGGGGTGATTCACGGGAGCAAGCTGTGGGACCGGAACCTTCAGAGGGCAGTTTCAGCTTTGCTGTTGAGGTCAGGCCTCTCTTCACCACCTCCACCACCTGGCAGGCAGTGTGGAAGTCTATTTGTTGTGGGCCTGCACTGGCATTTGCTGGGCAGCTGAAGGCCCCTGCACAGGCTTTCCTGTGTTCTGTGGCACCTGGCTCGATCCTGCTGTGGAGCCCTGAGAGGAGCAGAAGGAAACCCACAGGAGCAGGGAGGGGCCAGTCTCCGTTGCTCCGGGGCAAACCCAAATCCCAGTCCCACTCACCGCACACTCCTCAGCACACAGTTGCCTTTCCCCAAATGAACCCATCCTAGACACCGACAGGCATGAGAAGCCAGGGTCCTTCAAGGGTAACTCCACAGAGCATAGCAGATCTGTGCCGATGCCCACCCTGTCTGCAAGGGTGTGGATGTGCACGATGCAGAGGTCAGAGCTGGTCTGGGCTCCCTGTCTAGAGCCTCAGCCACCTGCCCTGCGTGGCTGGCAAAAATCAAGCGGTCAGATCTGAGGCCAAAAGCCCCCCAAAATGCAGGAAGTTTCTGGACTTCTTTGCAGGAGAGTAGAATAATCGCACATGTGTCTGTCAGTCCCTCACTCTGAAAATACCTGCTGGGCCCCCAAAGAGAGCATAAGAAGCCAGAAAGTGTGGGGAGAAGGGGGCAGGCAGGTGTACACGGGAGAAGTTCAGCCTGCTGCCTGGCCAGGGAGATGCCTGTCTTACACGAGGGCCACAGACACACCTGGGGCACCCCTTGGGATCACCCCTAGCCATCTGTGGCACAGTTACTCCCTCACCTTGTCGCCAGGTTCCAGGACTTCCCTAGAAGTGGCTCCCTCTTACAGATGAGCCCCGGGGGACCTGGATATGGCCAGGGTGAGGTTTGAAGCCTCGGTCCCTGTCCCTTCTGTGTAATAGCAGGAACTCCCAGGATGGCATCCTCTGGGCAAGACAATCCCAGGGGGCACACAGCTTGCTCATGCCTCACACCTCTGTCTGCTCAGTCCCTACCTCCTCCTGTCTCTATGTGGGTGTCAGGGTATAACTCCAGAAATAAAAAGGATGCTCAGGGGTCTATGGAATTGCCAGGGCATGTGCCTCTTCCTCGTTATGGCCCTGGGCCCTACAGGAAGCGGGAGAGAGCCAGTGATCCTTGGGACACCACAGCGCGGCCACATGCCCCGTCACCCTCCAGCCCTGCCTCCATGCACCTCCCACCGGCACGTCCAGCACCTTTGCTGGGAACGCTCCTCCCGGGGGCTTGGACTGGGCACCCTGAGGGCAGTGCGCATGCATGTTCCTGCCAGGACAAGTGGGTCACGAGAAGTCCTCAGGGGAATGTTGCCCTGTTTTCTTCCCCTCAGCCCCTGTGACCATTCCAGGGAGGGTCCTGGGGGAATCTTCCACATGCCTATGGAAGACTAGAAAGGAGGTGTTGCCAGCCACACAGGCACCTGTCACCAGGCCTTGACTGCCACATGCCCTCGTGTTACATCTCCCAGCTGATCAGTGCTTACCCCTGCCCACGCCAGAGTAGGGCGAAGGCCAGCCTCCCTGCCAAGTCTGTGCCTGTCGTGTCCAGGGCTTCCTCCTCTTTCAGGGGCAGCCCACTGAAACACACAGGGACTCACATGGAATTCAAGGGCACCCCTCCCAGGTCCCATTTACTCACAGCCTCCTCCCAGTTTCCCAGGGAAGCACTCAGGGACACAACGGAAATTGATAAGAGTTTATTGCCATGTAAGGGCCACTGCACATGTAGGGCATCTCTGTATCCTACAGCAGCCGTCCGTTCCTGTGGAGTCTTCCTCCTGGGACAACCAAGTAGACTATTAAAGTCTCTGAGTAGCAGAAGCTCCCCAGGTTTCCAACGCTAACATCTAAAAAGCTGTGTGTAAAGCACAGGGATCACACACAGACACAAACAAATACACAGACACGCACGCACACCCATTCATGTAAACACATTCTCACATATTTGAACACACACACAATATACACATACACACTGGCACAGGTTCAAAGGAGAGTAGGTGTCTGTGAAGACAAGGGGAGCCCACAGCTGTTGGTTCCCATATTCGTTCCCCAGGACTCACTATGCCTTGCCATTCTGTGATCCCTTCAAGTCTGCATCCCATGGGCCCCCAGTGTGTTTCCCAGTTTCCCAGACAATGGCCCATGCCGTCTGCACGGGCTGCAGTGCAGGTGTGGGCATCGAGGAGAAATTCCGGAGGAGGCTTGGATTTTCAACTCAGACACTGACAGAGGGGCATCACCATGGGCAGCAACATGTAGACATCTGCCTGCTGGCTCAGAGGGACGGAGGCCCCACTGTGTGGTTGCTACCAGGCCTCAGGGTGGGGTGGATGCCATGGCATGACAGTTCAGAGAAACACAGTTTCCAGTTACTCCTGGCTTCCTCTGGGGGTCTTGCAGCTTGAGGTACCCCAATCCTGACCTGTTGTCTTCTCAGTTCCCCACTGCCAGCTTCTCTCCCACCTCCCTGTGACTTGGGTTTGCTCACTGCTCTCACTCTGACTCTCAGCATTTCTACAACTTCCCAGGTAACCGAGAAGCAAGGGTTTGGCCCATACTTTGCTCTACTCACCTGGCGCCCTCTGTGTTTCTTCACACCAGGTCTTCATCCCTGGGGTAGTAGTGCAAGGGAGCGAGCCACAGGTCCTCGCTGATGATCTGGCAGGGCAACAGGGACAGGTCCACCCAAGGATCAAACCCACATCACCAGAACCCGAGAAACCCACGGAGGTGACCTCAGAAGACGTGCACAGGAGCCCCACCTCAGCAATCCGGTTAGAGCCCGGGCAGTTGTGTTCGCACAACCAGCTGAAGAAGCTTACATCGGTGGAGTCCTGCTCCCTGAATGGGGCTTCACCCTCATAATCCCAGAACCACTCAATGGCAGAGGAACGAGATGCCCGGTAACCTAAAGAAACAAACAAAGAAACAAAAAAAACCCAAAACTTAGGGAAGTGTCCTCGTGCGGCCTACACCCCCTCAATGCCCCTCCCCCACCACCCAGGCGGGCATGTCCCACCAGTGATATCAAGGTGATACTCCTTGACGATCACTTGATTCCGGAAGTAGGGGTTGGGAAGGAAGAAAAACTTCATCCTACAGCGGTAATTCTCCAGGCTTACTTCCTCCACCTGCCAGGGAAAAAGAGGGTGAAGGAGGAGGAGTCTGTGCTGAGGGGGTCTCCTTGATGTTTGTATGAGTCCTTTACCATTGCCAGCTCTGCCACTCAAGCTGTCCCCATCCTGTCCCACTGACCCTCCCCAGCCAGACTCCGTCCCCCAGGCCTGACCTCCAGATTGATCATGTAGCTCAGCACGTCTTTGTCTTGCTCCGTGATCACAGCTGACAGCTGGGGATGGTACACAATCTGCCTGAGGTCAAGGAGCCTTTCCACACTAGGGAAAGAGGCCAGGAGCCATGCAGCATGTCTGGAGAGCATGGAGAACGAGGGAGGGTGGGGGCACAGAAGCCCCCAGAGCCCCACACTTACAGCCCTCCCATGGCCTTCCTCAGCCCCTGCCTGGCCCCAGACATGCTCAGGACTAGGGTTTTCCTGGGCGTGGGTAAGTCTGAGAATCCTGCACAGAGTCAGGGAGGGCTGTTTCCTGAGGCCCTCTGAGCCCCAGGTGGCCCTCGTGTGCTGGCCGCAGGACACACACTGCTGACGTCTGCATGGGCTCTGTCCTCTCCTCACGCCCTCTGTCAACTTGGGCTCCTCCCTACGTGTGGGCGTGTGCCTTGAAGGTACCACTGTGAGCGTGAGGGGAAGCTGCCTGTGTCGGTGCCCAGGAGGGCACGTGTGCCCTGTGCCCCAGACATATGCCAGGGAGAAATGCACAAGACAAATGGAAAGCAATCTTTGCGTCTGGTGCTTTACAGAGTACAGTAGGTTTCTTAAGGTGAGCCCCAGATTTTCACCACATCCTGTGGAGGCTGATTGCTAGCTGCAGCGAGTCACAGTGGATCTCCATGGCTGCAAAAGCTATGTGGACTCCCAGCTCTCTGGGGTGTTCCTCAGTTACCTGTCCTTCAAAGTTCTGCTCTGTGGCAAAGGCTTCTTTTGACATTTCCCCCCATTTTGGGGAATCCTGTTTTGCTGCTCGTCCCGACCATGTGTTCCCACACTTCCTACAGGCTCACAGGATCCCCCCACAGCGGGTGCTGACATTGGCATGAGGGAGGCCTGGGGGTCCGGCCCCACTGCCGCTCTCCCTCTTCTGCCTTTTGCAGACCCCTTCCCCTCCTGCGTGGCTCCCTGCATGCTCTTTACCCATCCCCCTAGGTGGCCACCTGCTGATTCCGAAGCGGTAAGGATACAGCTCTGGCCCAGAAGCCAGGGATGGCCTGGATGATGGCCCTCCTGCGCTCAAGGTAAGCCTTCTGCCGCTGACGGAGCTTGAGCTTCAGCCGAGCGAAGACCTTGCTGTCTGCAGCATTCGCGGTGCTCAGCTCCAACTCCAGCAACTCCAGCGCCTCCAGCGGGGAACTTGAAGCCGAGACGCAGCGCCCGGCCTGCGCCTGACTACTGTCCTCATCTTCATTATCCTCCTTGTCATCGTCATTGTCGTCTTCTTCCTCTTCTGCCACCACCTCCACGGCCTCCAATATGTCCTCCACCACCAGAACCTCCTCCTCCCCTGTGGGCTCCGCCAGGGTCACACATTCCGGCAGACCCCCCACGCTGAGCACAACGCCCCCCTCGGTCGTCCCACAGACCGACAGCTGCACCGCCCAGCCCACCGCACGGGCCCCACAGGCCCCCGGGGCCGGCTCCCCGGGAGGGCCCTGGGCCTCAGCCTCCTGAAGGGCCCTGCCCAGACCTGGGCCGTGCCAGGCTTCCCGGGGAGGCTCGCTGGCCCCGGGCCCCGTCTCACCCGCCATGTGGCCCTGGTGCTGATTAGCGTCAGCTGCGACGGAAGGGCAGGCAGGCAGGTCCCAGAGCGGACTGGCAGAACCCAGCGGCTGCAGGCCCACGCTAGGCCTGAGAGACGCCTGGAGCGCACACGGCCCGGCCCTGGCTGGAGCCCCCTCGCGGGCCTATAGTCAGCACGCACGCGCACGCCGGCCTTGGTGCCGTCAGGCTGCCGGATTGGTCGGAAGCTCCCGGATCCACCCGCGGCTTGCCTGTCTCTCACTGCCGCCAATCGGTGGGAGGATGGAGGCCTTCAAGCTGGCTGGTCCCGCCCCTCCACCCGCCTGTGAGCCATCCCGCAGGGCACGCCTCGCTTTGGGGCCGAAGCTGTGGCCTTGGGGCTGCCGACTCAGCATGCGCCCTGGGCCTCTGAGTCCCAACATACCCGAGCACCTTGCGGCCGGCATGGGGCGTTGTCAGCTGCAGTGCAGGCCTCTGCTGTCTGCTTTTCGGGAGAGTGGAAAGTGCACGTCTGCTCCCTTTCCACCTGGTCGCATCCCTGGGAATGCTAAGCAACTCACTGGGGGGGTTGGGAGCTGCCCTCCGCACAGAAAGTCAATCACTGAGACACTGAGGAATCTTAAGGAGGATTACATTTATTTCCGTGGGTGCGTTAATGCAGAGGGGAGGTAGGGACTGTCCCAAATGCGCCTCCCTGCCCAACAGGGAGCGAACTCAAGAATGCGTTAGGGGTGTGAGCACCGTTGCGTGGTACAGGTGTAGCGCCGGGCAGGCAAGTGCACTGAGAAATTATGCTCGTACATATGTCCCATGGTGAAAACAGGATGGCGAAGGCCCTCCTAGGCAGACGCTTTAAGTGAACTGCGGGGAATATTCGCTGTTGTTTCAGCCTCGTGCACATGCTCAGTGCGTTTTTAGGTACAGCTATTGGGTGGAATATCGCTTACACTGACAGTTCCCACCAAGCATGTGGTGGGAGAAGGTGCACACTTTCCTGCCAAAGAAACGCAAAAGACAATGCATTAGTACACCGCAAAGTTATAAAGTTCTGGTGTTTCAGTTTGGCCATACAATTGTCTATTTTCAGCCTCATGTAGAGTGTAGCTGCTAAATCACCCTGGCTGAGATAGGTCTTGCTGGCACGGCCATTTAGAGGGGCCAGACATTTCAGTGAACTAAAAGAATTTTTGAGCAAAGCTTTTCAGGTTTATCAAACCGGTTACACGTAGGATGTGACATTGGCCTCGAGGGAAGCCGGCGAGCATTTATTGGAAGGAAGCATGCACACCACATGGCACTGGGGAGCCCACAGCAGGAGAACAGAGAGGAGGCCTTCTCTGCTGTGGGGCTTACAGGGGAGAGCCTCCTGGTGCCTGGCGAGCGTGGGATAGCTTGGCTCCAGAGGCCAGCACCGTCTCAGGACTGGACGAGGTCCCAAAACATGAAGCACAAATGATGTATCCACAATCCTGCCACATGACACCAGCTTGCTTCCCAGGGCAACACAATGACCCCTCTGCCTGTGACGGTGGCTGACCAGAGGTGACCCAGCGGTATCCCCGATTTCTGGGGTGCAGACTTTTATGCAGCTCGGTCCATGCAAATATCAGCGTGACAGAGGCCAAGTACATATATCTCAGCTATGTGGGAATCTGGATACTGGGATGTGGTGTCACTCCCCACATGGACTGGCTTCCACATGCCCAGTCTTGATGAGAACAAGAGAGACGTGCTACAGCTGCTGCTGGGCTTTCCTGTGGCAAATATCCTCGGGCCTGTGTCTACATTTCTAGACAATTGGCAAGGTCGGAAGGGAGGCAGATGATTCCCTGGGTGCAGACCCATTAGATCCCATGGTGTCCTGGCAGCCCAGTTACCAGTGCCTATGACAGAGGGGATCTCAGGCTGCAACTTCCAGTCAGGTCCCAGATGCAGCTGGGTGGGAATCGCTGCCACCGCAGACCAGAGTGGCAGTTGGGCTAGTGAATGAGTTCAGGGCCAGGGTCAGAGGCAGAGGAACGGCCAGGTCTTGAACAGAAGGACAGAATGAGAAGGGAGAGCGAGGAGACTGAGGGAAAGAGTGGACACAGATGGAAAGGACACAGAATGAGACAGTGGCACTGGCTCAGTGAGCGGCTGGATCAGACCCTTCCTGAAGCTTTCTTTCAAAACAACCGCAGGAATGCAAGGAGGAGGGGTGGTGTCCACAATGCAGTCCTTCCAGCTGCCCACCCAACGCAGCACAGCTGAAATGACTTCTTTATGCCCAGAATGTCACAGGTAATTTAACTGGGTCTTTCCACATTCCTTCCTGCAGAGACCTGTGTCCCGCTCTGCCGCCAACCTGTCAGGACTTCAGCAGAGGGTCCTGTCTAGCCATGTCCGGAATCACCCTGACCCGCAACATTTTAAGATGAAGTTCAAGGCAAGGAAAACCATATGGTGTGTTTAAGAGGTAAGTGTGTTGGATATGATAATGCAGTCACCATAACAGAACTTTAATAAAACTTCTCCTATCTCTGCTCTTCCAGCGATGGTCCCATTTCCCATGGGGAAGGTGCTGCCACGTGTACCTGATTGGGAGGACATCTCTGTGCAAGATGTTACTCTTGTGTCCTCGTTTGTTTAGCGGGTCCATGCAGGAAGCCTGTACTGCACGTCTCCTCGTCCTCCATACCCATGTATAGTGGCCTGTTGCCTCCAAAATGGAAAGAGGCTATTGAGCATGTTGTACTCATGAGATGTTTGGTGACTGAGGTTCTGGCCTGGCATCTGCCGACCTGATGGTTTAGCATATTTCAACCCCTGTGTCAGGTGGTTTCCTCCCCGGGCCAAGCTCATTGTGGAGAATGTTTGGCTGCAGTCCCTGGACCAAGTAGGAAACATAATCTCCAACATATCAGGCTGACGACATGAAAGGGACCCTGCCAAAAAGGGTGGATGCTCAAAGGAAAGCTCTATGCCCCAGCTTGTGTAACATCCCCACCCTACAGCTTGGCACCTGTTGCCGGGGACAGGTTACGACTGCAAAGTAGACAATTGTCACACCAGTTTTTCCTTGCAGATCCTTCTGCTCCAAGGATATCACCCTGGGATCACCACTCTTTTCTGGGCTGTGAGCCTGGAATCCTGCTCTGTCTCTGTGAAGCCCTTGACAGGCGTTCATCCCCACCAGACCATGCCCTGGAGAGGTGCTGTTCTCCCACTGGGAGAGTGTAGACCTTGTCCCATACATAGGACTTTTCCTACCTTGCGAGGTGGAGTCCGCCACAGGAAACCGGCTCTCTCTGCGTAGTGCACCCCTTGATCCTCAAAACACAAGAATAGGTTTTCTGGGTTAATATCCTTGAGGGATCTTGATGGAATGGTGACACTCAGGGGTGTGTTAAAGAGAGGATTTTTAAGATTCAGGGACATTTCAGATGGATTTCCCTAGGTAGTTACAATTCAAAGAGGATTCCAGGAGACAACATGAAATTGGCCTTTCTATTGAATTTCCCTCCTCACTGCTCCCGGAAGCACAGAATTCTAATATGGCTTGCAGAACAATCAGGCCTTTCCTTGCAGAGTGGATGGCTGAATGACTGCTTCGCCCAGGATACTAACCAGAGACGTGCTACCTTTCGGTCACTGAGGGGTGTCTTGGTGGCCCATGCCCCAAAGTAAACTATCCCTACTGCTTACCCATGCAGAACCGCCAAACTCCAGCAAACAGATGGCTTAGTAGACACGAAATGATTCCGCTCTGTGGCATTAGTGAGATGACAGACACAAGGTGGGATGAACAGTGGAAGTGACAAAGTGATAGCAAGCCTGGGAGGATAAGGCCACTGACTGGCAGATGGACCTAAGGAGCAGAAATGTTAGACAAGCAGGGCACGGAAGGCTTCAGACAGACGGGCTTGCAGAGTTGGTGAGAGAAAGAGACACAGAGTTCAGTTGAGAGACATGTGAGTGTGGAGGCTGAGAGAAAGGAGGAAGGCAGAGAGAGGGAGAGACAGAGCGACAGTTCAATTGTGTGTGAGAGAGAGACACAGAGAGAGAGACAGAGAGAGACAAAGACGGACAGAGACAAAGAGACAGGCCAATACACATGTAGAGTCTGCATTCGTAAGGAGAGTCACACTGGAGCCCTGACTGATCCGCACCCTAAAATTACTTCCATTGCAGGAGACTTAGCATGGACTATCATGATATCTCATGGACCATATTGATAAAAAGTGAGGACACAGAGACACTGCCATGGGGTTAGGACAGGGGAAATGTTGGGCAACTACTTCCACTGACACTGAAACTTTGAGACGCCTTAGAATAGCTGAGGAGATAGGTTCCCTCATCACTCACAGCCTGTGTACTTGCAAGATCATCTTTGGTCCCCTTTCCCCAGGGTGACTCACAAGGCCAAGCAGTGGGACTGGCACCCTCAGGGGGCAGTTTCAGCTTTGCTGTCTGAGGCCTGGCCTCCCTTTACCATCCTATTGTCTGGTAGGTTGTTTCTTATTCTGGTTGTGGTGGGCCCACACTGGCTTACAGTGGGCAGCTGAAGGCCCCTACACAAACTTTCCTGTGTTCTGTGGCACCTGGCTGAATCTTTCTGCAGAGCCCTGAGAGGAGCAGAAGGAAACCACAGCAGGAGGGATGGGCCAGTCTCCATTGCTCTGGATCCAAAGACAAATCCCAGTCCCATCCACTGCACACTCCTCAGAACAGATTTCCCTTTGCCCAAAAGGAACCATCTAGACACCAGCAGGAAGGAACAGCCTGGATAGAGAGTAGGACCATCATTCTTGCTCACGGGAACCTCCACCTCCTGGCCTGAAGCAATCCTGCTGCCTCAGCTTCATGGATAGCTGGGACAATCGCGGCCCACCCCTACACCCTCTTATATATATTTAGTTTTACTAACTTATATATATTTAGTTTTAGAGAGACAGGCTCTCGGTGTTGCTCCATCTGCTCTCTAACCCATGAGGAAAGGAATCCTCCTACCTCGGCATCCAGAATGGTAGGATTACAGCCGTTAGCCAATGAGCCTGGCCCACTTCAGCTTTTCATATCACAAGGCCAAAAGCTCCGCCCTTGTTGCATCATGTTACTACCACCCATTTTGGTATTGGGTCCCATGAACAGGAGGGATCATGATGTTCAATTATGCGTACACTGGTTTCTCCTTACATAACTATCAATGAGTCTTCCTACACGTTTTTAAATATCTATGTGCTGACATCTTATTCACATGAAATTCCTATTCCCTTTACTGTTGCCTGCTAGTGCTTCCTCTGGCCTTCTGCCTATGCCTGGGCTTCCCAGCCTGTACGATGGTCACCTGCAGGCTGTAACCCCTTTTGAGAAATACAGCTCTCCTTTCCAAATTCATGAGACTTGCCATTCTTCATTAGAAAAATCTATGTATCTGTCTATCTATGTGTCTATGTAAAGGATGATACATTCACATCCTTTACATACTATATGTGAAGGGGTTAGGGTCTATGAGAGGTAAATAAACACTGATATCCAAGGAAAAAAGAATCTGTGCCTTATACCCACCAAGTTTTCCCAAAACAAATAAGGATAATGTTATCAGAGTAGGGCTCGTATAAGAAAGAAACCCAGATTCTTCAATGAGGATGAAGGGTACCAGGATTCTGAAACATCTACCTGCAAAGAAGAAAACTGAGAAAGCAAATCCCCTAAAGCAATCAAAATTTCAAAACTTTTGGAAGGGGAAAAGCTCAGTGCTACTCTGGTGAGTAGGACATAGGTTTACGAGCCAGGATCTTACAACCACATTCAAGTTAAGAGGAGGGCAGACTCTGCACACATAAGGAAGTTCACGGTTATGTCGACAGAAGAGCATACTGCCTGTAGTCAGAGCCTATGCACATGTAAGACATGTTTCTCACAGCCGGGAAGTTTCCAATCAACCTGGTGGGCGTATACATAACATTTCCTCAAACTACCTATCACCCAAGGACTTTCTCACCTGCACAGAGTATATTTTCCAGGGGAGACCACATGCAAGTCCAGAAAGCGAGTCTCAGAATATTTTTTGAAATACAGAAATTATCCCCTTTGTAGACCTTATACCAAGTAAGTTTTCTCAACACAATGGTCTAAAAGTAGAAAGCAACATCAGTGTGAGGCACCTCTGACATTTCACAGATGCATGCAAATTGAGTTTCATTGAATTTCAGCACATTAAAAACATCATTCACCATGGTCAAGTAGCATTTCTCCCAGAAGTAGAAGAATGGTTCCACACAGAGAAACCAAAGAATATGATGCATATCTGTAGCAGAATAGGGGCAAAAACTCTATGGTCATTTCAACAGATGAAGAAAGACCATTTATCGAAATTCAACATCTCTTCAAGGTAAAATCTGTCAACAAACTATGTACAGAATAACGTACCTGAAAACCATAAAAACCACTCGTGACAACTCTAGGGAAACCTCAGTGTGAATGGGGAAAAGTTGGAACATTTTGTGTAATATCTGGGAAAAGACAAGAATGGACACACGTCCCTACTTCTGTTCAACAAAACCCTGGAAGTTCTAGCCAAAGGTATTAAACAGGAGGAAAACCAAATCAAACCAAAACAAACAAAACAAAATGGAAGAAAACATAATCAAAAGGAATAAGTTAAATATTCCTTGTTTCCCTACGGTGTGCTATTTATATATAGAAAAATCTAAAACCAGTAAAAATGAAGAAACTCATTGAAGTTTTACAATTCAAAATAAGCCTGTAAAAGCAGTAGAGTTTGTAGACACTAATGGTAATCGGTCCGAAAAATAAGGCAGCAAAATAATTTCAGAAATCCATACTTAGGGATAACTCTAACCACGGAAGTGAAAAAGTGTCGACTTGATGAAAGACAACAAGAAATTGATAAATCTTTGAGGAAAGAAATGGAAAACTGTCACCAATCAGTGTAAGAATATTTCATGTTCCTTGACAGTGTTAAAATCTCAGCAGTACACAAAGTGATCCAAAGAGTCAATGCAATCTTTATCAAAATACCGGTGACATTCAAGACAGAAATACCAAATCAATAAATAGATATATTAAAACCCTAAAATTGCTTGGTAAAACAAAAAATGCCCAGAATACCTAAAGTAATTTTGAGCCAAGTGAACAAACCTGGAGACATCATTCTACCTGACTGCAAATTATACCACGAAGTTATGCTGATAAACAGCACAATACTTGAATAAAACAAAATACATGGGTAAAGAAAAAGAAGAGAGAGCCACGATATAAATGTATGCATGTACAGTCAAATAACTTTTGAGAAAGAAGCCAAGAATAGGCAAGGAATAAAATACAGTCATTTCAAAAAATGATATTGGGGAAACGTTGGAGTGTACATGCAGAAAAATAAAGGTAGATTTTCTTGCCATATAAAAAATCAGTTCAAAACAGATTAAAGATTTAAATATAAGGCCTCAGACTGTAAAAATACTGAAAGGAATCATAAGGGACAATTTCCATGATGTAGCTCATGACAATTACTGTCTTCATATGATCTCAAAACAACGGTAAACAAAAGTAAAGAAACACAATGGGTTTATATCAAACCAAATGACTTCTGTACAGCACAGGAAACAAAAACTGAGAAAAGAGACGTTTCGGAGAACGGCAGAAATTCTTTTCATTCCATATAGATGTAAAAGGGCTTAATGCTTTACCGTAAGTAAGGAATTAATCTGAATAGCAAGAAAAGAGCCTCATTAAAAAATGGGCAAAAGGCCTAAATAAGCATTGCTCGAACTGACACACACATATGGCCAATAGATATATTTAAAATGTTCAATGCCACTAACTATTACGGAAAAACAAATCCAAACCGCGATGAGGTTTTGACCTCACTCTTGTAAGACTGTCTATCAACAGAAAAACGAAAGATAAGGGGTGGTGAGGAAGTAGAGAAATGCATGTAACACTTGCCTAATGTTGGGGGAAACGTAGATTAGATCTGCCATTATGAAAAACAGTATGGAAGTCCCCAAAAACCCTAAAAATAGGAGGAAAAATACCCTGCAAGATCCATCAATCATATTAAGGGTGAGTGTATCGACGGTAAATGACATCAGTTTGTCAAAGAAATACCTGTCCTCCCGTGTTTGTACCTGTGCTATTCACATTTTACTATTGCCGACATATCAGCGTATGCTAGCTTACTTCCACATTGAACCATTCCGTTTCGGAATGCAGAAAAGAAATTGTGGTACATGTACAAAGTGGAATACACATAGCCATTATAAAGAAAGGGCGGGAGCACTGGAAGACAATGTCCCATTCTCACCCTGTGGAATGTAATTCTTTTTTAAATATAAAAGCAAAAGAAGAAAATTCTTTAACAACAGTTCTTTTCTCTGAATATCTGACATCCATTCAATTCTCCTATCCCACAGGTGAGGCCGTAACACCATTATTTGTCCTATTTCCATACATTGTTTGTTTATTTTACCCCTCTCTTCTCTATACTTGATAACTGAGGACACGGATTTTTTTCCTTCTTATCACACGATGATGAACACAAATCTAAGTTGTTTGTGTTTTTTTAGTAAAATATTATGAAGAAATTGTGAATACACAATGATTGTTAAACGAATAATCAGAGAACATACTAGGGAGAAATTATACTCAATTCCTTTCATCATTGCTTTAGAAAACAGAAATCAATCAACCTTTGCTCCCTCGTAGGAAGTTCCATGGTACCTTCCTTCAAAAGTTCTCATTGTCCTGTGGGAACCACAGTTATTACTAAGTAAAAGTAAGCCTATATTTTTATATATTGATTGGGTTAGCGATTTGCAGTAACAGTACAGTTATTCTTTTTTTACAATTATATCAGTATTAGATATGACTTACAATAAAGGATTTTTTTATGCCTTACCAAAAGTCATTTCCCAAATAATCTCAAAGGAGTTACAACATTTTGATCCAGGATTGGGTAAAATGGACAAATTCAGGTACATAACTGCTCAGAGAAGCAAGCTAAATTTAGTCAGATAGATGACAACAGACTCAATTCTATAGAAAAACACGGTGTGTCAAAGACTGGCATGGTACAGAGATATGAGTCTGCAAATTGACACAGGCAGGGCAAAAGCATCAGAAGGACAAGGGCACAGGGACAGACAGGGACGGAGACAAACTCACACACACAGAGAAAGAATTATGGGCACATAACAAACATGATTTTCATTTGAAACAGAGCACACCTCCAAGACTCTGACAATGAGAAACAACAAGTATGATTCCGTGATATTCAGGCAGAATGCTCACAGATTCGTCAGGTGACACTGTACTTTGTGGCCCCTAGGCACTGATAATCAGTGAAAGAAAAAGTTAGGAAACTTGTGTAACTTTCTATAATAAGAGCCCCACATCAGTGCTCATGTGACTGTACTAATAGGGCGGAGGTACACCTAAACCTTGAGGAAGAAACTCAGTAAGCTGCAATCACTAGTGTGGACAAGGAGGCCAACCCACCAGATACCGGCATTCAAGTCAAGAGGAGACACCTAATGATTTTGCTACCTTCTGCATGACAGGTTTGTCCCCACTTCATTCCACGACTGGGCAGACTGGTAAAGAGCCCTGCCATTTAATCTTCTTAGCAAAATCTATTTATCACCATGCCAATCTGCTAAGCTCCAACTCAGATGTCCGCATTGCAGTTTACAAGAGAAGGGAATGTACTCATAATGGTGTTCCTTATTGTGTCTTTACCTAATATAGGGTTTTATATAGGTAAGTCCTCCGAAATTTCCTGGTTTACAGTTCCTGGAGGACCACACAACTTGCCTTCCCATTTCCATCTAGGGTGATTAGAGCAGTCTCCTTTAACCAGTGCAATAGTATAAGAGGTTTCACTATGTGGGAGCTGTAAAGGTCCCCGCAGGTTGGGGTCAAGTTTTGAAGAACTCATTGCTCAGCATCTGTGCGTCATGGAGACAGTAGCCAGAGCATGGCCAAGGCTCCCTCTTGAGAGCCTCAGGTGACCAAACCCAAGCAGCAGCAAGGCGAGTTAGATTTTAATATCTAAAAGCTGATATCTATGAGAAGGTTTTCCATGCAGATTGCAGGTAGAAAATATACACGTGAACTCTGCCAAACACTCATCCCTGAAAGACCATAGGTCTTCTCACAAAAGCTATGGGCCAGGGAGTTAGTTCATGTTGGCCAAGAATGTGTAACTACAGTATTAGTGTGTTACCGGCAATGGGGCCCACGTTGGAAATGATTTATCTGGGAATAAGTACAGATTTTCTGGGTTAAACCCTGAAATGTCCCTTCATCTCTGGCAGTCAATCCCTTGTTCTGTGCGGAGACGCACTTATTTCTGGAAGCAGCTACCCACTGGGGAAGGAGCACCCTGAGTTTTGTCATTCTGGGTGGGGCTTGTAACTCATGCTCTGCAGGCAACCCCAGTTCTTTCCCTTTTCACTACTTAACCACACACGTGGCCTGTGGAAAAGGCCACAAACGTGGACCCCTCAGGTTATAGAAGCAGTGTGCAGCGTGTTTCACAGAGATGTCCTTGTTGCAGTTTACATGAGAAAGTAATGTACTCATGATGGTGTTACTTGTTAAGTTGTTGAGTCTTCACCTAACATAGAGTCTCATGGAAAAGACTAATCCATCCCAGAATAGGAACACTGACAGTAGCATCTGCAGAAAGGCAGCACGCATGTGGATCACCTGGCGTTGTGTAAGAATGACTCCACCCATCTGTTTCCCTCAGCTCTGGCTGTTTGCATTTTTTACCCACACTGAGTCACTTGGAAACAAAGACTTTCTCATGAGGTCATGCGTATGAGGAATGTGGTTGATCAAGCCTTTGTTTTGTTTTATTTAGGCACCCCTGCCAGAACGAGAAAGTCGTATGCTTCCTATCCTCCCCTGTACCTCTGTGTTCTTTCCCAGAACCCCACCCTATGCTCATTTCTTACAACATTGCTGGCAAACCTGGTCCTGTGAGGTTCATTGTTCCAGCAAAGAGCCATGCATTCATCTAATGAGGACAATTAATTCAACTGTGAAACCAACATTAAAATATCCATCATCTTGTCTTGTCCTCCTGTGTCTTGTAATATGCAAGCGTAAGGATCACTGGAGGTACCTTATAAAACCAAATTGAGCACTGAATTATTTCGGGTCCCTGACCACTAGCCACTGTCATCAAACTACCCTCCTTTTCTCTGAATACAAGTAAGTCGCCAACTTAGCTAGCTTCTCTTCTCTTCCTCCCCAATACCTGCCCTGTAGCACAAATTCTGACCTCAAATGGAAATCCCAAAAATGACACATCCCCCCTCTTACATCATAGGCCTTGATCCTCTTGGGTAAACTCTAACGCAGAATACATAGATAGATACATACGTATATGTAATTACAGATACAGAGAGAGCTTGATGCATACAGATACATAGACATAGACATATTTTTAACTCACCCCATTCAGTACATTAGCAAACACTCAGACACACATTCACACACTAGACAGTGTTTATTTTTTCTCCCTCAGTACACTCCAAATTCATCCAGATGTCTTGCTGTCTGCAGTTGTCACCACCTGATCTGATTATCCTTTATTTTCTCTGACTTTGATCATATGGAGTAGTCATCTCTTGCAGCTCGAGTAGCTTTGGGGGGTTGGGCTCTCATAGTTTAGGCAAATTTCTGGCTCCACCATATTCAACTCCAAACTGTAAAGTGTCCTAAAACACACATAAAAATGCCTTTCCTCTGAAAAATACCAAAAGTTCCTCTAATTTCTCAATTCCCTGACCAAGGTGCTCTCTTTCCCTACTGTGACCTCTTCAATTGCCTTCTAACCTTGTTTAACAAGTGCTGCCGATAATCCCCGCCCCATCCCTGCTATTCTCTGTGTGTCTCCAATAAGCTTAGATTAGACATAAGGAAATTTTTAAAAAACCAGAAATTTGGTGGTAAAACATGGGAAAAGATGGTATCCATATCTACAGCCATTGTGGAATGTGTAAGAGAAAAAAATATGTAAGATTGACCCCTTAAGGGAGAAGAAGGACAACCAAGGGTAGGGTTGACTGTAATAGAAGGCAGTTCTAAGAAGTGAAGTTAGTGATTCTGCCTTGCTTCTGTCTGTGTGACTCTGGACATTCACTATGCTTCTATGGGCTTAAGATTCCCCAGTTATCAGCTGGTTTGCATTGCAGTCCCTAATGTTCCTGTTTGACCTAAGGCCCTGGACGACCTGGGTTCTGTTCACTTCCTGTCTTCCTCTGAGCCTTAATTTTTACCTTTGGGACATGAATGCCCAGGTCCCAGACAACATGCATTTGAACCCTCACTTCCTCAGTGTCTCACCTGTCCTCTGTTTCTTCCGCAGGCGCCTTCATTCTTGTATAGTAGCACAAGGGAGTGAGACACAGGTCTTCAGTGATGAGCTATTAGGGAAATCAGAACAGGTCAGGCAAGGGTTTGGGCAAGTGTCACAAGCAGCTGGCAAACCCACTTAGGCCATGTAAGACATTCCCCAGGAAGGTCCCACCTCAGCAATCGTGTAAGAGTCGGTAAAGTTGTGGTCAGAAAACCAGTTGAAGAAGTTAAGACTGCTGTTCTGGTGTGCGTGGCTGTGGGCCTCATGCTCATAATCCTGATACCACTGAACTGGAGAGGAATGAGGTGCTCTGAATTCTGTAGGAAAATGGGCATGTAGGAAGGAGCTAGGGCACATGGGCACTGATGTACCCACCATCCTCACGACCCATCCAGAGAGTCACATCTTACCAGTAATGTTAACGAGATATTCCTTGGTAACCACTTTTTTCCGGAAGTAGGTTTTGTTCCCGAAGAACAGCAAGATCCTGTAGCAGCTTTTGGGATGCTTGATTTCCTCCACCTGCCAGCCGGAAAGGGAAAGTGAGGACAGCTTAATTCTCTAATCAGGTGACCTTCTCTTTCTTGCCTGTAAGAATTAATTATCTTCCTCGCCATTCCCCTCTAAACCCACCAACCTACGTTTCCCAGGCCTGACCCCCAAATGGATCATGTAGCTAACCATGTCCTCCTCTCGGACACTGACCAGGATCGACATCTGGGGCTGTTTCACAAACTGCATGAGGTCAAGGATCCTTCATATGCTGAGAAGGGAAGGCCACAAAAAACAGAGCACTTCTGGAAAGAATACAGCCGGGTAGGGCATATCTCACACACCTGCTACCAAACCTCCCTTTCCCCTTTTCCTTCTCCTGCATTAAGGCCGTTAGGTGGAAATCTCATTCCCATGCCAAGAAGAGACTACCACTACTGAGGAACAGAAGGGCTACTTCTTGTGAGTTCATGCTCTCTTCTGTTTCTGTCCCAGGCATGGCAGAATCATTCTATATTATGTATGAACACTGTCCCTGTTCTGACTGATGCAGGTGAACATTCAGGCCTCCTTCCCTGTAGCATTATTCTGAGGGAAACTGCTGCTATTTGCAACTACTTCGTGGTAGGCACCATTATGATTCAAACCTCTGCCTATCACCCCAATAGTGCATTTGTGCCACATACATGGGAAAAGTTGTGGCTCACATCCTGTGTTCTTTCATTGAGACAGGGTCACGCTCTACGCCCAGACTGGAGTGCCTTGGCCTCATCATACCTCGCTGTGCCCTCCAAATCCAGCCTAAACAGGTGCTGCTGCTTCAGCCTCCTGAGTACCTGGGACTACAGATAGGTGACACAATGCCACCTTTGTGTGTGTGTGTATATATATATAAATATATATACATATATATTTGGAACAGGGTCTTCTCTTGGTCTCTAATTGATCGCCTCCAGTAATCCTCCCTTCTCAGCCTTGCAAAGTGTCACCAACTTTATAGATGACATTTTCATTAGCATGACTTAACACTTTGCCTAGCACACGTCTCTACAGCACGATCTAGACCAACAATCAAAAGGATAGGGCTTTGGCCCAGAAGCCAGATTGTCCCGGATGATGGACATCCTGTGGTCAAGGTGAGCCTGCCACCTTTGCAACACCCTGCACATCAGCCGAGCGTGGGCCTTGCTGGCTTGGCTAGTCACTGGCTCCAGATCTAACTGAAGAGCTTCCAGGGCCTCCAGTGTGGTCTGGGACATCCTGGGGCAGCTCCCTGCCTCTGCCTGCTTGTTCTTATCCTCCTCTTTCTCCTGCACTTCCTCCACCGGCTCTTTCTCCACACATGCCCCACGCTGCTCTTCTTCCAGTTGTCTTCCTGCTGGCTTGGCCTGGGAGTCACCCCTACAGGGTGATTGTCCAACCGCTGCCAATCAGAGAGAGGGTGGAAGGGGTCCCACTGGGTGCTCCCTCCCTCGTCCTCAGGCCCGCAGCTACCCACCCTCCTGGGCACTTGAGCCTGGTTCTGCCAGGAGCAGCTGTAGGTGCCCGAGCTTCTCTTGTAAGCAGTGTTAAAAGTGCATATCTGCTCCGTTGCTCTTGGTTGCTTCCCTGTATATTAGGTGACATGGGGCCACTAGAACACAGAAAACCCTCAAGGGTATGTGTCGTGCACGAGAGATGGCACGTGATATCCCACAAGGAGACAACAAGGGGAGGGAACCGGCTGGTGCTGTGGGGGTGGGTGGCAGCTGCCCGAAGCCAGGCTACAGCAGGAGACCTGGGCCCAGAGCAGACAGCACCGCCGCCACAACTGGCCCATGTCCCGGACCATACAGACCATATTCACAGGTCTCCTGCCCGATGACAGCCCTTTCTTTCCCAGGACAACAGAAGACCACACTGGCCTGCACTCTTGGCCTATGGGAGACAGCAGGACAGAATGCTTGGTTCCAGTGTGCAGCTCGGTCCTGGGAAGAGAAAGCTGCCAGACGCAGGTGGCTGTCTACTAATCGGTAGGAATATGGTTGGAGGGACTTGGCATGAGTCTCCACGTGGGCTGGCTTTGAGGAAGTCCAGGGCCTTGTGAGTGTCACAGAAACATAACACAGCTGCTGCCAGCTGTGCCCTGTAGCAAATATCCTCGGGACTCTGTCTGCAGTTGTTGACCCTGGGCCAGGTCAATAGGGAGCTTGATGATTCCCAGGGTGGAGACCCAGTAAACCCCATGGTGTCCTGCCAGTCCAGGAACCAGTGCTTACAACACAGGGGAGCTCAGGCTGCAACTTCCAGCCAGGTCCCAGATGTTGGTGCATCGGGATCATGTCCAGCACCCCCCACAGTGGCACTTGGGCTAGTGAATGAGCTGAGGGCCAGTGTCAGAGGCAGAGCAAGGGACAGAACTGGAATAGAAAGACAGAGAGAAGGGAGAGCGAGGAGACTGAGGGAAAGAGTGGACACAGGTGGAAAGGACACAGAATGAGGAAGTGGCATTGGCCCTGTGAGCAGGCTAGATCAGACTCTTCCTGAAGCTTGCTTTCAAAATGATGGCAGGAACGCAAGGAGGAGGGGTGGCGTCCACACTGCAGGCTTCCCAGCTGCCCACCCCACGCAGCACAGCTGAAAGGACTTCTTTATGCCCAGAACACCACAGGTAATTTAAGTGGGTCCTTCCACATTCTTTCCTGCAAACACCTGTGTCCCACTCTGCCCCCAACCTGTCAGGCTTTCAGCACAGGCTTTGTCCATCCATATCAGAAATCATTCTCACCCGCAATATTTTCAGATGGAGTTCAAGGGAGGAAGAAAAAACTGAGACGTGCTAAGGGGTAAGTATTACGATATGATAATGCAGTCACCGTATCATAACCTCACTAAAATTTCTCCTATCTCTACTCTTTGGGAGAAGGTTCCATCTCCCATGGGGAAGGTGCCTGCCACGTGCACTGGAGTGGGAGGACATTTCTGTGAGGGATGTTCCCTTTGTGCATAGGTGAGTTTTGCAGGTCCATGCAGGAAGCCTGTCTTGCAGATCTCCTCCTCCTCCTCCTTACCCCGGCATGGAGGCCTGTTACCTCAGAGAGGGAAAGAGTCTACCAAGGACAGTTGTACTCACGACATGTTTGGTGACTGAGGTTCCTGGCGTGGCATCTCCCGACCTGGTGGTACAGCGCATGTGCAGCCCTGTGTCTGCTGGCTCCCTCGTGTTCGACAGCAGCCCATGGCTGTCCTCAGTGGCAAACCTGAGCTTCCGCGTGCCAGGGTGGTGAGGTGGAAGGTACCCTGCCAGCCAGGATAGATGCTCAAAGAAAAGCTCCATGCCCCTACTTGTGTAATGTCCCTACCCCTCTGCTCTGTCCACATTTCTCTCCTATGTGAACAACTGCAGATTAGGCACTCATCACACCTTCCTTTCCTTACACATCCATCTGCTCCCAGGACACCTCACTGGCCACAGCACTGTTTCCTGGCCTGTGAACATGTGATGATGCTCTGTCTTTGTGAAGCCATTCACAGGCGTTCAACCCCATGTGACCATCCCCTGGACATGTCCTGCTGTGCCTCTGTGATGGTGTAGCCCATATCCTAAACATAAGCCTTTCTCTACCTAGCAAGCTGGAGAGGGCCAAAAGAACCAGATCCCTCTGTAGAGGGCACCCTTTGATCCAGGGAAAACACAAGAATACCTTGTCTTGGTAAATATCTCTCACGGTTCTTGAGGTTAGGGCAGCACTGTGGTGAGTGTAAAGCAGAGGTTATTTAAAATTCGAGGACATTTCTGGTGAATCTCCTCCTGTCTTCGTTAGAATTCACAGAGGAATCCCGCAGACGATTCGAACTTGGCTTTTCCAATTAGCTCCTCTCCTTCCTGTTCCTGAAAACAGAAAATTCTCACATTGCTCCCAGAACAATCATGTCACTCCATCCAGAGTGGATCGCTGCATGACTGCTGCCTCTGGTATTCCTGGCAGAGACTTGCCATATTTCAGTCGTCGAGGGGTGTCTTGGTGTGCCATGCACCAAAGCAAATTGTCCCTACTGCTTAACCAGCCAGAAAGTACAAACACCAACAAACAGCTGCCTTAGTTCACATGAAAGTGTTTCACTCCGTGGTAATGGGAGGATGACACAGAGAAGGCAAGGTGAACAGTGAGAGTGAAAAAACCAATAACAGCCCACGTCACATGAGACCACTGACAGGGATATGGACAGAAAGAGCAGAAATGTTACACATGCAGGGCATGGAAGACTTCAGACAGATGGGCTTCCCGAGTTGCTCAGAGAAAGAGATACAAAATTTAAGGGGCAGACTTGTGAGAGTGGAGGCTGAAGGAAACGACGTACACACCCACACACACGCACAGAGACAGAGAGAGAGTGAGAGAGGCCAATACAAATTCACAGTGTGCATTCATAAGCAGAGTTACACTTGGGCCCTGACTAACCCTCACCAGGAAAATACTTCCATTCAAGCAAACTGAGCACAAAGTGTCATGATACCATGTGCACCTTATTAGTGTGGAATCAGGACCCAGACGCTCTGCCATGGGGTCAGGACAGGGACACAGCTGGGCGACTACTTGCATTCAGAGCAAAACGAATGTTTTCACCCCTTAAAATGGCTGTGGAGACAGGACCATTCCTGCCTCCCACCATGCAGCCCAGGAAGAACATGTGTGGGCCCCTTTCCCTGGGGTGATTCACGGGAGCAAGCTGTGGGACCGGAACCTTCAGAGGGCAGTTTCAGCTTTGCTGTTGAGGTCAGGCCTCTCTTCACCACCTCCACCACCTGGCAGGCAGTGTGGAAGTCTATTTGTTGTGGGCCTGCACTGGCATTTGCTGGGCAGCTGAAGGCCCCTGCACAGGCTTTCCTGTGTTCTGTGGCACCTGGCTCGATCCTGCTGTGGAGCCCTGAGAGGAGCAGAAGGAAACCCACAGGAGCAGGGAGGGGCCAGTCTCCGTTGCTCCGGGGCAAACCCAAATCCCAGTCCCACTCACCGCACACTCCTCAGCACACAGTTGCCTTTCCCCAAATGAACCCATCCTAGACACCGACAGGCATGAGAAGCCAGGGTCCTTCAAGGGTAACTCCACAGAGCATAGCAGATCTGTGCCGATGCCCACCCTGTCTGCAAGGGTGTGGATGTGCACGATGCAGAGGTCAGAGCTGGTCTGGGCTCCCTGTCTAGAGCCTCAGGCACCTGCCGTGCGTGGCTGGCTCAAACCCAGCGGTCAGGTCTCAGGCCAAAAGCCCCCCAAAATGCAGGAAGTTTCTGGACTTCTTTGCAGGAGAGTAGAATAATCGCACATGTGTCTGTCAGTCCCTCACTCTGAAAATACCTGCTGGGCCCCCAAAGAGAGCATAAGAAGCCAGAAAGTGTGGGGAGAAGGGGGCAGGCAGGTGTACACGGGAGAAGTTCAGCCTGCTGCCTGGCCAGGGAGATGCCTGTCTTACACGAGGGCCACAGACACACCTGGGGCACCCCTTGGGATCACCCCTAGCCATCTGTGGCACAGTTACTCCCTCACCTTGTCGCCAGGTTCCAGGACTTCCCTAGAAGTGGCTCCCTCTTACAGATGAGCCCCGGGGGACCTGGATATGGCCAGGGTGAGGTTTGAAGCCTCGGTCCCTGTCCCTTCTGTGTAATAGCAGGAACTCCCAGGATGGCATCCTCTGGGCAAGACAATCCCAGGGGGCACACAGCTTGCTCATGCCTCACACCTCTGTCTGCTCAGTCCCTACCTCCTCCTGTCTCTATGTGGGTGTCAGGGTATAACTCCAGAAATAAAAAGGATGCTCAGGGGTCTATGGAATTGCCAGGGCATGTGCCTCTTCCTCGTTATGGCCCTGGGCCCTACAGGAAGCGGGAGAGAGCCAGTGATCCTTGGGACACCACAGCGCGGCCACATGCCCCGTCACCCTCCAGCCCTGCCTCCATGCACCTCCCACCGGCACGTCCAGCACCTTTGCTGGGAACGCTCCTCCCGGGGGCTTGGACTGGGCACCCTGAGGGCAGTGCGCATGCATGTTCCTGCCAGGACAAGTGGGTCACGAGAAGTCCTCAGGGGAATGTTGCCCTGTTTTCTTCCCCTCAGCCCCTGTGACCATTCCAGGGAGGGTCCTGGGGGAATCTTCCACATGCCTATGGAAGACTAGAAAGGAGGTGTTGCCAGCCACACAGGCACCTGTCACCAGGCCTTGACTGCCACATGCCCTCGTGTTACATCTCCCAGCTGATCAGTGCTTACCCCTGCCCACGCCAGAGTAGGGAGAAGGCCAGCCTCCCTGCCAAGTCTGTGCCTGTCGTGTCCAGGGCTTCCTCCTCTTTCAGGGGCAGCCCACTGAAACACACAGGGACTCACATGGAATTCAAGGGCACCCCTCCCAGGTCCCATTTACTCACAGCCTCCTCCCAGTTTCCCAGGGAAGCACTCAGGGACACAACGGAAATTGATAAGAGTTTATTGCCATGTAAGGGCCACTGCACATGTAGGGCATCTCTGTATCCTACAGCAGCCGTCCGTTCCTGTGGAGTCTTCCTCCTGGGACAACCAAGTAGACTATTAAAGTCTCTGAGTAGCAGAAGCTCCCCAGGTTTCCAACGCTAACATCTAAAAAGCTGTGTGTAAAGCACAGGGATCACACACAGACACAAACAAATACACAGACACGCACGCACACCCATTCATGTAAACACATTCTCACATATTTGAACACACACACAATATACACATACACACTGGCACAGGTTCAAAGGAGAGTAGGTGTCTCTGAAGACAAGGGGAGCCCACAGCTGTTGGTTCCCATATTCGTTCCCCAGGACTCACTATGCCTTGCCATTCTGTGATCCCTTCAAGTCTGCATCCCATGGGCCCCCAGTGTGTTTCCCAGTTTCCCAGACAATGGCCCATGCCGTCTGCACGGGCTGCAGTGCAGGTGTGGGCATCGAGGAGAAATTCCGGAGGAGGCTTGGATTTTCAACTCAGACACTGACAGAGGGGCATCACCATGGGCAGCAACATGTAGACATCTGCCTGCTGGCTCAGAGGGACGGAGGCCCCACTGTGTGGTTGCTACCAGGCCTCAGGGTGGGGTGGATGCCATGGCATGACAGTTCAGAGAAACACAGTTTCCAGTTACTCCTGGCTTCCTCTGGGGGTCTTGCAGCTTGAGGTACCCCAATCCTGACCTGTTGTCTTCTCAGTTCCCCACTGCCAGCTTCTCTCCCACCTCCCTGTGACTTGGGTTTGCTCACTGCTCTCACTCTGACTCTCAGCATTTCTACAACTTCCCAGGTAACCGAGAAGCAAGGGTTTGGCCCATACTTTGCTCTACTCACCTGGCGCCCTCTGTGTTTCTTCACACCAGGTCTTCATCCCTGGGGTAGTAGTGCAAGGGAGTGAGCCACAGGTCCTCGCTGATGATCTGGCAGGGCAACAGGGACAGGTCCACCCAAGGATCAAACCCACATCACCAGAACCCGAGAAACCCACGGAGGTGACCTCAGAAGACGTGCACAGGAGCCCCACCTCAGCAATCCGGTTAGAGCCCGGGCAGTTGTGTTCGCACAACCAGCTGAAGAAGCTTACATCGGTGGAGTCCTGCTCCCTGAATGGGGCTTCACCCTCATAATCCCAGAACCACTCAATGGCAGAGGAACGAGATGCCCGGTAACCTAAAGAAACAAACAAAGAAACAAAAAAAACCCAAAACTTAGGGAAGTGTCCTCGTGCGGCCTACACCCCCTCAATGCCCCTCCCCCACCACCCAGGCAGGCATGTCCCACCAGTGATATCAAGGTGATACTCCTTGACGATCACTTGATTCCGGAAGTAGGGGTTGGGAAGGAAGAAAAACTTCATCCTACAGCGGTAATTCTCCAGGCTTACTTCCTCCACCTGCCAGGGAAAAAGAGGGTGAAGGAGGAGGAGTCTGTGCTGAGGGGGTCTCCTTGATGTTTGTATGAGTCCTTTACCATTGCCAGCTCTGCCACTCAAGCTGTCCCCATCCTGTCCCACTGACCCTCCCCAGCCAGACTCCGTCCCCCAGGCCTGACCTCCAGATTGATCATGTAGCTCAGCACGTCTTTGTCTTGCTCCGTGATCACAGCTGACAGCTGGGGATGGTACACAATCTGCCTGAGGTCAAGGAGCCTTTCCACACTAGGGAAAGAGGCCAGGAGCCATGCAGCATGTCTGGAGAGCATGGAGAACGAGGGAGGGTGGGGGCACAGAAGCCCCCAGAGCCCCACACTTACAGCCCTCCCATGGCCTTCCTCAGCCCCTGCCTGGCCCCAGACATGCTCAGGACTAGGGTTTTCCTGGGCGTGGGTAAGTCTGAGAATCCTGCACAGAGTCAGGGAGGGCTGTTTCCTGAGGCCCTCTGAGCCCCAGGTGGCCCTCGTGTGCTGGCCGCAGGACACACACTGCTGACGTCTGCATGGGCTCTGTCCTCTCCTCACGCCCTCTGTCAACTTGGGCTCCTCCCTACGTGTGGGCGTGTGCCTTGAAGGTACCACTGTGAGCGTGAGGGGAAGCTGCCTGTGTCGGTGCCCAGGAGGGCACGTGTGCCCTGTGCCCCAGACATATGCCAGGGAGAAATGCACAAGACAAATGGAAAGCAATCTTTGCGTCTGGTGCTTTACAGAGTACAGTAGGTTTCTTAAGGTGAGCCCCAGATTTTCACCACATCCTGTGGAGGCTGATTGCTAGCTGCAGCGAGTCACAGTGGATCTCCATGGCTGCAAAAGCTATGTGGACTCCCAGCTCTCTGGGGTGTTCCTCAGTTACCTGTCCTTCAAAGTTCTGCTCTGTGGCAAAGGCTTCTTTTGACATTTCCCCCCATTTTGGGGAATCCTGTTTTGCTGCTCGTCCCGACCATGTGTTCCCACACTTCCTACAGGCTCACAGGATCCCCCCACAGCGGGTGCTGACATTGGCATGAGGGAGGCCTGGGGGTCCGGCCCCACTGCCGCTCTCCCTCTTCTGCCTTTTGCAGACCCCTTCCCCTCCTGCGTGGCTCCCTGCATGCTCTTTACCCATCCCCCTAGGTGGCCACCTGCTGATTCCGAAGCGGTAAGGATACAGCTCTGGCCCAGAAGCCAGGGATGGCCTGGATGATGGCCCTCCTGCGCTCAAGGTAAGCCTTCTGCCGCTGACGGAGCTTGAGCTTCAGCCGAGCGAAGACCCTGCTGTCTGCAGCATTCGCGGTGCTCAGCTCCAACTCCAGCAACTCCAGCGCCTCCAGCGGGGAACTTGAAGCCGAGACGCAGCGCCCGGCCTGCGCCTGACTACTGTCCTCATCTTCATTATCCTCCTTGTCATCGTCATTGTCGTCTTCTTCCTCTTCTGCCACCACCTCCACGGCCTCCAATATGTCCTCCACCACCAGAACCTCCTCCTCCCCTGTGGGCTCCGCCAGGGTCACACATTCCGGCAGACCCCCCACGCTGAGCACAACGCCCCCCTCGGTCGTCCCACAGACCGACAGCTGCACCGCCCAGCCCACCGCACGGGCCCCACAGGCCCCCGGGGCCGGCTCCCCGGGAGGGCCCTGGGCCTCAGCCTCCTGAAGGGCCCTGCCCAGACCTGGGCCGTGCCAGGCTTCCCGGGGAGGCTCGCTGGCCCCGGGCCCCGTCTCACCCGCCATGTGGCCCTGGTGCTGATTAGCGTCAGCTGCGACGGAAGGGCAGGCAGGCAGGTCCCAGAGCGGACTGGCAGAACCCAGCGGCTGCAGGCCCACGCTAGGCCTGAGAGACGCCTGGAGCGCACACGGCCCGGCCCTGGCTGGAGCCCCCTCGCGGGCCTATAGTCAGCACGCACGCGCACGCCGGCCTTTGTGCCGTCAGGCTGCCGGATTGGTCGGAAGCTCCCGGATCCACCCGCGGCTTGCCTGTCTCTCACTGCCGCCAATCGGTGGGAGGATGGAGGCCTTCAAGCTGGCTGGTCCCGCCCCTCCACCCGCCTGTGAGCCATCCCGCAGGGCACGCCTCGCTTTGGGGCCGAAGCTGTGGCCTTGGGGCTGCCGACTCAGCATGCGCCCTGGGCCTCTGAGTCCCAACATACCCGAGCACCTTGCGGCCGGCATGGGGCGTTGTCAGCTGCAGTGCAGGCCTCTGCTGTCTGCTTTTCGGGAGAGTGGAAAGTGCACGTCTGCTCCCTTTCCACCTGGTCGCATCCCTGGGAATGCTAAGCAACTCACTGGGGGGGTTGGGAGCTGCCCTCCGCACAGAAAGTCAATCACTGAGACACTGAGGAATCTTAAGGAGGATTACATTTATTTCCGTGGGTGCGTTAATGCAGAGGGGAGGTAGGGACTGTCCCAAATGCGCCTCCCTGCCCAACAGGGAGCGAACTCAAGAATGCGTTAGGGGTGTGAGCACCGTTGCGTGGTACAGGTGTAGCGCCGGGCAGGCAAGTGCACTGAGAAATTATGCTCGTACATATGTCCCATGGTGAAAACAGGAGGGCGAAGGCCCTCCTAGGCAGACGCTTTAAGTGAACTGCGGGGAATATTCGCTGTTGTTTCAGCCTCGTGCACATGCTCAGTGCGTTTTTAGGTACAGCTATTGGGTGGAATATCGCTTACACTGACAGTTCCCACCAAGCATGTGGTGGGAGAAGGTGCACACTTTCCTGCCAAAGAAACGCAAAAGACAATGCATTAGTACACCGCAAAGTTATAAAGTTCTGGTATTTCAGTTTGGCCATACAATTGTCTATTTTCAGCCTCATGTAGAGTGTAGCTGCTAAATCACCCTGGCTGAGATAGGTCTTGCTGGCACGGCCATTTAGAGGGGCCAGACATTTCAGTGAACTGAAAGAATTTTTGAGCAAAGCTTTTCAGGTTTATCAAACCGGTTACACGTAGGATGTGACATTGGCCTCAAGGGAAGCCGGCGAGCATTTATTGGAAGGAAGCATGCACACCACATGGCACTGGGGAGCCCACAGCAGGAGAACAGAGAGGAGGCCTTCTCTGCTGTGGGGCTTACAGGGGAGAGCCTCCTGGTGCCTGGCGAGCGTGGGATAGCTTGGCTCCAGAGGCCAGCACCGTCTCAGGACTGGACGAGGTCCCAAAACATGAAGCACAAATGATGTATCCACAATCCTGCCACATGACACCAGCTTGCTTCCCAGGGCAACACAATGACCCCTCTGCCTGTGACGGTGGCTGACCAGAGGTGACCCAGCGGTATCCCCGATTTCTGGGGTGCAGACTTTTATGCAGCTCGGTCCATGCAAATATCAGCGTGACAGAGGCCAAGTACATATATCTCAGCTATGTGGGAATCTGGATACTGGGATGTGGTGTCACTCCCCACATGGACTGGCTTCCACATGCCCAGTCTTGATGAGAACAAGAGAGACGTGCTACAGCTGCTGCTGGGCTTTCCTGTGGCAAATATCCTCGGGCCTGTGTCTACATTTCTAGACAATTGGCAAGGTCGGAAGGGAGGCAGATGATTCCCTGGGTGCAGACCCAGTAGATCCCATGGTGTCCTGGCAGCCCAGGTACCAGTGCCTATGACAGAGGGGATCTCAGGCTGCAACTTCCAGTCAGGTCCCAGATGCAGCTGGGTGGGAATCGCTGCCACCGCAGACCAGAGTGTTTCTTGGTCCTGATTCCACACTAATAAGGTGCGCATGGTATCATGACACTTTGTGCTCAGTTTGCTTGAATGGAAGTATTTTCCGGGTGAGGGTTAGTCAGGGCCCAAATGTAACTCTGCTTTTGAATGCACATTGTGAATTTGTGTTGGCCTCTCTCGCTCTCTCTCTCTGTGTGTGTGTGTGTGTGTGTGTGTTTGAGTGTGTACGTCGCTTCCCTCAGCCTCCACTCTCACAAGTCTGCCCCTTCAACTCTGTATCTCTTCCTCTGACTAGTGCTCTAAGACCATCTGTCTGAAGTCTTCCATGCCCTGCATGTGTAATATTTGTGCCCTTTCTGTCCATATCCCACTCAGTGCTCTCATGCTACATGGGCTGTTATTGGATTTTTCAGTCTGACTATTCACCTTGGCTTCTTGTGTCATCCCACCCTTACCACGGAGTAAAACCCATTCATGTCAACTAAGCCATCTGTTTGTTGGTGTTCATAGTTTCTGGCTGGGTAAGCAGTAGGGACAATTTGCTTTGGTGCATGGCACACCAAGACACCCTTCGAAGACTAAAATAGAGCACATCTCTGCCAGGAATACCAGAGGCAGCAGTCATTCAGCGATCCTCTCTGGATGGAATAACATGTTTGTTCTGGGAGCAATGTGAGAATTCTATGTTTCCAGGAGCAGGGAGGAGAGGAGTTAAATAGAAAAGCCAAGTTCCTATCGTCTGCGGCATTCCTCTGTGAATTCTAAAGTAGACAGGAGGAGACTCACCAGATATGTCCCCGAATTTTATATAACCTCTGGTTTCCACTGGCTGCAGTGCCACCCTAGCCTCAGGAACCCCAAGAGATATTTACCCAGACAAGGTATTGTTGTGTTTTCCCTGAACCATACGTGCCCATTAGAGAGAGAGCTGGTCCTTTAGGCCCTCTCTAGCTTGCTAGGTAGAGAAAGGCTCATGTTTAGGATATGGGCTACACCATCACAGCACCACAGCAGGACATGTCCAGGGGATCGTCACATGGGGTTGAACGCCTGTGAATGGCTTCACAAAGACAGAGCATCATCACATGTTCACAGGCCAGGAAACAGTGCTGCGGCCAGTGAGGTGTCCTGGGAGCAGATGGATGTGTAAGGAAAGGAAGGTGTGATGAGGGCCTAATCTGTAGGTGTTCACATATGAGGGAAAAGTGGACAGAGCAGAGGGGTAGGGACATTACACAAGCAGGGGCATAGAGCTTCTCTTTGAGCATCTATCCTTGCTGGCAGGGTACCTTCCACCTCACCACCCTGGCACGCGGAAGCTCAGGTTTGCCACTGAGGACAGCCATGGTCTGCTGTCGAACACAAGGAAGCCAGCAGACACAGGGCTGCACATGCACTGTACCACCAGGTCGGGAGATGCCAAGCCAGGAACCTCAGTCACCAAACATGTCGTGAGTACAACTGTCCTTGGTAGACTCCTTCCCTCTCTGAGGTAACAGGCCTCCATGCTGGGGTAAGGAGGAGGAGGAGGAGATCTGCAAGACAGGCTTCCTGCATGGACCTGCAAAACTCACGTATGCACAAAGGGAACATCCCTCAAAGAAATGTCCTCCCCTCAAGTGCACGTGGTAGGCACCTTCCCCATGGAAGATCAGACCTTCACCCAAATAGTAGAGATAGGAGAAATTTTAGTGTGGTTATCAGACAGTGACTGCATTATCATATCCTACATACTTACCTCTTAGCACGTCTCAGTTTTTTCTTCCTCCCTTGAACTGCATCTGAAAATATTGTGGGTGAGAATGATTTCTGATATGTCTGGGCAAAGCCTTGTGCTGAAAGCCTGACAGTTTGGGGGCAGAGCGGGACACCGGTGTTTGCAGGAAGGAATGTGGAAGGACCCACTTAAATTACCTGTGGTGTTCTGGGCATAAAGAAGTCCTTTCAGCTGTGCTGCGTGGGGTGGGCAGCTGGGAAGCCTGCAGTGTGGACGCCACCCCTCCTCCTTGCGTTCCTGCCATCATTTTGAATGCAAGCTTCAGGAAGAGTCTGATCTAGCCCGCTCACAGAGCCAATGCCACTTCCTCATTCTGTGTCCTTTCCACCTGTGTCCACTCTTTCCCTCAGTCTCCTCGCTCTCCCTTCTCTCTGTCTTTCTATTCCAGTTCTGTCCCTTGCTCTGCCTCTGACACTGGCCCTCAGCTCATTCACTAGCCCAAGTGCCACTGTGGGGGGTGCTGGACATGATCCCGATGCACCAACATCTGGGACCTGGCTGGAAGATGCAGCCTGAGCTCCCCTGTGTTGTAAGCACTGGTTCCTGGACTGGCAGGACACCATGGGGTTTACTGGGTCTCCACCCTGGGAATCATCAAGCTCCCTATTGACCTGGCCCAGGGTCAACAACTGCAGACAGAGTCCCGAGCATACTTGCTACAGGGCACAGCTGGCAGCAGCTGTGTTATGTTTCTGAGGCACTCACAAGGCCCTGGACTTCCACAAGGCCAGCCCACGTGGAGAGTCATGGCAAGTACCACCAACCACATTCCTACCGATTAGTAGACAGCCACCTGCGTCTGGCAGCTTTCTCTTCCCAGGACCGAGCAAACACTGGAACCAGGCATTCTGTCCTGCTTTCTCCCATAGGCCAAGAGTGCAGGCCAGTGTAGTCTTCTGTTGTCCTGGGAAAGAAAGGGCTGTCATCGGGCAGGAGACCTGTGAATATGGTCTGTATGGTCCGGGACATGGGCCAGTTGTGGCGGCGGTGCTGTCTGCTCTGGGCCCAGGTCTCCTGCTGTAGCCTGGCTTCCCGCAGCTGCCACCCACCCCCGCAGCACCAGCCAGTTCCCTCCCCTTGTTGTCTCCTTGTGGGATATCACGTGCCGTCTCTCGTGCACAACACATACCGTTGAGGGTTTTCTGTGTTCTAGTGGCCCCATGTCACCTAATATACAGGGAAGCAACCAAGAGCAACGGAGCAGATATGCACTTTTAACACTCCTTACAAGAGAAGCCCGGGCACCTACAGCTGCTCCTGGCAGAACCAGGCTCAAGTGCCCAGGAGGGTGGGTAGCTGCGGGCCTGAGGACGAGGGAGGGAGCACCCAGTGGGACCCCTTCCACCTTCCACCCTCTCTCTGATTGGCAGCGGTTGGACAATCACCCTGTAGGGGTGACTCCCAGGCCAAGCCAGCAGGAAGACAACTGGAAGAAGAGCGGCATAGGGCATGTGTGGAGAAAGAGCCGGTGGAGGAAGTGCAGGAGAAAGAGGAGGATAAGAACAAGCAGGCAGAGGCAGGGAGCTGCCCCAGGATGTCCCAGACCACACTGGAGGCCCTGGAAGCTCTTCAGTTAGATCTGGAGCCAGTGACTAGCCAAGCCAGCAAGGCCCACGCTCGGCTGATGTGCAGGGTGTTGCAAAGGTGGCAGGCTCACCTTGACCACAGGATGTCCATCATCCGGGACAATCTGGCTTCTGGGCCAAAGCCCTATCCTTTTGATTGTTGGTCTAGATCGTGCTGTAGAGACGTGTGCTAGGCAAAGTGTTAAGTCATGCTAATGAAAATGTCATCTATAAAGTTGGTGACACTTTGCAAGGCTGAGAAGGGAGGATTACTGGAGGCGATCAATTAGAGACCAAGAGAAGACCCTGTTCCAAATATATATGTATATATATTTATATATATATACACACACACACAAAGGTGGCATTGTGTCACCTATCTGTAGTCCCAGGTACTCAGGAGGCTGAAGCAGCAGCACCTGTTTAGGCTGGATTTGGAGGGCACAGCGAGGTATGATGAGGCCAAGGCACTCCAGTCTGGGCGTAGAGCGTGACCCTGTCTCAATGAAAGAACACAGGATGTGAGCCACAACTTTTCCCATGTATGTGGCACAAATGCACTATTGGGGTGATAGGCAGAGGTTTGAATCATAATGGTGCCTACCACGAAGTAGTTGCAAATAGCAGCAGTTTCCCTCAGAATAATGCTACAGGGAAGGAGGCCTGAATGTTCACCTGCATCAGTCAGAACAGGGACAGTGTTCATACATAATATAGAATGACTCTGCCATGCCTGGGACAGAAACAGAAGAGAGCATGAACTCACAAGAAGTAGCCCTTCTGTTCCTCAGTAGTGGTAGTCTCTTCTTGGCATGGGAATGAGATTTCCACCTAACGGCCTTAATGCAGGAGAAGGAAAAGGGGAAAGGGAGGTTTGGTAGCAGGTGTGTGAGATATGCCCTACCCGGCTGTATTCTTTCCAGAATTGCTCTGTTGTTTGTAGCCTTCCCTTCTCAGCATATGAAGGATCCTCGACCTCATGCAGTTTGTGAAACAGCCCCAGATGTCGATCCTGGTCAGTGTCCGAGAGGAGGACATGGTTAGCTACATGATCTATTTGGGGGTCAGGCCTGGGAAACGTAGGTTGGTGGGTTTAGAGGGGAATGGCGAGGAAGATAATTAATTCTTACAGGCAAGAAAGAGAAGGTCACCTGATTAGAGAATTAAGCTGTCCTCACTTTCCCTTTCCGGCTGGCAGGTGGAGGAAATCAAGCATCCCAAAAGCTGCTACAGGATCTTGCTGTTCTTTGGGAACAAAACCTACTTCCAGAAAAAAGTGGTTACCAAGGAATATCTCGTTAACATTACTGGTAAGATGTGACTCTCTGGATGGGTCGTGAGGATGGTGGGTACATCAGTGCCCATGTGCCCTAGCTCCTTCCTACATGCCCATTTTCCTACAGAATTCAGAGTACCTCATTCCTCTCCAGTTCAGTGGTATCAGGATTATGAGCATGAGGCCCACAGCCACGCACACCAGAACAGCAGTCTTAACTTCTTCAACTGGTTTTCTGACCACAACTTTACCGACTCTTACACGATTGCTGAGGTGGGACCTTCCTGGGGAATGTCTTACATGGCCTAAGTGGGTTTGCCAGCTGCTTGTGACACTTGCCCAAACCCTTGCCTGACCTGTTCTGATTTCCCTAATAGCTCATCACTGAAGACCTGTGTCTCACTCCCTTGTGCTACTATACAAGAATGAAGGCGCCTGCGGAAGAAACAGAGGACAGGTGAGACACTGAGGAAGTGAGGGTTCAAATGCATGTTGTCTGGGACCTGGGCATTCATGTCCCAGAGGTAAAAATTAATGCTCAGAGGAAGACAGGAAGTGAACAGAACCCAGGTCGTCCAGGGCCTTAGGTCAAACAGGAACATTAGGGACTGCAATGCAAACCAGCTGATAACTGGGGAATCTTAAGCCCATAGAAGCATACTGAATGTCCAGAGTCACTCAGACAGAAGCAAGGCAGAATCACTAACTTCACTTCTTAGAACTGCCTTCTATTACAGTCAACCCTACCCTTGGTTGTCCTTCTTCTCCCTTAAGGGGTCAATCTTACATATTTTTTTCTCTTACACATTCCACAATGGCTGTAGATATGGATACCATCTTTTCCCATGTTTTACCACCAAATTTCTGGTTTTTTTTAAATTTCCTTATGTCTAATCTAAGCTTATTGGAGACACACAGAGAATAGCAGGGATGGGGCGGGGATTATCGGCAGCACTTGTTAAACAAGGTTAGAAGGCAATTGAAGAGGTCACAGTAGGGAAAGAGAGCACCTTGATCAGGGAATTGAGAAATTAGAAGAACTTTTGGTATTTTTCAGAGGAAATGCATTTTTATGTGTGTTTTAGGACACTTTACAGTTTGGAGTTGAATATGGTGGAGCCAGAAATTTGCCTAAACTATTAGAGCCCAACCCCCCAAAGCTACTCGAGCTGCAAGAGATGACTACTCCATATGATCAAAGTCAGAGAAAATAAAGGACAATCAGATCAGGTGGTGACAACTGCAGACAGCAAGACATCTGGATGAATTTGGAGTGTACTGAGGGAGAAAAAATAAACACTGTCTAGTGTGTGAATGTGTGTCTGAGTGTTTGCTAATGTACTGAATGGGGTGAGTTAAAAATATGTCTATGTCTATGTATCTGTATGCATCAAGCTCTCTCTGTATCTGTAATTACATATACGTATGTATCTATCTATGTACTCTGCGTTAGAGTTTACCAAAGAGGATCAAGGCCTATGATGTAAGAGGGGGGATGTGTCATTTTTGGGATTTCCATTTGAGGTCAGAATTTGTGCTACAGGGCATGTATTGGGGAGGAAGAGAAGAGAAGCTAGCTAAGTTGGAGACTTACTTGTATTCAGAGAAAAGGAGGGTAGTTTGATGACAGTGGCTAGTGGTCAGGGACCCGAAATAATTCAGTGCTCAATTTGGTTTTATAAGGTACCTCCAGTGATCCTTACGCTTGCATATTATAAGACACAGGAGGACAAGACAAGATGATGGATATTTTAATGTTGGTTTCACAGTTGAATTGATTGTCCTCATTAGATGAATGCATGGCTCTTTGCTGGAACAATGAACCTCACAGGACCAGGTTTGCCAGCAATGTTGTAAGAAATGGGCATAGGGTGGGGTTCTGGGAAAGAACACAGAGGTACAGGGGAGGATAGGAAGCATACGACTTTCTCGTTCTGGCAGGGGTGCCTAAATAAAACAAAACAAAGGCTTGATCAACCACATTCCTCATACGCATGACCTCATGAGAAAGTCTTTGTTTCCAAGTGACTCAGTGTGGGTAAAAAATGCAAACAGGCAGAGCTGAGGGAAACAGATGGGTGGAGTCATTCTTACACAACGCCAGGTGATCCACATGCGTGCTGCCTTTCTCTAAGTGACCCAGGTCGCAGATGCTACTGTCAGTGTTCCTATTCTGGGATGGATTAGTCTTTTCCATGAGACTCTATGTTAGGTGAATACTCAACAACTTAACAAGTAACACCATCATGAGTACATTACTTTCTCATGTAAACTGCAACAAGGACATCTCTGTGAAACACACTGCACACTGCTTCTATAACCTGAGGGGTCCACGTTTGTGGCCTTTTCCACAGGCCACGTGTGTGGTTAAGTAGTGAAAAGGGAAAGAACTGGGGTTGCCTGCAGAGCATGAGTTACAAGCCCCACCCAGAATGACAAAACTCAGGGTGCTCCTTCCCCAGTGGGTAGCTGCTTCCAGAAATAAGTGCGTCTCCGCACAGAACAAGGGATTGACTGCCAGAGATGAAGGGACATTTCAGGGTTTAACCCAGAAAATTTGTACTTATTCCCAGATAAATCATTTCCAACGTGGGCCCCATTGCCGGTAACACACTAATACTGTAGTTACACATTCTTGGCCAACATGAACTAACTCCCTGGCCCATAGCTTTTGTGAGAAGACCTATGGTCTTTCAGGGATGAGTGTTTGGCAGAGTTCACGTGCATATTTTCTACCTGCAATCTGCATGGAAAACCTTCTCATAGATATCAGCTTTTAGATATTAAAATCTAACTCGCCTTGCTGCTGCTTGGGTTTGGTCACCTGAGGCTCTCAAGAGGGAGCCTTGGCCATGCTCTGGCTACTGTCTCCATGACGCACAGATGCTGAGCAATGAGTTCTTCAAAACTTGACCCCAACCTGCGGGGACCTTTACAGCTCCCACATAGTGAAACCTCTTATACTATTGCACTGGTTAAAGGAGACTGCTCTAATCACCCTAGATGGAAATGGGAAGGCAAGTTGTGTGGTCCTCCAGGAACTGTAAACCAGGAAATTTCGGAGGACTTACCTATATAAAACCCTATATTAGGTAAAGACACAATAAGGAACACCATTATGAGTACATTCCCTTCTCTTGTAAACTGCAATGTGGACATCTGAGTTGGAGCTTAGCAGATTGGCATGGTGATAAATAGATTTTGCTAAGAAGATTAAATGGCAGGGCTCTTTACCAGTCTGCCCAGTCGTGGAATGAAGTGGGGACAAACCTGTCATGCAGAAGGTAGCAAAATCATTAGGTGTCTCCTCTTGACTTGAATGCTGGTATCTGGTGGGTTGGCCTCCTTGTCCACACTAGTGATTGCAGCTTACTGAGTTTCTTCCTCAAGGTTTAGGTGTACCTCCGCCCTATTAGTACAGTCACATGAGCACTGATGTGGGGCTCTTATTATAGAAAGTTACACAAGTTTCCTAACTTTTTCTTTCACTGATTATCAGTGCCTAGGGGCCACAAAGTACAGTGTCACCTGACGAATCTGTGAGCATTCTGCCTGAATATCACGGAATCATACTTGTTGTTTCTCATTGTCAGAGTCTTGGAGGTGTGCTCTGTTTCAAATGAAAATCATGTTTGTTATGTGCCCATAATTCTTTCTCTCTGTGTGTGAGTTTGTCTCCGTCCCTGTCTGTCCCTGTGCCCTTGTCCTTCTGATACTTTTGCCCTGCCTGTGTCAATTTGCAGACTCATATCTCTGTACCATGCCAGTCTTTGATACACCGTGTTTTTCTATAGAATTGAGTCTGTTGTCATCTATCTGACTAAATTTAGCTTGCTTCTCTGAGCAGTTATGTACCTGAATTTGTCCATTTTACCCAATCCTGGATCAAAATGTTGTAACTCCTTTGAGATTATTTGGGAAATGACTTTTGGTAAGGCATAAAAAAATCCTTTATTGTAAGTCATATCTAATACTGATATAATTGTAAAAAAAGAATAACTGTACTCTTACTGCAAATCGCTAACCCAATCAATATATAAAAATATAGGCTTACTTTTACTTAGTAATAACTGTGGTTCCCACAGGACAATGAGAACTTTTGAAGGAAGGTACCATGGAACTTCCTACGAGGGAGCAAAGGTTGATTGATTTCTGTTTTCTAAAGCAATGATGAAAGGAATTGAGTATAATTTCTCCCTAGTATGTTCTCTGATTATTCATTTAACAATCATTGTGTATTCACAATTTCTTCATAATATTTTACTAAAAAAACACAAACAACTTAGATTTGTGTTCATCATCGTGTGATAAGAAGGAAAAAAATCCGTGTCCTCAGTTATCAAGTATAGAGAAGAGAGGGGTAAAATAAACAAACAATGTATGGAAATAGGACAAATAATGGTGTTACGGCCTCACCTGTGGGATAGGAGAATTGAATGGATGTCAGATATTCAGAGAAAAGAACTGTTGTTAAAGAATTTTCTTCTTTTGCTTTTATATTTAAAAAAGAATTACATTCCACAGGGTGAGAATGGGACATTGTCTTCCAGTGCTCCCGCCCTTTCTTTATAATGGCTATGTGTATTCCACTTTGTACATGTACCACAATTTCTTTATGCATTCCGAAACGGAATGGTTCAATATGGAAGTAAGCTAGCATACGCCGATATGTCGGCAATAGTAAAATGTGAATAGCACAGGTACAAACACGGGAGGACAGGTATTTCTTTGACAAACTGATGTCATTTACCGTCCATACACTCACCCTTAATATGATTGATGGATCTTGCAGGGTATTTTTCCTCCTATTTTTAGGGTTTTTGGGGACTTCCATACTGTTTTTCATAATGGCAGATCTAATCTACGTTTCCCCCAACATTAGGCAAGTGTTACATGCATTTCTCTACTTCCTCACCACCCCTTATCTTTCGTTTTTCTGTTGATAGACAGTCTTACAAGAGTGAGGTCAAAACCTCATCGCGGTTTGGATTTGTTTTTCCGTAATAGTTAGTGGCATTGAACATTTTAAATATATCTATTGGCCATATGTGTGTGTCAGTTCGAGCAATGCTTATTTAGGCCTTTTGCCCATTTTTTAATGAGGCTCTTTTCTTGCTATTCAGATTAATTCCTTACTTATGGTAAAGCATTAAGCCCTTTTACATCTATATGGAATGAAAAGAATTTCTGCCGTTCTCCGAAACGTCTCTTTTCTCAGTTTTTGTTTCCTGTGCTGTACAGAAGTCATTTGGTTTGATATAAACCCATTGTGTTTCTTTACTTTTGTTTACCGTTGTTTTGAGATCATATGAAGACAGTAATTGTCATGAGCTACATCATGGAAATTGTCCCTTATGATTCCTTTCAGTATTTTTACAGTCTGAGGCCTTATATTTAAATCTTTAATCTGTTTTGAACTGATTTTTTATATGGCAAGAAAATCTACCTTTATTTTTCTGCATGTACACTCCAACGTTTCCCCAATATCATTTTTTGAAATGACTGTATTTTATTCCTTGCCTATTCTTGGCTTCTTTCTCAAAAGTTATTTGACTGTACATGCATACATTTATATCGTGGCTCTCTCTTCTTTTTCTTTACCCATGTATTTTGTTTTATTCAAGTATTGTGCTGTTTATCAGCATAACTTCGTGGTATAATTTGCAGTCAGGTAGAATGATGTCTCCAGGTTTGTTCACTTGGCTCAAAATTACTTTAGGTATTCTGGGCATTTTTTGTTTTACCAAGCAATTTTAGGGTTTTAATATATCTATTTATTGATTTGGTATTTCTGTCTTGAATGTCATCGGTATTTTGATAAAGATTGCATTGACTCTTTGGATCACTTTGTGTACTGCTGAGATTTTAACACTGTCAAGGAACATGAAATATTCTTACACTGATTGGTGACAGTTTTCCATTTCTTTCCTCAAAGATTTATCAATTTCTTGTTGTCTTTCATCAAGTCGACACTTTTTCACTTCCGTGGTTAGAGTTATCCCTAAGTATGGATTTCTGAAATTATTTTGCTGCCTTATTTTTCGGACCGATTACCATTAGTGTCTACAAACTCTACTGCTTTTACAGGCTTATTTTGAATTGTAAAACTTCAATGAGTTTCTTCATTTTTACTGGTTTTAGATTTTTCTATATATAAATAGCACACCGTAGGGAAACAAGGAATATTTAACTTATTCCTTTTGATTATGTTTTCTTCCATTTTGTTTTCTTTGTTTTGGTTTGATTTGGTTTTCCTCCTGTTTAATACCTTTGGCTAGAACTTCCAGGGTTTTGTTGAACAGAAGTAGGGACGTGTGTCCATTCTTGTCTTTTCCCAGATATTACACAAAATGTTCCAACTTTTCCCCATTCACACTGAGGTTTCCCTAGAGTTGTCACGAGTGGTTTTTATGGTTTTCAGGTACGTTATTCTGTACATAGTTTGTTGACAGATTTTACCTTGAAGAGATGTTGAATTTCGATAAATGGTCTTTCTTCATCTGTTGAAATGACCATAGAGTTTTTGCCCCTATTCTGCTACAGATATGCATCATATTCTTTGGTTTCTCTGTGTGGAACCATTCTTCTACTTCTGGGAGAAATGCTACTTGACCATGGTGAATGATGTTTTTAATGTGCTGAAATTCAATGAAACTCAATTTGCATGCATCTGTGAAATGTCAGAGGTGCCTCACACTGATGTTGCTTTCTACTTTTAGACCATTGTGTTGAGAAAACTTACTTGGTATAAGGTCTACAAAGGGGATAATTTCTGTATTTCCAAAAATATTCTGAGACTCGCTTTCTGGACTTGCATGTGGTCTCCCCTGGAAAATATACTCTGTGCAGGTGAGAAAGTCCTTGGGTGATAGGTTGTTTGAGGAAATGTTATGTATACGCCCACCAGGTTGATTGGAAACTTCCCGGCTGTGAGAAACATGTCTTACATGTGCATAGGCTCTGACTACAGGCAGTATGCTCTTCTGTCGACATAACCGTGAACTTCCTTATGTGTGCAGAGTCTGCCCTCCTCTTAACTTGAATGTGGTTGTAAGATCCTGGCTCGTAAACCTATGTCCTACTCACCAGAGTAGCACTGAGCTTTTCCCCTTCCAAAAGTTTTGAAATTTTGATTGCTTTAGGGGATTTGCTTTCTCAGTTTTCTTCTTTGCAGGTAGATGTTTCAGAATCCTGGTACCCTTCATCCTCATTGAAGAATCTGGGTTTCTTTCTTATACGAGCCCTACTCTGATAACATTATCCTTATTTGTTTTGGGAAAACTTGGTGGGTATAAGGCACAGATTCTTTTTTCCTTGGATATCAGTGTTTATTTACCTCTCATAGACCCTAACCCCTTCACATATAGTATGTAAAGGATGTAAATGTATCATCCTTTACATAGACACATAGATAGACAGATACATAGATTTTTCTAATGAAGAATGGCAAGTCTCATGAATTTGGAAAGGAGAGCTGTATTTCTCAAAAGGGGTTACAGCCTGCAGGTGACCATCGTACAGGCTGGGAAGCCCAGGCATAGGCAGAAGGCCAGAGGAAGCACTAGCAGGCAACAGTAAAGGGAATAGGAATTTCATGTGAATAAGATGTCAGCACATAGATATTTAAAAACGTGTAGGAAGACTCATTGATAGTTATGTAAGGAGAAACCAGTGTACGCATAATTGAACATCATGATCCCTCCTGTTCATGGGACCCAATACCAAAATGGGTGGTAGTAACATGATGCAACAAGGGCGGAGCTTTTGGCCTTGTGATATGAAAAGCTGAAGTGGGCCAGGCTCATTGGCTAACGGCTGTAATCCTACCATTCTGGATGCCGAGGTAGGAGGATTCCTTTCCTCATGGGTTAGAGAGCAGATGGAGCAACACCGAGAGCCTGTCTCTCTAAAACTAAATATATATAAGTTAGTAAAACTAAATATATATAAGAGGGTGTAGGGGTGGGCCGCGATTGTCCCAGCTATCCATGAAGCTGAGGCAGCAGGATTGCTTGAGGCCAGGAGGTGGAGGTTCCCGTGAGCAAGAATGATGGTCCTACTCTCTATCCAGGCTGTTCCTTCCTGCTGGTGTCTAGATGGTTCCTTTTGGGCAAAGGGAAATCTGTTCTGAGGAGTGTGCAGTGGATGGGACTGGGATTTGTCTTTGGATCCAGAGCAATGGAGACTGGCCCATCCCTCCTGCTGTGGTTTCCTTCTGCTCCTCTCAGGGCTCTGCAGAAAGATTCAGCCAGGTGCCACAGAACACAGGAAAGTTTGTGTAGGGGCCTTCAGCTGCCCACTGTAAGCCAGTGTGGGCCCACCACAACCAGAATAAGAAACAACCTACCAGACAATAGGATGGTAAAGGGAGGCCAGGCCTCAGACAGCAAAGCTGAAACTGCCCCCTGAGGGTGCCAGTCCCACTGCTTGGCCTTGTGAGTCACCCTGGGGAAAGGGGACCAAAGATGATCTTGCAAGTACACAGGCTGTGAGTGATGAGGGAACCTATCTCCTCAGCTATTCTAAGGCGTCTCAAAGTTTCAGTGTCAGTGGAAGTAGTTGCCCAACATTTCCCCTGTCCTAACCCCATGGCAGTGTCTCTGTGTCCTCACTTTTTATCAATATGGTCCATGAGATATCATGATAGTCCATGCTAAGTCTCCTGCAATGGAAGTAATTTTAGGGTGCGGATCAGTCAGGGCTCCAGTGTGACTCTCCTTACGAATGCAGACTCTACATGTGTATTGGCCTGTCTCTTTGTCTCTGTCCGTCTTTGTCTCTCTCTGTCTCTCTCTCTGTGTCTCTCTCTCACACACAATTGAACTGTCGCTCTGTCTCTCCCTCTCTCTGCCTTCCTCCTTTCTCTCAGCCTCCACACTCACATGTCTCTCAACTGAACTCTGTGTCTCTTTCTCTCACCAACTCTGCAAGCCCATCTGTCTGAAGCCTTCCGTGCCCTGCTTGTCTAACATTTCTGCTCCTTAGGTCCATCTGCCAGTCAGTGGCCTTATCCTCCCAGGCTTGCTATCACTTTGTCACTTCCACTGTTCATCCCACCTTGTGTCTGTCATCTCACTAATGCCACAGAGCGGAATCATTTCGTGTCTACTAAGCCATCTGTTTGCTGGAGTTTGGCGGTTCTGCATGGGTAAGCAGTAGGGATAGTTTACTTTGGGGCATGGGCCACCAAGACACCCCTCAGTGACCGAAAGGTAGCACGTCTCTGGTTAGTATCCTGGGCGAAGCAGTCATTCAGCCATCCACTCTGCAAGGAAAGGCCTGATTGTTCTGCAAGCCATATTAGAATTCTGTGCTTCCGGGAGCAGTGAGGAGGGAAATTCAATAGAAAGGCCAATTTCATGTTGTCTCCTGGAATCCTCTTTGAATTGTAACTACCTAGGGAAATCCATCTGAAATGTCCCTGAATCTTAAAAATCCTCTCTTTAACACACCCCTGAGTGTCACCATTCCATCAAGATCCCTCAAGGATATTAACCCAGAAAACCTATTCTTGTGTTTTGAGGATCAAGGGGTGCACTACGCAGAGAGAGCCGGTTTCCTGTGGGGGACTCCACCTCGCAAGGTAGGAAAAGTCCTATGTATGGGACAAGGTCTACACTCTCCCAGTGGGAGAACAGCACCTCTCCAGGGCATGGTCTGGTGGGGATGAACGCCTGTCAAGGGCTTCACAGAGACAGAGCAGGATTCCAGGCTCACAGCCCAGAAAAGAGTGGTGATCCCAGGGTGATATCCTTGGAGCAGAAGGATCTGCAAGGAAAAACTGGTGTGACAATTGTCTACTTTGCAGTCGTAACCTGTCCCCAGCAACAGGTGCCAAGCTGTAGGGTGGGGATGTTACACAAGCTGGGGCATAGAGCTTTCCTTTGAGCATCCACCCTTTTTGGCAGGGTCCCTTTCATGTCGTCAGCCTGATATGTTGGAGATTATGTTTCCTACTTGGTCCAGGGACTGCAGCCAAACATTCTCCACAATGAGCTTGGCCCGGGGAGGAAACCACCTGACACAGGGGTTGAAATATGCTAAACCATCAGGTCGGCAGATGCCAAGCCAGAACCTCAGTCACCAAACATCTCATGAGTACAACATGCTCAATAGCCTCTTTCCATTTTGGAGGCAACAGGCCACTATACATGGGTATGGAGGACGAGGAGACGTGCAGTACAGGCTTCCTGCATGGACCCGCTAAACAAACGAGGACACAAGGGTAACATCTTGCACAGAAATGTCCTCCCAATCAGGTACACGTGGCAGCACCTTCCCCATGGGAAATGGGACCATCGCTGGAAGAGCAGAGATAGGAGAAGTTTTATTAAAGTTCTGTTATGGTGACTGCATTATCATATCCAACACACTTACCTCTTAAACACACCATATGGTTTTCCTTGCCTTGAACTTCATCTTAAAATGTTGCGGGTCAGGGTGATTCCGGACATGGCTGGACAGGACCCTCTGCTGAAGTCCTGACAGGTTGGCGGCAGAGCGGGACACAGGTCTCTGCAGGAAGGAATGTGGAAAGACCCAGTTAAATTACCTGTGATATTCTGGGCATAAAGAAGTCCCTTCAGCTGTGCTGCATTGGGTGGGCAGCTGGGAGGACTGCATTGTGGACACCACCCCTCCTCCTTGCGTTCCTGGGGTTCTTTTGAAAGAAAGCTTCAGGAAGGGTCTGATCCAGCCGCTCACTGAGCCGGTGCCACTGTCTCATTCTGTGTCCTTTCCATCTGTGTCCACTCTTTCCCTCAGTCTCCTCGCTCTCCCTTCTCATTCTGTCCTTCTGTTCAAGACCTGGCTGTTCCTCTGACTCTGACCCTGGCCCTGAACTCATTCACTAGCCCAACTGCCACTCTGGTCTGCGGTGGCAGCGATTCCCACCCAGCTGTATCTGGGACCTGACTGGAAGTTGCAGTCTGAGATCCCCTCTGTCATAGGCACTGGTACCTGGGCTGGCAGCATACCATGGGATCTACTGGGTCTGCACCCAGGGAATCATCTGCCTCCCTTCCGACCTTGCCAATTGTCTAGAAATGTAGACACAGGCCCGAGGATATTTGCCACAGGAAAGCCCAGCAGCAGCTGTAGCACGTCTCTCTTGTTCTCATCAAGACTGGGCATGTGGAAGCCAGTCCATGTGGGGAGTGACACCACATCCCAGTATCCAGATTCCCACATAGCTGAGATATATGTACTTGGCCTCTGTCACGCTGATATTTGCATGGACCGAGCTGCATAAAAGTCTGCACCCCAGAAATCGGGGATACCGCTGGGTCACCTCTGGTCAGCCACCGTCACAGGCAGAGGGGTCATTGTGTTGCCCTGGGAAGCAAGCTGGTGTCATGTGGCAGGATTGTGGATACATCATTTGTGCTTCATGTTTTGGGACCTCGTCCAGTCCTGAGACGGTGCTGGCCTCTGGAGCCAAGCTATCCCACGCTCGCCAGGCACCAGGAGGCTCTCCCCTGTAAGCCCCACAGCAGAGAAGGCCTCCTCTCTGTTCTCCTGCTGTGGGCTCCCCAGTGCCATGTGGTGTGCATGCTTCCTTCCAATAAATGCTCGCCGGCTTCCCTCGAGGCCAATGTCACATCCTACGTGTAACCGGTTTGATAAACCTGAAAAGCTTTGCTCAAAAATTCTTTTAGTTCACTGAAATGTCTGGCCCCTCTAAATGGCCGTGCCAGCAAGACCTATCTCAGCCAGGGTGATTTACCAGCTACACTCTACATGAGGCTGAAAATAGACAATTGTATGGCCAAACTGAAATACCAGAACTTTATAACTTTGCGGTGTACTAATGCATTGTCTTTTGCGTTTCTTTGGCAGGAAAGTGTGCACCTTCTCCCACCACATGCTTGGTGGGAACTGTCAGTGTAAGCGATATTCCACCCAATAGCTGTACCTAAAAACGCACTGAGCATGTGCACGAGGCTGAAACAACAGCGAATATTCCCCGCAGTTCACTTAAAGCGTCTGCCTAGGAGGGCCTTCGCCCTCCTGTTTTCACCATGGGACATATGTACGAGCATAATTTCTCAGTGCACTTGCCTGCCCGGCGCTACACCTGTACCACGCAACGGTGCTCACACCCCTAACGCATTCTTGAGTTCGCTCCCTGTTGGGCAGGGAGGCGCATTTGGGACAGTCCCTACCTCCCCTCTGCATTAACGCACCCACGGAAATAAATGTAATCCTCCTTAAGATTCCTCAGCTGAAAGGACTTCTTTATTCCCAGAACACCACAGGTAATTTAAGAGGATCCTTTCACCTTCCTTCCTGCAAACACCTGTGTCCCACTCTGCCCCCAAACTGTCAGGCTTTCAGCACAAGGCTTTGTCCAGCCATATCAGAAATCATTATCACCCACAATATTTTCAGATGCAGTTCAAGGGAGGAAGAAAAAACTGAGACGTGCTAAGAGGTAAGTATGTAGGGTACGATAATGCAGTCATCGTATCATAACCACACTAAAATTTCTCCTATCTCTACTCTTTGGGAGAAGGTCTGATCTCCCATGGGGAAGGTGCCTGCCACGTGCACTTGAGGGGAGGACATTTCTGTGAGGGATGTTCCCTTTATGCATAGGTGAGTTTTGCAGGTCCATGCAGGAAGCCTGTCTTGCAGATCTCCTCCTCCTCCTCCTTTCCCCGGCATGGAGGCCTGTTACCTCAGAGAGGGAAAGAGTCTACCAAGGACAGTTGTACTCACGACATCTTTGGGGACTGAGGTTCCTGGCTTGGCATCTCCCGACCTGGTTGTACAGTGCATGTGCAGCCCTGTGTCTGCTGACTTCTTCGTGTTCGACAGCAGTCCATGGCTGTCCTCAGTGGCAAACCTGAGCTTCCGCGTGCCAGGGTGGTGAGGTGGAAGGTACCCTGCCAGCAAGGATAGATGCTCAAAGAAAAGCTCTATGCCCCTACTTCTGTAATGTCCCCACCCCTCTGCTCTGTCTGCTTTTCACTCATATGTGAACACCTGCAGATTAGACACTCATCTCACCTTCCTTTCCTTACACATCCATCTGCTCCCAGGACACCTCACTGGCCACAGCACTGTTTCCTGGCCTGTGAATATGTGATGATGCTCTGTCTTTGTGAAGCCATTCACAGGCGTTCAACCCCACGTGACCATCCCCTGGACATGTCCTGCTGTGGTGCTGTGATGGTGTAGCCCATATCCTAAACATAAGCCTTTCTCTACCTAGCAAGCTGGAGAGGGCCAAAAGAACCAGATCCCTCTGTAGAGGGCACCCTTTGATCCAGGGAAAACACAAGAATACCTTGTCTTGGTAAATATCTCTCACGGTTCTTGAGGTTAGGGCAGCACTGTGGTGAGTGTAAAGCAGAGGTTATTTAAAATTCGAGGACATTTCTGGAGAATCTCCTCCTGTCTTCGTTAGAATTCACAGAGGAATCCCGCAGACGATAGGAACTTGGCTTTTCCAGTTAACTCCTCTCTTTCCTGTTCCTGGAAACACAGAATTCTCACATTGCTCCCAGAAGAAACATGTTATTCCATCCAGACAGGATCACTGCATGACTGCTGCCTCTGTTATTACTGGGAGAGACTTGCCATATTTCAGTCTCCAAGGGGTGTCTTGGTGTGCCATGTAGCAAAGCAAATTGTCCCTACTGCTTACCCACCCAGAAACTACAAACACCAACAAACAGATGGCTTAGTTGACATGAAAGGGTTTTACTCCATGGGAATGGTGGGATGACACAAGAAGCCAAGGTGAATAGTCAGACTGAAAAATCCAATAGCAGCCCATGTAGCATGAGAGCACTGAGTGGGGTATGGACAGAAAGGGCACAAATATTACACATGCAGGGCATGGAAGACTTCAGACAGATGGGCTTATAGCACTAGTCAGAGAAAGAGATACAGAGTTGAAGGGGCAGACTTGTGAGAGTGGAGGCTGAGGGAAACGACGTACACACCCACACACACGCACAGAGGCAGAGAGAGAGCGAGAGAGGCCAATACAAATTCACAGTGTGCATTCATAAGCAGAGTTACACTTGGGCCCTGACTAACCCTCACCAGGAAAATACTTCCATTCAAGCAAACTGAGCACAAAGTGTCATGATACCATGCGCACCTTATTAGTGTGGAATCAGGACCCAGATGCTCTGCCATGGGGTCAGGACAGGGACACAGCTGGGCGACTACTTGCATTCAGAGCAAAACGAATGTTTTCACCCCTTAAAATGGCTGTGGAGACAGGACCACTCCTGCCTCCCACCATGCAGCCCAGGAAGAGCATGTGTAGGCCCCTTTCCCTGGGGTGATTCACGGGAGCAAGCTGTGGGACCGGAACCTTCAGAGGGCAGTTTCAGCTTTGCTGTTGAGGTCTGGCCTCTCTTCACCACCTCCACCACCTGGCAGGCAGTGTGGAAGTCTATTTGTTGTGGGCCTGCACTGGCATTTGCTGGGCAGCTGAAGGCCCCTGCACAGGCTTTCCTGTGTTCTGTGGCACCTGGCTCGATCCTGCTGTGGAGCCCTGAGAGGAGCAGAAGGAAACCCACAGGAGCAGGGAGGGGCCAGTCTCCGTTGCTCCGGGGCAAACCCAAATCCCAGTCCCACTCACCGCACACTCCTCAGAACACAGTTGCCTTTCCCCAAATGAACCCATCCTAGACACCGACAGGCATGAGAAGCCAGGATCCTTCAAGGGTAACTCCACAGAGCATAGCAGATCTGTGCCGTGGGCTGAGAGGCGACAAGGGCAGGCTTTGAAAGGCTAACATTCTCCCTGCCTCCCGTCTGTCTGCTAATACAGAACGTACAGGCCAGGCGCGGTAGCTCACTCCTGTAATCCTAGCAATCTGGGAGGCTGAGGTGGGAGGATCGCTCAAGGTCAGGAGTTGGAGACCAGCCTGAGCAAGAGGGAGACCCGCGTCTCTACTAAAAATAGACAGAAATTTTATGGACATCTAAAAATATATACAGAAATATTTTAGCCGGGCACGGTGGCGCATGCCTGTAGTCCCAGCTGCTCGGGAGCTTAAATTGTCTGCCCACCCTGTCTGCAAGGGTGTGGATGTGCACGGTGCAGAGGTCAGAGCTGGTCTGGGCTCCCTCTCTAGAGCCTCAGCCACCTGCCTTGCGTGGCTGGCACAAACCCAGTGGTCATGTCTCAGGCCAAAACCCCCCAAAATGCAGGAAATTTCTGGACTTCTTAGAAGGAGAGTAGAAGTAATCGCACATGTGGCTGTCAATCCCTCACTCTGAAAATACCTGCTGAGCCTCAAAAGAGAGCATAAGAATTCCGAACGTGTGGTGAGAAGGAGGCAGGCAGGTGTACAAGGGAGAAGTTCAGCCTGCTGCCAGGCCAGGGAGATGCCTCTCTTACACGAGGACCACAGACACACCTGGGGCACCCCTTAAGATCACCCCTAGCCAGCTGTGGCACAGTTACTCCCTCACCTCGTCGTCAGGCTTAGGACTTTTCTGGAAGTGGCTCCCTCCTATGGATGAGCCCCGGGGGAGCTGGCCATGGCCAGGGTGAGGCTTGAAGCCTCGGTCCCTGTCCCTTCTGTGTAATAGCAGGAACTCACAGGATGGCATCCTCTGGGCAAGACAATCCCGGGGGGCACACAGCTTGCTCATGCCTCACACCCCTGTCTGCTCAGTCCCTACCTCCTCCTGTCCCTATGTGGGTGTCAGGGTACAACTCCAGCAATAAAAACGATGCTCAAGGGCCTGTGGAATTGCCAGGGCATGTGCCTCTACCTTGTTGTGGCCCTGGGCCCTACAGGAAGCGGGAGAGAGTCAGTGATCCTTGGGACCCCACAGCGCTGCCACATGCCCTGTCACCCTCCAGCCCTGCCTCCATGCACCTCCCACTGGCACGTCCAGCACCTTTGCTGGGAACGCTCCTCCCGGGGGCTTGGACTGGGCACCCTGAGGGCAGTGCGCATGCATGTTCCTGCGAGGACAAGTGGGTCACAACAAGTCCTCAGGGGAATGTTGCCCTGTTTTCTTCCCCTCAGCCCCTGTGACCATTCCAAGGAGGGTCCTGGGGGAATCTTCCACATGCCTATGGAAGACTAGAAAGGAGATGTTGCCAGCCACAGAGGCACCTGTCACCAGGCCTTGACTGCCACATGCCCATGTGTTACATCTCCCAACTGACCAGTGCGTTCCCCTTCCAACGCCACAGTAGGGAGAAGGCCAGCCTCCCTGCCAAGTCTGTGTACAGATGCATGCAAACTGAGTTTCATTGAACTTAAGCACATTAAAAACATCATTTACTGAGGTCAAGTAGCATTACTCCCAGAGATACAAGAAAAGTTCAACACACACAAATCAAAGAATAGTATGCATATCTGTAGCAGAATAGGGGACAAAAACTATATGGTCATTTCAATAGATTAAGAAAGACCATTTAATGAAATTCAACATCTCTTCAAGTTAAAATCTCTCCATAAACTATATACAGAATAACGTACCTGAAAACCTTAAAAACCACTTGTGGCAACTCTAGGGAAACATCAGTGTGAACAGAGAAATGTTGGAACATATTGTCTAATATCTGGAAAAAGACAAGAATAGATGCTTCTCCCTACTTCTTTTCAACAAAACCCTGGAAGTTCTAGTCAAAAGTATGAGACAGGAGGAAAAACAAAACAAAAGAAAAATAACAAAGCAAAATGGGAGAAAACATAAACAAAAGGAATAAGTTAAATATTCCTTGTTTCCCTACAATGTGCTATTTATATACAGAACACTCTAAAACCTGTAACGAGATATTTTTTGGCAACCACTTTATTCCGGAAGTAGGTTTTGTTCCCGAAGAACAGCAAGATCCTGTAGCAACTATTGGGATGCTTGATTTCCTCCACCTGCCAGCCGGCAAGCGAAAGTGAGGACAGCTTATTCTCTAACCAAGTGACCTTCTATTTCTTGCATGTAAGAATTAATTGTCTTCCTCACCACTCCCCTCTAAACCCACCAACCTAAGTTTCCCAGGCCTGACCCCCAAATCGAAAATGTAGCTAAGCGTGTCCTCCCCTTGGGCACTGATCAGGATCGACATCTGGGGCTGTTTCACAAACTGCATGAGGTCAAGGATCCTTCATATGCTGAGAAGGAAAGGCTACAAACAACATAGCAATTCTGGAAAGAATACAGCAGGGTAGGGTATATCTCACACACCTGTTACCAAACCTCCCTTTCCCCTTTTCTTTCTGCATTAAGGCCATTAGATGGAAATCTCGTGCCTATGCCAAGAAGAGACTACCACTACTGAGGAAGAGAAGGGCTGCTTCTTGTGAGTTCATGCTCTCTTCTCTTTATGTCCCAGGCATGGCAGAATCATTCTATATTATGTATGAACACTGTCCCTATTCTGACTGATGCAGGTGGACATTCAGCCCTCCTTCCCTGTAGCATTATTCTGAGGGAAACTTCTGCTATTTGAAACTACTTTGTGGTAGGCAGCATTATGATTCAAACCTCTGCCCATCACCCCAATAGTGTATTTGTGCCGGATACATGGGAAAAGTTGCGGCTCACACGCTGTGTTCTTTCATTGAGACAGGGTCACGCTCTACGCCCAGACTGGAGTGCCTTGGCCTCATCATACCTGGCTGCGCCCTCCAAATCCAGCCTAAACAAATGCTCTTGCCTCAGTCTCCCGAGTACCTCGGACTACAGAGAAGTGACACCATGCCAGCCTTGTCTTTCTTTATATAATATATATATATATGTGTGTGTGTGTGTGTATATATATACATACACACACAGATATGTATACATATATCTGTGTGTATATATATATATATATATTTTTTTTTTTTTTTTTTTTTTGAGACAGACAGAGTCTCACTCTGTTGCCCATACTAGAGTGCTGTGGCGTCAGCCTAGCTCACAGCAACTTCAAACTCCTGGGCTCAGTCGATCCTCCTGCGTCTGTCTCCCGAGCAGCTGGGACTACAGGCATGCGCCACCGTGACCGGCTAAAATTTTTCTGTACATATTTTTAGATGTCCATAAAATTTCTGTCTATTTTTAGTAGAGACGCGGGTCTCCCTCTTGCTCAGGCTGGTCTCCAACTCCTGACCTTGAGCGATCCTCCCACCACGGCCTCCCAGATTGCTAGGATTACAGGAGTGAGCTACCGCGCAGGGCCTGTACGTTCTGTATTAACAGACGGAAGGCAGGGAGAATGTTAGCCTTCCAAAGCCTGCCCTTGTCGCCTCTCAGCCCACGGATGGCACTCTGAATCCCGTGACATTCCTTCACTCAGCCGAATTCTTCAGCACTCCAGCCCCCCACTCCCGTGCCACAGGAGTTCCTTCTCATGGCAGAGCCATCAATCCTGTTGTCACACGTGTTGTAGGTGCCTAGGCAGACCGTGCCCTGACCCCGAGGACACACAGAATCGCCTATCACCTCGGGAGGGAGGGACAAGATATGTCCGTGTCTAAGGCGACGTCCTGTCGGTCACGAAGAGGTCTGCGAAGACTAGTATCTGCCAGGCATTGAGCCACATGACATGGGACGCGGGCGTGTTCCCTCACTTAGGTAGTGGCCTGTGTTGATACTCGCAGAGGATAATAAACCCACTCGCGAGCCGGCTGACCACCCCCCCGTGTCTCTTCCTGTAGCCACTGAAGGAAAAAAACCACAACGAAGGGTAGAAGAGCACAGGGAGGGAAGAGAGCCCGTCGCTCTCCCTACGTGACCGTCCGGATTGCTCGTTCAGATGGGAGGAGGTGTGTGTTTCATTGATTTTGGTGCCATCTTTTCTCTGCCGCTGCGTCGGAAGACAGCGATTTTCCGATTTTCACTCCACTAGGTGAATTTCCTTTTCAAGAGAATGTCTACGGGAAGCTCACGGTTCCCCCGCGTGGGTGGCCCTCCTCTAGAAATGAAGCTCGCTTCTTGAACGCAGGGGATCTGTGTACGCCATCATTCTTTCGGGACGATTTCTCAGAGGCTAGCTTCGGACCTCCACATAGATGCCCCCGACATTGCTTCAAGGGTCCTAACGGACCGTCCCCAGCCTGCCCACTCAAGGGAACTGAGCCCCTTCTGATCTGTCCGCCCACCGTGAAGCTCCCTCCCGAGGGTCCGAAAGCCCACCTGTTTCCCAGTTCGGTTGAAGGATGGGGCACCCGGGCAGGGCTCTGGCACCGAGTGACTCGGTTCTGAGTCTGTGTGCTCTGGGGGGCGAGCGCGCGGGCGGAGAGGGGGGGAGAGGAAGGGGATGATGGTGGCGGTGGAGTAGGGGGGAGTTCCATCTCGACAGGTGGCCTCCTAGCGACTGACTCTATGGGACGGACCATTCTCACTCAGGATCGTGTACCTTCTTGGTCTAGGCACATCCCGGCTCTTAAAGCCACTCTCGAGGACCCTCTCTGACGTACAGATAGATGGCCTGCACGAGTGCTCTTCCTTTCCCGAAACACTGGAAATCTGTCCTCAATTTTACCTGACCTGATGGTGTGTTAAAGGAGCATAGAACCCTCAGCCACTCTGCACCTTCCCGCTGCCTCCAGAGACAGTGCCGAGCGTGAAAGTCTATCCCTGACTCTCCCTTGACTCTCCGTGTCCACTGGAACGTGGCCTCACTGCAGTGACACCAGCTATGTGAAGTCGTTCCCTGGGTAGGGAAAGAACTTAACCAGATTGGCCCTATCGATCGCTTATCTGTTCTGATACTTTTGTGGCAGCCATTTCTTGCCCCTTTCTTTTCTGTCTCTCTGCCCCACCCCCACCCCCACACTCTTTCTAAGAAGACATTTAGGATGTCAGATTCTGGCCACATGCCTCCCTAGGCATAGGGGCCCAGCAAACACAAAGGTGCGGAGCGCCCCTAGTCCTGGGAAAAGGGGTGTGGCCAGAAGGGCGGCTGTCCTCCTCGCCCGTCACTCAATGCCCGTTCCTGGGGAACCTGGTGCTAAACCATTCCTAGAGGACCTGCTTCTGGGTCGGGGTTTTGTATGTAGCAGAGCAGCTTCCCCGCTGCGATCTATTGAAAGTCAGCCCTCGACACAGGGTTTGTCCCGGCGGATGCGCGCGGCGCGTGTGTCTGGCCGGAGGCGGCCCGGTGGTGCGCGGGTCTCTCCCGGCCTGTGACTGTCTCCTCCGCCGCTCCCGTCCCTCTGACACTCCGCGCCAGGAGGTGGTGGTGAGGGGGGGTGCGATTAAAGTCACGCCAGGTCCCCGGGATAGTTCGTGAGCGTGATAACTGCGCGTGTGCGGAGGAAAAGAGGGGGCGGGGGGGACGCAAAGAAAGGAAGAGCAAACGAGGGTGGGGGGAAGGCACACCGTCGGCCACGTAGCGAGGCAGGGAGGCGGAGGGAGTCGAGAAGCCTGCGACGCCAGAGCCTTCTGGCGGTGACCGCTCACATGGCATCCAGGAGCCCGGGCCAACAGAGATTTGTGTGACGGGGACATATTGTCGACCCCATGTACCATGGCGTCCGTGGCCGGGCTATGGTGCGGGGTGGGCGCGCAGGGATACGGTGTGTCAGTCGAGGGCGCCGGGGAAGGTGCGGGGGGGCGCAACCCGGGGGGACACCATCCCCCCCTCCTGGCTCCCGGTGTCCTGCCTCGGGGTGCCGCCCCCACCGCCCACCACTCCGCCTCCTCCCCGCGCACCCCGCCGAGGCTGGTCCCCCAGGCTGGGACTGGGTTTCTGGGGAGGAGCACGGTGGTGGTGGGGTCCAGACAGGGCGACCAAGGCGCAGGCGGCGACGGCCGGGCGGGGCCGGCACAGTGCCGCCCCTGTGCTCGGGGATGGCGCCGCGCGGGCCTGGTGGGGGCGCCCATCCTGCCGCGGCCCTCTCTCCCGCCCCGGGGGCGGTGGGGGTCGTCGTCTGGTGGAGACCCGGCCTGCCCCCCTTCTTTCCCCCGAGAGCCGGGGTCGACCCGGTGGCCGCCGGCCGGCGAGCCCCCGTGCGAGTAGATGGGGAGAGTCCCGCGGGCGCGGCGCTTGCGCCTCCACCGGTGCCGCGCGCGGACGCCATGGTACATGGGGTCGACAATATGTCCCCGTCACACTTCGTCTTTGCGGGCCCGGGCTCGTGGACGCCATGCGAACGGTCACCGCCAGAGGGCACTGGCGTGGCAGGCTTCTCGACTCCCTCCGCCTGATACGTGGCCGACGGTGTACCTTCCTCTCTCCCCCGCGCCCTCTTTTCCTCCGCACACGCACAGTTATCACGCTCACGAACTATCCCGGGGACCTGGCGTGACTTTAATCGCAACCCCCCCCCCCACCTCCTGGCAGAGAGCACACTGGCTGTTCGTCCAGATGTACCTGGTGCAGGCGGCCTCCGCGTTGGTTCCCGCTTGACGGGATGTCCGGTCTTGTGGCTGCCCTGGCGGCGAGGTGTGTTCGGGACCGATTTGGTGTCTCTGGCACCGCCGGCCCCAGGGGTCGCCCCGCGATGCGTATTCTTCCGGCGCGGGCCGAGGGGCGCATCGCAGCGTTCCCCTCCTCTCGGAGTTTCTGTGTGCCGTCTCCGATTTGCTCTCACTCCCCTACTACCTCTCCGACTGTGTGACTTTCTTTTTGGCCCTTGCATTTTATCTATCTATTCTCTCTTTGGCTTTTCCTGCCCCCCCTTCTCCCCCCGTATTCATAGTTTCACGGCAGCGGGTGATGTGCCGACACACCAGGACGCACATCTCACACGAGCGTGTAAACACGCAATCACCACGTTTATGAACTAGAAAGGGATCTGTCTGGGTGACTTTGCAATTATTTCCCCTCCCCTCCTCCCGCGCTGCAGACGCCGTGGCCCCGGGTCCGCCGCATGTTGCCCTCGGCCTCCCTTGGCACAGTGCCCTGGGCTCCACCAGATGTCTCTGGCGAATTGGGGCCGCAGGGTGCCGTTCACGGTTTGGTCACCAGGTGTCGCTCTGGGCTCAGTAGTCTTCCTTCTCCCTGGGACTTTGGTCTCTTTTTTCAAAATTTCTTTCTTCCTCTTTTTCCCTGTTTCCATTTTCCCTTTTTAATCTCTTTCTCTCTTTTTGTTGCTTTTTTCTCGGCACATGGGTGATGTGTGTGTGGAGGAAACAGGGCGTGAGGGAGAAGACACATCTCACACGTGCGCGGGAACACCCTGGTACCGAATTTTTAATAGTTTTCTCCTCTCTCTCTCTCTCTCTCTCTCTCTCTCTCTCTCTCTCTCTCTCTCTCTCTCCCTCTCCCTCTCACCCCCTCTCCTCCCCTCCTTCTCTTCCCTCCCTTCCTCCCTCCCTTTCTTCCTTCCTTCCTTCCATTTTTTTTCTCTCTTTCTTGTTTTTTTTTTTCTGACAGTCTCCTTCTGTTGCCCTGGCTAGAGTGCCGTGGCGTCAGCCTAGCTCACAGCAACCTCAAACTCCTCGGCTTAAGCGATCCTTCTGCCTCAGCTTCCCGAATACCTGGGACTACCGGCACGTGCCACTGTGCCCGGCTAAGTTTTTCTATATCTGTTTTCAGTTGTCCAGAGAATTTCTTTCTCTTTCTTAGTAGGGATGGGACGGGAGGGGCGGGACGGGCCAGGGCGGGTGCGGTGCCTCGCTCTTGCTGAGGCTGGTCTCGAAGTCCTGACCTTGAGCGATCCTCCCGCCTCGGCCTCCCAGAGTGCTAGGATTACAGGCGGGAGCCACCGCGCCCGCCCCTTTTTTCTATTTTCTATCTTTTTTTTTTTTTAGTTAGTTGAGACTGACGGTGAGCACTGCCTGCCTGTGTTCTCCTTAGACCTGATGGATGAAGTCCCCAGCCTGTAGCCCGGGGGTCAGTATGTCTCTTTATTACAAAAACATCACTTGACTTTACTCCCTGCCACGCCACCCCCATCCCCACCCCCACCCCGACCCACAACCAGGGACAATGCTGTGTACGTCCTCATCGACGTATTATTTAGGGCATTGGGGGGAGGCAAAGGAAATACTGGTCCTGTAGAAGAAACATTCCCTCGCTCCACCGGTGGCTCCCTCAGCTGAGTATGATCTTTATGTCTCAGAACTTTATTCTGCTCTCCGTGTTATTAATAGGACGATGACGACTGCACAGGCACCAGCACCGGCACACCCCCACACCAGCAGCCCCTGCTCCCCCTCCCCAATAGCACCAGCACCAGCACCATAATTTTTCTATACCTTGTTCGACTGGGGGATTTTTTTTTTTTTTTTTTTTTGAGGCAGAGTCTGGCTATGTTTCCCTGGCTAGAGTGAGTGCCGTGGCGTCAGCCTAGCTCAGAGCAACCTCAAATTCCTGAGCTGAATCAATCCTACTGCCTCAGCCTCTCCAGTAGCTGGGACTACAGGCATGCGCCACCATGCCCGGCTAATATTTTTCTGTATGTATGTTTTAGTTAGCCAGATAATTTCTTGGAGCTGGCCTGTATTCAATTTCCAATAACTTAGTCTTTAAACCAACAAAAGTAATAAAAGACAAAGACGGTTACTATATACTGGAGAAAGGCACAATTCAACAAGAAGACATAACCATACTTAATATATATGCACCCAACTTAGGTGCCCCCAGATTCATAAAGCAAACTCTACTTGATCTGAATCAAATGATAGACAATACTGTAATAGCTGGAAACTTTAACACCCCACAGACAGTACAGTACAGATCCTCCAAACAGAAAATAATCAAAGGAATAATGGAATTAAATATAATGCTAGAACAAATAGGCCTCACTGACATCTAGAGGACATTCTACCCAAAATCCAATGAATACAGATTCTTCTCATCAGCTCATGGGACATTCTCTAAGATTGACCATATCCTAGGACATAAACCATGTCTTAAAAAAATTTAAAATAATAGAAATTATATAATGCATCTTCTCAGATCACAGTGGAATAAAAGTAATAATGAACCCTAACAGAAACTCTCATTCCTACTCAAAGTCATGGAAGCTAAACAAGCTTCTCCTGAACAATTATTTTATACAGGAATAAATCAAGTCAGAAATCAAAAGATTCTTTGAATTAAATGACAAAGGAGACACAACTTATCAAACTCTATGGAACACAGCTAAAGCAGTCCTGAGAGGAAAATTCATTTCCTTAAATGCCTATATTAAAAGGACAGAAAACTTACAAATAGAGAACCTAATGAATAGACTCAAAGAGCTGGAGAAAGAAGAACAGACCAACCCAAAACCCAGCAGAAGGAGAGAATTATGATCAAATCAGAATTAAATGAAAAGGACAACAAAAAATACCATAAGGGAAATTAATAGAACAAAAAGTCAGTTCTTTGAAAAGATAAACAAAATAGATACACCACTGGTTAGACTCACCAAGACCAGAAAAGAAAAATCTCTAATAACTTCCATCTGGAACATGAAAGGAGAAATCACAACTGATGCTACAGAGATACATGATATCATCTATGAATTTTACAAAAATCTTTATGCACACAAATTGGAAAATTGGAGGACATGGAAAATTTTTTAGAAACACATAGCCTTCCTAAGCTCAATCAGGAAGAAATAGAATTCCTGAATAGAAAAATATCAAGAACTGAAATAGAAACAGCAAAAAAAAAAAAAAAAAAAAACAAAGAAAACCTTCCCAAAAGAAAAGCCCTGGTCCAGATGGGTTCACACCAGAATTTTACCATACCTACAAAGAAGAACTGGTGTCGCTCCTACATATACTATTCTCCAATATCGAGAAGGATGGATTCTCCCCAACACATTTTACCAAGCCAACATAATTTTAATACCAAAGCCAAGAAAGGATGCAACAAAAAAACAAAGCTACAGACCAATATCCCTTATGAATATAGATGCAAAAATTCTCAATAAAATCCTAGCAAATCGAATCCAAGTGCTTATCAAAAAAATAATCCATCACGACCAAGTAGGCTTCATCCCAGAGATGCAGGGGTAGTTCAACATACACAAATCTATAAATGTAATTCACTACATAAAATAGAAGCAAAAATAAAGACCATATGATCCTCTCAATAGATGCAGAAAAAGCTTTTAACAAAATTCAACACCCTTTTATGATAAGAGTGCTTAACAAAATAGCCATAAATGGGACCTACCTAAAACTGATACAAACCATTTATGACAAACCCACAGCCAACATCATACTGAATGGGGAAAATTTGAAAGCATTCCCACACAGAACTGGAACCAGACAAGGCCGCCCACTTTCCCCATTACTTTTCAACATAGCATTGGAAGTCCTTGCGAGAGCTATCAGGCAAGAGAGCAGAATCAAGGGAGTCCAAATAGGGACAGAAGAGATCAAACTCTCACTCTTCGCTGATGATATGATGTTATATCTGGAAAACCCCAAGGATTAAGCCAAGAGATTCCTAGAAATAATTGATGAATTCAGTAAAGTCTCAGGTTACAGAATCAATACACACAAATCAGAGACATTCATATATGCCAATAACATTCGATTGGAGAACCAAATTAAAGACTCAATACCCTTCAAAATATCAACAAAGAAAATAAAATATTTAGGAATATATTTAGCTAAAGAGGTAAAGGACCACAGGGAGAGAAAGATGACAGAGTGGTGGTGACCTCCTGGATTTGTTCTCCCAGAGAGGAAGACATGGATCTCAGTCTGCCACAATGCTAGAGGATCACTCCCCCACAAGAACAGTGGTGTGAATCCACAATCAGCATGCGACACAGAAAGCAAGAAAAGACTGAGGTGAACGGGAAATCAGACCACAAAAATCTGGAGAGTGCAGGATGGATAATAGAGAGGGGAGCATGGGACAGCTGTACCCACCTCACCAGCGAGTGAGGGGGGTTCAGCCCCACAGGAAAGTGGCCTGTCTACCCACTGAGCTCCACACCCACTCAATTAGGGATCTGCCTCAAGCAGGTGCAGAATCACCGTGGGAGACATGGGGCTTTGTGGAGAGGAGACAATAGCAGGAGGCATTTTGAACCCTGGAGCCCTGTGGGCAGACTGCAACTGGTGGGAGAGGGTTTGCTCTAGGCTGTAGCAACAGACACCTGGGAGACGCCAAACTGTCTTCTTTACACAGGTGGCTGGGCTCCTCAATCCTCAGCTCCTCCGGCCCCTGCTGGACCCTGAACATTCACCTCCAGCACCAGCGACCGGCAGGGGGTACAGCCGCCCTTGTCAGGTTCCACAGCCTACCCACTGCGGACTGATTGGGAACCGAGTGGCTCCATCCCCTCGTCCATGGACCCCCACTAGGAGCTCCATCATTGCATGAACACTGAGTGCTTCCCCAGTACCAAGGGAGCAGAGCGTGGACCTTGCAGACATTGGGGTGGGATAGACCATCACCCTCAGCAGCTGCAGCAGCTGGGGTGCTAGGTGAACAAGGGCGCCCCCGCTACCCCTAGCCACTATATTTTGCACAAAGAGAGGCAGAAATCACCTCACGAGAGGAAGAGGCAAGGAAAAAGTAGCTTTCTGTCTGCAATTAGAACAGCCCAGAGACGGGACTCTCAAACCAGTTTCAGGTCAAATTAATTCTCTGGCACTGGACACAACAGGAGCAGCCCCCCAGCTGAGGTAGCAAAAACCTGAACAACACGTAAAGGGCTCCCCCTAGAGGCAAAGGAGGCAGCTTAACTGGCAGCTGCGCAGCCCAAGGTCAGCATGCACATTGTGCCTATATTCAGCCTAAAGCGGAAAGAAGGGACCTAAGGATTGATCCAGATGGGAAGGACTCAGCAAAAGATCTCTGGGAGTATAAAGAATCAAGCTGAATCCTCCACTTCAAAGACAATTACTAGTTCTCTGCCAATTGACACAAACCAGACTTGAAATAGCAATATGTCACAGGAGGAATTTCAAACATGGATCATAAAAAACTAAATATTATGCAAGAAAAAATGGATAACCAACACAAAGAAACCACAAAAAAGATGCAGGACTTGGAAGAAAAATTCACTAAAGAAACTGAAATATTGAAGAAAAATCAAACTGAACTCCTGGAAATGAAGAATTTATTCAGGGAGCTACAGAACACAGTGCAAAGTCTCAAGAGCAGGGTAGATCAAACAGAAGGAAGAATCTCAGAGATCAAAGATAACACTTTCCAATTAAATAAGTCAGTCACAGAGATGGAGCAAGAAATAAGAGAAAAGACCAGAGTCTACAAGAAATGTGGGATTGTGTGAAGAAGTCTAACGTGAGAGTTATCAGCATTTCTGAGGGTGAAGAAGACAATAAGCAAGAGTTGGATAAGCTATTTGAAGACATAATTGAGGAAAATTCCCAGGCCTTGCCAAAACTCTAGATACACAGGTTGAAGAAGCTCAAACAACCTCTGGGAGATTCATAGCAAATAGGAAGACAACACATCATGCAGTTGTCAGACTGACCAAAATTTCCACTACAGAGGCCCTTCTTCTAGATGTAAGGAGAAAGAAACAAGTAACATACAAAGGAAAATCCATCTGAATTACGCCAAATTTCTCAACTGAAACCTTACAAGCAAGAAGAGACTGGAGCCACATTCTCACTCTTCTGAAACAGAATAATGCCCAGCCTAGAATCTTATATCCAGCTAAGCTCAGCTTTTTATATGAAGGTGAAATTAAGACATTCTCAAATAAACAAAAACTCAGAGAATTCACCAAGACAAGACCAGCTCTCCAAGAAGTACTCAAAACAGAGCTACACGTGGACCAGCACAAGAAAGACCCATGAATATAAAACCACTCAAGAGAAGATAAAAACTCACTTATCACAATGGCTCAAGTGAGAAAACAGAATAATGAAATTCAAGCCAACATGAGGAACAGAAATCAGTCTCACTTATCAAATCTCTCATTAAATGTGAATGGATTGAATTCCCCACTCAAGAAGCATAGACTGGTCCAATGGTTAAAAAGTACAAGCCAAGTATCTGCTATCTTCAGGAAACTCATCTAACCTGCAAAGATGCATTTAGACTGAAAATAAAAGGGTGGAAATTGATATGTCAAGCAAATGGAAGCCAAAAGAAAGCTGGCATGGTGGTTTTAATCTCCAATAACTTAGTTTTTAAATCAACAAAAGTAATGAAAGACAAAGATGGGTACTATACACTGGTAAAGGGTACAATTCAACAAGAAGACCCAACTATACTTAATATATATGCACCCAACTTAGGTGCACACAGATTCACAAAGGAAACACTATTTGATTTGAACAAAATGATAGACTTTAACACACCACTGACAGTACAGGATAGATCCTCCAAACAGAGAACAAACAAAGAAATAAAGTACTTAAATGGAATGCTAGAACAAAAGGCCTGACTGACATTTACAGGACATTCTACCTAAAATCCACTGAATACACTTTCTTCTAATCAGCTCATGGGACATTCTCCAAGACTGACCATATCATAGGACATAAAGCATGTCTTAAAAAATTTTAAAAAATAGAAATTAAACCATGCATCTTCTCAGATCACAGCAGAATAAAAGTAATAATGAACCCTAACAAAAATTCTCATTTCTACTCAAAGTCATGGAAGCTAAACAACTTTCTCCTTAATGATTATTTTATAAATGAAGAAATCAAGATGGAAATCAAAAGATTCTTTGAATTAAATGACAAATGAATCACAACTTATCAAAATCTGTGGGACACAGCTAAAGCAGGCCTGAGAGGAAAATTTATACCCATAAATGCCTACATCAAAAAGACAGAAAACTTACAAATAGACAATCTAATGAATAGACTCAAAGAACTGGAGAAGGAAGAACAGACTGACCCCAAACCCAGCAGAAGGAGAGAAATTATTAAGATCAAATCAGAATTAAATGAAAAGGACAACAAAAATACTATAAGGGAAATTAATAAAACAAAAAGTTGGTTCTTTGAAAAGATAAACAAAATAGATACATCATTGGCTAGACTAACCAAGAGTAGAAAAGAAAAATCTCTAATAACTTCCATCAGGAACATGAAAGGAGAAATCACGACCAATGCCACAGAGATACATGACATCATCTATGAATTTTACGAAAATCTTTATGAACACAAATTGGGAAATGTGGAGGAAATGGACAAATTTTTAGAAACACACAGCTTTCCCGAGCTCAATCAGGAAGAAACAGAATTCCTGAATAGACCAGTATCAAGAACTGAAATTGAAACAGCAATAAAAAACTTTCCCAAAAAGAAAAGCCTTTGTCCAGGTGGGTTCACACCCAAATTTTACCACACAGACAAAGATGAACTGGTGCCCATCCTACATAACCTGTTCTCCAATATCGAGAAGGATGGAATTCTTCCCAACATATTTTACCAAGCCAACATAATTTTACCAACAAAAACCAGGAAAGGACGCAACAAAAAAAGAAAACTACAGACCAATTTCTCTCATGAACACAGATGTAAAAATTCTCAATAAAATCCTAGCAAATCATATCGAAGTGCTTATTAAAAAAAATGATTCATCATGACCAAGTAGGCTTCATCCCAGAGATTCAGGGGTAGTTCAACATACGAAAATCTATAAATGTAATTCAGCACATAAATAGAAGCAAAAATAAAGATCATATGATCCTATCAATAGATGCAGAAAAAGCATTGGACAAAATTCAACACCCTTTTATGATAAGAAAACTTAACAAAATGGGCATAGACGGGGCATATCTAAAAATGATACAAGCCATTTATGACAAACCCACAGCCATCATCAAACTGAACAGGGAAAAATTGAAAGCATTCCCACTTCAAACTGGAACCAGACGAGGCTGACCACTGTCCTCATTACTTTTCAACATAATATTGGAAGTTCTTGCGAGAGCTACCAGGCAAGAGAGCAGAATCAAGGGTGTTCAAGTAGGGAAAGAAGAGCTCAAACTCTCACTCTTTGCTGATGATATGATGTTATATCTGAAAAACCCCAAGGATTCAATCAAGAGACTCCTGGAATTGATCAATTAATTCAGTAAAGTCTCGGAATACAAAGTCAATACACACAAATCTGAGACATTCATATATGCCAATAATAGTCAAACGGAGAACCAAATTAAGGATCAGAAGAATCAACATTGTTAAAACGTCTATACTGCCCTATTATCTACAGATTCAACACAATCCCTATTAAATTACCAACATCATTTTTCCCAGATACACAAAGAATAATTTTATGCTTTATATGGAACCAGAGAAGACCCTGTTTTGCAAAAGCAATTTTAAGCAACAAAAACAAAATGAGAGTATTGATTTGCCAGACTTCAAACTATACTACAAAGCTGTGATTATTAAAATTGCTTGGTATTGGCACAAGTGCAGGGACACAGACCACTGGGACAGAACAGATAATCCAAATATAAAATCATCCTCATATAGCCATCTTATCTTCGTCAAAGCAGACAAAAACATACTCTGGGGAAAAGATTCCTTATTTAACAAATGGTGCTGGGAAAACTGGATAGCCACATGTAAAAAACTAAAACAGGACCCACAGCTTTCACCTCTCACAAGAATCAAATCACAGTGGATAACAGACTTAAACTTTAGGTGGGAAACTATTAGAATCCTAGAAGAACATGTAGGAAAGACTCTTACAGACATTGGCTTAGGCAAAGAATTTACGGAATTTATGAAGGAGACCACTAAAGCAATCACAGCAACAACAAAAATAAGTAAATGGGACCTGATCAAATTAAAAACCTCCTGCACAGCCAAAGAAACAGTCATGAGAGTAAACAGACAACCTACAAAATGGGAAAAAATTTTCGCATACTACACAACAGATGAGTGATAACAGAAATATATTTAGAACTCAGGAAAATCAGCACAAAAAAATCAAACAACCCTATCAAAAAGTGGGCAAATGACATGAATAAAAATTTTTCAAAAGAAGATATAAAAATGGCTAACAAACATCAAAATGTTCAATATCTCTAATCATCAGGGAAACGCAAATCAAAACCCCAATGAGATACCACTTAACCGCAGTGAGAATGGCCTTTATCAATAAGTCCCAATATAATAAATGTTGGCATGGATGCAGACAGACAGGAACACTCATACACTGCTGGTGGGACTACAAACTACTGCAATCCCTGGTGGAAAGCAATATGGAGATACCTTAAACAGATATAAGTAGACCTACCATTTGATTCAGCAATCCCATTATTGGGCATCCACCCTAAAAAACAAAAGACATTCTGTAAAAAAGACATCTGCATCCAAATGTTTATAGCAGCACAATTCATAATTGCAAAGATGTGGAAACAACCCAATGCCCACCAATTTATGAGTGCATTAGTAAAATGTGGTATATGTATACCATAGAATATTACTCAGCTATAAGAAATAATGGTGGCCGGGTGCGGTGGCTCACGCCTGTAATCCTAGCACTCTGGGAGGCTGAAGTAGGCATATTGTTAGAGTTCAGGAGTTCGAGACCAGCCTGAGCAAGAGCGAGACCCCATCTCTACTAAAAATAGAAATTATATGGACAGCTAAAAATATATATATACAGAAAAAAATTAGCTGGTCATGGTGACACATGCCTGTAGTCCCAGCTACTCGGGAGGCTGAGGCAGAAGGATCGCTTGAGTCCAGGAGTTTGAGGTTGCTGTGAGCTAGGATGATGCCACGACACTCACTCTAGCCCGGGCAACAGAACGAGACTCTGTCTCAAAAAAAAAAAAAAAAAAAGAAAAGAAAAAAAGAAATAACAGTGATACAAAAGCTCTTATGTTCTCCTGAATAGAGTTGGAACCCATTCTACTAAGTGAAGTATCTCAAGAATGGAAAAATAAGCACCACATGTACTCACCATCAAATTGGTTTCCCTGATCATCACCTAAATGCACATTTGGGAATAACAATAATTGCGTGTTGGGCAGATGTTGGGGTGGGAGGGTATGGGTGTATACCTACATAATGAGTGCAATGCACACTGTCTGGGGAATGGACATTCTTGAAGGTCTGACTTGGGGACATGGGGGGCAAGTGCAATTACATAACCTGAACCTTTGTACCCCCATATGCTGAAATAAGAAAAAAAACAAATGTCCAGCTGCTTTTTGTAAGTGAAAGTAACAGTATTCAGAGGTATCTCCTTGCTGGCTGAAAATTAACCTCTTCATATGAAGTGACTTTCTCTTTTTCAGGTTTGTTTACCAAGAATCTCTGCACAGTGCTTCGTTTATGTGAATGAAGAATATGTATAAGCAACCTAATTTCTAGCTACTTTTGTTCAGTGAATGGAACTCTGCTGATGTAACTTCTTTCCAGCTTATAAGTACTTTTTAAATATGAAATGACTTTGTGTCCCTTCAGTGTGTTTGCAAAGAATCTCTCCACACTACTTCAGTTTCCAGACTTAAGCAAACATGTCAAGAACCGAACGTCTACATGCTTTCCCTCAATGAATGTGTCTTCATATGTGACTACATTCTAGCTGAAAATTACCCTCTTTCGAGAAAGCATTTTCTATAAATTAGGTGCATTTTCCAAAAATCTCAACACACTTCTTCCACTGTCTGAGCTAAGAGTACATAAAAGCAACGGAATGTCTAGCTGGTTTAGGTCAGGGGACTCTTTTTCTGATGTGATTACTTTCTGGCTTAAAATTATGCTTTCGGTACCACCTCATTTTCAGTTTTATACGTGCATTTGTGAAGAAACTCTACACACTACTGCGGGCCCCCGAGTTAAGCAAACTTATAAAGAACCGAATGTGTAGGTACATTTCCTCAGTGAATTTAAGTGTCTTAACATGTAACTCTTTTCTGGTTGAAAATCACCTTCTCCCTACATAATTTTTCTATCTCATAGGTGCATTTGCCCACTAACTCCACACACCTCTTCAGTTCTAAGTGGTAAGGGAAAGTATAAACAACTGAATATCTAGGTGCTTTCCGTGAGTGAAGTCAAGTATGTTCTCATGTAACTCTTTTATGGCTGAAAATTGATCACTATGAACGAAATGACTCTCTCTCTTAGGTATGTTTCTGAAGAAATTCTCCACAGTACTTCGGTTTCCAAAGTTATTAAAACATGTCAACAAAGGATGTCTAGCTGCTTTTCATAAGTGAAAGTAACAATTTCCAGAGGTATCTCTTTGCCAGCTGAAAAGTACCCTCTTCTTACGAAGTTTCTTTCTCTTTGTTAGGTTAATTTGCCAAAAATCTCTACACACTGCTACATTTGTTCAAAAGCATGATGAGTGCGTTGCGCACCGTCTGGGGAATGGTCATGCTTGAGGGTGCTGACTCGGGGAGGTGGTGGTGGGGGGAGGGGATGGAGGTATGACTACATGGTGAGTGCCAGGTGCACTGTCTGGTGAATGGACACACTTGAGGCTCTGACTTGGGGGGATGGGCAGGACATGGACATTGTATATAACCTGAACTTATGTACCCCCATGATGAGCTGAAATAAAAAAAAAGAATAAAAACAATAATAAATAAATAAATATAAAACTACCTTATGACCCAGGAATTCCACTTCTGGGTATATATCCAAAGGAAATAAAATCAGTATCTCGATAAAAAAAAAAAGAATACATATAAGCAACCATATTTCTAGCTTCTCTTTGTCAGTGAATGAAACTCTCTTCTGAGGCCACTCTTTTCTGGCTGAAAATTACCTTCTTCATGCAAAATTATTTTCTGTCTCCTGGGTGCCTTTGCCAAGTAACTCTACACACTTCTTTGGTTCTCAGAGCAAAAGAAAAGTATGAACAACCAAATATCTGGCTGCTTTTGGTCATTGAAGGCAAGTGTGTTCTGATGTAACTATTTTCCGACTGAGAATTGCCCTCGTAGAATGAAATGACTCTCTCTTTTAGGACCGGTTGCAAAGAAACTCTGCATACTACTGCAGTTTCCATAATTAATCCAGCATATAAACAAACAAATATAAACCTACTTTTGATACGTGAAGGTATGAGTTTTCAGAAGTAACTGTTCTCTGACTCAATTTACCCTCTTCGTACAAAATCACTTTCTCTTTCTTAGGTGCGTTGGCCAAGAATCTCTACACATTTCTTCCATTGTCTGAGTTAAGATTAAGTAGAAGCAATTGAATATCTAGCTAGTTTTGGCCAGGGGTTGTAACTCTTTTCTGATGTAATTCCTCAACTGCTAAAAATTACCCTCTTAGTGCCACATGTTTTTCTGTCCCATAGGTGCATTTGCTCAGAAACTCTATGCAGTACTATAGTTCCCTGAGTTAAGCAAACGTATATAGAACCGAATGTCTAGGTGTGTTCCCTCAGTGAATGTAGGTGTCTTCACATATAACTCCTTTCTAACTGACAATTACCTTCTTCAAAGTGATTTTCTGTCACATGGCTGCTTTTTCCAAGTAACTTTACACACCTCTTGGGTTCTGAGAGCTAAGGGAAGTATAAACAACTGAATATCTAGCTGCTTTTGGTGAGTGAAGGTAAGGGTGTTCTGATGTAACTCTTTCCACTGAAAATTGCCCACTTAGAATGAAATGACTTTCTCTCTTAGGTATCCTTGTGAGGAAACTCCACACTACTTTGGTTTCCAGAGTTAATCTAACATATGCACAAATGAATTTCCAGCACCTTTTGGTCAGTGAAAGTAACTGTATTCAGAGCTAACTCCTTGCCTGTTGAAAATTGCCCTCTTTATACCTCATGACCTTTAGTCCCAGAAGTGCTTTTGCCAAGAAACTTTACATACTACTGGGGTTCCCAGAATTAAGCAAATGTATAAAGAATTGAATATCTGGGTGCATTCCCTCAGTGAATATAAGTGTCTTCACATGTAATTCCTTTCTGACTGAAAATTACCTTCTTCAAACAAAATTAGTTTCTGTCTCATGGGTTCATTTGCCAAGTAACTCTACACACCTCTTCTGTTCTCAGAGGCAAGGGAAAGTATAAACAAGTGAATATCTAGATGCTTTTGTTCAGTGAAGGCAAGTGTGTATTAATGTAACTCTTTTCTGGCTAAAAATTGCTCTCTAACAATGAAATGACTCTCTCTCCTAGGTACTTTTGAGAAGAAATTATACACACTACTTCTGATTCCAGAGTTATTTGAACACATAAGCAAAGAAATATCTAGCTGCTTTTGGCCACTAAAAGCAACAGTTTTCAGTGGTAACTCCTTGCTGGGTAAAAATTACACCCTTTGTACAAAATGACTTTCTTTCTTAGGTGTGTTGGCCAAGACTCTCTACACACTGCTTCCATTCCCCAAGTTAAGAATACATAGAAGCAACCGAATGGCTTGCTAGTTTGGTAGGGGAATGTAACTCATTTCTGATGTAATTCCTTTCCTGCAGAAAATTACCCTCCTCACACAACATGACTTTCTGTCCCAAGGGGCCTTTGTCAAGAAACTCTACACACTACTGTGGTTCCCTCAGTTAAGCAAACCGTATAAGGAACCGAATATCTAGGTGCGTTCCCTCAGTGAATTTGTGTCTTCACGTGCAACTCCTTTCTGGCTGAAAATTACCTTCTTCATACAAAATTACTTTCGGTCTCATGTTTGCCAAGTAACTCTACACACCTCTTCGGTTTCAGAGCTAAGGGAAAGTAGAAATGACGGGATAACTAGGTGTTTCTGTTAGTGAAGGCAAGTGTGGTCTGATGTAACTCTTTTCTGGCTGAAAATTACCTTCTTAGAACAAAATGACTCTCTCTCTCTTAGGTCCCTTTGTGAATAAACTCTGCACACTACTGCGGTTTCCAGAGTTAATGTGACATATAAACAAACGAATGTCTACCTACTTTCAGTAAGTGACAGTAACAGTTTTTAGAAGTAACTCCTTGCTGGGTGAATTTACCCTCTTCATACAAAAGTGGCTTTCTGTTTTTTATGTGTGTTGGCCAAGAATCTCTACATTCTGCTTCCATTCCATGCTAAGAATAAGTAGAAGCAACCAATTGTCTAGGTGGTTTTGGTCAGGGAATGTAACTGTTTTCTGATGTAAGTCATTTCCAGCTGAAAATTACCATCCTTGTGTCATATGTCTTTCCATCACATAGGTGCATTTGCAAAGAAACTCTACACACCATTGTGGTTCCCTGAATTAACAAACATATAAAGAACCTAATGTCTAGGTGAGTTCCCTCCATGAATGTTAAGTGTCCTGACATGTAACTCCTTTCTGGCTGAAAATTACCTTCTTCATACAAAATTACTTTCAGTCTCATGGGTGCCTTTGCCAAGTAACTCTAAACACTTCTTTAGTTCTCAAAGGTAAGGGAAATTATAAACAACTGAATATCTAGCGACTTTTTGTCACTGAATGCAATGTGTTCTGATGTAACTATTTTTCGGCTGAAAATTGCCCTCCTAGAAAGAAATGACTTTCTCTCTCTTAGGTATGTTTCCAAAGAAACTCTGCACAATATTTTGGTTTTCATGGTTATTCCTACGTATAAAAAAAATGAATGTCTAGTTATTTTAGGTCAGTGAAAGTACCTGTTTTCAGAGGTAACTCTTTGCTGGATGAATGTACCCTCTTCATAAAAAGTAACTTTCTTTTTCTTAGGTGAGTTGGTCAAGAATCTCTACACAGTGCCTGGTTTGTCTGAATTAAGGATACGTATAAGAAACCTAATTTCTAGCTACTTTTGGTCAGTGAATGGATCTCTTTCTGGTGTAACTCCTTTCTGGCTCAATATTACCTTCTTCATATGAAATGACTTTCCCTCTCTTAGGTGTGTTTGCAAATTAGCTCTACACACTAGTTCAGTTTCCAGAATTAAGCTAATATATAAAGAACCATAGGCCTATGGACTTTCCCTCAGTGAATGTGTCTCCATATGTAACTGCATGGGGCTGAAACTTACACTCTTGGTAGGAAATCACTTTCCCTAAATTAGCTGCATTTGCCAAGAGTCTCTACACACTACTTCCTCTGTCCTAGCTCAGAATACATAGAAGCAACTGAATGTCTACCTGCTTTGAGTCAGCGAATGTAACTCTTTATGATGTAATTTCTTTCTGGGCAAAAAATTATCCTCTTTGGGCTACATGACTTTCTGTCAGACAGGTACAGTTTTCAAGAAAGTCTACATACTGCTGCATTTCCTGATTTAAGCAAAGGTATAAAGAACCAAACGTCTAGGTGCATTCCCTCAGTGAAGGTAAGGGTTTTCCCATGTAATTCCTTTCTGGCTTATAATTACCTTCTTATATCAAATAATTCTCTGTCTCATGGGTGAGTTTGCCAACTAACTCTACACACCTCTTCAGTTCTCAGAGCTCAGGGAACATGTAAACAGCCGAATATCTAGCTGCTGTTGGTCACTGAATGTAAGTGTGTTCTGATGTAACTCTTTTGCAGTTGAAAATTGCCCTCTTAAAAGGAAATGACTCTCTCTCTTAGGTTCATTTGCGAAGAAATTCTGCACACTACTTCGGTTTCCAGAGTTTATCAAACATAATCACAAATGAATTTCTAGCAGTATTCGGTCAGTAAAAGTAACTATTCAGAGCTGACTCCTTCCCAGCTGAAAATTACCCTCTTTATACCCCATGACTTTTTATCCGTAAGTGCTTTTGCCAACAATGTTTACATACTACTGGGGTTTCCAGAGTTAAGTAAATATATAAAAAACCAAATATCTAGGTGTGCTGCCTCAGTGAATGTAAGTGTCTTCACATGTAATTCCTTTCTGACTGAAAATTACCTTCTTCAAACAAAATTAGTTTCTGTCTCATGGGTGCATTCATCTCTTCAGTTCTCAGAGGTAAGGGAAAGTATAAACAAATGAATATCTACATGTTTTTGATTAGTAAAGGCAAGTGTGTATTAATGTAACTCTTTTCTGGCTAAAAGTTATTCTTTAATAGTGAAATGACTTTCTCTCTTTTGGGTATGTTTGGGAAGAAATTCTACATACGAATTCCATTCCAGAGTTATTCAAATATATAAACAAAGAAATGTCTGGCTGGTTTTAGTCACTAAAAGTAACAGTTTTAAGTGGTAATCCTTGCTGGGTGAAAATTACCCTCTTTATGCGAAGTGATTATCTCTTTCTTTGGTGCATTTGCCAAGAATCTCTATACTCTGCTTCATTTGTCAGAATTAAGAAAACATACATGCAACCAAATTTCTAGCTGCTTTTGGTCAGTGAATGGAACTCTTTTCAACGAAAAATACCTTCTTCATACAAAATCACATTCTGTCTCATTTGTGCATTTGTGAAGTAACTCTATATACCTAGTCTGTCATCAGAGCTAAGGGAATGTATAAACACCCAGATATCTAACTGCTTTTTGTCACTAAATGCAAGTGTGTCCTGATGTAACTACTTTCCAGCTGAAAATTGGCCTCCAAGAATGAAATGGCTCTCTCTCCTAGGTACGTTTCTGAGCAAACTCTGCATACTAATTCTGTTTTTATAGTTATTCCTACATATAAAAGAATGAATGTGTAGGTGCTTTAGGACAGTGATAGTAACTGTTTTCAGAAGTAACGCCTTGCTGGCTGAAAATTACCCTCTTTATACGAAGTGATTATCTCTTTCTTAGGTGCATTTGCCAAGAATCTCTACACACTGCTTTGTTTGTCAGAATCAAGAACATGTATAAGCAACTGAATTTCTAGCTACTTTAGGACAGTGAATGGAACTCTTTGGTGATGTAGCTCCTTTCAGGCTGAAAAGTACCTTCTTCGTACAAAAGACCTATCATCCCTTAGGTCTGTTTGCAAAGAAGCTCTAAACACTGCTTTGGTTTCGAGACTTAAGCAAACATAAATAACTGAATGTCATCATGCTTTCCTTCAGTGAATGTAAGTTTCTTAATATGTAACTGCATGTGGCTGAAAATTAAGCTCTTGTTACAAAATCACTTTCTCTAAATTAGCTGCATTTACCAAGAGTCTCTACACATTGCTTCTGTTGTCGTAGCTCACAATATGTAGAAGCAACCCAATGTCTACCTGCTTTTGGTCAGTGAATGTAAATCTTTTCTGATGGAATTCCTTTCGCCATGAAAATTACCCATTTTGAACCACATGACTTTATGTCCCACAGGTGCATTTTTCAAGAAAATCTACATACTACTGTGCTTCCTTTCTGGCTTACAATTACCTTCTTCATACTAAATAATTCTCTGTCTCATGTGTGAGTTTCCCAACTAACTCTACACACCTCTTCAGTTCTCAGAGCTAAGCAAACATGTAAACAACTGAATATCTAGCTGATTTTGGTCACTGAATGCAAGTGTGTTCTGATCCAGCTCTTTTCCTGCCTAAATATTGCCTTTGAACAAACGAATTTCTAGCTACTTTTGGTCAGTGAAAGTAATTGTTTTCAGAGGTAAAGCCTTGCCAGCTGAAAATTACCCACTTCGTGTGAAGTGACTTTCTCTTTGTTAGGTGCATTTTCCAGGTATCTCTACAAACGGCTTCATTTGTCCGAATTAAGAATAAGTATAAGCAACCAAATTTCTAGCTGCTTTTCATCAGTGAAAAGTATTCTATTCTGTTGTAATTTTTTTCTGGCTGAAAATAACCTTTTTCATTCAAAATGATTTTCCGTCTCTTAGGTGTGTTTGCAAAGAAGCTCTGCACATTACTTCTGCTTCCAGAGTTCAGCAAACATAGAAACAATCAAATGTCTACGTTCTTTTCCTCAGTGAATTTTGTCAAATGCTTTTTCTGTGTCTATTGAGAGGATCATATGGTCTTTGATTTTTCTTCTATTTATGTGGTGAATTACATTTATAAATTTTCCTATGTTGAACTAACCCTGCATCTCTGGGATGAAGCCCACTTGGTTGTGATGGCTTATTTTCTTGATAAGCACCTGGATTCAATTTGCTAGGATTTTATTGAGAATTTTTGCATCTATGTTCATGAGAGAAATTGGTCTGTAGTTTTCTTTTTTTGTTGCATCCTTTCCTGGTTTTGGTATAAGGGTTATGGTGGCTTCATAAAATCTGTGGGGGAGAATTCTGTCCTTCTTGCTGTTGTAGAATAACTTTTGTAGGATAGGCAGCAGTTCTTTTTTGTAGGTGTGGTAAAATTTGGGTGTGAAACCATCTGGTCCGGAGCTTCTCTTTTTAGGAAAGTTTTTTATTGCTGTTTCAATTTAAGTTCTTTATTTTTTTCTTTTACAATGACTTTTATTTTTATATTTTTTTATTTTTAAATTTCTTTTCTAAATTGCTTTTATTTATTTCTATTTTTATTTTAGCATATAGCAGGGATACAAAAGTTTAGCTTATGTATATTGCCTTTGTCTCCTCCCACACACACACCCGGTATATCATGGAGTATTACTCAGCTATAAGAAATAACGGTGATATAGAATCTCTTATGTTCTCCTGGATACAGTTTGATTTCAGTTCTTGATACTGGTACATTAGGAATTCTATTTCTTCCTGGTTGAGCCTAGTGAGACTGTGTGTTTCTAAAAATTTGTCCATTTCTTCCACATTTTCCAGTTTGTACACCTAAAGGTTTTTGTAGAATCCATAGATGATATCTTGTATCTCAGTGGCATCAGTTATGATTTCTCCTTTCATGTTCCTGATGGAGGTTATTAGAGATTTTTCTTTTCTGCCCTTGGTTAGTCTAGCCAAAGGCATGTCAATTTTGTTTATCTTTTCAAAGAACCAACTTTTTATTTTATTAATCTCCCTTATGGTTTTTCTATTGTCCATTTCATTTAGTTCTGATTTGATCTTATTAATTTCTCTCCTTCTGCTGGTTTTGGGGTTGATCTTTTCTTCTTTCTCCAGCTCTTTGAGTCTATTCATTTGATTGTCTATTTGTAAGTTTTCTGTCTTTTTGATATAGGCATTTATGGAAATAAATTTTTCTCTCAGAATTGCTTTAGCTGTGTTAAAAAATTTTGATAACTTCTGTCTTCTTTCTCATTTAGTTCAAAGAATCTTTTTATTTCTATCTTGATTTCTTCATTTATAAAGTATTCATTCCGGAGAAGGTTGTTTAGCTTCCATGATGTTTAGTACAAATGAGAATTTCTGTTAAGGTTTATTTCTACTTTTATTCTGCTGTGATCTGAGAAGATGCATGGTATGATTTCTATTTTTTTTTAATTTTTGTTTTCATTTCCGCTTATTATGGGGGTACATAATAAGGTTATATATATTACTCACATCCTGCCCATCACCCCACATCAGAACTTCAAGAGTGTCCAATACCAAACAGTGCACATTGCACTCATCATGTAGTTATACCCCAATTCCCTCCTCCCACCCCCTTCCTCCCGAGTCAGAACATTCAAGCATGACCATTCCCCAGACGGTGCACAACGCACTCATCATATAGATATACACCCAGCCCCTCTCCCCACCCACCACCTCAGTCTGATACCCAATTGATGTTATTCCCAAATGTGCACTTAGGTGATGATCAGAGAAACCAATTTGCTGCTGAGAACATGTGATGCTTGCTTTTCCATTCTTGTGATACTTCACTTAGTTGAATGGATTCCAACTCTCTTCAGGAGAGCAAAAGGGATTCTATATCACCGATATTTCTTATAACTGAATAGTACTCCATTGTACACATATACGACAATTTACTAGTCCACTCATGAATTGATGGACATTTGGATTGTTTCCACATCTTTGCAATTGTGAGTTGTGCTGCTATAACATTAGGCTATAACAGGTGTCTTTTTTATAGAATGATTTTTGTTCCTTTGGGTAGATGCCCAATAATGAGATTGCTGGATCGAATGGTAGGTCTACTTGAATCTGTTTAAGGTATCTCCATAATGCTTTCCACAGGGGTTGCACTAGTTTGCAGTCCCATCAGCAGTGTATGAGTGTTCCTGTCTCTCTGCATCCACGCCAACATGTGTTGTTTTGGGACTTTTTGATAAAGGCCATTACCACTGGACTTCAGTGATATCTCTTTGTGGTTTTGATTTCCATTTCCTTGATGATTAGGGATGTTGAGCATTTTTTCATATGTTAGCCATTCTTATATCTTCTTTTGAAAAATTTCTATTAATGCCATTTGCCCACTTTTTGATATGGCTGCTTGATTTTTTTCGTGCTGATTTTCCTCAGTTCTAAATAGATTCCTGTTATCAGTCCTTTATCTGATGTGTATGTAGTATGTGAAAATTTTTTCCCATTCTGTAAGTTGTCTGTTTATTCTCATGACTATTTCTTTGGCTGTGCAGAAGCTTTTTAATTTAATCAGGTCCCATTCATTTATTTTTGTTGTTGCTGTGATTACTTTAGGGGTCCTCATAAATTCTTTGCCTAGGCCAGTGTCTGTAAGAGTCTTTCCTACATTCTCTTCTAGAATTCCAATCATTTCACACCTAAAGTTTAAATCTGTTATCCACCGTGATTTGATTTTTGTAAGAAGTTTAAGCTGTGGGTCTTGTCTCAGTCTTCTACATGTGGCTATACAATTTTACCAACACAATTTATTGAACAAAGATTCTTTTCCTGGAGTATGTTTTTGTCTGCTTTGTCAAAGATTAGATGGCTGAATGAGGATGGTTTTATATTTGAATTTTCTGTTGTGTTCCACTGGTCTGTGTCCCTGCACTTGTGCCAATACCAAGCAGTTTTAAGAACCACAGGCTTGTAGTATAGTTTGAAGTCTGGCAAATTAATACCTCCCATTTTGTTTTTATTGCTTATAATTGCTTTTGCTACATGGCGTCTTCTCTGATTCCATACAAAGTGTATAATTATTTTTACTATATCTGTGAAAAATGATGTTGGTATTTAATAGCGATTGCATTGAATCTGTAGATGACTTTGGGTGGTCTAGACATTTCAACAATGTTGATACTTCTGATCCATGAGCGTGGTATGGTTTTCCACTTGTTTACATGCTGTGCAGTTTCCTTCCTCAGTGTTCAATAGTGCTCCCTGCAGAGGTCTTTTACCTCCTTAGTTAAATATATTCCTAGATATTTTTTCTTTGTTGCTATTGTGAATGGTATTGAGTCCTTAAATTGGTTCTCCATTTAACTGTTATTGGCATATATGAATGCCTCTGATTTGTGTGTATTGATTTTGTAACCTGAGACTTTAGTGAATTCATTGATGAATTCCAAGAGTCTCTTGGTTGAATTCTTGAGTTTTTCCAGATATAACATCATATCATCAGCAAGGAGTGAGAGTTTGATGTCTTCAGTCCCTATTGGGACTTCCTTGATTCTGCTCTCTTGCCGGATAGCTCTCAGAGGAACTTCCAATACTATGTTGAAAAGTGATGGGGACAGTGGGCAGACTTGTCTGGTTCCAGTTCTAAGTGGGAATGCTTTCAATTTTTCTCCATTCAGTATAATGTTTGCTGAAGGTTTGTAACACATGGCTTGTATCATTTTTAGATAGGCCCCGTCTATGCCTATTTTCTTAAGTGTTCCTATCATAAAAGTTGTTGAATTTTGCCAAATGCTCTTTCTGCATCTATTGAGAGGATCATATGCTCTTTATTTTTGCTTCTATTTATGTGGTGAATTACATTTATAGATTTTCATATGTCGAACCACCGCTGCATTTCTGGGATGAAAACTACTTGGTCGTGATGAATTATTTTTTCGATAAGCACTTGGATACGATTTGCTTGAGGATTTTATTGAAAATTTTTGCATCTATACTCATAAGAGATATTGGTCTGTAGTTTTCATTTTTTGTTGCATCCTTTCCTGGTTTTGGTATCAATGTTATGTTGGCTTGGTAAAATGTGTTGGGGAGAATTCCATCCTTCTCGATAGTTGAGAATAGTTTATGTAGGATGGGCACCAATTTTTCTTTGTAGGTGTGGTAAAATTCAGGTGTGAACTCATCTGATCCAGGAATTTTCTTTTTGGGAAGGTTTTTTTATTGATGTTTCGATTTCAGTTCTTAGTATTCATCTATTCAGGAATTCTGTTTCTTCCTGGTTGAGCCTGAGAAGGCTAAGTATTTCTACAAATCTGTGCATTTCCTCCACATTTTCCAGTTCATGTGCATAAAGATTTTTGTAAAATTCATAGATGATATCATGTATCTCTGTGGCATCAGTTGTGTTTTCTCCTTTCATGTTCCTGATGGAGGGTATTAGAGATTTTTCTTTTCTGCTCTTGGTTAGTTTAGCCAGAAGTATGTCTATTTTGTTAATCTTTTCAAAGAACAAACTTTTTGTTTTATTAATCTCTGTTATGGTTTTTTTTTTTTTTTTGTCCTTTTCCTTTAGTTCTGATTTGATCTTAATAATTTCTCGCCTTCTTCTGGGTTTTGGGTTGGTCTATTCTTCTTTCTCCAGTTCTTTGAGTCTATACATTAGATTGTCTCTTTGTAAGTCTTCTGTCTTTTTTGATATAGGCATTTATGGAAATGAATTTTCCTCTCAGGACTGCATTAGCTGTCTCCCACAGATTTTGATAACTTGTGTCTCCTTTGTCATTTAATTCAAACAATCTTTTGATTTCAGTATTGATTTCTTCATTTATAAAATAATCATTCAGGAGAAAGTTGTTTAGCTTCCATGACTTTGAGTAGGAATGAGAGTTTCTGTTAGGGTTAATTTCTACCTTTATTTCACTGTGATTTGAGAAGATCTATGGTATAATTTCTTTTTTTTTTTCAATTTTTAAGACATGCTTTGTGTCATAGGATATGGTCAATCTTAGGGAATGTCCCATGAGCTGATGAGAAGAATGTATATTCAGTGGATTTTGGATAGAATGTCCTGTAAATGTCAGTCAGGCCCATTTGTTCTAGTGTTCTGTTCAAGTTCATTATTTCTTTGTTTATTTTCTGTGTGGAGAATCTGTCCTCTGAGGTCAGTGGGGTGTTGAAGTCTCTGGCTATTATGGTGTTGCTGTTCATCGTTTGCTTTAGATCAAGTAGGGTTGCTGTTCATCGTTTGCTTTAGATCAAGTAGGGTTTGCTTTATGAATCTGAGTGCACCTAAGTTGGGTTCATATATATTAAGTATAGTTATTCCTTGTTGTTGATCTGTACCCTTCACCAGTATATAGTGACCATCTTTGTCTTTTTTTTACTTTTTTTGATTTAAAAACTAAGTTGTCTGAGATTAAAACTGCCACATCAGACTTCTTTTGTCTTTTGATTGCTTCAAATATTGATTTCCACTCTTTTATTTTCAGTCTCAATTCATCTTTGCAGGTTAGATGAGTTTCCTGGAGATAGAAGATACTTGGCTTGTATTTTTTTATCCATTGGGCCAGCCTATGTCTCTTGAATAGAGAATTCAAGCCATTCACATTTTGAGAGAACTGATAAGTGGGGCAGATTTCTGTTCCTCTCGTTGAGTCGACTTCATTGCTATGTTTTCTCTTTTGAGCCATTGTGGTGGCTGGTCTTTTATCTTTAGCTCTTGAGTAGTTTTACATTCGTTGGTCTTTCTTTTGCTGGCCTGTGTGCAAATCTGTTTTGAGTACTTCTTGGAAGGCTGGTCTTGTCTTGGTGAATTCCCTCAGTCTTTGCTTATCTGATAATGACTTAATTTCTCCTTTGTATACAAAAATTAGCTTTTCTGGGTACAAGATTCTAGGCTGGGCATTACCCTGTTTCAGAAGAGTGAGAATGGGGTCCCAGTCTCTTCTTGCTTATAAGGTTTCAATTGAGAAATCTGGTGTTATGCAGATGGACTTTCCTTTGTATGTTAGTTGTTTCTTTCTCCTTACAGCCCGAAGAAGGGCCTCTTTAGTGGATATTTTGGTCAGTCTGATGACTGAATGACATGGTGTCTTCCTATTTGCAATGAATGTCCCAGGGGTCCTTTGAGCTTCTTGTACCTGTATATCTAGCTTTTTAGCAAGGCCTGGGAAATTTTCCTCTGTTATATCTTCATATAGCTTATCCAGCACTTGTGCATTATCTTCTTCACCCTCAGGAATGCTCATAACTCTCACATTAGGCTTATTCACATAATCGTACATTTCTTGAAGACTCTGGTATTTTCTCTTATTTTCTTGCTCTGTCTCTGTGACTAACTTACTTAATCGGAAAGAGTTATCTTCAATCTCTGAGATTCTTTCTTCTGTTTGATCTACTCTGCTATTGAGGCTATCCACTGTGTTTTGTACTTCCTTGAATAAATTCTTCATTACCAGGAGTTTGGTTTGATTTTTCTTTAATATTTTGATTTCTTTTGTGAATTTCTCTTCCTAGTGTTGGAATTTTTTTTTTTTTTTGTGGCTTCTTTTCTTTGGTTATCCATTTTTTTCTTGCATATCATTCAGTTTTCTGATGATCCATGTTTGAAATTCTTCTTCTGTCATTTTGGTGTTCTGAGTTTGATTAATGTCCATTGCTAGAGAGCTGGTGTTTTTCTTCCGTGGTGTGCTTTCCATTTGATTCTTCATACTTCTGGAGTTCTTTCACTGATTCCTTCCAATCTCGATCAGATGCTGCTTCTTGCCTTTAGATTTTAGTTTGGATGATGACCCACCCTATTAGTCTCTGAGGTGGTGTTTGTGGGTGAGATTTGGCCACACCCTATATGATGAGTCAGTAGATGCAGTAAAAGGGTGTGCAGAATGATCTCCCTGTTAGTAGGTAGCACTTGCTGGGAGGCACAAGCTGCAGTGTTATTTTAGGGTACTGTAACCATCTCTCATTGCTCTGAAGAGGTACTCTAGTGCCTCACATGGTGGGTAGGGCCCTGGGACTTCCAGATATGTCCTTATTCTGCACTTCAGTGGGGGAAGGTGAGGGATTGAGTCTGGGCAGAGCTGGGTTGGGTGAGCCTCCCCTCAATCTCCACAAATGCCGTTAGCAGGGGTAAGAGGTCTGTTCTTTACCTCTGGGCAAAGCTGCCAGGGAGGGGCTGGAATGGCCCCTCTCAGCAGAAACATCTGTATGTAGAGGTGGGGCCATCTGAGACCTACAGTCTAGAGTAAGCTTTGCTCCTTTCCACCCTCCCTTATTCTACAGTTTCTCCAGGCCCTCTGCCAGCAGGCAGGACCACGCCAGTGGATCTACTCTGGCAGCCATGCAGGCCAGGAGGTTCCTTGCCCAGGATTGCAACGTGGGCTGGGTGCATGGCCTTCCTGTGAGAGGAGGGTTTCCCCTCAGGCATACTGATCTGCCCCCGAAGGCACACACACTCAATAGGATCATTCACAAATATCCTTTCTGTGCCCCAGGGCAATGCATTTGAGACCTGGGTGTACAGGATCTGCTCTGCAGGCCTATCCCATGGGCCCTGGAGGTCAATCCCTGATCCTTCCAGGGAGGAGTGCTGGTCTCAAATCACCTACTGGGTGCCCAAACTGGATCAACATCTCTCTGCCTTGGGATTTGCCCCATTCTCCTGGGGTCACCAGGCAAACAGCATCTGGGAGGGATAGTGGGTAGGGAACTCACTATTTGAGTACCCCTCAGTCTACTATAGATCCGCAAAAGGACAGATTCCATTCCCTGCACATGCCTCCAGGTGGTGGCTAAATTGTCTTTGTTGGCAGTGGCTGGTGGGGAAAGGGGAGGGGAGAAAGAAGCAATATGGCACGTGCCAATTGGCTTTGGTCTGCAAACTGGGGGTGCCCCGAGGGAGATGAGAGCCTGGTGCCCTGTCCACAGGAGGCTTACAGCTATCTCTGGGTTGGTGTTGGCAGCTCTCTCCACTCAGGAGCCCACCTACAGTCCAGAATGCAAGGGAGGGGTAATGTAGCTGCTCCACCTACTCTTGCTACTGGACTCCAAGCCTCCTGGGGGCCTCTTTCCTTCCAGTTCTCCTCTGCAATTTCTTCCCATGGAGTCTACTGTAGTTTCAGGTACTCTTCCTTCTGACCCTCATCTGATCTATGTTCATCTGCCTGATTATATTTTTTTCACTTTCTTCTAAAATCTGTCTTTCTTTCAGACACTGTTGCTGGTGGTTTTTCTCCTCTGCCATCTGGATTCTACCTGCAACACTTTTCTGATATAATTCCTTTCATGCTGAAAATCACCCTCTTGATAAAACATGAATTTTGCTTTCATAGGTGTATTTGCAAAGAAACTCTACACACTACTCCACTTTCCTAAATTAAGCAAATGTATAAAAAACCAAATGCCTAGGTGTGTTCCTTCAGTGAACATGTCCACATGGTACTCATTTCTGGCTGAAAATTACCTTCTTCATTCAAAATTACTTTCTGTTTCATGCATTTTCCAAGTAACTCTACACACCTCTTCTGTCCTTTGAGCTAAGGGAACGTACAGACAACCACATATCTAACTACTCTTCATCATTCAATGCAAGTGTGTTCTGATGTAACTCTTTTCTAGCTGAAAATTGCCTTCTTAGAAAGAAATGACTCTCTCTCTTAGGTATGTTTGTGAGGAAACTTTGCACATTACTTCAGTTTCCAGAGTTAATCAATCATAAACAAATGAATATCTAATGCTTTCCATAAGGGAAAGTAACAGTTTTCAGAGGGAACTCATTGCTGGCTGAAAATTACCCTCTCTTCATAATAAGCGACTTTCTTTTTCTTTGGTGCATTTGTCAAGAATCTCTACACACTGGTGTCATTTCCATCACCAAATTCAATATAAAGCTGTTTTTCCTACTATTTATAACTTTTTACTATTTATCCATCTTCCATAACTGAGTGACAGCAGAGAATCAAATCAGAAGAGCATGTTTTCTGGATCTTTCATATACCCATGTGTGTTCATTCTTTAAGCTATAACCCTTTGTCTTGGACACATTACTCTTGTTTCTTTACTTCAGCGGTGCTCCAGTTTTCTAATATCCTATAAGAGGTCATCAGTTAGAAAATTATTTTTCTTAAACTGCAGATTCTAAGGTGGAGTGTCCATTGCCAACATGGCCTCACTACTCTCCAAATTCCCTTCTCTGTGTGGTTCTGGGCTAAAGTTGTCCAGCGAGATGGGAAGTAGTGGAGGGTCCTGTTGTCAAACACTATAATGGACACTGCAGAGGTGCCAGCATGTCCTCACCTGCCTCCCGCATCTGCCTGCGGGCTCTGCTGGCTCAGAGCAGCCCCCAGCCCTTGTTCGGTCACTGGGCCCACTGAAGCTGCAGCTCCCACGCCCTGTGCCTCAAGCTCCCCTTTGGCGGATGGCTGGCAGCCACACCTATGTCGCTTACTGGCTTTTCTCCAAGCTCCAGCTGGTACCCTGCACAAGGGCTTCAGTTGGATGGGATTAGGCACCGATTCCCTCTGAACTTCCCTCTGAACTTTCCCCAGCGACTCCTGAACTCATGGAAACTCTCCTTCCTTATCCCTGTGCCTGGGAGTTGCTCTGATTTCCTGACTGAGCCCTAACTGATCCTTTTTTTCCCCTGAGGGTGTGATCCTAGGGGAAAAAAAGACAAGGAAAATAGTGACATTTTTCACTAGAGAAGATGGGAAAATCATGTCACCAAACCACCAGCTGGGCTACCAGTGGGTCCTTGGCAGTAATCACAAACATCAGCTAGTGTCATGGTAAGGGCCCAGGGCACATTGTTTGATGTGTTGATATTGGTTTCCCTGCCTCCAGATGTCCCTTTGTCACTTGCCATCACCTTGTTGGTAACTAGGATGAATACATTAAGAACTTCCATTGGCATCATGAAATTTTAAGATGTGAAAATTAATCATTAACTTTGATTGTAAAAAAATTTTCTGAAAATGAAATGTTTCTATTGCTTTTACTAGTCAGATTAGGTTACGCTGTGCTGCAGTAATGAATAAAATCTCCATGTCTAAAACATAAGAGCCGATTGTTTAGTCATGCAAATCCACAGCAGATCAAGTGGCTTTCTAAGGCACCTCCCTTCCAAGTGGTGACTCAAGGATCCCATCTGTTTGCATCTTGTAACTGTGCCACCTGGGACATGTGGTGTACACACGCATTTCTCCGTGTGCACCTGTACATTTCTATACATGAACACGTGTCTCTATGTGTGTATCCATGCATTTCTGTCAGTGAATACATGCATTTCTGTGTGTGTACAGACATGTGCAACAGCAATTTTACAGGAACCCAAAACTGAAAACCATCTAAATGTCTACAACAGCAAAATGGATTAGTTAGTTTGGGAATATATATTATTCAATGAAGAAAATGAGCAACAACAAGAGTGAATCTCCCAACTAAATGAGGAGTGAAAGAAGGCACACACAGAATATAAACTGTCTATGTTGATAGCTTAGAAATGGAAAAAACAAAGTTTAGAAAGAGAAAAAATTAAGCAGTGTTAAATGGCAGAGGGAGAATAATTGTTGCATTCTTCAAGGAAAGGGGCCATGGGGAGCTTCTGATGTTCAGGTGATGTTCTATTTCTTTTATTGTGTTTTATTGTATTGCATTGTATTTATTTTATTTTTTGAGACAGGATCTTGCTCTGTGGCTCAGGCTGGTGTACAATGTCATGGTCATAGCTTGTAATCTGAAACTCCTAGGACCAGGTGATCCTCTTGCCTCAGCCTCCCAAGTAGCTAGGACTATAGGCTATGTGCCACCACTCTGGCTATTTTTAAAAATTTTTTTTTGTAGAGACAGGGTCTCATTATGCTGCCCAGGCTGGTCTCAAACTCTTGGCCTTAAGCGATCCTCCTGTCTTGGCCTCCCAAAGCTCTGAGATTACAAGAGTGAGAAACTTTGACCAGCCAGTGTTCTTTTCTTGATCTGAGTGATGATTTCATAGGTGTTCACTTTATAGTAATTAATTATACCATACGTTTGTTTTATTCACTTTTATGAATTGCGTTATACTTCAAAATTATAATGGCTAAAAATATTCAAACCTATAAATCATACTAAATAGCACTCATGGTCATTGCATTCCAAAGAACTATTTGCTTTAGCCTAGCACAGTGCTAATCACATATTGTACACTTTTAAAACTAAATAACACTCTTATCGTAAAATTTAAATGTGATTCAAGTGACCAAAACTCTATTTATACAAAGCTTTTCCAGGAACACTATCACAAAGTATTGCTGTACATTATTTACATCTCTAATATTTATGTTAAATATGGGTATCACCTTCTACAAAGGCTAATTTATAAGTATTTTAATATTTTTAACTAATTCAACTGCTTCTGCAGAATTATTACAAAAGAGGTAAATGGCAATTTCCATGTAGAAGATCCAGGAGAAAAATGAGCACATCGGGGAGAGCCCTTGGAGGGATGGCAGGTAGATTTGCCTAAAGAGGAAAGGCTGGACTCATTGCCAATGTGGAAAAAAGATGCTGCACAAGGCAGGCTGAGCAACGCTGGTGCCACCTTTCCCTCCTCAGTCTTGGCTTCTGTTCCTCTTTAAAATCGCCTGGTCTGGGCATTCCCAGCTGCTGCAGCCCTGCCATTCCCCTTGATGGAAGGCTAACCCGTCGAGCTGCGGCATTCCCTCCCAGCTGGCTAACCCTTCCCGTGGAAGAGTCTCCCTCGCAGGCCTTCCCAGCAACTCATCCTCTTCCAACTTCCCTCCCCAAACACATCACAGAAACTCCTCAGGCCAAAATTTCCAGCTGCCCAAGTTCTCACAGATGGTAAGAACTCTTTAGAAACCCCTCTTAGCTATTGCCAAATTGTTACCTCCCCTAATTTTTCAGCCACCCTGAAGATAAGAACTAGCCATGTAATCATTTCCCAACAGCTAATCACTCTGGCCAGCATTTCTTTCCCTCCAGAAACCACAGCCCTTTCTCTGCTCTAGCTCTTCCCAGCTGAGCATGTGAATGCTTCCACAGTCCTACACTGGGCAGAAGGTGGTGTTTTCATCTATTCCCGTAGTTCTCAAAATTCATCACTGGATTTGCAATAACAGTGTAAGAGTCAGTATGAATGTGTAGAAATCCAAATCTGCCTAAGTCAGTCATAGAGAAGAAATGAGGATCTACTGCACCAGAAGGCCTGTTTTTTTTCTGTCATATGCATCCCAGAAACAAATGTATTAGAAGGTAAATACTGCTTCTCCACATTGAAATCATGAAAGGAATTTGATTTTAAGAGGATCAGGGGCCTGCTGAAACTATGAATTGGAGGTGGGTGGGGACCACTTTTGGCTTTTTAAATTTAAAACGCTGAAGGTGAGGAGTTACTGGGTGCCTAGTGGTAGGACAGCAGGCCCTGTGGGGGACAAGCCCGTGCCTGCACCACTGCTGCTTTACCCCTTGGTCCCCCACATAGGCTGGCAGAGGGGGTAGGGCAGCTGCCTCCTCCACTGTGGCTAGGACAGAAGCACCAGTGGCTTGTGCGCACCATCACTTGACCAGACCTCCCTCGGGTAGCCTGGGGTGCTCGGTGACAGCCACTTGCCACCCATTAAATGGGGTAGCTACAGGGAAGCTGTAGCTTCCTATACAAGGTGGTGGTGGGGGCAACAGAGCTACTCCCAGCAACCAGGCCCCCCAAACCCTCCCTTGGGCCTGACAAACAACCCAGAATTCCAGGAGAAAGAAAGGTGCTGGTTTTGGGGACAGTGGGAAAGGGCTGGTCTGGGGCAACCAGCCTCAAAAGTGGTCCTGTCCTCATATTTGGAGAAGCTGGGACAATCCCTGCTCCACAATGGGGCCACCAGCATAGTTCCCCTGCCTGGCATTGTGGAAAACCCCTGCCCCAGGGCCTGAAGGCAGCCTCTCTGGACCACCCCTGGAGAGCCCTCAACCTGCCCACTACCCTGCCATCCCTAGAGATGCCAGCCACCATGGCCCAGGCAAGGCTGAAATCCCCCTCAGCTTTCTGGCCTGGGCTTCTTTCTTGCAGGTTCATGAAGACCCAAAGTGCTAGCTGGGGCTACCTGTCACTGTGAACTGCCCTCACCTGGGCTGCCAAGAGTGCACCCATCCTCAGCGGACTGCTGGGATGGCCCATGTAGAGCCGGGGGTCTGAAGGTGGGCAGGGGCCTGCACACACCTCTCCTGCCCTCTTCTGTCCTTCAGGACCCCAGGATCCAGCTCAACACCCACAGTCCACGCAGGTTGATGCTCTCTGCCATTTAATGGGTGCCATTTGTGTGCCCAGCACCTGAGCTGTGAAGTCAGAACTGCCAGGGCTGTCCTCACAAAGCTGTCACCTGCATTCCTGGCCCCAATACACCCTAAACCTAGGCCTGGAATCCAGTCAGGCCTGAGGCCACACAAGTAGCTAGAGAAACCAGATCAGAAGGGACTGGATGTCCATAAAACAGGAAACAGTAAGATTACTTTGAAAGGGGATGGCAGAGCAAAAAAAAAAAAAAAAAACCAAATAAAATAAAATCACAAAACCTTAAGAAAAAAACCTTCACAAAGGGAGAAATAAAACCACAGTGTCACATATGCTGAAAGTATTGAGTAAAAAATACAGCACTTAAACAAACACCTAAAAAATTTTCAAAGTAAAACTTCAGGATGCTTTACCATCATGGGCCACGGGGTCTCCCTACTTGGCCTGTAGTGGTTTGGGGGCCCACGTGGCAGAAGGGCAGGCATACCACTGTGCCCACCCACATTAACAGGATGCATGCTATGTACCAGAGGCTTGCTCTGCGTAAGCCACTGTACCCATGGACTTGTGGCAAGCGGCCACCAGGACTTGCTGCTCCCATCAGCTCTGGCCAGTGACACCCATGGGGGCAAGTACGGACAAGGACATCCCTCTTCTGGGGCCATAGAACATGGTATAACAGCATGGCCAGCCTACAGGAAACTGGAGATGCACTGGCAAGGCACTGACCAAGGCTTTTTTCTCCATTATGATGTCTCCCTGACTCCCCTAACTCAAACTGAAGGCAGCTCTCCTGCCTCCCGCCCCTGTGTGGCTAGCTGTGGGGCAGGTGGCTCCTCCCCTTGGGCCTGGTCACAATGACAAGGGCTCCTTGATGTACAGTTCCAGGACCTTGGTAGGCTATTTATGCACCTTTTCCCTGGGCATGCCAGGGCAGAGGAGCCTGTGCATTGAGTTGGGCCCAGGCATGAGCCCAGTGTGGCCACCACCTGGCTCTCCATGATGGCCTCCAGCACTGCCACGCCAGAGCTGGACTTTTGCTTTGGAGGCATGTTCATAAGAAAAAACAGACTGATAAAATCGAATTGAAAAAAAAAAACTTAGTTCCCCCAATTATTAATTTAAACATTTAATTATAAGTGTTGAGGAGCCTTGGAAGACTGATCATAATTGCGGAACGTCCTCAGTGGAGTGTTCTGTAATCCGAGGACAGCCTGTAGTTAGGATAAAGTTTAGGTGGTTGCCTAAAGGAGGAAATTCAACAGCGGGGCATCTTTGCTGTCTGTGTCGTGAAAGAAACTCAGCTACCTGCCTCCAGGCTGGGCCTCCTTGGCAGGGGCGTGGCATCGCTCAGCAGTCAGGAAATCGATGTTCAAGACAACCTTAAGAGCTTAAGCCCAAACCTAACATTAGCAAAATCCTTTGGTAGTTAAAGTGAACTGTGAGAATGATTCCTGCACGCGAAGAAAGGCCTCCTGTGCTTTCTCCTAAGTCCACTCCTACCTGGTAATTCACGTATAAACCTCACTCCCACTTCTTTGGTAATTCGATAGTCTGGCTCCACCCCTACAGAAACCCAACATCCCCTCCTCCTCTTTCATCCCCCATGGTCCTTGTTCTGGGTGGCACAAAAATGCCAGCCGCCCAAAATTGAGGAAACCAGAGCGACTTCCTACGGAAAGCACCCGGGAAGAGAGCCTCAGAAAAACTCAATGTCACCCTCCCACACACGCCGGCGCCAAGAGACCAAGATGGTGGGGACCAGCGACGCGGGCAGCAGAAATGGCGCTGCCTGCCCCGCGGTTCACACTGAGGGCCCGCCCCAAACCCTGCTCGCCCCAGCGCCAGGAATCGCCACCGAGCGACTACCCCCAAAATGCCACCACCGTCCCCACAGGAAACCCCTAGGCAACCCTGGAAGCGCTCTCGCCGGGTGCTCACACAGGCCCGGTCCACGAGACCCCGTGCCTTTTCTCTTCGCCGCGGAACCTTGTGTCTCTTATCCCAACGCGCCAACACAGACACAGAAAAAAAGCCACAAAGAACTACCCGACCAGGCCCTTACCCTCTCCAAAGCGTGTGCAGGTTGCAGCACGCCCCACTTTATAGAGTGCGCCGCCAAGCCGGGCTGCTCCCGAGGCGTCCAGGATGCGCGCCTGTTTGAGAAACCCATCTTTGATGCTTGTGGAAGGGCATGATGCTTGTTTCCGCTAGAACCTTCCAGAATAAGCGAAAACACATTGTCTCTGGAGGCGGACAAAAAGGAGCAAGGATACAGTGGGAAAAAAATGTCGGGTGACCTGCATCAGGCAATTCTGAGGAGAGCATCAAAGATGGGCTCTGACGAGAAAAGCCCTCGAGGGCGGAGAAACGACTGGAATGGCCACCGCGACAGTGGCGCGAACTGTGGCTGCGGAGACGGGGTTATAGCTGAAAGGCCGAACCCTTAGGTAAGTCCCAGCCCCAGAGCGGGAGACGGGCCGGTGCGGAGATTGACAGGGAGCCATTCTGGGAAAGCGTCCGCGAGGCGCAGAGCCTGCCCGGTGAGAGGCCGGGCTGGAGCAGTGACGCAAGGTCCAGAAGGCGGGACCCTGGGGTCTGAGAGTGCAGGGGGCTGGGGGTCTGGACTCCTGCGTCAGATGGCGGAGAAGCTAGGGTCAGGTTTCCTGTGTTTGGGAGAAGAGGCGGTTGGGTGCTGGAACACTTGGGGCTGAGGGAGGTCGGGGTTTGGGGCTCACCCCCAGTTTTGATGGTCTAAGGCCTGGGGACCGGGATTCTTGATAGGGTTGGAGATCAGAGCAGTACATTTCAGCTGACATGAGTGTATAAAAATTTTCTGAAGGTAAAAATATGAAACTTCTCTACTCCAATACCGCCTCACCAGAGATTGCCATGATCAACAATTTAACATGGACTTTTTGCTTCATATCCACACACACATACCTTACGGGTAAAGATACTTTTTTCACTCTTATTTGTCCTGTAAGTAGTCTCCCCACAGCAGTACATACAGAATTGTCTCATTCATTAAAACAAGGACACAGGCAAAGGGTTCCTTTGTGTGAACAGAACACACTTGGTCAGTTGGGTTTTCTTTCTTCTATTGAGGACACTCCTTCCGTTAAACTTGTGGTCTGAAGGAAAAAGAAGAGACCTAACTTCCTCTTTTAAGGAAATAAGAGCCATTTCTGTCACCGTCTGCTGTCTCACTACAGCGTAAAAGCAAAATTCTCACTGTGGCCTACTGAGGCCCCTGGAGATCTGGCCTCTGTTCTCTCTTGGCACTGTCTGTCTGCCAGAGACCATTGGCCCAGTCTTCTTGCTGACCTTGTGCCTCGAGTCCCTTACCTCTGAGTCCCTTCCCTTTCCTTGCCCTCTACCCTGGATAGCCCAAGGGTGGCCCTAGACAGGGATGGTAGTTCCACAGAATGCTTCCAAGGTACCGAGCTAAATTAAAGAATATTTTGGGCAGAAAATACAGATTTAATAGTACAGATTATTAATCTGGATTGACAGGAGTCAGAGGGACTGAAAAAGGACAAGAGTCTTGGTGGAGGTAGGGGCTAGAGAGCAGGGTTGTCAGGTGCTTGACAAAGAGCCGTGGGAGCAGACCAGCAGTGGGGTCATTTCCACTGGCCTAAGTCCAGATGGCCTCTATTGCTAGGATGGACCAGAAATTCATGTAATTCAGATAGGAGAAGAAACCTGGGCAGAGGAAGAGGACAAGCGATGAGACACAGAGTTCATTAGCCCAACCCCGATCCCAGTCCTGTCTCCAAGCCCAACTGCATGCCCTCTGCTGTGTCCAACCCCATTCCCAAACCCAACCTCATCCCCAAACCTATTTTTTAACCCATCCCCAATTCCATCCCATACCCTCACCTACTCACAAACCCATCCCTAAACCCAAACTCAACTCCAACTCATTTCTAAACTCTAACCCAACCCCATCCACACATCCAGCCCCATGTGCATCCCCAACCCTGTCTCTCCCACCTCAGTCACATCCTCCCTAGCCTTATCCCAACCCCATCCCCATCCCAAACAATACCTATCTGCATCCCTGAACCCATGCCCAAACTCAACCCCATGCCAGCCCAGACCAGTCATCAGGAAGAGGAAGACACTTGTCCATGCCAGGGAGAAGCTGGGCCCCAGCTGGTAGCCCATGCCTTCCTGCAGGTACTGGTGGGCCTGCAGCAGGTAGAACAGGATACCCAATATGATGTCGGTCCCTGCATGAACACAGGTGTTAGGAGGTCAGGAATCAGGCATGTGAGAACTCTTGCTCATAGTTGTGCTGCTGCCCAGTTCTTGCTCATTTTCCCCCATTTTATTTAACCTCCCAGACCCTGTACCTCTGCTCACAAGCAGAAAGGTGGGCTCCTGACAGTGTCGTGCTAGAGGACATTGGAAGTGCAAGCCATGTTCTTTAACCAGACAATAATTGTGTCTAAAACCACAGGCTGAGTCCAGCAGAACAGAGTTCTTTCCTGCCTCTGCCTTTCACCTTAGGGCAGCCACTCCATCTCACTGAGCCTCAGTTCCCTCACGCAGAGTGGACATAATTATAGGACCCATCTCCTAGGGCTATCAGAAGGAGTTATTGACTATGTGCCAGATACATTTCCTTGCACATGGTAAGCCCTCAAGGATTGGGATGATTATTATCATTATATTGGTCTTTAATTTTGCTCTTCTGAAGCAATGGACAAAGAACTTGGTCCTTATGGATATTTTAAATGACATCAATAAAAGATAATTTGTGAATGAGAAAAGACTTGTTTTTTTTCTCCCCATATAGTCCAGTACTGGGAAATTTTGCCTTCTGCTATTGAAAAATAATGTTGATGTTTAATGCTTAATTAAAAGGGGGGGAATGGACAGAAATGATTTTCTTACAGAAAAATGTCCCGTTGTAGATGGTTTAAAACCAATGTGTTTTCTACACTTGATTCCACTCTTTGGAGATGTTTCAGATTATACCCTACCGAACTGATGGTTCCTTTGAGTCACTTTGCCGTGCTCATCAATAATATTCATTTTCTCTGATTATAGTTTCGGACCTGTGAGCCATCCCCACTTTACCCACTGACGCTCACCCCTACCCTGTGCTGCCCTTCTTGGCCACAGGTAAGGGCCATTCTACTTTCTGTCTCTGTGAGATTGATTGTTTTTAACATTCAGCTCCCACGTAGGAATGAGAACATCTCCCTGCCTCTTGACATGGAATCCAACTGCAAGCATACAGACAGCATTGAATGGTGGTGACACTTCTGCTCCCTGCAGCAGATTGCCCACCACCAATGTCAGCATTGAGTACTGCCACCCTGCCCAGCTACCCCAGGTCCAGCCTTAAAGTGTGTCTACCCCATGGCTACCCTCCATGCCCTTTGCCTCCCGGGTCTTGCCATCATGCCAAGCCCCATCCGGGGCCGGCCTTTACGTCTAGCTTCCAAGCCCTGCCACACCTCTAGTTTCTGAAAAACCAGCCCTGCTTCAGGTCCCTGACTTTTGGCTGCTTCCCCTCCCTCGGAATTGTAGCCCAGAACGTGGCCTACCACCTGGGCTCCTGCCTCTTATCCGCCAGAACTGGTCTCCATGGAGCTGCCTGATCAAAAATTGTGGCTACTGTCTGGTGGAATTTGGTTGAGGTGGGAGCTGGGCACATATTCTTGGAAACTCTCCTGGGAATCCCAGATAATCGATTTGAAGCTTTGGATACTGGTCTCAGGGCTATGGGTAATTGATGGGGGCTCAGCAGCACTGACCCAGCTTTGTGACATGGGAATTTGAATACTAAATTGGGAAGTCATGGTTGTTGGCAGATGGTTTTGGATATGGTCGTGGTTACTATGGGTGACTGATTTAACTTGGTCAAGGAGTGAGAACTTTGGATATTGTTGTGGTGAGTTTGGAAAATTGATTGAGCATCTTGGGTACTGAAACAGTGACTGTAGGTAATGGATGGTGTGTCTTGGTTACTGACTTGGTGACTGTGGATAATTGGCAAAGGGTCTTGGATACTGACCTGGCGACTGCTGACAGCTGGTGAAGAGTCTTGGATACTGACCCAGTGACTGCTGGTAGCTGATGGAGGGTCTTGGATACTGACCCAGAGACTGTGGATAATTGGCAAGGGGCTTTGGATACTGTCTGAGTGACTTTTGACAGTTGGCAGAGGGTCTTGGATACTGACCTGGTAACTGCTGATAGCTGGTGGAGGGTTTTGGGTATTGACTTGGTGGTTGTAGGTAATTGGTGGAGGGTCTTGGGTCTTGGCTTGGGTGTTGTTGGTTGCTACTGGCAGGCAACCTGACTGGGTGCTCTGTAGGTCAGCTCGACGCCTCTGAGCCATCAGAGATGCAGGGCAGGGCCAGTCCCCAGATGCATTCAACAGGCTGCCAACTGCCTCAGCCCCTCCTTCCAGACACTTCAGTGGCTGCCTAGAAGCCTGTTGGTTTCTTTCTAGAGGTCAGACTCTGTCCCCTGTCATTTGGATTTCTCTGCCCCTTCTTGTGTGTTTCTTGGTCTCTCTTGCCATCCACAGGCAGGGCTCAGGGATTCAGTCTGGCTTTCAGTGGGGGTTGGGGGGAGGTTCCATGACAGTTGGAGGGGTTCTAGGAGGTTGGGACCTTGGCCATGGCCTCACGCTCCATCTTAGGTATGGCCTCAGATTCCTCCTTATGTGACGTGGGGGCTGGGGCTGGGTCAGGATGGGGTGGAATGGGATAAGAGAGGGGTCAGGTTGGAGGCAGTGGGTCAGAGAGGGGCCAGGCTAGGGTCAGGGCTAGGCAGGGCTGAATCAGGCTTGGGTCAACAGCATCTCTAGGATGAATGTTAGGTGGGAACTTGTAATGTAGGATGAGAAAGAATTCTTGACACAAAGAATTGTTTTAAAGAAAGAAACTTTATGTTACTTCTCAAGGAAGGGAAGGGTGCAGCACAAGAGAAAAAAAGGAGAAGTGCCAGCCACAAGAATAGGGGGTTTGGGGTTTTTATGGGGCCAGCAAGCATGAAAAAAAGTGATTGCTGCCAACTGATAGCTAAAACAGTTGTGAAGCAGCTGTGTCTGTTTTTCCTTTCTCTCTCTCTCTGTCCACCCCCTCTCTCCCTCTCTCTCCCTCCTTCCCTCTCCTCTGAGGCTGGCTTATCAGCCTCCTTGGTATATGGTCTGCTGATAGCTGGGGCTGGGGGAAGTTCGTACCCCTGCTGTCTGCTCAGGGCTCTTCAAGGCTATTAAAACAAACTCTTAAAATAAGTTAAGCCACACAGGTGGTTAATCTTAAAAGACAGCAAGTTAAGCCTGAGGTGGTTAATTAGACAAGGGGCTGTTGTGCTGTGATCTTTCCCTCCAAAGGGGCAAATTGTATGCTGTGAGTTTACTCCTCTTTTTTATTTCTGTTAGTTTATTTTTGTCTGTTAGATAATTTATTAGCAAGGCTGTCCTATCAACGAATTGTAACATTTTTCCAGAGGGCCTACATCTGAATTTATAATTCCCTCTTCCTGCTGTTACTGAGCAAAAGAGACTTGCTGCCTGATGTGCTAGAAGCCAAGACTCTGCCACCAGGTTTTTGAGAAAAGAAAAGCTTTATTGCAAGTTGGCCAACAAGGAGACAGGAGTCCAGCTCAAATCTGTCTCCCTGTGCTGGCTTTAAGGCAGTACTTTAATTAGAAAAGATTTCGGGCGTGGGAATTCTGAAATTATGACTGGTGGAAGGAAAGGAGAGATCTGGAAAGTCCTCAGGCGTGCACAGTTATCTCTTCATGTTGCCTCAAGGGTTGCATGTGCAAATTTGGCTGGAGTTAGTATGAAATTTGGCTGTGATGTCAGCAAGTTCATTCTATGTTGATGCCAGTTGGCCATATTGGTTTGAACAGACTTCAGCCAGTTTTGTTATTTGACAAGCAGAGGGGGTTTCCGCAGTTTTAACAAGTTGTTTCTTTTCTTATATGCCATCCTGTAAGCTCAAGAATTTGTTAGTTGCTGGTTTCTTTAACTCTGGTGTGGTTTCACTACCCACCCCTCCCTCCACACCTCCGAGGGTCTTTTCTGAGTGAGTTTCATCCTTTTATGCCCTTCTCAAGTTCCATGTCTCTCCTTGTGCTCTTCACCCTTCTCTGGGGTCTCAGGGACCTAGAGAATATTAGTCCTGCTCCTCACTCTCAAAGATTTCCAATTCCAGGTTGGGGAGAGGAGGCAGACCCAGTGACAGCTTGATAAGAAGAGATCAGAGAAGTCAGCAGGGGTGCAGGAACCCCAAACTATATGTGTGAGACCTCACATATGGGTGAGGGGTGGGGAGTTTTCAAGTTACTGTTTCCCCATTCTTCCCTTTGGCTTTTGTGAATATCCTTTGAAAGAAGAAACACAAACTTTTGTTTTTAATTATGTAAATACCCGTGTTATTTTATTTTAACCACTACATAGCATTGCATTTCATAAAATCTAAGACACTATCCTTAGTAGACGCTGTAAGGTTAAAAAATGCCGAAGCTGGGCCTGGTGGCACATGCTGGTAGTTTCAGCTACTCGAGAGGCTGAGGTGAGAGGATCTCTTGAGCCTGGGAGTTGAAGGCTGCAGTGAGCTATGATCACACCAGCGAATAGTCACTGCACTCTAGCCTGTGTAACGTAGAGAGACCCTGTCTCTAATTTTTTTTAAAAAAGCCAAAGGGCCAAAGATGATTTTAAGATAGTACCAATGGCATGATGCACCCCAATTTTAGAGGCGTTAAAATATGAAAAATGTATATTTTAGAATCAGTAAAATGTGATATTCTATTGCAGATTAGTCGAGATATTTGTTTGGCTGCTGGGACAGGGTCTCAAAATAAGACAACAGTAGTTTGCGTTATAAAAAGTTATTTCTCTCCCATATGATCCCTGATGCCAAGGTCAGGGCTTCTTCTGTCTTTCTGCTCCAGTAGCTGTTGTCTGCTCACATTCCATCCAGGGAAGGAAAGAAGGGAGATAATAAGCTCCTTCCTTTTGCAGCCTGAACCACTTTTATTCATACCCCATTGACCAACGCTTCGTCATATGGCCACGTTGAGCAGCAAGGGAAGCTGGGAAGTCTTTATTCTAGATATGTCTTTGGCCAGTTAAAGCTTTTGTTCTATTGCATAAAGGATAGATTAGCAGACTTTGCAACCCACTGTTTGCCTGTTGTATTTTCAATCAATCTCTTCCTGTTGGACATTTAGATTCTTCTAACTCTCATAGCACCTATCACATTTGGTCTTGATATATTTGCTTGATTGTTATGATGCCTGCCTTTTTAGATACATTGTAAGCTCCAGGAGGGAGCTGGGGCTCTGTCTGCTCTCACTTCTATCTCAAGCACTCGGCACAGGGTCTGGCACATAGTAGTTGCTTAGTAAACATTTGTTGAATGAATACATTATTTTCTTTTTCTTTATTATGCCTAGTCCAAACATACTGCAATGACTTTTCTTTTCTTTTCCTTTTTTTTTTCAAGAGACAGGATCTCACTCTGCTGCCCAAGATGGAGTACAATGGTGCTACCAAAGCTCACTGTAACCTTGAACTCCTGGGTTCCAGTGATCCTGCTGCCACAGCCTTCTGAGTAGGTGGGACTATGGGCACATGCCACCATGCTTGGTTAATTTATAAAGTTCTTTTTGTTGAGATGGGATCTTGCTATGTTGCCCAGACTGGTCTCGAACTCCTGGTCTCAAGTGAGCCTCCCAAAGTGCTGGGATTACAGGTGTGAGCCACTGTGCCTAGCCTGCAATGACATTTTGTATGTTTCTTTCTTTTCCTTTTTATTTTCATAGGGTAATTTCTTAGAAATTCTGAGCCAAATAGTACACACTTTTAAAAAAGGATATTGATACTTACTGTCAAAGAATACCTCCAGTACACATAGGTAATTCCAGTATGTGATTAATTGTATACAAGAAAATTAATAATGAATCGAGGGCCAGAAGCGGTGGCTCACGTCTGTAATTCTAGCACTCTGGGAGGCCAAGGCTGGAGGATCGCTCAAGGTCAGGAGTTCAAGACCAGCCTGAGCAAGAGCGAGACCCCATCTCTACTAAAAATAGGAAGAAATTATCTGAACAGCTAAAAATATATAGAAAAAATGAGCCGGGCATGGAAGCACATGCCTGTAGTCCCAGCTACTCAGGAGGCTGAAGCAGAAGAAGAATTGCTTGAGCCCAGGAGTTTGAGGTTGCTGTGAGCTAGGCTGATGCCACAGCACTCTAGCCCGGGCAACAGAGTGAGACTCTGTCTAAAAAAATAACAATAATAATAATGAATTGATTGCATTGAAAAAAGGCAAAAATAGGATTTGTACAAGAGGAAGGGGAGAAGGAAAATCTGCAGATATATCTATTTATATTTGTATCTCAGTCTGTCTATCTGTCTATTCATCCATCCAGCTACCCATCCATGTAGTATATGTGCTAGAATAGTGAATTTCCTTTTCCTTTCCTTGGGTATACTGCCGAGCTATCAGCTAGCAAGAAGCCCAATGAGGGTATTCTGCTGTGACAGTTTCACACCTTTGGGTGTGTATCTGTGACATATAGATAGCAGGCTGTTTCTGTATTATGTCTATCATTTACCTGCTCTATGCCCCAGTTTCCCCATCTGAAAATGAGAATAATAAAAACAGCATTGTTAGCATCTCCGTCTCAGCTATGCCAAGCCTACATCATGTTTTTCCCTATTGGTTTCTTCCCACCAAGCTGCCCTGTCAAAACATTCTGTCAACTTATACCACTTCCAAGGGTGCATGGGTTGCAATACCCTTTTCAGCTTGTACATTTTCAGTTGCTTTAATTCATGACACTTTAAAAGGTATGAACTATTACTTCCTTATTTTTATTTGTGTTGCTTTGATAAGTGATGAGGTTGAGCATCGTTTCACATGATAATGGGCCTTTGTATCTCTGTCTTTTTGAATAGGCTGCTGTTCTGCTTTACCCATTTCCCTACCGAGTATTCATCTTTTCTGTATTGATTTGTAGAAGCTGTTTCTATATTAAGGGTATGAAAGGCAGTGTACTTAATAGTAGTTAACGGTGTGGATCATGGACCCTGAGGCAAGATAACCCAGGTTAGAATCGTGGTTCTTTCCTTGCCAGCTGTGTGTAACCTTGAGCAAGGCATTTAACGGCTTTATGCCTCTGTTTCCCCATCTGTCAGTGGAGACAATAATCTTCATAGTGTTTTTATGAAGATGAAATGGGTAAATAACATATAAAAGCACATAGAACCCATTGTAATAAAAACCTGTTGAGTTTTTATATGTCACAGCTATTGATTGAATTCTAAAAGTTTCTTTCTCCCTCCTCTACACTCTTCCCTGTGTTCTGGATTGTATACCCAATTTCCTCCGAAATCCACATTAAGCTGTACCACAGAAGATGAGAAAGAATTATTATTACTGAACACTATTAATGCATCCACCCATTCCTTCATTTATTCACGCATTCGTTCATTACTCCTTAACAAATGTCACTGGCTCCATACCAGGCAATGGGGGTATAGCAGGAAACAAAATAGTTTGTTTCTTATGCTCATGGAAGTCTGTTTGGGAAGATTGGTAGAAAAAAAATCAGTCAAGAAGTTAATCCAAAGTCTGTGGTCTGCCAGAGAAGGAGAAATACACTGCACTATGGGAGCATCTAACAGGCCACCTGAGCAAGAACTGAGGCAGGGGCTGGGCTCAGATGTGGAAAAAGTGCCATTGGAGATGAGACCTAAGGGGCGATTAGGAAAGGCTGGGCAAATGTGGGGGATGACTGTCCTGGGCAGAGGGAGCAGCCTGAACTGTGTCAAGTCCCTGAAGTAGGAAAACTCTTGGTAGTGGGAGGGACCCTGTGAAGTGTAGTGTGGCTGGAGGTAAGTGAGTCATGAGGGGATGGAGGATGAGATGATAATGGTAAGGTTGACAGAATCACAGGCGTCTAGAGAATGTTGGGTACACCATCCTTATTCTTTCTTTTGACATCATGGGTCCTGCCCTCATGAGCACACTTTAGAACCTGTGTTGTAGTTGTTTGTGCTTCGGATTGGGATTTGGGACAGGGATGGAGATGGGGGATGAGGTTGAGAGTGGAGATGGAGCTGGGGTTTGGGGAATAGGGACCAGAGGATGGGGCTGGAGACTAAACAAATAGGTTTGGGCTTAGGGTGGGGTTACAGTTAGGGCATTAGGGTTAGTCATGGGAATGGGGTATGTTTGGAGTTACAGACAGGAATTGAGTTGTGTCTGGGGTTTAGGATGGGGAGAATAATGTGAATGGGATGGATTATGGATGGTGCTGGAGGTGAAGTTAAAGTTGTGGATGAGACAAGAATAGAGATGGGGTTCAGGTTGTGGTTGTGGTTTGGGTGCGGATGGGGGATGTTGTGAGTGGAAGGGGATTGGGAACAGGATAAAAGGCAAGGTTTGGGTAGGGTGGGGATGGAGACTAGGATGCAACAAAGTGATGTAGAGAGATCCAGGCCCCCAGAACTCTATTCTTTCCCAGGGGACCTGGTCTTTTCCTGGGAGAGGGATCGCAAGTTCATCCTGCGGAGGTGGTCTCTTGTCTTAAGCATCTTCGCGACCCTGCTGATGCTCAGCGTGATGGATGGACGGATGGCCTACGTGAAGGGACCCTACAATGGCTACCTGGGCTTCTGGACTTACTGCAGGAGGCACAAGTGTGCCAACGTGGACCAAGTCACCGGTCAGTGTGAGCCTGGACATGCTGTGAGGCTCTGTAGATTGGTCTCTGGAGATGACATGGGGTGGAATTGTCTGGGGAAGTTTCTTGGGGTGTTCTTTGGAGAGGGTCTTTAGGATTATCTTGAAGTCTCTGGAGATTCTCTAGTCTAGTCTCTGAGTGTCCTAGAGTTCTATGTGGCCTCTCAGGGAACAGGACCATCGTGCATGGGAAGGGGAGAACCACTGTTGACAGCAGCCTCTATCTGATGATTAGATTGCCAAGGGCACCATCATTCTCTGTCTCACTTTTTTTTTTTTTTTTTTTTTTTTTTTGAGACAGAGTCTCATTCTGTTGTCCAGGCTAGAGTGCCGTGGCATCAGCCTAGCTCACAGCCTAGCTCAAACTCCTGGGCTCAAACAATCCTTCTGCCTCAGCCTCCTGAGTAGCTGGGACTACAGGCATGCGCCACCATGCCCGGCTAATTTTTTCTATATATTTTTATTTGTCCAGATAATTTCTTTCTATTTTTAGTAGAGATACGGTCTCGCTCTTGCTCAGGCTGGTCTCAAACTCCTCAGCTCAAATGATCCAGCCACCTTGGCCTCCCAGAGTGCTAGGGTTACAGGCATGAGTTACCGCGAATGGCCTGTCTCACTTTTTTTTCTTTTTTTTGACAGAGTCTCAGTCTGTTGCCCGGGCTAGAGTGCCGTGGCATCAGCCTAGCTCGCAGAAACCTCAAACTCCTGGGCTCAAGCAATTCTTCTGCCTCAGCCTCCCAAGTAGCTGGGACTACAGGCGTGCACCGCCATGCCCGGCTCATTTTTAATATATATTTCTATTTGTTCAGATAATTTCTTTCTATTTTTAGTAGAAACGGGGTCTCACTCTTGCTCAGGCTGGTCTCAAACTCCTGAGCTCAAGCAATCCTCCTGCCTTGGCCTCCCAGAGTGCTAGGATTACAGGCATGAGCCACCATGCCCGGCCAGGTCTCACTTTTTAAGATAGTTTTTTTCCTACATGATAAGAGCCTTCCAGCTCCTTCAGAAATGTCTTGCCTCCCTGTAGTTCTCTGCATTTTAAGTGCTTTCAAACATTGCAACAGGAGGCAGCCCAAAGCCTGGAGCCAGAGTGCCTGGGTTTGAATCCCAGCCCAACCACTTGGGAGCTGAGTGATCTTGAGCACAATGCTTCACCTCTCCATGCCTCAGTTTCCTTATTTCTAAAATAGCAGTGATAGTAGTACCTGTTCGTGGGCTGTTTGAGGAAACAAGTGAATTAAAGCATTAAAGTAATTAGAACAGTGGCTGTCTATGCCAAGGTTAGCTATTATTATTATAAGGATTTTTTTTTTTTTAGCCAATGCACCTGTCTTCATTTTGGATCTCTACTAAGTGCTTACGAGAATTCCAGAACAGTATGTAGCATTAATCGTCCTTGTTTATTTTGAATACCTCTTTCTCTTATGTGTCCCAAACCAAAGCTGGTGTTAGTAAGTTGAACATGTAGTTTATGGCTTCAAGTTGTGGAAAAGTCCAGAGGCATAGACCTTTCCAGGTTCAGGTGCTATATCTAAGAATTCAAAAGATGTCATTAGGAATCTGTCTCCTGTCATCTCTCCCTGAAGGCTTCCTCTGTGCTGAGCCCCGGAAGGGGTTGTGGAAGGGGTTGTGTCGGGTCTCTCAGGCAGGGGTCATCGCAAAGGATGAAAAATTAGTAGGAAACAGAAATAAAAAATAATATACAGAGCCAAAGATATAGTTTATAAAGTAAAAGTTTATGCAGATAGATAAGGAAGGTACCCCGAAGATTATATCCCTTCCCCTAAAGATGTAACAAAGACTGAACTTTTACACAGGTACTTTATAGGGCAGATACAGGCTCATTTACATAATAATAGGTAGTTTGGTTTAGGGTCAAAGTCTTCTAAAAGGCTACTACAGACCCTTTAACTCTATCTAGGTGAACAATGATTTACAAAATCTTCTTAGGGCAAACTTCTAAGTTTTATGATAAGACTATTACTTTAGCAAAAACAGAGACATCTTGGCTCTGGTCATTGTGTTTTAGTGTTAGAGCAAGTATTACAGTGAGTGGTCCCGAGGACAAACTGAGTGGCACACGGAGAGTCGGAGAATCAAGGTTTATTTGCTGGTGGGCTCAGAGGGGGTCTCGCCACCAAATTCTGAGCCCCGTCTACCCAATTTTTGCCATTTTTATTAAGTTGGGGTGATCTAAGGGGAGGGGTCTCAGGTGACTAATGTCCTCCAGGTATAGGTTAGGTTAGTGTCTGCACCAGGTAATAGGTTTAGTGTTTGCACCAGGTAATAGGTTTAGTGTTATGCAGATGTGCCAGGTGTTAGGTTAGTAATATGCTAATGTGGATCTTCCGCGAGGGGTGGGGGTTCAGGTGGCTGCTGTGCTAAGTAATAGATGGGGTTTTCCTTACCATTAGAACAGAGACTTCAGAAGTCAACATGAGCTGTGCCTTGTGCTAACTACTTTAACCGCCTGGTTCCATCTGGGCCCAGCTTGGGCATTGGCATATCTGATTAGCTCTTTAGCATATCTCTTTGATCAGCTCTCATCTCTGGCAGCCTGTCTTTGTTGATCAGCTCTGGCAACCTATGGCTCTAGGCAAGACCTGCTTTGTCTTTCAAAATAGGTGAGAACCAGCTTGCAAGTGTCGCTTTGAAATGCAGCTGTTACTGACCCAGGAGACGCCCTCCTGAGGCAAGGCAGCTAGTGAACTAACACGTTTATTTTTTCTTTAAAGTAAAGCCTTATTTGACTTCTGAAATCAAATCTTGTCTCTAAAAATACAGGGGGAATTTCTATAAATCAGTATTCTTAGGCTCAGCAGCCATGGGCCATTGGCAGCTCCTGGAAACAAATGTGGGGAGAAGAGAAGAGGTTGCCTTTTGTGACCCTTAAGCATTAGCTTTGATCGGATCCAATTTTCTTCCCTAGGATTTCTCATTCTTCTTCCCTGAACCAGCTGGTGTGTTACTGGGGTCACTAAGGAACCTTGGGGTATGACTAGGAGAGACTGTAGCAGACGTAGGGTGACTTTGGAAATGACTGGGGGTGACAGGTGTCTTGGATAACTTGAGGGTGCTAGTGGGGTTGTTTGGGAGTAATACTATGGGTATTAATGTGAGTTGCTGTGGAACATCTTTTAGGAGTAAGAATAGGGTTCCTTTGGGGGTGTCTGTGTGGATGACTCTAGAAATGATTGAAATGGTTTTGTGGGATGACCTTGAGGACGTAAATGGGGATGAATTGGGGGGGTCATCTGTGGGGTGACCTTGGGGGTATGTGTGGGGTTGATTATGAGAATGACCATTGAAATGGAGTTAAATGGGGGTGATTCGGGAAAACTTTTGAGGATGTGAGTGGGATGACATTGAGTTGAGTTTAGGGGTACCTGGAGGTGACTTTGTGAATGAGAGTGGAATTATTTTGGGGTTTCTAGGAGGTGACTTTGGTGATGTGAGTGGGGGTGATTTTGAGGATGTTGGAAGCCAGACTTTGGGGATATCTGGTGGGCGGCTCATGGGTGTCAGTGGGAATGACTTTGGAGGGTAACCTTGAGGAGTGTATGGGGGTGACTCTGGGATACTTGTCCTCCCTCCCTGCAGTTTTTATTCATATGAGTGAAGGCTTCATGTTCCTGGCCATGGTGCTGTGCCTTTTGCTCCTCCCTGCCATGGGTCTCTCCTTCCGACGATTGTTCCGCCGCCTGTGGAAGGCCGACTTTGTCTGCAGTTTCCTTGGCATCAGCATTGGTAGGTGTTGGCTTGGGGTGGGGAGGGGGGGTGTTCCTCCACCCAGCATCTCTTTCTGGCTTTGAGGAGGGATATCTAGACTTTATGCTCTGCTGTCTGCTAGGTCTCTGTTTTGGAATGTCTCTTAGGATCTCTGCCTGACTCTCTCTGTTTACCTGAGTTCTACTCTGTCTTTCTCAGTTGGGGTGTGTGTGTAGGGGGGTATCTCTGTTTCACACTGTCCTCTTCCTACCCCCGCATTTTCTCCAAGTATCTTTCTTTCTGTCGTGCGTGTGTGTTTCTCTCTGCTTGTCATGGTGGGTAGAAAAGGATGTCGGTCTCTCTTCTCTTGCTGGGGGTCACAGAGCCACTTTTCATCCTCTTGTCCGTCTCTGGCCCCACCCCAGGGTTCCTGGTTTTCGTCAGCCTGGTGCTCTTTGCATTCGACTGTGAGACACTGCATCCGAGGCCACAGATATCCTACCTGGTGCCTTTCTACCTGTGCTGGTGGGCCAGCGCCCTGATGCTGTGGGCCGGTGAGAGCGAGGCCTGGGCAGGAAGGGGCGGGACCTCGGCAAGGCAAGGGGCGGATCTCGGGAGGGGGAGATCAAGTTGCGGGACCTTGGGCTGGGTGGGGGCGGACCTTGAGGGGAAGCATTGAGCAATGGGCAATGGGGCGGGGCCTAGGGTGGGGCTCCAGTCCGATGACTCACCTAGCTCTCTCCCCCAGGTGTCCTGTCCTACTTAAACTATGTGATCATGTGGACCAGGAAGAAGACCCTTAAGGAGCGGTGGCTGAACGCTCGCCGGTGTGTCTTGCAGCATTATGCCCGCACGTGCACGTCCGAACACCGGAACTCAGGCGTCAACACTGAGCGTATCCTGCACTTGCCCAATTCGCACACCATCCAGAAGAGCCCCCAAGTCTCTCCAAGGAATAGCCCCCGAGTTTCTCAGGACACTGACCAGTGGTCCTGGCCAGATGCTGGGCCAGGCCCTTTCAGTGTGACCACACCCCTAAGATTAGACCTCCCTTGAGACCCCACTCCCTGAGACCAGGCCGTGTCCTCCAAGGACAGGTGACAAACCCCAACCATGGCTGTAGGGCCTGGGCTTTGTGGTTCTGTGTCTGTCCACTGGGTCCTCACAATGCCCCCATTCCAGAAGTCCGACACCCCGTCCCGTTCTGCCCCCTCTGAGCGTTCCACTGAGCCCTGCAGTGTGGCTAGTTTGTGTGGCCCCACCCCATCCCTCACAGGCCATGCCCTGAACCCGCTCTCTGTCCTTTCGGCCAGGGTCATCTCCATCAGAACCCCTCTCCCAGAGTTCCAGCCCCACCCCATGTCCACTTTTGTCCCCAGGTGGACACGGCACCCCTCAGCATGTGGTGTAGCCCCGACCGAGAAGGTGTGGTTTGCAATAACATCCCCTGGCCCCTTTCCTGGCTTCCCCATTCACAATAAAGAGTGGGGCTATCCAACATCTCCATATGCCACTTTCTCTTCTTCCATCTCCCCCACAAGGCAGGGTCAGGCCCAGTGTGAGCAAAGTGGTCTGGTGTCCGTGACTTTCCTTTTGGGATCTGACTTTTTCATGCGTGTTTCTCTATACCTGACAGGGCCCCTTCCTTTCCCCCACTTGCTCATGATTGCAGGCCTCTGGGCACAAGATTGGTACAGCTGAGGTGGCTCTAACCTCAGTCAAGTGAGTCCCAAGTGTCTAGGAGTCTGGAGTCTGGAAGGCCAGATTATGCCAGAACTTGAGGCACATTTGATGCACATCTGATTTTACTTAGGGATAGGGAACTGGGTGGGCATTCAGGGGTTGTTTGCCATGGTGTCCTTGATCCACTCAATGTACTTCTGCAGTCTGGTGTGGAGTGAGGGCATCTTGGGTTTGCCACACGGGACGTGGCCCCATGATATGATACCTTGGAGCATGCTATTGCAGATCAGTGGGCCCCCGAGTCATGCTGCGAGCAAAAGGAGTGAGAGAGAGTGTCAGAGGAGACAGCAGGGCCCAGATTCTGCCTTCAGAGCCCCAGCTCTCAAGACTCCAGGTCCCACTCCCAGAGGAAGGTAGGCAGGGGTTCCAACAGAAGGGGGACAGTGGGCTGGCTGGTCATGGTGGCTCACGCCTGTAATCCGAACACTCTGGGAGGCTGAGGGGGGAGGATCTCTTGAGGTCAGGAATTCAAGACTAGCCTCAGCAAGAGTGAGACCCTGTCTCTACCAAAACTAGAAAGAAATTGACTGGGCAACTAAAAATAGAAAAAATTTGTCAGGTGTGGTGGCCCCTGCCTGTAGTCCCAGCTACTCGGGAGGCTAAAACAGGAGGATCACTTGAGCCCTGGAGTTTGAGATTGCTGTGAGCCAGGCTGATGCCATTGCACTCTAGCCTGGGCAACAGAGCAAGATTATGTCTCAAAAGAAGGAGGATGGTGGCTTGAGTCCTGGCCAATGAGGAAGGGACTTTAGGGTCCAGCTCTTGTGCAGGGAGCAGGGTCCAGGAGGACAGTCCTGTCAGACAGGTCAGTGGCAGGAGGAACAGGGCAGGACCATCTACAGGACCTCCTTGCTGTCCCCTCCCCGGCCCCCAGCAGGGCTCATCTCAAGAGACCACCTCTCCAGGAAGCTTTGTCTGACTAGACAGTAAATATGTGTCAAAGGCAGGAACAGGTGAACTACAATGCGAGGGAGTGAGCTGCAGGTGGTAACTAGATGGGGGTGTGGGAAGGGAAGAGGGTTAGGGGGAGTAGAGGTGCTGGGGACCCCGGGCTGGGGGGCAGATGCCTGTTTAGTTCTCTGGACCCAATTCAGAAGTTCAGTCCCCTCCCCCAGGCCTTCAAGACCCTGAAGGGAGGGGCTGGCTCACCACACAGGTGTCTTTGCCACCATGCAAGTGCCCAGCACAGAGCATGAACTCTGTCACTTTCTGGGGCTGGGTTCTGTCACACACATCATTAGGCAAGATTTCAATGCCCACACACTGGAGATCCATCTGGGTATGAAACTACAAAACAGGGAGAAAAAGGGCTGAGGCCAGACCCCACTTGGATCCTTCTCCCTCGACCCAGGAGTCCCTGTCCCTGCTCCAGGCTGCACAGTCGGCCCAGGCGTACAGTTCTTTGGTTTGATGCTGCCCCAGCCAGAGGCAAAACAGATGCTCCCCATTTCAGCTTCGGGTTCTTTGTAAGGCAGGTTCAGGACCTTCACAGCATCCATGATATTGACCGGCTCTGTCAGGCGGAGCAGCATGATGTGGCTGTAGTCCTCGTCATCCTGATGGGTGTAGTTCTTCAGGAGGCTGAGGTTGAATTGTGGGTGTGGGAAGCTCTTACTGACATGGACAAACTGGCTGTGTCTTCGCTTCAAACAAGTTGTGGTGACCCAGCCAGACCTGGTACTTTCTGAGGAAATAGGGGGGTGGAGGGATGAGGAGAGGGGAGGGGGAAAGGGAAATGGGGCAGAGGAGTAGGGGGGAGGGTCCTGAAAGAGAAACAGACGAACTGGGGCGTGGGGGGGGTGACAGAGGAAGAAAGATGCAGAGTTGTGGAGAAATACAGACAGTGAGTGAAAAAAGAAAGAAACGTGAGTGAAAAAGGCAGATGCAGAGACAGAAACAGTGCAAAATGAATGGTCAGAAGAACAGAGGGAATGAGAAAGGCAGATAGGGAACAGTGAGAAACAACAGAAGGAGGAAAAAAGAGGCTGAGAAAGAGAAAAGGCAGAGGCAGTGAGAAATACACAGGGAAGAGGAAGGAGAGAGCAGAACAGGGAAGGTGTGAGGAACATCCAGTGAGAGCAGGAGGCAGGAAGTCAGAGGGAGAATGAGGGCCAGGGGCAGAGAGGAAGCAAGGGTCTGGGCTGTGAGAGAAAAGGGAGTGCCTTGGCAGGAGAGGGGAGGCCTGAGAGCGGCTCAGCTGCAGCTGGGGTGGTGCTGGCTCCCTACAAGACCTAGCCCAGAGCCCAAGGTCTCATCCTCCTTTCCCTGCCAGCACCCTCCCCGTCTACAGCCCTCTTCCTTCTCCCTCAATGGTCCCACCCAGTTCCAGATGAAACCAGCCCTTCCCTGTGTCTCCTGAGAGTGGACTCATGTCCTAAGGGGGGCTGGGCAGAGTGAGAGGCACCCCTCATGCACACAGGTTGGGGCTAAAGCCCTTCCTTCTCTCTGGGGTCCCCTTAGGCCCTCCTAGGTGTATGTGTAGTAGTGATGGGGGAGGGGGTGGGACAGAGACCCAGGGAGAGAAATGGGCAGAGAGATGGAGGGTGAGACCCACAGTGACAGAGGTGACCACAGAGTGACCCAGAGAGGGTCAGAGACAGGGGAGATGCAGAGACATGAAGACAGAGTGGGAGACAGAGACCAAAACACAATGACAGACACAGAGCCAGAGCAAAAAGGACACACACACAAACCCAGAGAGAGACCCAGGCAGCCATGGGAGGGTGGTCCAGCCCCAGCTCTGCCTCCCCATGTACCTGAACCAGAACTTTCCCTCTGTCCCTCAGTCCCCCAGCCTCTCCTGAGGTTATCCAAGAGGAGTGGCACTGACTGCTCAATCCTGTGGGTGTACAGGTGCCCTCCTCCCCAGACCCCAGGCCTTGACTCACTTGCTGAAGCAGTGGGCGGCTGCGAGCACCCACTGGGGGTGCACCAGGACACCTCCACACACGATGTTGCTGAAATGGTTCACAGCCAACTGCCAGGGGTGGGAATGCTTCTCACACTCCCAGCCTCCCACAACCCAGGACTGGATGGCAGGTGCAGCACCTGCAGAGGGGGTGCTGGGTTAGGGAGGGTGGAGTTGGCAGGAGGGGCAGGGGGACTGGGCTAGGGGAGGGAGCTGTGTGCTTGCAGGGCATGTGGGCAGAGGATCATGGCTGAGAAGGTTCCAGAATTTTGAAACTGTTCCTGGGTTGGTGGCTGGTCCTGGGTGGGGAGAGTTTATGCTCTGAGCATAGAGCAGACCCCAGGGATCACAGTAGGAGACACAAGATGGAGCAGACATCAGGTCTAGGGGTGAGGTCATTTGGGGTGACTTGGGGTCTTGGACTGGGAATGGGAGGCGATGGGTTAGGATAGTGGAAAGGGACTCCAGAAAGGAGGGTTAAAGGCCCCAAAGGAGAGGATCCAAGGCTGGGAGAGGAAGGGGGTGGGTTAAAGGGCTCCCAAGCTGGGCAAACAGTTGTGCCTGGGTTGGGCTTTTGGGGTTCAGGAAAAGACGCAGCTTTAGGTCTGAGAGGTCAAGGAGCACATCTGAACTGTGGAATTTGGGGCAGGATTTGGGGTGTATAGATTGGGGCTGCAAGGGGTCAGCTGGGCTGGACAAGTCAGATTTTGGTGTTTCCAGGTTAAATGATAAAAAAAGGGTTAGGATTGAGGCTGGGTGTGTGCTCCTGTGAGGTTTTGGGGTCCTTCCTATAACCCAATAATGGCAATCCAAGAGGTTGGGGCCCTGAGAACGGGGTTGGGGTGAGGACTAGGATGGGGCTAAGGAGGAGGGAGGAGATGAGTGATAGTCACCATGGGATAGGGTGTGGGACAGGCTTCTTGTTTCTCACAGGGGTGGGGTTCATGGTCTGAGGGTATTAGAGGGATTGGGGTTCTCTTGGTGGCAGTCCCAGGACAAGAATGGAGAAGTGTTCAAAACAGGGGCCAAGCAGCTGCAGGAACAGAGTGGAGGACCCACTTGATGTGAGGTTTCAGAGTCACATATTGCCTTACTTGGGGCAGGGCAGGCCAGGATGGGTAGCTGAGAAGGTGTTCAGGATCTCGCAGGTGGGTCCCCAGAAAACCAGATTTGTGCAGGAGGGATTCAGGTGGGGAAGGGCGGGACCTGGGGAGGGATGGAAATTCTGCGAGGAAAGGAGTATATGGTTGGAGGGCTTGGGTGTTTTTCTTGGGAGTGCTGGATGGGGTTCTAGGGCAGAGAGAAGGAAGAGGCATTTGTAGATTCCCCCATGCCAGATGGGGATCCATCTGGTGTCACACAGTTTGGGAAGCAGGGCTGACTGGTAGAATTTGGGGGACTTGGGAGGACCAGATGTCAGGGTCTGGAGGACGCAGTTGAGAGCTGAAAGCTGAATGGCCAAAGTCACTGAGGTGTGGTGGGATTTGTAGACTCCAGAGCCAGACCATTGGGCCACAGAGAACTAGGAGTAGGAGGACGCCAGGGTCTAGTGGGGTTGGGGTCCTCCAAAGAGAGGGACAGAGATGGCCCAGGACCTGCCCCTTTGTGAAAGCAGTAGGGGCAGGAGCTGACTTGGGAAGAGAAGAAAGTACTGAGGTTTCCTGGGAGGGGGCAGGGACCTAGTGTGGGAATGCAGAATGTGAGAGGTGGGATTTTGGGGTGGGGCTGCAAGTGACAGGAAAGAGCTTGGCACCCTGGTCTGGGATGGACCACGGGCTGGGGTGCTAAAGGGGAAGGACTTATGGGGGACAAGGGCAGCATGAGAGTCAGGGACCAGTCCCCCCACCTCCTCCCCCCCACTGTCTCACCAATCCTCCCCAGGGACAAGGTGAGGCACAGAACCAGGAACCACATGGTGACAGGTGTCAGGCAGCAGATGGTGAGCTAGCAGCTGGGGAGCCTCCCCAGGAAGCCTTTTAAAAGCCCTCATTGTCCCCACCCCCAGAGCCCCACCCCTACCCTGCTGGCACCCAGATGCTGGCCAAGGTCCTTCCCCTGTTGCCTGGGGGCTGTACAACCCCCTCCTACCCCCAGAGCTGTGAAGGGGAGGGAGAGCCAGCACCTGTGGTTCTGCAGGCCCTGGGTCATCCTGGATGCATTCCTGGGGCTAAGGCCAGGTGGGGCAGGGCCTGTAGCTCCTGGGGCTTTGCTCTGGGGGACAGAGCCAGTGAGGCATGGTAGGGTGAGGGGGAAGAGCAACAGGAGGATGGAGGAGTCACCGACCCCCAATAAGAACCCCATATACCTAACCCCTAAGTAAAGCCCTAGACCCCAAGACTCCATAGACTTTAATGCCAACGGTGAGGGCTCCAATTCCCTGCACCACTCAGAGAGACAAGATATCAACTTAGCTGTGAGCCTGTCTCTTAAATCTAGGCCTTGGCTTTCACAATGCCCTGATTCTTATACTTCCAGACTCAGGATCTAGGTCCCCGAAGCTATTGTTCCTTTCATAATAAAATTTTGGGGTACATATCACCACAACCCTAGTGCCCCAAGATCCAGGAATATGAAGTTTCAGGGGTCTCCCATAGTAAATTCTCTAGCATTATAAAATCCTATGTTCCCCTCAAACAGTGTCAGGGGCCCAGTGACCCTTCTACCCTTGTTCCCAAGATACGGGTAGTCAAGGTCATGTCCTCCAAAGTCCCAGAGATTCAGACTACGTGCCTTCTCAGGTCAAGATCATCCTAAGCACAAATTTCAATTACCCCTACTCCCACCCCATTCTGCCAATACAATATTTAGGTCTCAAGAGCCAGGGTCATGTACTTCAATGTTGAGTGACCTTGAAAATCACATTTTGGGGCCCCTGAAGAGAATCAGGACCTAGATTCCTGATTCCTGCAGCCTCAGTGGTAAACCCATAGGCTTCTAACATGTTATCCTGGCTTTTTGGTAAAAACAAAGCAACTCACAGGGTCCCAGCATCTGCTGTATGTCAGGAACCTGGCTAAGGAAAGGAGGGTATTTGCCTTTTTGCATGGCTATCAGGAAGCCCAGAACTAAGTCTTGAAGAAAAAGTCATTCTTGGTAATCTAGTATTTGCTGGGCCCTTTCACTAGGATCCAGAGATACAGTGTATTTACCCAGTGTCAGAGGCTATTTTAATCAGTTCATATGAATTACCTCATTTAATCTCACAGCAACCCTGTAAATTAAGCAATGTGATGATCTCCATTTTATATATGGACAGATCTAGGCTGAGTGAGATTGGGCCTCTTGTTCAAGATCCCATGGCTGGTCATACCTGTTGAATGGACAGAACCTTGCTTCAAGCCCTTTCTCCTCCCCTCAGGATTGGGGCAGTGGGTGAAAACAGTGTACAGTGTCTGTGGGTTCCCCACCCAGTCTTTGTCTCCAATTTCCCTTCATCCCCAGAAGAAAGTCACAGAAGCTCCTACCGAGAAACTTGGATCAGTGCTGTCTGTTATCTTGTTGTTAAAGGCTAGGTGACCTTGAGCACCAGCTTTGCCTTCAGGCGGGACAAGTCCTTGGCTAACACCTGGGCCTTGGACAGAGTCTTGAGGGATGGCTTAATTCTGTTCCAAGTCAGGACAGGGCTGCTGGCCAGGCATGGGGGTTTTTGCTTAGGACATAGGAGGTAGGCCAAGATAGTCAGGTCCTCTTCATGATTTCCCTGATCCACTCCAAGTAGTGGCACACTTTGGTATAGACACCAGGCTTGGTGGTGGTGTCACAAGGGATGTCACCCCAGGACACAATGCCCTGTAGGACACCCCTACAGACCAGGGGTCCCCCAGAGTCACCCTGTGGAGAGAAAAGGGGGTCTCAGGATGAGTGAGAACCTTCTGGATCTAGTGTGCCCATCTCTATTCTAATCACAATTTGCATGCCCACCCCAGGCAATCCCAACCCAACTCAATACAGTCCAATTTAACCAAAACCAATCCAATCCAACCTCAACTTAATTTACTAATGCAACGCATATCCAACCTCATTCCCTTGCAACCCCAACCCAACTGAACTAAACTAAATCCAACTCAACCCAACCCCCACATGTTCCCCATCCAAAATGAAACCAAACCCATGCCCATCCTCACAACCCAATCCCAATTTTCGTACCCTGCATCTCAAACAAAATCTACCCCATGCTGATTCAACCCTGACATATTTCCCATCCAAAACCAAACCACACCTATTCCCATTCTGAACCCCAACCCAATTGCCACACCATGCACCTCAAACACAGCACAATCCTATCCCCATCTCCAGCCCCAACTCCAGACTCACCCCTATTCTAACTGCTCTTCCTTCTCCATCTCTCTAGGGTGGACTGCTCTTCCAACCTGGCATCTTCTCTAGCCCAAAGCAAATGATATCCAGCCCCATCCTAACTCTCAAACCGGTCCCCAACCCCCTTCCTCCACCTGATGGCTCCCTCTGGGCTCTGACCTCATAGGAGACCTCTGTGCCTCCACCTTCTGCTCCTACACACACCATGCTGTTCATCAAGTGCCCGACAGGGTAGTCTTTGTTACAAGATGTGTCTGAGATAATGCTGATGTTGGCACAATGCAGTGTATCTGGGAGACTCACTGGGGAGGACAGTGAAGTTGGAGCAGACCCATAAATTCCAGCCCTGTCCCCTCCACCTAAGAACCCTGGAGAATAGAGTTCCTTGAGGTCTTACATCCAGCTCCTCCATCTTTTCATTCACCTTGTGATTCTGGGCTCCCTATGGTCCCAGGCTCGTTTTTGGACACCAGGCCCCATCCAGACACCACACAGGCCTCACCTGGGCTAGGGCAACGTGTGGGTAGCGTCACAGGGCACACCTGGCGGGTCCGGCGTGCAGGCCGGGCCAGCCGCAGCAACATGACATCATGGTGGTGACTGCATGCTTTGTAGCCAGGGTGTGGGATGACTCAAGAAACAGCCCACAGTTGCTCTGGTCCATCATGCTTACACAGGTTGTGCTCACCTGGGCACACTGTCATGGAGCTGTGTGGGCCAGTGGAATGAGGAGTAGACAAAGGATCAAAGAGTGGGCAAACGGTGGTCCCTAGATCCCTTGGGAATTTCAAGATTCCTCTACCCTTTCCCAAGATCCTGAAGCCAATGGTTCTGTCCCCTGCCCCTTAGGGACCAAGGAGTCCAAGTCAGGCACACACCTGGAACTGAACCCTCTTGGCTCCAGCCCTCCTTTCCTCAGAATCCAGAATTACAACATCCCTGGACTCATCCTGCCTCAGGAGATCAAAAGCTGGGACTCTACCATCCTCTTTTTCCTCCTTCAGGGACCTAAGAGTTCAGAACCCACCCTCTCCTAACCCAGGAGCTTGACCTCCAGCCTCTTCCTCCTTCAGAGCCCGGGGGTCCTGGCACCAGTCTCCACCTTCCCCCTAGGAGTTCTACCCTCCAGCCAGGCCCCTGATCCCTGCCATCATACCGGGTTTGGCAATGGGCCGCAGAGAGCAGCCAGTGTGGGGAGATGAGGGAAGCACTGCAGTTAAAGAGTTCATGCTCATAGAGGGCAACTTGCCATGGCTGGGAGTGGGGTGCACACTCCTCACCTTTCAGCAACTTATCACCTTCCTGTGCTTCTGGGAGAGGGAATAGAAGATCCCTGAGGACAGGGACCTTTTCATCATCTCCTGCACCTTCCATGCACCCTGTCCTCAAAACTATTTCTCACCTGTGCCTTTCCCCAATTTCTTAAGAAGTCCCTGCTGTTCATTTACAACTGCAACCTGTTTCCTCCAGAACTCTAGCCCCTACCCCATTTGGTATAGGACTCTGTGAGAGAGAGGAAGGGAAAAGGACCAGAGGACAATAAGTCCTCTGTGACTGGGAGTGGAGACAGGGACGCTGGATACAGGTCAGACAGGTGGTCACTTGGCACCAGTCATTCAAAGTCACCAAATTGTCACATGCCCAGATGGATGTGGCCACTCAATATGTATGACGTACAGTCTTGGCCCCAGAACCTGGACCTCTCAGCCAAATTCAGCATACAATACAAGACACAGATATGGTCACACAAGGTCATGGATGTACATACACATCTAACCTTCCAAACTTAGGTACAGATATCGACAGCTCTTTAAAGCTAAAATTCACTTGCATACATAGGTTGCAGCTTCAAGAACCACAGCACATAAGTTCATATGTGTATTTAAATATGGATGGCTAAGATGTGGACACACACACACCCAGAGAATTGGATATAGACCAGACCTAAATTCACAGTCTCCCGTGTGGGTGTTGGCATCTGGTGTGACAGACGTTTGCACACAGGGTCCAAACAAGGAAGATGGGTCCTTAACCCTGGGTTCAAACATACTAGCTGTGAGATATCAAGCAATCATTTGACCTCTCTGTGCCTCTGTTTCCTCATCTTTAAAATGGGGATTGTTGTAAGAATGACATAGGAATGTGTGAGTGCTGAGTGATGGCTGGCCCATGGTGACTCCTCAATATTAATATTAGTTATTTTTAACAAAGGACATAGATTTATTTATGATACATACATGTTGATGTTCAGGTTGTGGACACAGATGTGGTCAAAGTAAGTCAGACATCTGCACAGACACAGTCAAGGTAAGAGCTGATGCATCCACAGGCCGTTTCGTAGGGAGTCAAAGCTGCAGACACCACCCCAGGGGCCAACACCCAGATGTGCACCCACTAAATCAGACTACAGGGCAACAGGGCTGGGCATTCAAAGTCAAAGACATACAGCTGGAGATACAAGTGGCCAGGACAGGACATATTTGTCCATCTCTAGATCAGCCCCCAAGCCAGATCCAAGTGTTGAAAGTCACTCACTGGGTTTCACATAGGGAGATCTGGTTCACACATGTGGGCTTGATGTGGACACACAGGGCCCTGTACACCCACCACACACACACACACACACACTCACACACACACAGAATGGCACCACACACAAGGACAGAATTAGGGACATTTCAAGGTCACAAGACCGTGAGCCCCTACACTGGGCAACACAGATGTGTCCCCTCAATGTCATAGCCACACACACAGACACCCACACTGGGGCAGGATTTGCATTGTCAGATCAAATGCCCGAGGCCTGTCCACCATGGTCAGGAACTGGGCCAAAGGAGCTGGTGAGGCCAAGGGAATGCAGATGTGGTGGATGAGGGGCTTAGCAAAGGAAGGTTGAGGTTGTCTTGTGGAGAAGGGTGGAGGGCAGGGGCTGAACAGCTGGGCACCAAGGCTGCACCTGGCCAGTCCAAGCTGGAGCAGGGTGGAGGCCCCAGCTGGGTGCAGCGGGCAGGCGGGAGGCAGGGAGGAGAGAGCACAGAGAGAGCCTGAGGGGAGGCTGGAAGCATGGGGGAGGTCTGAGGGGTGAGGGTCATATGGGCCAGCAGGTTAATGAAAGTCTACCCCTGATTTCGCCAAGGTAGAGGCATCAGGTTACAATTAATTTCTGCATGAGTGGTGGCTGAGTTTGGTCTGGACTTAGCCTGCCACTCAGGGTGACCTTGACTTTGTGGCCATCCTTCTCTGGACCACAGCCCCTTCTATTGTCAAATGAGGCTAGTGCTGCCTTCCTCATGTAGATGTTGTATATAAGCGTTCAGTGCCATGCCTGGCACATGCTAAGTGCTCAGCAATGCTTGCACACCTTAGAGGGTGCTACCTGGGGCCAGGCACATGCTAGTGCCTCACATGTGTTGTAATCTTTACAACAACCCTGTGAGGGAAGGACTGTTGTCTCCACTGTACAGCTGGGTCACAGAGACATTAAGTAACTAGAGAGTGGCAGGGGTAGGATTCGAGCCTGGAGTCTGAACACTTGTTTAATGGTTGTTAAGTGCATTACCTACATTACACTATTGAGACCTCACCATTATTGTTGCAGGTAGGTGCTGTCTTATAGAGATGGCACCCAAGGCCCAGAGAAGTGAAGCAGTTTTCTTAAGGTCCCACAGCAAAGAAGGGGCAGCCTAGGACTCAGCTCAGGTATGTGTAGCCCCAGGATCGTGTTCATTATCATGGGCAGTGAGAGGCCCCAGGTCCCAGCAGCTCCAGAGCAGCCTCAGGCCCATGATGGCTCTTCAGGTGGGGTGAGGACTCAGGAACATTGGCAGGTGGCTCAGGTGTGGGCAGGGGTAAGGGAAGGATCTGTTATGGTCTGAGACAAGAGGAATGACCACCTAAAGACTGAATTGAGCCAAATCAGGAGTCTTTATTAGCTGGCCAGTTACTACTCTCTGCACCGCCCAAAGGCAGTACAGAGTGCATCCATGAGTCTTTGAAACAGAAAGTTCTTATATTGTAAGTTTGTGGGTAGACAATTACTAAGACAGAGCAAGCACGTGTACAAAAAGCCTTGAGTAGGCATTATATCATTTTCTTATCTTTGGTGTAACAGGATCTGGGCAGTTTTGGCTCTGGGCCATATCTTGTTCATGCAAAACATGAGTGTTATAATGGCTTCACGCAAAACGTGGGGGTGTAATCATTTTATGCAGAACATGGGTGTTGTAGTCACTTAGGAATTTCTGTGTTGGGGGTAGCAAGCAGGAGAAACCAGATTTTACAGAAGAAGAATGGCAGATACTGATTTTTCAGCATGAAACTCAGACTGTAACATTCCCCACTGGTTTTTAGGAGGAATCAAACCATTGGTTCTTTGTTATTAGTATCACAGGTATGTTGATAGTGAGTTTGGAGGACCATAAGTTTGACGATTTGAACTCTTTGTTTATCATAAGAAATTAGGCTGTTTATGATGCAGGGGCCAAGGAGCAGTGTCATCAGAATGGGAATAACTGGTTTTGTTATGGCTGACAAAAGTGTTGTCGTCCTTGGGGATTAGCAATGCTAGAGATGACAAGTGCTTTTAAATTTACCGCCCCCCCTTTTTTTGGTGTTTATTGGATTGCCAAACATATTAATATGTATTGTTAAAAATGATTTTACAAACAATCTATTCCAACCTTTTTCTGGCTATCTGCACCGCCTTGCACTTCACATAAATGTTTTAAGTAAATAAGGTGCTTAGCTTATGTCTAATGATTTATCTTTTAAATATGGAGTGGAATTTTGTGTTTAAAGGGCAGTCTTCCCTCCCAGCCTGAGAAGAGGGGGAGGAGGCCACTCAGAGACATGTTTTCAGAGGCAACAGCAGGGTGGGGAGCTTGGACGGGCTTCAGCCCAGCCTTTGCTCAGGCTCTCCAGGCCTGTCTAATTATGACACTGTCATTTATTGTCTTTGTAATCACCTAAGTGTAGTTTATAGGCTGGTGGGGGCTGCCATCTGCTGGATTAAAACAGATAATTAGAAGGAACCAGAGGAGTTTCTGGAAATCCTTATCTTCAGTGGGTCCTCGGTGGGTTGGGCAATCTATTTTTCGGGGAGTTGATCTGGGGTTGCCTTTTAATCTGCATGTGATGGATCCAGTGATGGTTTCCGGCAACCTTCATGGCTGTTGGTTGGTGAGGATCACTGGCAGGGGTCCAGTTCACCTGGCCTCTAAGCTGTCAGGTTGAAGTTTTCTTATCCAGGTGAAGTCTCCATGCTGTACCTGAAATAGAGCTTTCTTGGGAGTGGGGAGTGGGGTTAGTCAGCTGAACATGATCTTATATAGGGTTATGCTGTTAACATATGGAGTGTATCTGGTTTTTAGTAGGCCAAAGGGAAGGAGGCTTATTCAGTCTATGCCTGTCTCCAGCTTTAACTTGTTTAATGTTTTTTAAAGTTTTATTTACCCTTTTTATCTGTCCTGAACTCTGAGGCCTATAAGCACAGTGTAATTTAATAATTGAGTTGTTTGGGCGATGAACACCAGGCCATTGTCGGACCCCAGTATAAGTGGGAGGCCAAATCAGGGAACAGTTTCAGTCACTAACTTTGTGCAGCTACCTGTGCTGTCTCTGACTTTATAGGGAAGGCTTCTGCCCATCCAGAAAAGGTATCAATGAATATAAGCAAGTAGTGATATCTGCATTTGCCTGGTTTTATTTCTGTAAAGTCCACTTTCCCAGGGGCTTGTCCCCGTAACCTGGTCCTGGGGCAGGGGTGGATTAGTCTCTTTATTTGAATAGACTTGTGCACAGGTGAGACATCTCGTTGTTACCTGCTGGGCCATCTTATGGAGCCGAGGAATGTAGTAGTCTCTCTGGAGAAGTTTGGTTAAGTTGGTGTTGCCAAGATGGGTGTTCTGATGTATTTGTCTGATTAGGTCTCATCATAGGTGTTCAGAGATTAAGACCCTATTGTCCGGGAGGATTTTCCAACCTCCTGAATCAGTTTTAGTCTTCAGGGCTTTTTTAATTTAACCTTTTCTTTAGTGTAGTTTGGAGGGTCTGGCAGGAGCTGTTCTGGCAGAACAGGGAGAAGTTGGAGAGGCCCCACTGGTTTTTGTGTGACTTTTCTTGCTGTCATGTCACCAAAAGCATTGTCTCTCATCACTGGGGAGTCAGTCCTCGCTCTTGGTAAAGTGCCCCATATACATGTGCCATTGCAAAGGCTCTCCCCCATATTAGGGCCTGGGTCGGGGCTATGAGTTTAGCTTTTTGGGCTGAGGTTCCAACCCAGCCTGCAGTTATGATGGCTGCCCTTGCATACCTGACTCCTTCTGAGACATAGCTGCTCCCATCTGTGTACAATTCTTCATCAGGGTCCGGCCATGGGCAGTCAGTGAGGTCAGCTCTCAGGTTGATAAGAGACTCAAACAATTTGAGACAGTCATAGAGTGGCTCTGATGGCTCATCATCCAGGAGCAGGGTGGCAGGGTTTAGGGAGGCTGTCTTTAGGAACTGGCTTCTGGGGGGTCTAGCAACAGCACCTGATATTGGGTTATGCAGGAGTTTGAAAGCCACCTCTCGGGGGGCTTTTTAGTAGAGCCTCCACCTAGTAGGGGGGGCAATTACATATAAGTCCTGCCCCAAAATGAGCTTGGAGGCTTCCTTTGCCAAGATAGTGGTCACAGCAATGGCCTGCAAGCAGCCTGGCCAGCCACATGCTACAGGGTGCAGGCTTTTAGACAGGTATGCAACTGGTCCAGGGTCCTAGTTTTTGAGTTAGGACCCCTTTAGCTATCCCTTGGTTTTCAGCAACATATAACTGGAAAGGCTTTGTCAAATCAGGCAAGGCCAGTGCAGGGGCACTCACAAGTGCCTGTTTGAGGCTCTTGAAGGCTTTAGCCTCATTTTCAGTCCAGATCATAGCATCCCCCTTTCCTCCTATGCTAGCATATAGGGGTTTTGTTATTTCAGCAAACATGGGGACCCAGGGTCTGCAGTACCCCACTGCCCCCAGGAACTCTCATACTTGTCTCTTAGTTTGGGGCAATTGGATCTTTAAAATAGCTTAATTTTACTGGTGGAGAGGGTTTGTTTGCCTTTCTTTAGTTCGTACCCTAGATAGGTTGCTGTCTGGGTACAAAGCTGAGCCTTTTTAGCCAGAACACAGTAGCCCAACTGAGTTAATTCTGTTAGCAGGTCCTCAGTAGCCATTTTATATGTGGCTTGATCCTTGGTGGCTCCAGTGTCAGTCAGAAACTCTATAGGTTTGCCCCCCACATTCAGAGTTACCTTGGGCTCCTGGGGCCTTATCAGAATGGAGCCCCGGCCCCATCAGTCCGTGTCCTCCATGAGGACTGGCACAGGCTTAGTCACCTCCTGCTTTTGGTGAGGACATTTGTTTTTTCAGTGACCATGTTTTTTGTAGTAGGCACACTGGTCATGGCTTAGGCTGGTCTTCTTCCTTCTAGTATTCCCCTCTGGTCTTTTGGGCCTCTTGTCTTTTTCAGTTTTATATTTCTCTTGTTTTACCATAGGGGATACAAGAATTTTGGCCATCGTTTTAGACTGGGCAGTCCCAGGATCCTCTTTGTTGTTATAAATCTTCTGGACAATTTTTATTAACTCAGACAGCAATTTTTCCTCAAATCCTTCTAATTTCTGCAGCTTTCTCCTAATATTAGGGGCCAACTGAGTGGCAAAGGCAATATTAATGGCATGTCTATTCTCTAGTGCCTCAGGGTCTATGGGAGTATGTAGGTGGTAAGCTTCAAAAAAGCATTTTAGGAACACTGCTGGGAACTCGTTAGGTCCCTGTATGGTTTTGCTTACCTTGAACAGATTAGTCAGCTTTTTAGCTGCTGTCCATATGCCTCCTAGCAGAGTCTGGCAATGCAGATCGAGAGCCTCCTTACCTTGTTCCTCATTTGGGTCTCAGTCCGGGCACGTGGTGGGGAAGGCAAACACAGGTTGCCCATCAGGGCCAGGAATTGTCTATGGAGGACAAAACTCATAGAATAGCCATGGGTAGAGAGACAATTTACAAAGTTGGTTAACTTTATGGCATATAACAACGTAACATAATAACCACAGTTATTACTGATAATATGTAAGAAGATATTTCAATATTTTAAAACTTAGAACATATATTAATAACATATTATACAAATATAATCACAAGAAACTTAACATAATTTCCTATTTGACCATGCTTTCTGTGTAGTTTTAACATACCAAACAAGCCTAAAATGTCTTTCTTAGACTTTCAGTTGCCTTAATATTTTTTAAAAAACCAAAATTTTTCTTTATAATTGTAGCCAATTGGATCACATACAAAATTTCTTCATAAATCCCCTTTCATGGAGTTTATCTCAACTTGCACAGACCAGCTACAGCATACTTAAAACTTTCTGTTTTCTCTTAAGTTTTATTTTAGAACAAAATTTATGATACAAGATCCTTTCTTTCTTTCTTTCTTTCTTTTTTTCTTATTTCAGCTCCTCATGGCGGTACAAAAGCTCAGGTTATATACATTGTGCATGTCCCACCCATCCCCTAGAGTCAGAGCCTCAAGGGTGTCCATTCTCCAGACAGTGTGCCTGGCACTCACCATGTAGTCATACCTCCAACCTCTAACCCCACCTCTGACCTCCCCAAGTCAGCACCTTCAAACATGACCATTCCCCAGATGGTGCGCAACACCACCCATCATGTAGGCATACACCCATCTCCTCCCCCCACCCCCCATCTCAGTCTGACATCCAATTGCTATCCTTCCCTGATGTGCATTTAGGTGATGATCAGGGAAACTAATTTTCTGGTGAGTACATGTGATGCTTGTTTTTCCATTCTTGGGACATTTCACTTAATATAATGGGTTCCAGCTCTCTCCAGGAGAACCAAAGAGATGTCATAGCACCGTTATTTCTTATAGCTCAGTAATACTCCATACCACAGTTTACTAATCCATTTGTGGATTGATGGGCATTTGGGTTGTTTCCACATCTTTGCAATTGTGAATTGTGCTGCTATAAACATTCGGGTACAGGTGTCTTTGTTATAGAATGACTTTTGTTCCTTTGGGTAGATGCCCAATAATGGGATTGCTGGATCGAATGGTAGGTCTACTTTCATCTCTTTAAGGTACCTCCATAATGCTTTCCACAGGGGTTGCACCAGTTTGCAGTCCCACCAGCAGTGTATGAGTGTTCCTGTCTCTCCGCATCCATGCCAACCCGTGTTGTTTGGGGACTTTTTGATAAACGCCATTCTCACCGGAGTTAAGTGATATCTCATTGTGGTTTTGATTTGCATTTCCCTGATGATTAGGGATGTTGAGCATTTTTTCATATATTTGTTAGCCATTCTTATATCTTCTTTTGAAAAATTTCTATTCACGTCGTTTGCCCACTTTTTGATAGGGTTGTTTGGTTTTTTCTTGCTGATTTTCCTGAGTTCTAAATAGATTCTTGTTATCAGTCTTTATCTTATGTGTAGTATGCGAAAATTTTTTCTCATTCTGTAGGCTATCTGTTTATTTTCGTGACTGTTTCTTTGGCTATGCAGAAGCTTTTTAATTTAATCAGGTCCATTCATTTATTTTTGTTGTTGCTGTGATTGCCTTAGGGGTCTTCTTCATAAATTCTTTGCCTAAACCAATGTCTGTATGAGTCTTTCCTACATTTTCTTCTAGAATTCTAATCGTTTCCCACCTAAGGTTTAAGTCTGTTATCCACCGTGATTTGATTTTTGTGAGAGGTGAAATCTGTGGGTCCTGTTTCAGTCTTCTGCATGTGGCTATCCAGTTTTCCCAGAACCATTTATTGAATAGGGATTCTTGTCCTCAGAGTATGTTTTTGTCTATTTTGTCAAAGATTAGATGGCTTTATAAGGATGGTTTTATATTTGGATTTTCTGTTCTGTTCCACTGGTCTGTGTCCCTGCACTTGTGCCAATACCAGGCAGTTTTAAGAACCACAGCCTTGTAGTACAGTTTGAAGTCTGGCAAATTAATACCTCCCATTTTGTTTTTATTGCTTAGAATTGCTTTTGTTATACGGGGTCTTCTCTGATTCCATACAAAGTGTATAATTATTTTTTCTAAATCTGTGAAAAATGATGTTGGTAATTTAATAGGGATTGCATTGAATGTCTAGATCACTTTGAGTAGTATAGACATTTTAGCAATGTTGATTCTTCCAATCCACCAGCATGGTATGGTTTTCCACCTATTTACATGTTCTGCAATTTCCATTCTCAGTGTTTCATAGTTCTCTCTGTAAGAGACCTAAAGAGGTCCTTTACCTCTTTAGGTAAATATATTCCTAGATATTTTATTTTCTCTGTTGCTATTTTGGAGGGTATCGAGTCCTTAATTTAGTTCTCTGATTGAATGTTATTGGCATATATGAATGCCTCTGATTTGTGTGTATTGATTTTGTAACCTGAGACTTTACTGAATTCATTAATTAATTCCAGGAGTCTCTTGGTTGACTTCTTGGGGTTTTCCAGATACAACATCATATCATCAGGAAAGAGTGAGAGTTTGATCTCTTGTTTCCCTATTTGGACATCCTTGATTCTGCTCTCTTGCCTAATAGCTCTTGCAAGGACTTCCAACACTATGTTGAAAAGTAATGGGGACAGTGGGCAGCCTTGTCTGGTTCCAGTTCTGAGTGGGAATGCTTTTAATTTTTCCCCATTCAGTATGATGTTGGCTGTAGGTTTGTTCCAGTGCAGAGTAGGAATGCTTTCAATTTTTCCCCGTTCAGTATGATGTTGGCTGTGGGTTTGTCATATATGGGTTGTATCATTTTTAGGTAGGACCTGTTTTTGCCTATTTTGTTAAGCGTTCTTATCATAAGAGGGTGTTGAATTTTGTCAAATGCTTTTTCTGCATCTATTGAGAGGATCATATGGTCTTTATTTTTGCTTCTATTTATGTGGTGAATTACATTTATAGATTTTCATATGTCAAACCACCCCTGCATCTCTGGGATGAAAACTACTTGGTCGTGATGAATTATTTTTTCGATAAGCACTTGGATACGATTTGCTTGAGAATTTTATTGAGAATTTTTGCATCTATGTTCATGAGAGAAATTGGTCTGTAGTTTTCTTTTTTTGTTGCATCCTTTCCTGGTTTTGGTATCAATGTTATATCGGCTTGGTAAAACGTGTTGGGGAGACTTCCATCCTTCTCGATATTGGAGAACAGTTTATGTAGGATGGGCACCAGTTCATCTTTGTATGTGTGGTAAATTTTGGGTGTGAACCCATCTGGACCAGGGCTTTTCTTTTTGGGAAGGATTTTATTGCTGTTTCAATTTCAGTTCTTGATATTGGTCTATTCAGGAATTCTATTTCTTCCTGATTGAGCTTGGGAAGACTGTGTGTTTCTAAAAAATTGTCCATTTCCTCTACATTTTCCAGTTTGTGTGCATAAAGATTTTTGTAGAATTCATAGATGATATCATGTATCTCTGTGGCATCAGTTATGATTTCTCCTTTCATGTTCCTGATGGAAGTTGTTAGAGATTTTTCTTTTCTGCTCTTGGTTAGCCTAGCCAGTGGTGTGTCTATTTCGTTTATCTTTTCAAAGAACCAACTTTTTATTTTATTAATTTCCCTTATGGTATTTTTGTTGTACATTTCATTTAATTCTGATTTGATCTTAATAACTTCTCTCCTTCTGCTGGGTTTTGGGTCGGTCTGTTCTTCTTTCTCCAGCTCTTTGAGTCTATTCATTAAATTGACTATTTGTAAGTTTTCTGTCCTTTTAATATAGGCATTTAAGGAAATGAATTTTCCTCTCAGGACTGCTTTAGCTGTGTTCCATAGAGTTTGATAAGTTGTGTCTCCTTTGTCATTTATTTCAAAGAATCTTTTGATTTCCATCTTGATTTCTTCCTTTATAAAATAATCATTCAGGAGAAGGTTGTTTAGCTTCCATGACTTTCAGTAGGAATGAGAGTTTCTGTTAGGGTTCATTATTACTTTTATTACACTGTGATCTGAGAATCTGCATGGTATGATTTCTATTTTTTAAAATTTTTTAAGACATGCTTTATGTCCTAGGATATGGTCAATCTTAGAGAATGTCCCGTGAGCTGATGAGAAGAATGTATATTCAGTGGATTTCGGGTAGAATGTCCAGTGGATGTAAGTCAGGCCCATTTATTCTAGCATTCTATTTACATCCATTATTTCTTTGCTTATTTTCTGTTTGGAGGATCTGTTCTGTACTGTCAGTGGGGTGTTAAAGTCTCCAGCTATTACAGTATTGTTGTCTATCATTTGGTTCAGATCAAGTAGGGTTTGCTTTATGAATCTGGGTGTGACTAAGTTGGGTGCGTATATATTAAGTATGGTTATGTCTTCTTATTGAATTGTGCCTTTCACCAGTATCTAGTAACCATCTTTGTCTTTTATTATTTTTGTTGGTTTAAAAACTAAGTTATTGGAAATTAAAACTGCCACACCAGCTTTCTTTTGGCTAATGTTTGCTTGAAATATCAATTTCGATCCTTTTATTTTCAGTTTAAATGCATCTTTGCAGGTTAGGTGTGTTTTATGAAGACAGCAGGTACTTGGTTTGTGTGTGTGTGTGGTTTTTTTTTTTTTTTTTTTCCATTGGGCCAGTCTATGTCTCTGGAGTGGAGAATTCAGGCCATTGACATTTATTGAGAGAACTGATAAGTGGGACAGATTTCTATTCATCTCATTGGGTAGAACTTCATTGCTATGATTTCTCTCTTGAGCCATTGTGGTGGCTGGAATTTGATCTTTAGCTCTTGAGTGGTTTTACATTTATGGATCTTTCTTTTGCTGATCCGTGTGTAACTCTCTTTTGAGTACTTCTTGGAGGGCTGGTCTTGTCGTGGTGAATTCCCTCAGTACTTGTTTATATGAGAATGTCTTAATTTCTCATTCATATAGAAAGCTTAGCTGGGTACAAGATTCTAGGCTGAGCATTATTCTGTTTCAGAAGAGTGAGAATGGAGCCCCAAGTACTTCTTGCTTGTAAAGTTTCAGTTGAGAAATCTGGCATAATTCTAATGGGCTTTCCTTTGTATGTCACTTGTTTCTTTCTCCTTACAGCTTGAAGAAGGGTCTCTTTAGTGGATATTTTGGTCAGTCTGAAGACTATGTGGTGTGGTGTTTTCCTATTTGCTATCAATCTACTAGGGGTTCTTTGAGCTTCTTGAACCTGTATATCTAGAGTTTTAACAAGGCCTGGGAAATTTTCCTCTATTATGTCTTGAAGTAGCTTATCCAGCCCTTGCTTATCATCTTCTTCACCCTCAAGGATGCCGATAACTCTCATGTTAGGCTTCTTCACATAATCCCACATTTCTTGTAGTCTCTGATTTTTTTTCTTATTTCTTTGTTCTACCTCTGCGACTGACTTATTTAATTGGAAAGGGTTATCTTCAATCTCTGAGATTCTTTCTTCTGTTTGATTTACCCTGCTCTTGAGACTTTCCACTGTGTTTTGTAGCTCCCTGAATAAATTCTTCATTTCTAGGAGTTCAGTTTGTTTTTTCTTCAATATTTCAATTTCCTTAGTGAATTTCTCTTCCAAATCCTGGATTTTTTTGTGGTTTCTTTGTGTTGGTTATCCATTTTTTCTTGTATATTATTCAGCTTATTTATAATCCATAACTGAAATTCTTCTGGTGACATGTTGATATTTTGAATCTGGTTTGTGTCAATTGGTAGAGAGCTGGTATTTCTCTTTGGGGGTGAGATTTCCATTTGGTTCTTTGTGCTCCCCATATTATTTTGTTGAGCCCTTCCCATCTGGATCTATCATTAGATTTTTTCTCACAGCTTTAGTCTGGCTAACAGCACGCCTTGTATTCTGTTCTTAGGGTGTGAAACAATCTAAGTATGTTGCTTCTTTTTTCCAGAGGGGGAGACTGTTGTGTGTTGTTTAGAGTTTTTTCTGTCTCAGTTGGGGGGCTGCTTCTGTTGGGTCCAGCCCTTGAGGATTGGTTTGACCTAAGACAGGTTTGGCAAGTTAAGTCACTGTGTTGTGGACTTTCAGTTAGCAGGCAGGATTCACACTATTTGTGAGCAGAAAGTCTCTCTCTCTCTCTTTTTTTTTTTTTTTTCCTGTCTTTTGGTTCTTCCTCTAGAGGGGTGATTTCTGTCTCTTTCCTCAAGAAAGTCACTGGCTAGGGGGAGGAGGTGGTGCTGTCTCTCGCTCAGTGCCCCAGCTGCTGCAGCTCCCATGGGCAAAGGTCTACCCTGTCCCAATGCCCCCAGGTCCAGGCTCCACACTGTTGCATCTGGGAAAGCACTCAGTGTTCACACACGGGTGGGGGTCCTGGAGAGGGTCCACAGACCAGGGGAGGGAGATGCCTAGGGAGCCACCTGGCGCCCTATGGCTCTGCAGCAGCTAGGCCTTGGACCCCATAATGGCAAATGCCCACCTGCAGATTACCGGCACTGGAGGTGAATGTTCAGGGTCCAGCAGGCACCAGAGCTGAGGGCCTAGTGAGCTCAGGAGTATACAGTATCTCACTGGTTACAGGGCCACTGAAAAGCAAGAAGAAAAGAAGAAAAAAGAAAAAGAAAAAAAAAATCTGTAATTCGGTGACCCTTTCCTGCTTTTCGCCTTAGTGCTGTTCCATCCCTCTCCATTTGAGTTCTGCATCCCAGCGGAGATCCTCTAGAGACTAAGCTGTTTCCTGTTGATGTCTCCTGTCCACAGAGTTCATACAAAGCCAGAGCTCTTGGCATGGGTTCACAAACTATGGGAGGGAGCTGCCCGGGGAGCCGCTGGTCACCCTATGGTTCTGCAGCAGCTAGGCTGTGGACCCCACATGGCGACAGCATGCCTGCAGATCACCAGCGCTGGGGGAGAATGTTTGGAGTCCGGCAGGCACCAGGGCCCGGGGTCTGGCGAGCACCGGACCTCACAGTAGTTCCCCAGCTAGCAGGCCACCGAAGAGGAGAAAAGAAAGAGAAAGAAAAGAAAGAAAAAATAATAATAATAAAAATAATAAAAACAAAAAGAAAAAGAAAAAATAAATAAATAATAAAAAAGTAACTAAAAAAGTGAAAAAATAAAAAAAAATTTAAAAAGTCTGTAATTCCGTGACCCTTCATGGCTTTTCACCTTAGCACAGTTCTGCCCCTTTCACTTTAAGCACCACGTCCCTGTGGAGATCCCCTAGAGTCTTAGCTCTGTCCCGCTGATGTCTCCTGTCCACAGAGTTCATACAAAGCCAGAGCTCTTGGGGTGGGTTCACAGACTAGGGAAGGGAGCCATCTGGCACCCTATAGTTCTGCAGCAGCTAGGCTGTGGACCCCAAGATGGTGACCGTGCGCCTGCCGATTGCCGGTGCTGGGGGAGAATGCCCAGAGCTTGGCAGGTGCCAGAGCCAGGGGCCCGGCGAGCATTGGAGCCCACGGCAGCTCCCCAGCTAGAGGGCCGCCGAAGAAGAAAAAGAAAAAAAAACACTCTATAATTCTGCGATCATGGTCCCTCGCCTTAGTGCAGTTCTGCAACTTTCCCTTTAAGTGTTGCATCACTGCGGAAATCCCGCAGAGTCTAAGCTCCTTCCCACTTATGTCACCTGTCCTCAGAGCTCCACATCTCCCGCAGGGATTCTGCCCCAACTTCAGTCAGATCCCTGATTGAGTGGGTGTGGAGGTCAGTGGGGAGAACAAGCTGCTTTGCTGTGGGGCAGAACCCGCCTCACTCATTGGTGAGGTGGGTACAGCCATCCCACACTCCACTGTCTATTTTCCATCCTGCACTCTCCAAATTATCTCGGTCATATTTCCCATTCGCCTCTGTTTTTTCTTGTTCTCTGTGTCCCACATTGATTCTCCATGGGTTCACACCGCCATTCTTGCGGGGGAGCGATCCTCTAGCATTGTGGCAGATGGAGATCCATGCCTTCCTCTCCGGGAGCACGAATCCAGGAGGTCACCTCCACTCCGCCATCTTCCCCCTTCTCCTATTTGTAGCATTTTTACATCTCTTTCTCTTATGTCACTGGTTACTTTGTATCTTGTTTTTATTTTCTTTTTAAATCTATATTTTGACTCAACCTTTAGATAACCTCTGAATCAGACAAAATTTAACATCTAAGTGGACCACATTTGACACAAGACTGGGACTGGTCCATACCGGTGACAAAAGAACTACCTTCCGTGAGACACAAGGACAAAGACAGCACAAGGAGATGGACCAGAATAAACAGAAACACAATTGGTGAATATCACTCAAAAGAACTCCACAAAGACAAAGACAGTATCATTCACAACCACGCTGCAGCCCTGGCAGCAGCAGTGGAGGGACAGGTTGGGCAGCCCTGGGGTCAGCCTTATTGTTACCTTAGACCGCAACAGGATTTCACATTTTGGTTGGACAATTTCACTCTTACGACTGATTAAGATGTAATCCAAGAGAGACACTGAAGTCTCAAAAGGACCAATAACCCAAAATTGCTGATGGCGACATATTAGACTGGCTCTACTAACCACCCAGAAGCCAGGATACCAGGAAACCAGAAAACCAGAACCAAAATTTCCACCGAGTGGCCCCGGTCTCACCCCTTTTGGGTGCCTCCCACTCTTTGGAAAAAGAAAACCAGAAAACCAGAAATTTCAGCCACCTAAAAAGATCTGAAGACCACACACACAAAGAGAGGGAGGGAGAGGAGAAAGAGAGAGAGAGAGAGAGGAGGGGGAGCCCAGTTCTACCACCCCAGATGGCCTCAGGAAAAAGACAGATAGGAAACTGACAATCATGGATCCCAATGATAATCGTGCACTGTTCTTTAAAGTTCGAAACTATAACCTAGGACCCAGATGACAGGTGAAATCGAAATGGAATCAAATCTGAGAGAAATGAAAGTAGTAATCCGAAAGAAAGTACCAGGAATCCAAGCAGGACTCGCAAGTTCTAGGCAATGCCTCATGTCCCAGGACTTGCCTGAGGAAAAGGGAAACAGAATCAGATTCAAGAATCTGATCAGGACTCAGGAAAAGGGAAACAGAATTGGATTCAAGAATCTGACCAGGACTCAGGAAAAGGGAAACAGAGTCAGATCCTCACAGTAAGTTCCAGGTGTCGTCTCACTTCTTGGAACCCACCTGAGGAGTGAAGCTGGATCCAGCCAATCTCCTGAGGTGCCAGACAATTCCAGAGCCAGAAACAGAACAGAAAAGAACTCACCAGTGAACAGAACCAGAAGACTCATCCAGAAGAATTTGCAGTTTTGAAGCTGTTGGGGGAGATGAGTTGTCAAGCATCTGCCTGGGGCTGAGGAATGTCTCTCAGAGGCCTTCCCCTAGGAAAGACACTTGACTCCCACACTTGGTCTGCAGGCACCAGTAGTCACCAGGTGTCCTACATTAGGGCAGAATCTCACTGGGGCCTCCAAATGTTATGGTCTGAGACGTGAGGAATAACCACCTAAAGACCAAATTGAGCCAAATCAGGAGTCTTCATTAGCTGGCCAGTTACTACTGTCTGCACCACCCAAAGGCAGCACAGAGTGCAACCATGAGCCTTTGAAAAAGAAAGTTTTTATATTGTAAGTTTGTGGGTGGACAATTACTAAGACAGAGCAAGCATGTGTACAAAACGCCTTGAGTAGGCATTATATCATTTTCTTATGTTTGGTGTAACAGGATCTGGGCAGTTTGGGCTCAGGGCCATATCTTGTTCATGCAAAACATGAGTGTTGTAATAGTTTCACATAAAACATGGGGGCTGTAATCATTTTATGCAGAACATGGGTGTTGTAGTCACTTAGGAATTTGTGTTGGGGGTAGCAAGCAGGAGAAAGCAGGTTTTACAGAAGAAGAATGGCAGATTACTGACTTTTTGATGTGAAACTCAGACTGTAACAGATCTTTAGGTGGTCTCTGGGTGAGGTAGGGGCTGGCAGATCACAGGGCCCAGATTGCAAGGGAAGGGGACACCACAGTCCCGCAGACCCAGACCTCACCTTGGCCCAGCTCACCTGTAGATGTCAGCAGGAAGAAAAAGGTGAGGAAAAGGCACATTGTAGAGGAGGGACCAGGACTCAGCTGCAGTCAGAGAGGGGAGAGAGAGAGAACTGAGGTGAGGCTGGACCTCTCTGCCCCCACTGGGATCCCTCCAGACACAAACTCATGCCACCTGCTGCTTAAGAAACTTCGTTTTACCCCCTACATGTTCCCCTCCCAACTCCCCCCACTGCAAATCCTCCAGGTCCCCCATCTCTGCAGGGTCTACTGTTCCTCTGGGCACCATGATGCCCCCACAGCCTGTCATCCCCCAGCACCATGCTCGGCCCCCAGATCTCGCTCCAGCCCCAAGGCCCCTGGTCAGGATCCTGTCTAGCCTCCTGTCTGGCCTTTTGGGTTCCTCTCAAGTCCAGTACCCACTTCCCAGCCTGTCCCCCATCCAAGTCTCCAGAGGGTCTTTCTACATCCAGAGCTGACTGTTCACAGCCTCCCATGTTCACAGCCTTTCTTGGATCCCCAGCGCCCCCAGGATAAAGTCCAGCCCCTCAGCTTCACTTTCAAGGACATGAGTGGTTTCTCCTTTTCCAGCCTTCCTGCGCAGGACTCCCATGACCTTGTCCTTCTAGACACAATCAGTGCTGCTATTTTCCCTCCTGCAATTTCGTGCCTTCATGCCTTTGCTTAAGCTGTTCCTCCTACTAGGTATGCCATTCCCCTTCAGACCCACTTCCTCCCTGAGGCCTTTCCTGACCTCCTGATCCTCAGTGGTGTCTGCTTCCCCCACCAGCCTGGTAACTCCCTGAGGGCAGGCCCACTTGGACTCAACTCTGGATCCCCAGTACAGCTTGGTGCAGGGTCCAGTCCATGGGAGCCCTTGGGAACCTTTGGGAATGAATTAAAGTTCTTCTTCCCCTCATCTTCCAAGTTTGTCTTTATCCTCTGAGGCTCAGCCCCCCACGTCTTCTTGGAGACCCTATTACCTAACAAGTGTCTCTCTGCATCCCACCTCACCTTCTGTGCCTCCACAGATGCTGAGGTCTGGCCTGTCCTTTTTCACCATCTGGAGGCCTTGAGGATGGGGGAAAAGAAGCTCAGGTCAGGTCCTCTTTTTGTCCCTAGCACTGCCAATCCTGGGCCTGTGGCACTTGGTGGCCTCAGGGACATGCTGAACTGATTTGAACCTGTGATAACTCCTGATCATGTTCTTGGCTCCAGTAGTTGTTTTCAGGGACGTCCTCCTGATTCACTCCATCTCCTTCCCCTACCCAGTCATGGTAGCTCCTTCTAGTGGCTCCAGGACATTTTCTTGGTTCAGGTTCAACTTGGGGCCTCAGTAAAAGGACACATAGACCTACCCAGTGCCCTTGACACTCAGTTCCCCTAGGGTGGTTCCTGTCTCCCCCTGAGACCAGGGCATTCCATATTCTGTGTCTCCCCTCACTGCCCATCCCTGCCACCTTTCTCAAAGATCTCACCTCCTCCAGATCCTCTAGCAGCATCTAGGGCAGCTTGGATGCCAGAGAAGGGGATCAGGCACCAGAATGCCTTAATTTATAAGCTCCCAGCACCACCTGGGTCTGGAGGTGGGGTGGTATATGATGGGGTGGGAGGTGGCTGAGATTCAGGTTTATAGGCAAGGACGTCTGGGTGGCTAGTGGGGTGGGGGACTTGACCTAATGAGCATTTATTAAGCTGAAGCTATTGTATGAGTCTACAAAGAAGAATTCCCCACCAGGGGAAGTTCCTCATGGGGGAGGGGATGGGAGGGCAAGACCAGAAAATTGGAGAACATCAAAATACAGAGTCTGGAATTTGGGGTCTAGGGTGTGGAAATTGGCTCCTGGAATCATCCTTCTTGTACCTGGGGCAGGATTCTAGATCTGGATCTTGCTTCTGGATCTGGGTCCTGAATTTTGAGTTTGAGGGTCTCAAGTTTGGTATTAGAGACCTGAAGTCTGGAATGTGGATTTTGAAGTCTGAATTCTGGGGACTGGGGTCTGGAATTTGGATCCTGGAGTCAGGTCTTTTTGTAACAGGTCTTGGGCTTGGATTCTGAATCTTGGAGTCCAGAGTAGGAGTCTAGAATCTGGTGTTTGCAATCTGAGAGTTGAGGTTGGGAACCTTTGCACCTGCTGTGTGAAGTTTGGGGCCTAGAGTACAAATGATAGGTTTTGGATATTGAATTTTGGGGTCTGAATTCTAGAGTCTGGATCTAGACTCTGAGATTTCATGGGTAGACTTGGAGTGTGAAGTCTGAATAGCACATTTAAGGGGCTGGACTGAGAGACAGGAGCCTGGCATTCATGACTCTGAGATTGCTAGAATCTTGACTCTAGACTGTGAATCTAGAGACTGGGTGCCTGAGGTGTCTCCATTCTGGATCCTGCAGTCTTAATTCTGGGTTCTGAAGCTTGAAATCTGGATTCTGCATTCCAGAGACTGGAAATCATCACTAAGATGATCCAAGGCTTTGGGTACTTGAGGTTGGCTTCTTATAGCTCAGAACTCCACAGAGCCCCAAGCAATTGTCTAGAGTCTATCCTGACTTAACTAATGAGGAGGTCCAGAGAGCAGAAGGGACTGACTTCAAGTCATCCAGTGAAGGGATGGGAGCTATTATAAGACGGTCTCTCCCCGTGTCTGGAAAGCCATCACCTTTATGAGAAGGAGCTGCATAAGTGGGGCTCATCCATTCCAGATTTATAGGCCCTCAAAATTTCTAGAATATCAGACTTTCAGTTCTAGAGCCATGGGCCCTAAGGATTCTGGCAGTCCTTGGCCAGTCTGGAACCTGAGATGTTTGAATAGTCTAGAACCACAGATCTCCACACACATTGTAACCCTGGAGCCTCCAACTTTCTGGAGTCCCATGACCTTCAGGCATTCTAGAACTTTGGGTCTCCAATCTACAAACCCAGACCTGTGGACATTCTGGATCCCTAGGCTGGAAGGTATTCTAGAACTCCTTTGTCCTTTTGTTTCCCCACAAATTCATGCGTTAAGTCCAAATTTGGGCCTCCTGCTGGGCCATAGCTTCAGTTGAGCAGCCCCTATTTATGGAACGTTGGCTACAGGTCACTCTCAGGGGCTGGGTGCTGTCCCTGCATTATCTTGTTTATGTTCCTCACAGCCCTGTGAGATGGTTATTACAGCTTCCTCTTTAATACGGAGGAAACTGAGGCCCAGAGAGGGGGGACAGGCAGCACAGGAAAAAGGCATGCAGAAGGCAAGTGGCCAAGGGGGAGAGGAATCCTGTGTTCTGACTCCAGGAACACCTGGTTGGCCCGTTCGCACCCACCCCTGGGACCACCTGCCCCTTTTGGAGCGCGGTGGTGCTGAGGGGCCGGAGGTGACCCACTGGGGCAACAATGACAGCTTCCCCGGTGCCAGGCCTGTGCTGAGCACTCTCCATCACGATCGCCCGCGCTCCTCCTACTAACCCACGCAGGCAGGTCCCGATGGGGGCACCGATTGAGCGGCCACCATGCGGACCTGGGCGCACACCCAGTCTGCGCAAGAGCTCCTTGGGAGGGCGCCTGGCCCCGCCCCTGACGCCTTTGCGTCAGCACCCCGCCCCCTCTCCGCCCCCGCCCACTCTGGCCCGCTCAGACCTGTGCGATCAATCAATCGATCCATCGATGTCCACCCGGACACCTCCCACTGCGGTCTGAGTCCCTCTTTCTGTCGCGCCACCCCCCCTCCCCTCGCCGTTCCTCTTCCCCTCGTGACAATACTCCCTGGGAGTCTTTGTTTTACCAACTCCTGTGGTTCAGTCACCAACCACGTAAGTCGCCTCCGTCTGACCCTGAACTCCAGGCTCTGGCAGCCACTTGCGCCTGGGCTCCCCTCCGCCTCAATGTCCCTAGGCCCTTCTCGCTTACCATGTCTTCACTCATTTCTCTTTCCCCAAACTCTCTCATCTTCCTATGCTCCCCATCTCAAGGACGGCGTAACAGTCCACCCAGTCAAGCGGCCAGATTCCCCCAGGCACCGTCCTCGCCCCTTCCCTCCCCTTATCCCCTACCTCCCATCTGTTCCCAGCCTTGTCCCTTCTGCCTCTGTCTCTCTCTGCTCCATGTCCTCCACTCTCTGGCTCTAGCTCAGACGTTCTCCTTGCTCCCTGGACCCTCACTCCAGCCTGCTCCCTGTCCTCCCACTGTCACTCCTGTTGGTCTCTCTCTGCTCAGAGCTCTCCCCGCACCTCCCCACCTCTCTGGTTGTCCGATGCTTATCTGTGAAAGGGTCTTCGGCTGGGGTGGGGTGGAAAGGGGCGGGACCTCGCAGGGGTTGGATGAGGTAATCCCATGGAGCAGGTGTGTAAATCATAAAATTAGGCTGATGCTTGAAAGACCAGTTAACACAGCACATGATTCAGACATGGACTCTGGAGGCAGGTGGCCTGGGTTCGGATCCTGCCTCTGCTATGTAGTACTGTGCGCCCTTGCGCAAGTCACTTAACCTCACTGTACTTCAGTTCCCTAATCTATAACATGGGAATAATAACCGCCTCTGCCTTTTCTGTAGCAGTGTTTTGAGGTGTTAATGCCCAAAATCTGTGCCTGGCACTTAGTGCTGAGTAATCCTGGGCCATTATTATCAGTCCTGTTTCCTCTAGGAACAGGATCCTGGGGAAGGGTGGTCAGATGGGGTCCTTCTCAGATGACACAGAGCAGCGGCGGATCGGGACTGGAAGAAACCATGTTTCCCTATCTCCCAGGTGTGGCACCTTTATCTGAGTCCCTGAAACCCCATTATCAAGACCCCTGTTTTACAGATGGGGAAACTGAGGCCCATATTTGAAGGATAGCTTTGCTGAATATAGTATGATTGGATGGAAGATTTTTTCTTTCAGCACTTTGACAATGTTGTCCTGCTCCCTCCTGGCCTGTATGGTTGCTGTGAAGAAGTCTGTTAGCAGACAGTTTGGACCTACTTTCTATGTTTTCTGCTCCTTTTCTCTTCCTGCTTTTAGGGACCTCTTTTTATCCTTGGCCATGGAGAATTTATTATATGCCTGGGGGTAGTCTTACTTGGGTCGTATCTGTTTGGTGTTCCCTGCCCTTCCTGTACCTGGATATTTATCTCTTCCTCAAGTCTTGGAAAAATTTCTGTTATTAGTTCTTGGAATAAGCTTTCCACCCCTTATTCTTGCTCAGCTCTTTTTGAATACCAATAATGTTTAGATTTTGTCTTTGGAGGTAATTATATCTTGTTGTGACTTTTGTTCCCTTTCCTTTTTCTCCTCTTGTTGTGTATTTTCAAATAGCCTGTGTTCAAGCTTACTGATTCTTTCCTATGTCTGATCCATTCTCTTGTTGAGAGCCTCTCAAACTAATGAATTTTTGTGTCCAGCAAATGTTTCTCAGTTCTAAGATTTCTGTTTGGTTTTTTAAGGTTTCAGGTTTAAATTTTAATTTAATTTTTTTGAGACAGTCTCACTTTGTTACCCAGGCTACATCATCACAGCTGACTGCAACTTCAAACTCCTGAGCTCAGTTGATCCCCCTGCCTAGCTTCTCAAGTAGCTGGGATACAGGTATGCACCACCACACCTGGCTAATTCTATCTTTTTGAAGAAATGGGGTTCGCTCTTGCTCAGCCTGGTCTTGAACTCCTGCCCTGAAGTGCTCCTCCCCACTCTGCTCTCAAAGTACTAACATTACAGACCTGAACAACTGTGCCTGGTACTTGTTTATTTATTTATTTATTTTTATTATTTCAATGTCATTGTTAAATTTTTGAAATGAATTTGTGAAATGATTTTTTGTGTTGTTCTGGAGATCCCTGAGTTTCCTTAAAACAAATACAAAGAATTGTTGGGCAGAGAGTTCACATATGGCTGTCTCATTAGAGTCAGTCACTGGTGTCTTGCTTTGTCTGTTTGCGGGAGGACATGGTTCCCTGTTCCTGTTGCTCCTTGTGGATGTACATCTGTGTATTGGCATTGAAGGATTAGTTATTTATTGCAGTATTGTCTGGCTTGTTTTGGTTTTTATTGGATGTGTTTCCTTAGAGATTGATTCTGCGTAATTTTCCTGATGATTTTTTCTTTCCCCCTCCCTGATGTCACTGTGCCTTTTTCAGCGCTAGATGGCGACTTATGCCCAGGTTTGCTCTGTGCTGGTAAACAATCAGAGTGTCCCTGTCTTGAATGAGGGTGGTCCCAAAGGGGATGTCCCGGTCGTGTAGGAAGGCTGGGAATGAGCTTTTGCTCAGGGGACCTGTGGAATGAACCTTCCACAGCATGGTGCTGCTGAACAGCCCCTCTGATTTGGCAACTCCTTTGGCCGAGTTACAGAGTGGAGTGCCCAGGGTTGAGAATGCTAGTCCCACCTCCTCCCTTCCTCTGTGGCTGTGCTCAGCCATAGCTCTGCCTTCAGGCCCTCCCAGTGCTTCCTGTGGGTTGTGGCAGGGACAGAGCTCCTGCCAGGGAACCCAAGATGGTGGGGAAGTCGGTTGTCCAGCTTGATCCTACACTTTTCAGTATAGAAACTGTGAGTTGAGAAAACTTTTCCATGTACCTGGTGCTGGGAAGGCTGGGGGAGATTGTCAGTATGGAAGTCTGATTTGTTACCACCTACTCACAAGTTTCTTTTTTGGGTTTTGTTTGTTTGTTTGTTTGCTTGTTTCATTTTGTGGCCCTGGGTACTATCTCATCCTCATATTTGAGTTCTGGAATATTGGTGGAGATAATCTTGGCACTGTATATCTGTTTTCTATTTTCCGTGGGAGGGAGTGAAGCCAGGTTGTTTCCACATTGCTGTTTGTTTAGGAAACAAAAATTTCCATAGCATTCTTGCCTTGTGTTTATTTATGTAGAGTTTTGTCTAAGAACATCCTGCCTCGTTTCTATTTTATACAAATATTCCTCTACATTTTCTTGCTGTGTCTCCTGTGTATTTGTGTCTATTAAGACACAATTACAATTGGTCTCTAATTGTGTCTTCCCTAAGTGTCTCAGTTTTTATGATGTCACTCCCTTTGTGGTTGTGGGTCTCTCTCTTTCGCTCTACTCCTCATCATGTCTGTTTCTCCATCTCTGCATTTCCTCTCTCTCTGCCTTTTTCTGGCTTCTCCATTGTGTTGTGCTGGAGAGCATGGAAACGTGTCAGGCTGCCTGAGTGCAAGCATGTGGCTCAGACATGGGACTTACCCTCCTTGAGCCTCACTTTCTGCACCTAGATAGTCGGGAAGATGGTCCTGTTGGCTTTAGAGGGTTGTGACTGTTGGGTGATGTCTGTGCAGTTCTAGCACAGTGCTTGGTTCCCAGCCTGCTGGTTTCGGAGCTGAGGACGAGGAGGCAAGTTAGTGCCTAGGCAACCACATCACCATCGCCATTCCCATTGCCACCCCAGCTACACCCCCATGTCCTAACTTATCTCCAGTTACAATTCCATCCTTTGTCCCAAGGACGGGGAAATGGGGCTCAAGGAGCAACTCAGGTGATATCACTCACTGTCTGAGAGGCTGAGCTGGGACTTGGACCCAGAGCTGAATCAGTCTCTCCATTACAACACCTTTGCTCTCCTTACTGGGTCCTCTTTTCTGGGTTCCAGTCATTACCTCTAGGCTAGGTATCCATAGCTGGGTCACCCACCCTTTCCTGAGTAGAGCCTTCTTTTCCACAGTGCCAACCTAGAGCTGCCCACAGAACAGCCAGCCTAGCCCACCTTCCCTGTGCAGGCCTGCCCAGGGAGCCAAGGCCATGCCTCTGTCCAGAGCCACCCACTGAGGTGGGCCACACCTCTGGCTGAGGCTATGCCCTGTGAGCAGAGGCCATGCCACAGCTGCTGCACACAGACCCTACGGTTCCCCTAGCCTCTCCCTCTCCCCATCTAGGCCCCATATCTGGAACCTAGGCCATGGCCCATGAGCTGAGGCCTTGCCCCCTAGGCAGAGGCCACCCGCTGTTTCAGGCCCACCAACAGCACCAAGGTCACTCCCCAGTCCTAGCTGTGCTTGGAGCCCCCACTCAAGCTTAGAGGGTCCAGGCCCACTACTTAGGTCATTGTTCCAAAGTGAGCCTGCAGTGTGCATGCACCAGGATGCCCTTGCCAAGTAAGACTTCGTTGTTGAGGATGGGCAGGTTGGAAGTGTGGGCTGCAGTCCTTGCCATTCATGTGGGAGTAGCTGTGGCTGAGTTTCACTAGGCCTTCTGGGGGCAGAGTTGGGGGAGTGTGTGAGTGAGTGAGTTGTGTGTGTCTGCCCTGCTCCCCAAGTCAAAGCAAAGGGACCTGCTACGGTGGCTAGGAGGGTGGGGCTCAGGAGTGGGACCACAGACCCTTCTCTGGACCTTAACTCCTGCCTCCTCTGCTGCTTTCCCAGAAACAAGTCAGGTGCCCATAGCTCTCATTCACATGCCCCTTTCCTCCTCCAGCCTGGTCCACCTGGTCCTTTGGAGAGTTCCCAGCCCTCTTCCATATATGGGGGCAAACACAGCAGGTACCATAAACATACACTCCAGAAACACACCCACACACACACACACACACACACCCACACACACACACACACACACACACACAGTCTGACATACACACAGCTGCACACAATTGCAGCTCAATCAGTGACAGTCACATTTGCAGAGGGGCCTCACTCAGCTTTGTCCACACATCACAGGGACATACACAGATGAAGCAACTCATCCAGTGGGAGATATAGACACACAGGTGTGCAGCCAGTTGCAGTCAGAGACACAACCTCACACTACAGTTCCTCACATTCATATTCAGAGACCTATGAAACAGAGGATGACAGACTCCATAGGCGAAGTCTAGCGGGTTCCACCTGTGATCCTGGTGTTGGCATCTGGGGTGAGGATGGGCCTGCAAGTATGTTGGGGGACCGGTACAGAGGGAATGTCTATTCTTTCTTTTTTTCTTTTTTTCCTGGTCCCTGAAGGAGACACTTGGCAGGATTCTCACTCTTGGCTGAGATCCTGGCTGTGGTGGCCTTATATCACACCCAGCCTGGGCTGTCCCACCTGGGACAGCAGACACAGTGGAGTGGAGGGTGATCAGGGCAGCAACTCCCAGCCATACTCCCCAAGCAGCCCTGCTCACTGCTGCTTAGACAGCGCCCAGGACAAGAGTAGGAGCCATGACCCGGGAAGAAAACCCCTGACCTGAGCCAGGACACACCCCCAGACCCCTCCACTGACAGTTTCCTTTGCCCTTCTACAGTTGTTATCTCTGTCCCTTCTTCAATTCTTTGTTTCCCCTCATTCTTCTGTCTATGTGTCTCTGTGCTGCTGCAGGTGTGTGCTTTTGTGTCTCTTAATGGCTTCTCCTCTCTCTGCCTGGTGTCTGTCACTTTGCTTCTTTATGTCTATAGTGGTTTCCTCCTCATTCTCTGTAGTCTTCATGAGCAGAGTTTTGACTCAGTTGTACTTCTTAGTCCATGGAATATTGAGGCAGCAGTTCATGGGCAGGCCCGTGTGTTGATTTTTTCTTCATTCACTCATTCATTCGTTGACTCACACCTTCAGTAACTAGCTTATTTGGTTTCATTGGCACACCTTGGTCCCACCCCCCTCCCCAGAGTGTTTAGGACAATCTCTTACGTGCTTATGCTCTAGTGGAGTGAGCATTTGTGGGATGCACTTTAGTTGATGTGTGGGTATTACATTAGAGATCTCATCCCGTGTTCCTACGCCTGTCTCAGGCTAGGTCGTAGGGTCCACCTCACTGTGTTGTGCCTGCAGCTCCTGCTCAGTGCTCTGTGCAGTTCACCCCCAAGATGTCATTGTCTACTCTCCCAGGGGGGACCCTACCCCTTCTCTGTCTTCATACCACACAAATAACACAGCCACCCACCTCCTATGTGTGTCTTTGCAGAAGCTGTGTGAGAGGATATGATCAGAAATTGTTAGTATGCCCTGGGCTGGAATAGGGTGGGTGGAGGGGACAAGATTGCCCAGTTGCAGAAGCAGTGGGACACGCCTGTTGCTTTGGCATCCTTTCCCCCTTCCCCTGACTCCACACCTCAGGACACAGGTCATCAGGGCTGGGACGTTCTAGCTTCAGCCACATGAGTCTGAAACTTCCAGATGCTTCCTGTCTGGAAGATGACACCAGCATTTGAAGAACATTTGAGTTTACTGATGTCAGGGGTCAGTGCAGGGCATTCAGGGGTTGGCTGCCATGGTGTCCCTGATCCACTGCACATATGGCAGCACTTCAGTGTAACAGGTGGGGAAATTGGGCTTGATTCATGGAGTTTTGTTCCACAGTGTGATTGCTTGTAGAATAGTATTGCAGATTAGTGGCTCCCCTGAGTAACTCTGGGAGCAGAAGGAAGAGAGAATGAAAAAGGTCAGCAGGGCCTAGGTTCTGCCTTGGAGGCCTAGTTGTCAGACCTCGGGTCTCCAGAGCCCCCTTCCAGAACAAGGTAGGCAGGGCTTCCAACTTGAGGGGTTCCTTGAGTCCTAGACAATGAGGACAGGACTTCTGGGTCCAGCTCCTGTGCAGGGGGCAGGGTCCGGAGGATAGTCCATGAACAAGGTCAGCAGGGGAAGGAGCAGGACTCTCTGAAAGACCCCTTCCCACAGGGCTCATGGCAGAGACCACTTCTCTAGGAATCTTTCTCTTAGTAGACACCCTCCTTTGCAGGGCACTGGGGAACCTTTGGATCACTGTGAGCAGGGATGGGGCGAGGTCAGTTCTCAGATTCTGGGGCCAGGAGGGAATGGAGTGGAGGGGGCATAAGGCTGGCTCACCTGGCACGAGCTCATGGTGCCTTTCCAGTCCCCAGCACACACCATGGGGTTTTTCGGCATCTTGCAAAGGATTCTAGCACATGTGTTATTGGACAGGACTCTGAGTTCCAAACACAGCAAATCATCTGGCCTCTTGGCTACGGGTAATGGGGAAATAGGGCTGTGGCCAATCCCACCTAGCTCCTCTGCCCCTCCTGCCTGTGACCCAGGAGGGCAGGCCACTATCCCCCTCCTTTCTCAGGCTCAGGAGTCCATGCCCAGGCCTCTCTGCCATCAGACTCAGGGGTCCCCACACCCAGTGCCCTCCTCCCTCGGACCCAGGTGTCTCAGATGAACTAGGTGGTTGGCCCTGGGGTACGTCTCTTTGGGTTGCCTCTGGCCCAGGCAGAGGTGTAGCATATGCACCCCAGTCTGGGTTCATGGGAGGGGCAGTTCTAGCACTTTCACATACGTGGTCTGTGATCCTGGCAGGCTGCTTCAAGTGGACCAGCATTAAGTTGTGACTGAAGTCACTCCAAGGTTGCATGACATCATTTAGGAGGCTCAGGTTGAACTGGGGATGTGGATAGCTGTGTGTAGCTTGGATCCACTGGTACTTATCAGAAAGACTGTTGTGGTGGACCCATGTCATACAGGCTGGGGAGAGAAGGATGCAGAGGTGGGGGTGGAGAAGGGGCAGGGAGGTGGGGCAGAGCAGCAAGGGGGAGGGGAGGATAAACAGGGGAGGCGGGAGACACGCATCCCCTCCCTGGAGAATCAGACAGTGAGAGAGGAAGGTGGGGTCACGTGGTTGTAAAAGAGAGAAAGACAGCAAGGGATGGAGCAAGGAAGGAATCAAAACATAAAGCAAGTGATGAAGGCAGACAGGGAACAGTGAGAAACAACAGCAGGAGGAAAAAAGAGACAGGCTGAGAAAGAGGAAAGGCAAAGGCAGTGAGAAACACACAGGGAAGGAGTGAGGAACATCCAGTGAGAGCGAGTGAGGACCAGCACTGAGGAACCCCAACATATAATTGCCACATTGAAGACTGATCTGTGGAGGAGAATGACAAAGGACCCCTGGAATCCCAGGAAGCAAACCAGCAGGGCTAAGTCTGCTGAGAACAGTGAGAGAGAACACTTCATGAGGCAGGAGTGGCCAAGAGTGTGAGAGGCTGCTGAGAGGTGAACTAAGACAAGTGTGGGGAGAAAAGTTCTTTGAAGGTTCATGTTCTGTTTGAAAAGTTCTGTAACAATCCAATATGAGTATTCATTTGTTAACGACAGTGCTTTCCTATCTTTTTAACCCAGTCTGTAAAGCATGATGTCACCTCTGCAAAGAACCAGGTGACATTCCTTAGGACATCAAGATAACCTCTGCAAGGCTATGCAAAGAGCTAAAGTGCTGATAGGTGCCTGCTCCTTGCAAATTGTCATGGACAAAGAACATCTTCTGGATAAATAGCTGCATGCCAAGTGCCAGAAGCTGTGCCAGTTGCTCCAGTAGAGAAGCCACAATTACCATAACAGCACTTGCAGTCGGAACCACAACCTGACTATTGTAAATCCGCCGTGATTTCCCCATGACTCAGGTACCTTCTTCACAGGCTATTTAGGCAACTGTCAGAATCAGCGCCTCTTCACTTTCCAAGTCACCAGTGGTGACTCGTCCCTTCAGGGGTGGGGAGTGGCTTTGGGTTCACTCACTTAATGAAGAAGTTTCCCCCAGGTTTGTCCAACCACAAAAGCCCTCACCCCACATGGCAGGAGCCAGTTGCTGAGGACATCTATTCCAATGACACATTTAGGAATGGGGGAATAACACTAGCACGTCTGCAGAACCGCTGAGCCCCCTGTGAGGACTTGGGCCACAACTCCTGCAGTCCTCTAATATCCAGAAGCCCCTACCTTAAACAGGAGAAACAAAGGGATTTAGAGTATCCAAGTACATGTGCTAACTCAAAATCCAATATTAAGCAGCACAGTGGAAGGATGAATATCTCCCATTCTCCAGTGAATGCCTGTCTCTTTAGGGAAGACCTGGAAGAAAACTACAGCATACACTTGAAGCCACGTCATAGGGAACTTCTGAAGGAGGATCTGGGATCCTCTGCAACCAACCTACCTCAGGTCTGTGACTCAGCTTCATGAGAGACCGTGATTCCCCACTGTGATGATTTGGTTGGGCAGACTGAGGATGGGAACCAATTCTCTGGCATTCCTCAACATTCCTCCACTTGGGAGGTAGCCTCCATGTCCCCTCCCTTTGAAACTGTGCAGACTTCTGAGAGCTTAAAGCAATTAAAGAATACAATGAAAGTGACTTCATGCCAGATTCTAGGCCTAGATCCTAAGACACTGGCAGTTTCCACTTCCTGTGTCTTGGAATACTCCCTTTGGGGAAGCCAGGAGCTATATGAAAAGTACAACTACCCTGAGGTCAGTGTGCTGTGAGGAAGACAGAACTAGCCACATGGGAGGACTGCATTCAGGGAGCACTGTCCACCAGCCCCGGCTACTGCAGCCATCTCAGCCCAGCCACCATCTGACTACAGCTACCTGAGAGACCCCGAGCAAGAACTTCCCACATTCACACCCACTGACAATCAAAAACCAGAAAATAACAAGTACTGGTGAGCATGTAGAGAAGTTAGAACCTTGGTGCATTGCTGGTGGGAATGTAAAATGGTGCAGCTGCTGTGGAAGACAGTATGGTGATTCCTCGAAAAATTAAAAACATAGAATTCCCATATGATTGAGCAATTCCACATCTGGGTATGTACTCAAAAGAATTGAAAGCAGGGACTTGAACAGATATGTGTACACCTGTGTTCACAGAAGCATTATTTGCAATAACCAAATGGTGAAACAACCCAACTGTCCATTGATGGATGAATGGATTTATCCATTCAGCAAAATGTGGTATATGCATATAATGGAATATTATTCAGCCTTATAAAGGAAAGAAATTCTGACACATGCTACATCACAGATGAATCTTGAAGACATTATGCTAAATGAAATAAGCCAGTCACAAAAAGACAAATGTTGTATTATTCCACTTATAGGAGGTACCTAGAATAGGCAAATTCATAGACACAGAAAATAGAATGGTGGTTGCCAGAAGTGAGGGGAGGGGGAATGGAAAGTTAGTGTTTAATGGATATAGAGCTTTACTCTTGGAAAATGAAAAGAGTTCTGTAGATGGATTGTGCTAATGATTGCACTACACTGTAAATGTAACTAATGCTACAGAACGGTACACTTAAATATGGTTAAAGTAGTCAATTTTGTGTCATATGTCTTTTACAAAAAAGAAAAAAAACTATCCACAGAGCTGTTCAGGATAATGATTGTTGTTTTAATTGACTAAGTTTTGGGGTGATTTGTTATACAAAAATAGATAACTGGAACAAGACCTAAATTACTGCTACTAAATAGATCCAGCATAGACTATTCACCTATTTCATTTCTAAGGCTACTGTGACCAATTAACCACTCCCAAATATCCTGTGGTTCAAACACTTTGATTACTACTTAGTCCTAACTACCCATGAAAGTCATTAGCCAACCTGGTCTTTCACCCTCCTTGGGATCCCTTCCTCTGCACTGCCCCGGGGAAGTCCTGAAAACTTAGCCTCCACTTATGGTGGGCCACCACTGCGGGCCAGCTGACCGAGCCAGCAGCTGCTGAAATGTGTCCTGAAAAATCTTACCCAAATGTCACATCTGGATCCTGTGCCAGCTCCAGGCCAAGCCTTTATCTGGGTCTCCATGCCTATCTCTTCACAGAAAAGGAAACAAAGGGAGAGAATATTGAGTGCTTTTGTTATGGTCTGAGATGCGAGAAGAGACCACCTAAAGACTGAATTGAGCCAAATCAGGAGTCTTTATTAGCTGGCCAAAGGCGGCAGCACAGAGAGCAGCCTTGAACCTTTGAAGCAGAAAGCTTTTATCGTGGGTGAAAAATCACTGGGGCAGAGCAAGCATGATTATAGGGGCAAAAAGAAGAATTACATCACTCTCGTGTCCTGGTGCAACAGGATCTGGGCAGTTTAGGGCTTGGTCACGCAGAACATGGGTGTTGTATTCCCACACTTGGGCACTGTCTTTAGCAAGCAGTTTTACAGAAGCCAGATAGCAGGTTAATGATTTTTCAGTGAGAAACTCACACTCTTAGCTTTTGTGCCTTACACAAGATAAAATTTGATTATACGACCTGCAACTTGCTAGTCTTGGGGAAGCTCTGAATCCTCAAGTAAATATGAAGGTGTTGCCCACATCTCTATGTTTAAAGCAGCTGCCATGCCTTCTGTTTGGCAAGAGCATTCAGCATGCAGAAGACTGTCAAAGGGTTTATTTTTATTATGTTAAACTGTGCTGTGTTTTCAGTGATCCCAGTGGCCTGGCAATGTGATTCAAGGGAGCCAGCTGGGACCACTGTACCATCTGGTCAGATTTGGTGGGAACATGGATGCCAGAAATATGTAGAACTCAGAACCCAAACTTCACGGGGACTTATATTATCTTCTCTCTCTCTCTCTCTTTTTTTTTTTTTTTTTTTTGAGACAGTCTCACTTTGTTACCCCTGGCTAGAGTGCAGTGATGTCATGGTAGCTCACTGCAACCTCAGACCCCTGGGCTAAAGTGATCCTCCTGCTTCAGTCTCTTTAGTAGCTGGTACTAGAGGTGTGTGCTATGATGCCTGGCTAATTTTTGTATTTTTAGTAGAGATGGGGTCTCACTCTTGCTCAGGTTGATCTTGGACTCCTGAGCTCAAGCAATCCTCCTGCCTCAGCCTCCCAGAGTGCTAAGATTATAGGCATGAGCCACTGCACCCAGCCTACTATCTTCTCATTTCTTAAGATTTATTATTATTATTTTATTTTAGGGACAGGATCTCACTGTGTTGCCTAGGCTGATCTCAAATTCCTGGCCTCAAAGGATCCTCTCACCTCAACCTACCAAATAGCTGGGATTACAGGCATGAGCTATCATGCCCAAATTTCAAGATTTACTATTTCTTACATGCCAACTTTCTTTATTTACTAATCTCATGAAAAATGTCAGTCATTTCTTTTGGCATACTTCGCAAATGATCAAAGATAAAACCTAAACGCAGGTGGATTAGACCATAAACTATTAAGAGGAGAAAGACAGAAGGTAAAAAAAACAAAGGAGAGAAACCAAAAGCAAGCCAAATAAAAATGAATTTAGATATAAACAAATAATGGATCACAAAGCACCTTCCTTCCAAGAAGAGAAAAAAGCAATAGAAATTTTATCAGTTATGTAAACCATCATGCTTCAGCTCTTCTGCTAATGAATAAGAAATGGGGGTGGCAGGAAGACACAGGATTTAATGTTTGGAAATTTCTATTGAGTGTGAGTTAATTTCCTTGATTTCTCCTTGGATGTGAAGCAGCCTCAGAGTAAATGTTTCTAAGTGTGAACTAAAATAAAATTTTAAGGTTTGCCCTCCCCACCGGCTGATCCCCTCATGGCCAAAGAAATAGCCTAAAACTAAATTGCCTGCCAGGAGAAGGGAGGTGAGACATACCTCATCATGTCCCACTCCCTTCTTGGGGACATCCTTTGTAACCCACTGACAGGCCTAAGGGTATGCAAGACAGACCTGCAGGGCCTCAATTTACACAAATCTATGTCCGGTGGCTCATGTCTGATAAACAGCAACTGTGTTGAAACATTCCAAGCCTTTAGACAAAGCTTCATGTCTTTAATCAATTACAAGTCAAAGAGTCTTTAAACCTACCTATAACCTGTAAGCTGCCTCTTCGAGATGGCCCACCTTTTCGGGCCAAACCAATGTATGTCTGCCATGGATTGATTTATGACTTTACCTGTAACCCCTGTCTCCCTGAAATGTATAAAACCAAACTGTGACCCAGCCACAGTGAGTCCACTTGCTCAAGGCCTCTTGGGCATGGCTCCCGGTCACGGCCCTCAAATTTGGCTCAGAGTAAATCTCTTTAAAATTATTTTACAGAATTTGTCTTTTCTTCTGTTGACAAGATTGGCACCCAGATGCAGGGCTCAGGGAAGACTCAGGATCACCAAAGGAGCAGCCCAAACTCAGCACCAGGTACCGGCATGGCCCTTTTGGGCCCTCTGACTCCGAGCTTCTCCTTTGGCGGAACTGGTAAGTCCTCCTGAGCTCCAGACCTCCTGTTTTTTGGTTTATGGTCTTGGTTTATTCTGAGCTGGTTCTTTTACTAAGAATCGTTGCTTGGGATCCTAGATAAGTGAGAGACTGAGTTCCTGAGCTCCGAAGAAAAGGGGGATCTTAATCTCCTCCCAGCCCTGGCAGCCCTGGGTGACTGGAGTCCTTAGTGGGAGTTGCCTGGGACGATTCCCCGAGACTCGAGTGACCCTGTAGGGAACCCCCCCCAACAAATTAATTAAAAGAAGACTCCCCTAGGAAATGCAGCAACCTAGCGCCTGGCCTGCCCCTAGGTGCGGCCCTCTGCACCCGTGCAGCCAGTGCAGTCAGTCCCTGGACGGCCTGGCACACACCACCACGTGCCTCCTGCCGGGCTCTTCAGGAGCCAGGGCCACTTCAAGGCCTGCAGCTTGGGTGTGGCCCCTGGCATGCAGTGACTCCAAGAATGTCTATGAGGCCATACTGGAAGTGCAAGGCCCACAGTGGGAGGAGAGTCTGGAGCAGCAGGGTGCAGGGGTAGAGGTGGGTGGGTGGCTATGCCTGCATGGAGCCAAGGAGACCTGCTGGGCATAGTGTCCCGCTCGAAGCCCCCCACTGTGTTCGCCGACTTCAGATGACCTCACTTTCCCCAAACCCAAAATGAGAGTGGTACAGGCTCACAATCCCTTCTCTGCAATTCCCAAGTGCCAAAGCTCCCTGGAAAGCCCAAAGGTTTTTTGTAATTCACCTGGTGACAAACTTTCACATGAACCAGTATGAGGATGTTGACAGTCTTTATCACACTGGGTGTGAATATTCACGTTTTGCTGCAGAAATGCAAATAAGCTTAATTGCAGGGTGCAGCCCAAGCCCTGCTGGGCAGTTATGTAACCTCTGGCAGATGTGTGCTGGCTGTCCTATTCTCTTTCTAAAATCCCAGCCAATCTGTTTACTGAAAGGCACCTGGACGTGGGATGGGGGCTTGTGGCCCTGCACTGGCTCCAGCTGCCTCGACTCTCTCCCAGGAGCCTGGGGGTTCAGATGAGGTGGATGTGAAAGTCAGGCGTCCATTTCCCTTTTAGGCTGTTTCCAACATTTCAGTTTCTTTTTTCTTTTCTTTTCTTTTCTTTTCTTTTCTTTTCTTTTCTTTTCTTTTCTTTTCTTTTCTTTCCTTCTTTTCTTTTCTTTTCTTTTCTTTTCTTTTCTTTTCTTTTCTCTTTTTTGAAAAAAACAAAACCAAAAACTCTCAATGAGTTTGTTTCAGAAAGAAGGCCAGTTATGGTAAGCGGGGAGGTTCTATCTTCCGAGTCCAGTTGTGTTAATTTGGGAAATCAAAAACAGCATGGGCCGGGCGCGGTGGCTCACGCCTGTAATCCTAGCACTCTGGGAGGCCGAGGCGGATGGATCGCTCGAGGTCAGGAGTTCGAGACCAGCCTGAGCGAGACCCCGTCTCTACTAAAAATAGAAATAAATTAGCTGGACAACTAAAAAAATATATAGAAAAAATTAGCCAGGCATGGTGGCGCATGCCTGTAGTCCCAGCTACTCGGGAGGCTGAGGCAGGAGGATCGCTTGAGCCCAGGAGTCTGAGGTTGCTGTGAGCTGGGCTGACGCCACGGCACCCACTCTAGCCCGGGCAACAGAGTGAGACTCTGTCTCAAAAACAAAAAACAAAACACAGCACGTTTTAAAAACACTCTTACATCCTCAGAATCCTTCCAGGGGCCCTGACATCTGGAACTTTAGCAACTTTTCAGGGAGGGGCGCCCTGAAGAAAACAAGATGCGCAGAAACCATCTGACCCCTGCGCCAGGCGCGTGATTCCCTATGGGTGGGGGGACTCACTTCCTCTCTCCGGATCTTGGTTTGTTCCTCGGCCCAAAGGGAGCGGCCGGATTTGACTCGGCTGGGTGCCCTGCCAGCTGCTGATGAGCCACCTAACTGCCCCGGCCCAGTGTCCCCCAGTGTAAGCACTGTACCTGAGGATCAGGGCTGTGGCGAGCCTTAAACGGCGCGGGCCGTGGAAGCGCTGGGCAGTCGCGGGCGGTCCCCTCAGACGAACTGGGGTCCCCCTCGGTGCGCTTCCCTTCGGGTCTGCGCAGCCCTCACTGGGGTTTCTTCGGGGGCAGCCCTCCCCCTGGTGGCCAGGGTGGGGAACAGCACCCGGCGGACGGGGACGCAGGCGGGGCCGTGTCCCGTGGCTCTGCCAGCAGGCAGGCAGCTCCCCTGGGGTAGGTGGCCGGCTGCCAGCGCTCCTTCCCCCAGCGCCCCTTCCCTTCTGGGCAGGCTCCCGGTGGCGCGCTCCCAGGCACATTCTCTGTCCTGGCGACGGTGGGCGTGTGCCTGCCCCTCTGAGCTGTGCCCTGGAGGTGGGGGCATGGCCTTGCCCTCGGACAGCGTGCACAGAGAGTGTGTGTGCTGAGGAGGGGCGAGGAGGCAGCCCTTGACCATGAACCAGGGCTCCGTAAGTCCGCCCAAGGGCCAGCACCTAGGAGCCCAAACCAAGGAGGAAGGAGATCCCCCAGGTCCTGGCATCTCCAGTTGCTGAAGGCAGAGGCGCGAAGGTGACGATGAGAACGGCGTGTAGACAACTGCCCAGAGCCGGTATAGGGCCGAGGGTGGAGCCTTCCCCAAGTTTAAGTGGACGGTCAAGAGCCAGGAGACCGGGAGGCTGAGGATGAGGAGGAGGGGGCTGCTGAGAGGGGATCCTGGGAGAAAAGATGACGGAGGGCCCAGAACAGAGAGGCAAGGATGTGAGGAGGGAGGCGACCAGGGTCACTGGGGAGGGCGAGGGGTGCCCGTCTGCAGGGCTTCATATCAGGGCTCGGGGCAGGCTACTCGGCAGGCCCAGGGCACCCCCAGGAGAGAGGAGCCTCTGCCATGTATGGCTTTTTACAGCCTTGTCATTCCCCGTTCACTCAAATAGCACATACTGAGCACCTGGTGTGTGCTGGTCACCCTGCTGCACACTGGGGACCCAAAGCGTCATAAGGCACAGTCCCAAAGGAGCTAACAGTCCTGTGGGCTCTCACTCAAAGGCTTGCACCCAGGGTTAAGCTCCGAGCATCTTGGAAGGCAGGCATAGGTACCCCAATTTGCCCTGAGTACAAACAGGTTCAGAGAGGTTTAGTGACTGGCCAAAAGTCACACAGCCAGGAAGTGGCTGTGTCCAGGTCAGGTCTGGGCCCCATTTCAGCCAGGTGGCCTTCAGGGTTAGCCACCCTGTTACCCTCAGCAAGAACAGTACAAGCCAAAGGCAAACAAGCGCTCACTTTTCTGCACACACCTATGTGCCCAGCCCTGTCGTGGCCATGAATTCCAAACCCTGCCCTTGCTGTCTGCAGCTCAGGGTGCAGTAGGAGAATCTGACATCCCAGGAGAGGGTGGAAGCAAAGGCTTCTGAGGAGGGAGAGGTGGGGGGGCGTGAGCTGGGAGGACACCTCTCCCCCAAGGTGGCCGAGCAGGGAGCCGGGGAAGCCTGGCGAAAGCCTCTGAGGCCCGTCCCCCGAGGCCACAGTCCTTATTTCTGGGTGCGGTCACCATCCTGCCCCAGAGGCGGGAGAGCAGCGGGAGCCCGCTGCTGCTGCCGGACACCGGCCACTGGGAGGGAGAGTTACAGCCCAGCTGTCACTTCTTACCCAAACAGCCCGGGAGGCACCGCACCGGAGCAGGCGGCCTGCACGGGAAGGAGCCCAGGGCCCTCGTCCTCCCTCCTCCAGGAACTGTGAGTGGACCCCTCACCTGGGGAAGGGGCGGCCACGGTTTCCTGCCCTCCCCCCTCCCCCAGACTCTCCACCAGCCTTTCCCTATCCAGTCCAAAATCTCACCTGGTGACCCCTCCTCTCCGGATCGCAGACCAGCTCCCACTTCCCAGGGCAAACTCCAAGGGAAGCCCGAGGTGGCTGTGACTGAGATACAGCAACTGGCCTCGGGACAGATCCACCTGTCCTCTCTCGGGGCCGGCCAGGGGCCTTTAAAAGTGGGGTTGGTAACAGCAGAGGCCCTGCAGCCAAGCTAAGGGGACTCCAGGGAGCCCTTTGTCCCCCTCCTCCAACAGCTCTCCGCCTCCCAGCTAGGGCGGCCCTGGGTTGCTGGCTGCTTTCCGCACACCTGGCCTGACTTTCCCTCCCCGTGATGCACCTGCTGCCCCAGGGCCCAGGAGCCCCGCTGCCCAGCCTGTGACCTGGCTTGTGAGAGAGCAGGTTCTTGGGTCCCTCCCCCACCCCACATAGCTCTGGCCACCCAGAGCTCTCCCCACCTACCCTTCCCTCCCCTGCAGGCTGGGAGGTGGCCCATGGCCCCCTGGGGATCTCCCTGGAGCCCCGGCCTCATTATTCCCCTCTCAGCCCCTGGTTCCCTGCAGCCCCAGACCTCCTGAGCTGGGCCCTTGACAAGCCCACCAGCCTCCTCTCCTCCTTCCTGGGCCCCAGCAGTCGGCCTCCCTCTGCACCTATTTTCTCTGCCCTTCCTAGAGCTGACAGTGTCCAGTGGTGGGAGGGGGCGGGCATCAGTACTGAAATGCCAGCCTGCACGGGTGGTCAGTGCCAGGCCCCTGGGCATGGGAAGAACATGACACGATGTGACAATGCGATATGCTGTGGTTGTGATATGACGTGGTGGCGGGTCTGCTGGGTGCAGGATCTTGCTGGGAGAGGAAGTTCTAGGGATGCCTCCTGGAGGAGGAAGGTGTTGCCAGAGGTAAAATCTAAAGGTTTCTACGATTCCCTCCCATGAAACCCTCTGGACCCGGGGCTTTTTCAGTGGCAGATTTTTTTCTCAGTGATAATTAGATCTATTCAAGTATCTGCGAGTTCTCTAGCTAATTTTGGTCATTTTATATTTTACTACAAAAGCATTTGTTTTCTCTAGATTTATATATATTCCACTTTTAAAATCTATTAGTTTCTTTGTGGCCAAGTAAATGATTTTTTCTAAGTTTTTCATAGACATATGGAAAAAATGTACACTTTCTATTTAAGGGATAAAAGGTCCCTCATGTAGCAAATCAAGTTTATTAAGTTTATTGATTATGTATAATTCAAACTTTCACTTCCTTTGTATCTTTTTTGTTTTTCACCCTTTATGTTAATTCTGATGAAGTTTTATTAAACCTACCTCTCAAATTTTCCCCATAAAGTTTTTCTGGTGCTTTTATTAGTTTTTGCTTTTCATATTTAATGATGCTGCTTTCGGGAGATTTTGAGTATTCTATCTTTGTGAATTGTGCCTTCCTGTCACTACATGTCATCTCTCCTTATCCTGTTTTAGTGCTCACTCTTAAATTTTACCCTTCTATTTTTAATGTGGCTCTTTATTTTATATTATACTACATTAAAAATAAATCCCTTTATTTTCAACCGTTATCATTTTTTAAACTGTATTTCTTGTATACATCATATCACTGCATTTTAAAACCTGAGCTGACTCTTTTACTAGGAGAATTCGATCTGTTTGAGTTTCATTTAATAACTGACAGGATAATTTTATTTATTTATTTTCCACTGAGGAGTCATAAATTTCAAACATCCTATTTCATGCCTGAAAACTTCAGCATGCATTTCTGAAAAGTAATGTTTTGTTTTCCATGACCACTCTACCATTATTATAGCTGACAAACTTAACATTCGTTCCTGACCTAGGCCATAGTCAAATTGCCTCCGTTGTCCTAACACATCTCTCTCTCTCCCTCCCTCCCTCTCTCCTGGTTTGTTTGCACCAGGATCCAGTCCAAGGTCGTGCCTTGCTTCTGGCTGTCTCTTTAATCTCTTTTGAACACCCCCCACCCTTTCCTTTGCCTTGACGCTGACTCCTCAAGAGACCAGAGCTGTTGCCCCGTGGGGTACTTGTCTGTCGTGCGTGCTGGCTTCCTTGTGGCAGCGCGTCCCTGTTCTAACCCGTGTGACCTGTGAAGTGGTAGGGTCTGAAAGGTTCAAGCACGGGGATCACCAGGGCTCAGTGACAGATGACGCTAAGGAGGCAGGAGTCACAGGTGATTCTACCTGAGTAACAGGTGATGCTGATACTAGAAAGAGAGACAATTTGATTTTGGACATCTTCCCAGGCCTACAAAGGACACCCGGCAGCAGTTGGATGTGTGAGCCCAGAGAGGGGTTGCGAGGTGGTGACCTACAGCTGGTCGTGCTCTCGCAGGCGGCAGAGCGGGAAGCCAGGTGAGACACCCGGCACTGGGGCCCTGGCAGAGGCGGCGCAGCCCCAGCCCAGTCAGGCTGCAGGAGGACGGGATCCGTCATCAAGGGAGTGTGGAAGGCCTTCCGGACAGGGGGCTGGTGTGTGAGTGAGGGACAGAGAAGTCAGCTCTGAAAAGGAGGAAGGGGGAAAGGAATTAGCCGGTAAAAGGCCATGCGAGCTGGGCCCAGGGAGCACCCAGGCCACTTCTTTGTTCCTGCCCAACCTAACTTGCCTCTGTGAGTACACAGCTGTGAGATCTGGGTTATCGATATCTTGTTATTGGTAATAAACATAATTGACGCAATTTTCCCATCCATCTGCAGCACTAAATACTTTGAGAAGCACTTTTAAGAACATTTCCTCATTCTATCTTCACTACAATTTCTGGAATGGCCAGAGCAGACATTTTATGCCTGGGGAAACTGAGGCAGGGAGGCATTGTGACTTTCTGAAGGTCGCTCAGGTGGCAAGTGGCCCAGTCGGGACTGTGTGACCCCAGTGGTCCTCTGAAAGTCACGTCTCCTTCCACCTTCCGTAGGTGGACAAACCTGTGGAGCCCGTGTACACGAACCTAGAGAGGCAGCCTCGGGCCACTTCGCCCCAGCCCGGTGTGGGAGACGCACACAGGCACCAGCACCGCGCGCCCCTACTGCTACAACCCGGACACGGGCGTGAGGATCTGGGAGTCGCCCTTTTTTTTTTTTTTTTGAGACAGAGTCTGGCTTTGTTGCCCAGGCTAGAGTGGGTGCCGTGGCGTCAGCCTAGCTCACAGCAACCTCAGACTCCTGGGCTTAAGCGATCCTCCTGCCTCAGCCTCCTGAGTAGCTGGGACTACCGGCATGCGCCACCACGCCTGGCTAATTTTTTCTATATGTATTTTAGTTGTCCAGGTAATTTCTTTCTATTTTCAGTAGAGACGGGGTCTCGCTCTTGCTCAGGCTGGTCTCAGGCTGGTCTCAAATTCCTGAGCTCAAACGATCCGCCCGCCTCGGCCTCCCAGAGTGCTAGGATTACAGGCGTGAGCCACCGCGCCCGGCCCTGGGAGTCGCCCTTTGAGACTGCTGAGGTCTCTGCCATCCCAGCCACCTCCCCGACCTCCGTGGGCAGCCGCGAGAGCCTCGGGACCGAGTGGAGCCAATGCTGGGATGAGCAGAGCCGCGGGGTTTTCTTCTGCAGCCCCCCGACCGGCGACACCGCCTGGGAGATGCACCGAGACGCCCTGGCAGCCGCAGGGACCAGAGGGCGAGGGGCGGGGCTATCTGCGATCCTTTTGGCCCCGCCTCCTGCTCCACCCAGCCCCAGGGACCGAATGGCAAGGGGGTGGGCTGGTCCCTGCAGCCCCCCAGCCCCGAGACGGACTACCCAGTGTTGCTGACCGGTTCCCGGGAGGAAGACTATTCCCCCGTGGGCTCCCTCGGTGAGCCCGGCCGCACCTATTCCTGGACCACACCCCCCGGCCGGTCTTGTCACATCCGCCAGGACAAGCAGAAGCTTTACACCAACCACTTCACCCCAGAGCAGGTAGGGGCAGTGGGCAGATGGACCCAGACAGCCGCGGGTGGCTCCCCTCTACTGTCCTCACTATGGGCTCCCCTTGGCACTCTAAACCGCAGCTCCCACGCAGACCCTAAGCCAGATGGGAGTCACCTGCATCTGCCTCTCCGAGCTTCCTGCTGCTGACTTGGACCCTGGTTGGAGGGAGCCTTTTCTCTCCTCTCAGGAGCTGGGTGGGGGGCCCTGATCATCCCGCTCCCCACAGTGGGAGAGGTTGGAGGACCAGCACGGGAAACAAACAATACTTCTACAACGCAGACGACTCCCCCGTCCGGTCGGAGCTGCCCCAGGTAACCAGCTGGGGAGAGAGGGGGAGACTATATATGACAGTGTCTTTCTCCCCAGGTCCCTGTCCCTGCCCTTCGAAGCATGCACAAATCTAGCCAGGACAGTGACACTCCAGCCCAGGCCAGCCCTCCCGAGGAGAAGGTAACGGGGGTGGCATGAAGGCCCTGGCAGGACCACCACAGAAGAAACGGGGAGTTTCTGGAGATCCTGGGGGCAAAGACTGGGTGGGACACATCTGTTCCCCCATGGGCCCCAGCACGAGCCCCCAGAGGTGGGTGAGCCTGGGAAGTGGGAAGGAATCTCTCCTGCCGCTGCTGCCGGGGAGCAGGCGCCACCCGCTCCAGCCAGGAGGCTGGGCTGGTACCCAGCGTTCAGTGGAGACGCAGGCCCAGCCCGTGGGGAGTTGAGCTGAGGGGGAGACTGGCCTCTGCCCCCCATGCCTCACCCTCTGGACCACCTGCTCGTTCCCCTTCTCTTAGATCGAGACCCTGGACAAGGCAGGGCTGCCGCATCGCACCAGGGCAGTGGACAAGGGAAAGCGGCTCCGGGGAGAGCCCCTCTGCTCCTAGACCAGGGCAGGGTGGGCCTTAAAGACAAAGTTCACTCCCCACACGCCAGGCTCTTATTAATCCTCATAGTGACCTCATGAGAGGGCCTGTGAGGAAACTGAGGCACCGAGAGATTAAAGTGACTTGCCCAAGGTCACCTGGCTTCCAGGTTAGGTTTGGGAGTCCACCCCTCACAGTCAGGTGCCCTGCTCCTGGGGCAAGGAGGGGGGCCTCAGCCTAGGACTGAGTGTCTAAGTCCTGTCCACCAGCTGCTTCCCCACCCCCATCTGGGAGGAAGCACTGGGGGGGGTGCCTCCTGGACGGTGCTGGAGGGTGGTGTCCTGACGTTCTTCAAGGACTCAAAGGCCCCAACTGCAGTTGGCCCGGTGAGGCCCAGGCCCCCAGGGCTTGGACCCCCCCTCCCCCAGCTGCTCTGTCTGGCTTAGAACACACCAGGGCTGAGACAGCGGTCCGTGAGTGTCAAAGGAGCTGGGCCTTGGCAGGGAGCGGGTGACGACAGCAGGTGCACCCCAGGACAAGCAGTTTCAGCCACGTGGGGATGGGGAGCAGTCCTTGAGGGTGGACAGCTCGAGGCTGGAGGGCAGGGAGGCTGGGGACTGGACACATCTGCTCACAGGGATGGGGCTCTGCTCCTTCCTTTCGTCTCCTGGGCGGACAGGCAGCAAGGGACAGGCCAGCCAGCAGGATCTCTGGGTTCCAGGAACCCTTGGGTCCCTTTCACCCCAGCCACCCCATCCTGTCCCTACAGCCACAGTGCGGTAGCAGGCCCATCGGAGCTGAGGGCTCCCTGTGCCCCTGCCCACCCTTCCTCCCTGTCCCACAGAGGCAGCCTTCCAGGTTCTGCACCCCTGAGTACACGGTGGAGCTGAAGGGGGCCTCTCTCCCCTGGGTCCCCAAAGGCAAATCCAGAAGGAGGGAAGGGGCGTCCTGATGTCCAGGGACCCTCACTGTAGGCGAGCCCCAAGGAGGAGCACCTGGGAGGAGTTGGGGCTGGAATTCTCAGGGCTCAAGGCCATGGCTTCTGTAGTTCCCTCCCCAGGAGCTGAGTTACTCGTCCTTGCCCTGGAGGGTAGCGAGAAGTAGAGGCCTCTGGGAGATGAGACCCTGTCCTGCCTAGAATAGTGGCCGCTAGAATGGTGGCAGCATCCCAACCTGAGGCAGGAAGCTCCCTGGCCCTGGTGCTTACTCTGACGGGCTGGGCAACCTGCTCTTTCTCCCTGGGTCCCCATCCTGCCCCTGGGCCAGAGCCCAGCTTCCAACTGGACTGGGTGCCCAGTGAGTAAGCCAGGGCAGTGGACGAGCTGTCAGGCTCCCCCAGCAGGCAAGGGTCCTCCCACACCACACCCTTCACTGTTCACGTGCTGTCTCATGTTTCTTTTTCTTTTCTTTTTCTATTTTTTGGAGCTAGAGTCTCACTCTGTTACCAAGGCTAGAGTGCCATGGCGTCGTCATAGCTCACAGCAACCTCAAACCCCTGGGCTCAAGCAATCCTGCTGCCTCAGCTTCCCGAGTAGCTGGGACTACAGGTAAGCACCACCATGCTTGGCCAGTTTTTAAAAAATTTTTTGTAGAGACAGGGTCTTGCTTTATTGTCCCTGCCAGTCTCAAACTCCTGGCCTCAAGCAATCTTCCTGCCTCAGCCTCTCAAAGTGCTGGGATTACAGACGTGAGCCACTGCACCCAGTCTAACCCTTAACTCTTAAAAATGTTTAGTGTGTAGTTCCACAAACATGGGATCTAGAGGCATGAGGCCAGTGCCCGCAAAAGAGCTCCCCAGAGGTTTAGTCAGGAGTCTCAGGGCTGTTGGGGCACCATATGATGATGATAGCCAAAAGCATAACCTTGTACCTTGGCTCAGAAAAAACCATTCTGCAAGGAGCCTGAGTGTGTAGCTTTCTGATGATTCACCAAGGTTCATTCAGTTCTAGAACCAGGATATCTACAGAGCAGAGTTGGAGAACTGGTTTCGTCTCATGAGCTACTCTGATCTGGAGCTACCTTGAGAACTCTGGAGCCTTCTCCAGGCTTGGCAGGGTAGGATTCTGTGATCAACTAGCAATGCTTGCTATAGTGTCACGTGGAGGAAGGACATCACATTTGCTAGCCATGTCCCTTCTCTGACCTCAAGGGACAGCCTTTTCAAACAGTTCTCTTATGAAGGTCATCTGTGGGCTTTTGATGAAAGTGTCAGAGAAGGATTGTCTGAGCTGTCTGTACTGGCAAGGAGCAGGAGGCAGACGGTGCTCTTGGAAGCTGCTCAGGCCAAGGGGAGGCTGAGGAACCCCCTGCCTCCTGGCTGGCTGGTGGCCACCCTCTCTCTACTCTGGGTGGCTTGTAGGCAACTCCAGGTTGTTCCTCAAGAGACAGCCCCAAATTCTATATCATCAAGGACAGATGGATTAGTTGGGTCCATTAAATGTCCACAGCAGGTCTTCCTAGTCACCCCAAAGCCACAGAAAGCATCAGTATCAGTCCCCCAAGAGTGGCTAGTACCCTCAGCCTGCCTTTGCGGGTGGCAGGATTGATGTGTCCTGCTGTATGTTGGTGTGTAGCTATGTAGCTTGGGCACATTTTATTTTTTTAACCAGAATGAATCTGCAGCACAGCTTTGTCTTCCGCATGAAACTTTCAGATAGGGGCTGATTATGTTTTGAGAGAGCTGCCACTTAGAATGGACATTGTTTTAGAAGTGTCATTAGGCCATTCTCTGGGGTCATCCCCAGCAGAGCCCCTGCCTGCTTAGATCACAGTGGGGCTGTGCAGGCTGCGGCTCGAGGGTCTCTAGTTTTCCTAATGGAGGTGGAGGGGTGGAACATGCATTTTTCTTTTTCTTTTTTTCTTCATTTTTAAAGCAGTTTAAATATTAATAGTGTTCATGTATGAGTTCCAAAGGGCAGCCAGCTTCATGCCCCAGTGTGTCCGCACTGTCGAGGAGCAGGGTGTGTGCGGCGGGCTGGGCTGGGCCTCTTGCCAGGACTGCAGGATGGAGACCCCTGGGTGGGCGCAGGGTCGAGTGGGGAAAGAACAGGAGGCCCTGAGTGGGAATCACAGCAGGGGCTTCAGCCCCACCCCACCCCACCCGGGTCCGAGCCTCCCTCGGTCCCAGGGCTGGACACCAACAGGCTGTACCGCATCAGTGGACACTTGGCCACTATCCAGAAGCTGCGCTGTAAGGTGGACCACGGTGAGGCCCGTCCCCATCCCTGCCCCGGGGCCTGAAGGCGCTAAGGGGCCTTGACCTCCTCCCTTCCTCCGCCGCAGATGAGCCTCTCGACCTGGGCGCCCGACGCGGACGCTGGGCGCTGAGGCTCTTCTTTCGGGAGTTGCCCGAGCCCCTCTTCCCCTTCTCACACTTCGGCCAGTTCCTCACGGCCATCAGTGAGCACCTGCCGGAGGTGGGGTGGATGGGGCAGGGGTGGAACTGTCCTGCCTAGGGCCACCCCCTTGGCCGGGCTCTGTGCCACCACACTTGCTGACCCCGCTCCCCTCTCAGAACCCACCCTCCTCCTCCGCCCTCCCTGTCCGACTCCGTCCCTCTGATCCTTCCCTTGCTCCGAGTTGCACCACCAGGCCCAGCGCAGCCGCTATGTGCCTGACCTGGTGGGCTCGCTGCCCGCCCCCAGCCGCGACACGCTGCGGCTGCTCTTCCAGCACCTGTGCCGGTGAGCGGGGCGGGTGGCTGGGAATGGGGTGGCGGGTCCTGGCAGGACCCCTCCACGTCTCCCCCCTGCTCTGGGCCCCGATTCCACCCGCCCCGCCGCAGGGGGATCGAGCACGGCGAGCAGAAACGCATGTCGGTGCAGAGCGCGGCCATCGTGTTCGGGCCCACGCTGCTGCGGCCGGGACGGAAGAGACCAGCGTGCCCATGACCGTGGTGTTCCAGAGCCAGGCGGCGGAGCGCATCCTGCGGCCGTGCTCGGATACCTGCGACTGCGGGCGGCTGGAGGCCACCCAGCTGGACTTCACAGACCCTCCGCCTCCCCCGCGTCTGCAGGCGGTTGTGACGTCGTCACCCCTCGGTTCCGAGGCTACGGTGACCCCTGGTGGGCAGTTCACAAAATGTGATTTTTCTGAGGCATGTCCTGTTTGGGGTTAATTGGGTTCTGCTTTGTATGGCAGTGCCGCCCCCTGTGCGCATGCGACAGTGTGCCGGTGAGTGTTCTGGGGGAGAGCACCCTGGGAGGAGGAATTTGCTGAGGGGGCTTCCCGGCTTCTTTGGGCCTTCCCCTGAATGAGGCCCTCACCAAGACCCCCTGTGTCCCAGCCCCGTGCGGACCATGAAGCAGCTAAGACAACTGCCCCGCTGCCCAAACAGGACTGACCCGGCCTCCAGCGTGGGCAGCCGAACCTGCCTTCCTCAGGCCTCAGGGATGACGCTGCCGCGGGCCCCCTGGCAGGCTGGCTGCGGCCCAGTTTCACCTGCTTTCCTGTTCCGGCTCCATGCTCCTGCCCTCCCTGACCCGCTCGTGTTCTGCGCAAGGGTGCTTCATGTTGGCTAAGTGTGCCCTCTGAACCTGCCACTTGACGTGCACCAGTTCCACACACCGTCCCATTTTACAGATGAGGACACTGAGGCTTGCAGAGGCAAAGCGACTTCTTCAGGGCCCAGTAGATGATCTGACTCCTCAGAAAAGGCTCCTCTCACACTAGAGCACAGCCCGGGGCGGGGTGGGGGCCCTCTAGCTGTCAAGTATCCCTGCCTGGTGCCCACCTAACCTGAAGAGTTGGGAGAGGCTGCGGGGTGGGGCAAAGGAGGACACAACCCCAGGATAGGAAGTGTGAACCCTAGGGGTCCGCAGCCCCTCCCTCCTCAGATAGGAGCCACCTCAGTTTACAGATCTCGGCCCCCCACCCTACCCACCTGTTCATTTATTCAAAAAATGACAGCTACTATTTATTGGACATTGGTACCACACCAAGCGTTTTACTTGGCCTATCTCATTGTTACTCACAGCCAATATTCATTGTCTGCTCTTGTGTGCCACACACTGTGTCCTGGGCCGGGGGCTGCACACACTGCCTGCCCTGGTGGAGCTTATGATCCAGTGGGTGGGGCTGACCCACGCCCACGCCCACCCCAGTGCCAGCGGGGCCAGGGCAAGAGTATGCACAGAGGCCTCACACCATATGTCTAGACATTTGGAAGTTATACATCAAGCTAACAACTGTTAAATAAAACATGTTCTATTAGAACCTGGAAGGCCAGGTTCTAATTTAAAACTTCTGTGACTTCCGAGTTCCCTGCCCCAACGTGGGCATGAGAAGAGCTGGCCTGGCCCTCAGCTGCCCGCTTGTCTCCCCACCCCCAGAGCCATGTTGGCCCAAGGAGAGGTTCACATGCACACGTGTGGACACTCTAGTCCCTGTGTGCAAGCTGCCCGTACCTCCTGCAACCCGCTGCCACTTGGCTACCCCACTGGTGACACAGTCCACCCTTGAGGGACATTCTGGAGTCCCTCGTATTGGGAGTGTGGTCTAAAGGGGAGGGTCTGGACTTCGAGAGGGCCCCACAGAATTCTTACCCTGTGAGGGGAGCCGCAGACAGAGAAGGTCTGGACGGGAGTCTTGCCAAGCAGGGGACCCATGGCAGGGACGCCCCGCACCCGAGTCTGAGGGTGGAACTGGACAGACCTTGAGCAACTGATGACTTACTCAACCACTGCACAAGAGCTGGGAGGAGCACAGGGTGTTCTGAAGATGTGTCAAGGCGGTGACTGTTGTTCGGGGATCTGAGATGCCTCCGCAGAAGCCACATCTGAGTCAAGCAGAAAAGAATGAAGAGTCAACCAGGCCAGGGGTTAAGGGAAGGGTGTCTAGTCAGAGGGAACAGCATGTGCGAAGGCTCTGGGGCAGGAAGGCTTGTGGGGAGAACAAGGTCTGAGAGAAGACCCTCATGACTGGAGCCCAGAAAGCCAGTGGGCACGGGCACCAGCTGAGGCCAGAGAGCTGGCAGGGGACAGAGCATGTGGGGCATGTGGCCGAGAGCTTTGGGTCACCAAGACAACAAGCTGGAGGATCCTTGGGCAGAGAGGTCTTGGGAAGTGTCTGCTCCCACCCTCACCCCGGGCTTCTGACTCTGCCAAGGCCTCATGGGCAAATAATGTGGCAGCAGGCTGAGAAGTCCTAGAATCATCACATTTTATCACAAGAAAGAGCTTCAGAAATCACAGCTGATCTGTCTTTCAGAAATCACCCATCGCCAATGAGAAAACTCCTAGAGAGACAACGCCAGAATTCGCCTGAGGTCACCGGCAGGTTGCTGGCAGGGCCTGGCCCAGGGCTTTGTTTGCGCAGTCTGAGGACCTACTGTGCGCCCCACCAGAGTCTGAGGCACAGCAGACGTCCTCCACACCGAGCACAGCACGTGGTGGGAGCTGTAGGTGCACTTCCAAGATGTTTTGAATGAACTGGACTTTGTCCGGAGACACAAAGACATAGAAACAGTATCAGCCCTTTTGAGGCTCTGTCCGGTTGGGGAAGGGACATAAAAAGGAGTGACAGTGGCACAGCTGATAAGCTGGCACAGGGGCCTGTCCCCAAACCTACAGCCTCCTAGCAGGTGCCCCTAAGTCCTCCTGCAGACTGGAGCATGTCCCTGCAGCCACTCTTGAAAAGGCCATGGTGCCCGCCTGATTGCTAAGTCCGGTGGACACATGAACTGCCTGCTGTCCTCCCTGAGACGCACCGCTCCTTTGCCCCAGGCAACCCGGGTCCTCTCCGTCACTCCACCCCTCCCTTCCTCAGCTGCCCCTCTTCTGCCCGCCCTGTAAATGGTGATGGCCCCCAGGTTGTGCCCTCCCTGAAGGCCCTCATGCCTTCCACTGTGGGGACTCAGCCACCACTCCTGCACATGTGTCACCCAAATCTCTATCACCAACGCAGACCTCTCTCTCCCGAGTCCCATGTGCAAGGTCCACCTGCTGGCAGGACACTGCCACATGGATGGCTGCCAGAAACCCCAAGTGCAACCCGCCTGCCACGAAACTCCCAAACCAGCTCTTTTCCCTATTTCTGAGCATGGCACCTCCAGTCCCCAAGTCCCCGTCTTCTACCTTCTAAACATGTTCCAGATCTGCCTCTCCCACCCTCCTCTGTTCTCTCTCATCTGGCTGAGCACAGCAGCCTCTGAAAGGGCTCCTCGCCCTGTTCCATCCTCCACCCAGCAACCGTCTGACCACGCCACGTCCCCAATCTCAGCACGCCAGCTGTGCCCGTGCCTGTCACTCCCAGCACACTGCAGGCAGCTTGTTGCCTCAGTGCCTTTGAGTCGAAGGTCCCCCCGCCTCTCCCCCTTTCCCCTGTCTCATTCCTCCTCTACCCTGAAGCCTCAGCTCCCCCATGTGTGCAGCTCCCTCCTCACGCTCAGCTCGCTGGACTCAACTGCGCTTCCGTGTTCCCCTCTCCCCGCTAGGCTGCGGCCACAGAATGTTCACAAGCCTCACCCACTTCGCCAACAGTGCTGCTGCCTCACTCGTTTTGTTGCCAGATCGCATCCCATCCTATGGATTATGCCACGTTGTGTTTATCCATTCATCAAAAATGACGGACATTTGAGTCCTTGCCACTATTTGGCTGTTATGAATAACGTTGCTATGAACATCTGCGTACAAGTTTTTACATGGACATATTGTCTTAGCTCAGCCTGCCACAGCAAAATACCATAGACTAGTGGCTTAAACAACAGAGATTTGTTTCTCACAGTTTTGGAGGCTGGAAGTTCGAGATCAAGGTGCCATGGTCAGGTTCTAATGAGGATCCTCTTCCTGGTTTGCAGATGGCCGCCTTCTGGCTGTGTCCTCACATGGCAGACAGAGCTTGCACTCCGGTCTCTTCCTTTTCCTACAAGGATGCTAGCCTCGTTTTTATGGCCTCATCTAAACTTAGCTACCTTCCAAAGACCTCACCTCCAAATACCACCACATTGGGGGTTAGGACTTCAAAATATAAATTGGAGAGGACACAAATATTCAGCCCATGACTCATGTTTCAGTGTTTTCAGGTGCATACCTACGAGTGGAATTGCTGGATTAAAGGTAACTCCGAGTTGAACCTGTTGAGGAACCATCAGATTGTTTGCAGCGGCACGATTTACACCTGCCAGCAGTGCGCGAGGGTTTCTGTTCTCACTCACTTTCTGCAACAGCTGTCTCGGGTCTTCATTCTCCTCAAGCCCCTGGCCCTCCCCACCTTCCCACCCTCTCAACAGAGGGCCTGCCTCCACCTCGCAGGAAAGTGGAAACACCTGTCCCAGCGTCCGGCTCAGACCTCCCCCACCCCATCCTCCCTGGCCTCCTCTCCCCGGAAGCTCAGAGCAGACATTTCTCTAGGGCACAGCTGATCTCTGTCTTTCGGGAAATATCCACGATCACTGACCGACCGCTCCTCTCTCTTGCTCACTGAACTGCTGTCTGGGGTTGAGGGCCCCGGGAGACCGGAGATCAGCGAGCAGGAAGCTCACTGGGCATGCTCTCAGGACCGCCACCTGTGCTGGGGGAGGCAGGACGGAGCCGAGGGACAGTGGAGCTGTGACGCAGGCCCATGGAAGGCCTCAGCCACCCCACGGGAAGCTCTGGAGCAGGGACAGCCTCAGCGTCATGCCACACTGTGGCCAGGAGTCAGGCCACTGCCCTCCAGGGCTGGGGCAGGGAGGGTACGGATTGGGGCCACAGGGCTCTGTTCAGCCCAGGGCGCGTGCTGGAGAAGGGGCTCGGAGGAGAGCCGTCAGCCTCCGGCCCCCTGCAGCTGGGGCAGTTCAGGTTCGGTCCTGGGATTCTGGGTGGTGCCCATGGCATCCGCTCTGACCTCCAACAGGCCCCTTCCCCTAACCATGGGATCGTGTTCAAGTCTCTCTCTGAAAATTCCTCCCTCAACCCCACATCCCTGCAACTGCCTGCTTTCCTCCTCCTCCTCCTCCTCCTCCTCCTGCTCCTCCTCCTCCCCACCAAACTTCTTCAGACAGTCCTCCACACTCACTGTCCCCACGCGCTGCTCCTGTTCACTCCCCAACCCCGATGCACCAACAGACCACTGCGATGCCACATCACGTCTGTTGGGTACTTTTCGGTCTTCACAGTCATCGTCCTCTTGGGGACACCCTGTCCTCTGCTGGCTGCCCCTGCCTTGGAAACACTGCCTTCCTCTCGGCTTGCACGATGCCACGGCCTCATCTTCCTCCTACCTCTGGCCAAGCAGCCCCTTCTCTGCTGCGTGGCCAGTAAGGGCAGAGCCCGTGGGGCCAGTCCGCCTCTCCCTGGCCTCCCTCCCTGGATGTCGCCGTCCACACACGCCGCATCAGTGACTAGTGAGCAGGCATGACTGCCCCTCAAAACTCTCAACCCCAGTGTCCCCTTGACGACCTCATGACGTCTGCTCTGGGACAGTCCTCAGTCTGAGACTGGATTCTTGCTCCTCCCCACACCTGTCCTCCTCCAGGGTTTTACCTGTCCCAGGACCAGGCTCCACCACGCCCCAGCTGGGCAAGCCAGGAACCTGGGAATGTGGCCTGCTCCCTCCATCTCCCCCTCTCTGCCCGCCTCCCTACCTGATCCATGTCCAGGTCCTTTGTTTCCCCTCTGCTGTACTCTTCCTCTTCAGCCAGGGCCCCTCTTCGGCCTCAGGGGCTAAGATCTCCCACCTGGACACTGCAGCTGCTCCCAGCCCTCCCCCTCCCACATCCTCGTGGCCCCCACTCCCCCCAGCCTCATTTAAACACACACACCAGATCAAATCATCGCCCTGCTTAGAAACCATCCCGCCTGCCCAAGGAGAAGACCCCAAGCTTTAGCATGGCCTGCCCACCCCTCTGCCTCCTCTTGTGACGTACTGTGGCTCAGTGGCTGGGAGCGTGGGCTCTGGAGTCAGGCCACCCGGATTCAAATCTGAGCTCTGCCATGCCAGAGGATTCTGGGTGGCTCATCCTTTGTGTCTCGTTTCTTCATCTGGAGAATAGGGATCCAACAGCAGCACCGGCCTCAGGGGGGCTGGGCAGATGACAAGATGGTACCTGCAAGGTTGTGAGAACAGAGTCTGTTCAGAGTGAACATTCAGGGAACACTCGCTGGGCCTCATGCCTACCTGCTTTCTTAGTTTCTGCACAGCAGCTACACTGGCCTCCCAGGGGTTTCTCAAATGTTTCATGCTCCCCGACCCCCACCCCAGGATCTTTGCATGTGCTGTGCCCATGTTGCAGTTCTCTTTCCCTTTGCTTAGTCATCTTTCAGCATTGTGCCCAGGTAACCATTCCTCAGGCGGCTCTGCGGAGTGCCCAGCCAGGTCAGCTTTCTCTGTTACACACCATCAGAGACCCATACACTTCTGTTATTTCAAGCAGCTGAGACTACAGGTATCCACCACCAGGCCTGGCTAATTTTTCTATTTTTAGTAGAGATGGGATCTCGTGCTCAGGCTGGTCTTGAACTCCTGAGCCCAAGTAATCCTCCCACCTTGGCCTCCCACAGTGGTAGGATTACAGGCGTGAGCCACCACACCCAGTCCCTACAGTAAGATTCAAGTCCACCAAAAAGTTCTACAGAGGTGAACCAGCGTGTCTTGGTTGATGTCTCCACACCATCACCGGGCCACACTGGAGGCAGCGGAGATGGAAAGATCCACATTGGCTTAAGGTCTGTGTGAGAGACAAAACTATTGGAACCAACTCCTGAAGCCTTGGTTTCTGTTCCAAACCCATTTCTCCGCATCTTTCCAGAAAATGGCACCACCGCAACACTATGGCTCCAGCCGGAAATGTCTAACTTCTGCGTGCTTTCTTCCTCCCCTCCCTGACCCCCTCCACCCACATCAGCTCTGTCAGTGTCCACACCAGGAGAAGGGAAGTTTCCAGGCAGTGTCAAGTTGCATTTGAGGTTAAGGTGTACCCAGGCAGCCTGGCTAGGGGAGAGGCCCAACTACTGTCTGCTTCCCTGGTGCAGGTGGAGACAGTAGACATTCAGCCTCAGCCACAGTGAAGTTCTTCCAGGTGAAGAGGAAAAGGGAGCAAGGGACAAGAGCTGGGGTTGTTGCCAGAGAAAAATCAAAATGGTAGACCATGGACTCCAAGGTGGGAAAGGAGAGAGGGGGACAGGGGAGACGTGGAGGCCATGAGAGAGTGGAACTTGAGCAGGAGCCACCCCAGAGAAAGTCAGCTGGAGGTGCAAGAGCTGTGGGCAGGGTGCAAACGCAGCGTTGGTGCTGTCAGCAACAAGGACAACTCTGGGGTGCAGCTGTGGGTGTAGGCAGCTGGGTGCAGGGGAGGAAGTGATGTCTGGAGGTGAGGTGGTCAGGATGTTGTTGTCTAGGTATTGCAAATGCCATGAGCCAGGAGAGCTAAAGTCCCCTTGGGCAGAGGTGGGGGTGGAGGTTGTGGGTTCCAGCACTGGCTGATGTGTGTCCAGAGGAGCCAAGGGGTGAAGGAAGAAGGATGAGGAACAGTTTGGAAGCTGCAGAGGGGAACAAGGAGGGTGCCAACCTTCACGTGCCGGCCTGGAGGTGTTTCCTCTGGAAAAGGCTGCTGGGAAGTCTCCACCAGGGCACGGAGGTAGGGGTATCCTGAGAACCCCAAGCCCCCTAGAGAGAGCCTGGATAGGGAGGTGGCCAAGCTGTGGCCACACTTGGCAGGCAGAATTTCCAATGGGCCAGCGGGGGGGGGGGGGGTGGGATAAGAGAAGGATGGGGAGAGGGACTTGTGAGTGGCAGAGGACATGGTGGAAAGTGGGAGGGTCTGAGGGGTGAGAAGGTAACTAGCTTTTAGCATGAGTTAACTACCTTTTCTAGACCTGCCTAGAACCCCCAAACTGAAGCTTTCTGCCCAGCTGTTTCCAGGCCAGCAGCACTAGTCTCCCGACTGCACCCCACCTCCGCACTGGAGCACTTGATTCAGACCCAGGTGTGAGTGGCTGAAGGGGGCAGGGGTAGGCCAATGCTGCAGCCCTGCTCCTCTGCAGAGAATTCCCCTGGGCAGAGAGGGGCCACCTAACAGCAGCGCAGAGACCACTCTCCCACCACAAGGGGATTGGTGGGGACCCTGGGGCACTAGATTAGCCATCAGGCCCCCTGTCGTCTCTCTTCCATGGAACAGGTAGGTGCCTCCCAGAGGGCCAAGGCCACGTTATCAATGTGTGCAGGTGGGACCCGTGTAATACACCTTCTCCTTTCTCTTGACAGGCTTGGCATGGGACTCCTACCTTGGGGCAGGGGATGGGAAGAAACTGGCACTGTGGGCACCATCTTGACTATTACAGAGCAGTGGACCTTACCGTGGGAGAGAGGGAGGCTGTGGTGTTTTGAGACAAAGTCTGATGGATGGAAGGGTGTCAGATGATGTCAGGGGAAGCTCTGACCAACTCAGTGACCTCAGTGTCTACTATGCAGCCCAGGCAGGAATGGAGCTGGACTCTGAAATGGAGGGGGTAAGGTCCAGTCCCAAAACCCTGGGGTTTCACAGACCGCCAAGTGATCGGTGTGCCAGAGCTGGGACCGGGGACACACACAGGCATATGGAATCCCCAAGGAGGTGTCTTGTCTGCCTGGGGGGTCACAATGCTCACAGGTTGGGAGTCTTCATGGAGCCTGGGCCAAGAGGCACCAGGAAGCCTGAATTTGTCTTTCTGGTTGGAGGGTGCTCACCTAGCAGCCTGTGACAATAGTCTGTGACAACTGATAAAGGTAACAGTCCCAGCAAGGCCCACTGAGTGTTAGTGACACATTAGGCGTGAGCACTAGATGTGGAGTCCACCCCCTCAGGTGACCCGCCACATCCCTGGCAGGTAGGTAGTGTCACACCCCCACTTCACAGAGGAGGGAGCGTAGCCCCCAACAGTTGCCCTGGTCCACAGTGGTGAGCACACTCTCTGTACATTTATTTATGGGGTGAGTGGTTTTCTCAGCCCCTGCTACATGCCAGGCACAGGTAGGCGCTGAGGCTGCAGCAGATTACAGCAGAGATAAACATCCCTGCCTTCATAGGCTCACACTCTGCCTCACAGACACAGAAACAGAAGGAACGCAAAGTCAGTTAGACAGTCGGTGTGGTTTACAGCACAGACCACCACGGCGTCCACCCTGCTGTCGTGAGAGCACTCCGCCTGGGCAGGAGCCCCAGGGAGGGAGGATGCTCGCTCAAGGGCTGGGGCAGCCTCCAGGCCCAGGCCTGTCTCGTTACTGTGAGCCCAGGTGGGAGGGGCTGTCTGGCCCCCTGAGCCCACGTGTCTCTGGAGACCAGACAACGTGGAGCCAGATTTGGGCCAAGTGGAGGTCTCACCACTTGGTGGGTCCTGACTGAGGAGCTCATAGAACCTCTAATGGCATCTCTGGCTCATCCCTTCTTCTCTAAGTGCAACCACCCTACACCCTACTATCCCCCCTGCCCCTCCAACTTCGTGCAATTGATGCTGGCTGTCAGCAGGGGACCTTGCTGACACTGTTGGCCAGACACCTACACATGGTCTTGCAGTGTTCCCATGGCAACTTAGGGCTCCGAAGGTGAGTGTCCCTGGAGAATTTGAAGGGAGCTGAACTTTCCTTAAGACCAAGCATTAGAAATCACATAGCATTGCTCTGCCATGTCCTGTTGTCACTGTCCCCTATAACCCTGGCTCAGCTTCAAGGAGAGAAGACATAGCCCCCAGTTCTCGATGGGAGGAGTGCCAGATAACTTGTGGACATTTGGAACCGACAAACAGCTAGGAGAGGTAGCAGCAGAAGGTGAACGCAGGATGTCCGATGGCAGAGTCAATTCTCTTGCTGCTTCAGTGTTTATTATCTGGCATTCTTTTGATAAAGAAGACCCCTCCCACCCTTTCCCCTTAGTCTCAGTAAGGTCTTATGTAGTTTTTAAAACAGAGAGTGTGATAAATTATTCTCTTTGGTGGTCGTGTTTAAGGTAGAGAGAGCCCTGTAAGTAGCCTCTCTGGGCCAGGAACAGTGTCTCACACCTGCAGTCCCAGCCCTGTGTCGTTGTTATTTAACACTAACATTTGTAAAGGTAAACAGATACTTAACTACTTAAATTAAGTAAATTTATTTTGAAAATAAAGATAATTTTGAGAAAGGTCACCAATATTTGCATTACTTGGATTTCTTCTTTCGTGAGTGTTGGCTCATCAGGTCCTCGGTTTGTTAGAAAGAGCTTGTGGGGTCCCACGAAGTGCTGGGCAGGGTTCTCAGCACTGAAGTGTGGCTGTGAGAAGTCAGAGGGTTCTTGCTCTCCTAGCTTATATCTGGTCTGGGAGACCAAGAATAAACATAAAGAAGTGTGAATGTTTTTACACAAAAAAGTAAATGTTTTAAGTGTTGAGATGAAAAGAAGGAAATTCCTTTTGTGGATTTGGTGGGGGAGTGGCTCTTCTGTGATCATCTGGTCAGAAAGGCCTTGTGGCCACTTGGAACAAGGGAGGGCCTTGGCCAAGCGGTTGTCAGCCGGGGGCAGAGTCGGTCTGGTGTGGCTGCTGAGAAGGCGCAGATACTTGAGGTCTGGTGGGCACGTTCCCTCATGACTTCAGCTGTATGCTGAGAGGGCAGGGAAGCCAAAGGAAAGTTTTGAGCAAAGAGTGACATGACCTGACTTTTTTTTCTTCTCTGTCTCTTTTAAAGTTTCCATTTGGTAAAATTTCAAATATGAAAGAGTAGAAAAATGGTATACTAAGTGCTCTTTGCTGCGACCTTGTTGACCATTGCTAGTATTTTGCTGAATCATTGCAAAGTAACGTGGTGACAGTGCAGTCCCCACATACTTCCACATGTCTCTCTGAAGAGGAAGACACTCTCCTACAAACTGTAATACCATTATCACACCCATAAAGTTGCTTAAGAATACATTAGCTGGGGCCGGGCGCCGGTGGCTCACGCCTGTAATCCTAGCACTCTGGGAGGCCGAGGCGGGTGGATTGTTTGAGCTCAGGAGTTCGAGACCAGCCTGAGCAAGAGCGAGACCCCGTCTCTACTAAAAATAGAAAGAAATTATCTGAGCAACTAAAAATACATATAGAAAAAATTAGCCGGGCATGGTGGCGCATGCCTGTAGTCCCAGCTACTTGGGAGGCTGAGGCAGAAGGATCGCTTAAGCCCAGGAGTCTGAGGTTGCTGTGAGCTAGGCTGATGCCACGGCACTCACTCTAGCTCAGGCAACAGGGTGAGACTCTGTCTCAAAAAAAAAAAAAAAAAAAGCTGGTACGAGGGGCCAGCACTCTGCTTTCACAGTCCCAGTACCAGCACCCATTTCACTCAGAAATGGCTCAATGTAGTCACTTTGGCTAATGCGCAGTTTATTTTCAAATTTCCCCTGTTGTCTTCACAATGTGTTTTATAGCTGTTTTTCTTTCTTTCTTTCTTTCTTTTTTTAAGAGAGTCTGTTTGACCCCGTGTTACCTTTGATGTCTCCTAAATCTTTCATCTAGAACGGCCCCTCAGTCCCACACCTCCGCTTTAAGTTTTCATAAAGCGGCTGGCGTGTTGAAAAGGGCCTGCAGGGAGGGAGGGCAGAGACAGGGATCAGCGAGGGATGGCGGTAATCCGGCTGGAAGAGGTGGTGGCCGGCATGGCACCGAGCTAATGGCAGAGGGTGACACAGAGTTGGTAGCTTCTGGAGAGTTGACAGGATTTGCTGACACACTGGCTGTGGGGTTTCAGATAAGGAAGAGTTGAGGATAGACACAAGCTTGGTGTGAGCAAGGGGAAGGATGAAGTAGTTTTAAGTCTGGAGTGCGTAACACCGGAGGGTGTTGAGTGGATGGTGTGGGAGAGAAAAAGCAGGATCGCTGAAGGAGCTCTGCACAGTAGGAGGCTGTGGGGCGAGGAGGGACCAAGGAGGCAGGAGGAGGACAGGGTCTGAGGTCCTGGAGGGACAGAAGGCACAGGGAAGGAGAGAGGGGATGTGGCTGGCGTAGATGCTGCCAGCTGGGCAGCCGGTAGGATCAGAGCACTGAGGATGAAATCAGAGAGTTGGTGATCCTTGACACTACTTTTCCAAAAGGTAAAATCAGACTCTCAAGGAAACACATATCACAGGTTTTTTATTAATTCTTAATTAATGAGGGACCCAGTTAGACACGCAGCTCATTTAAATGAGGACTCACCATGCTGAGCCTTACATTCTCTCTTTGACAAAAGCCTTTTGCCAGGAATAGGAAGAATTTGCATAGCTCAAGATGGGAAACATTTGTATGACTTACGGGTTTTCTACAAGTTAACTTGTGTCTTTACAGAGCTGCTGTAGCTTGGTGGACACAGGGTGGTGTAACCCGGTGGGTGGGCTGCGCAGGACCTTCAGTAACCCCTCCCCCCTTTTCTTTGTTCTTTGCTTATTCTACAGTCTCTTGATCTTTGCCTCAGCAACGCCACTGCTGGCCCAAGAGAGCAGTGTTGGGTTTGGAGCGTGGCAGGAGCGGGGTCGTCGGTCACGGGGTGCTGTGCTGCAGAGGGGAGCAGGGAGGTGGAGTCACGGCTGGTGAGGGCAGTGGGCAGAGTCTCTGTAACTTGGAAATACTAGTAGCATGTTTGCTGATGACACGGTACGAGAGAGAATCTTGATGCCGAAGGAAGAGTTACTAGAACAAATATCGCTTCCAAGAGAGGACAGGGTGTAGCTCCAGGGTTATAGGGTAGGGCCTCAGATGGGGTAAGGGCAGTTTGTCCATATTGTTCAGAGACTGACAACCTGGTTAAAAACCTGGATAAAAGATTGGAGCAGACACACTTGAAAAGGAGACATCTGAATAGCCAGTAAGCCCTTGAAAAATGCTCGTCAGTCATTAGTGATCAGGGAAGTACAAATTCAGACCCAGTGGACACGCCCACACGGCTAGGTTCTACAAACTGTCCATTCCAAGCGTTGAGGGTGTGGAGCAAATGGGGCTCCCATGTACTGCTGTTGTAAGTTTGGTAGTGTCTTACAAAGTTAAATACATAGCTGCCACGTGACCCAGTGATTCCACACCCAGGAATTTACCCAAGAGAAAGGAGGCCCAGTCCATACAGAGGCTGGCCCTCGAATGCCCATAACAGCTTTCTTTGTAATAGCAAAAGACTGGCAACAAGCCACACGCCTGTCAGCGCGTGAATGTATAAGCCAAAGGTGGTGTTTCCGTGCAGTGGAACACTGCTCAGCAGTGCAGAGGACCAGCCTTCAGACACGTGTGGATGAATCTCAGATACCGAGTGAAAGCGTCTGGACACTGAGCCCAGACCATGTAATAACTTCTTACATGTAAAAACAGCAGAAAGTGCACCCTGCTGTACACTGACAGCAGACGGGGCTGGGGACGACAGCACAGGTGCACAGGCTGAGTGGCTTGGAGGGGGAGTGGACCGGAGATGGCCGGGGAGAGCGGCTGCTGTGCTCTGAGTCCTGGTCATGCTGCCCAGGTCAAGTAGGTATAGATCAGTGTGCGCAAATATGTCTCTGTGGAGTTGATTTTAAGAAAAGACATGTCTGTTTTTAAATAAGACTTTAATTTTGTGACAGCTAGGCCTTCCCTTCTGCCTATAATCCTTCTCATAGGCAGAAGGGAGGCTTTAGTCAAAATGACAGATGACTTAGGACCAGGCATCTATCCCTGTCCGTCCTGTGTGGAGGATGCTGCAGGCATGGAAAGGCCTGAAGTCATCTTTGAAGGAGATGATGTTCACTTCTTAAGAAATTTCTCCCTCAGTTTAATTAGATGTAGTTTCTCTCGGTACAATCTGTGGTTTATACTTCTTCACGCTGTTTGTAATCTGATTCTTTGTGTCCATTTCTCATGTCTGTAAGCCTAGTGCCAGCACGGCACATCATAAGGACTCTTGCAAACTGGTTGACGGAGTGTTTGATCACTGCCCTGTCTTTGAGATATGTCTATTTTCAGAGATGGTCTAGTGCTAGATCAGAGTTGGGTACTTACCATTGTGCCTGAGAGTAATTTGGGGAAACCTGGTGACCTACGCCACACAGTAATTGAGGGAATGCTTCCCCCCCCCCTTTTTACAGGTTGCTGCAAAACTGTAATGATGACAGTTTGAATGTTGCACTTCCGATGAGAATGCTTGAGGTATTTTCATCTGAGAATACTTACATGCCTGTTTTACAAGATGCCAATTATGTGGTGTCAGTAATTGCACAAACTTTGCACTACGTGATTCAAAATGGTAAGTAGTAGGTGGGATAAGAACTGTGGCGTAGCCTTATTACCTGAAGTACGTACAAGCCAGCACGCTTTTTAGAGCTTACCCCAGCATCACAATATGTAACAGAAGCATCGTGCACAGGTGCGGGGCGCCCACGAGAGTCACAGACTCCAACATCTGTCCTTGGCCCTGCCGACTTCGAAAATTTGGAAACGTATTATTTTCTTTTGCTTGGAAATGAAGAAAATCAATGTATGCTTTTAGAAATTGTCTCGAGTACAATACTTTAATCCAAGATTTGCATCTGCAGTGAAGCCATCCATAACTGAGTAGGAAGGGGTCTTATAACCTCGCGATCACTCTGAGTGGATAGGAAAGATAATACCGCAAATGCCTGTCTTATTAAAGAGCAAATCTTACTATTCTCCGGGTGTGGTGGCTCATGCCTGTTAATCCCAGCACTTTGGGAGGCTGAGGCAGGAGGGAGGATCACCTGAGCCCAGGAGTTCGAGGCTGCGGTGAGTTATGATTGGGCAACTGCACTCCAGCCTGGTCAGCAGAGTGAGGACCTGCCTCGAAAAAACAAAAAACAAAAAGTAAATCTTACTAAATTATTCCTATTAAAAGAATGATAAATTCTCACATTAGGTCAGTAGAATGGGATACTTGGCTTATTTGAATTTTCTTTTTATAACTCAGTGTTAAAGCTTTTATGCATTGATACTATCCTTAAAATGTCTGCATTACATAAGGCAGTGGTGCCCAGCACCAGGGACCGGGTTTCACGGAAGACAATTTTGGTGGGAGGGCGGGGGTCAGAGCTCCGCAGCCCAGTCCCTGACAGGTTACAGACATAGTAAATTTGAAGTTCCACTGAGGACATTAGTGACACTATTTGGAGAAAAACCGTGAAATAAATTTTTAAAAATCTTTTATGATGAAGTGTGAGTAGTATAAAATCTAAAATAACTCTCAATCCCAGTATCCTCTCGCAAGTGAAAAGGCAAATACCTCAGGGCTCTGAGGCTTCAGAAATATTAGTTAGCATTAAAATATATATATGTGATCAGTCATAAAGGATCTAAGATGGTTTTAGAAAGGCATGCTAACTGATGAGAGTATAAATGTGCTTTTGTTTTCTTAAAATGATGGACTAATAATATAGGTTAAATCTAACTGATTCAGTCCTGTGAATTAAAACTGTAAAAATTACATTTTTATCCATTCCAACCTACTATTCATTTTTTTTTTAAACTCCTTTGTTGAAAACTTAGGAAAACTGCTGCATGAATTAAAAGTCAATTGAAATTCGTGGGATTTAATTTTTTAAAAAACAAACTAATGATAATTAGAAGTAATCCGGTCAGGCGCGGTGGCTCACGCCTGTAATCCTAGCACTCTGGGAGGCCGAGGAGGGAGGATTGTTTGAGCTCAGGAGTTCGAGACCAGCCTGAGCAAGAGCGAGACCCCGTCTCTACTAAAAAAAAAAAAAACAAAAGATAGAAAGAAATTAGCTGGACAACTAAAAATATATAGAAAAAATTAGCTGGGTATGGTGGCGCATGCCTGTAGTCCCAGCTAACCAAGAGGCTGAGGCAGGAGGATTGCTTGAGCACAGGAGTTTGAGGTTGCTGTGAGCTAGGCTGGCTCCAGGGCACTCTAGCCCAGGCAAGAGAGGGAGAGTGTCTGAAAAAAAAAAAAAGGGAGGGGGGTGGAGAATGGAGGCCCGCTCTGCACACCACAGTGGCGCACACATCAGCTACCACAGGCACCAGTTTAAAGAAATGGGGACACATGCACAGTGCAACGTGGGTGCACGTGCATGATACTCTATGGACATGATTTCCCTGTATGCACACATACTTGTGACATGTACACACACATGCATACCACAGATCACGGTGCGGAACAAAACAATGACATGGATCAATACACACGGACATGAAAGGACTCCTAAGACCTATTATTTGCAATGAAAAGGAAGTTGCAGAACGGTGCCCACAGTGTGATCTCGTTAACCTTTAAAACCTTCTGGCAATGTCAGTTGGAGGTTGCAGTGAGCTATGATGATGCCACAGCACTCCAGTCCCGGGGATAGAATGAGACTCTATCTCAAAAAGAAAAGAAAAAAATAATCTTGGAATGAAAAACTCAAAAAGACATTAAAAGAGCAGAATTCCATACTTTTAAATACCAACATATCCAGTCTCATATCCTTTTTGTGGGAAGCTAAATTTAACACAGAATCTCTGCATTTTCAAGTCTTAGGAGGCCTCAGACATCATCTGGTCCCACTGCTGTATGTTACAAGGACAGCAGGCATATCACATGGGGCCCCAAGTGGAAAGCTGCTGGTGGCAGAGCAAAGCTCCCGAGTCACAGTGGACTCTTTACCCCACAAGGCAGCACCAGCCCTAGAGGACCTGGCCCCCAGGGTCTTCACAGGAACTTCTCTTTCCTGTCAGGAGAAAGGGCACTAACAGTAACTTGATCATCTGACTAAATAAAACACTATGTCGTGTGTACCCACAACTCTGTGAATTTATTTACTGCAGATACTGCACTGTATTGAGTATACTTTAATAGACTGAATTTTGCAAGTATGTTCATTTAAATGACCACAGCAGAAGAGAAGTAATAGGCCTAGAGAAGTAAGGCACATTTCAGTACAAAATCTCAAATTTGATTGAGTAATTTCCTATATTTAATCCAAAACTCCGGATGCATTGTTCTGTATTAGCATTTTCTGAGGGAAAAATATGAACTATGGAGTCTGGTTTTTAAAAAGAACTCCATTCTTATTTTAGTGTTGTACATTCTGAGATGTCCCGATGGCAACTAAAGGCACAATCACTGAAAAAATTAGTAAAAGCACAAAAGAGCATGCGAAATTACCTAGAATCATGAAATCTTAGGCTAGAAAGAATCTATTAGATCAGTTTGCAGCCACACTCCCATGTCATGCAGGGTAAAAGTAATTTGTTTGTGTCAGAAAATGAAGAGGTTGGGCTACATCAATTTTAAGGTCTTTCCCAGCTCAAAAGTATTATGATTTTATGAAAGTCTGTGTGACATCTGTCACAAGAACATGCCATGACAATCATGAAATTGTGACAACACTATTTTAATTCCACAGAAAAGCTTCGCTCAGTGAGTCTCAAAATTACATTGAAAATTAAGAAAAAAAATCTTATTGGAATAAGGAAAAAAATATTTAATAGCAGCAACACAGTAAGTTAAAGGAGACCATGTTATTAAGCATGCTGTCTCCCCATCATTAGTGCTCAAGCAAATTTCCACTTAAAATTCACTTCAAAAAAGACTATACCATTGTGAACAGCATAGAGCTACATTCAAAAATAATAATACACGCCTCATCTCTGAGATACTTAAGATGTTTAGCATATGCCTAATACATAAATAAAGAGCACTAACATTTTTTCTTGCCTTTGTGGAGTTTTATGTGCTAAGAAGGGTATGCAAATCATAAGAAAAAGCCATGAAAGCCACGAACCTTCAACATGGAAGAATATTATCATAGAAGATAATAGTTGCTTGTTTTATTTCTTTTCCATAAAGAAACTGAGTTCTTCATTAAAAATGTATTATCCTGGCCAGGCACAGTGGCTCACACCTGTAATCCTTGAACTCTGAGAGGCTGAGGCAGGAGGACTGCTTGAGCTCAGGAGTTTAAGACCATCCTGAGCAAGAGCAAAACCTTTATATTCCTTTATATAGGCTGACAATCAATATCAAGCAAATTAAAATTGCAAATCCCAACTCTGAAAATTAGAGGGACTAATATTAACCAGTGAAGAGTCAAGAATGAGTTACCAGCCTGGGAATATACTAATCATCTTTTAAATACTTTATAAAAATCCAAATTCAAAGTATAAAGTCTAAAATAGTAAAGTTCTTTCTAAATACTTAAAACCTAATACATATAAATCATAAATAAAATTCCTAGAGTAGTTTCTTGGAGGAAATAGGTGCTATACTCATAAAATCAAGCCTACACAGAAAGCTCCTTTACCTATTGAACACCTTTTGGGAGCGGTTCACTAGTAAACCTCAGACCAGGGCAGAGAGGCATTTAAATCCAGTAATCACTACCCAAAGCAATGGACCCTTGTGCTCCAATAAAAGCTAGTGTCCTGGTTCAGCTGCTAGGATCCTCAGATCTCACATCCTGCTCTAATGCAATTAGCCTGCAAAGAGCTAATTACTTAATTGAGGAATCACAATTTCACTGATGCCTCACTTCCTCCAACAGTAATAAACACCAGTGAGCCAAGACAGCACCTCGTTAGTTGGTTGTGTTAGTGTTTACAGAGCAATTCCAGCCACCGGTGATGCCTTCCTCACTTACAGTTCATTTCAAAGAATGCCTTCCTTACCTACAGAAATCCTTCTTCTCATGCTGTGGAATGGCATTTTGTAAGAAAAGAGACTTCTGCAGGGTGATCTGAATCAGCATGGCACCTGAGACTGACTGACAGCTCCTTTCCGCAGTTGCCAGGGCCACATCAGTCCCTTGGGTCCTGTGGAACACATGTATTTTGCACTCCATCCAGTTAAATCTTTTTCTATTTAATCCTCAAGAAACTACTAAAGTATTACTCAAAATGGAGGGAAAGAAAATAGTTTGAGATTACTGTCATTAACCTAAGATCAAATTAGCCACATTTTAAATGTATGTTTTGTTTTGTCCCAACCAAAAATTTATTTCAAATTTTTGAAGAACAAAAACTTACTTATAAGAATAAGTTGTCAAAGATAATCCAATTAAAAGGTACTATGAAATAAAGCCTAAAAGATATGCAATATATTGGTTCTCTAACGCAGGTGTGAGTCCAACCTTTTGGTGACCATGCTCTCACTCCTAAGATAGGGCACAAACAAAAGCCAATCTGATTTGCTGACACATGACATACAAAGTACTTCAAAGCCTCATGGCCCAGGAAAAGGCCTCAAACAGTATTAGTTGGTTTAGAAAAGAAAAAATAAACTTTCACTTTCTATGAAATGCTTAGAGAGAATACTCTATATCGTGTTCTATCAGAAAACAGCAGATAAAACTGGTCCAAATGAAGACCACAGAAAATCGCAGGGAGGCAAGCCTACATCGCTGTTGGGTACTGTCACCCCTCAGGCAGACTTGCCTGACTTTGGGCACCATCATGCGATGCTGCACCATGAGTGTGTGACAGGTGCAGGCCATCACGGTGAAGACGTCCTCGCTGGCGGAATCCCTCCACACCAGGTTCAACAGGGTGTTGGTCTGCTGTTTGGTATCCAACTTTTTCAGACATTCCTCTGTTGCATATGGTATTGATAGTCTACCGTCCTCCTAAAACACAGCAGAAAAATTAGCCTAAGTTAATGTTCTACATGAATTTGCCTCCTCTCCACAAACATACAGAACCACATTTTTCTTCAAGTGAAAATACAAGACATGCATTATCAAAAATTATCCACATTGCAATGATCTCATCAACACCTCTACTAACGCACCTGTTGAGGTACTGTGACACCCCTACGGATCCACAGCCACCAGGCATCAGTTCTGTGCAGAAGCTGAATACTCAGTCTCTGCCTACTGATATGACAATATTTTCAGTATTGACATTTCAAAAAAACCATTTCTTATTTTTTGGAGTGAGCTAGACTAAGGTAGCATATATAGTGAAACTGTATTATCACCTAATGGCATTTCCATCTTAAATTATTAAGAGAACACAGTTTAAGCAAAATGGGAATATTACAGAATTTTTTAAAAGAATCAAAGGATATACATAATAAATCTAAAATTTTGCATCTCAGTTTCTCCAGAAGATCATATCCACTGAATAAAACCTAAGATAAGCTATACAGATTACTCATTTGGGGTACTAACCAAAGATATATACCTATATATATGTATATAAGTATATATGTGAACATATATAAAAATATGAATATACATGACATTGCATATTGCTGACTATACTGTTTGGAAACATGGATGAACATATTTATGTAATTTGATGTACCAAATAAAACACTCTTTTAGAGATAAAAGTAATAAAGTCCATGTGTCACATCTGAGTCTTTAAGATGCACTTAATACAAGGTTGTGTTAGAATAAGAGAGTACTACACTAGTACTACTATTTTTATAGTGTACAATTTTAAATTAAGGTATACATAAATGCTGAGTGAATAGATTATATAGAAACATATAGGACAAAAGGGTTTATAAAGGATGAATGTTGGCTCTGGAAAAATCTCATATAAGGTTCTACATAATTAAGTATTATAGGACAGAAAAGGTAATATACAAACATAGACATAAAAGACCTAGCCCAGAAATAAAGAATGATTTGGAGTCAAACCTAGGAGTATCTGGCTCACAATGGGGTCATTAGTTCTCATTTCAAACATGAACAAAAGGAAGGATACCCAAGACATAGGAAAAAAGAATAAATAAAAAAGAAACATTAAAACAGAGTTTCAAACAGACCTTGAAACTCTTACGCATTAAAAAAAGAAGAAAACAAAGTGACATTTTCTATAGATGTAAATAATAAAAACAGAATCAATAAATTGATCCCATTTTTTAAATAAGTGTAACCATAGCAAGAGAACCTGTGCATTCTTTTTTGTTTCACAAGTCTTCATATTCTGTTTTCATGTCTGTACTTGCACATTGAGGAAGGACTTTCTGTCATCTCTCTAGCTAACACTCAATGGCCTCATCATCACATGAGTATGAAATATATTGTATATAAAAGAATTTCTTAATTTTACAGATTCTCTGGAACATAATTAAATATTAAAAAATTGGGTCTCCAGGATAGGCATGGTGGCTCGTGCTTTAAACCTTAGCACTCTGAGAGGCCAAGGTGGGAGGACTGCTTGAGCTCAGGAGTTTGAGACCAGCTGGAGCAAGAGTGAGACCCCGTCTCTAAACTACTAAACACAGAAAAATTAGCCAGGCATTGTGGCATGCACTGTAGTGCCAACTGCTACTCAGGAGGCTGAGGCAGGAGAATCACTTGAGCCCAGGAGTTTGAGGTTGCAGTGAGCTATGATGATGCCAATACAGTCTATCCAGGGCAACAGAGTGAGATTCTGTCTCAAAGAAAAAAAAAATTGGATTTTCATAGGGCCAGGCATGGTGGCTCATACCTGTAATCCCAGCACTTTGGGAGGCCAACGCAGGAAGATGGCTTGAGGCTAGAAGTTTGAGACCAGCCTGAGCAAGAGCAAGACTTCCATCTCTACAAAAAATTTAAAAACCAGGCATGGTTGTGCAAACCTTTAGTCCCTGCTACTCAGGAGGCTGAAGCAGGAGGATCACTTGAGCCCAGGAGTTTGAGCCTGCAGTGAGCTATGATTGCACAACTGCACTCCAGCCTGGGTAACAGTAAGACTTTGTCTCTTAAAAAAAAAAAAAAAAAAGAAGAAGAAGGAAAGAAAAGGAAAAGAAAAAATTAACTTTCTTCTAAAAACAAAAATTTTATCTACATTCTATCTACAGAACCCCATGCTTTTTCTGACCACACAACAAAATTCATACTTTTTGGTGTACACTTTTGAATTTTAGCAGATGGAACAGTTTCAGCATTCACAAAGAATTCAGTTACACCCATCCGTAATCAACCCTACTCCCTAGCCATAAACTTTGGCAGTAATGTTTTTCCTTTTCTTATAACTGTTTTTATTCTATGCTAACAAAGCTGTTTGTATCCAGAAGGTATCGTACTAATACCCCCTTTCACTTAAACATACTATGAAAATTTACTTAGTATTAGACTAAGTATTAATTATTTTTACTATTAATCAATACAAAATTCCTTAAGAATATCTGACAACCTATTATAGCTATACCTAAAGCTATTTCCAGTGATTGCGAGGAAAAATAATCAGTGGCAGATATATCCCTTGAGTAAAACAAACAAATTAAGTATGTGAATATAGAATTTTAAAGCTTTTTATACCTTGAAAATACATAGTAAACTCTTAATAAGAAGAAAGAAAAGGGAGAAGGGGAACTTAAAGATAACAGGCCAGACACGGGGGCTCACATCTGTAATCCTAGCACTTTTGGAGGCTGAGGCAGAGGACTGCTTGTGGTCAAGATTTCAAAACCAGCCTGAGTAACAGGGAGACCCCATCTCTACAAAAAATACAAAAATTAGCCAGGCAAGGTAGTGTGCACCTGTAGTCCCAGCTACTGGGGAGGCTGAGGCAGGATGCTTGCTTCAGCCCAGTAGTTTGAGCCTGCAGTGAGCTATGATTCTGCCAGTGCACTCCAGCCCACAAAACAGAGCAAGACTTTATCTCAAAAAAAAAAAAAAAAAAAAAAGATAATATGTGGCAGTGTACTTAAAAATAACTTAAAAATTAATCATAGTATTTATCCTCTATAAAATTAGCAAAAATTAAGAGAAAACATTACTCTGTGTCAGTGTTCACAAGATAGGGTGAGGAGGAACTTAACCCTTTGACCCAATAATTTCACTTCTAGGAAATACTTCCTGAGTAATAATGAAATTAATCTGCATTATGACTCAGTTTTGCATAAAAATAAACACAAAACTCTGTATCTCCACACATACTTCCACAGGTGAGCCGACAGAGGTGTGGAAGAAGGTATCCACAATCACTGGGAAAGAGCATGGTGGGGGTGGCGGCCAAGGCTGAATGCTTTACATGCTGCGTTGAGGTCTTACGCGTGTAATTAAAGGTAAGGGTGGGCAGAGGGCCAGACCAGCCTTCCCAGGCAGACGGAGCTGCCCGGAGAGCAGCCTCAGGGACAGGGCACACAGCGCTTACGTGGCTCGTGGGCTTCCCGGCTTCCTCGCTCTCCTCCTCAGAGTCGCTGGCAGAGTCCTGACAGCTGGCGTTGGCCGGCGACACTGGCAGCTGAGGAAGGAAGGTCTGCAGCACTCGCAAATACACCAGCAGGCCTTCCTCAGACAGCGCCCCTTCGTACAACAATCAGTTTAGACACAGTTTAGTTAAAATGGAAAACCTGGGCATCATTTTTGCCTCATATCCAAAGAACTTACTGCCGTACAGTATGAAATGCATTTGGTCTTTGTGCCTGTTTATGCCACAGAGCATTTTTAGAATTTCTTGGAATTTCCTAAAAGAAAGGAATGTCTTTTCTTATTCCCAGCCAGCCAGTTTTGATCGTACCTGAGCGTCTGCTCCAGTAGTGACTTAGGCGAGGCCCCCTAGATGGCCTCGGGATGGGGCTGGTTGCCAGAAAGACCAAGTGAGAGAGGACTGCAACTTTCAGCCCCACGCACCAACCTCCCAGGGCTGGGGGGACTGGGGACTAAGCTCTGTAAAACTCTTGAACAAGACTCAACCACTTTGTGGACTGCTGAACACGTGGAGGGCTGGGAAGGTGGCGTGCCCAGAGGGTGCCAAGCTCCACCCAGGCCCCTTCCCAAGAACACTGCCCTGTGCATTTTGTCCTCTTGCTGTTCACCTGTTCCTTATAAGATCCATTACAATAGACTGGCAATTATAAGTAAAGTGTTTCCCTGAGTTCTGTGAGCTGTCCTAGTAAATTATCCAACCCAAATACAGGTTGCAGGAACCTCGACTTTTGCTAGTTGGTCAGAAATACACGTGACGACCTTCTGTTAATGCATGCAATTGGCCATCTGAGCCCATGTCCAGGTGGACAGCATCAGAGCTGACTTGAATTATAAGATATCTAGTTGGTATCCACTTGGCAAATGTTCATTGTGTGGAGAAAACCCCCACATACCTGGTCACAGAAGTATGCCACGTTGAATGTGAGAGTAAGAAAAAGTTTGTTCTCTCTTGTATCTCTTTATCCTAACACTTCATGTCCATATATATGTTGTATTAAAATATACTAAAGAAAGATGCTATCATTCTAGAACAGGCACACTGGAAGCGCAACACCAAGTGGGGGGACAGAAACTCTCACAGAAGAGTTCTCCCATTTAACTGCTATCTCTTGTAATCTGTGTGGCCTTTTAAACATGTATCTAAAACAGACTTTTTGCTGCATCTGGAAACTTTACTCAGGGACACTGTCCAGACCACAGTCCTTCAGCAAATACCCTCTTCCAAGAGATGCCTACCCCAGAAACTATCTTTATGTGACACACACCCTTGCGTGAGCTTATGACTGATCTGCTAATCCAAGCTACACGTGAGTTCAGGTAAAATGTGTTTTGTATTTCATACCCAAATAATTTTCACCAACAGTTAAAACAAAATAGAAAAGCCACGGTGCTCCACCGCTCTTCTCTGAGCACCTCCGCTCTGCCAACAACAGTGACCGCAGGAAGGGCTCGTAAGGGAAGACGGTCTGTGCATCTGCCAACGCCGGGACGATGAAATGAAAGATCTGATCTGTGAAAGGCGCCGCCAGAAACTCCCCCGTGAAGGCTGTGAAGACCTGTTGCCTGAAAGAGAAAATGGAAGCCGTTTATAAAACCAAAGCACACTGTTCATCAAATCACTGATTAAAATAACCTTTCAAAATATCCTTCTAAATAATCTACTATTTTAAATTAACCAAGTTAATCATTTAATATCACCTAGATCAACCTGAAGTGAACTTAATTTTATATCTTCTCCATTAAGATAACTCTATCATGCCTTTGACAGCTACCAGATGGCAGGACGATAACCAGGTTACCAAAATCCCAAATTTATATTAGGTTGCAGGCAAGACAGAAAAAGGCTATTTTTCTATAAACTAAATCAACACTAATAAGAGCAAAAATTTGACTTCCAATTTGAGTCTATATTTAAAATAGCATCCTATGTAAAAGTTACTGTTAGATACAGATCTTATGAAATGACAAAATCAGTAAGTCCATTCCGTTCTCACCTTGCACCTTCTGGACAGGAGTTGTAAGTAAAGTGCAATGGTTTTAGAACATTCTCTAGCAAAATTTTTGCTATAGGAACTCGAGATAAATCAGAATATTCAATACTAGATGGAAGCTTGCCGTTAATCAACAAATAGACCTAAAATACCCTAAAAGGAAGAATACATATTTACAATTTAGTATCTGTTCTTATAATAAGGAAAAAAGCTCATCAGTGTTTAAACGCTTTTTACAAATCTCTATAGGTCCAAATTTCATGTAATTCTTTAACATTTTATTAATATTAAGGACAACTTTAAACAGCTAAACAGTGTGACTGGTAATAAACCCACATATCCACACCTCGTGTCTGCAATAGCTGGCAATAGCCAATCCTTCTTTACCTGTACCCCACTCACACAGAAAAATCTAAGAATTATTTCAGTGTATCATTAAAAGGACTTTATTTTTGAAAAATACCATTATCACAGCTAAAATAAGCAGTAATTCCTTAATATCACAAATATTTAGTCAGCGTTCCAGTCTCCAATTATCTCGCATTATAAATTTTACTCAGCTAGTTTGCTTAAATCAGGATTCCCAATAATGCCTGTATATTGTGATCTTTGGGTATATCTCCTAAGTGTCCCCCAAGTATTCAGTTAGTTTTGTGGGTTTTTAAATATCATGTTGAGGTCTGGCACAGTGGCTCACACCTGTAATCCAAGTTGGGAGGCTGAGGGAAGAGGATCACTCATTGAGGCCAGGAATTCAGAACCAGCCTGGGCAACAGAGCAAGACCCTGTCTCTCCAAAAAATATTTAAAAAATTAACCAGTCATGGTCGCGCATGCCTATAGTCCCAGCTACAGGAGGCAGAGCCAGGAAGACTGCTTGAGCCCAGGAGTTCAACATCACACCACTGCACTCCAGCTTGGGTGAGGGAGTGAAACTCTATCTCAAAAAAAAAAAAAAAAGAAAAGGAAAAAATATACATCATGCTGAACTCATGGAGTTAACCACACTGATATTTTCAATGCACTGCAGCTGTTATCCTTACTGATCCCACACCATCCCATCTGTGGGCCTGGCTGGAGCATCAGGTGGCTTCGGAGCCTAGAGGTCACCGGGAGCCCTGCTCTCTGATGGGACAAACCACCCCGCTCCAACCTCCTGTCCTGACCCAGATCTGTACCCAGCCTCTTCTCCAGGGATGCTGAAGTTCCTTTTCAAGGAAGTGATATGTTTGGAGACCACAATCTGGTCAACAAGGAAATTAATTGATTTAAAGGCAAATTACATGTGAGCAGAAACAACTTTTAAGGCCTTTATTAAATTTTCTTTTCTATGATTTTCATAGGATTTCTGGGTGTGTGGTGATGATAACTCTGGTTATCATCAATGATTCAAATCATATATTCTTTTAAGAAATGCTTGCTTGCTTTTTATAAAACAGTAAGCACAATGTTCATGTGTTATTTGTGAATATCTCATTATACAGGCATATTTGGAAAGACACATTAAAAACAATCCATGTGCTTGGCATAGTTCTGGAAAATAGTTCTATACAGTTTGAACTTAAGATTACTAAACAATGAATACTTAGTACTCTCATTAGGCCTACACTGTAACTACCCTAATTCTAACCTAGTATACATTAATTGCTAGTGAAACTCAACATGGAAGCTTGAAAGCTCTTTTCTGATAAAACTGAAAAGACATGCACAACAATTTTTAAAAATACATTAAGATTGTTTTTAAAATACATTTTAATAACGTGCATGTTGAACAGACATGCACCCGACACAGTATGACTAGAGCATTAAGTTCTGTTGCGAGAGTTAAAAAGCTTCATAGCACAAAATGTACAATAAAAATGCAAACTATAATTAACAAAAACAATCCCAACATTTTATAGACTAATAACATCAGGAAGCAATTTATCAAAACAACTGAAAAATGGGATACCACAGAACATGCTAGAAGCAGCTGTTTCAGTATAAGATTTTCAAGCATTTCCTATTTTTTGACACATTTCAAATTTCAAATAATGCATATTTCTGGATTGTCTTCCTTATAATCTCAGAAAACAGGAAAAGTAAAAAAATTCTCATTGAATGCTTAGGCTTAAGTTGATATACATAATACATCAATTAATACATCATACATAGATTACTATTTCTTTTTTTTTTTTTTTTTTGAGACAGAGTCTCCCTCTCTTGCCTGGGCTAGAGTGCCCTGGAGCCAGCCTAGCTCACAGCAACCTCAAACTCCTGTGCTCAAGCAATCCTCCTGCCTCAGCCTCTTGGTTAGCTGGGACTACAGGCATGCGCCACCATACCCAGCTAATTTTTTCTATATATTTTTAGTTGTCCAGCTAATTTCTTTCTATCTTTTGTTTTTTTTTTTTTTAGTAGAGACGGGGTCTCGCTCTTGCTCAGGCTGGTCTCGAACTCCTGAGCTCAAACAATCCTCCCTCCTCGGCCTCCCAGAGTGCTAGGATTACAGGCGTGAGCCACCGCGCCTGACCGGATTACTTCTAATTATCATTAGTTTGTTTTTTAAAAAATTAAATCCCACGAATTTCAATTGACTTTTAATTCATGCAGCAGTTTTCCTAAGTTTTCAACAAAGGAGTTTAAAAAAAAAATGAATAGTAGGTTGGAATGGATAAAAATGTAATTTTTACAGTTTTAATTCACAGGACTGAATCAGTTAGATTTAACCTATATTATTAGTCCATCATTTTAAGAAAACAAAAGCACATTTATACTCTCATCAGTTAGCATGCCTTTCTAAAACCATCTTAGATCCTTTATGACTGATCACATATATATATTTTAATGCTAACTAATATTTCTGAAGCCTCAGAGCCCTGAGGTATTTGCCTTTTCACTTGCGAGAGGATACTGGGATTGAGAGTTATTTTAGATTTTATACTACTCACACTTCATCATAAAAGATTTTTAAAAATTTATTTCACGGTTTTTCTCCAAATAGTGTCACTAATGTCCTCAGTGGAACTTCAAATTTACTATGTCTGTAACCTGTCAGGGACTGGGCTGCGGAGCTCTGACCCCCGCCCTCCCACCAAAATTGTCTTCCGTGAAACCCGGTCCCTGGTGCTGGGCACCACTGCCTTATGTAATGCAGACATTTTAAGGATAGTATCAATGCATAAAAGCTTTAACACTGAGTTATAAAAAGAAAATTCAAATAAGCCAAGTATCCCATTCTACTGACCTAATGTGAGAATTTATCATTCTTTTAATAGGAATAATTTAGTAAGATTTACTTTTTGTTTTTTGTTTTTTCGAGGCAGGTCCTCACTCTGCTGACCAGGCTGGAGTGCAGTTGCCCAATCATAACTCACCGCAGCCTCGAACTCCTGGGCTCAGGTGATCCTCCCTCCTGCCTCAGCCTCCCAAAGTGCTGGGATTAACAGGCATGAGCCACCACACCCGGAGAATAGTAAGATTTGCTCTTTAATAAGACAGGCATTTGCGGTATTATCTTTCCTATCCACTCAGAGTGATCGCGAGGTTATAAGACCCCTTCCTACTCAGTTATGGATGGCTTCACTGCAGATGCAAATCTTGGATTAAAGTATTGTACTCGAGACAATTTCTAAAAGCATACATTGATTTTCTTCATTTCCAAGCAAAAGAAAATAATACGTTTCCAAATTTTCGAAGTCGGCAGGGCCAAGGACAGATGTTGGAGTCTGTGACTCTCGTGGGCGCCCCGCACCTGTGCACGATGCTTCTGTTACATATTGTGATGCTGGGGTAAGCTCTAAAAAGCGTGCTGGCTTGTACGTACTTCAGGTAATAAGGCTACGCCACAGTTCTTATCCCACCTACTACTTACCATTTTGAATCACGTAGTGCAAAGTTTGTGCAATTACTGACACCACATAATTGGCATCTTGTAAAACAGGCATGTAAGTATTCTCAGATGAAAATACCTCAAGCATTCTCATCGGAAGTGCAACATTCAAACTGTCATCATTACAGTTTTGCAGCAACCTGTAAAAAGGGGGGGGGGAAGCATTCCCTCAATTACTGTGTGGCGTAGGTCACCAGGTTTCCCCAAATTACTCTCAGGCACAATGGTAAGTACCCAACTCTGATCTAGCACTAGACCATCTCTGAAAATAGACATATCTCAAAGACAGGGCAGTGATCAAACACTCCGTCAACCAGTTTGCAAGAGTCCTTATGATGTGCCGTGCTGGCACTAGGCTTACAGACATGAGAAATGGACACAAAGAATCAGATTACAAACAGCGTGAAGAAGTATAAACCACAGATTGTACCGAGAGAAACTACATCTAATTAAACTGAGGGAGAAATTTCTTAAGAAGTGAACATCATCTCCTTCAAAGATGACTTCAGGCCTTTCCATGCCTGCAGCATCCTCCACACAGGACGGACAGGGATAGATGCCTGGTCCTAAGTCATCTGTCATTTTGACTAAAGCCTCCCTTCTGCCTATGAGAAGGATTATAGGCAGAAGGGAAGGCCTAGCTGTCACAAAATTAAAGTCTTATTTAAAAACAGACATGTCTTTTCTTAAAATCAACTCCACAGAGACATATTTGCGCACACTGATCTATACCTACTTGACCTGGGCAGCATGACCAGGACTCAGAGCACAGCAGCCGCTCTCCCCGGCCATCTCCGGTCCACTCCCCCTCCAAGCCACTCAGCCTGTGCACCTGTGCTGTCGTCCCCAGCCCCGTCTGCTGTCAGTGTACAGCAGGGTGCACTTTCTGCTGTTTTTACATGTAAGAAGTTATTACATGGTCTGGGCTCAGTGTCCAGACGCTTTCACTCGGTATCTGAGATTCATCCACACGTGTCCGAAGGCTGGTCCTCTGCACTGCTGAGCAGTGTTCCACTGCACGGAAACACCACCTTTGGCTTATACATTCACGCGCTGACAGGCGTGTGGCTTGTTGCCAGTCTTTTGCTATTACAAAGAAAGCTGTTATGGGCATTCGAGGGCCAGCCTCTGTATGGACTGGGCCTCCTTTCTCTTGGGTAAATTCCTGGGTGTGGAATCACTGGGTCACGTGGCAGCTATGTATTTAACTTTGTAAGACACTACCAAACTTACAACAGCAGTACATGGGAGCCCCATTTGCTCCACACCCTCAACGCTTGGAATGGACAGTTTGTAGAACCTAGCCGTGTGGGCGTGTCCACTGGGTCTGAATTTGTACTTCCCTGATCACTAATGACTGACGAGCATTTTTCAAGGGCTTACTGGCTATTCAGATGTCTCCTTTTCAAGTGTGTCTGCTCCAATCTTTTATCCAGGTTTTTAACCAGGTTGTCAGTCTCTGAACAATATGGACAAACTGCCCTTACCCCATCTGAGGCCCTACCCTATAACCCTGGAGCTACACCCTGTCCTCTCTTGGAAGCGATATTTGTTCTAGTAACTCTTCCTTCGGCATCAAGATTCTCTCTCGTACCGTGTCATCAGCAAACATGCTACTAGTATTTCCAAGTTACAGAGACTCTGCCCACTGCCCTCACCAGCCGTGACTCCACCTCCCTGCTCCCCTCTGCAGCACAGCACCCCGTGACCGACGACCCCGCTCCTGCCACGCTCCAAACCCAACACTGCTCTCTTGGGCCAGCAGTGGCGTTGCTGAGGCAAAGATCAAGAGACTGTAGAATAAGCAAAGAACAAAGAAAAGGGGGGAGGGGTTACTGAAGGTCCTGCGCAGCCCACCCACCGGGTTACACCACCCTGTGTCCACCAAGCTACAGCAGCTCTGTAAAGACACAAGTTAACTTGTAGAAAACCCGTAAGTCATACAAATGTTTCCCATCTTGAGCTATGCAAATTCTTCCTATTCCTGGCAAAAGGCTTTTGTCAAAGAGAGAATGTAAGGCTCAGCATGGTGAGTCCTCATTTAAATGAGCTGCGTGTCTAACTGGGTCCCTCATTAATTAAGAATTAATAAAAAACCTGTGATATGTGTTTCCTTGAGAGTCTGATTTTACCTTTTGGAAAAGTAGTGTCAAGGATCACCAACTCTCTGATTTCATCCTCAGTGCTCTGATCCTACCGGCTGCCCAGCTGGCAGCATCTACGCCAGCCACATCCCCTCTCTCCTTCCCTGTGCCTTCTGTCCCTCCAGGACCTCAGACCCTGTCCTCCTCCTGCCTCCTTGGTCCCTCCTCGCCCCACAGCCTCCTACTGTGCAGAGCTCCTTCAGCGATCCTGCTTTTTCTCTCCCACACCATCCACTCAACACCCTCCGGTGTTACGCACTCCAGACTTAAAACTACTTCATCCTTCCCCTTGCTCACACCAAGCTTGTGTCTATCCTCAACTCTTCCTTATCTGAAACCCCACAGCCAGTGTGTCAGCAAATCCTGTCAACTCTCCAGAAGCTACCAACTCTGTGTCACCCTCTGCCATTAGCTCGGTGCCATGCCGGCCACCACCTCTTCCAGCCGGATTACCGCCATCCCTCGCTGATCCCTGTCTCTGCCCTCCCTCCCTGCAGGCCCTTTTCAACACGCCAGCCGCTTTATGAAAACTTAAAGCGGAGGTGTGGGACTGAGGGGCCGTTCTAGATGAAAGATTTAGGAGACATCAAAGGTAACACGGGGTCAAACAGACTCTCTTAAAAAAAGAAAGAAAGAAAGAAAGAAAAACAGCTATAAAACACATTGTGAAGACAACAGGGGAAATTTGAAAATAAACTGCGCATTAGCCAAAGTGACTACATTGAGCCATTTCTGAGTGAAATGGGTGCTGGTACTGGGACTGTGAAAGCAGAGTGCTGGCCCCTCGTACCAGCTCTTTTTTTTTTTTTTTTTTTGAGACAGAGTCTCACCCTGTTGCCTGAGCTAGAGTGAGTGCCGTGGCATCAGCCTAGCTCACAGCAACCTCAGACTCCTGGGCTTAAGCGATCCTTCTGCCTCAGCCTCCCAAGTAGCTGGGACTACAGGCATGCGCCACCATGCCCGGCTAATTTTTTCTATATGTATTTTTAGTTGCTCAGATAATTTCTTTCTATTTTTAGTAGAGACGGGGTCTCGCTCTTGCTCAGGCTGGTCTCGAACTCCTGAGCTCAAACAATCCACCCGCCTCGGCCTCCCAGAGTGCTAGGATTACAGGCGTGAGCCACCGGCGCCCGGCCCCAGCTAATGTATTCTTAAGCAACTTTATGGGTGTGATAATGGTATTACAGTTTGTAGGAGAGTGTCTTCCTCTTCAGAGAGACATGTGGAAGTATGTGGGGACTGCACTGTCACCACGTTACTTTGCAATGATTCAGCAAAATACTAGCAATGGTCAACAAGGTCGCAGCAAAGAGCACTTAGTATACCATTTTTCTACTCTTTCATATTTGAAATTTTACCAAATGGAAACTTTAAAAGAGACAGAGAAGAAAAAAAAGTCAGGTCATGTCACTCTTTGCTCAAAACTTTCCTTTGGCTTCCCTGCCCTCTCAGCATACAGCTGAAGTCATGAGGGAACGTGCCCACCAGACCTCAAGTATCTGCGCCTTCTCAGCAGCCACACCAGACCGACTCTGCCCCCGGCTGACAACCGCTTGGCCAAGGCCCTCCCTTGTTCCAAGTGGCCACAAGGCCTTTCTGACCAGATGATCACAGAAGAGCCACTCCCCCACCAAATCCACAAAAGGAATTTCCTTCTTTTCATCTCAACACTTAAAACATTTACTTTTTTGTGTAAAAACATTCACACTTCTTTATGTTTATTCTTGGTCTCCCAGACCAGATATAAGCTAGGAGAGCAAGAACCCTCTGACTTCTCACAGCCACACTTCAGTGCTGAGAACCCTGCCCAGCACTTCGTGGGACCCCACAAGCTCTTTCTAACAAACCGAGGACCTGATGAGCCAACACTCACGAAAGAAGAAATCCAAGTAATGCAAATATTGGTGACCTTTCTCAAAATTATCTTTATTTTCAAAATAAATTTACTTAATTTAAGTAGTTAAGTATCTGTTTACCTTTACAAATGTTAGTGTTAAATAACAACGACACAGGGCTGGGACTGCAGGTGTGAGACACTGTTCCTGGCCCAGAGAGGCTACTTACAGGGCTCTCTCTACCTTAAACACGACCACCAAAGAGAATAATTTATCACACTCTCTGTTTTAAAAACTACATAAGACCTTACTGAGACTAAGGGGAAAGGGTGGGAGGGGTCTTCTTTATCAAAAGAATGCCAGATAATAAACACTGAAGCAGCAAGAGAATTACAAGACTCACCATTCCACAAACCACAGCTGATGTTACGAATGATTTAGGCATAGATCATCTACAGATGCTAAAACCCCTGGTGACAGGTTGTATCCACATATGCAAGCACCATCCCATAGACAAAGAAGAAATGTACCTTTACAATAGAGAACTACAGTCGTTTCTATCTTAACCAAATAATCAAACTCAGCATCATTCATAATGGGATATACCTCAGTAGGTGTCTCTTGATGTGACATGACATGACTTTTGCATTACCTCCTACGAAGCAATCTTATTAAAAATGGTTAAATTAAATTGAAGCAAGCCTCTGTATCAGTGGCTCTCAACTGAGGACAATTTTGCTTCTGGGGTGACATCTGGCAGTGTTCGGAGACGTGTCTGGCTAGGAGTGGGGCGAGACCAGCACCTGAGGGGTACAGGTGAGAGGCGCTGATCAGCCTCCTGCCGTGCAGGGTGGCCCCAAGACAGAGCTCTTCCAAGCTGTCAACAGGACAAGATTGAGAAACCCTCCCGTAAACCCAACTCCCAGTATTTCAGAGATGCAGAACACAGAGGAATACATGAAATGAACAGTTCTTAGGATCATCAAAACAGAGATTTTTGAGACAAATGAGGAAATGTGAATATGGAGTGCATATTACGTGATATTAGAGAAATCCTCATTTTCTCAGGTGTGGAACTAGCACTGCAGTCACGTAAGAATGTGCTGTTCCTCGACGTGTGGAGAACCGGGGTGAGTGTCCTGACGTCTGCGACTCACTCTCCAATGCTTCAGAAAACCAGTACGTGTAGAGGAAGAAAGCATATGTGGCAAAATGGTAACTTCTGAATCTATCCAAAGGTATTTTTTCAACTTTCCTAGTATTTGAAATTTTTCAAAATTAAAAATTGGAAAAGAAATGAGAAATTCCATTCGGATACATCATCTATTCAAATTACTTGCTTATATGACTACCTTCAAAAGTTACCTTAGAGAAAGTGTTCACAACCTGCAACCCACGGGCCAAACCAGCCCTCGGTCTGTTTTTATATAGCTGTTGAGTGAAAAGTGGTTTACTGATTTTAAAGGGTTGTAAAAAAAGTGAAAGATTATTTAACAGAGATCCTATGTGGCCTGCAAACCCTAAAATACTTGCTACTCTAGCTGTTTACAAAACGTGTTTGCAAACTCCTGGCTTTATGCCATGAAGGTATACACTATGCTTTCAAAACTAGAAGTTTTTCTATGAAATAAAAGAGCTTAAGAAAGTATGAATTCTTGAGATTTGCGATCATTCTGGTTCTCTCTCACAGGTTCTCTTTTCCCATCTTTACTCCAGGTACGTATTTTGGAACACTCTGTAAGGCCTAGTTCCGACAGCAATCTTAAATACGCTTTATTATAGGTAGCTCCCAGGACATTAACTGCAATTGTGCTGAAGGCTCAGAATCACGTGAAAATTTTACTACCATGCAGACATAAGCAATTTATTAGAGACTGGTGAAGATATTATCTTGGTTTGTTATAGTGAGGTAATATCAGCTCACATCACTTAAATGTGTTCTTTTGTAGACTGAATCCAAGAAGGTTACGGAAGTAATTTATTTTGAGTTCATACGTAAATAATCAGAAAGCCTGATGAAAGGTATATCCCAAAGAAGTGGCTTTCAAACTGCATTTTGGTAGAAACCCTGAGAATGAAATCACTCGAACCTCAGTCCTCTCCTGAATGACCTTCCATTCACTAGGAACCAGGAGATCCCACATTTCACAAGACAATTCCAGGACATCCCTGAAAAGAAAGTATCATCTGGAAGATAGTTATATCTCTGTCTTAGTTTCTAAGTCACACTAGCGAGAATCACCTAGAGGGAAAATAGTCATACACAGAATACTTCAAGGTCTTCAAAAAAATTTGTGGTAAAGCCACTGTCTCAGAAAATGAAAACAAAAGGTGTTCTCCTAGACATTCAAATTGGTGAATACGTTACATACATAAGATGCTGACTAGGACAGAATTTACCTGCAACACAGGCTCATCAACCTCTTGATTTGAAATAGGCATGTAAGTCTCTCTGATCCATCCAACTGCTTGACAAACAGTGCACTGTGTTTAATTAAGTTTTGATACAGCCATATCTGCAACAGCAAAACACACAAAACTCTCAATCCATTAAAATGTAATTGTTTGCTAATTTATATAATATTCCAAATTTCCTTAAGTGGTAATACACACTTAATCAAACCTAATCAAAACTCGATAAGAAGTAACTCTTCGAAGTCAGGTTTTACTTAGCAATATTTACATTTTCTATCTTAATAATAATACATCAGGGCTGGCTGTGGTGGCTCAGGCCTATAATCTTGGCATTTTGAGAGGCCAAGGCAGGAGGACTGCTTGAGGCCAAGAGTTCGAGACCAGCCTGGGCAACATATTGAGACACCATCTCTTAACAAAAAAAAGAGAGAGAGAGAAAGAAAAACTAGCTGGGCGTGGTGGTGCATGCCTGTAGTCCCAGCCACTCAGGAGGCAGAGGCAGGAGGATCAACTGAACTCAGGAGTTTGAAGTTGCAGTGAGCTATGATGACGCCACTGCAATCCAGCCTGGGCAACAAGGTGAGACCCTGTCTCAAAAAAAAAAAGAAGATTCAAAGAAAATCAAGCAACTAATTAGTGAAGCAATTATTAACTCCAGAATAATTACAGATAAATTGTACATGAAAGAAAATATGATCCTAGTATACTATTTGACTTACCAGAATACCTTATTTAAAATAAAAAAAAAAAGGGAGGTGAGGAAGAAATTGCTGTATATGCTTATTTTCACAGAGAGTATCTTAGAAAAACTATCAAAAGTGACATCATGTACGCTCCCACAGTGGGAATTCGGGAACCTGAAGCCTGGGGCAGGAGACATTTTCCCGTATGTGATTAATTTATTGCTCTCACATCTTTGTACCTTTTGATCCACAAGATTAGAATATGCAAGGATAGGGACAGCCTGTTCCAGAAAGAAAGCCAGATTATGTGCTGTTGTATGTTTCTAATTTTTTTTCTCATAAACTTCAAATAGAAAGCCTGGAAAGCACCCGCATTCAAGGCAAGTGCAGAAGGCGCACATTAAACTGCTTTTACTGCTGCCAGGCAGGATGGCTCACACCTATAATCCCAGCACTTTGGGAGGCCAAACCAGGAGGATCACATGAGGTCAGGAATTCAAGACCAGCCTGGACAACATTGCCAGAGCCTGTCAATACAAAAACTTTTAAAAATTAGCCAGGCATGGTGGTGTGCACCCGTAGTCCCAGCTACTCAGGAGGCTGAGGTGGGAAGATTGCCTGAGCCCAGGAGTTTCAGGGTGCAGTGAGCAATGGTTAGGCCTCTGCAGTCCAGCCTGGGTTATGGAGGGAGACTCCGTCTCTAAAATAAACAAACAAACTGCTTTTACTGCCTCATTAGACTAATTCATAGAAAGTTCTCCCCATGTTTCAGCCTAGCTCAGCTCAGGCAAAAATGCTGGGGTTTAAGGCCACAGATTTGGTAAGCAATAAGGCATTCCTTTCATTCCTTTGTCCTCTGTACTTAGTTCATGTGAGGATCTTTCTAGTATGTGTGATCTGTAGCATGGAAGACTTGCTTTTCACTGCAAGACAATTTGAGATTTTAAATACAGGTAAACAAGTTTCAAAGAATAGATGTATATTTAAGAATAGAAAAGTATATGTGAACTTCTTCATATTTCCTGGGAAAATGGGTAGCAACAAATTACATTTAAAAAAAATTATTCATCTATGCATCTACATTTATTTTCCACCATTAACATACACTATTCCTCATCACTGGTAACAGCAAAAGCCTATAAAATTTGTGATATTTAAAAATGAGAGACCCTATGGTTTACAGACTGCAGATGAACATGATGATGTGGTATTTCCGATGCTTCACGTTGACAGAAGTATGGTGGCTGCTGAGGCTGGCTCAGGGGTATACACGGTAAGTCAGCCAACACAGTCTACTGTTTTTTATATGTGAGATTTCATGAAAAAGCCTATTGAAAATGTGTATCAAATTTTAATAGGTAAAGCACATTACACAAAGGTGACCTATTACCACTGGCTGAGGAATAGTTCACAAAGGCTTAGACACAGTGGAGAGGTTACCTGATTTCTTAATCAGATACGTACCATTTCCACTTAAAAAAAATGAGAATTTGGAAAATATATAAACAAGGACAAGTGAAAATGTAGTTAATACTCACCAAACGTTTTGAGTCTTCATTCTGTCTGTAAAAAAACAGAAGCTGCCTTACCAAAAGGGTGAGGTTGGAACCATTAGCAAGGGGAAAAGTGCCACCAGACTGGGACAGGCCGGCACAGCGATCAAATGCACTTCTTTGGACGGAATACCGAAAGCAAAACAAAAATGTGTTATTTAGATACATAATTCTTACATCTAAATGTATGCTAAATGTTTTTATAGGAGCAGTGGAAACTGACAATGAACATGCTGTTGCTGGAGTTACTGGCAACAGGTTTAAAAGACAGTCTGGCAGGCATGTAACGAAAGACCCAGGTGCCCACTGACAGACTCTCCCGTCACCTCCTTCTGCTCTGACCTTCAGTTGTGGTTTGGTCCATGTCTATATCTTGTTATTTAAAAATTACCTAAAATTTCACTTATTTATAAGTCTTAGTATATTAATGAAATTGTTTATTGTGAAAAATACTATTATCAACATTAACTTTCACTTAGAAGGTATATAAAAATACACACAAAATAAATGCTGACAGTAGCAAGGCCAGATTTAAAATAAACTGTTGCATGCCCTGTGTAATGCTTTCTCGTTTTAAAAACAAACAAACTTACTTGCTCTTTTCTATCTCTATAGCCTCGAATAAATGACTGGATAATTACTGCATTTTTCAGTCTTTGCCTTTCTTCCTGAATGATGAAGGGAGGAGAGAGGGAGCAACGGGTCAGTATCAGTGAAAATGACATTTTGCTAGTAAAGACTTTCTATTAAAAAAAAAAAAGCTATATAATTCATATACCATAAAATTTATTCTTTAAAGTATACCATCCACTGAATATATTTTTGGTATATTCAGAGTTACGCAACCATGACCACTATCTAATTTTAGAACAAGTTCCTTAGCCCCAAACAGAAACCCTACACCCACCAGCAATCATCCTGCATTCCCTGCTCTCACCCCCTGCCCCCAACAACCACTAATCCACTTTGTGTCTCCATGGATTTGCCTGTTCTCAACATTCCACATAATGGAATCATATAACATGCAGCCTTTTGTACTGGGCTTTTTTCACTGAGTGTGATTTTTTTCAAGATCCATCCATGTTACAGCACATGTCAGAACTTTACTCCTTTTTACGGCTGAGAATAATATTCTGTTGTATGGATGGATCACATTATGTTTATCCATTCATCTGCTGATGGACATTTGGGCTGTTTCCACTTTTAGCTGTTACGAATACGGCTGCTAAGAACATTCACACACAAGTTTGTGAACACAGGTTTTCACTTCCCTTGGGTTCATACCTATGAGTGGAATTAACATTTTAAGGAACTGCCACAGTTTTCCAAAATGGTAACACCATTTTACAATCCTACCAGCATGGTGACTTTTTTTTTTAAACTTATAGTTTTAAATACTAAAAGAATACAAACAACACAAACATGCATTTTAAAGATCATTTTCTTGTTTCAAAAGAAAACTCCAATTTCTGTTGACTTGAGACTGTCTTTAACATTTTCAGTGACCTGGCAAAAATATGTATTCTTCATCATCATCATCATCATCATTTTAAACACTGCAGCTACCACTGTTTGAGAGCCTACTATGTGCCAGCCCTGAGAGGCACTTCATATTCAACTGCACAACAATCTTACGGGTGAGCATTACTTCTAATTTAAAGATGCCGAAACTGATATTGCTGTAAAGATTAAGTAATACCCAAAGATGTTCAAGAGTCAGAATTCCAACTCAGGTGTGACACTAAAATCTGTACTCTGCCTTACCACATTACATCGTTTCACGTCTTCTGTGAATGCCGTCTACCAACCTGAGACACATATATACTCACCCACACAATCCTGGGGTTAGAGATCATCATCAGGTCATGGAAGTGTACTTTCTGAGATTGGAATGGTTACAACAAGAAAACCTGTGAGCTTTAATCTAGTTTTGGAATCTATTCACTAAAGTAATGATTCTAAGAGCACTTAATCAAAAGCTCATAGCTTAGGCAACAGCAAGACCCCATCTCTACAAAAAATAAAAAAATTAGCCAGGCATGGTGGGGCACCCCTATAGTCCTAACTACTCAGGAGGCTGAGGCGGGAGGGTTGCTTGAGGGCAGGAGTTCAAGGCTGCAGAGAGCTATGACTGTGCCACTGCACTCCAGCCTGGGCAACATGGGGAGGACCTCCCTGTCTCTTTAAAAGAAAAAAAAAAAATGGAGACCTCAATGGATATATTTAACAATTAGACAATGCCAAAGAGATAGTTTGTAAATTAGAAGTTAGGTCAGAAAAAAATATCCAAACTGATGCACAGATATTTGAAAGGATAAATATCCAGAAAAGCACATATGGACACGTGGGATACAAGGCCAAGGTCAAACATATTTGCAATTTGAGTTCAAGGAGGAGAGGAGGAGAATGAAGTAAAAGCACTATTGGAAGAGACAATGGCTAAGAATTTTCTCAAGGAACAAAGAAAAAAAAAAAAAAGATAAAAAGCACCAACCAACAAATTCCTTTCTTGATGGAATAGTAATTCAACTGACGAAAGTTTACCACCCAGTGGACATTTTGTAATTTCCGGAGACACTTTTGGTTGCCGCAACCAGAGGAGGGAGTGCTATTGGCATCTATGGGCAGAGGCCATGGATGCTGCTAAACAACCTCCAATGTACAGGACAGCCCCCCATAACGAAGAACGCTCTGGTCAAAAATGCCAACAGTGCCACAGTTTGGAAATCCTGCCTACAAGTCTTTTCATTTGCTCTTCCTTTAACCAAGAATGTTCTTCTTCCAGCTTTTGCACAAGCCAGCTTCTTTTTCATCCTTCCAGAATTAGTTCCACTCTAACCTCCTCAGAGAGCCCTTCCCCTAAACACCCTAACGCAGGCCTTCCCAGTTACTATCACGCCACCCTACTGCCTTCGCAGCTCTCATCACCATCCCAGTATCTTGGTCAGTGCTGGTGTTCTGCCAGTGAACAGGACGCTCGTCCATCACATGCTCTATCTGTATGCCCAGCCGGCAGAACAGTACCTGGGACATAACAAGCTCTCCACAAATGTTTGATAAAAGCATGCATGAATCGTTAACATAGCCAACATAAAAACTCTATCTAGAAAAGCAGGATGTAAGATACTACAGCTGCTGACTAATCAACAAAGTAAAATTATTTTAAGAAATCATCACCAGAAAGATATAATGTAAGATAAATAAAACAAGGAATTTCATTCGCTCCTTGCTTTTATCTTCTTCACAAATAGTTAAGATACATGCCTTATCAGTGAGTTTTCTCCTTTTGCTTGGTGAAATATCTACATTATACACTAAGGCTTTCTAGATTTTCTGGAAACTGTATCATAAGCAAGTAAGACAACCAAAAGCCTATATTCCCTCTCCACTGAGGAAACTGCCTTTTTAGTTTGTCTTTTTCTCTACTGGTTCCAGAGTAAAAACTTACTGCAAAATTAAACAAACCCAAAAATGTTTCTAAAGCTAAATACACACACATTATGTCATATACAATAAATATATATGCATATATAAAAAAACTAAGACCAGTGCTTATCTACAGAGTTTTACAAAACTGTTTTTACCTCTCTCTCTCTTCTTTCTTCCTGAGTACGATGTAAAAGAGAAGGCTTTTCTTCTTAAATCCAAAAAGAGAAAAAAAAGGTTACAATTTCAATTTTAAAACACTATCGTACAACAATTACAGAATGTTCTCACCCAAAATGATTCTAAAGATCATCCAATCAAACTATCTTAGTCAGATGAGAAACCAGAGGCACAGGTTAAATGGTCCCCCACTCCAAGGTCATAGATCTAATTAAAGTTAGTATTTCAGTAGTTTTCTAAGAATAAAAATCTGATTCCTTCACATACACAAGTGAGCACAAACAGAAGTGGGGAAATCTGAATAAGACTGGTGCACTGTACTAATGTCAGTGTTCTGGTTGTGATGTCGTACTCCAATTCCACAAAATACTACCCACAGGGGAAACTGGGCAATGTGAACAAGGGACCTCTCTGTTTCGTTCCTAACAGATGCATGCAAGCACGCAATTATCTCAATAGAAACTTCAATGAAAACCCAATTTCTTTGATGAAAAAAATCTTTCACCATAAGTAAAACTAAATTTTGAACAAAATTACTTGGTTTGTAGAAGGAATTAAACGAATGAAAGGGAAAGTTAAAAATTTCAAATAAATAAAAAAATACTTAAAGACTCCTCCCCTCAAAATTATTCCAGTCTGGGCCTCCTGTGGTGGATCATACCTGTAATCTCCGCACTCTGGGAGGCTTAGGCAGGAGGATCACTTGAGGCCAGGAGTTCGAGACCAGCCTGAGCAACAGAGAGATCTGATCTCTAAAAAAACCCCTAAACTGTTCCAGTCTTTAACGTGTGAACATTCTATTTTTTAAAATTTAATCCAAAATAAAATTAAAGGTCCAAGACATTGCACATGAATCACTAGAATAACTAATAAATTTAAATCTCCCAGCAGATATACTCCACCAGAACAGTGTGAGAGAGTAAACCAATTTAAAATTATACACTGATGCGTGAACACACAGTACGCAGAATCAAACTTCTCACCATCAATATGTAAAGCGAAAGAAATAAATCCTCCAGATATTTTCCATTATAGAAAATTTTAAACAAAAAGCCTTTATCTACATGTCCAAAGGCAGAAAAATACTTTGTTTTAAATTTAATTAATAAAACGATTCACCATTATTTACTTAATATCATCCTTTAAATTGACTTCTTTTTTTTTTTTTTTTTTTTTTGAGACAGAGTCTCACTCTGCTGCCCGGGCTAGAGTGAGTGCCGTGGCGTCAGCCTAGCTCACAGCAACCTCAAACTCCTGGGCTCGAGCGATCCTCCTGCCTCAGCCTCCCGAGTAGCTGGGACTACAGGCATGCGCCACCATGCCCGGCTAATTTTTTCTCTCTATGTATGTTTTCAGCTGTCCGTATAATTTCTTTTCTATTTTTAGTAGAGACGGGGTCTCGCTCTTGCTCAGGCTGGTCTCCAACTCCTGAGCTCAAACAATCCGCCCACCTCGGCCTCCCAGAGTGCTAGGATTACAGGCGTGAGCCACCGCACCCGGCCTAAATTGACTTCTTAAACTTTCAATTTTAAACCAATTTTAGGTAAAGAAAAGGTGCAAAAATTGGTATGAGTTCCCTTATCCCTTATGTCTTACCCACTCTTCCCCTATATAAATAGGTACATACGATTATCAACAGGAAATTAACACTGGTACCATGTATCATTTAACTGAACTACGGGCTTAATTAGGAGTTCATCAATTTTCCCACTCACAATCTACATCTGTTTTAGAATCTTATCCAGGACCCCACCCTGCACTTAGTTGCTATTTCTTCTTAATCTTCTCTGATCTATACCAGTTGCTCTGTCTCTGTCTTTCATGTTCTGGACACTGCCCCTCAACCTGGGTTTTCCCAACATTCACTCATAATTAGAGTAGGGTTATGCAATATAGACAGTATTAAACTCTAACCCATAGGATAATACACACATCCATGACTCCATGTCTATATAAGTAATTGAATAAATAAATGAACAAGGGAAAAGAAAAATCTCTTCCTTACAGAATCTAGTTAAAAAAGGCAGAAGGAAAACGGAAAACACAATCACCAAGCACTACAGTAATAAATGCTACAGACAAGAGCTCCTGATGTGTGCTAAAATTAGTGGGCAAGTTTGAGGAGAAACAGGATTTGCCTGGTCTCAAAGCATCTCCCTCAAAATATTTATCCACTACCATGGTAAAGGCAGTAAATTTATGGTGGAAAAACCCTGAAGACACTAACCAAATGATCAGGTAAGCATCTCCAGTAACAAAACATAAGGAAATCATGCACTACTACTTGACAAAATGCACAGGATACAATATAACTACTGCATTAGTCTTGCCAAAAAGCCCCTTTTTAGTTAAAATATTTACTTCAAGGGGAAACCTTCTACCACTACACTAAATGGAAAGACAGTATCATTGTCATAAATAGACGGTATCTCTAAAAAACACGGAACCACATTACATTTTAATTAAATTAAAAGTAAATACTGAATTGCATAAAAATATTATAATTTTATTTGTGAAAAGCCCCATCTGAAACTAGGCTCCTCAAAGCAAAAGGAACTGCTTATAATCACCATAAAGGAATATGAGGTGCTATATTGCTTAATTTAAGAGGAAGATGAGACTTTATTAGACCATTTTATTTTTTATGATGACTTTCTCATTACCAAGAAATTATGACTTTCACGTCACAAGATGTGACAAAGCCCAGAAAACATGAACAACTAAGTCTCAGACAGTTGGTTAAACATTTTTTCAAGTTCCCACTATACTTCTGACAATTTCATTTTTTGCAGTAAATGAGTTTCACAGTAGAAAGATGTGACATGAACTGTGCTATTTGCCAACACACTAGAGTTCACTAACATTTCTTTAAAAAATTACAGTGTTAAAACTGCATTATAAGGAAAATTCGTCCAGAAAGATGTGGGACTATTAGAGTCACCTTCTCAGTGCCTGCAGGATGTGGGCTTCAACTTCCCAAGCAGTTACAGGAACACAGAAGTAAAGCAGGAGACAGACACAAGATGTGCAGACAACACCCCCAGACACACTGGAGAGGCAGCATGCGATCAGGATAAACAGAACAGAGTTCATACACTTCAGCTTTACGGGTTTTGCTAAATTATTTAGACTCGGGACCTCTTCCTCCATGAAACACTAACACCTCTGCCTCAGAGAAGTCAGGATTTACTGAAGGCATACAAGTAACACACCCTGCAGGAGAACAAATACCGAGTACAGAGCATATCTAACTGTGACAAACGAGGAGAGAAACAGAGACATCCTTGAAGGAAAGTGTCCTCTGAAACTCATTGCAACTTTAACCCCTTGCAATGAGACAAAGATGCAAAGATAGCCCTTAATTGCTTAGACTAGGGAATGGATACCTTTTTCCAGAGAACAAAGTGTATCAAAAGCCTTGACACAATGTGCATACTTTGACCAAGCAATTCAGCTTCTGCAATTTATCCTAAAAAAATGATTGTAAATTGTTGGCTATCACACTGTTCACGATAAAACAGAACCTAACTTTCCAAAAATAAAGGATGAACACGTACACATCACACAAAGTTCATATCGTGAACATGTATAGCAGCTTTTTAAAATAAAACAAAATTTTAATGTTAGAAAACAGAACAATTTAGCCCTCAACTTTGAGATAACCTAGAGTACAAATGTCTCACGGTCGATCCCACAGGAGTCATGGCCACAGCAACTAAAACCTTAAAATCAGTAGTAAGGTGTGGCTGCTCCTCGAACGAGCCCTGCTTTTCACGCTCTGTCCCTGCTCATTCCCCTCAGTAAACACTGTCTGGTGATGAACACGCTTCCATCCACACGTTAGAAACACACCTGGCTTTCCACTCACCACGTGACATCACGGTCTTTGGCATGTCTCTCATTCTCTGCTTTCTCTGTAAATGCTGGTGTCCCTCAGAGTTTTGTCCTGAGCCCACACATCTTCCAAAGGCAGAAACTTCCCCTTGATGATTTCATCTCATTCCACAAGCCCAACTGCCAACTACTGATGGGCTGATGCACTCCCAAGCTCCACCCAAGCTCCCCACCAGCTGCCCGCCAGCACTCCCAACTGCCACTGCACACTCCCTGGGCCCCGCCCAAACCTGGGCATGACTCATCACCCACTGCAGGCACCTCAGATGGCATGCCCTTTATATTCTGCCTCACACCCAGTCCCACCCACCAGGGCATCTTGTTAGTGTAGCCTCCTCAACATCTCCTGAATCCATCCCCTCCATCTGGGTTCCTAGCTCCTTCCTCTAGGCCCTCGCTGTGTCTCCCCTGGTTTCCCTGCCTGGACTCCAACACTACACTGCCCCACACTCATCTCTCTAAAACCTAAGTTTGCTCAATGTTACCTCACTGCTCAAAATCCTCTAATGGCTCTCCAGAGCTCCCTGAATATGACTTGGTGCGGCCTCCAGCTCTGGCCCCTGACAGCCCAGAATTCTCCAGCTTTCTCTGCTACCATCTCCACCCTCTATGCACACCCCATTCCAGCCACAATCGGCACAACTTGTGGCTGATCAGCACCTCTCTGTGGTTAGACACCTTTGCCCATGCTGTTCCTTCAACCAGTGACATCAGTGTTAACAGGTATTAGTTGTCATCCAATCTTCTGGTCCTTCTCAAAAAAGTTCTATCTTCTGACTTCCCATTCACTCATCAATGTGCTACACTCTTAACTTCCAACTCCAACCGCCCTGCAGATTATGCGCTCTCAAGTCACCAAATTCTTCCTAGTTCCAAATTCAGTGGACGGTTCGTACAGCACTTGCCTCACTGCCTCTCTGCAGCCTTTGGCAGTGCTGGGCACTCCACCCTCCTTGAAACTCCCTGGACACCACTCCCCTCCTGCCCTAAGGTGTGGTTCTTTCATAATTTCCCCATACACACACCTGTTAAGTGTTGCAGTACCTCACGAATCCCTCCCTGTCAGAAACTCCAAGCCCTCCCCGTTAGGTGACTGCATCCTCAGTTCTAGGCCACCTGTCTGCCGATAACCCCAAATCTGCATCTCTAGCCCAAGACCTTTCCCCGAGTTTCACACGTGTACAATCCGCCACCTGTCACACATCCTGCCTCAGTCCCACAGGAACCTAGACATTCATTCTACCAACACGTCCCCCTCTTGGAGAATCCACTCCCCACCAGTCACATCCAGACTGCTCCATTTGTACCAAAGGACTCCAACCCCCTCCTCGGCGGACTCAGCTCTCAAGGTGGAAACCTGACCCAGGCCAATCAGGTTTTCTCTCCCGAGAATTTAGAATTGAGATCGAGTCCTCTGGACACTTAAACTAGAAAATCAAATACAGCCGAGATTAGGTGCAAGTGAAATGGAGAAGCCAGTCTGCAGAGCGGAGAAGGACGGCGACAGAGAAGCAGTGATCACACAGCTCAAGGAAGACTGAGAGTGACCATCCTGGGAGGGCTGACTTGGTGTCTACTTGTTCTGACCTTTACCTCCCCCATATCCTCTCAGAAACCTGTTTTGGTTCCATTTTGTCTTGCCTACTAAACCCGTATCAGTGATTTTCTGTACTTACAACCAAATGATCCCTAAGATAATCTTCTGTGTACTACCAAGAAAGAAAAACAGGCTGCCAATTAAGCTATTGCATGCCATCAAGAAGTATCGTGATTTCAGAAACATTAAAAAGTGAAAATCAGTGTGACTTTGAATCAGCGTAACCCAGCACATACCACTCCGTGTGCACAGACCCTTCCGCCCACCTGGAACATCTTGCTGTTTCCACCTATCCCCGTTACACCCGTCCTTGGGGACCAAGTGCCACCAACTCTGCTCTTCCCGATTCAGGCCCAAGGCAAATCTAGAATGTGGTAATTACTGTCTGTTGTTATTTAACTTTTAATTGTTTAAGTCTTGACTCCCCAACAAGATTTTAAACTCCTTCAAAGTATGGATGGTTCCTACAGAGTCTTTACAAATAACAGACCCCACAAATATTCATTTAAGTCAAAAAAGAAAAAGATGTGTTTATTCAAAAAGTGGTAACTACTCAGTTTTCCACTAAGCTCAAGAAAGAAGGAAAGATTTAAAATAATAATGTCAGTCATGAGAAAAAGATCATTACAACTCATTGTTTTTTCAATGAGGGAAAGAACTTACCTGGCAGCCAAAGAGAATTAAGGAAAATAAACATATGTAGGTGTTCAACAGAATTAGTTCTCAGCACATAAAATTAAAACCACAAGGAAACTACATTCCCACCAGAAATGTCAAAATTAAAAGGACTAACAATACCAAGTGTTGGCAAGGATGTGGAGCCACCGGCACCCTCAGACACTGCTGGCTGGAGTGTCAGCTGGCACGCCAAGCAGGAAAGTGTGTGGTTGGCAGTGCACACAAATGCCCACCAAAAGACACATACAACACCCATAAAAATAAAAAACAAAAAACTGTGTAGTGCTTATACAATGGGCCAGTGCTACACAAGGTGGAAGGAATCCATCTCTGAGACAGAAGGTTGACCAAAGCTAGGCACAAAGACTCCATTTACATAAAGTTCAATAACAGGTGAAACTAATCTATGGTAATGGGAGTCAGAAGAGCAGTCACTTCTACGGGGGAGTCATGCACCCAGAACCGACCTTTCAGTCCCACGATCCCATAGACTATAGTACCACGTTTTTTACTGTACCTTTTCCATGTTTAGATAGGCAAAGACTGTGTTATAACTGCCCACAGCACTCAGCAGAGTAACACGTCTGTAACTAAGAGCAACAGGCCATCCACACAGCCTAGGCGTGCAGCAGGTTATACCACCTAGGTTTATGGAAGTACTCTGATATTCACATCACCTAACAACAAGGTGTCCAGTCATTAAGCCACACAGGACTGTACCGAATGGGCAGAGCGAGAGGGAGCCTCTGGAATGCTGGGAAAGTTCTTTCTTTGATACAAGCGCTGTTCCACCTACATATGGGTACGTCCATACGTGAAAATCCTGCAAGCTGAACTTACTGTTGGTTCCCCACCCAGATTCCTTCACCAGGCCAGGCCATCCATCCCCCAGCTGCTGCAAGTCAGCTACTAATGGCTGTTTACTGCTACCTCTAGAGAATGGCCCTCAGCTGAGAGGCTAGCACTGCCACATTCCCATCCTCAGCCAAGGGCAGCAGGCAGTCTGCCGCCACCAGCCCCCTTGCCTTAATTAAGGACAACCGTGATATGCTCCCAGTGGGACTCGGCTAAAGCTAGACTCCAGCTGAGAAGACCCCTTTTCCCTCCGCTAGCCAGCTTCCCTCGCTCCCCTCCTCCTCAGTTTCACCTGCCCGAGGATCATCCTCCTAAGGCTCTTCTGGAAGACAGGACCCAAAACACAACACGATGTTTGTCAGACTGTATGATAAGTTTATACCTCAATAAAAAGTTGTTTTTTTCTTAAAGGGTGCATTGTTTCACACAGCTAAAAAGCTGGGATCTCCTCTTGAGATTCTGAGAGATAACCACTTCCTCAGGGCAGAGATGTGTCACCAGGTGAAAAAGGACCAACACCCACGGCAGGCCTGCCACACACTCCTGCAACAGAAGCCAGAAGGCCCTACAGAAACAAATGACAGGATTTCTAAGGTGGTGACCTGCCGCTAGCTTGCTGGGTGAATGTGCACCCAACTGCTCTGCATCTCACCTTCCAAACTTGGAAACTAGGAGATTTGGCCCTGAGGTTCTCTAAAGTCCCTTCCAAATGTAGAAATCCTTTGATCTCATAAGGAATTTTCATTAACACGCAAGCCCCTGAATGCCACCACGCCAACCCTGACCTGCCTGCACAGCACCTAGTTCTGCAGCACAAGCTACCTACAACCAATCACCATCACATAACCTTCAAAGCCTGGAAATTCTCACCATGCTTCTCTCAACTCCCTACCCAGGCTCCCTTCCTCTACCCTCGGAAACCACCATACACACACCCCCCTGGCACAAGTTTAAAAGTGTGCTCCTACTTGAGCATCAGCCTCCATTCAGGGTTATGTCCAACCCAGTGGTTATGTGTAGTATACAAAACATACTAATTAGAGGCAAGAAAGACTTGGCTGAGCATATTACATAAAGAACATTTCAGAAACTATTAGCAAACAGGCAGCTAATTAAATTCAGTTAAACTTTCAAAGATTCCAAGCGTGGGCATCACACTTTTATTTCCAATCTGATCCAGGACCAGAGCAGTGGAAAAAGGGTGGAAATCGAGGGACCGGAAGAATGCCACACTGATGTTCAATGACTTATCAGCAATTCCCCTGAACCAACAGATGCCAGCCATCAGGGACAGAGAGCTGGAAATTCTAGAACTGGGGACAACAGAGTCATCATAGTTTGTTCACCCTTATTCTAAACTATCACCATATGAATAATGACTGATCATACCAGACAAAGTCCCAGAGTCTCTCCACAACGTTTTAGGAAGGCTGGTAAAGAATAATTCTCGTGCTCTTGGATTCCAACATGTGAAAATTATGAGGCGTTCTGCCTGCATTTCAGAGATCACTGACATCCACAAGTACATCCTGTTTACTTTCCATAGCAGAAACTACCCTTTAGGTGGTATTCTAAAAGAAATCGCTACCTGATGTCATGCAGGACCAAGTAAGGAAAGTGCATTTCTAAAAAGAAACCCTTCCCTTTGCCCCTTCTGCACCGAAAGGGTGCCTACGCCGTTCGCAGCACGAAAACGTGCGGAGCTACGCACTGCCTACACTGGAGTCACTCCCCTGCAGCTCTAACCCTAACTGTCCGCGGTTTGGAGTACAAAAACGTGCAAAGGCGCGGAGTTGCGTGCCGCCTACACCGAAGAGGCACTCCTGCAGCACGCACGCAGGTTCTGAAATGTTGCGAGAGGCTGTGACTGGGGACGCCAGCGCACACAGGCCTTTCCCACGAGCCCTCCAGAGCTGTTCCCAAACAGCCGCCGGCGCCCCTGACCGGCCCTCCGGGCCCCGACCTTCGGCCCTGACCTCTGACTCCTGACCCCGACTTCGGGAGGCCCTAGCGCACCGGCGGCGCTCACCTTCCGACTCGCGCCGCCGAGGGACACCTTGGGCCGCGTCTTGAAATCCCCTTCAAAGCTAAACATCTTTACAGCCTATCCCAGCGGGGAGCGCCCGGCCGACCAGCCGAGCGGTCTCCGTCTCCAGTCTCGGCGCCCGCCCGGACCGGGGCAGCGCGACCAGGAGGCGGCCGGAGGCGACCGAGCCCGCGCCGCGCCGCGCTCTGCCCGCCTGGCCCTGCCCGGGGCCTTCCACCGCTGCAGCCGCGGCCAGTAGCGTCCGGCGGGCCGCGAACCCCACGCCCGCTCCGGGAGCAGCTGCCTGGGGACGGAAGATGGCGACCGGACGCAGCTGCCGTACGCGGCTCCCTGAGCAGGCGTGCCGCCTCCAGGAGGCCGCAGCGCTCCTCCCGCCACCCCCGCCGGCGTGCGCGGCCCCGCGAACCGCGCAGGAGCCTGCGGACAAGCCGGGGCCCCTGCCCCAGGGTGCGGGGCTGTCCCGGGGTTGGGGCCTATGCCAGGGAGGGGTCGGGCGGGGCCGGGGGCGGGGCCGGGGGGGGGCCGGGGGCGGGGCCGGGGGCGGGGCCGACGGGCTCCTGGCGGGCGGCGCTTCAGCCGCAGGCGCCCGCAGGGACCGCGGCTCAGACGGACAGGCCTGGCGTCGCCGTGTGTGTGCACCCTGCGTGTTACATGTGTCGCATTATACAGACGTAAACATTTACCGTATCACACATACATGCACATGTTTGTCTGCAAGTCCACGTTCACTTAGCGCCCAGTGCGCCCATCGTAAAGTCAAACATCCCGAACTAAGTCGTCGTAAGTTAGGGGCCATCTGCACATAAATATGTGGCTCATATCCACACATACATATGTATCTCACACACACATGCATATACATGTATGTCATGGACACAATGGAAACCACTTTTAAAAATTCAGTTTTGAGGCCGGCACGGTGGCTCACGCCTGTAATCCCAGCATTCTGGGAGGCTGAGGCGGGTGCCTCACTAAGGTATTCAAGACACTAAGGTGTTCAAGACCCACCTGAGCAAGAGCAAGACCCTGTCCCTTTTTAATTTAGGGAAAATGAGTAAATAAACAATTCAGTTTTGATTGTGTGTTTTTAAAGTGCACAACATGATGTTTTGACACAGATATATGTCGTGGAATCTCAGTTTTACAGTCACTTCCAAAAGAAAGCAGAGTTCAATAATGATCTGAACATGGAGCCGTGAATGCACGTCCAGCCACCAAATACCACACTGGAAAGCAAGCCCCTTAATCCATCTGAGGCTCATCTTTCAAATTAAATTTGGTAAGTAGCTTTATGATTACATTTTCCAGAGGAAATATGATTACTTAGGATATTTTATGCATCCTCGAGGTAAAAGACTGGCACGCGGATATTAAACAGATCCGCACACACCAGAGCGAAGATTGATGGCCACAGGTCCTGCCCAGCCTCCTCACTTTGCAGATTAGAAAATTTGAGCTCAGAGAAGTAAAGAAAATTACCCAAGTGGATGCAATTTCCAATTCTCCTTCTTTACATTAACATCACGATGCCTTCTTATTGTGCCAAAATCATCTCAGTCGTGTTTCAAAGAGGGCCTTTCCCCTACTTTTCAGGACTGGGGCACGCTGGGCAAGGCTCACCCAGTGCAGCCCTGTCTGCTCCCTCTTGGGCCGGGCCTCCCTGCCTCCCCCCTCTGCAGAGCTTTCTGCCTGCCCTGGCCACCCTCTGCCTCTCTTCAGGTGGCTGGGTGGGCCTTCCCTGTCCGGCACTGGCCCGTACTCCGCTGCCCTAGGCCCTGCCTTAGCTGCCGATTGGAAATCAGCGCCAATGGGTTACTGTTTTGTTCTGCCCAGGTAATATAATTATTTTTTTTTTAAGCTTCTTATTGGAGAAAACTTTAAGCAGCTACAGAAGCAGAGAGCTGAGTGCAGTAAACCCTCAGGTCCCCATCACCCTGCCACAGCGATGACCAGCCTATGGCTGGCCTGGTTTCCTCAGTGTCTGCTTACCCCACACGCTCTCCCTGGCCGGGTTACTCTGCAGCCAGCCCCAAACCCCGGTCCTGCCACCTGCAAGTATTTCAGGATGGATTGCTAAACGGTAAGGACTAGTTTTGATAAACCACAACCAAGTTCCATTGGTTCCCCCAAAGAAGCTAAAAATGCTTAATTTGTCAAATATCCAGTTAGCGTCTGCATTCCCTGATTGCCTAAGAATTTTTCAGTGTCTTTGAATCAGGATTCAAATAATGTCACGAGTTGCAGCTTGTTGATATGTCCCTGAAGTTTATTTAACCTCCAGCTCCCTCTCTATTTCTCTCTTTTTCAACAATTTTTAGCTGGTTTAAAATTTTTTTGTTATTTTTTTTTTAACTGACAGATTAAATTATATGAATTTATCAGGTACAACATGATGTTTTGGAATATGTATGCACTGTCGAATGGCTAAATCTAGCTAACTAACATGCATTACCTCACATAGTTATCATCTTTGTGGTGAGAACACTCATCCACTCTCTTAGCATTTTTCAAGAATACAAGATTTTTTTTTAAGACAGGGTCGCGCTTAGTCACCCAGGCTGGAGTGCAGTGGCATGATCACAGCTCACTGCAGCCTTAATCTCCTGTGCAGTGATCCTCCTGCCTCAGCCACCTGACTAGCTGGGACTACAGGTGTGTACCACCGTGCCTGTAGAGGTGGGGTCTTGCTATGTTGCTCAGGCTGGTCTCAAACTCCTGGCCCCAAGTGATGCTCCCTTCTCGGCCTCCCAAAGTGCTGGGATTACAGGCATGAACAACCATGCTCCACCCTTGATTGAATCTTTGCCTTCACTTACCCACTTTGAAAATACTGAGATGGTTCCTGAGCACCCTCCATCACCACCAGCTGTTCAATAAGCACTTGTGGGCCTTCGTCCTGGGTTCTTCTAACGGTACCATCCAAACCCTCGGAATTTCCTAAGTGACAGTTTATGCTAATGAGGCGAGGCAGGCCACTGGGAGACAACTGTGTGTCGCTGGAGATGGGGGAAGCTCAGGGGCTTCCCTGATGGACAGTACTTGCTGAGGACACAGTCATCCCCTGACCTGAGGGGGCCTAAGACCCCCAGTGGATGCCTGAATCTGAGGATAGTACTGAACCCTGTGCTTTTTTCTACACGTACCTGTCTATGATAGAGTTTAATTATAGTTAGGCACAGCAGGAGAGTAACAATGTTGATGAAATGGAGCAAAGGTGACGATACACCATAATGCAGTTACGTGGATGTGGTCACTATCTCTCTCTCCCTGTCTGTCCCCCTCTCTCTCTGTCTCTCTCTCTCTGTCTCTCTGTCTCTGTCTCTGTCTCTCTCTCTCGTGTCTCCCTGAACCGTGCTCCCTATTTTCAGAACGAGGGTAACTGCAACCTACAAAAGCAAAGCTATGGGTTTCGGGGACTCCTGTGGTCACACTGCGGTGCCGGGAGCTGAGTCCTCCTTGAGAACGTGATGTTTGAGTCTGGGGCCCTCCCAGAACCCCCTGCATCCTCTGGGTGGTTCTGATTTGTCCCCTTCGTTACAGTAAAACTGTAATCGTCCTTATGTGCAGCACTTCCCCGAGTTCTGTGAACCTTTCCAGCAAATGACTGAAACCAAGGGGAGTCCTGGGACCCCTTGAATTTGCAGCCAGCTGCTCAGAGGTGAGGGTGGCCCAGGGAGCCCCAAGCTCACGCCTGGGCCTGTGGCCAGGGCCGCCTGTGGAGGACGGCGCCCTCGGCTGACAGTGTGACTCACTCTACGTGCTTTTTAAAGTGTCAATGAACAACTTACGTAACCTATTTCAACCCATTGTGATTATTGGTCTTACTGATGTCCAAACTGTCTGTCTTTGGCTAAAGGGAGCCCATGAGACTGGGCGCCCGAGTCTCTCTGACGTGACTCTGGACGTCTGGACGGCTTCCCTGATATCTGGAATGGCAAGACCTTTCAGGCTCCACTGAGGCAGTTCCTGCCCATTTTGGCACAATTCTGTCACATTTCGTGCATTTTGACAGAAGTGCACTGGAGACGACAGCTTCATGTGCAGGGAAGTGGCCACGATGGGGGGGGGTCGTCTCTTTTATTTTTCTTGTGAGATATTTCAAACACAAGGACGGGACGTGCAGCAAACACTGTGTGCTCATCACCTAGCTTTAAGAAACATTTTCTCACCTTCACTTCACACCCTGTTGCTCTGAGCACGGAGAAGGGGCAGACACTGTTGCTGGACTCCTTCAGCTCCCAGGTGATGGTCCTGAGCATGGTGTGGGTCCCGCCAGTCCGTCAGCCCTCTCATGACCTGCGTGTGCTGTCCACAGCACGGCTGGGGGTGTCCATTCTTTCATAGATTTTTATGTCTATCAAAGTAACACGCAAATGAGGTTTTTAAAATCAAACAGTACAGCCAGGCTGTTAACAAAAATAAGTCTCCATCCAGCCTCCCCGCAACCCCTGGGGGTCTCCAGTCTTCTGGTGGTTCCCTCCTTGTTTCTGTGTGACACAGGTTGGGTATTCCTTCTCTGAAATGCTTAGGACCAGAAGTGTTTCAGACTTTGGATTTTGGAATAATTGCATTTATTCTTACCACTTCAGCCTCCCAAATCTGAAAATCCAAAATCTAAAATGTTTCAACAAGCATTTCCTTTGAGCAGCATACTGGCACCCAGAGTTTAGATTTTGGAACATTTGGGATTTGGGCTGGTCACCCTGTAGGCACATGCAGCTGGTTTAGGACTCAGCCCCTTAAACAGGCCGTGCGTTAGTTTGATGTGACAAGAGACTTCAGCTCCCCACCACCTCTCCGGCCACCTTCCCAACACAGACACATCCCAACGCCATATCCCCCACCCCTCCACTTCTCATCCCAAGACTGTGTAACCACTTCTCACTGCCGCACCGAGGTCTGCACTGGCGCAGCTGGCAGAAGGCTCTGTGACCATGGACGGGTGCCGTCTCCACGGTGTCCAGCACAGCAGCCGCCAGACGTTGGGGCCACAGGCACTCGTGGCCAATGCAACTGAGGAAATGAATTTTTAATTTATTTCAACTCATTTAAATTTAAATAGACATCTGTCTCATGGTTATCATATTGGACAGCACAATAAATCTATACTATGATATTTCCTTTCTTACATGACTTTTTTCCTGAAGCTAATAACTGCCTAATTAGGTGTTTCTTTTCTTTTGAAACTTTTGCCTAATGTTTTCCTAGCTCCAGAAAGTGTCTTCCCATGTGTGCAGCGGTCACACGAGTCAGATGACCTAGGAACCCCAGATGACAGGTCCCCTGGAGCCCCGGACCCCGCTGAGGGCCCTTGTCCTGCAGACGCTGACCCCTCCCTCACTGGGTGGAGCACAGCTTTGGCAGCTTGCTGAGGAAGAAGAGGTTTTATGAGATCTTTTAGTGCGTTTGAAAGCCTTTATCTTTGCACACGAGTGACCATGGTTGAGTGTAGAACGCTGAGCGCATGGTGGTACCGCCTACCTTGTCGGTTTTGCGAAGTCAAGGAGGCTCTGATTTCTGACGCTGTGTACACAGTTTTGCTTGCTTTTCGTCTCTGAAAGCTCTTAGGACCTTCTTCCCTAATACTCTGAAACTTCATGCCATGTGAGCCTTTTTACTTACAGTCATGGTTCTGGGCTGATAAATGGCCCTTCAGTCATAAAGCTCCTGTGGTTCAGTCCTGGGGATTTCCTATGACCATTTCTTTCACAATTTCCTCCTCGCACATTGTTTCTGCTCCCTCTGCTGACACGTGTCAGTCTGAAGTGGGGCTCCTGAGCCTCATTGACTGTTTTCTCCCTGTTCTCCCACCACGGGTCATTACGTGTCACCAGGTGTCATATGTGTCATTAGTTTCCTTGTGCCTTTCGGCTGTGGCATTTTGTCTCACTGTCACTTCTTTGGTAATTTTTTTCTGTCCCTTCCATTGTCTCTATTTCTTCTGAGATACTCTTGATCTTTTCCTTGCTTTTATCTCTTTCCTTCCTGTTGGAAGCATAGCACCACATCCTTGGCTGTACGTGCAGCTGATAAAGACACAGAAAGTCTTTGGGACACGCCGTGCATGGCAGGATGCACCTGCTGCGCCGCGGGGCTCTTCTGAGGAGTAATGTGGCAGCGTTTCACTCCTCAGTCAGGAGCCCTCAGGTCCAGCTCTGCCCATGGCTCCTCCTGGGCTTGATGTCTGCAGGGAGGACATGGCCTGGGAGTCTCCCTCCCAGAGGGGGTAAAGCCAGGAGTTACTTAAAAACAGGCTGGAGGATGGTCCCCCGTCCCATATGCCAACCAGCCCGGGACCAAACCTTCCTGCCCCTCCCCTCAGCCTGATTCCCAGTCTGGAATCTTTCTGGTTCTACTTTTCCAAATAATAAAATTCCAGACTCCTGAACAAATGGGAAAGAGTGGCCACCTGACGTAGGGCTGGGACTGGGGTCCAGCTAGCCCTTGGCCAGAGTCTCAAGCACCTCGAGAGCCATCTCTTGTCCTTCTGGGGCCACACAGAGGGGTCAGCTTGCGGCTCCTCACTCTCCTCTCCTTCCCAACGCTCCATGTGCCTCGCAGGTGCTCAAGTTTGACTGTCCTTCCCTCTGCTGGGTCACTTCCACCACATGCTGTCATTCTACACTGTGATCCCAGGCTGCAGATGTCTCAGGTGCCGCCAAAGGCAGGAGTTCTGTTCCTGTCTCCTTGGTTTGGGTCTAGAATGTTCAGGCAAAGGGTGAGGCACAAATGTTGTCACTCCATCACCTTGAAACACTAGATTTTTGTGTTTTAAGAATGTATACAACTATCTGAAAATACAGTTTATTTAATTAAAAATCTGCATAAATGATATCTTCCTATATGTATTCTTGCTATATATATTCTTTTGGACTTGCTTTTTCGAAGACTTCTAATGGAGACGGCCCCTTGTGTGATCTCAGACCACACACAGATCTCAGACCATACTTTTCGTCAGGGGTCTGTGATAATCCTACAGTTGTGTCACTAAGTCAGGCTGGTATTTCTTTTTCTTTCTTTTCTTTGTTTCTGGTGAGATTTCTCTCTGTCACCCAGGCTGGAGTGCAGTGGCATCATCATAGCCTTGGGCTCAATTGATCCTCCCACGTAGCTGGAACTGCAGGTGCCACCACCACGCCTGGCTAATTTTTTTGTTTTTTGTAGAAACGGGGTCTTAATGTGTTGCTCAGGCCTCAAGCGATCCTCCTGCCTCAGCCTCCCAAAGTGCTGGGAATACAGGTGTCAGCCACCATGCCGGCCTCATGCTGGTGTTTCTGATTCCGGGAGAGACCTGGGAGCCACACAGACCTGGATGTGAGTCCCCAGTCTGCTGGGTGTGTTAGATGTGTAAGACTTTGTGTAATAAACTAATCATTTTAAGCTTCAGTTTCCCCAGCAGTAACATAAAGGCAACTCTTACTGGCGAGGCTGTGGTGCAACGTAGATGATAAAGTGTTTGCTTAACACACAATGGACGTTGAGCACGTGGGAGCCGTCCCATTTTCTCTATGTTGGCCAAGGCAGGAGAGCTGCCCATGTGCACACAGGGCCCAGGGAGGAAGCCGTGCACTCCCACATCACGTGCTTCTTCCTGCATGCGTGCACACGCACACGCACACGCTCATTCAGGGGAGCTGGAGAGCTGAGGTACCCTAACAAACCGCCTCTCAGCTCCCCAACCGGCAGCTAAGTTACTCTTTGTGAATTACTGAACTCCGTTCAGAAACAAAATGTGGAAAACAGACTTCATCCTACAGAAACATCCTAGTTGCTAATAGTCAAGGAGGTGAACTCTGCCTCCTGTCTCTACACAACATAGACCAACTCGCACGTTGACAGGCAGTAGCCACAAGCTCTCGGTGCGGACTTCGCTCGTTCAAGTGGCTGCTGCTGACTCAGGCAGAGGGATCAGGGGCAAGGGCGCCTTGTCTGTCCTCTGCAGCCCCGGGAAAGTCTCTGCCCCACCTTGCTGCCGCCCTGCTGGATAATTTGTAAAGCCAGGGGAATGGCGCGTCCGGCGGTGGACCTGGATTCGGTAGAGGCAAATGGCATTTCAGCCACACTAGCTGCTTTTGGTTTTAAATCTGCACACGCCTCCCCGGGTGCTGAGAAAGCAATGAGGGTGCGCTGGGGTCCACACCTCCCGGTCCTCCCTGCGCTCAGCTGCTCGCTCTGCCCCGTGGGCTGCAGGTGCGTGCGTAACAGGTGTGCGTGGGCTCACCTGAGCCACGCCAGGACCTAGCAATGAACAAGCAAAACTAGGCCTTTGCAGCCATGGAGCTTCCCTCTGGAGATGAAGAGAAGGTAACGTCAGGTAGTGATCCGGCTCTGTAGGAAACCGAGCAGGATGAAGTGGTCCCAGCCAGAGGCAGGTGGATGTCATGGTCCTGAGAGCGAGAAAAGACCACGTAGTCCGAATGTGATCAAATTGGTGAGTCTTTATTAGCTGGCCAGCGACCACCCCTGTTCTGGGAAAGTCCAGACACAGAGAATGGCCCCGATCTTAAAGTGTGCAGGGGTTATATAGCTTCACCACATGTGTGACACTACGCGTACAGCTCAGAATATTTTGCAATAATTTTTCCATCACCTGGGGGTCTGGGACTTGTTATGATTACACTCTATAAGCAAGCGAGCTTACAGAAGCGGATAGCATCAATTAAGTCAAGGAACATTTCTCAAGCATAGTAAAATTTAACTATACACACCTAATGATTTTAAACAATCAATTACAAGTTAATCACTTTATTTTTCTGTAACGACTGTCCCTGGGCAAGAATTGGCTTGAGCCCAGAGTCAGCAAAGCAGGACGTGCTTCTTGGGTCCAAAGGTCAATAGGTCCAGAACACTCCTTAGGGCCAGAGGTCAATAGGTCCGGACACGGCCTATTGACTGCTGAAGGCTTCCCAGAGCTAGAGGTCAATGGCCTGTTGAACAGACAAACTGTTCCCTGTGGCGAATAGCCAAGGGCCTTAGGTCTTGCACACAAGCCAAGGCGTGTGTCATTGTCCTGCAGGCAGTAATGAGGTCCAAAGGTTAAGATGCAAACGTCTGCCTTCCTTGAACAATTTCCATAAGAAATGGAACATGTCACCTCAGGGCTCTAAAGGTAGTCATGTACCAGGAAGTAGCTGCTGGACAAAAGGAGTATAAAAATAAAGCGACTGGTGCTTTTCGGCGCTGCAGTCTTGTACCGTCTTTGTGTGTCTCTGTGTTTCTTTCTGTGTTCATCCCCCGTTCTGAAATCGGGCCGCCACATTTTCCCTATTATTCATGTATTTTTCCCTCAGCTCATACATAGGTCACGGGCTTATGAATCACACAGCAGTGAGTCTGTACACAAGATGGCTTCACTTAGGTTCATAAAGCTATAGTGATTACTGTGCCTCATCACAGTGGGGAGAGCGGTCCCCTAGGGAAGGGTAGGAGCCTCTCTGAGGGGAGACTTGAGCTGAGGCCCCAGTGATGGGGGAATCAACCGTCAGGGGCTTTGGGAGGGAGTATTTAGGGCTCAGGAACAGCCCAGAGAAAATGGCCGGGGCACAGCCGCTTTGGCCTATTTGAGGGACCTGGAGACAAGCCGTGGGGTGTGGGACCAGTGCCTGGTCTCGGAAAGAGGCCACGGAGGCAGCCACAGCTAAGATCGCAAGCGGCTCCTTCCTTCACAGGGAGACCAAGGAGGGTGTGAGCAGTTTTAAGCAGCGTAGGAAGTAGATTTGATTAACAATTTATGAAGATTCTCAACTTTCTTCTCCCAACCAAGAGCAAATTTTCAAATTATGGGTTGAAAAAGTTGTCAACCTAAAGGAAAAAGTAACTGAGGCAAAATTAATATAAATGGAGAGAGTTTACCTGGGCCAAGGCTGGGGCTGCAACCTGGGAGCGAAGGTTCAAGTTCCCCCGAATGCAGCTGCTCAGCAGCAGTGGCAAGGGGCTCTTTAAACGAACAAAGAAGAGGCAGTTCCTAAGTTGTTTACCAAGAATTTACATTAAAAGTAACATAAGCAATTGATTGGATGTACACTCTTCTCTGTATCACAAATTCCAGGAACAGGAACAAAATGCCTTGAAGCAATCCCCCTACCCGTGGCGTGGGGGCCTGAGCGAGGCCCCTTTTCTGGTCTCTCCGGGCCCGATACATTTTGCATACCTCACTCAGCGCAGACTGCTCTATTTTTGTTTTTTCAGTCAAGGAATTTTGAAATAATGTTTGATCTTTAAAAGGAAAGAAAGCTGGGTAGGTGGTAGCACGTACCTGTAGTCCCAGCTACTCAGGAGGCTGAGGCCAGAGGGCCGCTGGAGTCCAGGAGTTGGAGGCTGCAGTGAGCTGTGGTCACACCACTGCACTCCAGTGTAGGTGACAGTCAATTTTATGTTGTGTCTATTTTACCATAAATAAAAATAAAAATGAATGTTAAGAAGTATTTCTAAATGGAGGACTGTGCAGTGAGTTTGGAGAGCAGTCACAGGGGGCGTGCAGGTCAGGGCCCCTCTGCCCCATGCTTGGCACTCACCGCAGTGCCAATGCCTCTCACCCTCCCACCCCAACTCACAATCCTCCCTGGGAACCAGGCAGGGGCACAGACTAGGGCTACCCGCCTTTGCCCCCTCCCTCATTTCCACTGATGAGGTCATCGCTTCCCTCCAGGCCTCAGCGGGTGTGGCTGAGCTGGAGCCCCCTGAGCACTACAGCTGGGGCAGACAGGATCATTGCAGAGAGAAGCAGAGCAGAGTAAAAGCATCCCCGACCTCTCCCAGGAGCCCCTCAGAAACCCTGACTAGGGGGCATGTGCTGCAGTCGCAGGGCGGCGGGGAAAGGTCTCAGTACTGCACCCAGAGTGGCTCTGCCTCCACCTACGAAATACTAGCAGCCTCCCTGAAATTCACTGTGGGCGTATACAGATGAGAAGTTCAGATAAATGCTGGGGGTACAAACACGTCAAAGATAAGAAGAGGAACATATTTTACATAGCTGATTTTTTAAAAAAGATTGCAACAGAATATGTGAATTTTGAAGGAACAGGAAAACACCTAAAACACTGTTGTTGGCAAGGCCCAAGTCCTCCTGAGCTAGAAGACAATGTCACTGACCCTAAAAAGAAATTCATTTTCAGAAATCATTTTTGAAAGCTATGAGCTTTTCCAGAGGTCTCAAAGCATAAATCACAGCTTTCACGAAAACCCATAAAATACACTGCGCCTGTAAGATGAAATGAAATCAAGACAAACCTAACCTTTAGAGGCACCAGCGCCGTTCCCAGTGCCAATACAAGGCCCCGCCAGGATTCTCTGCTCCCAGAGAAGAAATTCATAAACCAAAACAACCTCAGATCGTTGTTTGCTCTGGAAATTGCCACTTGTCGCTCCTGGTGCACGTCCTCTCCTTACACGTGTGATGTGTCCTGTTGCCAAAGCCAGTTTCATCTCGTTTCCTGTTTACATCCCTCAAGGAATTTGCTCAGACCTTCCTGACAACAACTGAGTGGTATTTAGTCGCAGACGCAGCACGTATCTGAGATTTTCCCCTATCACACTGCTCTGGAGCGGCACAGCGGCCAGGGGGTGTCTTCCCGCTCAGAGGCAGCTGCCTGTTACAGCCAACAAATCAACCCTGAGGTGACACCTGCCGTGCAGGAACAGCACACCTGTCGCACCTGATGGGACCCCACGCAAGAGCTGGTGAAACCCAGGAAGCTTCCCGGGGAAGTCAGAGTCTTAGAACAACCAGCTGGAACAATTCTCAGGGTTAAAAGACATTTCATCTCTTTGACTTAAGAGAAAGTACCAGCATCAGACGACGTGGTTGGAGAGGATGTGGATTGTATTATAAAGGTATATTTAAATGGAAGTAAAAAGTATAGAATGTCAAAATCCAAAAAAGGAGCCCCATGTACACTGCTGAAACGCAGTCATTCTGACGAAGCAATTGGTTACGAACACAAGAGACAGTCTCGGACACACCTGTTCATTGCCCTGGACAGTCCTAGGTAACAACTGAATAAACGTGTCAAAGGCCAAAATTACATTTTTCAACAAACTGCTGCTTTTGATTAAAAAACAAAATAGACAAGTTTAGCTTAAATATCTTAACTGGCTATATTTACGGCTCCAGAAGACACAGCGCGTCACTCCATAAAGTAGACAAGTTCCAACGAGCTGAGCAAAGAGGTTGGTTTCACAGACAGAAAAGGGCTGAGGAAAGCAGAACAAAGAACACAAAGTGGATGGGTCATTCCAAGTTACTTTCCTCGTAAGACGGGGACAGGGAAACAGTAGAAAAATAACTGATTAGTAAGATGACTTTGGTAGAAGGATTAAAAGCAGAGGAAACTGCATTGTCACGCCCGTTGAAAGGGCCCGTTTGGGAAATTGCGCTGTGTTCTCTTTCCTGATTTCTCAGAAGGCCAATGAGAGCTCAGCAGAGTTTGGAGACTTGGAGCATTAACACGAGCGACTCCATGTTGGGTTTTGGCTGGTCTGTTGGGGGTGGTGCGGGAGCTTAGTGCAAAACAACAGCACCCTATGGTTTTATTTAACAAACTGCAGGGGCCACTTGGAGGCCTCCCTGGAGTGAGCTGGACACCAGATTGGTGATGTGAACTGGCCAAACAAACCCAGCAGGGGCAGGTGGAGGCATCCACCAGGGGCCGCTGGGTGCTCCTGGGCTCTGTCCCCGAGCTCAGCTCAGTCCGCGCTAGGTGGGGCGAGCAGAGGGTATCAGGCCCGGAGAGACCGAGCAAGGAGCTTCACTCAGACCCCCAGGCCAGGGTAATCGTTTAAGGCATTCTGTTCCTGACTGGCCTCCCCATCATCCTCGCGTTCCTGAAATTTGTGAGAGGAAGGACAGTGAACAGCCAATCAGCAGCTCACATTATTTAATGTGGATTCTTGGTAAACAATCCAGGCCTCTTCCTTTCCTTTAGAACCCACTTGTACCTGATGCTCCCAGGAGTGTATGTTCAAATAAACTCTCCATGTACGTTTCTTTTGCCCGAGTGTCTGCCTTCAGGTCAACAGCATTAGGGCATTTGCTTGTCACTTCCCAGGCATCTTGGGCAAAGCGTCCAGATTCCATCAGACTTTGCTTTATGGAGCAGGGAGGCCTGAGTGTGGCATGCGTGTCCCGGGCTGCTGCAGCAGACGACCACACTTGCGATGGGAGGTGCGAAGCACAACTGTATCATCTGATGTGAGTCTCACTGGGCCAACGTCAAGGTGTCAGCTGGGCGGGTCCTGCTGGAGACGCCAGAGGGGAAGCTGTTTTCTGGGTGCATCTGGCACTCACAGCACCCTGACCCCTGCTCTGTCCTCAGCCCCTTCCCTGATGCTCCCCTGCCGCCCTCTGGTAAGCACCTGTGATGACATCAAGTTGGCTAGAAAATGCAGGGTCACCTCCCCGCCTCAAGGTCCTTAATATAATGGCAGCTGCAAGGTCCTTTTGCCATGTGAGCTGGCATGGTCACGGCTTCTGGGGATTGGGTGTGGCACCGTTCAGTTCAACTTACCAGACAAAGCACCCACTGTGCGCTACAACTGAGGGACACTCAGTCCTGGAGAAGCTCACTGCCTTTTTCAAGGAGACACTGCATTGCGCACCACGCACTGAGGGACCTGGACAGCCTGCGAGGTTGGATCAGGAGGGGAGAAGGGGAGTGGAGGCCCGCTCTGCACACCACACTGGCGCACACATGAGCCACCACAGGCACTGGTTTAAAGAAATGGGGACACATGCACAGTACAAGGTGGGCACACGTGCACGATACTCTGTGGACGGGATTTCTGTGCATGCACACATACGTGTGACATGTACACACACATGCATACCACAGATCACGGTGCGGAACAAAACAATGACCTGGATCAATACACGCTGACATGAAAGGACTCCTAAGACCTATTATTTGCAATGAAAAGGAAGTTGCAGAACGGTGCCCACAGTGTGATCTCGTTAACCTTTAAAACCTTCTGGCAATGTCCATATCAGTGGGTAAAGGCAAAGAAAACAGTCTGGGAATACATGGAGCAAACTTTCACACTCACACACACACATGCATACGCATAGTGTAAGAGCAAAGGTAACTCCATGGCAGGCTAGGCTTCCTGGAGTAGGCCTAAGTTTCGGTTTCCCCAGCACGGGCCCTCCCCTTCCCCGAAATGACACTGATGACTGCCGGAGGATCCTGAGACTTGGAGCCGACCATTCAGGAGTTAACGTGACCATGGAACTGACCAGTGAGGAGCCTACACGGTCAGCCTGTCTTGAAGGAGCAAATGAACTGAGGGAGGGAGGGGGGTGGTGTGCACGGCATATGTAGCCCACTGGAAAGTATAAAAGCTTAGTGTTACCCCAGGGCGGGGTCCGAGTTCGTGGAGAGGCCACTGTGCTGGTGCTCTGGGACTTGGGCCCTAGCTCGAGCTAGCCAGTAAACTCCTTTGCCTCTTGCAGCCTCGGTGACTCTGCCTCTCTCTGTTCCTGGGGCCGAGGGAAACCGGCTCTAACAATAGCACACACACATGCACCCCACACTCATGCACATACCACACACTACATACACCACACAGTCACACATATACATTGACCCCTGCACACACCACGCACACACACACAGGCACACACAACACACACACCCGCCTTGTCAAGTCCTGGGTCTGCTTCTTCTCCTCAGGGTCCTCTCTGTGGGGTCCTCGTGGTCCCATCATTGACCCACTAACTTGGAGCTCCCCGTGTCCTCCAGGAGTGTTACCCACCCTCCTCGCTCTGATGGCCCGGCCCCACCTGCACCCAGCTGAGCTTCCCTCCCCAGGCTGTGCCTGCCCCACAGCACCTTGGCAGTGGGCTGTGACACTGTCCTCCTGTCCTGGGTTGTCCTCTCAGCCTCAGCTCTTCTGTCCTGCACCACTCGGCTCCCGCCCAGCTCAGCCCTGTGGCCTCTTGGTCACCACCCTGCCCTTCCAGGAGCCGCTGGCCCCTGCCCTACAAGAGTGTGCGATGCGCAGTAACTTAAAATGAGGTCCAGAGCCCTGGCCTGGGGTCAGGTCCCCTAGTTTGGGGGCCGGGGGAAGGCAGAGATGGGGCTGGTCAGCTGGGGGACCCCAGCACTGACTTGGGTGTCCCCACCCGCCGCACAGTGTTAGCGCCAAGGGCAGTTGGGAGCCTGGCCACCTGAAGATCACACTGCCAGGCAGGCGCCTTCTCTGTTCTGCCCAGGTGCCTGGGCTAGCACAGCCCTGCTGGAGTCTGCTGTTTAAACCCTAGCTTCCTCCCCACCCCCTCGCCCAAGCTGATCGTAGCCCATCCCCCACCTCCCCTCGCAGCCCCCAGGCCAATGTCAAAACTGGTGAGTTAAAACGGCTGCCACCTGCACTCGCCAGAAAAAATGCCAAGTGCCATTAAAAGTAATTATTTTAAAATAAATTTTTGCCACACAGGCAAGAGGAACCCATGTGTACCACGCCCTCGCAGGCTGTTCCGTATTGCACGCTCTCCCCCTCGACCCCCCCCACCTCTCCACCCTACCCCCAACCCCGTCAATTCCTTTCCAGATTCTGGAGCCATATGTCACCATCAGTTTCCAACTGTCTGGAACAAAATGATCTAATGACCCTTTATCAGTGTGGTTTTGGGCACACTCGTGCAGACTTTCCGACGCAAAATAAAGCAAGATCCTTAATGAACAAAGACAGGCGCGATTGCCAAGGCGATGAATTAGTTTGTGCGTTACCTGCGGGATCACACAAGTACAGTAGTTACAATTAATGGATTTAATTTCAAATGCAAGGGCTTCCGTATAGAAGTGCTAAAGCAGTCCATCTTGGCATCCTTGTTACTCTTTAATCATAATTGACGCACCTGGGCAAGATGTCAGCTGCGTCCAGCTTCACACAGGTGTCAGTCCCCTCCCGCTTCCCACTCCGCCGGCGCTCGCCAGTGATAGGCAACATGGTTTTGATGAAACCCAAATTTTTTAGGGTTATGAGAAGTCATTAATTATTTGGCACCATCTAGATTTCATTTGCTTCATCCTTAATGAAAGCTGACAGCTTTATATTTTTAGGTGTAAAACATGGGATTTAGTTTTAAATGCTTCCTGTCCTGCTCGAGGCCGGAGCCTCCCCATCCTTCCTTTGTTGCTGCCTCTGAACTTTGCTCAGTCCCCTAGTATCTATCTGTAGTCCTTTCCCCTTCAAACGAATGGGTCATCTGTCTTCCCTGCGGAAACTCCCCACTAACCCAGCACAATGGTCTCAGTCCAGAAGTGGGCTGGGCGTGGGGGGGGACTATGATTGCCCCAGGACATACAGAGCTGTGGACTGAAGCCCTCCGGTTCAGAAAAGGAGCACGGCCTTCCAGCCGTCCCCCTGCTGCCTGTGCCAGGGTCTGGGGTAATGAGCAGCTTAGTCGTCAGTGGGAAAAGACGGAGCCTTCTGTGGGGCCACCGCTATAACCTCGAGGCCGGCCGAGACATCCACCAAGGCTCCCCGAGCTGGGCGACTGACCCAGGCTAGGAAGCCACCCTCCCCAGGTCAAGGTCACAAGCTGGGCTCTGAGCTGACACCTCCTCGTTTTCCTCTGAGACAGAAGGCTGCTGAGGCAGTGGGACTTGGAAGTGATGTGGGCAATTTCGCAGATGCGCTGTGTCTCAGGACAGGGACCCCCGTGTACATTTGAGCTAAGTCCTGCGCTTAAACACACTCCCAGGTCAAAGGACAGTGGCTGCCCTCGCTAGTCGTTTCATGCTCTGATCTGGAAAGAGGACTTGCGTTTTTTATGACAATCAGATTTGGGGGGCAGGAGGGGTGGCGCTGAACAAGGAAAACTCGCACTTGGTAAAGCTCCGCAAATACCCATTTTCTTACCCTGGACACTGTAAAGCCACCTACCAAAGCCACAAATGTAGTCACCACAGTTCATTGGCTTGTTATTTCCCTGGTAGATATGCAGGTGATAGGTAGAGAGCACATATAGGACTGAAAAGCAAAGGAAAATACTTTCAAAGAAAACCAGCTTTCCCTGTGGCTACGTAGAAAAAATGGAAATGAAGAATTAAAGCAATTATTTGTGTCGTTAGGCAGATATCACTGGGACTGAGGAAGGAGCCTTAGGCCCACAGCCCTCACGCCTGACCCTGACTGGGTGTACTGCCCGAGTGGGGTGTGGGCCAAAAATGCCGCTCTCTCCTCCTCCTACCATCCCTCCATCCAACCGCATGGATCCCGCAATGCCTGTGAGGCCCTCAAGCACAGGGACGTGCTTTTGAACTAAGGTAGTGGTCTCTCCAAGTTCTCAGTAAAAACACAAAACACTTTGGTAACAGGATTGCTGTACGTAGTCACCATGACACCAAGGGTTCTCCACCCTGGTTGGCACCAGTGACGTTTGGACCACATGATTCTTCACTGCGGAGGGAGGTTGCCCTGGTTTCTACCCAGCAGATGCCACCAGCAGGCCCACTGTCTCCCCAGCTGTAATAATCAAAAATGTCTCTGAATATTCCCTGGGGGACAAAACACCCCCCGTTGAGAACCTCTGCACCACACTGACCTCTCAGTAACGACACCATCTGATTACCCTTGGGACATCCGAGGAACCAGGACGTAGATAAACTGTGTGGGAACAGAGAGGACCAGGTGACAGAAAGCCCAGGTTCCAGCTTCAGGGGGCGAGTGAAAGAGCCACCTGGCCTGAGAAGGGACCCTCAAGTGCGGGTACACCTGAGGACAGAGGCCACCAGCGCAGGGGGAGTTCTACGAGTACCTCATTCCTCCTTTTTACTGCCTTTATCCAGCGTGAGTGCAGTCATCAGCTGTGTGACGCTGTCTCAGTCAACACTAGACTATGTGCACCATGGTGGTCCCATGAGATTATGAAGGAGCTGAAGTTTCGGCTGCCCGGCGACATCGGGGTGGAGCGCATTGGTCACGTGTTCGTGTGACACTGGTGCAAACACAGCTACTGCACTGCCTGTCCCATAAAAACCTAGCACAATTACGTACGGTGCATGACGCCTGGCGATGATAATAAACAATTATGTTACTGGTTTATGGATTTGCTACACTGTACTTTTTATTGTTATTTTGGAGTGTGCCCCTCCTACTGAGAAAAAAAGTGAACTGTAAAACAGCCCCAGGCAGGCCTTTCGGGAGGTTTCCAGAAGAAGGCGTTGTCATCACAGGAGATGACAGCTCCATGCGTGTCATTGTGCCTGGACCTTCCAGAGGGACAAGGGGTGGAGGTGAAGACAGTGATATAGACTATCCTGGCCCTGTGGGCCTAGGCTAATGTGTGTGTGTGTGTGTCTTAGTTTTTAGCAAAAAAATTTAAAAAGTTGAAAAAAAAACATTTAAAAACAAAAAGAGGCTTCTATAAGAAGGATATAAAGAAAGAAAATGCTTTTGTATAGCAGTACAGTGTGTTTTAAACTGTTATTACAAGAGTAAAAGAGTTAAAAAAATAAAATTTATAAAGTGAAAAAGTTACAGGAAGCTAAGGCTAATTTATTATTGAAGAAAGAAAAACATTTTTCATGAATTCAGTGCAGTCCACGGTAGGGCCCAGCGACCAGGCCGCACGTTCACCGTTGCTCGCTCGCTCGCCAGAGCAGCTTCCAGTCCTGCCAGCAGAGGCCCTGCACCCTTGTTCACCTTTTACACCTGCTTTCCCGTGCTTTGTCTATGTGTAGATACACGCACACGCCCTCCCCGGCACACCTGCGCACAGCACTCAGGACAGCAGCACCCTGCGCAGGTCTGCAGCCAGAGCCCCCACGCAGCCCAGGTGCGCAGCAGGCGCCACCCGTCAGGAGTGCACGTGCACGCTAGGACGCTCACACCACGACGAAATCGCCAACCACACAGAAGGTGTCTCCGTCGTTCATCGGCACAGGACTACATTAGGAAATCCAGGGCGGCCGGGCGGGCAGGTCCCTGGGAAACAAGGATAGAAGTACACGCCTGGTTTCGAGACGCGCAGCCTAACGGACAACGAAGGCAGGACTGTGACCACAGGGTTGGAACCGCGGTGCGCAGGGAACCACCAAAGAAAATCAAGAAGGTTAAATGATCTCTTCTCCTGCTGGGGCTGCCACCGCTGTGGACCATCCCAGCTGTGTCGCTGAAGTTTTCTGGGCTATAATTTTACGTCAACTTTTTTAAAAAAGCATTAATAAAATTTTCCCAGATTTTTTTTTTTTTTTTTTTTTTTTTTTTTTTGGTGAACGGAAGTTGGACACGGAGGCAGAGATCCAGGTCAGCAGCTCGCAGACGGAGCAGCAGCTGCCTCTGGCCAGGCTGTGTGAGCTGCTTTCTTTTCCAGACTCCCAGAGCGACCTTTAGTGACTTGTAGAAAGGACTTACTAAGTATGTAAGCTGCTTCCTAAAGTCAGGGAGTAGGTTTACCTGGAGGATTGAGGACTACAGCTGTGAATAAAATCATTCTGACTCTCTGCAGAGGCTGGCGGCTTAACAAAGACATTATTTCGTACCTCCTGCATTTGGTGGCCTATTTTGCTGACTGCGATTGTCAAAAAATAAACGTGATAGTTCCTGAGTCTAGTGACCCCTGGAAAAGGGGGGCTTTCCTGTCCTTTTCTCCCTGTGACCCCAAGTGTTGGATGTTGCCTGGTGTCTGGACCCTGGCTTCGTGTGGATTAAACACCTTCCTGTGCTGTCAGCTTCCCGGAGACATTCGTTTTGGCCCAGTGTGAGGCGACTGGAGGAAGGTCCCAGAATAGTCGAAAACACTCAGTCTGAGTCTCCCCGGCCTCTGGGAGGCTGCTCACCATTGCCCCGATTAGGTATGGAAAAAAGAAATATTTCTTTAATGCTTAGGACACTAGCTCCCTGCATTATACTTTTAGTTTACCAGAGAACACCTAATGAAAACAATAACCACCAAAATCTGCTCGAGGAAAGAAAGCATTTGAGGCAGGGCCTGGCTGTGTCAGTGTGTCAGAGCACAGGCCTCTGTGATCCACGGAAGAGGAAGTGAGCTGGTTCTCTCTTGGCCCCAGTTTGTTTTTGGATGCTACTGGGCTACCGAGTTCGCAGCACGAGGACGAGGCCTTATTACGATGACGCCATGGCCAGGTCTGCTGGTTAGCACAGGGAGGCCCAGCCTGGCTAGATCATGTGGCCATTCACATCCTGTCCTGGACCAAATGACTGGAGGAGAAAAAGTGGAGAAAGTAGTTCTGTCTGGGGGCTGTTGCACTGCATTTGCAATGACCTTGTGACTCTCAGCACGAATATGCACATATTGGCTTTCAACCTGTAATTTGCTGCTAATGGAATACAAAAACTTAGCAATCTTTTTTTTTTTTTTTTTTCTGAGACAGAGTCTCGTTTTGTTGCCCGGGCTAGAGTGAGTGCCGTGGCGTCAGCCTAGCTCACAGCAACCTCAAACTCCTGGGCTTAAGCAATCCTACTGCCTCAGCCCCCTGAGTAGCTGGGACTACAGGCATGCGCCACCATGTCTGGCTAATTTTTTCTGTATATATTTTTAGGTGGCCAGATCATTTATTTTTGTTTTTAGTAGAGACGGGTTCTCGCTCTTGCTCAGGCTGGAAAACTTAGCAATCTTGACCGAAGACAAAATTCACACTTCAGTATTGGAGAAGCACAAACTCATTGTTAAATCACAGAAGAAAATCCAAGGGGATATAGAAAAACACACACGTGGTGAAGAAGTGGCTAGATGATGTGTCAGGGTGGCGAGAGAAGTGCAGAGACCCCAGATGGTCTGCACTGGCACTTTTTGCCCCCAGGGAGCAACAACAGCAGAGTTCACAGGGAAAACCAGCCGGCACGTGGGTCACGCCTGTAATCCTGCACTCCGGGAGGCTGAGGTGGGAGGATCGCTTGAGGTCAGGAATTCCAGATCAGCCTGGGCAATAGCAAGACCCTATATCTACTAAAAATAGAAAAAAACCACTGTGCATAGTGTCACATGCCTGTAGTCCCACCTACTTGGGAGGCTGAGGCAGGAGGATCACTTGAGGCCAGGAGTTCGAGGCTGCAGTGAGCTATGATGACGCCACTGCACTCCAGCAGGGATAAGAGAGTGAGACTCTGTCTAAAAAAAGAAAAAGAGAGAGAGAGAACACACGTAGAAGAAGGTGCTGCTTTCCACGTATCAACACCAGGACCAAGCCGTCCTTAAGCACCCCTCGCAGTTGCAGAAGCCATACATGCACTCATCTTGAATCGCACGTGAAAGCTCTCCTGTGTTTAGGCAGTTATGCCACTCTGGCTGTGAAAGTGATGTGCATGTAGGAAAAGCCTCTTACAACACTTGTGAAAACAATTCAACCTATCTTGTGCAGAGTGGAAAATTTTCCAGCAATTGTCCAAAATTCCCCACAGATGAGGCTTTTGGCCTCACCTATATTCCCTACTAATGTTATTGAAACCCATTTCTACTTCATACAGATGTTTTTTGCAACAGTAGAGTTTTTCTCCCACAAACAAAAGGCTAGAGCAACCTGAAAATACTATTTCTTTACATATATATACATATATATATATATATATATATATATATATAAAAATATAATAGTTATAAAAACCTAAAAGCCTCAAGAAAAAAGATTGAGCATAAATTTCAAGGAACTCTAGCTTCAAAATTTACCATAGGCCACAGGTGAGCCAAATCTAAGGCACAGATGGTGGGTTTTTAAAAATCTGTACACTGTTTTGTTTTTATGTATTTTAATGGCTTAAAGCCTTAGGGGATTATTTTTCTCAAAGAGCAGATCTTAAGGATATGTAAAGTGTTTGCCTTCAGCATCAGACTGCCACATGTTTCTAAGGATGATCAATGAGAAAAGGATTCTCAGTCACTGGAGAACTTGGGTTTCTCCATGTATATATTCTTCTCATTCCAAGGCTTTCTCACGGTATTTTCAACCTATTATTTTTCTCTTTACTTGGAATTTTCTTGTACATCTTAAAGATTAGGGTTCCCTGAGAGCTATTCTACACTCACGTCATTAGAAAAGAGTTTTTATCCATCATGAGTTTTCTTGTGATACCAAAAGGATAAGGGTTTACTGAACACTTCCCACAGACGTGGCACTTACAGGGTTTTTTTGCAGTGTGCAATTGCTTGTGTACAGCAAGATTCCACTTCATACTGCACACTTCCCACACGGACCACATTCACAGGGTTTCTGTGCAGTGAGAGTTCCCATATGTGTTCTAAAGGACACATTCCTCCAAAGGCTTTGCCACACTCCACACTCACTACATTTAAAGGGTTTCTTTTCAATCTTTCTTTCTTTTTTTCTTTTTTTGGAGACAGAGTCTCACAATATCCCCTGGACTGGAGTGCAGTGGTATCATCATAGCTCACTGCAACCTCAAACTCCTGGGCTCAAGGCTCAAGGCTCAAGCCTGGGCTCCTGCCTCAGGCTTCCAAGCAGCTGGGACAATAGGCACACGCCACCATGCCCAGCTAACTTTTCTATTTTTAGTAGAGATAGGGTCTCGCTCTTGCTCAGGCTGGTCTTGAACTCCTGACCTCAGGCAGTCCTCCCTCCTCGGCCTCTTAGAGTGCTAGGATTACAGGTGTGAACCACCATGCCCAGCCAAAGGTGTCTTTTCCATGGTGTGATTTTTCTTGTCTCCTATTAGATAAGAGACGGCTGAAGGCTTTCCTGCATTCCTTATATTCACATTGTTTCACTCTCATGTGAATTTTCTTCTTCTATTTAAGAAAATACTTCACTCTCAAGGCTTTCCCACACATATCACATGCAAAGGGTTTTCCTCCGGTGTCAACTGTCACATGTTCTTTAGTACCTGAGCAACCCCTGAAGGTGTTCCCACAGCCAGTGCACTGACAGGGTTTCTCTCCAGCACGAATTTTCTCATGCACAATAAGACTAGATCTCATTCTAAAAGTTTTCCCACACTGATGACACTTTGTACAGTGTTTTATTTCCCCTAATTTTAATTTTTAAAATGCTCACATTTTCAGAAAACTAAACAAATATTACAATGAATATTTGTATATCCTCCACCTAGACTCACTATGTGTTAATATTTTGCCAAATTTGCATCCCTCTTGCCATTTATATTTAGGTAGATGTGTGCAGTCATGTGTGTGTATGTAGGTATAGGTGTTTGTATGTATATAGGGGTGGGTGTGAATGTGTGTGTGTATGTATATGTAGGTGCGAGTGTGTATGTATATGTGGGTGTGGGTGTGCACGCGCATATATACATGTAGGTGTGGTGTGCATGTGTGTATATATGTAGGTGTTGGTGTGTATGTGTATATATGTATGTACGTGTGGGCATGGATGTGTGTATATATGTAGGGTGGATGAGTGTGTATACATGTTGTGCATGTACACATACATGTGGTGTGGGCGTGGATAGGTAGTTTTTTGGCTGAACTATTTGAATGTGAGTGCGCACATCATGACTTTTCACCCCTAAATCCTGTCCGCATCCCCTAAAACAAGGGCCTCTCACGTCGCCACACCCCCATTATCACACGAAGGCAAACAGGCAATTCCACAATGCCATGTAATGCACCACCACCCACATTCACATTTCCCCAGCTATCACCTAACCGTCATTTAAAGCTGACTTTTTAAAAGTCCCCGATCCACTCAAGGTTCATACGTTGCAACTGGGTGTCACTCTGGTCTCCTTCATAGGAGAATGGCCTCATGTTTGGTTATTTTCCAGGCGCTGAATTGTTGGGAGGCCAGGCTGGGTCTCTGGCCCCCTTGTCCTGCTGGGATGCCATTGTGGGTATGACAGAGGTGATGTTGTCGCCAGATCATTTCCATGCCACATGTGAGGGGTGGACATGCTTGCTCCTGCCCCCAGGGCTCCCACCCTCATCTGGGAGCAAGCCCATTTCTCTCTTCACACCCCGCCTGCACCCAGGTGTCGGATGCAGGGAGCGCTTCAACCCAGCCCCTCCAAGTCTGGCCTGGGCAGGAGGACCTCAGTGGCCTGCTGGTGACCCGGCCGGGTCCAGCCCTGAAGCCGACCCCCCGGGGGGACCGACGGGGCTGCAAGGGGGTGTCAGGAGGCTCCAGGCCTTGTGGCCCTGCACCTGCGGCTTCCCAGAAAAGCCATGGATTCCACCAGAACTCCCAGAAACATCAAAAAAAGTGCAACTCTAATTTATACGCATAATGCCACATTTTCTAAACATTTTTGCACATACTCTCTAAATTTCAAAAACAACATCTGAGGAAAGCAATATTATTTTCACTTTGCTGACGGGAAAACTTCAGGGAGGTGAAAGGGACTTTTCAAAGGCTGACAGCAACAGGCACAAGGGCAGTGATAACCTGGGTGTCTGGACACAGGCAACATTCACTGAACCCCCTCGTGTGACCCCCACCAACACAGACGAGAGGAAGATCCTTCTGGCTCCCTCTAGCTGGCCCAAGACCTGTGTTAATGGCCACTTGGCACAGGCAGCAGCAGCTCGTGCTGGCGGATCTGAAAGTGCAACTGTAACGCAATGAGGTCACCTCTTCAACTGTCAAAACCATGTCTGATTTCTTAGGAGACTACTGAAGTTTACAGAAGATCCGTATATTTGACTATGTTAATCAGCCGCTGTCTTGTTTTAGGAGGGTAGGTGGGCTTAGCGGTGTATTTATGCAAATGTTGACACTCTTAGGTTAGTCGAATTTCATCAAAATATGTCAACTAATTTCAAAGGGGTCAAATAGAGAAATTCCAAATTGCTGAATAACCTGGTTTAAAAAAGCAGCTTCTTTATTCAGTTGTTGCTGGTGGAGGTAGTTGACAAAAGAACAGCCCCTGCTCGGAGGAGCTTGAGTTCCAGTCCAAGACGGCCCCATGGACAGGCGCCCATGGGCCGCACAGGCAAGGGCAGCGGGGCCCTGTGCTCAGATGGGAGCCAGGCCCACTGGGGGCCTCCAGGGCCTGAAGGCAACAGCTCTGGGATTTTGTCAGGAGGGATGGTTAACTTGCAAGTAGCCCTGAGAGGTGGCATGTTTCACACTTTAGTCATCTGTCGTGACCTCACCAGGAAGGAGAGAAGCGTGGGGTGAGGCAGCCCATGCCTCACGCCCCTGCCCTGAGGCTGTCCTGCACATGGCCAACGTCCAAGCCTATGTTTAGAAAGAAATATTATACAAAGGAGCTATTCCCAAAGCTTTCCTGATTATAAAAATGTTAACCTTAGATGCCATTTGGGGTCAGGCTCAGTACATTTGTTTAAATACATATGGCCTTTGTTCAAGGAGAACATGGCATTCACGGACGTGAAGCAGAACACTGCGAAAGAACGTGGGTACAAAAACAGCCGCAGCACGGTTACTCCTCACCCTGCATTCTGCCTCTTTTTTTTTTTTTTGAGACAGAGTCTCACTCTGTTGCCTGGGCTAGAGTGCCGTGGCGTCTGCCTAGCAACCTCAAACTCCTGGGCTCAAGCAATCCTCCTGCCTCAGCCTCCCGAGTAGCTGGGACTACAGGCATGTGCCACCATGCCCGGCTAAGTTTTTTTCTCTCTGTATATTTTTTAGCTGTCCTAATCATTTCTTTCTATTTTTCTTTAGTAGAGACAGGGTCTCACTCTTGCTCAGGCTGGTCTCGAACTCCTGACCTCGAGCGATCCTCCCGCCTCGGCCTCCCAGAGTGCTGGGATTACAGGCGTGAGCCACCGCGCCCAGCCTGCATTCTGTCTCTTAAGGAAAGAGAAAAGAACACTTTCCCAGTGTTTGGGCTATAAATTTTGTGATAAATAGGGCACCTATTAAATTATCTCTATGTGATATTAAAGTGATTAGGTTTGCAAACAAAAAAAAAAAAAAAATCATTAGCTAAAACCTGCTCCAGCCAAGGCAGTGGCCCAGTTTCCACGCATTTCCACCCGACGCCTGGGCGGGCGCGGAGGCTCCGGCAGAGTTGGCTTCCAGGCGCTGCTGTGATTCTCAATTAGGTGGAAAGTTTAGGAGCAACAAAGATTATGGGAGGAATGTAGCTTCGTCAGTCATTTTCCTGTGGGGACACTGGCAATTTGCACAGTTTTAGCACTCTGAAGGTCAAGATTCAAAACCAAGTAATTTATGACCACTGATTTAGAGATTAACATTGTGCCAATTAATCAATTACTCAATGTGAAGAACTGACAATTAATTGACATTTCAGTTCCAACCTGGCAAAGCTTTTTGATTTCCACAGTGAATAATAGGAAATCTGCAGATTGAAAGGTTATAAAGATTTCTTCCAAGCTCAAAAAGAAAAAGAATAAAAAAGGATATATAAGAACAACCATTCACAAAATATTAACATGGGAAGTATATGCCACATTGCTTTACTAGCGAGGAAATCAATTTCACTGAAAAACTGAGCTTACACTTTATAAAAGTGAGGACCTTGTCCTATTGGTGACTTATGGGTGTTTGCCCCATTTTATTCTTTAAGCAAAGTTGATTCTCTTAATAGGTGCTCATGAATTTATAAAACTCCTTATTGCCAAGAGCACTGAAGCCGAGCACTCCACAACATTCAATCTGTAGATTAACTGATCTACAAACAAGGGCTTTTTTACAGGGGCTCACGTGCCACTGTTCAGACACCCCCTTCTGAGCAGCTCTGCTGGTGTTCACGGGGTCAGGGCCAAACCCAAGGTTGCAACAACCACATTCTAACTGCTCCCTTTGGGTCGAGTGGCTTGCCTGGGAGGAAGAGGTCTGAGAGCTCAGCTAAGCCACAAGCAAGGGGGCAACGCCAAAGGGTTGGACAAGAACACACGGTGCCAACAGACACCTGGAGTCTCAGCAGACAGGCAGAGTACGTTCCAGAAGGTGATGTGAGAAAGGGAGGAGCAGGGAAACACGTGAGACTTAGAAAAGATCTCTGCTCTCTCCTCCAACTCCTGGACTCACTTTCAGTGCCTGGTGGCCCTTGTTCCCGAGCTTGCCTGGAAACGGCTCTCTGACCTGTGTGTCCCTGACCTCGATCTCCCCAGTGTGTCCTGCACATCCCTCCTCAGCCCAGACTCACTCCTACTCCTTATCAGAAAGAATGGAGCCCAGCCGCTCCCAAGACAAAGTCAGCAGGTCAGGGCCTGGAACCACCAGGCGCAGCACGCCTCTCCCCCCACGGCCCGGGGTGTGCTCCTCAGGAACACAAGCAGAGGAGTGAAAACTAGCCCAGCTTCTGCCCCAGGAAACTGTAATCTTGGAACCACAACCAAATGGCATTCAGTTTCCAAGAGCCCAGTGAAGTGCAAAGGGACCAGTGACTCCAATGCAGGGAAAAACTAAGTTCTTGATAAAAATAGCTAGAAAATAAAACTACAAAAGACAATTTTACAATGTGTACAGGAGTTAACAGAGACTGTCTCCCGTTCTTGCAGCACTTACCTGACAAGTGCAGTTACTCAAGTCCAATACCCCATCTTCCCCTCAAGACACTCTTTTTAAAGGCTCTCTCATTTCCTCTGATCAGCTACAAAAAGCAAGCCAAGTTCCTGCAGGGAAGGAAGGAAGGAAATCAGGAAGTTTGCAGAATATGTTCCCTGTTAGGCCGGCGCAGCTCTGGACATAAAAGCACCCACTACCACTCTCTGGAGTCTGCTTTCCTCACCCTCACCATCCACCTAGTCTACAGGCTTTGCTTCCAGATGCGTCAGCCTCTGGTGGAGGCAGAAATGGAGGGCGTGAGCCTCCCTCCCCAACAGTCAGGACAGGAAGCCGAGGCTGAGAAAGAGAGAGGCTCCCAGTCCAACTCAAGGCCAGGGACACAGAGGTCAGAGCCACTGCCAAGGAAGTGCAGCACAGTGTGACCAGGACTGGAGGAACCGAGGAGGACGAAACTCACGCTGTTGGCCTGTGAGGAAGGATGCAGAGAGGAGGCCGGCTCTGGCCAGAGTGGCCCATGGGGGACCACTGCACTCGTCCAGCCCACTCTCTGATGACTGCCCATATCCGTGAGGAATGCTGCAAATAATAGAAAGTGCCGCAAATAATAGAAAGCCTGCACAATGGGGGCTTCAACACCTGGAGACCCTTTGCGTCATGCTACACAAAGTCTCCATGTAGGTGACCATGGCCAGTGCAGCAGCTCAAAAAGACCACCAGAGACTCTGGCCCTTTCTCTCTGCCTCGCCCTCCCTGGCACAGGAGCTTCCATCCTCATGCGTCTCACCCGCTGGGCTCACAGTGCAGGCTAACTGTCCAGGAGTTACATCTGCCCTGGCTCCGGGAAAGAAGAAGAGGGGAGGGATGAAGGAGTGCTTCCCCTGTCAGCTCATGGAGCTTTCCCAAACATCACGCCCATACTTCTACCAGCTCCCATTGGTCAAAACTGTGTCACATGGTCACCTGAACAGTTTCCAGATACCACCACTGTACTTACACCAGCTCCCATTGGTCAGAACTGTGTCACAGGGCCACCTGAATAGTTCCCAGACATCACCACTGTACTTCTGCCAGGATCCCATTGGTCAGAACCGTGTCACATGGCCGCCTGAACAGTTGTTTCCAGACATCACCACTCTTCCTCTAGTCACATCTCGTTGGTCAGAACTGTGTCATATGGCCACCTGAACAGTTCCCAGGCATCACCACTGTACTTCTGCTCATATCCCACCGGTTAGAACTGTGTCACATGGCCGCCACTGCTGCAAGTGTCTTTGAAGAGGTGGTGTTTTAGTTGGACACATTTCCCCTCCTCCAAAATCAGAGTTCTTTTAGTGAGGAAGAGCTTCGGCCTTGGGTGCAACATCTGACTATAATTTCAGACCCTGCAGTGCTAGAGAGTTTGGTAAAAGCTTGGGTGAATGGTGGGAAGGGACAATGAGGTACTGGAGGGGTAAATACGTTAGGTATAGCCACAGGCTTTGCTGCTCAGGGAGTCAAATATCTCAGTCATGCCCACGACAGAGTGTGACCTGGAAATTATAAGCCTCCACGTGGACATTCAGCTTCTAGACCAAATTGTTCTTTTAGCAAATTACAGATGAAGGCCAATTGCACCATTTCTCTGAACTAGCAAACCAATTTATTTGAGAGGCTAAGAGTCCAAAAATGAAATCTGTCATTCCAAGTTCTCTTTCAGCTCTCTCTCCAAGCAAGGCAAGGGGGAGGTATGGATGTGATGCACCCCCACTAAACATTTGCATCCAGCCCACCCGAGAAGATGGAGAGCCAAGGAGCATTAGCATTTAAGCAGCCCGTTAATGTCTGGGAACCTAAACAGTCATAGAACAGCAAGGAAGTAGCTCTTCAAATGTTGCTGGAGAATGTCCATGAAGAGGATATAATGAAAAGGGCTGCCCAAATGTGCAAGAATAATATAGTTAATGTGTTACTTCTTTTATTATTTTATCATCTTTCATTAATTGCTGGCAGCCTGCCCGCAGGAGTTGGTTCTACGGAAAGGGCTTTTAGTTAAATAATGTCTTAAATGAAACGACCACTTAGAACCTGCGAACAAGGTTGAACCAAGGTTCACTTGACTTCAGTAAATCTTGTGTGAAGGGGGTACAGGGAGGGAAGAAGGGGATTCATTCTGGGATAGTCTAGCAGTGCAAGTGCTTAGACACCCCAGACCTGTTCAGAACTGACTCCTTCAAATTTTTAAACACAAAGGTGTGATTTTTTTTTAAAAAAGGCCTCTTCTATCATCTGCCACTGCTAACCTGCTATGTGACCTTGGACAAGTGACTTTCAATCTCTGAGCCTCAATTTCCTCCTCCACTGCAGCTCACTCAGTAAAGACTTTTCCTGATATCAAGCTAATTACCTAATGATTTAAAGGTCATCAGGTAATTGTTAATTAATGAGGAGGGTGATGAAGTTGGGGAGGTGTAACCCCAAACCCAAAGAAGGCCCCAGAACACAGATGTAGGCTGCTCAGGACTACTCCAAGGCTCCCAAACACTCACCGATGCTCCTCTCCTTAGAGCCTCAAACTTCCCAGCATCCTCACCATATTCCCCATGCCTCTCTGTAGACGGCAGAATGCCATGGTGCTGGGCATGCCCCAGTGCTGAGACATTCCTGTCTCTCTGGCTTGTTTTAATCCATCAGCCTCCTCTTCTCATTGGTGTGGAAAAAATAGGAAAATACTGCCAACTCCTAATTCAGCACCTTGACACTCCCCTCTTTTCACATTTTTCTGATTTCATTTCATTCAAGGCAAGTATTTATGAAGCATCTACTGTGAGCTTCATACCATGAGGGAAACTGGAGAAGGCAGCAGCTGGAGAGATGCATGCAAGTGTCAAGAGCCTGTCGTTAAGGCCAAAGCAATGGGATGGAGGTGGGAAAACGTTAGCTTGTCAAGAGCTAGATGCCACAGCACTGAGTGACCATGTGGACAAGGAGGTGGAGTGACAGGAAGGAGCTGAAGACGCTCCTAGAACTGAGTTTGTTCAGCTTGACCTCTGGGTCTGCAGGACATTTCCACTTGAGTATAATTCCATTAATACCCCAAATCACCGAGTCCAAACTGAATGAATCAACTTTCCCCCAAAACTGTCTTTCAGATATTCTGATCTCTTTGAATGGCACTACAGTTTTCTCATCTGCCAGCCTTGTGTGTGCTTCTTGCTCCCTAGCCCTCTATACAATCCCCTCTCTCCATCTAGGCACAACACTGCTGGACTATAAGCTGGTGTAATGCCTGACATCACGGAGGTTTGATGCAAGTAAATGCTCCACCATGGTTTTCATGGTTGGAATTTAACTGGAATGATTTGAATCCTTCCTTGGTTAAACTCTTCCAACAAAAAAAGACCAGGACTGGATGGCTTCACTGCTGAATTCTACCAAACTTTCATAGAGGAACAAACGCCAACTTCTTCCTAACTATTCCAAAAAACCTTAAGATGAGGAAATTCTTCCTAACTCATTCTATAAGGCCAGCATTACTCTGATACAAAAACCAGACAAGGACACAACAATGACAAAAAGAAAACTATAGGCCAATATCCCTAATGAAAAAAGACACAAAACTTTTGAACAAAAATACAATACTAGCAAACAGAATCCAAAAGCACATCACAAGGATTATATACCATGATCAAGTGGGATGTATCTATGGGAAGCAATGATGGTTTGACATATGCAAATCAATAAATGTGATATATGGCATTAACAGAATGAAGGACAAAAACCATATGATCACCTCACTACACACAGAAATGGCATTTGATAAAATTCAATATCCCTTCAGGATAAAAGCTCTCAATAAATTAGGCATAGAACAAATGTACCTCAACACAATATGGCCACGTATGACTAACCCACAGCTAACATCATACTGAACAGGGAAAAGCTGAAAGCCTTTCCTCTAAGAACTGGAACAAGACAAAGATGCCCACTTTCACCATTTTTTATTCAACATAGTACCAGAAGTCCTAGCCAGAGCAGTTAGGCAAGAGAAAGAAAGAAAGGACATCTAAATTGGAAAAGAGGAAGTCAAATTGTCCCTTTTTGTAGATGAAATGATCTTACATACAGAAAACCTAGGGACTCTACCAAAAAACTCTTAGCAGTGATAAATGAATTCAGTAATGTTGCAGGATACAAAATTAACATATAAAAATCAATAGTTTCTACACGCTAATAACAAACTAGCAAAAGAAATCAAGACAGCAACCCCAATAACAATAGCTACCCCAAAATACCTAGAAATAAATTTAACCAAGGAGGTGAAAGACCTTTACGATAAAAACTACAAAACACTGATGAAAGAAATTGAAGAGGACACACACAAAAAGGAAAGACATCCCATGTTCATGGATTGGAAGAATTAACACTGTTAAAATGACCATATTACCCAAAGTTATCTCCTGATTCAATGCAATCTCTATCAAAATACCAATAGCATTCTTCACATAAATTGGGGGAAAAAAATCCTAAAATTTGTATGGAACCACAAAAGATCCCAAATGGCTAAAGTGATCCTGAACAAAAAGAACAAAGCTGGAATTATCATACTATCTGACTTCAAAACCTACTACACAGTTAGAGTAACAAAAACAGCACGGTACTGGTATAAAAATAGACACACAGACCAATGGAACAGAATAAGGAACCCAGAAATAGTAATAAATCTATGTATTTACAGCCACTGATTTTCGACAGTCACCAAGAATATACAGTAGGGAAAGGGCAGCCTCTTCAATAAATGGTGCTGGGAAAACTGTATATCCATATACAGAAGAATGAAACTAGAACCCATATATAAAAATTAACTCAAAATGTGTTTAAGACTTAAGTATGAGACCCCAAACTATAAAACTACTACAAGAAACCATAGAAATGATTCAGGACATTGGCCTGGGCACAGATTTTATGGGTGAGACTTCAAAAGCACAGGAAACAAAACAAAAATGTACAAATGGGATTATAACAAACTAAGAAGCTTCTGCACAGCAAAGGAAATGATCAGCTGAAGAGAATCTGTAGAATGGGAGAAAATATTTCCAAACTATTCATCTGATGAGGGATTAATATCCAGAATATAGAAGGAACTCAACAACAACAAACAATCTGATGAAAAAATGAGCACAGCACGTGAATAGACATTTCACAAAAGAAGACATACCAATAGCCAACAGGTGCATGGAAAGGATGCTCAACATCGAGAATCATCAGGGAAACGCAAATCAAAACCACAGTGAGACATCGTCTCGCTCCGGTTACCAAAAAGACAGAAAATAACCAACGCTGAAGAGGATGCGGAGAAAAGGGAACCCTTCTACACTGTTGACGGGAACGTAAATTAGTGCAGCCAATATGGAAAACAGTATAGAAGTTCCTCAAAACACTAAAAATAGAACCACCATATGATCCAGCAATCCTACTGCTGGGTATTTGTCCAAAAGAAAGAGATCGGTCTGTTGAAGAGACACCTGGGCTCCCACACTCACTGCAGCATATTCACAGCAGCCAGCAGATAGAATCAGCCTAAGCATCCAGCAATGACAAACGGGTAAAGAAAATGTGGCACGTACCCAACACCAGTCAGCCTTAAAAAGGGAGATCATGCGCGAGCAACACGGATTGCACTGCAGGACATTATACATAGTGAAATAAGCAAGGAACCAAAAGTTAAACATTGCACCTTTGTACTTACCTGTGGGACTAAGGAAGTTGCCCTCACGGGAGTAGAGTATAATTGAGGTTATCAGAGGCTGGAAAAAGCAGGGCAGGGGATGATAAGGAGAGGCTGCTTAATGGATACAAAATTACGGCTAGATGGGACGAATGTGTTCCAGGGTCCCATAGCACTGTCTGGTGACGACAACTAACAGTCATTTCTTGTGTATGTTCAGATCTCTAGGAGAGAGGATTGTAAATGTTCCCAGCACAAAGAAATGACCAATGTTTCAGGTGATAGATATGCTAATTACCCTGATTTGATTATTGCACCTTGTAGACATGTACTGAAATATTACTCTCTACACCGCAAATAGGATATTATCTATCAATTTAAAAATTAAAAAAAAATCCTCTTTAATCCACACTTCTCACCACTGCCCAGCCTCCCCACGGTGCAGTCTCACATTTGTGGCCCCTGCTCAGGAACAGTGTCAGAAAAATAAGATTCTCGCTCAGCCCAACTTCAAATCCACCTTAGTCCCACCCAAACTGGCCTTTCACCTGCAACTTCTCACGCAACCATCGCCAAACTCTGCCTGACATAAACACATCCCGCACAATCCCATAAGACTTACTTAGAACTCGTATTTGCAAGTAATAGAAACCAACTGGAACCAGCTTTTTTTTTTTTTTTTTTTTTTTTTTTTAAAGCATGGTGGTAGAGGTTCAGTTTTGCAAGATGCAAAGAGTTTAGTGGATGGACGTGGTAGTGATGGCTGCAGAACAATGTGAATGGACTTATGCCCCTGAACTGCACACTTAAAAATGGACAAGTTGGTAAATTTAATGTCATCTATACTTTAACACCATTTTGAAAAAAAAGCAGGGTAGAATGTAGTGCAGTGACAAAGGCTACAGTACTGTTTGGGTTAGCTAAGGGGAGAGAGATGCATCTCAGCAGGGATGAAACCCGGAGTGCAAACACCCGGCACTCCCTATGCCCCATTTCTTTTCCTGCTCTGGGGCAGATTCTCTCTCTTCTCTTTGCAAACAAGCTTTTCCTGCCCCGGGGTTCACACAACACAGCACGGTTTGGGCGGTGGCCGTTGGCACAGGCTCACGGGCTCAGCCCATGAGGAGACTGCAGTGCCCCTGAGTCCCAACACCAGGTCCCCAAAGCAGAGTCTGCTTGGCCTGCACTGGGCCAGGGGTCCACGCATCCCCAAGTCAGCCATACACACAGACGTGGCTCCTGGGGTCCCTCTGTGACCCTGTTTTCAGAGAGACAGCAGGTCTCAGTGAAGGGAAATTATAAAAAGGGAAGACAGTCCAAAGGGGTTTACACCTCGCCTGAGTTTGAACTCAGGGAAGGCTTTCCCGCAGGAAGCAGTGTTTAGCCTAAGATATGAAAAAGGAAGAGGCATTATCTGAGCAGAAAGAGAGAAGAGAGAGAATTCTGGCTGGGGGCTGGTTTGCTCAGAGGCCCGAGATGGTGTGTAAGTGAAGAATGGATTTGACTGCAAGGAAGAGAAAGTTCAGAATAACAGTAGCTTCTGCCTCTGATTTGAGAGGCTGATTGAGCTCAGGCCATCACGTGTCCCTTCCGGAAAGGGAGAGGAGGCAACAGGACACACCCCTCCCCACCAAGTGTCTTCTCAGAGACTGCAGACAGCCCTCCACAGACCCAGGATGATCCCAGAGGGCTGGAAGCGGTCGTCTTTCTTCCTCTTGGTGGCTCAATATCCAGCTAAGAATCAGGGATTCTACTACTAAAGATTCTTTAGAGGGGACAGATGTTGGCGAGGACATAGAAGTCTGGAACACAGAGAGGCGAGAGCATTGCTCTCCGGGACCTGGGACAGCACAGCAGGAGTGCAAAGACTGAGGGGAGAGACCTGACTGGGTAGGGAGGGTTGGCCAGACATATTTTTTTTGGTTACTGTTTATTTATTATTGACCAGGAATCAAGCTTATTTTTAAAATAACTTACAATTTTGCAGTCATTATAGATTCACAGGAAGTTGCAAAGAAACACGTAGGGAGCTCCCATGCCCTCTCCACCCAGCCTCCCCCAATGGTAAATTCTTACACAACTACAGTACATTAAAACCAGGAAACTGACATTGGTACCATCCACAGCTCTTGTTGAGATTTTACCAGTTACACACGCACTCCTGTGCATGTGTTTGTGTGTGCACGTGTGTGTGTGTGTGTGTGTGTGTGTGTGTGTAGCTCTATGAGATTTTATCACACACGCAACTTTGCAGAACCGCCACAATCAAGTCACTTCACTGGACCACCGCTGCAGGGCTCCCTTGCACAGCCCCCACACTCCCGCCCTCTCCCCATCCTTAACCCCTTGCAACCACTCATCGGACAATTGTGTTAACTCATGAATGCGGTATGTTTCCTTTTGAGATTTGCTTTTACACGCAACATAATTTCTCTGAGGTTCATCCAAGTTGTTCAGATCAATGGCTCATGCCTTTCTGCAGCTGAATACCGTTGCCTGGTACAGACGGACCATAGTTTATTTAACCATTCACCCATTGAAGGACATCTGGGTAGTTTCCAGTTTGGGGCTATGACAAACAAAGCTGCCACGAACATTTATGTGCACATTTCTATGTGAAAATATGTTTTCATGTCTCAGGGATCTATGGCCAAGAGTGCAATGGCTGGGTCACATGCCAAGTCCATTTTTAGTCTTAACAGGAATTACCAGGCTATTCCACAGCAGCCGCACCAGTTCACATTCCCACCAGCCACGCACGACTGACCCAGGTTCTCTGCACCCTCGCCAGCATTTGGTGTTACCACGAGTTCTTGTTTTAGCCGTTCTGACAGGTGTGTAGTGAGAGGTCACTATGGTTGTCATTTGCATATCTCCCATGGGTGATGATGTTGAACAGCCTTCATGTGCTTATTTGTCACCTGCACATCCAACACGGAACGGTTTGGAAATATACACACATCAACGTGAGGCCTGCGTGCCCCCACCCCATGATGCCCGCCCTGTGGGAGCCTGGAGTTTTCTCTCTGGAGAAACTGACCTGAAGGGGCTTCTCACAGCAGGACACCGGGGACAGGAGGAGGAGGGAGCGTAGGTGAGTCCCACAGCAGGGCAGCAGCGGGCTGTGCCACCTTCCACCTGTCGCCCAGGTGCGAGGGGGACAGACATCGGCTGCTGTGTAATGAGCCATCCCAAAATGTACTGCCACTTTACTTTTGTTTATTGTATCTATTTTTTATTGAGAGAAAACATACATACATAATTTGTCATCTTTACCACTTTTAAGTGTACAGTCAATGGTAATAAATACATTTACGTTCTTTTCCCCTTCATCCTCTCCCCCCAAAGTGTCACGGTTTAAAACAACAACAATCAACCATTTTCCTTGCAAATCTGTCATTTGTGAAGGACTCAGTGGCGAGAGCTCATTTCTCCTTCACATGATGTCACCGGGCCGAGTGATGGGGCTGCAGGACCTGCTTCCAGAACGGCTCATGCACGTGGCTGCTGGCGGTGCGGTCTGGGCAGCCGGCCAGGGCCGGCACCTCCCACGTGGCCTCTCCGTGGGGCCGCTTGGGCTTCCCCACAGCACGGCGTGGGCTCCATGGGCAGGAGTTCCAAGAAGCTGAGGGCGGAAGCCATGAGACTTTCTATGACGCAGCCTTGGAAGTCTCAGAAGTCACTTCTACCATGTTCTACTGGCCAACGAAGGCACTGAGGCCAGCAGAGGTTCCAGGGAAGAGAGATCAGATCCACCTCTCGGTGGGAGGAGTAGAAGGATTCGTAGCCATCTTATCTACCACACACTGACCTTTCACTGGTTTCTAGCGCCTCATCTTCACATGTGCGCTGACAGCCGAGGACCACAGACGTGAGGACAGCCTCTAACGTGAAGACAGAGATAAAGAGAATAAAATGATAATGAAGAAAAGAAACTGTAAAGAAAATAACACGGGACAGAGGAAAACAAGAAAAAGGAAAGAAAAGGAGGTAAGGGATGGGAAGGGGGAAGAATGGGAAGGGAGAAGGGAAGAATGAGAAAGGGGAAGGGACGGGAAGGGGGAAGGGGGAAAGGGGAAGGGAGAAGGTGTTGAGCCTAAGAATACTGATTTATAGAAATGCCCCCTGTATTTTTAGAGACAAGATTTTACTTCGGAAGTCAAGCAAGGCTTTGCCCTAAAGGAAAATATAGACATGTTAGTTCGTATATCAAAAGCTGCCTGGCCTCAGGAGGGCTTCTCATTGGTCAGTAACAACAGCATTCAAAGTGACAGTTGTAAGCTGGCCCTTATGAAAGGCCCTGTTCTCACCTGTTTTGAAAGACAAAGCAGGTCTTGCCTAGAGCCATAGGTTGCCAGAGCTGATCAACAAAGACAGGCCTCCCAGGGAGGATAGCTGATTATGAAATATGCTGAGAGCTGATTAAACAGATATATTGCCCGAGCTGGGCCCAGACGAACCATGCGTTTAAAATAAGCAAAATAAGGCACAACTCATGTTGACTTCTGAAATCTGTTTTAGATCAAAACAACCAGAGCCACGATGTCTCTGTTTTTGCTAAAGTAATAGCCATATCATAAACCTAGAAGTTTACCCTACGAAGATTTAACGCATTGTTTACCTAGGTAGAGTTAGTTGAATGATCTGTAGTAGCCTGGTAGATGCCTTTTGATCCTGAACCAAACTGTCTATCATTGTGTAAAGGACAACAGGAGCCTGTATCTGCCCTATAAAGTACCTATGTAAAAGTTCAGTCTTTGTTACATTTTCCGTAGGAAAGATGTAATCTTCTGGATACTCTCCTTGTCTGTCCTCATAAACCTTTACTTTATAAACCATATCTTTGGCTCTGCGTATTATTTTTTATTCTGTTTCCTACTATTTTTTCATCCTTTGCAACGACCCCTGCCTGAGAGACCAGACCGGAAACACCCTTTGCAGGGAGTGTAGCTAACTCCCCGCAGGAAGGGAAGGGGGAAGGGAAGGAAAGGGGGAAAGGAAGGGAAGGGAAGGAAAAAGCAAAGGAAAGGAAGTGTGATTAAGCAAGCCTATATAATTAATGTTTTCAGAGAAGCAAAAGAGCATACGGAAGCATGAGACAGCAGAACAGAATGCTATTTTACTTAGTAAAAGGAAGGGAACAGCTTGCAAATAAGAAAGTGCTCTTAGATGTTGATAATACAAAAGGCTGAATAAAAAACTCAGAAAGGTTGGAAAAGAAAATTGAAGAAATCTCCTAGAAAACAAGTATGAAAAGACAAGGAGATGCAGTAGGAGAAAAAAATAAGGAAAGTAGAGGATCAATCCCAAAGGTCAAATGTTAGAGTAGGAAGAGTTCTAGAAAGGGGAGGAGAAGAAATGGAGAGGAAGACATCACCAGTGAATACCAGCACACGTCCCAGTCTCAAGGATGAGAATTTCTGGATTGAAAGGGATTGATGAGCACGTGGCACAATTAATTTTCTAAAATAGACTGTGTTTTTAGAGCAGTTATAAGTTTGCAGCAACGTGCAGCAGGGGGCGCCAGCCGCTGTCCCCACTTGGGCACAGCCTCCCCACCCCCAGCCGTCAAGCGCGATTCATTTTTAAACAAAACTTCTCACTAAAGTGTTTGCAGTACCCGCCACACTGCTGTGGACAGCTGTGGTCTGCGCAATCTCGTTGCTGGCTAGAGTTTCACTGTAGGACTGCGTCACGTTTCATTGGTCCATTGGTTGCCAAATGATGCCGGATTTGTCTGCTATGCCAGTGGTTTTGGATTTGATTCACGTGCACAGGAAGTCACCAAAGTGTTTGTGGTTGTTGAAACATCATGCTGACTTTGGGAAATGGATTGGGGAGAGCCAAAATAAATAGAGGGACCAGCAAGCTACGGCCCACGCTTGGAAGGCACTGCCTGGACCAGGGAGCCTATGCCAGGGAGCCAGGTGAGCAGATTCAGGGGCTGCGTGGACAGGAGACCCTGTCCTTCATGGTGATGGTCACAGGTGCAGCTTGAGCGAGGAAACGTCACTCTGGTACAGCGGCACAGGCACCGCCTGCTGCTGCTTTCCCAGAGGAGGAGCAGGTCTGGGATAAGGACGAGAGCCTAGTTTTGGACATGCTGGATTCAAGTCGCCAAGCAGAGCTGTCAATGAGTAGTTGCAAGTTTTCAGTCTAAAGTCGTAAAGGGAAGTTGTGGGGACAGATGCAGACTGGACGGTTAGAACCACCAAATTAGATTAGTTGTGCAGGAAGACAGTTCAGAATGAGAAGAGAGCAGAGCCCAGGCCTTGGGCAAAGCCCACGTTTAATAAATACACAGAGACCAGCAAGCCGTTGTGGAAGTCCAGGCAGGCACTGCCAACAGCTGAGACAAAGCAGGTGGGATGAAGAGAAATATTAGGTGGGAGACTCTGTGTGCCTCGGTGATGGCTGGACGTACAGACTGCGCGGGGACTCCACAGGGCCAGACGCACAGGGATCAGCAGAGGACCCAGACCAGGATCCTGTGCGCCATCCTGCAGGTGCCCCGATCCTGGAATGGGGCAGCACAAGTAACCCGCCATTTCCTCATCAAGCTTGAGAACTTAGGGTTATCCCTCACCTTCAATTAGTTACCCCCTCAAGTCCTTTTTGGAAGTGGGTGGATGATAAAAGCATATGTAAACAAAAATACACACACACTCATAACAAAATAAGGAGGTGACACTCATGCCACTTACAATATTTATTTCTGTAACTGGTTACATTTCCTCATCACCTTTCCAAGGAGCACATGTGATGCTTTATCAGGGCCAATCTGAGATAAACTTCAGCTGCTCAGCCTTAAGAGTGGCAGATGGAAGTCAAATTAGCATTGTTTGCCTGCATCAGTTAGGAGCCTAATGAGAGATTCTTGCATTTGAACTTTATTTCCCTTTACACTAGAGGACTTTAATATGCTTCAGACACATGAGCTCTCTGGGCCTCCAGAGAGCTTGGAGCTTGGAGAGGCAGGGGCATCCTCATGTTGTACTAGTGTCTGTTTGGCCTTTGCCAGCTCTGTGCTCTTCATTCCACTGTAAGACGCCAGGAGACCTAAGAAATGGGAATATGAGCACACCCTGTCCCTTCTTGCCACATTTTTGGAGTAGAGCCCAAGTGAGTTTCACAGTCTCCTTCCATTAAGACCTGACTATCTTTGTTTAGTGTAGGGGGCACCAGTTACATTACTGTGGGCCTTTGTATTGTCAATGGAAAAAAAAAGCCAAACTCTGCAAAATAATTTTAAAGAGAGTTATTCTGAGCCAAACTTGAGGACCATGACCCGGACCCATGCCCAAGAAGCCTTGAGCAAGTGGACTCGGTGTGGCCAGGTCACAGTTTGGTTTTATACATTTCAGGGAGGCAGGGGATCCAAGTAAAGTCATCAATCAACACAGGGGAGGCATACAGTGGTTTGGTCCAAAAAGGTGGGCCACCTCGAGAAGTGGGGGCAGGGTGAGGGGTGGCTTACAGGTTGTAGATTGGTTTAAAAATTCCTTGGCTTGGTTTTTGTTTTTTTTCTGAGGCAGTGTCTCACTCTGTTTTCCGGGCTAGAGTGCCGTGGCATCAGCCTAGCTCACAGCAACCTCAAACTCCTGGGCTTAAGCGATCCTCCTGCCTCAGGCTCCCCAGTAGCTGGGACTACAAGGCATTTGCGCCACCATGCCCGGCTAATTTTTTTCTGTATATACTTTTAGCTGTCCAGATAATTTCTTTCTATTTTTTTTTGTAGAGATGGGGGTCTCGCTCTTGCTCAGGCTGGTCTCGAACTCCTGACCTCCAGCGATCCTCCTGCCTCAGCCTCCCAGAGTGCTAGGATTACAGGCGTGAGCCACCGTGCCCGGTCCTTGACTTGTGATTGGTTAAAGACATAAAACTTTGTCTAAAGGCTTGGAATGTTCATCAGAGACAAGCCACCTGACATATATTCCCGGTGTAAATTGAGGACCTGCAGGTGTGCCTTGCATAGCTTTAGGCCTGTTAATGAGTTACGAAGGATGACTCCAAGAAGGGACGGGGGCATGAGGAGGCACGTCTGACCTCTCTCCTTGTGGCAGGTGATTTAGTTTTAGGACATTCCCTTGGCCAAGAGGGGGGTCCATTCAGTCAGCTAGCTGGTGGGGGGGATGAGCCTTAAGATTTTATTTTAGTTCACAATATGAAAGTGTTTTGAGGAGAAGGGATGGAGGGAGAGTGGAAGAAGTGGAGCTGTAAGTTCCAGCTGAAACTACATAACCAGTTACAGAAACAAGGACTGTAACTGTCTTGAGTGTCACCTCCTTATTTTGTTGTGTATCTACCTGAACTCTCTTGTTTTCTTCCTTCTCTTAGCCCCATATGATACAAGATAGTATTTAAGTTATGAGATGGATGTGAAGGTGAAAAATAAAAATGTCGCTCAAGGATTTTACCTCGTCTCAGAAAGGCTGTTTGTTGTACCCAGGACTAGTTTTGTCATTCCAGGTGGAACTATGACTTTGTTATCATCTGCACTTGGACATGAAGCATGGTTACAGATGGTTATGGGTGCCAAGTTCACAAGGAGTGGACTTGGCATAATTTGTCAACCTGGTCAGGCCACAGTACCCAGATACTGGGTCAAACATTATTCTCTTTGTGTGAAGGCATGTTTGTGGGGGCAGGGCAGGGGGGAACTAATATAAGCAGATGAAGCCATTTCTAGGACAAACACTGGGCTCCCCTCAGCAAGAAGGAATTCTGCCAGCAGACAACTTCGGCACTTGAACTGCAACTCATCTCTGGGTCTCCAGTCTCTTGGCCTACCCTACATTATTTGCACTTGTCAACCTCCACAATTTCACCAGCCAATTCCTTAAAATAATTCTCTCCCTACCTGCATACCTGTCTGTGCAGAACCTGTAAGCTGATGGCAAGTTTCACAGCACAACTGAAAAAACAGAATATACTTTAGGCACTGGTAGTTGGTACAACGGTGCTGGCCGATGTTTCTCTGTGCAACTGTCAGCAGCTATTGAAGATGATAAACTTCTAGGTATTGCAAAATTTTAATATTGTGATACAGTAGTTCCCAAGGAGAAAGTGGCCCTGGCACCTTTCTTTGGGGAAAGAGGTGTGTGTGTCATGAAATCAAAATTATTTTCATGCTACTGAAATGTCACCTGCCCCTTTGACCATGCTGATGTTTGTACCCAACGGGGCAAAGGCACTCACTCACTGGTGGTTGTGAAACTCCCGGCTCCTTCCTACCAAGAACTGATCAAGACAGTAGCGTCAAACTGTACTGGACATCATTTTTCATCTTCACAATCATTAGCTCAGTAAAAATAACCAAGTAAATAAACCCAAGTGAAGACAGTGTCCCCGATGAAGCAGTAAAAATTATCAATTTTATTCACTCGCCAGTTAACAAGTACACATTTTTCTTTTATGGCTTTTAATTTTTCTCTCAGGCACTCACAAATGTCATGTGCTTTCTGCACTCACTTTTGTGATGCTGCTGCTGTGACTCTGCTCACAGAGATGGTGGGGGTACATGTGTGAGGGAAGGAAAGAAAAAGGTTTATTTCCTGGAGGGTCTAGAGGAAGCACAGGTGGTCTCCCTGAAGTTCTTAAGATGTGCCAAAGCTGTGACCAAAATTCAAAGTTCCATAAACCGTACTGCTACCCACAAGAAAAAGAAGCCACTATTAGGCAACAAGAATGCACTGTTTATTCAAGCAAAGAAAAGCTGCCCTACAGCAATTTAGCCACTGCTCTGTTTAGCTGTCAGCTGTTTGTCTCTCTCTTCAGCAACAGTAAGTCGGATGCCCTTTCCCCTGGGCAGGGAAATCCAAGGTTTATTACCCTGCAATTGAGAAGTGGATAAAAGTAGGTAAAAAAAAAAAAAAAAGGAAAGAGGAGGATCGTGGGGGTGGCGAAAGAAAGAGGGAGGGAGGACAGAAAACAAACACACCCACACAAACACACCCAACCAACCCCACCTACCTTTACATTAACGAGCAGCTGATGGAAAAGCACCAAAGAGAATTCCCCTAAAACCAAAACTTTCTCTATGCTAACATATGCCTCTGTCTGTTGAGAGATTATGTGTCTTTCACAGCCACTTCCCACTCCCCAGGACTAAGCCGCTGACTTACAGGCCTTGTGGCTTCTGTTTCTTGTGAAGCAACCAGCCAACAAGTATTTTATGAGCACCTTTTTCTACGAGAGGCACTTACATTGCTGCAGAAGACAAGGCCACCAACCTTGGGAACTCACAGTTTTGAAGTGGAGCATTGTTGGCTCCCTGGCATCTGCTTTACAGGGCTTTCACGAGCATCCCATTCACTCCCCCACCCCCCACCTTCATTCAAAGATATCAACCTACGTGTTAAGAAGAGAGAGAAATGGCCTGCCTACAGAGCTGGCACGTCACAGAGCCAAGAAGGAGACAGCAGGCTACCCCTCTCCCAAGAGTGAACAATGCTCCTCCCAAGACCGAATGGCTTGATAGTAAGCTTTTGATTCTATCCTTTGCCCCTTCCTTATGTTGCTTACCAGGACTAGAACAGTTGGGGGTGTGGGAGGTGGCGGGGAGTCCCAGCACACAACAGAGACAGTTCTCACTGCTGAGCAAGGACCGCGGTTTTAGCTCTAAGCAGCACTCAATTCAGGGTAATGAAGTCTCGTTGGAGGGCACCACATTTCTGCACAAAGGTGCTCCTTCACTGAAAAGGCCTCAGGAGACCTCAGAGCAAGTTCATCTTAAGGGAGGGAAGGAAATTAACAAGTGGTATGTGCCCCATAAATGTTCTCCATCTCCCATTAGCATGTCACTCATAGCCCCTGCATCAGTCTCTCACGACTCCGTGTTCGTCATGGAGTCCCAGAGGGGCTAAGAGACTTACTTGCAAAGGTAAAGGGGCATCGTGCTACCAGGCCTGGAATCCCCGACCTCTGGGTCGGATCAATGAGTGGTACAGCACCACAAAAGTGGAGGAAGCCTAATTTAACTTAATTCATTGCGTAACACTCCTGGCTCCTCACCCTGACCTCCTCAAAACATAGAAAAGGCGCTAGATCTAGTTTTCTTTCTGGCCAGTGGCCCTAGTGGATGCTAGTCTTTACACTTTCTAGGGGTTGGTCTTCTTAGAAAGCAGATGAGAGCTTATAAATCTTACCTTGCCAATGACAAAAATGTTGGAAAGCCTCGTGGCAAAGCTGCTGCCACTGGCATCCTTCACGTGCACCACATCGAAAGAACCAGGATGTCTTTCCCTGTTGGTGATCACACCAACACGACCTAGGTTGGCTCCACCAATCACCATACATATGTTTCCTAGAAGGAAAGGAAGGCAAAATGAGATGAGTCACTTTAAAAGAAGAAAGGAAAGGAAGGCAGAATGAGATGAGTCACTTTAAAAGAAGACACAGGCTTGTTGCTCTTACAACAAATTAACAGAGAACCAATTAACAGGGTTCCCCAGGAAAATGCAATTTCAGGAACTCCTGTCACCATAAATAAACCTTATTTGTGATTTAGACTGCTCAGATATCTCAAATTATATGTTTGCCCTGCATTGTTTATCCAACAGTAATTCCAAAGAGTGAATAAATATCAAGATTGACAGTTAAGCTAGCAGCACCCTACTCCCTCAGTTAATAGGAAAAAAATTGTTACTCTATGCTCAGTAACAAAATGCAGGGCACACTCTAGCTAAGACGCAGAAGACACATTCCCTGCCCGCAAGAGGGGGTTAGGTGAATGTCAACGAAAGCTTGATGTGTGGCTCTTCAGAGAAAAGGCTGAACTGCAGAGCCTCCCATAAAAGAAAATCAGTATGTGGGCAAAGGTAGAAGAAACGTCTCCCGGTGCCCATGTCAACTAAAAGGCGTACAAAGCTTTTTGGTCTGTTTTCCAGACTCCTTATATGGGAGCACTAGGGATTTTAGCTTACGTAGGGCGGGGAGAAAAAGAAAACAGAGCTAAGTTATTCCAGTAAAATCCACATGCTTAATACCAGTTCCTTCACTTCCTTTGTTTCTCGCTGCTTCTGAAAGTAAAGAAAGGCTACATATTGATGAAAACGTTTATTCTTTCAAGTTGACTCCAGTGCCAACAACAAGCCCGTGACAGTTAGAACTGTGCCCACTGAGGCACATTAGTAAATGTGGAATTGAAAGCTGACACTCTTCTCCAAACAACCCTGTCTTCCCAGTGACGTAAAACCAGAAATGCACACTGCCTGGCCAGCACAGGGAATCTTAAGTCTCGATCACAGTGGTCTCTGGATGATAAGACAGCCCAGAGGCCAGAGAGATGCCAGTGGACATCATTTTAGATTACGTATTGTTCTTACTAACAATATTTTACATGCAGTGTCTAGCACAGAAGGAACTAAAACATCATGATAAAGAACCATCACCTGCAACACAATGAGGATCCAACGGAATTCAGAACTTGAAAACTGCCATGAAAAGTGTCTCCAAGGACAAAAACAAAACGGAACAAAGCCAACATAAAACAACAACAAACCGGACAGGCGCGGTGGCTCACGCCTGTAATCCTACCACTCTGGGAGGCCAAAGTGGGCGGACTGTTTGAGCTCAGGAGTTCAAGACCAGCCTGAGCAAGAGCGAGACCCTGTCTCTACTAAAAAAACAGAAACAAATTAGCTGGACAACTAAAAACATATGAAGAAAAAATTAGCTGGGCATGGTGGCGCATGCCTGTAGTCCCAGCTACCCGCGAGAGGTTGAGGCAAGAGGATTGCTTGAGCCCAGGAGTTTGAGGTTGCTGTGAGCAAGGCTGATGCCACGGCACTCTAGCCAGGGCAACACAGTGAGACACTCTCTCTCAAACAAAAACAAAAAAACAACAAACCTATCTTTGCAAAGTGACCCAGCAGATGTGACAATGGTTCAGAAAGAATTTTTATTAATGAAAAATGCAGTGACCAAAATGAAGAAATTAAGAACCAAAAGGAAGCGGTTTAAGAGTACATGCTTACGCTGAATTGAAGAGAAAATTAGTTAAATAGACGGTGCTGAGAAGAAATTGCTCAAGGTAGCACCCTGGAAAGACAGAAAGATGAAAAACAAGAGAGGAAGTGGATGAGTGGATCTCACAGGATAAATGCAAGTCCCAAAGAGTGAGGTGATAGAAGGATAGACACAGAGCAATATGTGAAAACGTAATTTTCCAGAATGATGCCAACCCAGCTGCAAGAGATCCTTCAAATCCCAAGGAGGATAAAGGGGAGCGAGAGAGGGTATACCCCAAGGCCTGCTACTGCCCCAGGGGAGGATAAAGCAGCTGATTGACTTTGATATTTGGTCATTTCCATATACACTCTGTAATTCCAAGAGTAACGATTTAAAATAACAGAATCAGATGTGGGGCTTTGGTTAATTCAAAACCCATTGAAGAAAACAATAAAAAACAAAACAAAAACACCAGTCCACCAACATGTATGGCAAGATCACACAATAGAGAGCCACAGACATTCATTCCCCTACAGACACACAGACACTTAACAAGAATATACAGACCAAAATGCTCTTTGTCAGAACTCCAGAAACCAAAGTAAGAGGTGGTAGAAAGAACACTTATTAAGGAGGCCAGTGCAAAAGCCTAGCAACAAAACACCAAACCAGCTAAGAAAATGTATGGCATTTGGTAAGGGAAGCATGAGCTATGCATGCAGCTTTACGGCTTTTCAGGGGACTGCCAGAGACACTGGTTTCTTTCTGACCTGGTTCCGAGTACTGACAGGAAAGGCGGTTTGGAGGATGCCAGGTTGGGGGACACTGAGGGACAAAGACAAGCACCACAGCTAGTGACAACACCAGAGAGGCTTCAGTACCACAGACAGACGTCAGGGGAGGAAGAGATTAGGGGCTTCAGAGGAGCACCAGTCAAGAAATTACACACACAAGTGCAGAGAAGACCAATTGCCAGAGAAGACTTGAGAGATACCCAGGCTCTCTTAACCTGGCTAACTGGTGAAGGTCTTAGGTCTTTGCCTGTACAAAACCACTCTGTAAAGACTGTGAAGGGTGGCAGCTGTTTTTCTCCAGAAACCAACCGCGAAGAAAAGGAGATCTATGAATTACAAAGAACTCAAAAAAAAAAAAAAAAAAAACCCTTAAAGAGGCACACTGAGCTAAAACGGAGCATAGACAGACAACTAAACAACATCAGGAAAACAACTGCATGAACAACATGAGAATATCAACAAACAAAGACACAGAAACCATGAGAAAGAATCAAACAAATTCTGAGCTGAAGAAGACAATCACTGAATTGGAACATTCACTGGAGGGCTGTTGCAGCACACTTGTTCAGGCAGAACAAAGACTCTGCAAACTGAAAGACAAGGACAAGTCACTGAAATTATTAATCAAGTCAGGGGAGCGCCCCCCCCCTCAAAAAAAAACAAAGAAAGAAAAGAAAAGGGGAGGCACACTACGTAGTTCCCGAGTTCCCACAGCATCAAGAGATCCAATTATCTGCCGCTGCCAGACAGAGGGGAGGGCCAGATGGCCAAAACTCCCCAAAATATGAGGACGGAGAGATGAACATACTAATCCAAGAAGCTCAAGAGACTCCGGCTAGGGTAAATTCGAAGAGATGCACATCAAGGCCCAATATAAACAAAGAGACAGTCAAGAGTCACAGAGAGAATCTTGCAAGCAGCAAGCAAAAAGGGACTCGTCATGTGCAAGGGGGCTCCTGTTAGATTATCAGCAGTTTTCTCAACAGAAACTTTGCAGGCCAGAAGAAAGTGGGTTGATATAGTCAAAGTGCTGAAAGGAACCATCTATCAAACAAGCATGCTACATATCCAGCAAAGCTGTTCTTCAAAACTAAAGGAAAAAATAAGACCTTCCCAGGTAAACAAAAGCCAAAGTAGTTCACTTCAGCTCCAGAATTCGTTTGACTCTTTTTCATGATTTCTGTGTCTCTGTTTGTGGATATTCTCATGTTGCTCATTGTTCATGCAGTTGTTTTCCTGATGTTGTTTAGTTGTCTGTCTATGCTCCCTTTTAGCTCAATGTGCATCTTTAAGATTTTTTTTTTTTATGGTGTTTCTTTCTCTTCTTTTTTGAGTTGTCAGGTAACTCATAGATCTCCTGTTCTTTGGGGTTGGTTTCTGGAGAAAAACAGCTGCCACCCTTCCCAGTCTTTACAGAGTGGCTTTATACAGGCAAAGACCTTCACCAGTTAGCCAGGTTAAGAAGCCCACTAGGCCTGCCTTGTAAAAATGCTGAAGGGAGTCATTCAAGTTCAAACTAGAGGATATCAGACAGCAACACAAAACCATACAAAAATCTAAAGCTCTCTGGTATAGGTACATCAAGAGACAAACACAGAATCCCAGATATCATAATGTTGGCGTGTACATCAATTTTAGGTGTGGTCTAAAATTGAAAACACAACAGCATAACCACCACCACAATGGATATACAATAAAAAGATTACAAGGCAGGGGACACTCACGGAGGTGTACAGAAGTTGAGTTTTTGAATGAGACTGAAATCACCAGTTGAGAGCAGACTGTTTTAATTTTAAGGAATGTTATGCAACCCCCGTGATAGCCACAAAGAGAATAGGTATGCAAGGCACAGAAAACGAGAAAAGATCCAGAGCATGTTGCTCAAAAACAAAACAAAACAAACAAACAAAAAAATCAACGAAACAGGGAAAGGTAGACATAGAAAGAAAGGAGGACAAAATAGCTACAAAATACACAGAAAACAATTACCAAGACACCAGTAATCACTCCTGTAAATGTAAATGGACTGTCCCCTCCCCACCCCAATCAAAGCTTAACGAATAAAACAAACAAACCAAGATCCAAGTATATGCTAAAGCGAGAGACCTACTTTAGATGCAAGGACCCACACAGGCTGAAAGTGGAGGATGGTAACAGATGTTCCAGGCAAATGGTTACCCAAACAGAGCAGGGACGGCCCTACTTAACATCAAACAAACAAACAAAAAACCCGTAAGTCAAAAACTGTCACACAAGACAAAGGAGAAAAAGAAGGACATCACATAATGATAGATGCTTTACGTTAAAAGAGAAAGGGTCCCAGTGGCTGAGGTGCAGCGCAGAGACCCTCGGTACCCATGAGAACATGGCGCTGCAGGTGCCGGGGAGCATGGGAGCTATGGCCTGCAGCCTGCCCTCAGCAGCCTCGGGGCCCGTTGCCTGTGGCCTGGACCCCAGCGGCTGGGGAGCCGGTGCTGTCGGGACGCTGCACAATGGATCTGCTCTGCTGGTGTGTGCATATAAATTCTCAAAGAAACATGAATGGGTAACAACAGAAAATGGTGTTTGAACAGTGGGAACATGCAATTTTGCACAGGAAGCTTTGAGAGATGTTGTTTACGGCAGTCTGCCTGAAGTTGGCACAAAACTAACCACGATTGAGTCTGGTGCTTTGGAAAGTGTGAAAGCCTCTAGTGAACTCTATTCTCCTTTATCAGAAGTAACTGAAATTAATGAAGCTCTGGCAGAAAATCCAGGACCTGTCAACAAATCTTGGTTGGCTGATCAAGATGACACTGAATAACCCTTTAGAACTAGATGGAGTAATGAGAGAAGAAGACTATGAGAAATACATAAAATCTACTGAGGAGTGAAAAATAGAACCCCTAAATAAACTAGTATGAAGTAACTTGAAGGAGGAGAAGAAGAAAAGAAGGAAGAAAGAAGAAGAAAAGGAGGAGGAGGAGAAGGGCAAGAAGAAGGAGGGGAGGAGGAGGAGGAAGAGGTGGAAGAAAAAGAGGAGGAAGAAGAAACAAGACGGAAGAAAGAAGACCTGAAATCAACAACCTAACTTTACATCTCAAGGAACTGGAATAAGAACAGACTAAACCCAGAGTTAGTGGGAGAGAAAATTAAATCAAGATTAGAGCAGACATAAATGGAAAAGAGAAAAACAACAGCAAGGGGGAGGGCGGGGAGGAAATAAAAAAAACTAAGGGTTGATCTTTTTTTTTTTTTTTCCTGAGGAGGAGGAAAACTGACAAAAACCTTAGCTGGATTAACTAAGCAAAAGAGAGAAGACAACTAAAATCAGAAAAGAGGAAATACTACAACCAGTGCCACAGAAATCAAATGACTATGTGACTACTATGAACAAGTACATGCCCAAAAATAGGAGAACCTAGAAGAAAGAGATACATTCCTAGAAACACACGACGGCGTACCAAGACTGACTCATGAAGGAATAAAATATCTGAACTGACCTATATGTAGACACGGAATTTGAATCAGTAATCAAAGACCTCCCAAGAAATCAGAGCCAGGTCAAAGCCCAGGACCTGATGGCTTCCCTGGAGAATACTGAAAGAATAGTTACCACCAATCCTCCTGGAAAAGGCTAACGAGAAGGGAGCGCTTCCAAGCTCAGCCCACGAGGTCAGAATCAACCTGGTATCCAAGCCGGACAAAACCACAAGAAATGAAAACTACATGCCAGTATCTCTAATGAACATGCAAAAATATCCCTAAGGAAGCTGCAAACATCCTCAATAAAAATACCAGCAAATCAAGTTACAAGGATCGACTATGTGTGGTGGCTCCCACCTGTGATCCTAGCACTTAGGGAAGCGGTGGCAGGAGGATCGCTTATGCCCAGGAGTTTGAGGTTGCAGTGAGCTATGAAGACACCCCTGTGCACCAGCCTGGGTGACGGAGCAAGACCTCATCTCAAAAACAGCCAAAAAAAAACAAAAAAAACAAAAAAAAACACCACACCAAAAAAACAAATTAAAAGGACTATACACCATGACCACATGGGATTTACTCCTGAAATGCAACAAACAAAAACATACAAAAATCAATCACTGTAATACAACACACTGATGAACAAAAATGAAGAACAAGAAACACATTATCACCTCAACTGATGCAGAAATGGCATCTGACAAGATTCAATACCCCTTTCATGATAAAAATACTCAACAAAGTAGGAATAGGAGGAAACTGCCTCAACAAATAATAAAGGCCATATATGAAAAGTCCACAGCTAACATATACTCTCGGTGGAGAAAGACTGAAAGCGTCTCCTCTGATAATCAGGAAGAAGGCGAGAATGCCCACTCTTACCACTTCCATTCTGCATGGTACTGGAAGTCCATGCCAGACCACTTAGGCAAGCAAAGAAAAGAAAAGGCACCCAACTGGAAAGGAAAAAGTAACATTATCTCTGTTCCCGTCTTATATATGCACAAAACCCTGAAGTTCTCAATCATCACCCCACCCCCACCCCTACCCCTACCATGTTAGAACTAATAAAGGAATTCAGCAAAGTTGCTGGAAACAAAATCAACATGCAAAAATCAGTTACATTCCCATTCGCTGACGATGAAATGCTCAAAAAGGAAATTAAGGAATCAAAAAGAATAAAATACTCAAGGATAAATCCTACCAAGGAGATGAAAAACATACAGTCAACCCTCCACACCCATGGGTTCCATGTCCATGGAAGTCAACCAACCAAAGTTTGAAAATATCAGAGTAAGAATCTATGGAAAGTTGCATCTATACTGAGTACCTACAGACTTTTTTTGTCCCCTAGTCATTTTCCCCCAAACCATATGGTGTAACAACTCCTGGCATAGCATTTACATTTTAATTAGGTATTACTAGTAACCCAGTGATGATTTAAGGCAGTGGTCCCCAACCTTTATGACACCAGGGACAGGTTTCTTGGAAAAGTTTTTCCACAGGGGAGGGGGGCGTTGGGGTGTCACGGCCTCAGATCATCAACTGGATTCTCATGGGGAGCTGGCAACCTGGACCCCTCACACGCGCAGTTTGCGGTGGGGTTCACGCTCCCATGAAGGTCTGATGCCCCTGCTGATCTGACAGTGGGGTGGTGGGGAGGGTTGGAAGGCATTCGGGAGGTGATGCAAGCGATGCAGGAGGGGCTGTGGGGTGCCAGTGGGGCTTCGCTCACTTGCCAGTCACTCACCTCCTGCTGTGTGGCCAGGTTGGAGACCCGTAGATTTAAAGTATGCAGGAGGACATGTGTAGGTTATGTGTAAATACTAAGCCATTTTATATCAGTGGATTTGAGCATCTGTGGAGTCCGGTATCCAAAGGGGCACCCTGCATAATTGCTCGGGGGCTGGGAGGCGGGTGAGGGGGAGAAAAAGACAAAGGGCTGCCCTGAAAACAATCCCGTTTGGATACCCAGGGATGACTGTACCCTGTAAACTACAAGCCTTGCTGAAAAGACACCACAAATAAATGGCAAGACATATGGTGTTCACGAAGACTTAATGTTGTTAAGATGTCCACATTACTCAAAGCAATCTACAGATTCAATGCAATCCCTATTAAAATCCCAGTGGCATTTTTGGCAAACAAACAAACAAAAAAAAAAAAAAAAAAAAAAAAAAGAAAGAAAAAGCTTAAATTTCATATGGGATCTCAGGGGATGCCCCCATCCCCCAATAACCAAAACAATTCTGAAAAATAAAAACAAAGTCGGATAACTCACACTTCCTGATTTCAAACCGTATTACAAAATGATATAATCCAACTGCAGTACTGGCATAAAAGACAGGCAAACAGACCAATGGAATAGAACAGAGAGCCCAGAAATAAACCCAAGCATATATGGGCACGTGATTTTTGACAATGGTGCCAGGACCACTCAATGGAGAAAGGAAAGTCTCTTAAACAAATGGTGTTGGGAAAACTAGATATCTGCATGTAAAAGAATGAACTTGGCCTTCTACCTTACACCACACACAAAAATCAAGTTAAAAAGGATCAAAGACTTAAATGTGAGGCCTCAAATTGTAAAGCTGCCCAGACAAAAACATAAGGTTCAAAAAAACTTTATCACCTTAAACATTTGGTAATGATGCCTTGAACATGACACCAAAAGCACACAGAACAAATGCAAAAACAGAAAAATTAAAAAATGCCTACACATGAAAAGAAACCACCAGTAAGGGTGACAATGCAACCTAAAGAATGCAAAAAAATATCTGCCAAATCCTCTATCTGATAAGGGGTTAATAACCAGAATCTCTAAGGAACTCCTACAACTCCACACCACCAAAAAACAACCAGATTAATTCAAATTAAAACCACAATGACTTATGACCTCATGCCCATTCGGATGGCCACCACACAAAAAACCCAAAACACATCAAACTGTGAGCAGGGATGTGGAGAAAGTGGAACACTTGTGTGCTGTTGGTGGGAATGTAAAATGGGGCGGCCACTTTGGAAAACAGTCCCAAAGTTTCTCAAAAAACTGAAAACAGAATGACCGTAGATGATCCACCCATCAATCCCCTCCTCTGTGTATACACACAAAAGAAGCCAAAGGAGGATCTTGAAGAGATATGCACAGCTGTGTTCCTAGCAGCACTGTTCACAACAGCCAAGAGGTGAAAGCAACCCAAATGTCCATCGGCAGACAAACAGATAAAGAAAATGTCATAAATACACACAACGGAGTATCCTCAGCCCTGGAAAGGAAGGCAATATTGTCGCATGCCACAACATGGATGAACCCTGAAGAGGGTGTGCTAAATGAAGTAAACCGGTCACAAAAAGAAAAATATTGTATCATTTCCACTTATATGACATATCTGAAGTAGTCAAATCAATAGAAGCAGAGAGAAGAACTGGTGGTTGCAGGGGCTGCAGGGAGGAGGAAATGGGAGAGTTGTTCATTGAGCATAGTGTCAGTTTTACAAGCTGAAGTAGTTCTAGAGATCTGCTGCACAACAATGAGAATAACCACAATTAAAAACTCTCTAAATTATTAAAACAAAACAAAACCAAGAACCACAAAGAAACATCCAGCCTTGAGGGTCCACGTAGAAGGCATTTGATAACTATCTCATTGGATTATTTGGCCTCTTCTTGGCAAAACTTTAGCTCCAGATAGGAGAAACCTGTGTTCCTTGTCTTGGGGTTTTCAGAGAAAGGTTGCAGGGCTTATTGTCAGGGGTACTGGATTTGCAACCTGTCCCTGTCAGTTCCTGTTTCCCATGCTACCTCTGCTATGGCCACAATCAAAAATTCTTCAAACTACTAAACACAATTCTTTAAGTTACTAAAACAAAACAAAACAAAACAAAACAAAACCAAGAACAAAGAACCAAGAACCACAAAGAGATCTCTGCCTTTGCTCACTGGGCGTCTCGTTACTAGGAATACCGGCTTTGTGATTCTGAGATTATTTTACGTAAGGATAAAGCAAGTAAGTAAACAGAGTTTCAGTGTAAGAGAAAAAGATACACATTTCAAAATAAAGTTAGGTGGGAGAGAAAAATCCGTTAAAGTTTAATCTGAAATTTGATTTAATAAGTAAATGACTAATGGAATTTCATTTAACTGGAGATGCGAAGTGTGACTCAATTTAAGAAATTACTCTCAAGATATGCAAAAAAGAGAAATAAGGCCCCATCTACTCACCCTCCAGCGTCAACATTTTTCAACCCATGGCCAAACTTGATTCATCTTTACCTATGCAGTCCCGCACTGGATCGATCACTTAGAAACAAATGCCCTGCATCCAATCATTTGAACCTGAAATTAGCCGGTAAACCTCTCTAAAAGGAAAGTAACTCTGTCCCTGTAATCAGCCAAGAGGTTCAGGGGTCATAAGCACGACCACCTCAGTTTAACATCCCTTCTGTCAATGCTTTTCCTTACCAGGAAGACTTAATTTTAAACTTAGACACCTAAGAAGTATTCTCGTCCAAAATTTCCAAGTCAACAGCAAAGACCACAAGCACAGGTTCACGGCCCTAGTGGTGAAGCAACTGGGCAATCCCAGGCTGTGGAGCACCAAATAAGACCATCAGTGCCGGCTCTTTCAAATACAAACAGCAAAGACGACCGAGCACTTTGGCTGGTTCTTGGATCAGACAGGGTAAGCGAACACAGACAGGAAACAAAGAACAAGGTGCAAATAATTGTTGGAGGCAGGCAGAAAGTAAGTTGCTATTGCTTTGGTGCCACTGTCCTAATTCTTTCAGCTTTCCTGTATTTCTGGAATTTTCTGTTGAAACAAGTTGGGCAAAATATACTACTTCCTTAGCACATCAGATACTAGCAAACGCTGGTCAGAGGAACCAGCATCAGAACCTCTGTCAGAGGAATCTGAGCCTGGTGTGTGGGGAGGAAGAAAAAAAAAAATCCAGAGACAAATGTTTTCTTCATCACTAGTTTAAAGTCAGTTGGACACCTTTGGCCCTTCACACCAAGGACTACACCTAAAACCTACCACACTTGAAACACGAAGCTCCCCTCCCATGACAAACGGTATAAGCACATGGAGTTCATACAGCCAAAGGGCTGGTGGATGCAGTCCAAAGGGCGATCACAGCACTACTCACCATCAAGAACCCACTGCAAACCCCAAACCCAGGAGGCCATGTGCAACCTCCTGCCTTATCAGAGAGCCAAATGAAGGATGAGGGTACAGATAAAACAGAAGTAAGCAACAGAAAGAGCAGAAAGGAGGGATATCGGACAAGAAACAAGAAACTTACCTGTGTCAAATTTGATGAAGTCAGTTATCTTGCCAGTCCCTAAATGAATCTGCACTGTATCATTCACCTTGATGACAGGATCTGGGTATCGGATGGTACGAGCATCATGAGTCACCAGGTGTGGGATTCCCTTAGTACCCACAGTAATCTTCCTCACTTTGCACAACTTGTACTACAACACAGAGCAAGAATTTAAAATGTAAAAATGAAGACAGCCAAAACCTGTCACCTAACCACTACTTGTTAGCCCCTCAATTTTCAGCACTTCCTCAGCCAGAGGAGGAATGGCCCTGGGAAAAAACTACATTAACCAGTCTCTCAGAGCAGATAATCCGCCACAGTGAATTAGTAATTTAGACATTCAGGAAGGAAACCTGGCTGAGAGGGAACCTGTTTTAGAACCTTCTAGTGGTTGGGTGAGTACTCAGCTGCACTAGCCTCTGGTCCCCTATCACTGATAACAGGGCGTGATAAAAAGCCACAGATCAACTGGTCTGTCATTTGCTTCTCAGGGCCATATTTCTGATTGATAGCTCTTATCTTGCAACTCTAGGACAGCAGCTAGAAAGAGCCCCAGCAACAAATTTAACTGTACCACTGCCAAGAATACGATGCTTTTACCACCAGGTTAGGAAAAGCAGCTGTGCCTGGCCAACTAGGCGATTTTGGTATGCAATATACAATCCCCGCCCCACCCCCCAACTCATCCTTCAGTGGCATACACCCATTACCTACTTCCTATTTCTCCTTGTTAGCATGTAAGACGCTGGTGCCACACAAATAACATCTACCAGCAAGATCTGTTCAACATGCCTCACACCAAAGACATGCACCAGTCCAATGATTGTCCAAGCCCCATTATGCTCCAGAAGCAATCTTTAGGTGCTTCAAATGGCACACTAGGTAATCTCAAACACATATAAGCCATTTGTAGTTAACAATGCCCATCCTATGTTAACTCAGGTTCCCCACCGAGCATCACGGGTTAGAAGTGACAAAGTGGGTCTTTCACCCTTGTTGGGAGGAAAAAGCTTTCAGGAATTTAAATGTCACTGCAGACTCCACACTCCTTAAATCAAGCATGAACTCCTTTCAAGTCTCAAGGCAAAATCCGGGGTAAATGTGACAATAACAAGGACGCAGGGAGAGAGCTGGATGACAGAAAACCTCCTAAAAGAAGAGCACAACGAATGGACTCGAGGAGCCACTCTTTTTATCAGCTCCCCCATTTTCTCTACAGATACTTCAGTCTCGCCCCTATCTTCAGGCTCTCGGGACTGATTGAGGTTTGCCAGCTTGCCTCCTATCAGTGCTTTGGAACTTCACAAGAGGCAGAGAAAGAGGGATGTGCTAAAGCAAAGTAACCAGCACCTGAGCACTCTCTGACGCAAGAGAGCCCCAAGTTCAAATACTGTATTTGGAGGTGTGTGACATGGGAATAATTATCGCACACCCCTACACCAAATAGTTTTGATGTGAGGGCAGAATGAGAAAAATGAACGTTAAAGGAAGTTGCAAAGTATTAACAGTAAATGTCACCCAATACTGTTACAGTACTTCTGCTGCTACAGATCCAACACCATGCAAGGTGCTGTACACATGTGAGGCCATTAAACACAGCCCAACAACCCAGGCAGGCAAGAGAGAACACTCCCATTCTACACATGTGGAACTTAGTCCACACTAACTCAGCCAGTAAAGGTTGAGGGAGCACTGCAGCCCCCGCTCCATGCAAAAGTCCACGGCTGACACACCCATCCAGGTCTTCAGTGAGTGTTCAGTTTGTTTACCACCACCAGCTCACATCCCCCACCATTAAAAATACAAAATCTAGATCATTTCCAACGTACCCAGCCACTGCCTTAAGCACAGAAATGAAAGCTGCCTAGCTCCCTGATCTGAGCTGCCTACTGTACCAACCAACTGAAAACCTTCGAGAAAGTAACATACAGGGTCCTCTGCAAATGTAAAAATTGAAGGAATGCCCAGACACTGGGGGCAAACTATACTCTTAAAGCCAGAGGTACTCCAAGGGAAAATTTGGTGGACCGAGCCCTCTTCTTTCAAAAGGAAAAGGAAAACCATGCCCCTCTTTCCTGCTGCCCAGCCTGCGTATTCCCAACCCCAAATTAACTCCTCTGGGTCCAGATTTCTGGTTGGTGCTAAAGGACAACACATACAAAAAGGCCGCAGTGAGTAAAACTTTTGTTCTACTGGCTGCCATAGCAAGGTACAACAAGAGAGAAGTCTTTTGAGAGTTCACAGACTGCAAGGTGAATCCGGATGGGACATGGAGGGAGTGAATGGTGGCAGAAAGGGAGCAAAGCCGGCAAAGTGCAAACCCAGGTGACTTTGGGAATCGTCCTGCCAGCAGGACATCTAAGTAGCCGGCCATAATCAGGTGTAATGAGATAGTGGAGATGCCATTTAGCGCATTCCTTGCAACCTGGCATGCAAATCCTTGTAAAAGAAGAAAGATCCAACATACAACCAAATTCAGCATGCAGGACTGAACAGAAATTATTCAAGGTATGGTGCTACAGCAGGCAAAATACTTAAGTCGGATGAGGCAGAAAGAAAATATGGGCACAGACACAGACTGACCAGGCTGCTGAAAGAGGCCTGTGGAGTTCACCGGGCAGCCAAGCCTAAATGCCTAAGGTGGCGAATGGTACGCACACCAAAGGCAGAGAGGTTTACTAACCTGTGCAAGGTCAGGGTCAACACATGCAAATGAGGGTATGATATAATTATCAAAGCCCATCCTTCTTACACTTTGCCCTTTTCCTGGAAGTGGGAAACTATCAAGCTACCGTCTATAAGCCCTCAGAGCACTGGGCCGAGAATCCAGGTTTGCTCAAAACGAAGGCAAATAAAGTCCTACAGCCAGTGAGGAGTAAGCAGACAGAGAGAGACCACACTTTTTCTGTGGCCTGGAGGCTCTGGGACCAAACCAAAAACAGGAATCAGCACCATACAGCCTAAATTCAGCAACCACTGGGGCCAGACTTGAAAATAATCTGTCCACTGCCCTCTCCCATCCCCAATTAGCAGAAAAGCCGTTTACACTTCACTTTGAAAAGGTCATTACACAATCATCAGTACTTCTGCCTCCCTTTGCATTCTGTCTTCCACAGTGATGAACACTCACTAATGCAGTTTTATTCTGACAAACTTAGTGCTCCAAGTGGGCATCCCTCTGTCCCTCCAGCTGTACTCCATGCTAAATTTAAGACATCCTGTGTCCTGTGTGACCAAAAAGAACTCTTAAATGCCTGGCCCTGTTCTAAAATGGCTCTGCACACAGTTACTGAGATCCCTCTTACAATCACTGCCCTTATTCATAATAAAATCCAACCCACTTTACCTCTGCCCTTTGAACTTCAGGATGCAAGGTCTTTTTGCCCCCAGGGCGCATTCCATCACTCAACTGTACTGCACATTTTCTCCACGTCGATATCCTGAACCTACGTGGGTGACTCTACAATGTCTCCAGTGAAAGCTACTCCTGCCCTCTTTCCTCCCTGGCCCATCAGCTCCAGATATACCAGGCTCGACAGGTCCAAGCAGGCTCCCCTTACAGGCCATGAACTTACAGGATCTCTGTTCACGCCTCAAATCCTACCTGCTGCCCTCCAAGCCTTCCATGCACCAGGATCACAGTGTACTCTCTCAGCTTGAGGGAGTCATGTTGGCTAGCAGGTGCTGCTAAGCGACACCAACTAAACATGCAAAAAAAATCTTTCTCCTGTGTCCTTCACAGGTTCTCTCGATAACCAACCACCTGTGCGCGGACAGGGACGGCACCAACTCTCCATTTCTCCACTCTCTCCAGCATCAGACGTGAAACCTTGGGCTCAGCGGTCATTCGCCTTTAACTGCGCAAAAGTCACCATTATTTACTGTACACGAAACACCCTCTGGATAAGGTATCACCTCTCTGCTTCAAGACACTTCCAGCTCCAAATGGCCTCCCTCTATCCTGGGAGAGAAGGTCCAACTCTGGAACCATTCACCCAAGCTCCACAATACATGTTAGTCCTTGAAACATCCACAAACATCTTTTCTGAAACTTAACTTCAGCTACCTGTCACCTCCACCTGTCTCTTCCCCCTCCTTGCCCACCACAAAGCTCTCTCTACACTCACGGTCTCGATTACCTCCCTTTGCACCAGGCTCCAATTCTCTACGACAAATGGGTAAACATAGACCCTCTTCTCAAAAGAAACTGCCCGTTTCCTATCTTCTTTTGGAAAAACCACCACCTTCACTATGTTCAGTCTTCTTGACGGTCAAGAACAGTAACCCACAAACACTTGCACGTCTTTCCATTTAGTTACTCTCTGATGTTGCCTTTTTTTATTGACTTAAGCAGTATTTTGTGCTTTTCCACAAACAGAACCTGCACCACCTAGCTCCACCTTGTTCATAAACCCTATATAGTATTAAATCCCCCTCTCCACATACACACCCATTGCCAAACACAAACTGCCCAGCGTCAGTGAGGACTCTGTGCCAACTATCCACACACTGCCTCTACTGTGACCCCTTTTCAAGCAGTGTTCCAGCCCTCTATTTCAATCACCACCTACATCTTTCTAACTGCCTATCATCCCCCTGAAAAATTCCAACCAACACAAGCTGCACCCAAAACTTTAAGGTATGGTCTTCTGGCTACTCTCAGGCACCCCGGTAGTTTCACCGATATCTGTAACTACCATCTCTTTACCCTACTACCAAATACTCAACCACACTCTGCTTCCACCTACCATAGCAAAATTCTCTTCCTTTCTGTTTTGTATTCAAATCCAACCCCCCTTGTCTTCTCTGCCAACTCCCAGCTTGATGCTTGTGTTCCTCCACCTCACTCCTTCCCAGTGGGAGTGGGCTCATGCAGGCCATCATGGGCTCACCCAAAATTTACCCTTTTCTCCCATCCACTGTACCTGCAATCATAGAAAAGACCTGATCTCCTATTCTCAGATACAATGACTTCCACTTCATTGGTCTTCAATTAATAGCCAGTTGTTAAAGGGGAAAACTATGTTTTAAATCCCTCAGGCTTGGTTTTCCCGAGACCTGCCTTTTCTAGTTTTCATTTTTTTCGGGGTGGGGCAGACCAGCGGGCAGGGTCATTTGCATGTTCTGTCTCCACTAACCTGTGCTACCTGGTGAACTGCTAATCTGTGTGAAAAAGCTCCCTAGTGTGGCCCTGACACCTCAAGAGCCTACCACTGTCTACTCTCCAGTCTCTGTGCCAGAGACCATATAGAGTAGTGATAGGGAATGCTCCTTTGCCATCTTCCCAAAGATAAACAGACAAGCTCAACTCAACCATCACTTCCCCAAATCTCTGAGCTCGGGCACACGGATAAGATCTCAAATGCAGGGTGGTCACGTGGCACTTCTGCTACTACTGGATACTCCTGTGGACACAGGCTTTTACACAGTGGCTGGCCAACTCAGTAGAGCCAAATGCCAACACCCCAGTAACTCCTTCTCCCACTCCATCTCTCCCCATTTAGAAATTCCCAGGGACTAGCAATCTGTGTTGTCTTTTGAGATCCAAAATCTTTTGTGAAAGCAGAGACCGGTCAACAGACTTGAGGTTCCTGTTGTGCCTTTTAGCTTTCAGGCACAAGGGGCCCCATCACCTGGATGGCAGGCCCTACCACTGAAACAGAGTGCCTCCTTGTGGCACAACAACAGAATGGACCCCGCTTCAAGGGAGGCTAAAACCAACCAAACCAACCCATTTTGAGAATACTTGCAAACTCCTGTAAGGACTCCAATGTGTTTCCCCAAAACAAACGGAGCTAGAGAAAAAGGCAAGGCAAGCCAGTTAAATAAAGTGGGAACATATCAAAATTGACCCGCAGAAGGCATACCATATTTAGAAGGCATTTGGTGTTTGGGTTATAAGTCACCCCAAGTCCCTCAATACAGACAGAGAGGAATGGATGACCCAGAGGTAGTCCTGGTTTCCAAAGAGGTGGTGCCCACGCAGAAAAGAAACTCCCTTGAAAGCGTCCTCCTGAACAAAGTCTCCTCAAAAGGCATTGACTTTGGCTGTTAAGTTTTGGGAGGGCAGAACGGGTCTGGGGGCCTGAGGTAAAAGGTAGGAAGTCAGGGAATCTGCTATGTCTAGTAAGTGCAAGGCAGCACTACTAACCCACTCACTGAAGCCCTAAAATAATCCGGAAAGAAAGCACATTACCACCACTTATAGACAAAACAGAAGCCCAAGAAAGCCTCTGTACTTTTGCCTGAGGACACATAATTAACATGAAGCGGTAGAGTCAGGATTTTTACCAAGGCCCTTGCGATTCCAATTATCACACAGCCTTTTCCTATATACAGAAACATCTTGTCTCTCAGAGAAGGATTTACTACTGCAGTGGTACTGCCACCAAAACAGCCTCTGTTACTGGAAGATTCATTATCTTGCATCAGTTTTGGTAGACCTACATGCCTGGATTAAACAACCATACCAACGAGCAGAGGCAGCAAACAGTCCTGGAATCTGGCCTATACGCCCTCTGAAAACCTCACTAACAGATTTGTCCAACTGGAAATTACCAAGTCCACTTAACTTGACGTGCCCAACTTACCCCTGCCTCTTCTGCTGTGATGCGGTGAACAGCAAAGCGGCCCTTGGTGTCATAGACCAGGCGGAAATGTTCATCTGTTTTCTCGATGCTGATGACATCTGATCACAAACAGGTATGACAGATACTATTAATGCAAAGATGCTTTTGTCTAGACAGTAGAAGCACACTATGCCACGGTGAACACCAGAACAAGAGAACGTGTTTTACTACAACAAGAAGTCCCAGTACTTAATGGGTGTATTTGGCTGGATCCCGGAGAAGCCTGGTTTAGGACTCCATGATCTCTTTAGCCTCCACACCCCTAATAAAGCAAGCACCCCCAGTGTTTCTGGACAAAAGTAGGCTAAAAAGCTGTTTGAAAAGTATTGAACCTGTCACTACAGAAAGACAGGGTGAATAAAGCACTAGGTCAGAATATCTCACTGGCCCTTTCTATATTTCTCTCAGCTCACCTTCTCCCCTGGGGGCTGTGAACCTTCTCTCCCTCCTCCACCCTCCCACCAAGCTCCAACGGCTTCTTTGGAGATCTGGGCATAGTTAGGTCACACCACCAGACAAAGTGAGAAGACACAGCTACAATCCCGTTCACTGACAAAGATCCTCTCCCTGACTAGACTCTGGCCAGGCTCCTCTGAGCCCTCTTTTCGGCTAAACTTCAGCCCTGGCCTACAAGTACTTGAACAAACATAGCTTCTAACAGCTCAAGAGGACCCTATCTACACCTTCCCCACTCCCCTTCAAGTGCTTGCCTATGGAGAAGCCCAGGGCTGCCAAAAGGATTTCCTGTTTGTTCCAGCCAGCATCTGGGGACAGGGCCTCTGTCTCCCAGGCTGTGGGAAGGTAGGAGCCCAACTTTGGTAACTGCCAGGTAGCAGCTACAGCTGCATTGGCTGCACAGCAGATAGCCTAGCTGCATCTACAGTAACCAACCATTTGCAATTTTTCACTTGCGACCCACTCCCTCATTTGCTCTCTAAAGGTCAGTTCAGGCTAGACTCTCTACCCTATTGCACATGACAACACTGCCCATGACAGTACCGTGACCGATGAAAACCTGTCCTTACCCCTTTAGCTTTGTGCCTGGGGTTTTGTTTATCTTTCACATCAAGTGAACCCCATGCCTTGCCTTCTCTCAACTCATTCCTTCTTCAACATAAAGAAGTAACTCTTTCTTTACCCATGAATCCAGCGGGGTATGTGATGTCTGTCCGAACCCTGCCGTCAATTCTTATGAAGCGCTGCATACATATCTTCTTTACCTCATCTCCAGTCAATGCATACTTGAGTCTATTCCTGAGGAAGATGACGAGTGGGAGACATTCCCTGAGCTTGTGGGGACCTGTCGATGGACGAGGTGCCTGTAAAAAGATAAGGGCAGGCAACTCGATCTCTCAAGATCCACACCTTATACCCAGATTTAGCAGGCATTGTGCTTTATTTCAGCTAAGTTAAGCTGCACTTAACTTTTTGTGGGGAAGAAGAATGCAAGAGGGCAATTATTTCATCAATTTAGAGAGGTAGTCTTGTCAGGAAGATAGGCCTTCAACTATGGAAATTCCGCTTTGTACCCTCTCTCCCCCTACAATCCAGCCTCATAACTCACCTCCCCATTGAGTTGCATCCCAAGCACCACCACCACCAGTGCTGCCTCCCCAACACTGTGAGGCTGCCTTCAACCCACCACCACATCTCATGTATCTTGGTTGTGGGTTATGCTATATCCACAGACTGAGAAGACATATTTTAGTACTCACTCTCCCATCATTCCAGTCTTCAGAGTTCCACACAAGACATGTTGCTGGACCACTCTAGCAACATCCACTCTACGCTTCTTTCTTCCTTTCCTGACTCTCGGCCAGCTCAAGAACCCTCGAACTCACCGTGCAACCAACTAACCCTACACTTTCACAGTCTCTGTGTTATTTATAATGTCCTTTGGCTATTTGTTTCCAGTACATATAAAAGCCATAGCTGCTCAAGCTCTGGAAATGCCACTGTCTTGAATTTTACTCTCCAATTGCCTCTTCAGCTCCAGATCATACAGGAATCCTTTCTCATGGTGGCTGCTCTCAAAGTTGCTTCCACAGAGCACCTCTGCAGCTTTTTCCCCTCTGAAAAAGACTCCCGATCATTAACCACACTTCCATGATCGCCATGGGAGAAAGCAGTGAAGCCGACAAGACTGAATACTAGGTTTGCAGCAAGTATTCTGAAAATGAGTGCCTTGCCCCATCCATTTAACAACTTAGGAAAGAGTGGCCCACCCAGAGAGGTCACCTACGATGTGGCCACAGCAGAGGTAGCATGGGAAGCAGAAACTGACAGGGACAGGCTGCAAACCCAGAACTCCAGACAGTAAGCCCTCCAGCCTCTCTCTGAAAGCCCAGGACAAGGAACACAGATTCCTCCTACCCGAGTTGAAGGTTTGCCAAGAATAGGCCAAATAATTCAAACAAGTTAGTTATCAAGTGCCTCCTATGTGGACCCTCAAAGCCGGATATTTACTCTCACAAACACCTCACGTTTACTCCTGCTCAGAACACCCTCGGTACTTTAAGCACCTTGTTTTCTGACAAAGTTTCTCCTTCTTTACACTGGTCTCCTCTCTGTCTCAGAAAGCCAAGCCTTTCTTATGGCTTCAGGCACTCTCCCAGTCTCACCACACCACCAAAGTTAAACTATGCCAGGTCCCCATCTTGTCAGACCCTTGCCTCCAGTGAAAGGCCTAATGACGCAGGTAGGATTCCTGGAGTAACGTGCCCAGAGGCACGTTGTCCTCATCTTCAAATTCTGCCCAGTCCTCAAGGTTCAGTTCAAGTGGCTCCGGGATTCCTCACCCTCGCCCTCACCCCAACTCATGCCCTTTTCATAGACTCTTGTAGCCTTCAGTGTCAAACCAGTAACACGGGCTCAACTGTAAAAAGCGGCTATTACTTTACCCTTTAAAACAAGCAGGTTAGAATTAAATAAGCTTAATTATTTACAATGACTTAAGGCACTGTCATTTGACTCTTTTCGTACATGGAATTCGGCACCCTCACTGACCCCCTGGCTCTGGGCCCAGGAAGAGTCCACTGTAAAGTGGGGAGTTCAAAAAGCACATATAAAAGTCTCAGCTGCTCAAGCTCTGGAAATGCCACTGTCTTGAACTTTACTCTCCAATTGCCTCTTCAGCTCCAGATCACACAGGAAATCTTTTCTCATGGTGGCTGCTCTCAAAGTTGTTTCCACAGAGCACCTCTGCAGCTTTTTTCCCTCTCAAAAAGACACCACCAGGATGTGTCATCCTGGCCTCCTTTTGCTGGTGTTTTGAACCCTGCATCTATATGAGAATGCAAACGTTAAGGGATTCAGGAGGGACTGGTTGTGTGACACAATCTCCCTCACCATAGCAGCCAGATAGATCTTTTGACAATGCTAACCCCCAAACATCTCCAATGGTGCATTCCCTTACCTCTTTCTCATCTCTAAAAAGAGGCTGTCCCATTTCCCCCTCTTTAAAACTGCAATCACTCCAAGCCCCAGGCCCTTCCCCCTGCCCTGCTTTTTCCTCCCTGGCCCTTACTGCCAGGTGGACATACTGTCCACTACTCTCTCCCCGCAGCAGGATATAAGCTTCAACTGGCGGGGTGGGGCCGGGGCAGGGAGGGTTTTCACTGTCATTGTCTTTCAGAACCATTCTGTACCGGGGACATATCCCCAACGGTGTCTACCACAGGCCTCGCGTTACTAAACGATGGAATGCCCTGGTTCTCAGAGAAGTTGTGGCTCAGACAACAGTGTTCAAAGTTGAGGGTGGAAGAGGCACAGAGGGCAGTCTGACCCACAGTTTCTCAAGAGGATGTCCTTTATGAAAGAGTGCAAGCACAAGTTATGTGCAAGTCTTTATGAATAAGCAAACATCGCCCCTACGAAACAGCAAGCAGTGGTAGGTCTGTAACATTTACTAATGACCAAGAAGCAAACAAAGTAATACTCACGAACACACCCGTTAGTTTGTCCAGCATCCAATGCCTCGGTGCTGTAACACGCTTCAAGTGCTTCTTGGGGCCCCGGGCCTGGAAAGAACACCAAGCTTTCATGGAAAGTCTACTCTGCAGACATGAATATGCACCGTAACCTTCAGTTGGCAGCAACTGCTAACGGGTGATACATCACTCCGAGGAGAAAGGGTCGTTCCAGCTATTTAGTCGTGCCCAACCATGAGCAAATATTACCTCCTGCCAGAGGAGACAGGACCTCCCAGCACAACCGAGACCCCGCAGGACTCACCAACCTTCGAAAACCTCGGCGGGACCCATTAGCGTCCGTCGGGAGAGCGTATGCTCTCCGAACAAATCTAAGACCACGTGAACGTGCAATCCGAGCAAAAGCCAGCACACGGCGGCGTAGCCACAACGGACTCACGCGTCAACCCCGCCGGTCCCAGGACATACGTACTAGAGAGCTAATAGCCAGCGTGGGAGAAAACGAGCGCCAGCTCACAGGTCAGAGGCGCACTCTTCTACGACCTCAGCTCTCTTAATCCAGTTTCATGAAACAGCACAACCAGCATTCCCACCCGCTAAGTATGGACGCCCGAAAAGGGAAAGAGCGAAGAGGTGGAACAGCGCTGTTTCCAAGGAGGGAAGCAGATAAAACCGGGAGGCGGAAAGCAGACGTCTTACCATGGCGAAACGCTGCGCAGGAACAAAACCTCTTCTCTTCCGGTGCAACGTAACCTTCGGTCCTGACTCGCAGGAAGTCAGGTGAGCGAGAATTTCAGTTCCGGCCTTCGACCTCTGCAACGTTAAGAAAAAGAAATTTTGCTTATTAGAGTTTGAAGCCCGGAAGTGAAATTTCTGGAGATGTCAGTTTCTCATACTAATTCACAAGTGTCGGTTATGGTTGGGGGGCTCTTTGTTGTGTTTCCTTCCCTTTGGGTCTGCTGAGTTCGGTGAACGCAGTTTACACCCTTAAAATTATCTTTCCCCGCCCCTGGAAATACCTCAGGAGCAGGATTTAGAAACGAGAACCTTTTCTGTTGCTTTTTTCTTCTTCTCTCCTCCCTTCTTCTCCCCTCCCCTCCCCTCCCTCCCTTCCTTTCTTTTTATTTTTTTCTTTTTCTTTTTCTTTTTTAACTAAATCGATTTTACAGAACAGCCTGTACGATCCATGGTAACTGTGACTTGTGATTGCAGAATCATGATTTATTTTGAAGACAAATCATTCCTTATTCTGGATTGGGTCGGGTGATGGTTGCACAGCTTTGTGAATGTGGAAAACCTCCCAAATGATGCGCTGTAAGAGGGTGGATTAGGGAATGTTAAGTAAGTGATACCACAGAGGTGTGTGTGTAACAGCTTTATTGCAGTTCCGTTCATCAGAAAACCAGCCACACGAGCAAAGCTGCATGCATGTCCTTAAGGTGAACAATTTGATGAGTTTGGACGTTTGTGTACAGCCATGATTCCATCACCACAATTAAGATGAACACATCCATCACCTCCAAAACTTCCCTTGTGTACCTTTAGAGTTTTTCAATGTAATCTATGACATTTTTTTTTATAAAGCTCTGATAAGAACATTTAACAGACCTATATCCTCTTTACTTTTTTCCTTTTTCTTTTTTACACGAAGTTTGTCACATTTCCTCACACCTTGATCATTTTGGAGTCCTTAATACTTTTTTGTTAAAAAATGGCACAATAGCGCCTCAAGTTTTTAAAAAGCATTCATTTCCTGCCTGCTGTGGGCTGCGGGGAATGTGCCAGGTTTCAAGGAGGATTGAATAAATCATCTAGACTCTTCACAGTGTTTGCACAGTAGTAGGATTCAGCTTTTCCATTCAGGGCTTCTGAGATGAGGCCTAGGCCCTTTTTGCCTTTTCTCAAGCCCCCTTGCTGATTTCAGGTCTAGTGCCGGAGAGCTCTAGGAGGGCCCTTAACCTTATTGGGGAGGTTCCTGCCAGGCTCTGCAGCAGACGGCCCCCCACCCACTTTTCTACTTTTTTTTCCCTGTTGTTTCCCTTTCTTACTGTTCTCCCAAAGAAGGTGTTCTCTCCTCCAAATTGAACAGTACAGAATATTGCTTTGTGACTGAAACGGACTTTCCTGGCTGGATCCTTTTCAGAAAACTGTTAGTCAAACATAAAATCCAAAAGGTCTCAGATGAAACTGAGTTTAAGAAGACATTTGTAAGGGAATCCTCTCTACCTGGGTTTAAATCACAGTCTATCGTGAGACTTCATTTGTTCACACTCCTGCAAACAGAAGGGGTATCTGACTGCCTACTGTTCTGCAGAGCTTCTGAGCGAGGGAAAACTTGAAACACTTAGTGGGAATGAGTCAAATATATTCATCCAGTTTGCTGGGTATCTCTTTTAGTTGAGTGATGATGTGCATGGATCATGCCATCTCTTTAGAAAAAGTTTTAAGGACTCCAAAGTGATCAAGGTGTGATGAAATGTAACCAACAACTTGGCAAAATACACTGGTCCTTAAATCAGGGGTTGGCTCCTCTTTGTGATAAACCTTCTAAGGAAGTTGACGTTGGGTGAGCACTTGTCCTCTGTCAGGCATGCATTTTCACATTTCACATCACCTCATGGGGTAGAAGATCCCTAGGCAAAGAGGCTAGGGGTGTGGTGATGTGGGCTCCCATCCTCACTGCCCACCCCTAGACACCTCTGAAAAACTGACCCCCAATCTGTGGCTCCTGGAAAGTCTAAGGGTGTTTCATACAAAGACTTGGGATTTGCCTGAATATAAGGGATCACATAAAGGCACTGTGATTTATGAGGGCCTGAGATGGTTTCTTGCCCAGATGAGGTGGTTCCCAGCACATAGCCAGACAGCACTTAACGTTGACCTTATTCGTATAAGGCTAGACCAGAGGGAGACAGTTGGGCTGAAATCTCGAATCTGCTGGCAAGCTTTGGAGCGCAAGAAGCTGCACACTGCCTTCCACCTTGGAGAATGTGGTGAGGGGCCTTGCCATGTGTCCAGAAGGCACTGACTTTCTTCTACATCACTTAGATACGAAAACCAAGTTTGTTACTTGAGCAGAGTCTCTTGCACATGTCCTCATCATTCTCTACCTTCTCCTGACACGTGCCAACAAAGTGGTGTTGCATGTACAATTCTCCTGATGCTACCACAAGGAACAGGAGTTAACACTCCACTTTGTGAAGCCAGTCTAAAAATGAAGTTCTGAGAATTTATGTCATTTGCCCAAGATGCCACAAGAGAGTATCTGTCCTAGTGAAAACCAAGACTTGAATCCAGACCTCTTGTACTCCCAAGCCCACTCTCTTGCCTTTGTCAAACATACAACCTTTGAAAAGGAACTCAGAAAATATAAAAGAACAAGGTTGCCAGGTCTGATTGCTTAATGCTACAACCGCAGGGAAAAACAAAGAGCTCTGTTTAGATAAAACTCAGGCTGCAAGCTCACCCTACCCACACCAAACTTCCCGCATTTCCCCTGCCCCAGTGGATTCTTTCCTTCAGGAACCACTCCTACCTCAGAGAAAAGGAAGGATTTCACCACCACCACCCTCCTTCCTAAATTTGCTTAAATAGGGTGCATCGTTTGTATCTTTGCTTCATACACTGAAAATTTTGATTCTGACGACACTATCTGCCTTAGCTGACAAAAACAGTAGCTAAAACAGTCTTAAAATTACAGTTACCGGGGATAATTTAACTAATACTGTGATACTACTGGGTGAACATATAAGATTTCTTATCCTTGGGCCTACAGTCCTCAACGTTTTTATCTCTAGGCCCCTTCATAATGAGGAGAGTTTTGGAGGACCCTGGAAGGCTTTCAGGATTCAATTTCATTTGTTTCTGCTCTGATCTTTAGTATTTCTTTTCTACGACTAATTTTGGGTTTGGTTTCCTTTTGTTTTTCCAATGCTTTGAGATGCATCATTAGGTTGTTTTGAAGATTTTCTACCTTTTTGACGTAGGCGCTTATTGCTATAAATTTTCCTCTTACTACTTACTGCTTTTTCAGTATCCCCTAGATGTGGATATGTTGGGTCATTTGTCATTTGTTTCAAGAAATTTTTGAATTTCCGTCTTAATCTCTTCATTGATTCACTGGTCATTCAGGAGCGTAGTGTTTAATTTCCACGTGTTTGTAGAGTTCCCAGAGATCCTCTTGTTATTGATTTCTGGTTTTATTCCATTGTGGTCAGAGAAAATACTTGGTATGATTTCAATTTTCTTGAATTCTTTAAGACTTACTTTTGGGCCAAACATAGGGTCTATCCTTGAGAATGATCCATGAGCCGAGGAGAAGAATATGTATTCTGCAGCTGTTCGATGACATGTTCTGTAAGTACCTATTTGGTCTGTAGGGCAGATTAAGTCCAATGTTTCTCTGTTGATTTTCAGTCATTGGATGATCTGTCCAATGCTGAAAGTGGAGTGCTTAGGTCTCCAGTGATTATTGTGTTGGGGTCAATCTCTCTCTTTAGCTCTGATAATATTTGCTTTATATATCTGGGTGCTCCAGGGTTGGGTGCGTATGCGTATATATGTAGAATTGTTATATATCCTCTTGCTGAATTGACCCCTTTATCATTATATAATGACCTTCTTCATCTCTTTTTACAGTTTTTGTCTTGAAATCTATTTTATCTCACAGAAGCATAGCTACTCCTGCTCTTTTTTAGTTTCCATTTGCATGGTATATCTTTTTCCATCCCTTTATTTTCTGTCTGTGTGTGTCTTTATAGGCTAAGTGTGTTTCTTGCAGACAATGGGTCTTGCTTTTTGTTTGTTTGTTTCTTTGTTTTTCTTTTTTTAATTATTACTATCTATTCAGCCACTCTATGGCTTTTGATTGGAGAGTTTAGTCCACTCACATTCAATGATATTATTGATAGATAAGGACTTGGTGCTGCCATGTCATTATCTGATTTCTGGTTGTTTTGTGGTCCTCTTTTTCTTTCTCCCTTCCTTCCTGTCTTCCATTGTTAAAAGTGATTTTCTCTCTGTGTTTTAATTTCTTGCTTTTTATTTTTTTGTGTACCTGCTGTAGGCTTTTTTATTTGAGGTCACCATGAGGCTTGCCAAAAATATATTTTAACCAGTTATTTTAAACATATGACAACTCTGCTTACAAACAAATCAACAAACAAATAGACAAGCAAAGAGAAATCTAACCAAAATTCTACCCTTTAACTCTATACCCGCCCCAACCTTTTAACTTTTTATTGTTTCCATGTATGTCTCTTTATACTAGCTATCTCTCAAAAAGTTGTTGCAGTTGCTATAGAAGAGGTTGTGTTTTAGTCTTCCTACCTATGGTATAAGCGGTTTATACTCCACAATTACAGCCATAGAGTATTCTGTACTTGTGTCCTTAGTGTTACCAGTAGTTGAATACCTCCAGATTTTTTTTTATTGTTTGTTAACATCCTTTTGCTTTCAGAGTAAAGAACTCCTTTTAGCATTTCTTGTAGGAAGGTCTCTTGTTGATGAAATCCCTCACCTTTTGTTTGTCTGTGAAAGTCTTTATTTTCTCCTTCATGTTTGAAGGATATTGTTGCAGGGTATGTATGGTATTCTATGGTTAAGGTTCTTTTCCTTCAGCACTTTGAATGTGTCATGCCACTCTCTCATAGCCTGTAAGGTTTCCACTGAGAAGTCTGCTTGCTGCCAGACATTGTAGGTCCTTCACATGATATTTTTGTTTTTCTTTTTTCTTACTTCCCTTAGGACCTTTTCTTTATCTGTGCCCTTTGGGAGCTTGGTTATGAAATGCCTCGAGGTAGTCTTGTTAGCGTTAGATCTGTTTGGTGTTCTCTGACCTTCTTGTACCTGGATATTGCTATCTTTTCTAGGTTTGGGAAAAACATCTCTGTTATTATTTCTTTGAATAACCTTTCTACCCCAGTGTCTGTCTCTACCTCCTCTGCACAGCCAACAACTCTTAGATTTGCCCTTTTGATGCTGTTTTCTAGATCTCGTAGATATACTTCATTCCTTTTTGTTCTGTTTTCTTTTTTTCTCTTCTGACCATCTATTTTCAAATAGCCTGTCTTCAAGCTCAATAAGCTCAATCCTTTCTTCTGCTTCATCAACACTACCAGTGAGGGTATTTCTCAGCTTGTCAATTGAATTCCTCCACTCCAGAATTTCTGCCTGATTTTTTTTTAAAATCATTTCAAATCTCTTTGTTAAATTTCTCTGATAGGCTTCTGAATTCCTTCTCTGTGCTGTCTTGAGGTTCACTGAGCTTCTTCAGGACAGCTATTTGGAATTCTTTGTCTGTAAGGTCACATATCTTCAGCATTCCAGGATTGGTGACTGGTATCTTATTTAGCACATTTGGTGAGGTCATGTTTTCCTGGGTGTTTTTGATGCCTGTAAATGTTTGTCAGCGTCTGAGCACTGAAGAGTAAGGTATTTCTTTTAATCTTTGCAGCCTGGGCTTGTTTGAAGTCATCCTTCCTAAGAAGGCTTTCCGGATATTCGAAGGGAATTGAGTGCTGTGGTGTAAGTCCCTGGTCACTGCAGCTGTATCAGCCCTAGTGGTGCCCAAAGGCCAGTAATATTGTGACTCTTGCAGATCCCTGGTGGTACCAGCTTGGTGGGTAGAGGAGAACTCCCTGGATTAGACCCTGGAGAGCTCTTGTTTTGGAAGATTATAAATTGAAATTTACCATATTGACAATTAAAACTGACAGGATTTCAAAATATTTATTTAATTACTCATTTAAAAATAGCAGTAATAAACCCTTTAGACACATGACTCTTTTAAATAAGTAAAATGAAAGCCGTTCTCCAACCAAAAAATCAGTGAGAGGAATGGCATTGCTTGAAATTTCTGAGAGCCTCTTTCATTTCTGGCTTGAGAGAAGACCACCAGATTCTCATGTGTGCTTTGGCATTCAGTCTGCTGTGCTTCCTTGTTTTGATTGAAGCCCGTGAAGACAATATGGCCTGATGCAGATAAGTAGTGTACTCAGAAAAGAGAGGAGTATTTTATCAGCAACTCCAGGTAATTATAAGTTCTATGAAATACACTTAGGGTGTTGCAGGCCACAAGATCAGCTGTTGTCACCTACAGGAAGAAGAGACGAGAAGAATGAAGACTTAGGACAAGACAGCTTTGGGATGTTGTGTAGCGAAGGAAGTCCTGGCAAAGGATTGTATTAAAAGGAAGTAGAACCTCAAATCAATAACCTAACTCTACACCTAACATGCAAGCTGAATAAGGACAAGCTAAACCATACGCTCCCAGAAGGAAGAAAGTAATAAAATATTGGAGCAGAGGTGCACAGAAGAGAAGATGAAAATACAACAGAATCAATGAACCAGAAGTTGGTTCTTTAAAAAAAACTAACAAAAATTAGCAAACTTTTAGCCAGACCGACTAAGACAAAATGAGAGAAGACTCAGATTACTAAAATCAGACATGAAGTGGGGGAGGGCATTATGATCAGCCTTACAGAAATAAAAAGGATTGTAAGAGAACACCATGGACAATTAAACATCAACAAATTAAACAAGCCAGATGGAATGGATAGATTCCTAGACACACATGAACTATCAAAACTGACTCCAGAGTAGGAAACCTTAGACCCATAACATAGAAAGGCACACAGACCTACAACAAGTAAAGAGGCTGAATCAGTAGTCCAAAACCTCCCAAGAAAGAAAAGCCCAGGACCAGAAGGCTTTATTGGAAAATTATACCAAATATTTAAAGAAAGAACTAACACCAGCCCTTCTGAAGCCCTTCCAAAATACAGAACATGAGGGAACACTTCCAAGCTCATTGTATGACACCAGCGCTGCCCTGAAAGCAAAGCCAGATGGAGACATCACCAGAAAAGTGATCTATTATCCAATGTCCCTATGATGCAAACTTCCTGAGCAAAACATGCACAAAACAAACCCAGAGGCCTATTAAGAGGATTGTACCCTATGACCATGTGGGAATGCAAAGTTGGATCGATATTTAAAAATCAATCACTGTAATACACCATATTAATACAATGAAGGGGAGAACGTCCCACACAATGATCTCAGTTGATGCAGAACAAACATTTTGCACAACCTACATTGTAGAATTAAAAAAAAGAAAAAACAACAACAAAATGCCCTCAGCAAATTAGTAATAGAAGGGAACTTTCTCAACCTGATACAGGGCATTTATGATAAACCCACAGCTAAGATTGTACTCAGTGGTGAAACACTGAACATTTTCTTTCTTTCTTTTTTTTTTTTATTTCAGCTCATCATGGGGGTACATAAGTTCAGGTCATATACATTGTCCATGTCCCGCCCATCCCCCTGAGTCAGAGTCCCAAGCATGTCCATTCTCCAGACAGTGCGCCTGGCACTCACCATGTAGTCATACCTCCATCTCCTCCCCCCCCCCACCTCCCCGAGTCAGCACCTTCAAGCATGACCATTCCCCAGAGGGTGTGCAACGCACTCATCATGTAGGCATACACCCATCCCCTCCCCCCACCCCCCATCCCAGTCTGATATCCAATTGGTATCCTTCCCCGATGTGCATTTAGGTGATGATCAGGGAAACCAGTTTTCTGGTGAGTACATGTGATGCTTGGTTTTCCATTCTTTGGATACTTCACTTAATGTAATGGGTTCCAGCTCTCTCCAGGAGAAACAAAGAGATGTCGTATCATCGTTATTTCTTATGGCTGAGTAGTACTCCATGGCATACATATACCACCGTTTACTAATCCATTCGTGGATTGTTGGGCACTTGGGTTGTTTCCACATCTTTGCGATTGTGAATTGTGCTGCTATAAACATTCAGGTAAAGGTGTCTTTGTTAAAGAATGACTTTTGTTCTTCTGGGTATATGCCCAATAATGGGATTGCTGGATCGAATGGTAGGTCTACTTGATTCCGTTTAAGGTATCTCCATATTGCTTTCCGTAGGGGTTGCGCTAGTTTGCATTCCCACCAGCAGTGTAGGGGTGTTCCTGTCTCTCCGCATCCACGCCAACATGTGTTGTTTTGGGATTTTTTGATAAAGGCCATTCTCACCGGTGTTAAGTGGTATCTCATTGTGGTTTTGATTTGCATTTCCCTGATGATTAGGGATGTTGAGCATTTTTTCATACGTTTTTTAGCCATTCTTATATCTTCTTTTGAAAAATTTCTATTCATGTCATTTGCCCATTTTTTCATAGGATTGTTTGATTTTTTCTTGCTGATTTTCCTGAGTTCTAAATAGATTCTTGTTATCAGTCTTTTATCTGATGTGTAGTATGTGAAAATTTTTCCCCATTCTGTAGGCTGTCTATTTATTTTCGTGACTGTTTCTTTGGCTGTGCAGAAGCTTTTTAATTTAATCAGGTCCCATTCGTTTATTTTTGTTGTTGCTGTGATTGCCTTAGGGGTTTTCTTCATAAATTCTTTGCCTAGACCAATGTCTGTAAGAGTCTTTCCTACATTTCCTTCTAGAATTCTAATCGTTTCCCATTTAAGGTTTAAATCTGTTATCCACCATGATTTGATTTTTGTGAGAGGCGAAATCTGTGGGTCCTGTTTCAGTCTTCCACATGTGGCTATCCAGTTTTCCCAGCACCATTTATTGAATAGGGACTCTTGTCCCCAGAGTATGTTTTTGTCTATTTTGTCAAAGATTAGATGGTTATATGAGGATGGTTTTATATTTGGGTTTTCTGTTCTGTTCCACTGGTCTGTGTCCCTGCCCTTGTGCCAATACCAGGCAGTTTTAAGAACCACAGCTTTGTAGCATAGTTTGAAGTCTGGCAAATCAATACCTCCCATTTTGTTTTTATTGCTTAAGATTGCTTTTGCTATACGGGGTCTTCTCTGATTCCATACAAAGTGTATAATTATTTTTTCTAAATCTGTGAAAAACGATGTTGGTAATTTAATAGGAATTGCATTGAGTCTATAGATTGCTTTGGGTAGTATAGATATTTTAACAATGTTAATTCTTCCAATCCATGAGCATGGTATGGATTTCCACTTATTTACGTGTTCTGCAATTTCCTTCCTTGGCGTTTCATAGTTCTCTTTATAGAGGTCCTTTACCTACAAGACAGGGATGCCCACTTTCACCAGTTTTCTTTTCTTTTCCTTTCCTTTCTTCCCTTTTTTTTTTTTTAAATCTTTTCAGTTTTCCACATTGTACTAGAAATTTTAGCGAGAGCAATTTGACAAGAGAATAAATGAAAGATATCCATACTGAAAGGAAGAAGTAAAACTATCTCTATTCTATAGACCATAGAATCCTGTACTGTGTATTTATGGACAATCTTAAAGAATCCAGCAGAGACCAAAAACAAACAAACAAAATACAACAACAACAACAAAAAAATCTATGAGAACTAATAAATGACTCCAGCAAATTTGCAGAATACAAATTTGACATGTACAATTCCCTGTATTAGTGGAAAAAAGTCAGAAATAAAATTTTAAAAACAATTTCATTTAAAATAGCATCAGGATAACTTTTAAAATAAAATTGTTTTTTTTTTAAACTAATACAAAATGGGACCAAAGACCAAGTTGTAAGTGGCAGTCTTTAAACTTCTTAGCAGAAAATATGGGAACAATACTTTGTGACCTTGGCTGTGACTTTGATTTCATAGATATGACACCAAAGCAGAATCAATAAAATTTAAAACAATAGATAAGTTGGACTTTATTAAAATTGAAAAATGCATCAAAAGACACCTTCAAGAGGGTGAGAAGACAACCCACAAAACGTGAGGAAGCATTTACAACTCATATACTTGATAAGCATCTGGTCTCCAGAATATATAAACAACTCTTACAAATAGTAACAAAACAACAAACAGCCCAGTTAACACGTGGGCAAAAAAACCAAACAGGCAAGGGACAAACAAAAAACGAATAAACGAACCAAAAAACAAACAAACAAAAAACCCATATGGAATAAACATTTCTCCAAAGAAGATACAACACGCAGCGGATAAAAAAAAAAAGCTCAATATCATTACTCACTAGTGAAGTGACAGTGATTGCATATTTTAAAATGGTTAGTGGTTAATGGTTAACTTTTATGTTTTCTGAATTTTACCTTAAGAAGGGAAGAAAAATGGGATAAGAATGCAATAAATTATAATGCAATAAAAAGGAATGAAGTATGGATACGTGCCACAACATGGATGAGCCTTGAAAGCAATGTGCTAAGGGAAAGAAACCAGCCACCAGCCACCGCTAATGGTTTGATTCCAATTATTTGAAACTTCCAAAGCATGTTAATCCATAGAGATGGAAAGCTGACTAGTGTTTGCCAACCATCAGGCAGAAAGGGATAAAAACAGGGAGTTACTGGCTGCACAACATTGTGAATATGCTAAGTGCCACTTGAATTGTGCTCTTTAAAATGGTTAGTTTTGTGCTGTGTGAATTCTACCTGAAATATAAAGAGATCAATCTGCAAGCAAAGAGCTTATTTGGCAACATACAAGAATTGCACTTTGGAACACACAGACCAGGATATCCTCTAGGTGTGTCTGAAGAACAGAGAGAAAGGCTGGGGTTTTACTGGGGAAAGGAGGAAGATCACATAAGTTGTTTTGAAAGAAAGTTCATTGATGCCAGCAGTGTCTTGCAGGAGCTGACGAGTTCTGAATGATGAGTTAGTTACTAGGTAGAACATAATCTTAAAGTTACAAGTAGGTCTGTGTGATTTTTCTGTTGAGTTCCAAAAACAGTTTCTAGAACAGGTGTACGTGACCTGGGCGCACTTCCCCATGACCACCCGACTCCATTTTAGTTGGGTATGACATGAATAACTCTGTTTTCTGTAATCAACTTTCACAAACCTCAAAAAGAAAGTCATGCAATAAAATACAAGTCTCCCTCTCTCTCAAAAAGAAAGTGGGGAAGGGGATGGAATAAAAATCGGTATCCTATCATCTACTGATGATCAGTGCTTTTGCAATTTAAGCACTGGGTAAACAGTTTTCCTCATTGCTTCTTCCCGGCAGCCATTCATGTCAGGAATTGTGAAGAGAATGAGATTTTTTTTTCCCCCTTTTGGCTCATTGACTACTGAGCATTTAAAACAAAAATGAGTTCAGGACAAAGAACATGAACAGAAACTTCTCAAAAGAAGATAGACTAATGGCCAACAAACCTACGAAAAAGTGCTCAGCATCTCTAATCATCAGGGAAATGCAAATCAAACCCACAATGAGATATCACTTATCCCCAGTGATGAACGGCCTTTCTCAAAAAGTCCCAAAACAACAGATGTTGATGTGGATGTGGAGAGATACTACACTGCTGGTGGGACTGCAAACTAATATAACCTCTGTGGAAAGCAATATGGAGTTACTTCAAAGAACTCAGAGTAGAATTACCATTTGATCCAGGATTCCCACTACCGGGCATCTACCCAAAAGAACAAAAGACATTGTATAAAAAAGACATCTGCACTTATTCACTGCTAAACAATGCTATACTTATTTCTTTTCTTGTGTTCTTCCTTTCCCTGTATTGTGTGTGGGTCTTAGGGTCATAGGTATGTTTTCTTTCGGTGTGTTCAAATATAGATAATATGTTTGTAATATCAACATTTATTTGATTAATCCTGAAAGCAGACCCCAGGTTTCTGGAGATAAGAATGTATTAACTGTCAGCTTACTTACGGCAGTAACTACAATGGTTCCCCTTTGTTCCAATTCTTCCCCTTTTTGGAGAGACTGATACATGTCATTCTACACATACCACGGTCTGAGAAATTTTGAGTCTGACCACCTATTTGCATACCTCCTGTCTACCTCAGCTCCTAGAGGGAAAGTTTCACACTTCATCCACATAGATTCTTCCTGGCAACTGCCTTCAGGAAGAAGATAAGGTAAGTACAGCAGCCCAAAATAAGCGATGGAAGCAAAGAACTCAATCAATGGAGGTTTATTAAGCCAAAGGTTGAGGACACACCCAGGAAAAACCAGAAGCTACAGATGTACTGTGACTGTTTTTTTCTAACCAGAGATTTGGGAACTTCAGTATTTAAGGAGGAGAGGGCGCATAGTGAGAAAAAGGGGGAGGGGAGTGGGCAGAGGGACAAATGGTTACATTCTTATGAAGCCCAGGAGATCCACATCTTACATAAGATACCATGAATGTTTGCAGAGAAAGAGAGTGAAGGGAGCATCAATTATAAAAATGTTGAACTCATAAAAGTAGAGAGTAGAATGGTGGCTGGTGGAATCTCACCAGTGTTGGTGAGAATGGGCAGAGGTTGGTCAAAGTTTCAGTTAGACAGGAGGTATAAGTTTTAGAGACCTACTACACAGCATGCTGGCTAGAATGAGGAAAGTACATTTCAAAATTGCAAAAGGAATAGATTTTAAATGTTCTCACCATAAAAAATGATAAGTATAAGAGGGGATGGATAGGCTAATTAGCTTGATGGAAACATTCCACAATGTATACATACATCAAAACATCACAATGTACCCTGTTAACATTTCCAGTATTTGTCCACTAAAATTTTTAATTTTTAAATTTAAACCTTCAATTAGGCAGGAGGAATACATTCAAGAGATCTCTTGCACAACGGGGTGACCACAGTTCATAACAATATATTGCATACTTGAAAATTGGTAAGACAGTAGATATATAAATGTAGATATATCACCACATAAATGTGATAAATATGTGATATAATGCATATGGTACATAGTGAACACATACATCAGAACATCATGTTGCACATCATAAATATATATAATTTGTACTGGTCAATTAAAAAGCAAATGTAAAAAAAAAAAAAACAAATGATCTCTGGGAGCTCACCTGATATTTTTCTTCTTTGGTTCACTCATGTTGTTAGGTCAGAATATTAACATATTGCTCATTGCCACACAATCCAAGGAGCAGTGGTGCTGGCATTAAAAACAAACAAACAAAAAACACTTCAGCAGCATTTGTAATGAAACACTTCATAAGGGTGTTTATGATTCAGTTTCAGTTGATGGTGAAAAAACTCCATCTGTATTTTTATCAGCGTTGTGAGACTGGAGTGGTAAATTTCCAGGGCTGTGGTGGTGACTGACAGTGATTTTGAGACATCACAGAGCATCAGGTGTGTACTGATACGGTAGACATACAAATGCAGATCAATGGACACATTTTATTGGTGCACACTTTTAATACACAAAAAATGAGTGAGTAGTGAGTTTGCTAACATTTCCTAGAGACAGCCCCCAGACAAGAAGCCCTACCAAGCCACAGGGACAGAGAGCCCAGGGAGTTAGCAAGGAGAATCTGAATAGAGATCTGCCCCTAAAATGTTTAGTCTCTGATGTGAGTAACATGTTTTAACCACAGGTTCCTATGAGAATGTTTCTTCCATCAGGGTAATTAAGATGTCCATTCACACTATAACATCAGTCTATGTTAGCATGAGGTGCTTTCTTTAGCAGAGAAAGCAAACATTAAAAATGTTATCAGAAGAGGGTTTGAAGGAAGGAAATTTAAAACACAAAGTACACTGCTATCTTAAAAATAATTTCCTTGCCTGTTTAAATTCAGTTATGTGAATGCAGTGCTCAACAGTTGACTGCCATTGAGGTATCAGTCACACTGAGGTCTTGCTTGCTTAAATAAATTATTTTGGATTTACCCCCAAGTCTTACCATCTAAACTACTTAAAGTCAAAAGTCACACTTGCAGCCCTACAGGGGTGCTCTGAAAAAAAAAAAAAATCATGACCAAGCATGGGGTTTCTCCAAGGTTATATTACATCGAGGCAGCTCTGTGGAAGAAGAAATGGGGGCGGGAAGTAGACAAATTCTGAGATGAGAAAACAAGCCATTGGCAATTCTTCCACTTCATCATGGTGGATTCAATAATATACATATGTTCCTGCCAGAAATGCCACCAAGATGCCAATGTTGTTATAAAAATGAGTTAAACTCACAAGTACACAGAGAATAGAAATGGAAGCCATAGATGCTGATTGCAAACACAGACGTTTGTAAGAGGGATGACAAAAAAATAATGGCTAGCTGATTTAGCAGAGAAGAGAAAGCTAAAGCCAAAGAAGCATGCTAAGAATGCTGAAGTGAACAGCACTTGGACAGGGGTTCCAGAGTTACTGAGCACAGGGATGAGTGGAGAATTGTCTGAAAACATGAACAATGGGTGGTTGGAACCCCCAGGTCTGTTTTCTTCCCCTCATAGTCTGGGAACTATTCTTTCCATACTTGGCAGAAGGCTACAGATCTTACTTAAAAATGTTGATCAAGATAGCCTTTGGGCCAGAAGGTACAGATATGAAGAGACACACCAGATTCATGGCTGAAGTCACTCAAAGGGTATTTAGATGGCAGTTCTAATAAAAGCAATCCATTAATTTAAGGCAACACTAACTGAAACTGAGATAGCAATGAAACTTTTGTGGGTAGAAGAAGATAATCCTAACATTAACATAGAAATATAAGGAGGTCAAGAGAAGCAAAATCAATTAACGAACAAAAACATTAAAAGGGAGCTTTACACAAACCGGCCATCAGGAAAAAAAAAAAAGTATGTGTGTTTACGTAAAAACTGAGACTTCTTTGTACAAAGATGCCTTAAACAATGTGTCAGGACATAAGAAACATTTAGCACACAGATTCACGGTTAACAACAGATTAAAAGATCAGTGCTAGACTAGTGATTGGAAGTAATTAGTAGGTCAAAGATAAGTGAACATTAGAAAAGGATATAGGAAATAAAAAAGAAATGGCATTAGGAGTATATGTATAATAATAAAAAAAAAACAGATAAAACACAGGGGGCAGGGAGGTGCAGGAGTGTGTTGGTGGGGAAGGCAAGACTAGGAAATGAAAGAGACTCAAAGAATAGCCTATCTGGTAGCACATACACTGCAGTACACTTTTTCAGAGTGTTTATTTCCCTACCACCTTGTGAGTGCAATGTAAACAAATGTTTTTTGTGTTAATGTGCTCTTGGTTACTCAAAATAACTTCTCTTATTATGAGTCAGTTTGACACTTTTTCAAAATTTCAGGTACTCTCTTTCTGTACACGTTTTGCATGCTATTGTCCCTTTTACTGTAGACTGTCTTTTCCTTTGTTATTTATATACACATTCTGAATAACAGTATTTTATATTAGGTGTTTCAAATCTCCCGAGGCCTTCTCCACAAACTCCCTCCCCCACAAAATAAAAATAAAAAACAACTTACAAATAAAAATAATTAATTAATTTTAAAAAGCACAACTAGGGAGCTGTGAAAGTCAGTCATATGAATTGCGTTATTCTTGTCACCCCTAACTGAAACAGAGTCAAGAGACAAGGGGCAAAAACATTGCTCAGGGCACATAACATTGCTCCAAGAATGTAATTCTCTGCTGAAACTGCCTATGGCAACCTGAAGCCAAGTTTACCTAATGGCTACTGAAACAACCTGCTGTGACTCTAAGAACAGTTTTACCAATTATCCGTCAGGCACCCTTCAAAACTTGCCAGTTCTGCCAAACCTTACTGGTGCCAATGAACATTCTCAAAGAACAATAGGTAACATTTCTCCTTTTTACAAACCTGCCAACCTCTTTGCTCTTTTGACACACCCATATACCAAAGACCACCTCTTCTGCACGTATGCCCTGAATTGCTGTTCTTTCTTTTCAAGGACAACATTTTATTTTCAGAGACTTGTCTCTGTACTTTATTTGACTCTGACATACTTGGTGTCAGAAATGGGATTCCAGAGCTGATTCATCTAAGAGAAAATCACCAGGCCTTGGAACTATGGGGTGAGGTACATGCACTGGGGCCCTCTGAGTCCCGCTGCTTCTGTGGGTCACCTCTTTTCCCCCTGTGAGTCTCTCTTGGACTGTACTCCTGATTTGGGCCAAATTCTGTTTTATTTGGGACCTAGGTAGGGAGGGATCTTTCCTCTTTCCTGAGAAGGATCTTTCCGCTTTGCTTGGGAGATCTGTTAGGGAGGACTCTTCTGGCAGACCTCAGCTGTGCGGGTATAGGTAAAGGGATTTTCCCCTTGGGTTGAGGACTCAGTGAAGGGAGTTTTCCTCTTCTCTTCAGTTGGAAAAGGTGGCTTTTTGTCCTTCTTGTTGCTCATGTACTTTATTTTCCATATGCACTTGCCTTTATTTGACTTTTGTGCATTTGACATTAAACCAGAGCACCCATAAACTGGGCTCTTAAAATTCAAAGTCATGCCAAGATATTTTCTAGGACTCCAGCTGGTAACATGTTCAAACATTACAGACATCGTTCAAACAGTCTGTTGTTATTAAAGCTAAGCTAAAAGACCACACTATATATGATCATACACTCCAGATAAGATGTTCATATCTCATGGATATTTTGAGGCTAAATTTTTTTTTTAAAACCCAAAAAACAAACAGCAACAACAGCAAAAAACCATTACTGGCTATTTGAAGACCCCCTCTTCTGTGTGTATACCCCCTTGACACTTGAAAACTAGCAGATATAATACTTCAAAAAATTTGATCTTCATGCTGTTTCTTAACAGCAAAGATGACATTCCCATGGGAACCCTTTCCCATACTGAGAGGAATGGTAACATTTCTAATCTTTCAGGACAAAGAATTGTGTCCAAGACAATATTGGACAGATGTCGTTAGAAATAACCCTTATCTTTTCAGCCTCCTCAGATAATGCAGTCACAGTTAACGGGTTATTGGTCTCATCCAATATATTGGTAAGGTTTTCAAACTGGTTTACCCAAAACTTGATCCACAGACTTTATAAAATTGCCTATAAAAGAAAAATTTGAAAATTTGGCCTTATCTCATTTTGTCAGAAAAATAACTTACATCCAACTGTATTTTTTATTTTTTTAATAAACCAGTGAGTATATGTCTTTACTATCTCGTGACTAAAATTCTAAAATAAAAGCTGTAAAACTTTATTGCTGCACACGTGTATGTATTTAGATGTGTTTACACATAATACATATGTTATGTTGTATGTTGTATCTACATAATAAAGTCAGGTATAGTCAGCCAGAAATCCCTTAAGAAATTTTGTCTCAATTGGTATAAATAAATGAACATCCATATTAAATAGATCATCACCACTAACCCCAGTTATTTTTAGTTCTCATGACCTAAGTAAATATTTGATAAGTTATTTGGTTTTAAAATTGTTGATAAAATAAAATTTTAAATGTCTTCAAAATTGTCAACATACTTCCCCCCCCCCTCCCCCCCCCCCCCCCCCGCGCTCCCTGAGTCTACTGGTCAGTTAATTTTACATTTGCCTCTGCTAGATGTTGTAAGGTCATAAAGCTATAAACCCAGCCTAAAACAATATGAACTTTTTAAAAAATGCAACTACTTAAAAAACAAGATTAGTTTAATACTGTTAACTTAGTAAAAATCGCTATATCTTCTGAGTTATCGACAGAATACCCACATTTTTACCTTTAAAGTTTTAGGTAAGCATCTGCTGTTAAGAGGCTATAAAACTGGTAAATAAAAAAATAACTTAAAATAATGACTAGTTCTGTCTGACATCTCAATTTAACAAGTAATCTAGTTATTACAAATAAATAAATCAGGTAATTATAAATAAAATAAATTTATAAATAAACTTTTCATGAAATTTAAAAATCTTAAAGTTATGTTAAATTAAATAATAGATACTCATTAAATGTCTACGTCATATCCCAATAAGATGGAAAACTACAACAAATTGCTAAATAAGCATAAGTTTATTCTTGGTTTTTTAATTTTATAAAAAGGCTAACTATATTTAGATCTATTAATTAAAAAAAACCTACAAATTAAAGAGAAAAAGTATAGGGCTAAGACTGGGGGTTTTGGAAAAAGATGACAGGTCTAAGCAAATTGGCGAAGATTTATAAAGGGTGGGCCTTATGAAGAAAGTTTTTACATGTGATCAGACTGGCTAGGATTGGAATGAAATTATTTATGTGTTTTTCCAAAGATTAACCACCAGTGCCAGAGGTGCAACTGATACAGGACCAGAGTCTGGTCCTCTATATTTAAAAACAACAGGTTTTCTTGAAGTACTGATCTCCTCTTAACAAACTTGCAAGTGGTTTTGACTTTTAATTCCAAAATCTGTTTCTTTAACAACTATCTTCTTTCCAAGAGTTATTTAATTTCCCTAGTGTCAGGTTAAAAATGCTGTGCTCTTCATTTAAAATGGTGATTTTATTTCTTGAGGTAAAGTTTTGCTTTTAAAATTTCTCGGCTTTATATCTCAGAGGTTCATCAACTCTTGCTGTGTATCTCACTGCATATGATTTGTGGGTCTTACATCATTTCCTTCAGCTTTTTCTCCCCTTGACAAAGCCTAGGATGATAACTCTCTCCTTCAACTTTGTCAGCTCTTACAATTTTTTTCTCCCGAGTTACTAACTCTGCCCTTGTGGCCTGCCACTGAAATACCCATCTTAAATGGGTAGAAAAGCAATGTTCTCCTCCAGTGAAATTTGATTTTGTACTCTTGGGTTCTTTTGATACATCAGAATTGTTATACTCATAACCTTGGACACATTCTTCCTGTGTCTGATTAAGTTCAAGAACCCTTTTCATCAGGTTTGACTTCCAGATGATCTAAAAGAGCTTCCCATGAGGAGAAACGATCACACTGCAGAAAGTTTTTCTTCACCTTTTTGGTAGCTGCTCTAAGAAACAAAGATTTTACGTTTCACCAGTATAATTTTGTATGTTCTCTTTATTAGGTTTTTGATTTCTTATGGGAACTAAGCTTTTAAGGGGCTAAGGTTTTTTCATCCATGTAAGTTGCTGTATTGCTTCTGAGGTCTTTTGATTCTCACTCTGGTCAAATAAATGACCATTATTTGATAGTGAACTGTCATTCTGTTTTGATGAAGTGTTTTGTGCCTTTTAATATCTTTGACAAACTTCATTAAAATCAAATTCTAAATTTAAGTCTCTTTAACCTAGAATTCACTTTGGAATTTTCCAGTTGGCCCTCTGAGAAGCCTCAAAGAGTAGATAAGAGTTATTGAATGAGTAGGCTTATTTGATAAATTATATGACAGATAATGTTAAATGATTAGTGATACCAAGTCTTCCTTCAATTGCATTTTTTTTTTTAAGATGGGGTGCCACCCTGTCACCCTGGCTGGATAGCAGTGGCATGATTAAAACTCACTGTAACTTCAAACTCCCAGACTCGGGTGATCCCAGCCTCCTACGTAGCAAGGACAACAGGTGTGCACCACCACGCCGGGCTAAGTTTTAAATTTTTGTAGAGATGGGGCCTTGTTATGTTGCACATTCAAACTCCTGGCCTTGAGCAATCCTGCTGCCTCAACCTCCCAAAGTGCTGGATTGTAGGCATGAGACACCATGCCCAGCCCTTTTAATTGCATTTATGGGTATATTGATATACATATGTCAAAAATTATACAAGTGTACAGAAATGTATGTTATCAGTCATAATTCTGTGTGTGTGTGTTTTTTTTAACTTTAAAATGCTATGTGTAATAGAAATGACTAAATTTCCTTGACAATTATAAACTTCCATCAGACTTTTAACTATGCGTGTTCTACGTTTTTGCCATTCACACTTATTGTTTTGCAATCTTCTCTGAAAACATTTACAATCAGATATGTGAAAAAGACTTCAGCAAGTAACTTTTATATACATGTTTCCAATAACTTTAAAATCAACAGACTAAATAAAGATTTCCAGAACTCTAATGAGAAACTGGTGGATTCTTGAAACTACTAATGGAGGTTGTTTGAAACATAGTTGGTCCTTTACTCAAATGTTTTGTCTTCCAGATTTAAAGAAATTTTGTCTCTTAAGCTCTCTATAATTTACTAAAATCTGGTACAGCATAATTTGGTAAAAGAAAACAAAAAACATTTGGGTTGTTTTTCCCCCTCTGCTACCTTGATTCCCCTCTATTTGAAAACTATTTTGAGTATTCTAATGACAATATGATTATGTGCATAAGCCCAATAAAATCTGCTTTCTCTTTACAGTAGAATACAACTGAAAAAAATGGTTATATTGCCAAGAGTTTGACTAAACTGTCATATTTTAAAAATATGCAGAACATGCCTAACTTCAAGGGTTCTCAGCCTCACAGTAGGCAAATAAAAGTTAACATCTCTCCTGGCAGGCCTAGGATCCTTAAGACTGCGAGTAAAATCTGAAATCTTTCTGGTTTGGCTTTCTAGCCTAAAGGAGTTTTTAATCTGAGATTCCCACATGATCATTGTAGAAGAAAAATGTTGTTTCTAAAAGGAAACAACAACAACAACAACTATGATACACCTGTTACTAGATTGTAACTCTGTTCATTGCTTTTAAGTTCTTTTTTATCTACCTATAGACTAGACTAGGTCCTAAATTTGTCTACATTCCTCTAACCCAACTTTGTTCCACACAGTTACTGAAATGGGAACTACTCTGTTCCAGAAGGCTTAGAAGCTGCAAGTAAATAAGGATTACCAAAAAAACTCTCATGCCTGATATATGAGCCACACTGAAAGTTCACCAAACCACCAAATGCTACAAACAGACGTTTAAACTACAAAAAAACATGAGAGGTTGATGTTTTCCACACTGTAGAGTTTTTCCTAAGCCATCAGTACAAGACTCCATATCATTAATGGGATTCTCACCTCCCCTCAATGCTACCTTTTCCATTCGACAGGATAATACTATAATTAAAATTTCACAGTCAATAACTACTATAGGTAACTTGGCAAAACCTGATACAAGAAATCCCCTTAGTGTAGCTGGTGGACAACTTTGAAAACATCCCTAACACAACTTTTTGTTCAAATTATGCTGGTGGTCCCTTTTATAAAGTTGGCATTCTCTGCTTTCATATACAAAATAATCAGAAAGTCTACTCAGTGGCTACAACAGCCTCACCCAGCTTCCCCTGGAGTCTTTTGACCTGTTTAGTTTGTTGCCCGTGGGCTTGGGCTCCTAGTTAAAACCATTACAAAAACTAAATTTATTATCTCATTATTAGTAATTATTTTTATATGATAATTTTTAAACTTTGTTCTTATTATCTCTCTAATCTTTGTAAAGCCAACTCTCCTCCCTAACAAGGTAACATTAGCTCAGCGCCTGGAGATAACTGCTGATGCTTATGGACTATTCTGCAAGCGTGGGCTAATAGTCCACGTCATCTCCTATGATAATAATGCCTTATTCTGGAATACCTCCTGAAGGACCTGCCTGTGGCTGTTTTAAAGTTAACTTATATATATTTTTTAATATACAGAGTAGTACATTCTAAAATAATATGATAAAAAGCATAGCATAGTTCAATATATAAACCCATACACAGTCATTTATTATCATTGTCCAGTATTATGTATGTACATAACTATATGAGCTATACTTTTGTATGACTGGAACCGCAGTAGATTTGTTTTCCCCAGCATCACCACAAACTCATGAGGAAGGCATTGGTTGCACCATGACCTTATGATGGCTACATGTCAGTGGGCAATAGGAATTTTTCAGCTCCCTTATAATCTTACGGGACGGCTGTCTGTTCCACATGCAGTCTGCCACTGACGTTTCAGTCATTATGTGAGCACCTCACTGTATTTCCTGAGCAAACTCAATAAAATGACAACAAAACCAAAAAGCCTTTCATAGAACAGTTGCAGAATGTTTGTTTTAAGCCAGCGGTCCCCAGCCTTTTTGGCACCAAGGACCGGTTTCACGGAAGACAATTTTCCCATGGACAGGGTGGAAGGGGAGGAATGGTTTTAGGATGATTCAAGCACATTACATTTATTGTGCAGGCAAACCTCTCTGCTAGTGATAATCTGTATTTGCAGCCGCTCCCCAGTGCCAGCATCACCACCTCAGCTCCACCTCAGATCATCAGGCACTGGATTCTCATAAGGGCCCGCAGCCTAGATCCCTCACATGCGCAGTTTGCAGTAGGGTTCCGGCTCCGTGAGAACCTAATGCCCCCTCCCTCCCCGCCATCTAACAGGAGGCAAAGCTTATGTGGTGATGCCAGTGACGAGGAGTGGCTGTAAATACAGATGGAGCTTCCCTAACTGGCCTGACGCTCACCTCCTGCTATTCGGTGGGGTTCCTAACAGGCCACGGTACTGGTCCGCAGACCAGGCCGGGGTTGGGGAGCACAGTTTTAAGCCAACCAGCATGTCACGAAGGCTGAACTCACATCCAATAACTTCTCTTAAATTATATTGGTAACTTAATTGTCTCCCTTTCCACTTCTTTGAAAAAGTAAAAGTGTTCTCTAAATAATTCAGGGTATTAAGTTTGGGGAAAAGCACTGATTTTACAGCCCGTGTTTTACAGAAATACCTGTGTTCATATACTCACTATCTACAATTGCACTGCCTACCATTGAAGAGACCGTGGATAATTCCTTCATCTCCCTAACATCGATTTTCTAAGTGTGAAATAAGCATAATGGTTACTCTCCAGAACTTGTGCAAGGATTTTAAAAGCATAACTTATATAAAATGCCTAATTCTGAGAAAGCTTCTGAGAAGTCAGTTATATGAAGTCAGTAGCAACACCTAGCAGAGAACCGAAGCAATGCACCCTATACCCTTCTCTATTAGTAAGAAGGACTATGAGTATATTACACAATCATACACTTTCAGAAGTTCCTGTTTGTTGTTATTAGCTTATATGTCCAAAAGTCTCTGGCTTCTGCTTCTGGCAGAGGGCACACCTGGGTCTCTGAAGGACTCCTGCTAAAGAACAACTGTGTCCTTGATAGGAGTTCAGATGCACTGTTGTGTCTCCAAGAGCAGGATTTCAAAGACACCATTTTGTGCCCACTCTTGCTATTAATGCTTCTATTCAGCAGTACTGTACTGGAACAACATTGTACTGACATGCTCTTCAGCTGCCATCACAGAAATTTCTATTTAGCTTCAGAAGTTTTTTCAATCATTCTTCCTTAGAGAAGTCCTCTGACTCCTTAAATTGCCATTTTTATAAGCCCTCATGCTTCTCCTTCAAATAACTTACCACTGAGACTACTGTGTGTACATGTATACTTTGTGTGTATATGTAATTATCGTTAGACTGTAACCTACAATGGCCAGAAAGTTCACTTATATCTATCTGCTGCCTTTCAGGTTTGATTGGTTCAGATGTCAATCAATATTTTAAAGTAATAAACACAAAAATGAAAATAATTTGCCCCCACACACTTAGAACACCACACAGCCGCCATAAGAAGGGCATAAAGCTTTGGATGGCTATGTTAAATTAGCATTTTTCCATGCACTAAGAAAAGCGACATGCAAAGTATGCTGATGATGACCAAATGAGAGAAGAACAGAAGAGAAAAACTTGATCCCCAGCCTGGTTTCATGTGAGAAATAAAACCCTCCCCGACATCCCCAAACTCAGCCTCGACACTGAGAACTGACACCACACCTTACTGTCCACATTAACATGCATCTGTGCTATTCTGCAATCTTTACTAGTGAGACTTTATCTTTCCAGGAGCCTCCTGCTGAGGTAAGTGGTTAGATTGTTCATTACAGAAATTTCCAGAAAGACTCATCAACTCTTGAAGGAAAAACATCAGCAGGTGCAGTTTGCACACTCAGACTCTTTGAATCCATTGCCTCAAGATGGTTGCCTTGCTGTTTCTACCAATCCTGGGCAGCTGCATTGTGATCCTTACCTAATCCCGACAAAGCCACCCTTGGCCCCTCTGCCTCCCCAACCCCCTGCATTGGAAGACTCATCTTAAACCAAACTATAAATTCTCAATAGATTCTGACCTTACCTTCTCTTACCTTACTCTTACACAATGTGAAAGTTCTATGAGGTGGTGTCCCCCTTACTCTGTGGTGAGAAATGAGGTCAGATTTTTCCTATCTCCAGGTGTGTGTTGGTGACATTTAGAGGTATAATTTGGGTAACATTGTGGGAGCCAGATTTCCACACATGTAAGCCACAAAATGACTGACACAATTAATACACAGGTAAAGACGTACATCTGGTTTAAATTTGGGCAGCATTGCATCAACTGAACTCCTCTTACCAGCTAAGACACAGTTTACTAAATATATTCTGGAGGAGGCTTTGAAAACATCTTTCCCTACAGTATCTAAGGGAGTAAGGGTTCAGGACATGCTACACCAAAATATGGCACCTTGGTATTTTAGAAAACATCAGAAGCAGGTCGTAAGACCCTTGTTCTAGAAGGGTCCTTCCTATACCCAAAGGAAAGGAGCTGGCAACACAAGAGAGGCCCAGAAGACTCTAAACACAGGGTTGTTGCTGAATTCCCCCCAGTTTATTCCCAGTAGATCAGACTACCTTTGTTTAACCATACTTCCACACAGCCCTCTGCTCTTCATCAAACCTAAGCATAAAAATGCACAGGTTTCCCTGTCTCTTTGTTCTTCATTTCTGAAGGCTCATGTCTTCATTATCAGCCTGTCTTTTGTCATAGGGTGTCACCCATGAACCTTGCAATGGGTGAGGAAGAGATATTAGTATTACTTTTTCTCCTGTACAGAGAATAAAAATCCTCTTAGTATAAGATTTGGAAAAATGCCAAGAGTTCATCTCACAGAACAATCATAACATATATGACAACCAGTAATAATAAAGAGTTATTTAGGCTGGGTGAGGTACTTCATGTCTGTAATCCTGGCATTCTGAGGCTGAGCTAGGAGCACTGCCTGAAGCCAGAAGTTGGAGACCAGCCGACTCCTGGCCTCAAGCAAAGAGAGATCCCTCACTCTACAAAAAAAACCAGAAAAATTAGCGAGACGCTGTTGCACACACTTGTAGTCACCGCCACTCAGGAGGCTGATGCCGGGGGAATCACTCGGGCCCAGGACTTTGAGATTGCAATGAGCTATGATGACACCACTGCACTCCAGCCTGGGGGACAGAGTGAGACACTGTCTCCAAAAACAAAACAAAAAAGTCATGTGACTCAAATTCATACCGGGACGTGCACAGGATTGCCTGAAGACTTCCACATCCTTACTTTATTGTAGAAACTTTAAATGGAGCATGAAAGCACCGCAGATGAGCCTAATTATGCTTCTATTTTATCCAACAACTTTTCATGTTCTTCATCCATATGTAGCTCCTTTGTTACCTACACAAGATTTGAGAACACATAACTTTGCCAAAAAGCAAAAAGGAGTTGCTAAGAGAACATTAGAAAAAGACGAATAAGAAGCCTGATTTATTTTAAAAGCTTCTAATATTAAATACCTCCTGGCTGGTCTAAATTAAGGGAAAAAGTAATAAAGCAATTGTAAGTAATACTAGAAATGAGAAATTAGTTATAGCCAAATCTGTAACTAAGATGAGGGGGATTAAAAATTAATGATAAGGGATTTATAATTATCATTTATAACAATCAAAATTTTTTAAAAATTAAAAATAAGTATTGTTTTAACAACAAAATGCAAACTACCAACCATCACAGAAGAGATCAGACAGATAAAAGAGTTACCACTTTTTAGTTACCAGAGTCTGATGATTGTTTTGGCCCCTCTCTAGTCAAATTTTAAACAAGATATAATTGCCAGGTAATATAAAAATATAAGAAGTCGATAATTCCTCAGATTCTCCCATCGATGTTGTCAGATACCTGCTGCAGTTTTCAGTATAAAGTGTATTTTACAAACAAGCAACGTTTTTTAGCTGGTAAGATGTTAAAGCCATTGTCATTCAAACAAGACCAAAACAGGGACACATGTTATAACCATTGCTATTACATTATTGTTTTGAAGGATGAGGCGTTAAAAAAATGCAATTACAAGTCCAAAATTGGAAAAGTGCTTGTGAAATGTATGGTAGCTAAAGGGTAGCCTCTCTCAAATATAAATCACTAAAAGGAAAACATTTATTTTTCAGCAAAACAAATGGGAGATATTCTTGAGTTGATCAAGCATTTGTACACTTAACAAAATATTTCAAAAACATTAAAAACAAAATGAGAGCAGTCTCTGATCTTAATGCAACAAAGTGAGAAAAAGATAATGTATGCGAGAGTACAACAGAACACTTCCATGAGATATCTTTGAAAACTGTTTCTTAAAATAGTTTTTGGTCAAACAGCTGCTGGCTCACTAGAGAAGGAGGAGTATAGTTGACCTTGGACAGAAAGGAACAGAAGGGAGAGCCTAGAAAAGATCAAAAGCGACCTTCATATTATAGAAAGGAATAAACTAACACATGCAGTATCTGAGCGATTAGAGGAACTAAAAAGAGTATCTCAAATTTGTGCTGAAAGGAGTGATGTTACCTGTTTGCATCACGGTAGAAAGGACGATTGTATATGTAATGAGCTTTCTGTTTGCATATCTGAGGCATGGGTAGCAGAGATGTAATACTATCAGTTACAATTGATATGGGGGAATTCTTCAGGCTATGCCAAAATTCTCCCTAAGATTAAAACTTGGTTTTTAGAGACAATTTCCTATATTTTGGAAAAATCAAAATAATGCATTAAAAGAAAGAAAATGTTCAGCTGAAGTTAGAGAAGAAAAACAAGCAGCATTATTTTGAAGTTGTAAACTAAATCCGGTATACACGTATTTCTAAAATCCATTTGTTCAGGTACTTATCCCCACACCCATTGATTAGATAACACCTGGGAAGGAGATGCTGATGAAATTGATCACGTTTAAGTGAATCAGATTCTAGATGATTTATCTGATTAAAATCTTGGAACAGTGGAACCTAGCAATTAAAGAGCTGGGCATTAATTTGTACACAGCCGTACAACAACAACAACAACAACAACAACAACAACTGCTCAAAGTGACATCTGATTCCAAAGATCCAGAAGGAATTATGTTAGGTTTTTTTTTTTTTTTTTTTTCCTTTTGAGACAGCGTCTTGCTCGGTTGCCTGGGCTAGAGTTCCCTGGCCTCAACCTAGCTCAAAGCAGCCTCAAACTCCCGGGCTCAGGCGATCATCCCTCCTTGGCCTCCCAGAGTCCTGGGATTACAGGTGTGAGCCACCGTGCCCGGCCAGGTTATATACCTATGGGTTCATCCCCAGCCAATCAATACACCCAGTTGCCTAGCCGTTTCCCCACCAAACTATCTGTAAACCTCCTCCCTTTTATTTTCACCTGGGCTAGAGTACTGTGGCATCAGCCTAGCTCGCAGCAATCTCAAACTCCTAGGCTCAAGCAATCCTCCTGCCTCAGCCTCCCAAGTTGCTGGGACTATAGGCCTGCACCACCAAGCCCGGCTAATTTTTCTGTTTTTAGTAGAGACAGGGTCTTGCTCTTGCCCAGGCTGGTCTGGAACTCCTGAGCTCAAGCCATCCTCCTCCCTCAGCGTCCCAGGGTGCTGGGATTACAGGCGAGAGCCACCATGCCCCGCCTAGGTTAGATATTAATAACAGTTTTTAAAATCCTAAATTTAGAATTACACTGTTACATCTTTTCATTTACTTGATAGTGTCCTTTGACAAAGGTTTTTAATTTTGCTGTTTTGCATTTTGTTTACTTTTTTTTTATTGCTTGTGTCTTAGTGTCGTATCTATCATTAGGCTTCAACAGCTCATAGGCACTCTGAAGAGGAAATGGACACATAGGACACATAAGTGAACTCAGATTAGCAAACTACATGTAGTGTAACATCTGGGGAGTAGTTTATGACCTCGTATATTTGTATTTTGATGGGAATGTTTTGAGATAAAATAAGAGCAAATGAATGGAGTAATAGAGTCATGTAATTTTTGTTGTATTCATTCCTTAGTTTGAAGATACACCAAATCACACTTTGTGAAGAGAAAAAATATAAATTACTGGCAAAAAATTTTTCAGTTTTTCAATTTTAATTGCCTATACAGCGCTTGCATTCACCATAGAAATTAAGTTAGGTGTATTTAACCGCTGAGAACAAAATATATAGTTTACCTTAAATGCAACGAATTTTTTTTGAATAATAGAAATTACGATTCTTCAATTCCTATTTCTTTTTACTGTAATTTGAAAAGAATTTTTTTTGAATAATAGAAATTACTATTCTTCAATTCCTATTCCTTTTTATTGTAATTTGAAAAGAAACCAGGGTCCGTGTTAAAGTAATGTTGAAACTAATGTCTTTTGAGCTATTTTCTAACACCACTGAAAGATAAAATGAGTCTGTTAGTTTGGCAACCTTTGTTCTTAGTGAATCCCATTCAGACTTAATGTTGACAGGACCATTTCACTTCCAACCGCTTAAGATCGCTTGTGGGCCTGACTGAGGCAAAAATATTTAACAACTGCTGAGACACAGACATAAATGAATGTGAAAGGTTGTAGTCATATAACACAACAGTGCTTTGACTTACTATCTACTGAATTTGGGGGATGAGAACGATGTCTCAGGAATTGGGGTCTCCTAGGAGCCCAGGGGAGCATATGTTTAACCTCTGGTATAAAGGCCCAATCTTGGAAGAACTGTGAATGAAGTCCTTGGGCATAGTGACAGAATATTAGACCTGAATGAGAGATTAAAATGAATTGAAACATCAAAAATTCACTGAAAGAAATATTAGGTAAATTATCAATATCATATTACACAGGTAAATTGAATCTTCCCTCCCTCCCTACCCCTATTTTTGCATTCAAAGATTGTTACTTTAAAGAAAGACCAGTGTCTTTTTCTTTTTTTTTAAAAAAGTGGATTGCCACTACAATTTCTTTCTCTAAACCTGGAGGTATTTTTGCCCATTTCACTGATTGAAGCATAGGAGAAATATTTCAAGAATCTAACACATGCTATGTACTATCCTAGAAGGTGTAGATCAAAAGCAATACAATCTCTTTTTATTTAAACTTTATTGACCACCAGTTGCCCAAGTGAGGGTCCCCACTTCCCCTTTATCTAATGACATGCATGCATAATATGTGAGGTCCTTTTTTTTTTTTTTTCCCCAGAAACAGGGCCTCACTCTTTCTGTTACCCAAGCAGCCCTGAACTCCTGGGCTCCCAAGTAGCTGGTACTACAGGCGTGAACCACCACACACGGCTCTTTTTACCCTTTGCCCTTTTTAAAAAATATGTGTTTCTAAATATAGGTACATAAGAGCATAAACTTCACCATTTTAAGTGTAGAATTCAGCAGCACTGTGAAAGGAAGGCAGTGGAAGCTGACCACTGCAAGAGTATTTTGTTCCAGAATGCCGTTCTGCAAACTACCTACCTCACTGCAGAATGTACTTGCTGATGCTGCAAACAAAAATCACTGCCATTTGAGAGAAACTGAATTTCTTCCCCCAAACCTCTGAATCAAGGACTTCTGCTAGAAACCAGTGAGTGTTATGCTAATCTTTAACCACCAATCAAAATCATCGGTTAAGAATGAGCCCATGACTACTAACTTCCTCTTATTTCCTTAAAAAACCCTGCCCCCAAATAGCTGTTTGGGACACAATTTCACACGCTTCTGGAAATCTGTGTTCCTCAAATTGCAACCTGAAAACTGCCAGTAAATTTCCTTATTTGGAATTCAGTCTCTGCGACACTTGGTTGGTAGTACATTCACCACGTTGTGCAACCATCACCTCTATCTAGTTCCACAACATATTACCGCCCCAAAAGGGAAAGCCTGCACCCATTTGTTGTTGCTCCCAGTGGTCTCTCCCAGCCAGTCTTTGGCAACCACTAATCTGCTTCCTGTTTCTACGTATTTGCATTTGCTAGGTGTTGGGGTATCGCATGCAAACGGAATCACTGAGTCCTTGGCTTCCTGTGTGTCTGATTTTTCCAAGCAGCATAATGTTTTCATGGTTCACCTATGTTGTAGCACGTGTCACTTTTTGCTTTCTTTGTGTCAGATTTGGAACTGGTATATATTTTTTCTCATATATTAAGCAATTTCCAGTTTTAGAACATCGGTTTTTGAGTATGAGTGTAATTTAAGGATTTGATTCTAAATTAAGGTACATTTTGAATTGAGGCAAATAACAATATATTTCCATTTTATTTGTATCCTTGGATACTAAACTTTATTAGATGACTAGGATATGAATTATGGATTTCATATTTATCTTTTGCCTGCATACAGTTAATTTGTTTTTCAGTTTCTAATGTTAACTTACTATAACATTTGCTGGATAAACCACATTTGATTATGCAAATTATTTCTATACACTTCGGGATCCTTATTTTATTTTCTTAGGAATTTTGGCATCACTCTTACTCAGTCTTGGTGAGACTTTATCTGTGTTAATAGGCTGTGTCCTGTGCAACCTACAGATGTTACTGCCATTTTGTTAATATGGCTTTAAGACTTGTACAGGGGAGGGACTTTCCTCCTATTGAATTTCATCAAAGATGTCTTAGAACATAATTTCCCAAATCTGACTTCACGATTTTTTTGAGGATGTTGTTCACTTCTTTCACTTGGTAAGCCATGACCACCTAATTTTGTAGTAGGGTGGAGTAAAATGTAAACATTGATAAATTGGTGGCTCTAATTCATTAGCTGTGGATAGAAATTTAATTGATATTTGTAAGAGATTGTTTTTTAAGTCGCTAGTCATGTGAAAGTGAAGAAGAGAATGACTTAAAAAGTTTATCACTGTACAGTGTATCCTCCCTCCCCCCAAGTAGTTCCTTTATAGCCTATCTTAATACTTCCCTGGAATTGTTTGAGATCCAAGGTCCTCTGTTTTTCTTTTAAGGAAACATATTTAAAAAACAGAATAACAGTCGTTCCAGAAATTGGCCATTAAATAGTTGTCGGGATATATTAGTCTTCTGATACTTTATTGTTAGCATAGACAATAGCCTGGAATTCCCAATTATTTGGCAGTCAAAATTTACAAGGAATATCCAGTTACTCTTTAAGTAGAAGTGAAGAAACAACAAAAATGTTTACTATAAATTCAATAAACAGTGGTGTGTGTGGTATGCTTAACAGAAGTAGGTTCTCTTTAAGCTTTTTTTTTTCAGCTTATTATCTTTAAGCTTTTGTTACTTACCTCAGAGGTATTGATAATGATTAAAAAAAAGCTCGTTAGTATCTCCTTTTGCTGTATCCTCATCCTTTGATGTAAAGGAACACAAAATAATGTGCGATACAGTCGGTCTTGCACTTTTAAGGAGAATAGTAGGAACGTCAGGGCGGCGGATTAGAAGCAGAGCAAGTACGCAGCATTTTGCTTGAGAATGGATAGGTTGCTAGAGTGCTAGCTCGTGGTGGATTCGCTGGGGTGCAGTTGGGGGGGGGCGTGTTGGGGCGGAGAAACGAGTATTTTATTACAAAAGTTAAGGCAACAAAGTCTCTGGCAGAAATAAGCTTTGGACAGTAGAATATGTTCCTGAACTCTTGCCCCTTCCCTTTTAAAGGTGCAGTCATATGCTTCCACTATGTTCAGAGTATTGAACAGCAGTGACTACAGTCCAGCCGCACAGCAACCGAATACCCTCGCTTTCGGGAAAAACTCTTCCTTCTTTTGCACTGACAAGCCCAGCTTGAATTATCAGCGTGAAAGGGGAGGAAACTGTGAAGGGAGCGGACAGGACCGGGTCAAGCGACCCATGAACGCATTCATGGTCTGGTCTCGCGATCAGAGGCGCAAGATGGCTCTGGAGAATCCTCAAATGCAAAACTCAGAGATTAGCAAGCGGCTGGGCTACCAGTGGAGAACGCTCACAGAAGCCGAAAAATCGCCATTCTTCCAGGAGGCACAGAGACTACAGGCCATGCACAGAGAGAAACACCCGGACTATAGGTATCGACCTCGCCGGAAGGCCAAGCGGCTGCAGAAGAGTGGCAGTGTAGTCTCCCCAGGTCGTTCTTCAATACTGTGCAGCCAAGTGCACGCGGGTGAGAGGATGCACGCCTTCTCATACAGGGACAGCTGTACCAAGGCCACACATTCAGGAATGCAGGACCAGCTATTGCCCACGAACGCAGCCAGCTCGCCTCTCGGAGCCAGCTCGCCGCTGCAACAGGCGCGCCACAGCAGTTCGACAAACCTGCGTGACAGTCGGTTAACATTGGCTATGCAGAGCTTCGCAGACGCTCCCTTTTACCTTAATAATGTACAGCACTGACTTTCTCACGTTTGGTCCCGATATTGATTTCCTTTCTTCTGCCAACAAAGGCCTTCTTCATCTTAACTTTACTAGTGTTCCATCTTTAATTTCAGAACAAGGTGGGTAAATATGTTTAACATAGAAAGAGGACATTCAGAAGTGATTCCACCTATGTTTGGTGTTAACAGAGGGCCGCCTTGATAAGAAAGGACACTGCTCTTTATTTTAAACAGCATGCTGAGAGACAGACACGAAAAATCATGCTATGGGGGAAAAATAATGTTGCGCTTTGATGGAAAGCTTATGTGCCCTGTAAAGCAGTCCTTTCTACAAGGTACGTTCATTGCTCTCTCAGCTACTTTATGTGCCTCTGTGAGTTCTAGATATCTAATGAATGGATATGTAAGCTCTGTCAAACTTGTTTGGTAGTTTTTATTGTCTCCCTTGCTCTCTGTGGAGAAACCAGTTTTTCCTCCATTTACCAATCAATTCCTTTGCTCCACCAGAGTCTGTGTGCTTTGACATTGACTTTGAACCAAGTGTAACATCTCTCTGCTAAAATGACATCTTTAATCCGCTTCATTTCTGTGTCTGTGTGAGACTGGTTGTTTTGCCTGTGTTCCGAGAATTTCCTTGTAACAGTGGCGATCTATTCGTTTTCTTGGCTCACTAACTTTTAAGTTTATGGAATAAAAAGTAGAAGAGAGTGTTGAGAACACGAACAATTCAGACTAAGAGGGTGGGAGGAGGGGGGCTGGGGACCCAATCTGGTTAATTTGATGAGCTTTCAATGAAAATTTAAACCACAGATGCCATGAAATTTGCATAAAACCTGAAATAGAAAACTGGCAATTTACAAAGAGAGCCATCACTTTTTACAGTAAAAATAATTTTTTTTCACCAAACTGCCATTTATTTAGCTTTCCTTCCTTCCAAGACCAAGCTGATGTCTAAACAAGCATCAAAATCCAAAGTTCATTAACATCAGTATGAGTTTCAGTAAGGTGAACACTACAATGATATACAACTACATTCTAATAACTCAATGCCCAAGAGCCCTGCAAAACAATTGTGAAGGCCCAGGATTATCACAGTATGCAGATGCACTAGGAAAATCATCACCTACTTAGTCTCCTTCATTTTGGTGGGTTTAACATGAGAAAAATTATCCACGCTACAAGGCGAGATTTCATTTTACAGCTGTAGTAACCAAATACATAAAAACTTGAATCTGTCCCAACAGCTTCTCAAAGATTTTTCCCACAATGTCAGAGGCAAAAATTACAAAATCTTGCAAATGTACAGTTAATAGGACCCTGGTGGACACTAGCTTAAAAAAATACACGCTCTGTAAGACACTGAAGGCTTGATTTTAGCTTCTGCACTGTTCCTGTTAATAGCAATGTCTAATTAAAACATCTGTAAAATACCGGATAGTTTTAATTTTACATAAAATTTCCAAAACAACTGTTACACACTATAATAGATATCGGCAACGAATAGGTTATTAATGGAAATATTATTGTAAATGAAAACCAGGTTCTAAATTTAAATTAGTCCTCTCTGGCTAATGAGGAGAAAAGAAGTGACCCGTGCTGGGAATACAGTAGAAAATCTAGTTTTCAACATCTGTTGATGCAAATTCACTGTCTCACTTGGGCTAAAGGACAACTGGCTTTGCTGCTTATCTCTTATACTCTGCTTGCCACTTCTGATGGATCTCACAGTTGAACTCCATATTAAAACTGTAGCCCAATGCACCTTTTAATGCATTACTTTATCATGTAAAAACCACCATTCAGCTTTATTCACAGTCTGAATTCCTCCCTTGCCCCCTGTTTTCCAGTGAGGAGATAGCAGAGAACACTCTCCCCTGCAGTTGCTTCTGCCTCTGAGGCCTGCCTAACCTGATGAATATTTTAAAAGAAATGGCACAAAACCTCAGCTTTCCCTTTCTTTGGGCCTCAGTTAATCTTCAGTCACAAAATAAAACAAAAGGGATTAGTGAGGCTTAGTTGCTGGCTGCAATTCAATACCTTTCTTTCTAATTAATGCACAATAAAAGAGGCTTAAAACATTATCACCATTGAGTGGTATGTGTCTGTCAATGCTGGCATTGAGTTAGTAAGGGATTCACTGGGGACAACAAAAAGCTGCGTTACAAGTTGTTTCAGATGCACATGGTGGGTGACAGCAGATGCTGCAGAATGTGGTCCACAGCATGAGGAAAGCTCTCACCAGTTAAGTAAGGAGATGGATTAATTTTTTCTTTACCTGCTGCTCGGTATTTCCCAGTTTTTTCTAAGATACCCGGCATGCCAACATTCAGAGCTCCACCAACATTGGCCCTGCAATCATCTCCTACCATGACAGTCTCCTCAGGTTCACAGCCAGTTCCCCGCAATCCTTCCAGAAAGAATGTTCTCTCTGGCTTTCCCTCCACTGTGGCTTTGGTGTCTGTGGCATACTCTAACATAGTGACAAGTGGTCCAGGCCCCAGGGCTAAGCCGTCTTCCTCTTGTAATACTCAGCTTCGTGGATTGCTATCAGAGGTGCCCCATCCAGGAGCAACCGGAATGCTTGCTTCACAATTTGATAATGAAAGTGTTCTGGAGCCAATCCTATGACCACAGCGTTAGGATCACTGGTTTGTATTCCTTGGGTATTTTCTTATATATACAGATGTTGCAAATGTAGTCCTAGACCAAATGACAAAGATTTCTTCCGGACCAGGGACTCTGCTCATATATCCCAACTCCAGCTCACTGCTGAAACACATGGAATCTTAACATTCCTTTGAAATCAGGTAGTGCCCAATCATCAACTAGCAGCACAGGTCTGACGTGTTTCTGTTCTCCTAAACCTCTGGCTGAAGTCAGAGATGTGACTATCTCATCTTCAGAGATATCAAACCCTAATTTTCTCAAGCTTTCCAACAAGTCTTGCTTGAACTCTTTAGTCGTGTTGGTCACAAACCTGACCATTACAGAAGTATCACGCAACCTAAGTGCTCACCAGTTAGTGCCAATTTGATGGTGCCTACATGTGGTGCTTGTTTTTCCATCCTTGTAATACCTCACTTCGAAGGATGGGCTCCAGCTCCACCCGGGATAGTACAAGAGGTGCTAGTTCACCATTGTTTTTTGTGGCTGAGTAGTACTCCATGGTATACATAGACTACATTTTATTAATTCACTCATGGATTGATGCACACTTGGGACGTTTCCACCTCTTTGCAATTGTGAGTTGTGCTGCTATAAACTTCCCAGTGCAGATGTCTTTTTTATAAAATGAGTTTTTTCCCCTTTAGGTCGATGTCTAGTAGCGGGATGGCTGGATCAAATGGTAGTTCTATTTTTAGTTCTTTTAGGTCTCACCATATTACCTTCCACAGAGGTTGTGCTAATTTGCAGTCCCACCAGCAGTGTAAGAGTGTTCCTATCTCTCCACATCCATGCCAACATTTGTTGTTTTGGGATTTTTTTTCATAAAAGCCATTCTCACTGGAGTTAGGTGCTATCTCATTGCGGTTTTGATTTGCATTTCCCTGACGATTAGAGATGTTGAGCATTTTTCTCATGGGTTTGCTGGCCATTACTCTACGTTCTTTTGAAAAGTTTCCATTCGTGTCCTTTGCCCACCTTTTAATGGGGTTATTTGATTTTTTTTCTTGTCAATTTTCCTAAGTTCTAAATAGATTCTAGTTATCAGCCCTTTATCGGATGTGTAGAAAGCAAATATTTTCTCCCATTCTGTAGGTTGTCTGTTTGGTCTAATGATGGTTTCCTTGGCTGTGCAGAAGCGTTTTAATGCAGGTCCCATTTATTTATTTTTGTTGCTACCATGATTGCTTTGGGGGTCTTCCTCATAATTTCTTTGCCTAGGTCGATGTCTGTAAGAGTTTTCCCAACATTTTCTTCTAGAATTCTAATAGTCTCATGTCTTATCTGTTATCTGGCATGAGTTGATTTTTGTGAGAGGTGAGGGGTGTGGATTCAGATTCAATCTTCTGCATATGGCTATCCAATTCTCCCAGCACCACTTATTGAATAGGGATTCTTTTCCCTAATGTATATTTTTGTTTGCTTTGTCAAAGACTTAGATGACAATATGAGGATGGTTTTACATCTAGGTTCTCAGTCCTGTTCCAAAGGTCTATAGCTCTGTTCTTGTGCCAGTACCATGCTGTTTTGGTTATTATAGTCTCAAAGTATAGCCTGAAGTCTGGTGGATTGATGCCTTGCAATGTGTTCCTGTTTTAAAAAATTAAACCGTATATGGGTATGTGTGTGTGTGTGTGTGTGTGTGTGTGTGTGTGTGTGTGTGTGTGTATGTATTTCTTCCAGAATATTACGGAGGCACAAATGTTTAGGTTACATATATTGTCTTTGCCCTGCCCAAATCAGAGCTACAAGTATGGCCATTCCCCAGATACTGCGGACTGCACCCATTAGGTGTGAAACGCATTCCTTCCTCCTCCCTCCCACCTGCCCTACACCTGATATATATCACTCTACCCTATGTGCACATAAGTGTTGATCAATTCATACCAATATGATGGTGAGTACACGGGTGCTTGTTTTTCCATTCTTGTGATACCTCACTTAGTAGAATGGGCTCCAGCTCCCTCCAGGGTAATAGAGAGGTGCTAGATCACCATTTTTTTTCTTTTGTTTGTCTATTTGTTTTTAAGAAATTTGGTTTTTATTAAAAAGCTGGGAGATAAAGTTCTTGACTTCATCTCTGAAAAACCTTTTTTCTCAATACATAATTGTAGATATTTATGTGACATTTTGATATATGTATTCAATGGGTAATGATTCAAACTAGGGGGTATATGGGACATCTGTGACCTCAAACATTTATCATTTGTGTTGAGAAATTTCCAAATCTTCTCTTCTAGCTATTTTGAAACATACAATGAGATATTGATAACTATAGTCACCCTGCCGTGCTATCAAACACTAGGATTTATTCCTTCTGTGTTTTTGTAACCATTAACCAGTTCTCTTCATACCTCCCACCTCTAAAAATCATTTTAACGTTAATTTTTAATGATTACAGAATACTTGTTCTCTTTGACAAAGCAGAAAAAGAAAACCATTGTTTTTTTGTGGCTGACTAGTATTCCGTGGTATACTTTCATTTTGCTTAAGATTGCTTTGGCTATATAGGGTCTTCTCTGGTTCCATATGAAGCATAGAATTATTTTTTCTAGATCTTCAAAAAAAAAAAAGGAATGATGTTGGTATTTTGATAGAGATTTTGCATTGATTCTGTAGATCACTTTAGGTAGTATAGGCACTTTAACAATATTGATTCTGCCAATCCATGAGCATGGTAGGGTTTTTCCATCTGTTTACATCCTCTGCAATTTCTTTTCTCAGTGTTTCATACTTCTCCCTATATAGGTCACTCACCTCCTTAGTTAAATATCATCCTAAATATTTAATTTTCTTTGATGCTATTCTAAAAGATGTTGCAGCTTCGATTCCTGCCTTGACTGTTAATTGGCATATATGAAAGCTACCGATTCGTGTGCATTGATTTTTTATCCTGAGACTTTGCTTAATTCATTTATCAATTCCAAGGGTCTCTTGGTTGAATCTTTGGGGTTTTCTAGGTATAATAGCGTATCGTCAGCAAAGAGTGAAAGTTTGACGTCTTCTGCCCCCATCTGGGTACCCTTGGTTTCCCACTCTTGTCTGATTACTCTTCCAAGGGCTTCCAGCACTGTGCTGAACAGAAGTGGAGATAGTGGGCAAACTTGTCTGGTTCCAGTTCTAAGTGGGAATGCTTTCAATTTTTCCCCATTCAATATGATACTGACTGTGGGTTTATCATATATGTCATTAATACTTTTGAGGTATGACTCACCTATGCCTATTTTGTTAAGAGTTTTTGTCATAAAAGTGTGCTGAATTGTGTTAAATGTTTTTTCTGAGTCTATTGAGAGGATCATATGCTCTCTGTTCTTGCTTTTATCTATATGGTAATTACATTTATAGAGTTGTGTATGTTGAACCATGCTTGTGTCTCTGGGATGAAGCCCACCTGGTCATGATGAATTATTTTTTGGATGTCCAGTTGAATTCAGTTTGCTAAGATTTTACTGAGAATTTTTGCATCTATATTCATAAAGGATATTGATCTGTAGTTTTCTTTTTTTGTTGTGTCCTTTTCTAGCTTTGATATCAAGGTGATATCGGCTTTGTGGAATGCGTTGGAGAGGATTCTATCCTTCTCAATGTGGTGGAATAATTTCTGCAGTGTAGGTACCACTTATTCTTTGTAGGTTTGGTAAAATTCAAGTGTGACCCTGTCTGATCTGGGCATTTTTTGAGTTGGAAGATTGGTTATTGCTGCTTCAATTTTGGTGCTTGATATTGGTCTGTTCAGGAATTCTGTTTCTTCCTGATTGAGCCTAGGGAGGTTGTGTGTTTCTAAGAATTTGTCACTTCCTCCACAGTTTCAAGTTTGGGGGCATAGAGACTTCTCCTAGTGTTCAAAGATGATGTTTTGCATTTCCATGATAATCTGCTATGACTCTCCTTTTTCACTTCTCATGGGGCTTATCAGAGTCCTTTTCTTTCTTTCCTTTTTTTTTCATTTTCTTTTTTTTGAGACAGAGTCTCACTCTGTTGCCTGGGCTAGAGTGCTATGGCATCAGCCTAGTTCACAGCAACCTCAAACTCCTGGGCTCAAGGAATCCTACTGCCTCAGCCTCTTGAGTAGCTGGGACGACAGGCATGCACCACCATGCCCGTCTAATTTTTTCTATATTTATTTTTAGTTTTCCAGCTAATTTCTTCCCATTTTTTAGTAGAGATGGGCTCTCACTCTTGCTCAGGCAGGTCTCAACTCCTGAGCTCAAACGATCCACTCACCTCGACCTCCCAGAGTGCTAGTATTACAAGTGTGAGCCACTACTCCCAGCCTAGAGTCCTTGTCTTTCTACTTTGGGTCAATCTAGCAAGAGGGCTGTGAATTTTGTTTATCTTTTCAAAGAACCAACTTCTTGTTTTATTAATCCTCTGCATACTTTTTTGTTCTCAATTTTGTTTAGTTCTGCTCTCATCTTAGGTATTTCTTTTCTTCTGCTGGATTTAGGATTGGTTTGCCATTCCTTTTCCAGTCCCTTGAGATGGTTCATTAGTTTGTTGATTTGTGATCTTTCTGTCTTTTGGATGTGGGCATTTATCGATACTAGTTTCCTCTCAGAACTGCTTTTGCTGTCCCCCACAGATTTTGATAACTTGTGTCTCTGTTATCATTTAGTTTGGAGAATCTTTGGATTTCCATCTGGATCTTTTCCTTGACCCAATAGTCATTCAGCAATAGATTGTTAAATTTCCGTGACTTTGTGTAGAGGTGAGTGTTTCGGTTGGAATTGATCTCTAATTTTATGCCACTGTGGTCTGAGAAGATACATGGCATAATTTGTATGTTTTAAAAATTTGTTGAGATAGTTTGTGTGGCCTATGATGTGATCAATTTCAAAGAAGTTTCCAGGAGCTGATGGGAAATATGTACATTCAGTGTTGTTTGGGTGAAATGTTCTACAGACGTCTGCTAGGCCCACTTGTTCTAGAGTTCTGTTTAAGCCCATTATTTCTTTGCTTATTTTCTGTTTGGAGGGTCTGTCCAGTTCTCTCACTTTGGTATTGGAATCCGCAGCTATTGTGGCATTGCTGTTTATCACATTGTTTAGATCAATCTGGGTTTGCTTTGTGTATCTGGGCACTCCTGTGATGGGTACATAAATAGGTAGGATTGTTAAGTCTTCTTGTTAGATTTTTCGCTCCACCACTAGTAGTGACCATCTTTGTCTTTCTTTTGTTTCTTTAAAGTTTATGCTATCTGTTATAAGAATGGCTACCCCGGCTTTCTTTTGGTTTCCATTTGCCTGGAAATTTATTTGCCAACCCTTCACCTTGAATCTGAATGCATCCTTGAGGATAAGATGTGTTTCCTGGAGAGAGCACATACTTGGCATGTGTTTTATGTTTTTTTAATCCATTCAGCCAGCCTATGTCTCTTCAGTGATAGGCACTTGCAGTTAGGGACTTTTTCTCATGAATAGCAAGCATAGAAACTAGGAGCTTGTGTCTAATGGTGACCTGTTCTCCATTAATATACATTAGCTTAGTAAAAGTCACACCCATCAGTGCTATGACAGTTTGCAATCATAATGACAACCCCTGGAAGTTTCCCAAATAGGATAAAACTGGGGAGGCCCCTTAGTTCTACAAACTCTCCACTCTTTTCGTAGAGAAATAATGGATCTTCCCCCTAGCATTTAGCATATCATAAGGTGTAGATGTAAAAGTAGAAGTGTGGTAAGACCCCAGTGTGTTCTTCATTCACAGAGATCAACTGATTCCCCCTCAAGAAATGTACTTTCAATTTCTCTTCTATGCTGACAAGCCTGCAATAAAAACTGCTTGTGTGGAAATGCTGTGTCTGTCATCTATCCATGGCACCTGCCAGGCTTGTGAGTCTTCCAAGCCAGGAGCCAAAGAACCAGGGCAACACCCCTCTGAAAAATCAAGCTTGAAAATGGGGTAGGTATATGGTTAATTTTCTGCAGACTGTTACAAGAATTCTCTGAAACTTTTGTACCATTTCATATTCCCATCCTCAATGTATGAGATTCCCATTGCTCTACATGCTCAACAAAATTTGAAGTTGTTATCGTGTTAAATTTTAACCACTGACTGTGGGTATGTTGTGATCATAATTAAAATTATTATACTTAATTCTTTATTTTCTTCAAGAACAATTGTTCCCTCATTACCATTCCTTCTCAGAATATCCAGGTAATAATCAATTTTATTTTTGTTTTAAATATTATTATTGTTTTCTAATATCTCTATGTTGTTTTCAATGACCAAAAATTCTGCTGGTATTTTGACTGAGACCTTATACAACTGGCAGCCTAAAGTAGGGGGACTAAGAAAACTATAGGCATGTTTTGTGAAAACAAAACAAGTAGTCCAAGACCACTGTGTGGTAAAGAGTGAAGGTATTCCTCATATTTTTTCAGAAAATTTTTTTAAGTCTAAAGGAAAATATAATTTCACTTTCTCTTGTTATTAAATAAGAAGATGACTCTTGCTCCTCACTTTCATGATGAGCACTGCATTTAGAAAACTTGTAAATTCTTTGTTTGTCCCTTTGAGATATACATAAAACTTTTAAAATAACTAACCAAACTTCCTGACAGAATGACACCCCCAGAGATCTTTATTAATGACCTTGAAGCCTTCCCTTTGAAATGTAAACATCAGTAAACTTGGTACTTACAAGTCCCCATGAAGGTGGGAGTTTAGCCTAAGCACCTGGTCTCAAGCTCTAATCACCTGCTTGTGATAGAGATAAGAGAAACTTCTTTAGATAAAGATGAACATTTGGTAATCTCAGTTTAACCTAACATTTGGCACAAATAAGGATTCTGAAATGTTGAATGCTAGTTCAGTTCAAAAGCCAAGACCAAATATTTAAACTCCCTCACAGAGTTTAGGGGTTCTCTTTGATGAAATGCACCACAGAATAAGAATGACAGTATTCATATTGATGTTTCAGGTTAAGGTATTGGGCCTGATTAGATTCTCTTGATGTCAACTAAATTATTTTCAACGGTATGAGGTTGCTTTGCATTATTATGGAAAGATAAAGTTCCTTTTCATTAAAATAAACAGACAACAGATTATAAAAAAACTACTTGAAATGTATTAATGTTTGTCACATACTTATTGTAGCAATAAACACATTTATTCTTGGTGTACTTGACAAGTCATTCAAAATGCTTTAAAAACATTCAGAAAAGTTGCAGATGTTGTATCCTAGATGCTGTATAAACATTATGTAGTAATCAAATTATTTTTCCACCTTAGGTCCTTTTATTTTACCACATCAACAACTTGAAATGGAGCCATTAAATTTGTTCTCGGTAGAGCTTAGTGATGGGCACCAACGTGAAACCCTCATCCAAAGTCCAAGGCTTCCCACCTGTTGAACCTAAGAATACTGAGTTATAGAAATGCCCCCTGTATTTCTGGAGACAACATTTGATTTCAGAAGTCAAATAAGGTTTTGCCTTAAAGAAAAAATAAATGTGTTAGTTCAAAAGCTGCCTCACCTCAGGAGGGTATCTCATTGGTCAGTAACAGCTGCACTTCAAAGAGACAGCTGTAAATTGGACCTATGGTTCTCACCTGTTTTGAAAGACAAGATAGGCCTCTCCTAGAACCAAAAGGTTGCCGAAGCTGACTGACAAAGACCCCCAGAGATGAGAGTTCATCAAATAAATATGCTAATGCCCAACGTGGGCCTTGAAGTAATTAACACAAAGCACAGCTCATGTTGACTTCTGAGATCATCTCTGTCTCCAAGAACACAATCACCGGAGCCAAGATGTCTCTGTTTTTTGCTAAGGTAATAGCCTTATCAGAAAACTTAGAAGTTTGCCCCAAGAAGATTTTGTAACTCATTGTTCCCCTAGATAGAATTAATTAAAGGATCTGTAGTAGCCTTTTAGGAGACTTTGACCCTAAACCAAACTGCCTGTTAGTATATAAATCCCATTGCCCTTGGCAACAGGAGCCTGTATCTACCCTACATAATACCTGCGTGGAGTTTCAGTCTTTGATATATTTTTGGCAGGAAGAAATATATCCATCCAGACACCCTTCTTACATCTATTTTCATAAACCTTTACTTTATAAACTATATCTTTGGCTCCATGTATTATTATCATTATTTTATTTCTAATTCTGTTTCCTACTATTTTTTTATCCTTTGCCATGACCCCTGCCTGAGAGACCTGATCGGAAGAAAAAAAGCTCTTTGTGGGGAGTGTAGCTAACTCCCCGCAAACTGGCATAGTCAGCAGGATATGCTGATAGGGTCTTAAAGGCAAAAGGCTTTGCTCCAGCCAAGAGTTCCCAAATCGCATTGCAAGGGACCTGGAGAGGATTGAAAGTCACTCACATGTCTTACCTAAAGAGAGGTAAGTGAATTCTCCAGGGCAAAGCAAATTATTATTCTGTCTGGATTAAAATAACAAGGAAGTCTATCTTCTCTGAGTATGTGGAATTGTTGAGAGCTCATTAAAGAGTTCTAGAATAGTTGCCAAAAAGAAAAATCTCAAGGAATTGTTACATTTAATTTCCAAGCACTGTGATTGGTTCCCACCTCCAGGTGAGTTCAAAGTACAGCAAAAGCAGTTGGCACTGAAAACATTAAGAAAAGTGCTCTGTAAAAGAAAAAATAAAAAGATTTCTCTACGTATTTGAAAAGTCTGCTCTGTAATTTCTCAAGCTCTACAGCTATTTCATTCTAACTCAGAATTCTCTTTCAACGAGATGGAGGATATCCATCTTAAAATAAGCTTAATAAAAGATCTGGAGCCTGTTTTTAGGAGAAAAGAGACGGTCAATTGGGACCTTCTGTCTGCATTGGGCCAGGATAAGACAAAGCCAATAAAAGTAGGTATTGATCCTCTTCTTGGGTCTATAGAAAATATAGGAGAAAGAAAAAGAAATTCTAAAGAAGAACTTTCACTTTAAGAGCTCTCTGCCGGCCAGGCATGGTGGCTCATGCCTGTAATCCTAGCCATCTGGAAGGCCAAGGCGGGTGGATCGCTCAAGGTCAGGAGTTCGAGACCAGCCTGAGTGAGACCCCATCTCTACTAAAAACAGAAATAAATTATCTGGCCAACTAAAAGTATATATAGAAAAATTAGCCAGGCATAGTGGCGCATACCTGTAGTCCCAGCTACTCGGGAGGCTGAGGCAGGAGGATCGTTTAAGCCCAGGAGTTTGAGGTTGCTGTGGGCTAGGCTGATGCCACAGCACTCACTCTAGCCCAGGCAACAAAGTGAGACTCTGTCTCAAAATAAAAGAAAAAAAGATGATCAGGTTATTACTCAAATTCAACAGTGCTATATTAGAGCATAAAAATAGATAACTTCTAAACACTCTGTGTTTTCTTGTATAAAATGTTAATGAAACTTATGTAGATTTTATTGCTAGATTGCAAGTTGTGCAAAAAATGGTTAGTCTGCCTGATTTTAAAAATTTGATGTTACATATATTGACTTTTAATAATGTTAATTCAAAGTGTTGGTGGCTTTTATAACCACTGCTCAAAAAATTTTTAAAGAAAATTTTGCCAAAAAGTTAAGTCACAGGCTTTTAAAATGCAAATGTTCGCTGAGGCTAGCGGTGGGAAAAGCATTCCCAGAAAGCAAAAATCTGTCATAAAATGTCTCAATTACGGCCATAAAGGACATTTTAAAAAAGTTTGTAAACAACTTTCTGGAGCTTTTATCCGTAACTGGAGCTTTCTTACATTAAAAGGAATTTCAGTGCATTTGAGTGTAGTTGATTCAAATTATTTTGGAGAAATTTCAGTTATGATGAGTTCCAATTTTGATTATCTTCTTCAGGCTGGAGACCATATTGCACAACTTCTGTTGTTACCTTACATACAAATTGGAACATCTGATGTTCTAAGGCAAGGAGGTTTGGGGAGTACTGGAACCTTACATACAAATTGGAACATCTGATGTTCTAAGGCAAGGAGGTTTGGGGAGTACTGGAACTAAAGTATATTGGCAAAATTTTATTAATGACCATAGACCTCAATTAGAAATTAAGTTAAATGACAAATCTTTTGTTGGACTTGTAGATCCTGGAGCTGATGTTACAATTGTTTCTAAAAGTTTTTGGCCAAAGGCTTGGCCTTTACAACAAGTTCCTACTGTTCTTACTGGAATAGGAACAATGACTGATATATTTCAAAGTCAACAAATTTTAAATTGTTCAGGCCCTAACGGACAGATAGCCATTTTAAAACCTAATGTGGCTAACATCGCTATTAATTTGTGGGGAAGAGATTTGTTACAGCAATGGGGAGCATACATCAATATACCTAAAATATATGTTCCTGCTAAACAAATTATGGTAAATATGAATTACAACCCTTGTTTTGGTTTGGGTAAAAGGAGCCAACGGGCTAAGACTTTTGAGGCACCAAAGGCACATACTTCTTGGCATGGTTTAGGCTATCCAAATTTTGGATAGCAGCCAATGCTACTGAAAAGCACCATTATGTTCTGGCTTTAAATTGGATATCACAAAAGCCTATATGGACAGCGTAGTGGCCACTAAACCAAGAAAAGTTGGGTGCTCTTCAAATATTAGTAAGAGAACAGTTACAAGCAGGACATATAGAGGAGTCCAACAGTCCATTGAATTCTCCTGTATTTGTTATTAAAAAGAAATCTGGCAAATGGCAAATGTTAACTGATTTAAGAAAAATCAATGCAATTATACAACCAATGGGAACACTGCAGCCAGGACTTCCCTCTCCAGTTATGATCCCTAAAGACTGGCATATTATAATAGTAGATTTAAAAGACTGCTTTTTTACAATTCCTTTACAAATATCTGATAGAGAGAAATTTGCCTTTACCATACCTGCATTAAACAATCAACAGCCAACTAAGCAATACCAATGGAAATCTTGCCTCACGGCATGCTTAATAACCCAACTGTATGCCAACATTTTGTCAATCAGCCTTTAGATATATTAAGAAACTGTTTACCTAATAGTTATATTATTCATTATATGGATGATATTGTATTTGCATGTTCATCAAAACAAAAATTAGAAAAATTGTACCAACAGGCCTGACAAATTTTGCTTCAATTCAGTTTAATAATTGATGAAGATAAAGTCCAACAAGGTTACCCCTTTACTTATCTGGGGTCTCTCGTTGATAGAAACAAAATAATTCCTTGAAAGGTTCAGTTACATATTGACAAATTGCAAACTTTAAATGATTTTCAAAAGTTGTTAGGAGACATAAATTGGCTTAGACCTATGTTAGGAATTCCTACTTATGCTTTAAGTAATTTATTTGATTTACTAAAGGATGACTCTGATCTTAATAGTCCCCACCAACTAACTCAGGCAGCTCAGGAGGAATTGGCATGGATTCAATCTCATATTCACACAGCTCATCTTTCTAGAGTAAATCTTAAAAAAGGAGTAGATTTAATTGTTTATCCATCAGAACATTCTCCCTCTGCTACCTTAATTCAAGAAGAGGGTATAATTGAATGGATTTTTCTACCACGTAAACAACAAAAACATCTTTCAACATATTTAGACAAAATTGGTCAAATTATATTTAAAGGCTGCCAAAGATTAAAATGTCTAAGTGGCCTGGATCCTGAAAAAATTATTGTTCCTCTTACTAATTCTGAAATTCAAATGGCTTATCAGCAAAACTTAGATTGGCAATCAGATACATCTGATTTTATAGGAATTATTGATAATCACTATCCAAAAAATAAGTTGCTCCAATTTTTAAAATTGACTCAGTGGATATTACCTAAGATAGTAAAATCCATGCCTATGCCTCATGCTCCTACCTTTTTTTCCTGATGGCAGTAGCAATGGTCAGGCAGGTTATTCTGGTCCTTTAACTAAGGTATGGACCACCCCTTACACTTCAGCACAAAAAGTAGAATTGCAGGCTGTTACGCAGCTTTTACTAGATATTACTTGACCCTTAAATATTGTTTCGGATTCACAATATGTTGTACAAACAGTTCTAGCCTTAGAAACAGTTACTATTACAGAAACTGATGAAATTTCCAAACTATTTCAGCAACTTCAACTGATTATACAGAATTGCCAGTTTCCACATTTTATTACCATATCAGATCTCATACTAACCTTCCAGGCCCCTTAGTGGTTGGTAATGAAAAAATAGATCAATTGCTTGTTGGTTCTGTTCAAGAAGCAATTAAATTTTATCAACTGACTCATATTAATACTAAAGGTTTAATTAAAAAATTTCACATAACCAATAATCAAGCCAAACATATTGTTTCTCATTGTTCCACTTGTCGATTACTTAATCAGTCTAAATTTTCTACAGGAGTTAATCCTTGAGGTCTCTCACCAAATGAATTATGGCCAATAGATGTTACACATATTCCTGAATTTGGCCAGTTAGGTGTTGTACATGTTACTGTAGATACTTATTCCAGTCTTATTATGGCTACTCCATCCTCTGGAGAAACTGTTAGACATGTACTCTCATATTTACACTCCTGTTTTGTATACATGGGAGTCCCGGCCACCATTAAAACTGACAATGGCCCTGCTTACACTAGTCATTCTTTTGCAGCTTTTTGTATTAAAGGGGACATCAAGCACATTACTGGCATTCCTTATAATCCTCAAGGACAAGGTATCATAGACTGTACGCATCAAACTTTAAAGAACGTGTTATTAAAATAAAAAGGGGGAGGTAAACAGTCTCCCAAAGAGAGAATAAATCAAGCCTTATTTACCTTACATTTTTTGAATATTTGTAAGGAAGATAAATTAACAGCAATAGAAAAGCACTGGAATGGGAGTTGGCGATCAGACTCTTTCCCTCACCAGCCTATTTGGTGGAAAGATGATGTAGAAAATAAATGGAAAAAAGGATGGGCAAAGGTGTGGGGGAGAGTTTTTGCTTGTGTTTTGACAGATGACAGACAATGTCTGGATTCCAAGCAGAAGAATCAAGCCCAGAGTGGAAGACACGTCAGGCACAGGCCACGACGTGGGGACAGGTGAAGAAAACATACAAAGAAGCAGACGGGATATTGAACTGGACATCTGTACCTAAAACATCTGTAAATGTTTTTCTTGCCACGAGCTGCATGGTGAGCATGATGGTAAGAGTGTCTGGCAACCAGACACATCACTATTGGGCACTCTAAAATTCCACCCACAGATGTACCCATTTATAAGAAAGTAATAATTTCTGACCCTAAAACTTGGGTATAATGGGAAAATTGTAGAGCTCACATGGGGTGCATTCTTGCTGGGTCCATATCTTATGGTGTTGTTCTTGACTGGAGACCCTGTTGACATCCTGCCTCCTCTCACAATTTTGAAAAGCTTCATTGGAATAAAACTGGCACCTCAATGTCTGTAAAAGACACTGACCTTAAAAGTCATATTACACAGCTCAACCATGGTATGAGCTCTCCAGCTCCTCGTATTTTAGATGGCCCTATTCATGATCAATTGTGGAAAATATCAACTTCTTTGCACCCTTTGCAGACCTGGATTGGCACACACACTTTGGATACAAACAATAGCCAAGAATGGACTTTTAATTTAAATTCTACTCATTATATTCAAGTTTGTGTTAGACTGCCTTACTTATTTGTGATTGGATATGCTGTTTATGTGAACCTTCTTTCCTAGTGACTCGTAACAACTGTTTTTATCATACCTGTATTAGCAATTCTATAAAGTTCAATCCTTATAAAGAAACATTTCATATTCTCAAAGCCAGAACAGGACTGTGGTTACCTGTTAAAATGAATAGAGTCTGGCAAGAAACACCAGCAATGTACCTTTTGGACAAACTACTTAACCACATTCTTAAACATACAAAAAGATTTATTGGTGTCTTAACAGCAGCTATTTTGGGAATCATTGCTGTCACTGCTTCTGCGGCCACCGCAGGTGTGGTTCTGCATCAGACTATTCAGACCGCTGAATTTGTTCAAAATTGGCACCAAAATTCAAACCAATTATGGTCTACCCAAAATCAAACTGACACTAAATTAGCTACTCAAATGGCTGACTTACAACAAGCAGTCACCTTGTTGCGAGACCAGGTTATAAGTCTACAAAAGAAACTTAGACTCTGTTGCGATTGGAATATCACTCAATTTTGTGTTACACCTCATATATATAATCAAACTCGGTTTCCTTGGGAAAACATCAAAAAACATCTACTTAATCAAAAAAATTGACTGAAGAGATTGGAAACTTACAACAAGAAATATTAAGTTCCTTCAGTCACAAACTCAAATTGCTCTCTGAAGCTGACATTATTAATGGCATCTCTTCTGGTTTAGATTCAGCTGATCCACTTTATCATCTTAAGATATATGGGAATTCCACTATTGTAATTGGCATTATTTTAATCCTTTGCTTGTGTTTATTTATAGTCTGGAGAAAACTCCAAAGATGACAAGAATCTGGAGACCAACACCTCGCTGTGATAGCTGTCCAACTCCATCAACTTTCTTCAAAAAATAAAAAAGGGGGAGATGTTGAGCCTAAGAATACTGAGTTATAGAAATGCCCCCTGTATTTCTGGAGAGAATATTTGATTTCAGAAGTCAAATAAGGCTTTGCCTTAAAGAAAAAAATAAATGTGTTAGTTCAAAAGCTGCCTCGCCTCAGGAGGGTGTCTCATTGGTCAATAACAGCTGCACTTCAAAGAGACAGTTGTAAACTGGCCTATGGTTCTCACCTGTTTTGAAAGACAAGACAGGCCTCTCCTAGGACCAAAAGGTTGCCGGAGCTTACAGACAAAGACCCCCAGAGATGAGAGCTGATCGGATAGATATGCTAATGCCCAAGCTGGACCTTAAAGTAATTAACACAAAGCACAGCTCATGTTGACTTCTGAGATCATCTCTGTCTCCAAGAACACAATCACCAGGGCCAAGATGTCTCTGTTTTTTGCTAATGTAATAGCCTTATCAGAAAACTTAGAAGTTTGCCCCAAGAAGATTTTGTAACTCATGGTTCCCCTAGATAGGGTTAGTTAAAGGATCTGTAGTAGCCTTTTAGGAGACTTTGACCCTAAACCAAACTGCCTGTTAGTATGTAAATCCCATTGCCCTTGGCAACAGGAGCCTGTGTCTACCCTATATAATACCTGTGTGGAGTTTCAGTCTTTGATATATATTTGGTGGGAAGAAATATATCCATCCAGACACCCTCTTTATATCTATTTTCATAAACCTTTACTTTATAAACTATATCTTTGGCTCTGTGTATTATTATTATTATTATTATTTCTGTTTCCTACTATTTTTTCATCCTTTGTGATGACCCCTGCCTGAGAGACCTGATCAGAAAGAGAACAAACCTCTTTGTGGGGAGGGTAGCTAACTCCCCGCACCCACCCTCTGAAATTCAGTGATCTCAGCATTTAAATAATCCAACAGGCCTTTGAATACTTACATTTGCTACATCATCCCCAGCAGCTTGTTATCCAAAAAATATCTGGGGGCCTGAAAGAGAAAAACCACAAACTCTGAAGGCAAGCCTTGTTTCATGACAAAGGCCACATTTTTCCAAATGTACTTTTAACCCTAGCCTTAAGAGAAAAGACAGGGTGCACCTTCCCTTTTATTGCTATTGACATTAGCTTTTCTATAGCTACCTACAGATTACCAAGCATAGAAATATTTTAACTTGGTTACATTGATTTTTATAAAATATATTTCACCAATGTCTATTGTGTTAGTGGAGATATAGTTTAAATCAACAGCAATTGACACATAAAATCCGTTGTGATGCTCTTTGGTCTTTGGGCAGTCATTAACACCTGAGAAGACCATATCTGTGACTCTTTGTTTCTCAAGCAGTCATGGTATTGATTTTTCTTTATTTTTTTTTTTAATTCAGGATATTATGGGGTTACAAACATTTTAGTTACATGAAATACCTTTGCCTTGCTCAAGCCAGGGCCACAAGCATGCCCTTTCCCTATAGAGTGGACTCTTTCTCCATTAGCTGTGGGTTTGCCCCCAACCCACTCTACCCCTACTCCCCCAACCCCCTACCTGACCAGAACCCAGTGAGTATACTACCGTGTGAGCACCTTAGTGTTGATCAGTTAGCACCAATTTGATGGCGATAATATGTTGCGCATGTTTTTCCACTCTTGCGATAACTCACTTCGAAGGATGGGCTCAATGTCTCTCCAGGATAGTACAAGAGGTGCTAGATCACCATTGTTTTTGTAGCTCAGCAGTATTCCATAGTATACATATACCACATTTTATTAATCCACTCATGTATTGATGGACATTTGGGTTGTTTCTACATCTTTGCAATTGTGAATTGTTTGGCTATAGACATTCAAGTGTACATGTCTTTGTTATAGAATATCATTTTCATTTGGATAGATACCTAGTAGTGGGATTGCTGGATCAAACAGTGTTTCTATTTTTAGCTCTTTGATGTATCTCCAAATTACTTTCCACGGGAGTTGTACTAATTTGCAGTCCCACCAGCAGTGTAAGAATGTTCCAATCTCTCCACATCCCCACCAGCATTTGTTATTTTGGGACTTTTTCATATAGGCCATTCTCACTGGAGTTAGGTGACATCTCCTCGTAGTTTTGATTTGCATTTCCCTGATGATTAGAGATATTGAGCACTTTGTTATGTATTTGCTGGTCATTAGTCTGTCTTCTTTTTGAAAGTTTCTGTTCATGTCCTTTGCCCATTCACTGATGGGGTTGTTTGATTTTTTTCTTGTTGATTTTAAGTTCCATACAGATTCTTGTTATCAGCCCTTTATTGGATGTATAGAACCAAATATCTCCTCCCATTCTTTAGTTTGTCTATTCACTCTAAGGACAGTTTCCTTGGTGTGCAGAAGCTTTTTAATTTGATTAGGTTCCATTTGTTTATTTTTCTTGCTGCTGTGATTGCTTTGGGGGTCTTCTCCATAAATTCTGTACCTTGGTTGAATCTTCCCAAAATTTTGTTCCAGCATTCTTAATGTTTCACACCTTAGGTTATGTCTGTTACCCAACGTGAGCTGATTTTTGTGAGAGGTGAAAGGTGGGGATCCAGTTTCAATCTTCTGCATGTGGACATCCAGTTTTCCCAGCACCGCTTACTGAATAAAGATTCTTTTCTCCAATGCATTTTTGTCTGCTTTGTCAAAGATTAGATGATAATATGAGGATGGTTTTATATCTGGGATCTCTGTCCTATTCCAAAGGCTTATATCTCTGTTCTTGTGCCAGTACCATGCTGTTTTGGTTACTATAGCCTCCTGGTAAAGATTGAAGTCTGCAAGACTGATGCCTCCCAATTTTTCCTTTTTGCTTAAGATTGATTTGGCTATATGAGGTCTTCTCTGGTTCCAGATGAAGTGTAGTGGTATTTTTTCTAAATCTGTAAAGAATGATAGTGGAATTTTGATAGAGATTGCATTAGTTCTGTAGATCACTTTAGGTAGAATGGACATTTTAAAAATATTGATTCTACCAATCCATGAGCCTGGTAGGGATTTCCAACTGTGCATATCATCTACAATTTCTTTTCTCAGTGATTCCTAATTCTCCCTATAAATATCTCTCACCACTTTCATTAAATACTTTCCTAAATATTTAAATTTCTTTGATGCTATTATGAAAGGTGTTGCATCCTTGCTTTGATTTTTGGCTTGACTACTGGTGTATATGAATGCCACTGATTTGTGGGCATTAATTTTGTATCCTGAGACTTTACTGAGTTTGTTTATCAATTCCAGGAGTCTCTTGGCTGAATCCTTGGGATTTTCTAGGTATAACAGCTTATCATCACCAAAAAGTGAGAATTTGACCTCTTCTGCCCCCATTGAGACACTTTTAATTCCCTGCTCTTGTCTGATTGCGCTAGCGAACAATTCCAGAACTGTGTTTAACAGAAATGGAGATAGTGGGAAACCTAGTCTGGTTCCAGTTTTAAGAGGAAATGGTTTTAATTTTTCCCCATTCAACATGATATTGGCTTTGGATTTGTCATATACAGCCTTAATAAATTTAAGAAATGTCCCATCAATGCCTATTTTATTGAGAGTTTTAATCATAAAAGTGTGCTGGATTTTATCAAATGCTTTTTCTACATCTATTGAAAGAATCACATGGTCTTTATTCTTGCATCTGTTTATGTGGTGAATTACATTTATAGATTTGTGTATGTTGAACCAGCCTTGTATTACTGGGATAAAGCCCACCTTTATCCCCATGGTGAATTATTTTTTTTTTTTTGATGTGCCGTTGGATTCAATTTGCTAAAATTTTATTGTGAATTTTTGCATCTATATTAATGAGGAATATTGATCTGTAGTTTTCTTTTTTTTGTTACATCCTTTCCTGGCATTGGTGTCAAGGTGATTATTGGCTTCATAGAATGAGTTGGGAAAGATACCATCCTTCTCAATGTTTTGGAATAATTTCTGCAGTATAGGTATGAGTTCTTCTTTGCATATTTGGTAGAATTTGGGAATGAACCTATAGGGTCCATGACTTTTTTTGGTTTTGGAAGATTTTTTATTGCTGCCCCAATTTCTGCACTTAATATTGGTCTGTTCAGGAGTTCTATTTTTTTCCTGATTGAGCTTAGGGAGGTTGTGTGTTTCCAAGAATTTGTCCATTTCCTCCATATTTTGTAGCTTTTGGGTATATATATTGTTAGTATTCAAAGATAGATAATGTTTTATATTTCCATAATGACTTCTGTTTTTTCACTTCTGATTGAGTTCATTCTTTGTTTATCTTTTCAAAAAAGCTTTAAAGAAGGTGACAGGAGTTTTGTCCTCTTTGCAGTAGCATATGCTGTCAGCAGATTGAAGTAAGGGACTATAAGCAAAATCGTGGTTTGTCTTAGAAAGAAACAATAGTGGAAATGTAGGAGCATTGTTGATCAACTAGACCTTTACTAAGTGATGGGCTGTGCTAAGAGCATTCAGGACAGTAAGTTAAACACATCATTGTTAATCACTGGAGAAAAAAGGGCATTTCAATCAAACAAAGGCAAGCTGGCAATGCATGCTCAGGCAAACACAAAAATAAATCTCCGTACTGACCCACTAGGACCAATGAGGCAGACAGTGTTAAGACTTTTATCCAGAGGGTCGCTAATAATATGCTGCCCTCTTTAAGTCAATCTTTTCTTTAACAATTTAGAAAATGACTGTTTAGAATTAAAATCTGAGACTCCTGAGATACTGTTATTACTAGTGTTATTATTTTTACATATACCAATCTGATTTTCATAAAAATAATTAGTGACGAATAATGATCCATATGAGAAAGTATCCTACTTGTAAGTGTATGTCAGCTGTCATTTGACACAAAGGGAGTTACAAGTTAAATAACTTTCAAAAAAATGTGTCAGCACTACACATATTATTAAATAAAAATGACTTTTCATAAATGAAAATTTCACAGATAAAACTGTTAAATGAATCTAAACTTCTTTCACTGATAACCAATCCTTTGGACTTTTAAATTTTATTTTGTAGTAAAGAATGGTTACTTTTTATAAAGGTGGACCCTTTCCATTTAGAAAACTTTTCAAGAACATCATGACTGACAAAAGATTTTCTGTTTGACCAGGCTGTACTCAGGCTCCTGAGCCTTCCTACGCCCATAAGTGCACTTCCTTCTAAAATGTATTTTTGGCAAATAATACAGCTAAGTCAGATTAGCAAGAACATCCTACTCTTGAAATCTGATAAGGTTCCTCATTCTTCCCTATCCTCCAGATGATGCCTAAACACCCTGACCTGTCTTCAGCAAGAATCCTGTTAGGTCAGGTTAGCCAGAATTTCCAAGACCTTTGAAGTTTTCCCTTAGTAATTTTTCATCTATGGACCCTCACCCTGTTCCCTGGCTGTAAATTCCTACTTTTTCATGCAGTATTCAGAGTTAAGCATAATCTCTCTTCCACACTGCAAGACCTCATTTCCATGGTGCCTATACCAATCGTGATGGTCCTTAGTAAAGTCTTAATTACCAGTCTTTACTAAGTATCATTGAATAATTTTTCTTTAACATGACACATGATAAGGTTTTCTGAAATGTGTTAGACTGACAAGAAGTCAACAAGAAATATTTTAATGTATTACTGTATTAATGTAATTACTGTATCACTGTCAAAGATAAACAAAGACATAGAATGTTAAAGTGGTGAAAACAGACTTTAATCAGTAATTACTGATGTAATGGAAAAGTGAAAATCTCAGGGCTCCAAAATCTCATTATGCCAAAGGGAGAAGTGAGCCTGGAAACCAAGTCACGTTAGCACTGCCATTCTCTTCCCCAGGCTCAACTACTGAATGTGGTATAGAGGGTGTTTTTGTTTTGTTTTTCTACTTTTTTTTTTTTCAGGGACGAATGTGCCAGTAAAGTTTATTTATATAATGTTCTGTCAGGTCAGCCACATTTAATTTCTGGAAGTTGTTTTTCATTTTGTTTTTCTTTTTTAAGAAATGGAACAGCTTGGACAATGACTAAGCAGGTTTGTTTGTTTGTTGTTTTGGTAGACGGGTTATGGGGAGGAGATAGGGAGTCTAGCCACCAAAAGTGGTCTTGTTATGCAGATAAGCCTCCTGGTAATGAGTCCTTAGGGAGAATAGATGGTAAATGTTTTTACTCTGACCTTTAAGGATGTCAGACTCTCAGTTGATCTTTCCTGTTAACAGATTGAGTAAGCAGAGTCTGGCTGCATTTACTGGAGATTCTCTACAGACACAAATTTCTACCCTGCACCCTCCCACAAAAACAGACTTGCAGCATTATTTCTGTCCCCCTTCCCCCCCACAATCATCTCAAAGTATGTCAAAGAAATGTATTTTGAGGTAAAATATGTTTTATTTCAAGACCTTTCAAGACCTAAACCTTTCAAGAATATATAGCCCCTAAAAAATGAGTGCATGTCAATTATAACCTTAGGACTAATAGCCTAAAGAAATTCTTGAATGTTGATTACAAGTGTGAACAAAAGCTTGTCCTCCCCCAGCTGTCTGAGTGGATCCCCTCTTGGCCAACGAACACAAGAAAAACCTTAAAGCTGAGGTGCCAGCTATGAGGAGAAGGGAGGTCAGGCAGGCCTCATTATGCTCTCTCCCTTTTGGATTTACTGCTTGTAACAATATCCTAAATCATTAACAAGACCTAATGCCATATAAGACAAAGGTTAAACCATACCTGCAGCTCATCAATTTACTTAACAAATCACTTGAGTCTGGGTATATGTCTGGTATATGTCCTGTGGTTTATCTCTGATTAGCAAACATCCTTATCTTAACTTAAAACACTCCAAGCCTTTAGACAAAACTTCATTTCTGTAACCAATTATAAATCAAAGAATCTTTGCACCTATAACCTCTAAGCTCTCCCCCTTGAAGATGTCTTGACATTTTGGACCAAATCGATTACATCTTCTGTGTCTTGCTTTACGGTTTTACATGTAATTTCTGTCTCCATGAATATATAAAGTCAAACTGGAACCTGGTTACCTTGGGCACAATTTCTCAGGACCTCTGAGGCCATGTGTTCTGGACCATCAGTCACACACATTGAGCTCAGAAAGTATGTCTTTAGAGAGTTTTGGATTTTATTCTTTACAGTATCATGCTCAAAGTTGGGCTCAGAGAGATCTAAGGACTCCCCAAATAAGCATCCTTAACTTGGCACCAGATACCACATGGCTCCTATTCCCCCTCACCCCAAGGTTCTCCTTGGGTGGAACTGGTAAGGCCTTCTGAACCCCATGCCTCATAAACTTGGTTGATAATCCTGATTTCTTCTGAATTCTTGGTTCCTCTCCTAGGAAGTTATTGTTTGGGATCCTAATTTTGATTTGGAGGTGCATTCTAAAAGGGTCTTCTCCATTGCCTCTTTATCCCCAAATTAACCTAAATCAGCTTATCTGCACATTGTGAAAGAAGAAGCCAAACTGTCCTTTTCCTAGGTCAATGGAGTCTGAATTCCTCAGCTCCAAAGAGAAAGGGAATTTTACTCCTTCTAGCCAAAAGACACACAAGGGTGCCTGGAGGGCCTAAGCGGGAGTCTCTGGGATGACTGCCCATGATTCCCAGTGGCCCTACAGAAATCCACTCAGTGAAATTAATTAAAAGAAGGCTCATCCAGAAAATGCACATAAGAGCTGATCACTGCGCATTTTGAGCCCTCTTGGTGGTGAAGGAGAGAAACTCAGAGACATATAAGAGGGCAGAAATGACTCAATGGTAAAACACTGTAGAGTCCTGCCCACAATCCGCACATTCTGATCCACTACCCTAAATCTATACTACAGTGTAAATACTTCTGTTAAGGAAAGCTGGAAAAGAAATTCCCCCCAAATGAAGAAAAACAAGGAAGGTGACCCTCTTCCAGGCACCTTAGTTGGTCTGTGACACCTCTATTTGCAAGCATTTATGTAAATGGAAGGGTTTGGAAGCATGCAAGATTTTCTAGGACTCCAGATGATTATGGCCAACTCGTATGCATGTTTCAACTGAAAGGCAAATTGCATCAAGGAAAATTCAGAGCTCAAATGGTTAAACTGCTATTATAAAGTTAAAATGTTGGGTCTCTTAAGCTCTCTATCTCTCTACTTTGTTTTCTGGCTACTCTGAACTTGCTTTTTCTACTGCTATTGTGATAAAAATCTACTGTTTGCAGTATTAATAATTATGAATTTAGCCTACTTGGAGATCTTGTTTTCTTAAACAGGGCAGCCAGTTCTAGCTAACATGTAAATATTGAAAAAGCCCTTGAAACTGAAAAAAAAGAAAAAAACAGTAAAAGAGGTTTTTTAAAAAATCAAACTGCCATGGAAACTGCTTTACCCAAAACTTTAATAGACCGACTTCATTAATTACCTATCAATGCAACTGACGTTTAGCCATGTGAACAAATTGCAATTTTGTCAGGGGTAATTTGGATTCAGTCATCTTTTTTAAAAAAGTGAACTTGTATTACTATTTTATGACTAGAGTTCTGACATAAAAGCTATTGGAATGTGTGTGTGTGTGTGACAAAGAAAGAGAGAGAGAGAAACAGAAAGAGTGTGTTTAGAGATGTTCTGTGTATGAACATTATATTATATGCTGTGTCTATGGTTATCTGCAGTTCCCATCCGCTGGGCCACTGACCGGGACTGGTCAGTGGCCTGCTAGGGACTGAGCTGCAGACCTCCACAACCCTGACCCCCTGGGCCATGGAAAAATTGTCTTCCATGAAACTTTGGAAATGGGGTGGGGCACAGCAGGAGCGGAGCAATGGGTGAGTGAGCAAAGCTTCATCTGCATTTACAGACACTCCCCATCACTTTCGTCACTGCCTGAGCTCTACCTCCACCCCACCCCTATCTGGAAAAATTGTCTACCATGAAACTTGTCCCTGGTGCCAGAAAGGTTGGGGAGAGCTGGTCTACATGATATGAGATTGACTTATAAATAAGGGAGTGCTCATAAATTAATTAAATAAACACAAATGCTTTTCAGGTTCATGTGAATTTAGTAATCTTTGGCAAATCAGCTGAGTTGTGTTTTTAAAAAAGTATTATTGGTAGAAAAAAATAAAAATGCCTTCAAATTGTCAACATACATTTTTGCCTGGGTTTGCCAGCCATTTTTATGTTTTTAAGGTGTCAGGGTTTGACACAAAGGTTATAAAAGCTCTAAACTCACTCAAAACAAAAATGATCTGTGTTCGTGATTCTTCATAAGTAAGACTAATTTAATTTAGTTGGTTTAATGACAATAGGTAAATCTCTGAAGCTACTGACAAAAATATCCATATGTTTAACTTTAAGGTTCTTACTTAGGTAAACATATAGACATGCCTAAATAAAAATGAGCAACTGTAAATTACAACAAGTAAAACATCAAGTAAACAGGAGCAAGAAAACAGAAATTTTTATGGTCAAAGGCTTATGAAAATATTTTGATTTTGGTTTCTTAATCCTAAGTGTAGATGAAGTTTTTTCCACTGACTTCAAAGTCTGTGGAAAGGTATATGCAAAAGCTGTTTCTGACTCATTCTTTCTATCATTCAATATGAAGAGTTTTGTTAAGAATTTAAAGCTGCCCTAGGAGCTATAGATAAAAGAATTTAATTCAATTTGGAAGCTACAATTTTTCTGTTGTCTTGCTTGCTCTTGATTTATTCTGAGGATTCGTTTCATGCTAGCTCGTTAAATGTATATTGTGTTGCCATGGCAAAATTCTTTGCCTAAGAAAATCTGAAAAACTCTCTAAAGTTAATTATTTATGGTAATTTATTATAAGATAAGCAAAATTGTTATTCTCATAATCCAAAGAGAATCTCAAAACCATCTTACTGTTTGCAAGTATTACACATACTTAAGTTACACTGAAGTTGAAATATGTTTTGAGACCAGTTATGTTGTTTTAAAAATAGCTTAATCTTAGTTCTCATGTAAAAAAAACATGCTGCAACTTAGTGTCTTTATTTATGGTATTAAGGATTGGTGTTGAAGATTTGTTCAGTCTATAGTTAGGTGATATTATGCCAATGAATTTAACTTTGGGATTTTGGAATTTTTGAAAGATCTAATTAGTTTACATATTTAAACAGCATGAGTTCTAAAACGTCTATTATATTCATGAAACTTACAAAAGATAGTACATTGTTGAGAATAGCAAGTCTTACTAGAATATTTACATTTGTTTTCATGGTAGGCTTTTTGGTTAAGTTTAAAAGTACTAATTCAACTATATATTGATTGTTTCCTAATCTGTGTTGTATTCACAGTCTGTAAAAATAGTTAACAGAAAATAACTTAAAATGATAATGTAATCAGCTCCATGAAGTAACACAAAATGACACTCTCCTGTGTATATTTTCCCTGTGGGCTTGCTTATGCTTTGGGTTCTCAGCGACTAGGACATTATAGTCTTTCTTTTTAACTCACCCTTTTGTTATCAAAAGTTTGGCATTTGTCTCTGAGGCCACGTTAGAAGAACAAGGACAAGTGGTTTGAGGAGAAGGAAAAGGAAGTTGATTCACCAAATGAGGAGGATGGCAGACTCACATCTTAAAGTACCACAGTCCTATCCAGAAGCAGATGTACAGAGCTTTTAAAGGGAGTTTTCAGGTTTGGGGCATTGCTGTTTAACTGCAGCATTTCCAGTGATGAAAATGTGATGACCTCCGCCTGGACAATTCCATTGAGTTGAGCCATCTCTTGTACCAAAGAGAACAAAGGACATGCCCCTGCCCCCCTGATTACTGGCCTTGGGCAGGAATGCTGGTTTCAATTCCCCAAAAGGGTGAGGTTTTTTTAAAGGGACATATCATAAAACATGTTGCCCTTTTTCAGGCCCTTACCTCTGTTACACTTTTACCTTCTGGTTTGTCTCCCAGAAATGGTAGACTCTTCACAAGATAACAATACCAAGACTCCGCATTCATCACTTCTGAATTAAACCTCCCACACATGTTGCTTTCAACACAACCTGTCCTAATGCACATAGTCTCCTTCCTGAATGCTTTATAAAAACCTCTATGCTCAGTTTTCTAGGGAGACAGACTTGAGGGATTTCTTTCATCTTCTAGGTGATGCCATCTATAATGAATCTCTTTTCTTCCTTAGCAAGCCTTGTTGTCTTGGTAATTGGCTTTCTGTGTGGCAAGCAACTGGACCTGGGCCAGAAAACCCTTGTGGTGGCCCATTTGGGGACTTGCTGCTCATGGCTTAGTGGCTGCAGAGCAAAGGAGATCCTGAAAGCCTCCCTAGCTGCTGTTTGGCTCAATTTCTTCCAGAGTTTGGTTTTCATTTCTCCCCCTGGCTCAGCCATCTTTATCTTCAAGTGCTTCCCTGTTTGCTTTGGAAGAACTGACTCTTGGATGTTGGCGTCTGGATTCAGACGGGTGAGTGCTATTTGAGGACATCATGCAGTAAAGAATCACCCCCCTCAATCTGGGAAATTATGAGAAGATTCCCTTTTGATCTGAGGATTGGAAAAGCCCCAAATGTTTGAAAGAGTGGAAACTGCTATGACTTTTATCTGAGACTCCTCAGGCTTTTCTTTTCTTCTTCTTCTTCTTCTTTTTTTTTTTTTTTTGGAACCGTAGTCCAAATTTTTTTGTCTTTTGGTGGATGTTGAATGGTTGTGTGAGTTTTGTTGTGTGTGTGGCCATAAGAAATCAGAATTCAGTCCCTGGATATAGGCTTTTGGGTTGCATTCTTCAAAGTCGGTCTGAATATAGTTATAAGCCTGTGAAATAGAAGGGAATGACATTTTCTGTGATATTGTTTGGCCTCAGCACTTTCTTGGTTCTGGAAAAATATGGCTTTTCAATGGATCCCTAAACTGTAATGCTATTCTTTAATTAGATTTGTTCTATCATCATGTTGGAAAATGGAACAGTATCCCTTATGTACAGCCTTTTATGCTTTTTTATCAAAGGGATTCAGACCAGATTAAGCATAAGATTTTGGTAAGGAGGGTAGAAGCCTTCACAAAGGTCAAGGAGCAAGAATTCAAACTCAAGAACCCCATTCTGCCACAGTAGGAAAATTTTTATTCTGAAGATGACCTTTGGGCAACTGCCCTCCCCCACCCCCCTTTTGATTTATATAACCAGAAACAGAATAATCCTGAATATAGGGATGATCCAAAGCATGGAACTGATCTGTTAGAATTATTTTCACCACTCATCACTGCCTTGGTGCATGTCCAGAGCCGGCTTAACATTCTCCTAACCTCTGAGGTATGTTGCATTGTCTTTTAAAAGGCTCAAGAGGAGGCTGACCAATTGTGTGCAGGAGACCCAAATAACCAAACAAGGCCCGGAGCTAATTTAAGCATCTCAGGTCATGATCCCAACTGGAATGCAAATGATGGAGATGAAAATTAAGATCCAGTACTTCTGAGATGGTATCTTCGTAGGGCTTAGAAAAGGGGCTCCAAAAACTAAAAGCTTGAACAATGTTTGAGAAATAAGAGGAGACATGTGAAAATCTATCAGCCTTCTTAGACAAAAATTCTGGAAGCATATCAGAAACATATTAATGTAGATTCAGAGAACTCTGAAAATTCAGGGTTGATCAATTGCCCTTCATTGGCCAGAGTATGCCTGATATTCAGAAAAAAATTACAGAAGCCAGATGATGCTATATCCTGCCCGTATCCCATTTGGTTGAAGTGGCTTGTAAGGTTTTTATAAACTGTGAACAGACTAAATAATAGCAGAAGGGAGAGAGAAAATCACATGAAATGAAGCAACAGACAAAATTTTTGGCAGCAGCTTCAATGAAAAATTGTAAGACTCCACTTGAAGGAGCACTTGAAGGCACTCCACTTGAAGGTACTCCCCAGTAGTGCTGGGGAGGAAAGAAAAATAATGATAGGATTCCCTCAGGGAAATCCTATTGCAAGGAGAAAGGTCAGTGGAAGAAGAATTGCCTTAAATTAAAACAGAAGGGCAATAGGGAACCCACTCTGCAGTTGGTGGAACTGGATAAAAAAATAAATAGAATGACAACCCAATGGCTCCCCAAGATCTACAGGAATTACAGCCTCTAATTGACATCTCCCACCAGGAGCCCAGGGAAACAATGAGGATGGGGGAAAATTCAATTGATTTCCTGATTGATACTGGTGCAACATACTCAGTATTAAATCTTAAATTGGACAAGCTTACTAAAGAATCAGTGTTGGTGACTGGTGTGTCTGGAGAACCCTCACTAAAATTTTTTCTGTTGCCATTGGATCATGTTATTGAAAATTCTTTCATCACACACAGTTTACTTTGCATGCCCAAGTACCCTTTTCCATTGTTGGATCAAGATCATCTCTCTAATTTTCAGGCTCAAGCAACCTTTCAGAATACACAACTCCACATTGAAGTTATTCCAGAACGTGCTCGATTTGAAAGAAGCTCTGCTCACTTTCTTGGCTATCTCTCAAGCTCTGCCCATTATTTATTTAATTTATTTTTTTTATTTCATGAAATTATGGGGGCACAAACATTTTGGTTACATGTTATGACTTTCCCACAGCCCAATCGTGATTTGAGACATGTTCCTTTCTCCCTGCTACAATGCTCACTGTGTCCATCAGTTGTGAGGATATCCAGCCGCAACACTCCCCAACCCCAAAGAATATTACTACTGTGTGAGCACCTTAGTGTTGATCAGTCAGTGGCAGTTTGATGGTGAGTACATGTGGTGCCAATTTTTCCATTCTTGTGATATCTCACTTCAGAGGATAGGTTCAAGCTCTATCCAGGAAAATATAAGAACTGCTAGATCAGCATCATTCCTTATAATTGAGTAGTATTCCACTGTACACATATACCATATTTTATTAATCCACTCATGTATTGATGGGCACTTGAGTTGTTTCCACATCCTTGCTATAGTAAATTGTGTTGCCATAGACATTTGCGTGCAGATGTCTTTGTTATAGAATGACTTTTGTCCCTTTGAGTAGATGCCTAATAGTGCTATTGCTGGATCAAATGGTAGTTCCACTTGTAGCTCTTTTAGGTATCTCCAAATTCTTTTCCACAAAGGTTGCACTAATTTGCAGTCCCACCAGCAGTGTAAGAGTGTTCCTCTCTCTCCACATCCTCACCAGCATTTGTTGCTTTGGGATTTTTTGATAAAGGCCAATTGTCTTGGAGTTAGGTGATATCTCATTGTGATTTTGATTTGCATTTCCCTAATGATTGGAGACGTTGAACTTTTTTTTATATGTTTGCTGGCCATTATTCCCTCTTCTTTTGAACAGTGTTTGTTCATGTCCTTTGCCCATTAGTTGATGGGGTTGTTTGATTTTTTTCTTGTTGATCTTTTTGAGTTCTAGATAGATTTGTGTTATCAGCCCTTTATCAAATGTGTAGAGAGCAAATATTTTCTTCCATTCTGTAGGTTGTCTGTTCACTCTAATGATAGTTTCCTTGGCTGTACAAAAGCTTTTTAATTTGATCAGGTCCCATTTATTTATTTTTGTAGCTGCTCTGATTGATTTGGGGTTCTTGTTCATAAATTCTTTGCCCAAGCCAATGTCTGAAAGGCTCTTCCCTACATTTTCTTCTAGGAGTCTTAAGGTTTCATGCCTTAGGTTTAAGTCTGTTATCCATTTAGAGTTGATTTATGTCAGATGTGAGAGATGATGATCCAGTTTCAATCTTCTGCTTGTAGCTATCCAGTTTTCCCAGGACCATTTATTGAAAAGGGATTCTTTTCCCCAGTGTATACTTTTGTCTGCTTTGTCAAAGATTGGATGACGATATGTGGATGGTTTCATCTCTGGGTTCTCAGTCCTGTTCCCAAGGTCTATAGCACTATTATTGTGCCAGTATCATACTGTTTTAGTTATTATAGACTTGCAGTACAGCTTGAAGTCTGATAGTCTGATACCTCCCAGTTTGTTCTTTTTGCTTCAGATTGCTTTGGCTATATGAGGTCTTCTCTGGTTCCATACAAAGTGTAGAATTATTCTTTCTAAAACTGTAAAGAATGATGCTGGTACTTTGATGGGGATTGCATTAATTCTGTAGATCACTTTAGATAGTATAGACACTTTAACAATGTTGATTCTACCAATCCATGAGCAAGGTAGATTTTCCCATCTGTTTACGTCTTCTACAGTTTCTTTTCTTACTGTTTTGTAGTTCTCCCTGTATATGGTTCTCAACTCTTTTGTTAAATATATACTTAGATATTTGATTTTCTTTGAGGCTGTTGTAAAAGGTATTGCAGTTTTGATTTGAATTTTGGCTTGACTCTTATTGGAATATAAGAATGTCTCTGATTTGTGTGTATTAATTTTGTATTCTGAGACTTTACTGAATTCTACCAAACATTCAAAGAAGAGCTCATACCTATACTACAGAAATGATTCCACAACATTGAGGAAGACAGTACCCTTCCTAACGCATTCTATGAAGCCAACGTCACCTGATACCAAAACCAGGAAAGAACACAACAAAAAAGAAAATTACAGACTAATATTTCTCATGAATATTGATGCAAAAATCCTCAACAAAATTTAAGCAAACTGAGTCCAACAGCATAGGAAAAAAATAATTCACCATGACCAGGTGGGCTTTATACCAGGAATGCAAGGCTGGTTCAACACACACAAATCTGTAAACACAATTCACCTCATAAATGAAACCACATGATTCTCTCAATTGGTGTAGAAAAAGCATTTGACAAAGTCAAGCACACCTTTGTGATAAAAACTCTTAGCAAAATAGGCATAGATGGGACATACCTTAAAACTATCAAGGTCATTTATGATAAACCTACAGCCAATATCATTCTGAATAGGGAAAAATTGAAACCACTCCCACTTAGATCTGGAACCAAACAATGTTGCCTACTATCCCCACTTCTAGTCAACATGGTACTAGAAGTCCTTGCCAGAGCAATCAGACAATAGAGGGGAACTAAGGGGGTCCAAATGGAGGCGGAAGTGATCAAACTCTCACTCTTTGATGATGATATGATATTTGTGTAGAAAACCCCAAGGATTCTACCAAGAGACTCCTGGAATTGATAAATGAATTCAGTAAAACTCTGCCCATTAAAGTTCTCCATTAAGTCAACTCTGAGGTATGAGCTACCAGAAAAGCTGGAGCGGCACATATAAACCTCACTCATATCAAGGTAAAACTGAACATTTCTTTTTCCCAGAATCAGGCAGTACTCATTAAAGCATAAAGCTCAGGAGGGTCTTCAACCCCTAGTCACAGTCTTTATATATACAAACATTATACATTATATTTATATATTACATATTTTGTATGTATTAATATATAAATATATATGTATATAAATTTTGGAATATTTTGGGAGTACAAACATTTTGGTTTAATGCATTGTTTTGTATTTCCATGGTATCAGCTGTAATATCTCCTTTTTCTGTTCTGGTTGGGCTTATTAGTGTACTTTCTTTTCTGTTTCTGGCTAATCTAGGGAGAGGAATGTCAATTTTGTTTATCTTTTTAAAGAAACAACTTTCTGCTTTGTTAATCTTTATGATTGCTTTGGAATCTATTTCATTTAGTTCTGCTCTAAACTTTGTTATTTCTTTTTTTCTGGTAGTTTGGGATAGGTTTGCTCTACCTTTTCCAATTTATTGAGACAATTCATTAGATTGTTGATTTGTGATCTTTCTGTCTTTGGATGTAGCTATTTAAGGCTATGAGTTTTCCTCTTAGGACTGCTTTTTCTGAATCCTACAGATTTGGGGAACTTGTATTCCCTTTGCAATTTAGTTCAAATAATCTTTTGATTTCCATCTCAATTTCCTCCTGGACCCAATAATCCTTCAGTAATAGGTTGTTTAATTTCCATGATTTTGTATAGAGTGTTTTTGTTGGAATTAATTTCTAATTTTAGTCTACTGTGTTATGAGAAGATACATGGTATAATTTCTATATTTTTAAAAATTTGTTCAGACATGTTTTCTGGCCTAGGATGTGACCAATCTTAGAAGATAATCTATGAGCTGATGAGAAGAATGTATATTCAGTAGTTTTTGGATGGAATGTTTGTAAATGTCTTTTAGGCCCATTTGTTCTAGAGTCCTGTTTAAGTCCATTGTTTCTTTATTTTCTGCTTGGAAGATTTGTCCCATTCTATCAGACGGGTGTTGAAATCTCTGGCTACTATGATGCTGTTGTTCATCATTTGTTTAGATGAAGTAGGGATTGCTTTATGAATCTGGGCAACCTGTGTTAGGTACACTAATATTTTGGATTGTTATGATTTCTTGTTGAATTTTTTCCATCACTATTATGTATAATGGCCATCTTTATCTTTCTTTACTTTTGTTGATGTGTAGTCTATGTTATCTGATATGAGAATGGCTACACCAGGTTTCTTTTCATTTTCATTTGCATTGAATATTGTTTTCCATCCCTTCACCTTAAGTCTGAATGAGTCTTTGTGGGTTAGAAGCATATCCTGGAGACAGCAGATAATTGGCTTTTTCTTTTAATCCATCCAGCCATCCTATGCTTCTTGAGTGGGGAGGCAAAGCCATTCACACTTATTGAAAGAATTGTTATATGGGGTGGATTTCTGTACATCATGTTGCATAGAACTTTTTGCTTTGTATAACCTCTTGAGCCATTGTGGTATCTGGGTTTGATCTTTAGCTTTTGGGTGATTTTACAACGGTGGATGTCTTTGTGCTAATCTGTGTGTATGCACATCTCAGTACTTCCTTCAGGGGAGGTCTAATTATGACAAATGTCCTCAATGTTTAATTGTGTGGAAAAGATTAAATTTCTCCCTCAAATGTGAATCTTAGTTTTGTAGTATTCAAAATTCTAGGTTGGCAGTTGTTCTGTTTCAGAGGATTAAAATTGGGTGCCTATTTCTGGCTTACAAGGTTTCCACTGAGAAGTCTGCTGTTAGATGGGCTTTCCCTTTTAGGTCAGTTGTTGTTTATGTCTAGCTGCTTGCAGAATTTTCTTGCTCATTTTGGTTTTGGCCAGGTTGATTACTATGTGTCTTGGAGATGTGCTATTTGCTATACCAGGGAACTTTCCTCAATATTGCCCTCAAATAGATTTTCCATGCTTTTAGCACTTTCTTCTTCTTCCTCAGGGATACCTATAATTCCTATCTGTTTGCTTTGCATAGTCTAATATCTCCCTAAGTGATTGGTCTACACTTGTTTTTTCTTCTCTGCCTCTTTAAATGACTGGGTTAGCTTGAGAGCCTTGTCTTCAAGTTCTGGGATTCTTTCTTCTCCTTGGTTTAATCTGTTGCTGAAATTTTCTGCTATGTTTTGGAAATCCCTAAAAGAATCTTTCATTCTTATAAGTTCTATTATATCATCCCTAATTATGTCTAGTTCTTCAGTGACTTTTTCATTAATTTTGTGAAATATTTTTGGGCTTCATTTTGTTGCTTTTCACTTTCTCTTCTATTCATCTTATTTGCCATCCATAGTCTGAATTCCATTTTTTTGTCATTTTGACAATTTCCTTGTGGTTGAATTCACTGCTGTAGTCACATTGTGATCCCTTGGGGAGTGTTGATCTGTTTTGATTTTTCATGTTGCCAGGGTTCTTAGGCTGGTTTCTTCTCATCTGATACCTCTTTTCTCAGTTGAGGCCTTATTGGTTTGCATGGCTCTCATCCTTTACTGGAAACTCTCCTGCTTGATTAGAGTAAGGGGAGCTCACTAGATGGCACTCTTCCCCCGCTCCTCCCATCCCAATTACTCTGGAATGTTGACACAGCAGAACTGGGGCATGTGCACTTGAAACCTGTAATGTAGCTGTTCTGACTCATTCTGTTCTCCTGTGACTGCCTCTGCTCAAGACCATGCTGAATATTGTTTGGTTGAGTGTTGGTAGGATGTTCGAGTTGGGAGCTGGGTGAGATCCTCTACACCAATGCTGGTGTTGTGGGAATTGCTCTTCACGGGGTTTTCCCACAGAGGTAACAGCAACAGCTGGATGAAGTTGTTGTAGGTTCGTAGGCTGGATATGTTTGCTCAACTCAGTTCACAGTGTACTGGTGGCTTAAGGTTGCGGGATCTCTGGCAGGGCACTGGACTTTAGTGCAGTTCTTCTGGTCTTGTGGCATTGGTGGTGGCTCTGCTTTGGGGTTTTGGGGTTTAGGTGCAGGACTGGTGACTTGAGGATGGTGTTTCAAGCTTGGCAGTGGTTCTGAAGTCACAGAAGTGAAGTCTTGGTGCCCAGCATGAAGGCCTCAGAGCTGGGACTGGGGAGAAGTAGCAGAGCTTCTGAGCATGGCCAAGGAGCCAGAAGCAGGGATGTGTGTATTACACCTCCGATCTGACCTGGAGGGTGGGTTCAGGACCAAGCAGGCAGGAGTTAGTTGGGTTCTACAGGGCAGAGTTGGGGCAAGTGGCACATTGTTCTTCATGTTCAGGGGCCCCATGAATGGCAAGTCAAGTAGGCAGGTGTCAATTCTGGCAGTTCAGGGACTTCAGAGTTCACCACTCCCCATCCAGGGCCTGCCAAAGTGGTTGACCAAAGCCTCTCAAGTCAGAGCCTGATGTACCCCAATCAATTCCCATGCTCAGATTCTATTGTACTCTAGGGGAGAAGCACTTGGCTTCAAGTCACCCAGTATGGCTCAGGGAAGCCACAAGTCTGTCCACTCCCTCCCAAGCCCAGTTCAAACCTGGCATGGTACACCCAAGAGCTCAGGATGTCTTTAGTTGGTTCCCAGTTCCCACTGTGCCTGTTGTCTGGTGCAATAGATCTGCCTAGACTCCAGGATGGTCCCTAGCCTGACCAGGCAGAGGTCTATGGGGGAGAGGGAGCTGTCTGGCAGATCAGTTCATACTGTGGCAGCAGAGTGAGTGTGGCACCCCAGTGCTCTATCCTCCTATTGTTTCTCACATGTTCTTTGGTCTTGTTGTATGTATCACACTGTGACCTTCTTGTTCCACTCTGAGTATTCTGCATTGCTTCTCTATGATTTCATAGTTCTGCTTCAGAGAAGAGTGATCTGTATGTAGGCAGCTGCCTGCACCTTTCACTTCTTTCATTGAGAGCGGCATGCTGGCAGGCTGCTTCTAGTCTGCCATTTTTTTCTCTCCAAGTTTCAGCCTTTTTGGAATATAGGCTTCTTCATCGTTGTCACTCTCTGTACAATACCCCCTTCTGCCAGTTCAAAAAATCAGAACCCATAAATACCAGTTTGTTCAAAATCAAAGGGCAATAAAGCAAACAGTGGAGGACAATCATCCTGTATTAACTGATTTTTACACTCTCCTCACCACTTTACCTGGGGATTTTGCTTGGTTTACAGGGATAGATTTTACAAATGCACTCTCTTTTTATATTATTTTTATTTTATTTTTTGCATTCCCCTTGCTTCTTAATCTCAAGAACCATTTGCTTTTGAATAGCAATTTTAAGATCTAAAGCCAAATGCTAATACTGTCGGACTGTCCCTCCACAGGGGATAAGAAACTCCCTAGTCACCTTTGGAGAAATTCTGGCCAGAGATTTATGAGAAATTATTTTAGATAAGGGAATTATTTCACAATATTTAGATGAGATACTGATAGCCAGGAAGACTTGAAGCTGAATCAAGTATTGAATTCGTTGGCTGGCAAAGGACACAAAGCATTACAGAGAAAGACTCAGATCTCACTGTGAACTGTTAAACACTTGGTGTTTGAGTTTTCTCAGGGAACTTGACACCTCCTCCCAGACAAAAGAGAGGCTGTAAACTTGGCAGCCATCCCTACCACACAGAAGCAGTTGTGAGGACTCTGGGTTATGGCTGGGTTTTGTCAAATTTGGACTAACAACAAAACCCATCCTTGAATCCTTAAATGAGGAGGTAAAAGAACCCCTTCCTTGGATTAAGGAAGGCCAAAAGGCTTTCTTGACAACTAAGGAGAAATTGATGACTGCTCCCACATTTGGCCTCCTGGATTTATTCAAACCTTTTGGTTTGTTCATTCAAGAAAGACAAGGTATTGGCACAAACTTTGGGAGATAACAAGTGCCCTGTTGCCTATTTCTCTAAGCTACTAGATATGGTGCCAAAAGGATGGTCCACTTGTTTGTAAGCAGTTGCTACTATCTGTGTTACTTTTCAAGAAGCTGAAAAACTTACCCATGGACAGCTAGGGGTTGTTCATACCATGCATTATGTGGTACCCCTAGAACAGAAGCAGGACTATTGGTTAATGACTGACTGGTTGGGTAAATATCAGTCTGCTCTGTTAGATAATCCCAATGTGAACTTTGAAGGCAATGTCCACCTCAAATTCTATCACTTTGTTGCCTGCAGACTTCCATTCCCCGGTCCATTCAAATTATTGACCAAGTATATTCTAGCCACCCAGATTTGATGAATCAACTCTTGCTGAACACAGACAAAGAGCTCTTTATGGGTGGAAGCAGTTTTATGGAAAATGGACAACACAAAGCTGGGTATGCTGTGGTTACTGGTCAACAGGTAATTGAGGCACAAGCCCTACCCCTTGGAACATCTACCCAGAAGTCTGAATTGATTGAGCTGACTAGAGCCCTATATCATGAGGAAAACAAGAATTTCAATATTCATACTGATTCCAAGAATGCTTTTATGGTGGCACATGTGCCTGGGGCTATTTGGAAGCAATTTTGGAAATAAGGATGGTAAGTATGGGCTTCAGATTCTTGAATTGTTAAAAACAGTTTTTCTGCCTATGGCCATCAAAAGATAGACCCTCACATTAGTAGAGGAATTGCTAAGACAGACTTGAAGACAAAGAAAGCAGTCTGGCAAATGAATTGCCAATTGACTTTGATTTCCTCTCTTCAAATAGATAAACATAATCCTTGATAGTCTGAAAAAGATTTAGAAAGGCCTAAGGAGTGTGGATTCTCAAAACATAATGATCAAAATTGACTTATGGACATAGACTGGAATGTCTTCCTCCTCGAAACTCTCATCAGATCAGTGCTTGAGCAGGTTCACTAAAAGGATGAAGTGTTACCTTTCAAAGGCTACAACCTTATGTAGCTGAACCTATCTTGTAGAGAACCATTGATATGGTAGTCTAAAGCCTACAGGTATCTCATAGCCACACCTAAAGGAAGGAACTCAGTGGAGAGAGCCTTTGCCAGGGGAGGACAGGAAGGTAGATTTTACCATGATGCCATGAGTCCCTAGACATTTTCAGTATTGGCTGATCTTTGTTGACACTGTTACCCAACTGGGACTGAGAAAACCTCAGAGGTCATTAAATCCCTTCTAAAGGAAACCATTCCTAAGTGTGGACTTACTTGAACTCTCCAAAGCAATAAAGGAGCAGCTCTTGTTGTTAAAGTTACTCAAGAAATATTATGAGTTCTGCACATTGACTGGAAGCTGCATTCATCACAGAAGCTCCAGTCTTTGGGGAAAACTAAATGAATAAATTAAACTTTAAAGAAGACTCTTTCCAAAATTTGTCAAGAGACTAACCTAAGTTGGCACAGTGATATTCTTTGCCCTTCTGAGAATTTGGGTGGACCAAAGAAGTAATCTGTCACTTAGCCTCTTTGAAATTTTATATTGGAGACCATTCTGAGGAGCTTCTAGTTAGGGCTTGCCCAGGGATTCCTTGCTCCCAGAAATAAAGGCTCATTCATGGGTAAAAGAGACTGGGAATATACTAACTAGTATTTCTGAGTTTGCTTCCAGTGGGTTCCAGATTCCAACAGATGTGCCCCTCCATCTTGTAAAGTCAGGAGACACGGTGTTGCTGAAAATTTGAAGGAACCAGTATCCTGAAGATCAACCGAAGCCATGATGGGTTGGCCTCTTTGAGGCACTCCTGACAACTCACCCATCATTTAAGAGAGGAGGGCTGAAACTGTGGATTCATCACACTTGGGTAAAACTTGCTCCCTCTGAAGTTAAACAAAGGATGGAATCAGACTGGTCTTGTGAGGCCTTAAGTGATCTCAGATTCTTATTTCAGGCCAAGTGCACTAGTAAGTAGTATACAATTGTTGAAACGCTAAATTTAAAATTGTAATTAGTCTGTCAGTTCTGTCCTTTGCTTGCATAGACAATTCGTTAGTCTGAATCTCTCAGACCCTTGCTTCCTCAGCTAATCTATCCAAATGTTGTCATGTCACTCTGAACCTCTGTCAGTCCTGGACCATCATGATGCTCTCATTCAACTTTTTTAATGTCTCCAAATTTACCTTTGAAAAATGTTAGAAATCCTAAAGGAGTTGTATATCAGGTAAAGTTGACTTGGTAATGGCTGAATCTCAAAAATGTCCTTGTTTCTTCTTAGCCTCCCTATGGGATTATCTGGTCCCTATAAATCCTCAGAATCAGAGTGATGATAAATGAATATATTCCTCTAATGTGGATCTGGATGAGACTTGCATAACCAAAATGTTAGGCTCCACCCAGACTTCTGGGATAGACCCTCCCTAGAGGGCTGTTACTTGGCCACCAGAGACCCTTGGTTAGAATAAATAGCTTTGCCAACATATCAGTCATAAGACTTCATAATTTGTCCCCTAGAGGAATATGTTTTTGCATGTCAACAAGAAGGAGGGCCTTGGGCTTATGCATGCATTAAAAGGGGAGATGATGGCTAAAGTTTATTATGAAACTCCATTTACTCCTTTCTCTGTACATACTCACTCAGATATGAAACACAGACCAGTTCCCTAAAACTGTTTTCATAGGCAACTAGGGCAGCTAGAGCAACTATAACAGAAGAAATGGCCTGAAAAAAAAAGGCAAAAATATTTTCTGTCTCATAAAACATCCCACACTCTTTACTGGGATCTGAAACCTACCTTCCTGCCTCAGGCCAGTGGTTTGGAGGGGCAGGGTGATGTCTTTTTTTCTTTGTGCTAAAGGAGAAGGCTTAGCCCTGCCCAGACCAGGCAGGTAGAGGTCCTGGAGGTCCAGGTGGGCAGAGGTCATGGAGGTCACAAAATTGTCTTCCATGAAGACGGGATGGACTTCTGGGCAATGTTCCAGGGGTAGGGCTTGTGCCTCAATTACCTGTTGACCAGTAATCGCAGCATACCCAACTTTGTGTTGTTCATGTGCCATAAAGATGAGACTGAACAGCAATTGCCTAAACCTAAATGGTAGTTTTTAAAAGCTTTGTATTTCTGTGTATCATGAGGATAATAATGTTATATACAGGACTCTCCATCCTCCTCATTTGCCAGCAAGTTCATAAACTTCTCCTCAAACCACTTGTTCTCATTCTTCTGATGTGGCCTCGAAGACAAGAGTTGAACTCTCAGTAACAGATGTTGGCATCCCAGGGTGGGTCATAGGCTTCCTGATAGGATGCACTCTGCACATGCTGGAAGAGGCAAGGAGCAGCCCTGGATCAAGCCACGTGCGGGAGCATCACCTTTTCAGATACAAAAGATATTCTCCCAGCAGCTGCCAGGCCGTGTTTAGCTCTGGGGAGTACTTGTCTGTTTCTCCTCCAGCTTCCACCAAACTGAACTGAGCTGAGGAGAAGGAAACAGAATTGGGAATCATCAGGACAGCCATGGCCATTTGTAAGTAAAATTCCCCACGGCGCTGAGACCCTGTTTCCACCCATATTGTGGGGGAGGGCTCAGACCTCCCTGTTGGATTTATTCCGAGGTACTGATTTTGGAGTGGGAAATCAGGAGCTTGACTGGACTAGGCCATCTGGTTTGGATTGAACTCATTTATGGTTTCCAGGGAACCAGGGGGGATTGGGAGATGTTGGCACTGGTTCTCATTTTATCCCCTTTGGATTGGGAGGATTTGGTTTTCGTTTTCTCTCTGTTCTCCATTTGGTCAGCCAAGGCATTTTGTGTTCGGGATTCCCTGTATTGTCTGTGTTTGCTTGTAAAGTTTTGTTGCAACATAGGAAAGTTCCATCTAAAATTTTCTTGAGAAAAATGTTGGACGAATGATCAACTTATAGCTATAAACCAAATGTAAAGAGAATGGTGTTATTGTAACCCAATATATGTGCCAGTGTGAGGAGAGGTGGCTGTTAAATGAAACTCTGATTGTACTGTCTCATAACTGAAATTATTTTGTCAAGGGACAGTTAAATGAGATAAGATCCTATATGTATTGGGTATGAAATGTTCGATTTCCTTGTTTGATTTGCATTTGGACATTTCATATTTTATGATCTAATACAATCTTAAAGGTCTGGGATAAAGTTAAATGGTAGGAGAGAGACCTCTACTGGCGGCAGGTGGGATATTCACAGCACGAGGTTAAACGGTTCACACCATTCTGACTCCGCGGCCCCCCGAGAGTCAGGGCAAAGCACCGAGTGGGGCCTGGCAGCACAGTGGACCCGTGGAGACGAGCATGACCTGCTACTCTGTGGTGAGGGGAAGGGCGAGGAAGGAGTGCTCGTTGCCTGACTCTCCCTACGACCAGGCAAGCACACGACCGACGGGGGAACGGCAGCGGTGCCCACCGCAGTTGGGGAAATGTGCGGGAAGGCGCTGCAGGCTGGACTGCACTTAAACTCACACTGATTGGCTTCCTGCCAGAGGCTGGCAGACGGTCTGGGAAACGGCTCTGCTAGGAGTCCTGAATTCAGATGGGGTCAACTAACACTTGTCACAACCATCTTGACACCGAGGAAGGGGAAATGGAGTGGAGCAGAGGAAGAACATCTGCCGCTTCACCGCTCCCTGGGCGCGCCTGCTCGACAGGGTAGGGAGGTGCTGGGGCCAGAGACCAGAAGCCTGCCTGAAACCTGTGCCTTTTCCCATCCCCAGGGATCTGGGCCTGGGGCAACTGTGTATTGTGCTCCACAGAATTCCTATTTTGCTTAAATTAGTTTTCCTTAACCTTATTTCCTCTTATAACAATGATGAACCCTGAGAAAATGTCTGCCTAGAACAGGAGCAGGGTACTTAAGACAGGTTAGGGGCATCCTAAAAATTAATGTGTTCTCTAAAATTTCTTCTTGCAGTATTTGCACACTGCCAGGGCTATGAGAAGAGTGTGGAGAGGGTGTGACTTGAACTCTCCACATGGTACCTACAGTGTTAACTATTAGTTACTGTTATTTATTTATTTATTTATTGAGACAGGGCACCCTCTTTTACCCATGGATGCCCCATGGTGTCTCTTATTGGACCCCAACTTAGTTTCCTGTGGCTGCTGTAAGCTCCTGTGTAGCTTAAAACAACAGAAACTTATTTTCTCACAGTTCTCCAGGCCAGACTCCAAATGTCAGCAGGGCGATTGACTCTCCCTCCAGAGGCTCTAGGGGACAATCCCTCCTTGTCTCATCCAGCTTCTGAGGGCTCCAGGTGTTCCTTGGCTTGTGGCCACATCGCTCCAATCTCTGCCTGTGTCTTCGCATGGTCTTCTCTCGTTCTCTGTCTCAGATCTCTGCCTCTCTCATAAAAACACTTGTCACTAGAGTTAGTGCCTAAGGGACAACCCGGGAGGATTGCGTGGCTAATGCTTCCTCATGTGAATCTCTGCTTCTGCCTTCCCATGTCCTTGGTCCTCATGCTTTCCTGTGTGTCACATTTCACTCTGCCTTTCTCTCATCAGCAACGTGTCACTGGATTCAGCTCCACCCGAATAATCCAGGATGATCTCATCTGGAGATCCTTTTCCTAATGTCTGTGTAGGCTCTTTTTCCAATGAAGATCACGTTCACAGCTTCCGGGGATCCTACGTCCCTTTTGGAGGCCGCCATCCACTCCACTACAGCCCCTGAGCACACTGCCTGTAGAAATCAGGCACCTGCCAGAGCCCAGTCCGTTCTCTGGGCAAATCTTTTCCCTTTCTCTCCCTCTCGGCTGGCGTCCCAATCAGACCTGGCTTGCTCATGATGCAGAATTCTCTTTGAAGACTAACAATCCCAGAATCAAAACCACCACCACAGATAACCAACTCTGGAATGTTTAACATTACCCAGTAGGACTGACTCTCCCAGGCCTCACAGGGCTGATCTAAGGGGCAGCAGGGGACAGTTGGGGGCCCACACCCTGCCCAGGAGGACGCCCATGCAGCCCCCATCCAAGGGCTCATGTCTTGGGTCAAAACCTGCATTTAAGCGTTACTTGCTACTCTTGGGAGATTGTGCAAGATTCACCTCTCTGTTCCTCGAAAAGTTAAGCACAGAATTACCATCTGACCCAGCAACTCTACTCCTACATAAAGACCCAAAGGGATTAAAAACAGGAACTGAAACACACGCTTCTATCTGATTATTCACCTGATCCGTACACATTCAGCATCCTCAGGTGGTCTGCTTGTGGCAGGCCTTCCAGAATGTGGATCACTTTCAACAGATTCTCAAACATCACCGAAGTGTTTGTGCCACACTTTTATCTGTGCCACACTCATCGCATCATCCCTGAAAGCTTTCTGAGTCATCCGAATGGTTTCTGCGGAAGAAGGTTCAAGCTTAATGCAAAATGTGATGCAGATTCATTGCTCCACTCGCTCAGTCATTTTGAATGTGACAGCCACACGGTGCACATGCTCACTCCATGGCGTCTAGCACCCCACTGACTAGTACGGTGACATTGCCATTGCTCAGACAGGTGCATCCCAGTCCACTCTCCTTGGCTGCCAGGTTACATCAACGTCACGCAAACTGTTCTCGTTATACGAACAGTGGCTGGTTACTTTCCGGACAGACCTTGTATATGGTCAACCTGCAGGGGGAGGACACCACAGGCTGAGCAGGGCCACAGGGGATTGCACCCAGGAGGAGAGTGAGCTAGGCTGACACCACGGCACTCTAGCCCGGGCAACAGAGCAAGATTCTGTCTCAAAAAAAAAAAAGCTATGGATCTTTTCCCCAGAAAACTACCCTTCCTGAATATATGCAAATATATGTGTATAGTTTCAATTTGTGGATCGCCTCTTTAGGGCAGAGGTCCATGAAAAGAACAGATTGAATTCAGGGGGCCAAAACTGAATGGGAATAAAATTACATCTCTATTTTCACAAATAGCAATTCAGAAATCAATGATGAGATGACACATAAAGTGTTGTGAAATGCCAGTTAATTACTTTGAATGTATTTTTTTCCAAAATCATTTATGTCCACAAACTGATTCTTTCGACAAATCAATAAGAAAATGATAAAATGATTCAACATTAAAAATGGACAAAGGACAGAAAACTCAGAGAAGAAACCCACATGGTCAATAACCATATAAAGATATTTAAATTCACAAGTAATTAGAAAAATTCAAATTCAGATGGGACCCCTTTTGCTCACCCATCATATCGGCAAACAGTTGGAGAATACTCAGCCACAGAAGGGAAAAATGAATGCTGTCATATTCTGTGGCTGTAGTGTAAAGTGGCACAACTTTTTTGAGAATAATTGAAATTTCATACCGACATAGTCTTCACACCAACACTTCCATTTCTAGATGTCTATTCTACAGAAATACTTGCCCATGTTTATAAAGAAGCATGTACAAGGATTTCATAGCAGCAATGCATGTAACAAGAAAACTGTACATGAAATATAAACATCCAGCAATAGGGTAATTATTAAATAAACCACAATACATCCATACTATGGAATACTATGCAGGAGATTAAATGAATGGAGTAACCCTCTAAGTGCTAGCGAAGAAAGAAATCTAAGACATATCATGAAGTGAAAGAATCAAGTTGCAAGATGTTACCATTTATGTAAAAAAAAAAAAGATAAAAAGACCACACAACAAATTTGTTTCGCTATATGTAAATATGTATATAGGCAAATACTTGGGAAAAGATCTGGAAGGATATATGCCAAGCTCAGAGTAGCGGTTACCTCAGGGACCAGGGACCCGGACACAAGGAATATTTTCTTTATACCTGTTGTTTCATTTTTATACATTAAGGATATCATCGTGTATTACTTGTATCATACAAAATAAATTTAAACTGCTTCTTGGCCAGTCGCGGTGGCTCACGCCTGTAATCCTAGCACTTTGGGAGGCCAGCGCGGGTGGATTGTTTGAGCTCAGGAGTTCGAGACCAGCCTAAGCAAGAGCAAGACCCCATCTGTAAATAGATCAATAAATAAATAAATAGCTTCTTATTTTAAAAAGAGCTCACCAAATTTAATTTTAAAATAATCATAGAATTACCATCAACAGTGGTTCATTTGAGATAGGGAGAGGGAAATACCTTTCCTCAGAAGTATTGACCTCAAAATTCTGGACCAAGAAGGATCTCATTTTTGTACTCATATTTGGAGAGAATATACTCACAGTTTCTCAGTCCAACGGTATGAGTTCCGTACATTCTCATCAATGTAAAATATAGCATTTCCTTGGAATTTTCTGTGAAGAAACGTAGTTCATATCCTTGAATAGGTAGGAAAAGAATGAATAGAATAAAAGAATCATGGAAACCTTGTAGGGGATATTAAAATGCAGAAAATAATCCCAGCTTTCTAATTTCCAGAGCTCTCAGCTTCCCAGTTTGCGTAATTAATCTGGAAATGAGGTGGGACTACTGGCATGGATGATGATGCATCTCCTCAGCAGCTTAACTATTTTTTTTCCAAAATCACTTATGTGTCTAAACTGACTACTTCTACAAACCAATAATAAAATGATAACTAATTCAACAGAAAAAACACGGGCAAAAGTTTAGCATTATCAGCAAATAAGAATAAAGAAAAGAAACGTATCTCAGGTAACACCAAAGCTTTGGCTAAATGCCCTCTGTTGAAATCTCTCCAGGTATTGGAAGGATAATGGCAATTAGAAATTAGAGGGACTAATGTACTGACATGGAAAGATCTCTTAGACATATTGCATGGGGAAAAAGCATAAATCACAGAGCAAAGACTGAAGTAGTACCTCATTAGGAAATAAAACATGCAAGGGAGAGAGATTGGAAGGAAGGACACACACCAAAATGGTTAACGGAGTTATGAGTGGTAGGATGCAGGGGACAGGGGGGACAGGGGTGCTGGGAGGATGAGAGTGCAGATTTTCATATTTTTTCCTGCATATATATGCTGCTTCTTTTCTTCTTCTTCTTCTTCCTCTTCCTCTTCCTCTTTCTCTTCCTCTTCTTCTTCTTCTTCTTTCTTCCTTTCTTCTTCTTCCTTTCTTCTTTCTTCTTCTTCTTCTCTTTCTTCTTCTCTTTCTTTCTTTCTTTCTTCTTCTTCTTCTTCTTCTTCTTCTTCTTCTTCTTCTTCTTCTTCTTCTTCCTCTTCCTCTTCCTCTTCCTCTTCCTCTTCCTCTTCCTCTTCTTCTTCTTCTTCTTCTTCTTCTTCTTCTTCTTCTTCTTCTTTCTTCCTCCTCCTCCTCCTTTGTTTCTTCTTCTTGTTCTCCTTCTTCCTCCTCCTCCTCCTTCTTCTTCTGTGGGACTATATCCATGAATGACATGTATTTAAAAGAAAGGTGGGGTGTGGTGGCTCACACCTGTAACCCTAGCACTCTAGGAGGCCTAGGTGGGAGGATTGCTTTAGCCCAGGAGTTCTAGACCAGCCTGAGCAAGAGTGAGATTTCATCTGTACTAAAAATAGAAAAATTAGCCAGGCTTGGTGGCACGTGCCTGTAGTCTCAGCTACTTGGGAAGCTGAGGCAGCAGGATCACTTGAGCCCAGGAGTTTGTGGTTGCTGTGAGCTATGAAGACATCACTGCAGTTCTACCCAGGATGACAGAGTGAGTGTCTGTTTCAAATAAATAAATAAATAATTATTTTAAATTTATAAATAAAATAAAAAATTATTTTCAAAAATAAAAGCAAGTATTATTTCCTCATGATTAGGTTCTTATTAAACATTTTTGTCAAGACTGTTAACGAGTGATATTGTCTATTTATTATATGACACCAAAGGTGATATAATTTCAGGTTTTTCCACTATTGGTGATATGTTCACTTGGTTAAGGTGCTGACCACCACATCACTCTGTCATAAAGGACAGTTTGTCCTTTGTCTTCAGCAGGTTGGTACTTGGCACTGTTTGACTATCTTATCCTTTCATTTAATTTTTATTTTTTGTGTGTATGTTTATAATATATGTTTAATTCTTATTTTTACATATATAAAGTATTGTATTTTTAACTGCTTCCTTAATTTGTATATTCTCCAGTTTTTGAAAACGCTTAATATATATTGATATGTTTAAGTTTGTTTGTGTTTTTTTTTTTTGAGACAGAGTCTCACTCTGTTGCCTGGGCTAGAGTGCCGTGGTGTCAGCCTAGCTCACAGCAACCTCACACTCCTGGCCTCAAGCGATCCTCCTGCCTCAGCCTCCCAAGTAACTGGGTGGTGCATGCCAACAAGCCTGGCTAATTTTTCTATTTTGTAGTAGATTATAAATATAATTCTTCCATATATTCTATCCATATAATTTCTTTCTATTTTTAGTAGAGACGCTGGTCTCACTTTTGCTTAGGCTGATCTTGAACTCCTGACCTCAGGTGATCCTCCCGCCTCAGCCTTCCGGAGTGCTAGGATTATAGGCGTGAGCCACCGTGCCCGGCCTGATGTGTTTAAGTTTTATTCATTCACTATTTGGACCTTGTTTCCCCAGTTTCAGCATATGTTGAATGACATATGACATATGTAGCAAATTAAAGTATTTCAGTTCCTAAAAGAAAAATAAATGAAAAGGAAAAGGAAAGAAAAAAAAGCTGTTAAGTACCTTATGTTCAGTTTCAACACTGTGGATGACTTTGAGTCTTTACCTTTAACTCTGTCCTCATTCCTCAGCAACAATTTTACTTATTCAGTTTCTAGATTCAGTTCAGTTCAATTTCCTCATTCAGTTTGCCAGTGGGGGGGCAGAAATCAGTCAAAACAGACATTCGTCTACTCATCTGCCCAGTGCTCATTTCCATTCAACCAGAAGCTTCTGGTTGCTTAATGCTCCCCATAAAAAATTTAAAAATGTCCAAACTAAACTCCCTCCCTCAAACTGACTCTCTTCCCTTACTGCTGCACTTCATTCTCTTTATCATCCGAGACAGAAACCTTGGAGTCACATTTGATTTCTCCCTCCCCTGTACACACTATCACCCGACTCCCTAGTCAGTCACTAAATCCTGTCTGTTCTCGTGGTCATATTGCCAGGACTTTCTTCCCACTCCTGTCACAGCCACTCGGATTTAGCCCCTTCTCACTTTACTCCTAGATTTTGCTAGAGCTTTCTATTTGGTTTCCCTGAGTTAAGCTTTCCGTTCTAGAGTGCTCTACATGTGGATTCTAAAACAATCCTCCTGTCTTAATCATTTCTCTCTCTTGATTGAGAACCTTCAATGGCTCTCCATACCTCATTGCATAACTTTCAAACTCCCATAGCTGATATTCGAGGTTTTTCCTAATCACGTCTTTCATTGCTTCCTAACCCAATTCGTTGCAGATGGGGTTTACTAAATCTCCATCATTTCTTTGTTTCTTTTTTCTTTTTTGAGACAGGGCCTCACTCTGTTACCCGGGCTACAGTGCTGTGGCATCAGCCTAGCTCACAGCAACCTCAAACTCCTGGGTTCAAGCGATCCTCCTGCCTCAGCCTCCGGGTAGCTGGGACTATAGGCATGCACCACTGTGCCTGGTTAATTTTTCCTATTTTTAGTTGTTTGGCTAATTTCTTTCTATTTCTTTTAGTAGAGATGGGGTCTTGCTCTTGCTCAGGCTGGTCTCGAACTCCTGATCTCAAGTGATCCTCCCGCCTCTGCCTCCCAGAGTACTAGGATTACAGGTGTGAGCCACCGTGCCCAGCCTAAATCCTCATTATTTCTGCAGTCATGTCTTTGCCTAGGCTTTACTCCCTATTTTTCTGTCTATTTAACAAATTATAGCCACTGTTTAATCCCCAGGTAAAGTTTCATCTTGTGCAGGGAGTTTTCCCCTGACCCCCACACCTCAGTGATTATAGATTCTGGGGAATTACGGCACCTCTGGTCCGCATCTCTTCTATTACTTCATTATAAATCACCTCCCTTTTTGTGCCTGGTCCCTTTCTTCCCACCTATCATTTTCATGTTCTAGAGACAATGTCATACTTTGCCCTGGGGTGGGCACAAAATGGCTGCTACATATAGAAAGCCAGGTACAAAGTGAGTTCTGGACATAACTAACAAACTGAATAATAATAATAGCAGCTAACATTCGTAAGTATGCCAGGCACTGATATAGGCATTACATGTACTCACACACCTAAATCTCGCAACAGTCCTATGAAAAGGTAACTATCATAATCCCCATTTTAAAGATGAGGAAATTAAGTCACAGAGCAGAATCACTTGCCCAAGGTCACAAAGCTAATAAATGACAGGCCTGGGTTCAAACCCAAGCAGGCTGGCTCCAGAACCCACTATTAATGACTTTGTTGTATCATCGCTAAGGAGACAGGGAGAGGGACATGCCCTGTGAAGAGAGTGGAGCAAACGCAGCAGGGCAAAGGTTAAGCAAGGACATGATGGGGCTAAATAAAAATGGTTAAGGAAAAAGGAAGAGTCATCACAAGGAAAAGTTCAGAGAAGGGCCGCAATAGTAAGAAGGAGAATGAGGATGAGGAAAAGTTGACAAGTAAAAGGTAAAAGGAGAAAGTGAGTCAATGAAGAAGTCCCGGGAAGGTCTCAAGGAAAATGCTGCCACACGAGGCAGGCGAAGAGAAACAAGCAGGAAAGGCTATGCTTACAAGATGGTGAAGGTGCCACTATGGGCATTAGGCTCCTGCACAGGCACTCGGCAGAGCCTCTGGTGTGGGCTGAGACCCACACATGACATTGTCTCATCTTTGCAGGTGCAGAGCTCACATATGTTGGTGGAATATGTGGTGGGACTCTGTTCTGAGATGTGATTTACAGTAAAGTACAACTTCAGGCAGGTTTGGAGGCTGAGTCTGAACCTGCTCTGTTCAGCCTGCGTGGTGGATACTGAAATCATGGTAAACTCTGAGTTGGAATGTTGAACTGTGTTACTGGGTGACGTTGGATGCTGAGCTTGAGCTTGACTTGGTATTGGAACTGTTGTCTCATAATACACAGGAGCTATAATCTCCTTAGGCAGCTCTGGAGGCTGATCTGGGGTCTCCTTCATGACTGAAGAAAGTTCGACCTCTGTAGTGGGTTCTGGAGTTATGGTAAGCCACAGGTCCAAAGATTGAACTGCGACAGCGGGCAATGTTGTATACTGCTCTTGATCCTGACCTAGTGATGGAACTGTCATCTCATAATTCAGTGAATGTTGACCTAAAACCTCCTTAGGGGGCTCTGAAGGCTGAACTGGAAACTCCTGCTGAGGTGAAGGTCTGACCTCTTCAGTGGACTTTGGAGGATGGCCCAAGGCTTCCTGCTGAGTCCCAGATGGTTCAACCTCCTTAGGGGATGCTGGTGGCTCAGCTGGGGCCTCCTATTGGACTGGAGAATGTACTAACTCCTTAGGGGGATCTGGAGGCTGAGTTGCGTGCTGTCACTGGCCTGGTGAAGGTCCAACACCCACAGGGGGCTCTTGAGGTAATGCTGAGATTTCCTGCTGGCTTGGAGATGGATCCTCAGGAAGCTCTTCAGGCTGAGCTGGGACCCCTTGACGGACTGGAGACTGTTCATCCTTTTCAGGGAAGTTTGGCTGCTGAATCATAACTTCTTCTTGGCCTTTCAAAGGTTTAAACTGCTGAGGGGACACTGAAGACTGAGCTGGGGCCTCCTGTTGGGCTGGAATTTCAACTTCATTAGTGGACTCTGGAGTTGTGGTAACTACATGATCCATAGGTTTTACAGTGACATTGTCTAACATTGGAGGCTGAACTTGAGAAACTGTTACCTCATGATGCTCTGGAGGTTGAGCTGCAACTTCATTCGGGAGCTCCGAAGGCTGAGTTGTGGCCTCCTGCTGGGTTGAAGGTTCTGCATCATTGGCCCTGAGAGCTGAGCTGTAGCCTCTTGGAGGATTGGAGAAGTTCCCACCTCTGTAGTAGGCTCTCCTGCTATGGTGAGCTGCAGATCTGGGGCTGTAACAGCATGGGGCAAGTCTGAATGCTGAGTTTGATGGTTATCTGGAGGAGAAACTGTTCCTTCATGGTGCTCTGGAGACTGAGCTCGTTGTTCCTGCTGGATTGGAGGGGGGTTCCACCTCCTCAGGATGTTCTGAAGGCTGAGCTGGAGACTCCAACTGGACTGCAGAAGATTCAGTCTGCTTGGTAGGCTCTGAAGTTATGGTAACCTCCACATCCAGGGGTTTAACTGCAACATGGGACAAGTTATAATGATGAGGTCGAACCGTCACCTCATGATTTGGTGGAGTTTGTGCTATACTCTCCACAGGGGACTCTGGAGCTTGAGATGTGGCCTCCTGCTGGGTCAGAGAAGGTTCACTCTCCTCAGGAGAGACTCACAATGCTGAGTGGCTGCTCTTGCTCACTGGGGGAAGGTTCAGCCTCCACAGGAAAGCCTGGAGACTCAGCTGGGGTTTCCTCCTGGGTGGCAGCAGTTTCCACCTCCTCAGGGAGCTGTGGTCTTTGAACCGGGCCATCTTGTTGGGTTGAGGAAGGTTCTACCTCCTCAGAGTGCTCTGGAGGCTGAGCTGGGACCTCCTGCTGGGTTGAAGAAGGTTCTACCTCCTCAGGGGATTGTTCTAGGGCTTCTTGCTGGAGTGAAGAAGATTGGATCTTCTCAGGGGTCTCTGGATTTTGAGTTTCATCCTCTAGATGGAATTGAGAAAGTTCACGGGGCCTTGGAGACTCATCTAAGTTCTCCAGGAATTCCAGAGGTAGGCCACCAGGGTAAACTATATCCATACTTGGATCTAGATAATCATCATCCTGTAGAGTTTGTTTTTGATGTTGAAGTTTTTTTTTTTTTTTTTTTTTTTTTTTTTGAGACAGAGTCTCACTTTGTTGCCCGGGCTAGAGTGAGTGCCGTGGCGTCAGCCTAGCTCACAGCAACCTCAGACTCCTGGGCTTAAGCGATCCTCCTGCCTCAGCCTCCCGAGTAGCTGGGACTACAGGCATGAGCCACCATGCCCGGCTAATTTTTTTGTATATATATTTTTAGTTGGCCAGATAATTTCTTTCTATTTTAGTAGAGACGGGGTCTCACTCTTGCTCAGGCTGGTCTCGAACTCCTGACCTCGAGCGATCCACCCGCCTCGGCCTCCCAGAGCTAGGATTACAGGCGTGAGCCACCGCGCCCGGCCGATGTTGAAGTTTTGATGCAAATTGATATGAAGTTCCAACAACCACGTTAGCAAGCCATGGATGCTGAGCTAGAGCTTTCTTTAGGTTCTTTGGTGAAATAATAAACCTTGTTGGTTTTGAACTCTGGCTATCTACAGGTGGAACAAGTATTTCAAATGCCTGGTGATCTACAGCCTGATCTAGACCTACAGCTTGGATCTTACTTCTGAGGAGGCAGAGCTAGGACTTGAGTCTGATTCCAACCTGGCACTGGACCCACCTCCCAGAGCCTTTGTTGTGGAGTCAGCTTGTCATTCGGATCCCGATGTCGAACAGCAAACTAATCTGGCCCTGGAGGCAGCACTTGAGCTGAATGTGCGTCCAGCAATAGAGCCAAAGTCTCAGTCAACTGCCGAGGCAGGGCCAACATCTGGGAAGAAGCAGAGGACCCCAGGTAATCAAAGCCCTAGGGGTCTGCCAGGGTGTCAGCGCATGGGGTGATTTGAGTGGGAGATCAGAGGAGCGGGAAGACCAGGGTTCGGTCGGTCCTGGGGATTCAGAGGTCAGCGGGACCGGGTCTGGGCCCAATTTGAAAGCGGAGCTGCCTGAAACAGCAGCCACAATTGCCACGTGAGAAGGACCCAGGGTCCAGAAGCGCAGTAGGGACATGAGGTGGGGAGGCTCCGGCGCCAGCGGAGGCCGAAACATTTATGACAGCACTGCAACCGTGCGCCCCGCCCCGCCCCGCCCTTTATCTATGACACCTTTATTTACGCAGCAGCTTTTATTTAGCTCAGGCCCAGATTGGCTGCGTGCCACCAGGGCGAGCTTTTCCCCACAGTCACTGGGCCCAAGCCTCTCTTCCCCTGCAGAGATACAACTGGCTCCCGCAAGAACACCACTACCCCCTTAGCCAGGCAGGATTTGGGCCACAGACCTGGGTGGCCCCAGAACTCCAGCAGCCCATTGGGATAGGGACAGCTGAGCTTCCCAAGGAAGTCACAGGGCCTCGCCTCTCCGTATATTCAGAAGTGCTAGTCCAGTTTTGGCAGCCTGAACTCGTCTTCCTCCAAGCTAAAATCTGAGAGAGATTCTTCCTCTCCCTGGCAGGACTGCTTCCGAGAAACACAACTGACCTGTACAATGAGCGCCAGTTAGGGTGGTAGACAGAACACACATTACAGTTATTTACTCCAGAATGTTACCATTTTTGCTCAACTTTCAGTATCCTTTGTTCCATGTTTGATAATGAATTCACCACTGTATTAGATAGGGGTTGTCACAGAATCAGTGATGACCCCAAAATTTCTGTAGGAGGGGTTTTAGGAGTCGACCAATTCAGTCTTGGAGAGAGTGTGTGAATCAAAGTGAATAGCCCTTTATGTCAGCATGAGCAAACTTCCCCCATCCTGCCTTGGTTAAGCACAGCCATTAACCTAGAAGTAACTACGCCACTTTTCAGAGGTCTGTCCTGTGTGCACACACGGAGAAGACACTTAGGATCTTAAAGTCAGCAGGTTAAATAATTTTCTTGAAATACTACTATAATAGAACCCAACTGACTTAATTCACAATGCTTCCTATTTTATGACTTGTTTATTGTTTGGTACAATCCGTAATATGTAAACTGAGAAGGTGCTTCATCTTTTTCCCAGTGTCTAGCACATGGCTTGCGTAAGGTTGGTGGGGGGGGGGGGGGAGGACATGTAGCCCCCTCCCCTGCTGCAAACCCCTCTGCCCTACGTAGTGAGTCAGTTCCACTTTTCCACTTGAACAAGCACCTGGCCTCACCAAGCCCAGCCACATCCTGTGACTGGCAGCACACCCAGCCCCCATGCCATCTACCCAATCCTGGAGACATCCTGTTGCAGCCCCAGAGACATCCTTCTTACCGAGAACTTAATAATCCAGTTAAACAAGCATCTAAAAAGCAAGCCCCCCTCCACTTATACCCCTCACTGCATATAAATACCCTTGCCTCGGTCCCAGACAACTGTGACTTCCCGAGTCCCTGGTTTCTCTCAGGACCTGGGAATGTCACCCGGGCCCCTCCCTTGAGACCTGTTACCCTCACCCAGGAGGGCTCCAATAAAGCCTCTTTGCTTAACCCTTTCAACTCTGCTCATCCTTCTTTCTCTGGCACCCACACCCAAAAACCTTACAGCTTGGTACATAGTAATGGTTTTAAGTTGAAACTGATTCTAATATTCACCTCATTTAGGGATGGACCTGTTGTTACAATCGTATTTCTGAAATCAGTGCTGACTTCCTTTTTTCTTCTCACATTTCACAGGAAACTAGTATTCTTAACATTTGACATTACCTTCACTGGTTTTATTTAAGTAAAATTAAAATAATTATTTTACATGGAAAAAAACTTCAAATACTTTTTCAGAATGCAACCACTTTCTCGCCCTTCTTCAAAACAAAACACTTTGCAACTCTGGAGCACATTAAATAATCAAAAAACTAGCCACAAATTAAATTCCCACTAACACAAAATACATTGTTTGCTCCTTAAAAAAAAAAAATCCTATACATAGTAAATAACGACTACTTTAGATATTATGTTAGCAACTTAACCCCTAATAAAGGGATTTTATATACAGTTATACATTGCGTGCCATGTGAGGAGGAGCTTGAAAAATGCATCACTGGGCAATTTTGTTGCTGCGCAAACATCACAGAGAGCACTGACACAAACCTAGACGGTGTATCCTACCACACGCCCAGGCTACATGGCATGGCCTATTGCTCCTGGGCTACAAACCTGTACAGCATGTTGCTGTACTGAATACTGTAGGCAACTGTAACACGATGGTAAGTATTTGTGTATCTAAACAGAAAAGGTACAGTAAAAATACAGTATAAAAGATTAAAAAATGGTATACCTGTATAGGGCAACCCCATTATATTCTTATGGAATCACCATCACTTATGTGGTTTGTTGTTGACCACAAGGCTGTTATGTGGCATAGGACTGTAATTGATCTACAGAAAGGATCTTCGGCAAAATATTCCTTCCAAGATATATAGGAGATGTTGAGCTCTAGGTAATAAGCCACATTTGAAAGGCATAATAGTTTTCAAAAGCTATAGTACAATCACGCTTAAGGCAATTGTTACTTTCTGCCCCAATCCCTGGGATCTTGTTTGAGGGGAGATCTAAAAAGGCCTGTCTTCAAGCCGCCCAGAATCCTTAACCCCTGGTGGGAGAGACTAACCCCTCTCTTGTCTCTACAACGGTAGTAGTATTCTAATAGTCCTCAATTCTGCTCTCCAAACTTCAGATAAGGGGTCAGAGCCAAGGGCCAGGACTTCAGTAAAAGCCCCAGAAATACCCTGCACTCAAAAGCAGTTTCAGAGTTTCACATGTTCCTAAGAATGATACATGCTTGGTTGTTTTGAATTATGGCTACCCTGGCTACGTTACCCTTAAGCTTTTATTTCCACATACTTGAATTAAATCATGTCGTTCTTGACTTCTTCTTCTTCTTCTTCTTCTCCTCCTCCTCCTCCTCCTCCTCCTCCTTCTCCTTCTCCTTCTCCTTCTCCTTCTTCTTCTTCTTCCTCTTTCTTCTTCTTCTTCTTCTTTTTCTTCTTCTTCTTCTTTCTTTTTTTCTTCTTCTTTTTTTTTTTTTTGAGATAGAGTTTCACTCTTTTGCCTGGGCTAGAGTGCCATGGCGTCAGCCTAGCTCACAGCAACCTCAAACTCTTGGGCTCAAGCGATCCTCCTACCTCAGCCTCCTGAGTTGCTGGGACTACAGGCTTGTGCCACCATGCCCGGCTAATTTTTTCTATGTATTTTTAGTTGTCCAGTTAATTTCTTTCGATTTTTTAGTAGAGACAGGGTCTCGCTGTTGCTCAGGCTGGTCTGGAACTCTTTACCTCAAGTGATCCTCCCGCCTCGGCCTCCCAGAGTGCTAGGATTACAGGCATGAGCCACAGGGCCTGGCCCACTTCTGACATCTATGATCTCTTCACTGGGTCTGTATGTCACAGCTATTTTACCACTTTCTGAAATAAAGTTAACAAAGATTAATTCAGATTTTTTTTGTTCTAAAACTTAGTGCGTATAATATTGGCACCCCATAATGAGACATTCTTTTGATCTCTAAAAGCAGAAAATAAGGGCATTTTCCTAGAAATTTCCTCCTCTCACACTTCAGTTTTTAACATAACTATTAAATATACACATGAAGTGTGAACTTTGGTTCAAAAAACTTTGTGATCTTATACACAGGAACTGCGGAATTTTTAATTGATAGGAAACAAAAAATGTGAAAACAAAAATGTTCAATCATGATATGATTACCTATTGTAAGGCATTAGGTGGGGATCAAAGTGAGTTCAAACCTGGGCTAGAGATCCCAGGACTAGCAGTCACTTCATATTAGAAGCAAGGGGCAAGTGTCTCTCCCTGGGAATCAAAATTCCACCAGAGACAATGAACAAAGCTTTGCAGAGAGAAAGCATTTGACCATTTTTTTGACAGAAACTGGCCCACATACCATATAGACAATACAACTTCCTTTAAGGCAAACTAGAGCCGTAAGGCTTTTGGTCTAAGGAGTTTTGAGTATGTACGAGGGATTATCTTCACATACTAGGGAGAGGTAAATAACCCAGACACATAGTTTGGTGCTTGAAGATTATTACTCAGACTTGACAGTTGACAGAAATTCTACCTGGTGACCAGGGAAGTAAGACTTTCCCTAGAAGGGCTACCCGGGTTGGAAGGCTGAGACCACTCAGGGCCATCTCTTTTAAGCAAATAAGGGTCTCTGGTAACTTAGCTAGGATATCTCGGTCTCTAAGCCTTCAGGGCTGTGACACAGAAGAGCAGTTCTGTTCAGGGACTCTCTGTGCATCAGGTTTCCTTTGGGCACAAACCATAACATTCACACTGCTGTAAAACTCAACAGGGGACATAATCAATGCCATTCAATAGTGTGACCACTTTCAAGGCTCACATGAAAGCAGCCAATTATTACATAAGAATTATAGTCCCCCAATGTCAGGGCCAGAAATTAAAGCTGAAACTGAATTCTTGATTCATAAAGCATAATCTAATAAACTCTCTTCAGTAGAGTTTATTTATCTATTTATTCAGGTAGAAAACAATGATAACAATAGTTAACGTATTTTGTCTGTTTACTATGTAAGCATAGTTCTGAGTTTTTGTGTTTGTCATCCCACTTACTCTTACAATATCCCCATAAGGTAGGTTGAATTACTGACCTATTTGCAGAGAAAGAGATTGCAACTTAGAGATATTAAACATCTTCAGATCTCTGTGGCTATGAAACCTAAAATTACATTAAAAATCTAAAAGACAGAGTTAGGCCTCAAACCCATGTGTCCAAAGCTTATAGTCAGTATTTTGTATGACAGGCAAGCAGTTGAGAAAGAAGACTTGGATCAAATACTTTCTGTGTGAACTGAGGCAAGTCATTCCACACCTGTGAACTGGGGCCAATAATATTTGCTGTCATTTTTCTCATAAATGTCACAAAGAACAAATCTGAGACTGTGACTGTAAAAGAATTTAGTGAATAAAAGCATAATGTGGAATGTTTTAGATATCCACATTTTCATCCAGTTAGCTTTTCTTGCTCATTGAAACTGAAGTCCTTCAAGAACAATCAAGAAAGTCTTACTGGCCGGGGACAGGTACTCACACCTGTAATCCTGGCACTTTGGGAGGCACTTTCCCTCACCTGTTTCTTTTGCTTTTTAGGGCCAGTGATGGCTTTCACACGCATTGTGTCACCATCCACTTCGCATGCACTGTATCGTTTAACTTGTGGGTGTGATTCTTCTTCTCACCCCCAACATCCAAAATATCAGGAAGTTCTTTCCCCGTTACTTTCAAAACAGAGCCCCAACCCTTCAGTTTCTCCATCCTCACCACCACACTCTTGGTGCAAACACCACGATTTCTCTCCTAACTGCTGAAATTATTTTATTTTATTTTATTTTTTTGAGACAGAGTCTCACTCTGTTGCCCAGGCTAGAGTGCTGTGGCATCAGCTTAGCTCACAGCAACCTCAAACTCCTGGGCTCAAGTGATCCTCCTGCCTCAGCCTCCTGAGTAGCTGCAACTACAGGCACGTGCCACCATGCTTGGCTAATTTTTTCTATCTATTTTTAGTTTTCTGGTTAATTTCTTTCTATTTTTTAGTAGAGATGGGGCCTTGTTCTTGCTCAGGCTGGTCTCGAACTCCTGACCTTGAGCAATCCTCCCTCCTAAGCCTCCCAGAGTGATAGGATTACAGGTGTGAGCCACTGTGCCCGGCCTGCGGACATTATTTTGATTTTGAACCGGAGTGGCCAAAAGCTTGGAGCTGCTGAGAAGACAGATGACAATGACAACAAAAAAAAACCAAGACCAATGAAGGAGACTTGAGTAGAACACATGCAATGAAAAAAACTTCAGAGAAGCCAAAAACATGGTATTTGAACTGAGAAATGAACAAGAGAGCTGAAAGTTGAGGATATTCTCTCTTCAGAATAAACTTGAGAGGCAGGATAGCACAATGGTTAATGGCACAGCCTCTCAGGCCAGGGCGCCTGCCTCAGCTTCTTGATGTCTCTATGCCTCAGTTTCCTTGTCTGTAAAACAGGGGTGATGATAGATATTATGCTGGGTTTTCAGAAGAAGTAATGAGTCACGATGGGTAGGACACATGGAACAGTGCTTGGGGCAAGCAGAAGTGCTCTGCCAGCATTGGCTATGGTATTACCCTGTGTGGCCGCCATCTTGCTCCTCACTGGGCATGGCAGATGTGGCTGTTGGCACTCCCTGTCTGCTCCTACCTCCAACACCCTGTACCCTGCCCCTACATGGAGTCGTTTATTCATTCAGGTATTTCTTGACTACCTGCTATGGACCAGGCTCTAAATTCTTATTTTGCTAGCACAAGTCCTCGAGCTTATGTGCAGGCTGCCCTGGGATTGCTGTCACTGGAGATAGGAGGCTCCCTCCCCTGCCATTTCTTGCTCATGCTCAAGGTCGTCTGGATTAAAAGCCGCTTCTGTGTGGCCCAGTTACCTCATGTCCTCCCTTTGGACCTTTGGCTGCTAGCTCTGAGTCCCTGGGCTGAGCGTGAGTCATGAACGACCTGTGGACCCTTCCTCTCAGACGCAGGAGGGTGCAGCAGGAAGCAAGGCTGCGGGTTTTCCTTGGGCACTTGGCAGCATGGGAACTGGCTCTCCCGAGCAGGTGCATGCTCCGTGTGGACCCTGCCTTGGCCGTGGCCTTGCGTGCTCCTGGCTCGAGCCTCCTTTTCATGGATGGCAGTTCTTGACCACAGGAAAGGGCCTGGAAGGGAGGAGGGAGAGGTGAACAGGAGGAGGCAGAGTGAGTAGAAGAAACGAGTGAGGCCAAGTCAGGCGAGAGGGGCTGAGTGGGGACAGGGGAGAGGATGCTGATGACATTGACATGAGTTGACTGGTTAGTGCCCTAATCCCTGCGAGGCCAGTGCTGTTACCATTCCCACTCTGCAGAGGGGACAGAGCAAAAGGGGTTATGTAAATTGCCCAAAGCCTTTATCTCTGTAACCTGCAGAGCTGGAGTTTGAACTTGCCTAGTCCAGCCCCACCCCCTGGAAGGGGAAGGATGTGGAAGTTCCACAAGGGCACCCAGGGGAGGGCAGGCGGCTGGCATACAGCAGACACTCAATCGTGCTGAGTGGACGGCGGTGCGGGGTGTTGGGCTGAAGGCAACGGGCTGACGCTTTACATAAATCCCTGGTGTCTGTGGCACCAACTAGTGAAGCATCTTCTCTTCCAGCATTGTTGTCATCTCAGCTCTTTGTCACACGTGCCCTTGCAACCCTTCCCGCTCCCACCTCAGTCTGACTCGGGTCCCCTCAGCAGGGGAAGGCGCCGCAGAACCTCCCCCTCTGTTTCACAGAGGAGACTTGCAGGGGTCTGCGCGGGTGCCAGGGAGAAAGGGCCCCCTGGGTGGGGGAGAAGGGGACCCCGGAGCCCGGTGCAGCCTGCCCTCCCCTCCCCCCTTAGCTGCTGAGTCCACTCCCCAGCTGGGATCTGCTTGCCCATAAATGGTCCCCACGTCCCTTTCCAGTGACAGCCTGACCTCATCCATGTGGAGAAAAACAGGAAGCTGGGCACTGCCAGGAACTGGAACATGCCCTTCCTCAGCCCTGGGCTGAGGGGCTGGGGTAGCAGGGTGCTCTGGGAGAAGGACATGGGACAGGGTGTGGGGTGGGGGCTCCACAGGCTAAGCCAGGTAGCTTGGGCCACGCTGAGGGGTTTGGCTCAGGCCGCTGGACTTGCTGCGACCCTCCAGGGCTGACAGGAGCAGGAGGTGTGGAGGTGGAGAGGGAGCTCCTGACCTCTCTTTCCCAGGTGAGACAGATCCACGGGGCACTAGGGACACGTCTGCCTTTTGCCTTCATGTGTCCCTTCCTCCATAATAAAAAGTATATCATATGACTGCGTTGGTATAAATATAATCCAAGTGAGATTTGTGATTATATTCATTATTATTTTCTTCAATTTTTCTTCTGATTTTAAAATAAATTAAAATCAAAACATTTTCGTGGGCCAGCAAGCGATGGCTCATGCCTGTAATCGCAGCACTCTGGGAGGCCAAGGTGGGAGGATTGCTTGAAGCCAGGAGTTCAAGACCGCGTCTCTACAAAAAGTAGCAAAAATTAGCTGGGCGTGGTGGTGCACACCTGTAGTGCCAGCTACTCGGGAGGCAGGAGGATCGCTTGAGCCCAGGAGTTAGAGTTTGCTGTGAGCTACGGTGATGTCACTGCACTCTACCCAGGGCGAAAGAACAAGACTTTGTTTCAAAAAACAAAACAAACAAAACAAAACATTTTTATTGCCCCCTAAATGTGTCGAGGACCCCAGGCACTGTGCCTCCTGTGTCCAAGGGAGAAGCTGGCTCTGTGGGAAGGAAGCTTCTCGCACTTTCCTGTCCCCTCGTGGCCATGCAGCACGGAGATTAGAGACCAGACATTACAGGGGGACGCTGGTTCAGCTGAAACAGAACCTCGCAGAGCCTTGGTTTCCGCTTCTGTAGAATGGGAGAATGAGAACACCTGCATCCCGATGCTCTTATGAGGGGATCCTGTGACAAGTGTTTGGCCCAGTGCGTGACCCAAGTGAGCCCTGCGGTTCTCCCAGTGTATGTGAGCCTCAGAGCCTGGGAGGGACTCCAGTGGCTGCACCGGGCCCAGCCTTGGGGTTTGGGACATTCCCAGGGTTCCCACGTCTTTTACTTCTCCCTCCTCTCCTGTCTGTCCCTCGTGGACCCCTGCTTCAGTCAGACCCAAGGCAACCAGGTGTCAGTCCAGTTCACGAACATCTTTGGCTCCAAAATGCCATCTGTCCTCACAGCAGCCCCGTGACGAATGTCTTGTGTGATTTTTAAGCTCACTGTCTGGGAGAGGATACTAACCATCAGAGAAGTGAGGGACCTTGTCCAGGGTCACACAGCCGGAGAAGACAGAACTGGGACAAGCACTTAGATGTGTCAATTCTGCCCTCAGTTGGCTCTGTTACATTCGGCACCCCAAGCTGTTCGTGCCAGCATGTGTGCTAGTGTCCCGTCAGAAGGCAGGTGACAAGGATCGGAGTGGGTGTGGAAGGCCTCAGGACCTTGCTGGGATGTGCCGACGGGTGGGTCACAGCATCTGGACTTTTGTCTTTGCCCTGTTCGGGGCTGGGGTGGGACCTGGTCGCTGCCTCCTTGGCTGTGCTGCCCCGAAGCCCCCCATGCCCCTGCCCCCTCTTTCCTAGCCGTGTCCTTACTGGCAATGTAGGCGAGGCAGCTACTGGGTGCAGAACTCAGGAAGGCGGCTGAAGAGAACTTGCTACTTTCTATCAGGGCTCTAGGGTCATCTTTAATTTTTAAATTGTTACTGGAAAATAATTGACTGTCTTCAAATAGACCTAATCGCACAAAGCAGAAATACAGTGAAAGGTGGTATTGGTGATAGATTGCAGTAAAGAAGATTTAGGCTTATAATGAACAAGGATTCACATGAACCTTATTTAATACTATTTAGATGCAGAAACTGATGACTGTGTACCATGTAGTGCATGGAGAACGCTTTTTAAAGAACTTGCAGGAAAGACTGAATTTCCATCTGGCAGGGGATGGTTCGGGTGAAGGTTTTAATTTCTGTGATGTTTCTGATTAAAACCTTCCAGCTCCTCTGGCTGAGTTAGGCTGCTTTGGTCTCTCGTTATTTTGTTGTTTCCTAAGACTCTGAGCTGGGGTTAGATGACAAATATGGTCCTCTGCTGGGTCAGCTGTGGGCCTCCTGGATTAACCCCTCCTTTGCGGAGGAGGATGGGGTGGGGGTGGACACGACAGGCCCTCCAGCTGGGAGGTACTGACACTGAGGGTGGGTCCCCTGCTGCGGATCTCCCAATGACTCAACTCTAATCCTGTCACTTCTCTGCCTGGAACCCTCAGGGGCATGCTATCACTCTCCTAGTGGGTTGGGGGTGGGCAACCTGCTCGCAGCCCTCCCCAGCCCAGCATGGCTCTGCCCCCTGTACCCTGCCCTGCACCCTCCTCCCCCCACTGCTGGGACCAGGCTGGCTCCTTCTCTGCTCTCCCATCCTCACAGCCACTCTGGCTGAAGCAGGCTCCACAGTTCCTCCGGGCTCCAGCCTCCTGCTGGCCTCCTTTCTGGCCTTCAGCACCTGCAGACGACCCACTTATGGGTGCGAGTCTTTGGACACAGTCTGTGAGTCCACTGGGGTCCAAGTTCCTACCCTCAGCTTGTCCTGCTCACCGCACTGTGCCCAGTACCCAGCTCGGCCAGCCTGCACGAGGCACCCAGGAAATACCTGCTGAATCCATGATTTTGCTGAACCATACCTTATTAACCCGCACAATAATGGGTTCAACAAATATCTCCTGGAGATGGGCTTAGAAGTCACACAGACCGCGGTTCACATTCCAGCTTAGCAAGCCACTGGAGCTGAGTCCTCAGGTGCCTTCACAGGGGACATTGCACCTGGCTCACTGCACACCTGTGGGGAAAATGGGGCCACACACATAGAGCACTTTTCAAGTGAGCCCAAGTGATTCTGACCTGCAGTGGAGGGTGAGAACTGCTGCCTCACTCCAGGTGCAACTTCAAGTTCCAGCTTCTCACCAGTTGCTTCCTCCACATGCTTGAAGCCCGTTTGACAGGGCATGAAGATGAATGCAGAGGCCGACTGCACAGAGAAAATGGCTGAATCTTATTCCTACATGTGCTCGTCAGGCAGCGGTCAGATTCTTTCCTCTCTCCCTAGCAGGGTGGGGATTAGGTTGGAGGGGCTGGGCCCTGGGAGTGGGGAGAGAAAGAGCATCTAGTGTCTGGAGACCCATGTCAGCTTTGCCACCGTGTAAATATGAGCAAATCACCCCTCTCAGCTCCCGCTCCATGAAATTCCCTTCCTTTGAGAGCCAGCACCTTGCAGCTAGGGACACAATCCCTGAGAACCAGGCTTGCAGCAATCCCAAAGCCTGCAGCTCTGTGTAGCTCCCTGGGGTCTCACTGGCCCTGCTTTCTGAAATTTATTTGCCGTAACACAATCAAGTTATTATAAAGTTTAATTCCCAGAAGACATCACTGTACTTTTGAGGTTATCACACAACTCAAAGTAAATTTATAAGGTGTTGACGAGTAGAGGTCATGGGAACCAGCTTTTTATTTCACAGAAAAGAAACTTCTATAATCAGCTGGGGGCTTATCTGCAGCGAGATGTCATCTGAGAGAGTGAAAACATTTCCTCTCTTGAGCAGGTCACTGTGGAGCCACTGTAATAACTTTTTTGCACAAGTTGTTTAAGGTGAACCCTGTTCTGATTCCAGTGGTTACCAATTGATGAGGTTTTTATAGTTCTTGGAATAAAGAAAAATGGAAATTCTAAGGAAAGAGACAGGAGACCTACAAAGCACTTTTAATTAGATGCAGGAGTGAGGAGTGTTGTGTTAGGGAATGTCCTGGAAGCAGCCTGAGGGTGGGCCAGGAAGCTGTCCCTGGGTGACTACTCCTGGCTTCCAGACTTTTTTCCAGAGTCATGGCCTAGGGTCTCCCAGCTGTGGAGCCTAATCAGGCTGCAGTGATTAGACAAATCACAGATATCTAGCTCTAGACCAATCAGGCCCAAATCCAACATTTAGGTCAAGCTCTGTCGGACACAGAGAGGAAGGGTATTTGGGAAACCACAAAGTTTTTCCAGAAACTCAGCCTCCTTCCCCTCAATTCAGATTTGGGAGCACATCCAACCAAGGCAACAGCACAAAGACTGGGGAAGCTTTCCAGATAAAATCCACCCAATCCCCTGAAAATATGCATTGACTGAGTCTCCTTGTGCCTGGGACTGGGTTAGATCCTGGAGGAGAAGGTGGAAGGTAGGTGAGCTTGGCATTGTCTCTGTTCTCTAAGGAGGATTGAATAGTCCTGTGTTCTATGCATTGTGCCAGGGATTGGAGGTTCAGAGGTGAGGAAGACCTGCCCTTCCTCTGGAGGCATTTACACTCTGTAGGAGACACAGATGCTAGGCCTGGCCTGACTACCCTGTGCTCCACCCAGATAAACTCTGGCTCTTGTTTCCACTCATGGTGATCTTTAAGCACTCCCTATGCCACTGTACCCCTCCTTTATCCCACTGGCTGCCTCATGAACTATCTGGTTGACTCAGCTTCCAAATAATAATTTGTCTTGATTAGTGAGTTTTTGGTACCTCCTGAAAGTTTGCTCTTGAGGCAAATACCTAACTCATGAACCACAACAAACCTATAACTGATGGCAACACATCTAAAAGCAGCTGGCTGAGTGCTTAGAAAAAAGCCCCATGAGATTCTTTCTGGAGGGACATTTGAGTAATTCCAAGGCAGAATTTCCCAAAGTGAACACTGTGGAACATCAATCCTATGCAATGCTCCTCTAAAAAATAAAAGATTTTGAGAGCAAATAAGTTTGGGAAACAGTGCTTCCCCTTTAGATATATGTAATGGACATGAACATAACAAAGACTCTGGAAGAAACATTACTGTCCTTGACCATCCTCTTTGGGTACTTAGCTGGGCCAGCTTGGGCAAGTCTATCAGTGTTTCTTAAAGGAAACTCATCTGAGAATCTTTCAGGAGTGCTTGTTAGAAATAGAGAGTACTTAGCCCTGCTGCAGACTCTCTAAGTAAGAGTCTCTGTAGCCCAGGAACCAGGCATCTGCTTCAAACAGCACTATTGATTGTGATGCATATTAAAGCAGAGAACCCCAGATAAATCTGCCTAGGTCTTGGCTTTTTCTCAGAGTGTTGTATAAACTTTAAGAGATAAGTTTGACCAAAAGTTTAGTCAAAAAGAAACTTAGACACTTCAGAGCTCATTCTATGGGGCTAGTATCACCCTGATGTCAGAAAAAGAGAAAACTAAAGATTAATATAGGACTGGGAAGATGGCGGAGTGGAGGTGACCTCCTGGAGTTGTGCTCCCAGAGAGGAAGGCATGGATCTCGACTCGCCATAACGCTAGAGGATCTCTCCCCTGCAGGAACGGCGGTGTAAACCCACGGAGAATCACTGTGGGACACAGAGAACAACAAAAAACAGAGGTGAGTGGGAAATCAGACTGAGATAATTTGGAGAGTGCAGAATGGAAAATAGACAACAGAGTGCGGGACAGCTGTACCCGCCTCACCCATGAGTGGGGCGGGTTCAGCCCCACAGCAAAGCAGTTTATTCTCGCCACTGACCTCCACACCCACTCAATCAGGGATCTGACTGAAGTCGGTGCAGAATCACCGCAGGAGATGTGGAGCTCCGAGGACAGGTGAGATAAGCAGGAAGGAGCTTAGACTCTAGGGGGTTCCCACGGTGACGTAATGCTTAAAGGAACAGGTGTGGAGCTGCGCTGAGGCGAGGGACCACAATTGTGAAATATTAAAGCGGGTCTTTTTTTTTCTCTTTTACTTCTTTGGTGGCCCCCCAGCCGGGGAGCTGCTGTGGGCTCTGGCACCCGCGGAGCTATGAACATTCTCCCCCAGCACCGGCGGCCGGCGGGTCTGTGGTCTTCATCTTGGGACTCAAGCGTAGCCGCTGCAGATACATAGGGGGCCGCGCGGTCCCACGCAGCTCCCTTTTATAGTCCGTGACCCCACGCCAAGAGCTGTGGCTTCATATGAACTCTGTAGATGGGAGACATCAGCGGGAAAGAGTTAAGACTCTTGGTCGCGGAATACCAGGGGTTTGTTTTTTTTTTTCTTGTTTTCACTTTTTCTTTTTATTTTTTCATATTGGTTTTTTAAAATGTTATTATTTTTCATTATTATTATTAGTGTTTTTTTTCTTTTTTTTTTGTTTGTTTGTTTTTGTTTTTTCTTTTTTTGTTTCTCTTTTCCTTTTTCTTTTTATTCGTGTTTTTATTTTTATTTATTTATTTTTTTTCTTTTCTCTTTCTTTCTTTTTCTTTTCTCCTTTTCGATGGTCCTCTAGACCAGGAGCTACTGTATAGTCCTGAGCTCTCCAGGCCCCCAGCTCTGGTTCCTACCGGACCCTGAACATTCTCCCCCACCCCAGTACCAGTGATCTGTGGGTGGGCAGCCACCATTGTGGGTTCCAAGGCCTAGCTGCTGCAGAGCCATAGGGTGCCAGGCGGCTCCCCAGGGGGCTCCATGGATCCCCTCCAGGCCCCCTTCCTGGGTGTGAACACTGAGTGCTTCCCCAGAACAAGAGTGTGGAGCCTGGACCTTGGGGACATTGGGACAGTGTAGACCTTTGCCCATGGGAGCTGCAGCAGGAGGGGCACTGAGCAAGTGAGGGCATCACCTCCTCCTCCCCCTAACCAGTGTCTTTCCTGCGGAAAGGGACAGAAACACACATCTAGAGGAAGAACCAAAAGACAGGAAAAAAATAAAAATAAAAAATAAAAAAAGAGAGAGAGGGAGACTTTCTGCTTGCAAATAGTGTGAATCCTGCCTGCTAACTGAAAGTTCACAACACAGTGACTTAACTTGCCAAACCAGTCTTAGTCAAGTCAATCCTCTGGGGGTGGACCCATCAGAAGCAGTCCCCCAACTGAGATAGAAAAAAACTCTAAACAACACACAACAGTCTCCCCCTGTGGACAAAGGAAGCAACATACCTAGATGGTTTCACTGCCTAAGAACAGAGTACAAGGCGTGCTGTTAGACAGACTAAAGCTGTGAGAAAAGATCAAACAATAGATCCAGATGGGAAGGGCTCAGTGGAAAAATATGGGGAGCACAAAAACCCAAACGGACACCTCGCCCCCAAAGAGAAATATCAGCTCTCCTCCAATTGGCACAAACCAGATTTAAAACACCAACATGTCACCAGAAGAATTTCAGTTATGGATTATGAATAAGCTGAATAATATACAAGAAAAAATGGATAACCAACACAAAGGAACCACAAAAAAATTCCAGGATTTGGAAGAAAAATTCACCAAGGAAATTGAAATATTGAAGAAAAACCAAACTGAACTCCTAGAAATGAAGAATTTATTCAGGGAGCTACAAAACACAGTGGAAAGTCTCAAGAACACAGTAGATCAAACAGAAGAAAGAATCTCAGAGGTTGAAGATAAATCTTTCCAATTACATAAGTCAGTCACAGAGATAGAGCAAAGAAATAAGAAAAAAGATTAGAGTCTACAAGAAATGTGGGATTATGTGAAGAAGCCTAACGTGAGAGTTATCGGCATCCCTGAGGGTGAAGAAGATAATAAACAAGGGCTGGATAAACTATTGGAAGACATAACAGAGGAAAATTTCCCAGGCCTTGCTAAAACTCTAGATATACAGGTTGAAGAAGCTCAAAGAACCCCTGGTAGATTCATAGCAAATAGGAAAACACCACACCACATAGTCATCAGACTGACCCAAATATCCACTAAAGAGATCCTTCTTCAAGCTGTAAGGAGAAAGAAACAACTAACATACAAAGGAAAGCCCATTAGAATTATGCCAGATTTCTCAACTGAAACTTTACAAGCAAGAAGAAGTTGGGGCCCCATTCTCACTCTTCTGAAACAGAACAATGCCAAGCCTAGAATCTTGTACCCAGCTAAGCTAAGCTTTCTATATGAAGGAGAAATTAAGACATTCTCAGATAAACAAGGACTGAGGGAATTTACCAAGACAAGACCAGCCCTCTAAGAAGTACTCAAAAGAGAGTTACACACGGAGCAGCACAACAAAGAACCATGAATGTAAAACCACCCAAGAGCTAAAGATCAAATTCCAGCCACTACAATGGCTCAAGAGAGAAAACATAGCAATGAAGTTCTACCCAATAAGATGAACAGAAATCTGTCCCACTTATCAGTTCTCTCACTAAATGTCAAAGGCCTGAATTCCCCACTCAAGACACGTAGACTGGGCCAATGGATAAAAAAACACAAACCAAGTATCTGCTGTCTTCAGGAAACTCACTTAACCTGCAAAGATGCATTTAGACTGAAAATAAAAGGATGGAAATTGATATTTTGAGCAAATGGTAGCCAAAAGAAAGCTGGTGTGGCAGTTTTAATTTCCGATAACTTAGTCTTTAAACCAACAAAAGTAATAAAAGACAAAGGTGGTTACTACATACTGGTGAAAGACACAATTCAACAAGAAGACATAACCATACTTAATATATATGCACCCAACCTAGGCGCACCCAGATTCATAAAGCAAACCCTACTTGATCTGAACCAAATGATAGACAGTAAGACTGTAATAGCTGGAGACTTTAACACCCCACTGACAGCACAGGACAGGTCCTCCAAGCAGAAAATAAGCAAAGAAATAGTAGACTTAAACAGAATGCTAGAACAAATGGGCCTGACTGACATCGACAGGACATTCTACCCGAAATCCACTGAATATACATTCTTCTCCTCAGCTCATGGGACATTCTCTAAGATTGACCATATCCTAGGACATAAAGCATGTCTTAAAAAATTTAAAAAATAGAAATCATACCATGCATCTTCTCAGATCACAGTGGAATAAAAGTAATGATGAACCCTAACAGGAACTCTCATGCCTTCTCAAAGTCATGGAAGCTAAACAACTTTCTCCTGAACAACTATTTTGTAAAGGAAGAAAACAAGTCAGAAATCAAAACATTCTTTGAATTAAATGACAAAGGAGACACAACTTATCAAAATCTATGGGGTGCAGCTAAAGGAGTCCTGAGATAAAAATTCATTTCCATAAATGCCTATTTCAAAAAGACAAAAAACTTACAAATAGACAACTTGATGAATAGCCTCAAAGAGCTGGAGAAAGAACAGACTGACCCCAAACCCAGCAGAAGGCGAGAAACTATTAAGATCAAATCAGAATTAAATGAAAAGGATGACAAAAATACTATAAGGGAAAATAAGAAAACAAAAAGTTGGTTCTTTGAAAAGATAAATAAAATACACACACCACTGGCTAGACTAACCAAGGGCAGAAAAGAAAAATCTCTAATAACTTCCATCAGGAACATGAAAGGAGAAATCACGACCGATGCCACAGAGATACATGACATCATCTATGAATTTTACAAAAATCTTTATGCACACGAATTGGAAAATGAGGAGGAAATGGATAAATTTTTAGAAACACACAGCCTTCCCAAGCTCAATCAGGAAGAAATAGAATTCTTGAATAGACCAATATCAAGAACTGAAATTGAAATAGCAATAAAAAACCTTCCCAAAAATAAAAGCCCTGGTCCAGATGGGTTCACACCCAAATTTTACCACACATACAAAGATGAACTGGTGCCCATCCTACATAAACTATTCTCCAATATCGAGAAGGATAGAATTCTCCACAACATATTTTATCAAAGCAATATAACATTGATACCAAAACCAGACAGGGCACAAAAGAAAAAAAAAAAGAAAAAAGAAAACTACAGACCGATTTCTCTCATGAACATAGATGCAAAAATACTCAATAAAATCCTAGCAAATCATATCCAAGTGCTTATTAAGAAAATAATTCATTATGATCATGTAGGCTTCATCCCAGATATGCAGGGGTGGTTCAACATAAGAAAATCTATAAATGTAATTCACCACATAAATGGAAGGAAAAATAAAGACCATATGATCCTCTCAATAGATGCAGCAAAAGCATTTGACAAAATTCAACACCGTGTTATGATAAGAACACTTAACAAAATAGGCAAAAATGGGTCCTACCTAAAAATGATACAAGCCATATATGACAAACCCACAGCCAACATCATACTGAATGGGGAAAAATTGAAAGCATTCCCACTCAGAACTGGAACTAGACAAGGTTGCCCATGGTCCCCATTAGTTTTCAACATAGTGTTGGAAGTCCTTGTGAGAGCTATCAGGCAAGAGAGCAGAATCAAGGGTGTCCAAATAGGGACAGAGAGATCAAACTCTCACTCTTCGCTGATGATATGATTTTGTATCTGGAAAACCCCAAGGACTCAACCAAGAGATTCCTGGAATTGATTAATGAATTCAGTAAAGTCTCAGGTTACAAAATCAATACACACAAATCAGAGGCATTCATATATGCCAATAACATTCAATTGGAGAACCAAATTAAGGACTCAATACCCTCCAAAATAGCAACAAAGACAATAAAATATCTAGGAATATATTTAACTAAAGAGGTAAAGGATTTCTATAGAGAGAACTATGAAACACTCTCTTCATAGAAGAACTATGGAACACATTTTGCAGAACACATAAATAGGTGGAAAACCATACCATGCTGGTGGATTGGAAGAATCAACATTGTTAAAATGTCTATACTACTCAAAGTGATCTACACATTCAATGCAATCCCTATTAAATTACCAACATCATTTTTCACAGATTTAGAAAAAATAATTATACACTTTGTATGGAATCAGAGAAGACCCCGTATAGCAAAAACAATCTTAAGCAATAAAAACAAAATGGGAGGTATTAATTTACCAGACTTCAAACTATACTACAAGGCTGTGGTTCTTAAAACTGCCTGGTATTGTCACAAGGGCAGGGACACAGACCAGTGAAACAGAGCAGAAAATCCAAATATAAAACCATCCTCATATAGCCATCTAATCTTTGACAAAATAGAGAAAAACATACTCTGGGGACAAGAATCCCTATTCAATAAATGGTGCTGGGACAACTGGATAGCCAAGTGTAGAAAACTGAAACAGGACCCACAGGTTTCACCTCTCACAAAAATCAAATCACGGTGGATAACAGATTTAAACCTTAAATGGGAAACGATTAGAATTCTAGAAGAAAGCATAGGGAAGACTCTTACAGACATTGGTCTAGGCAAAGAATTCATGAAGAAAACCCCTAAGACAATCACAGCAACAACAAAAATAAACAAATGGGACCTGATTAAATTAAAAAGCTTCTGCACAGCCAAAGAAACAGTCATGAAAATAAACAGACAGCCTATAAGAATGGGAAAAAATTTTCGCATACTACACATCAGATAAAAGACTGATAACAGGAATCTATTTAGAACTCAGGAAAATCAGCAAGAAAAAATCAAACAATCCTATCAAAAAGTGGGCAAATGACATGAATAGAAATTTATCAAAAGAGGATATAAGAATGGCTAAGAAACATATGAAAAAAATGCTCAACATCCCTAATCATCAGGGAAATGCAAATCAAAACCACAATGAGATACCACTTAACTCCGGTGAGTATGGCCTTTATCAAAAAATCCCAAAACAACACATGTTGGCATGGATGCGGAGAGACAGGAACACTCATACACTGCTGGTGGGAATGCAAACTAGTGCAACCCCTGTGGAAAGTATTACGGACATACCTTAAAGAGATTCAAGTAGACCTACGATTTCATCCAGCAATCCCATTATTGGTCATATATCCAGAAGAACAAAAGTCATTCTATAACAAAGACACCTGTACTCGAATGTTTATAGCAGCACAATTCACAATCGCAAAGATGTGGAAACAACCCAAGTGCCTATCAATCCACGAATGGATTAGTAAACTGTGGTATATGTATACCATGGAGTATTACTCAGCTATAAGAAATAACGATGACACAACATCTCTTTGGTTCTCCTGGAGAGAGTTGGAACCCATTCTATTAAGTGAAGTATCCAAAGAATGGCAAAACAAGCATCACATGTACTCACCAGAAAACTGGTTTCCCTGATCATCACCTAAATGCACATCGGGGAAGGAGACCAATTGGATATCAGACTGAGACGGGGGGTGGGGGGAGGGGATGGATACATGCCTGCATGATGAGTGCGTTGCGCACCGTCTGGGGAATGGTCGTGCTTGAAGGTGCTGACTCGGGAAGGTGGAGGGGAAGGGATGGAGTTATGACTGCAAGGTGAATGCCAGGCACACTGTCTGGAGAATGGACACGCTTGAGGCTCTGATTCAGGGGAATGGGCGGCACACGGACAATGTATATAACCTGAGCCTTTATACCCCCATGAAGAGCTAAAATAAAAAAAAAAATCAAATCATGGTGGATAACAGATTTAAACCTTAAATGGGAAACGATTAGAATTCTAGAAGAAAATATAGGAAAGACTCTTACAGACATTGGTCTAGGCAAAGAATTTATGAAGAAAACCCCTAAGACAATTACAGCAACAACAAAAATAAATGAATGGGACCTGATTAAATTAAAAAGCTTCTTCACAGCCAAAGAAAGAGTCATGAAAATAAACAGACAGCCTACAGAATGGGAAAAAACTTTTGCATACTACACATCAAAGACTGATAACAAGAATCTATTTAGATCTCAGGAAAATCAGCAAGAAAAAATCAAACAATCTTATCAAAAAGTGGGCAAATGACATGAATAGAAATTTTTCAAAAGAAGATATAAGAATGGCTAAGAAACATATGAAAAAATGCTCAACATCCCTAATCATCAGGGAAATGCAAATCAAAACCACAATGAGATACCACTTAACTCCAGTGAGAATGGCCTTTATCAAAAAATCCCAAAACAACACATGTTGGCGTGGATGCAGAGAGACAGGAACACTCATACACTGCTGGTGGGACTGCAAACTAGTGCAACCCCTGTGGAAAGCATTATGGAGATACCTTAAACAGATTCAGGTAGACCTACCATTTGATCCAGCAATCCCATTATTGAGCATCTACCCAGAAGAACAAAAGTCATTGTATAACAAAGACACCTGTACCTGAATGTTTATAGCAGCACAATTCACAATCGCAAAGATGTGGAAACAACCCAAGTGCCCATCAATCCACGAATGGATTAGTAAACTGTGGTATATGTGTACCATGGAGTATTACTGAGGTATAAGAAATAACGGTGATATGACATCTCTTTGGTTCTCCTGGAGAGAGTTGGAACCCATTCTATTAAGTGAAGTATCCAAAGAATGGCAAAACAAGCATCACATGTACTCACCAGAAAATTGGTTTCCCTGATCATCACCTAAATGCACATCGGGGAAAGAGACCAATTGGATTTGAGACTGAGACGGGGGGTGGGGGGTAGGGGGAGGGGATGGGTGTATGCCTGCATGATGAGTGCATTGTGCACCGTCTGGGGAATGGTCATGCTTGAAGGTGCTGATTAGGGGAGGTGAGGGGGAGAGGTTGGAGGTATGACTACATGGTGAGTGCCAGGCGCACTGTCTGGAGAATGGACACGCTTGAGGCTCTGACTCAGGGGGATGGGCGGACAGTGTATGTAACCTGAGATTTTGTTCCGCCATGAAGAGCTGAAATTGAAAAAAAGATTAATATATATTATGAACATAAATGCAAAATTCTCAATAAAATCTCAGCAACCAAATCCGGCAACATATCAAAAGGATTATACACCATGACCAAGTGGGATTTACCCTAGAAATGCAAGGTTGGGTTGACATTCAAAAATTAATATAATATACCATTTCAATAGAATAAAAGACAAATACCATATGATCATCTCAATCCATACAGAGAAAGCATTTGACAAAGTCCAGCACCTCTTTGTGACAAAAACACTCAACAAACTAACAGTAGTAAAGAACTCAGTTTGAGAAAAGGCATTTGCAAAAATCCCACAGCTAATATATTTAATGGTGAAGGACTGAATACTTTCCCCCTAAAATTAGGAACAAGACAAGGATGTCCACTCTTCCCGCTTCTATTCAACATTGTGCTGGAGTTTCTAGTCAGGGAAGTTAGGGAAGAAAGTGAAAGAAAAGGCATCCAAATTGGAAAAGAAGAAGTAAAACTATCTATATTCTCAATGACATAATCTTTTATATAGAAAATCCTAAGGAATCCATTAAAAAATTTAGAACTAATAAGTATGTTCAGCAGGGCTACAAAATAAAAAAAATATCAGTTTTATTTCTATATACTTATAATGAACAATCTGAAAATAAAATTAAGAAACCTATTCGATTTGCAATAACATCAAAAATAATAAAATACTTAGGAATAAACTTTAAAAAAGTGCAAACTTCATGCTTTTGAAAACTATAAAACATTTCAAAAGAAATTAAAGAAGATCTAATTAAACAGAAAGACATCCTATGTTTGTGGATTGGAAGACTTAATATTGTTGACAATATTCCCCAAATTTATCTATAGAATCAATGCAGTCCCTACCAAAATCTCATCTGGCCTATTTCCAGAAATCCACAACATGAGTATAAAATGTATATAAAAATTCAAGGGATTCAGAGTAGCCCAATCAACCTTGAAAAAGAACAAAGTTGGAGGACTCACGCTTTCCAATTTGAAAACCTACTGCAAAGCTACAGTAATCTATACAGTGTGGTACCGGCATAAAGATAGACATATTGATCAATGGAATAAAATGGAGAGTCCACAAATATCCTCACATTTATGATCAGTTGATTTTTGGCATGAATGGCAAAACAGTTTGATGGGGAAAGAATTTCAACCAATAGTGTTGGCACAACTAAATATCTACAAACAAACAAACAAAAAAAGTTTGATCCCTACCTCACACTATACACAAAAATTAATTTAAAATGGATCAAAGACCTAAATGTTAGTGCTAAAACTATGAAAGTCTTAGAAGAAAACATAAGGGCAAATTTTCATGATCTTGGGTTAGGTAATGGTTTCTTAGATATGACACCAAAAGCATAAGCCACAACAACAAAATAGATAAATTGGCCTTCACCAAAATAAAAACCTTTTGTGCTTCCAAGGACACCATCTAGAAAGTGAAAGACTACCCACAGAATGGGAGAAAATATTTGCAAAGCATGTATCTGATAAGGGCCTAGTATCTAGAATATATAAAGAACACTTACAACTCAATAAAAAAATTGATTTAAAAATGAGTAAAGGATCTGAATAGACATTTCCCCAAAGAACATATATAAATGGTCAATAAGCACATGAAAAGATGCTCAACATCATTAGCTACCAGGGAAATGCAAATCAAAACCTTAATAAGATACCACTTCACACCCACTAGAATGGCTGTAATAAACAATAACAACTGTTGACAAAGATAGAGAAAAAAAATTTGCGATGGGAATATAAAATAGGCAGCTGCTTTGGGAAACAGTCTCCCAGTTCCTCAAAATGTTAAATGTAAGTTATCATATGCTCTAGCAATTCCACTCCTAGGTATGTACCCAAGAGAATTAAAAACATACATATGCACAAGCTCTTGCGCATGAATATTTATAACAGTATTATTCAGAATAGCTAAAAAAGTGGAAACAACTCAAATGTCCGTCAACTGAAGAATGGATAAATAAAGTGTGGCATTTCTGTACAATGCACCATTATTCAGCAATACAAGGAATGAAGTGTGGATACACACCTCAACCTGGATGAACCTTGAAAATTATGCTAAGTGAAAGAAGCCAGACACAAAAGGCCACTGACTCTATAATCCCATTTATATGAACTGTACAGAATAGGTAAATCTATAGAGATGGAAAGTAGATTAGTGGTTGTTTGGGACTGAGGTAGGGGTGGGGGAATGTGGGATGACTGCTAAAGGGTATGGGGTTTCCTTCTGAGGTGATGAGGCTGGGTGTGGTAGCACATGCCTGTAGTCCCAGCTACTCAGGAGACTCATGCAGGAGGGTCGCTTGAGCCCAGGAGTCTGAGGCTGCAGTGAGCTATGATTGAGCCACTGCACTCCACCTTGGGCAACAGAGTGAGACCCTATCTCTAAAAAAACAAAAGGTGATGAAAACAGTCTAAAATTGATAGTAGTGATGGTTGCACAGCTCCGTGAATATACGAAAAACCACTGAATTGTACACTTTAGAAGGGTGAATTGTATGGTGGATGAATTATGTCTCAATAAAGCTGTTACAAAAAGAAAAGAAAAGAAATCTAGGGAAGGAACTCCAGTTGCATCCCCTGAACGACAAAGCTCATCAGCCTACATGCACACAGACTAACTCAAACATGAATCACCACCGGCCACCTCTGCTTTCTCTGACGTCCTCAGTGTGCTTTCCCTTGTCTTTCCCTGCAGCCCCTGTGACCACACTGATTGACATCGCCAAGGAACCCCAGCTGCTGACCCTAGGCTGGTGCTCAGGGTAGATTCATATTGATGCTTCTGGCTAATTTTCAAGATCTCTCTCATTCATACCAATGAGCATTTATTTAGAATCTATATTCTGCAATGCACTTTGAAGAAAATAAATACAGCCACTGTCCTCAAGTTGCCTGCAGCCTAGTAGGAGACATAAAACTGTCACTTAGGATTCATTCAGTTGATATGAGAAAAACCCAAAAGAACCTTGGCTTTAACAAGATAGAACTTATTTATCTTACACAAAATAGAAGCTTGGAGGAGGCAGTCCAGGACTGGTCCTAAAGTTCCTTGTGGGTCACTGAGAACGCAGGCTCTTTGTCTTTTTGTCTTGTTCTAGCTGGTGATTTCCCATCCTAAGGGTCACTCCCTCCCTCCCTTTCTTCCCTCCTTCCTTCCTTTCCTCCCTCCTTCATCCTCTTCTTTCCTTCCTCCCCCCATTCCTTCAACAAACATTTATCAAGCATCCTCTGCATGCCATGGCACTACTCTAGATGCTGAGATTACAGTAGAGAATAAACAGACAAGAACATTTAGTTTCCTGGAGCATACATTCTATTAGGTGGAGAGAGTCAACTAATAAAATGAATAAGTAAGCTGGGTGTGATCCCAGCACTTGGGGAGGCTGAGGCAGGAGGATCTCTTAAGCTCAGGAGTTCAAGACCAGCCTGGGTGACATAGTGAGACCCTGTCTCTAAAAAAGAAAAAAATAAACTAGCCAGGCATGGTGATGCACACCTGTAATCCCAGCTACTCAGGAGGCTAAGGCAAGAGGGTCTCTAGAGCCCAGGAGTTTGAGGTTGCTGTGAGCTATGATGATGCCACAGCACTCTAGACTGGGCAATGGAGTGAGACCCTGTCTCAAAAAAGAAAAAAAAAAAAAAAGCATAAGTAAGTTTTATTGGTGTTAGAAAGTGGTAAATGCTACAGAGAAAACTAAAACAAGCAAGAAGGTAGGGCATTTTAGTGGGAAAGGGAGATGAGAATTAGAGAAGGGGCCACGGAGGAAGAGTGCGTGGGTGGTGGGATTGGTGCTGTCCTCACACTCAGAGGATTGGTGCAGTGGGAACAAGAGTCAGAAAGCTAGAAGGAAGGGTGATGATGTTCACGTGTGGGATGCCGGGAATCGGGATGTCAGAGGTGGGACAAGGTCTAGAGTGTGCTATGCACATGGGTGGCTGGGTTGGAGCACAGCAAAAGGTCTCTGGGGATGAGGAGGTCAAGGAACTGAGAAGCCAGAGTATTGAAGGTCCTGCATGTGGTCGGTGAGGTCACAGGAACGTTCACAGGGTGTGGGGGTGGGGGGGAGACTCTGCCTGGAGCTCAAGTCCATGAACAGGAGGCTGGTCGGGAGGCAGGTGGACACACTGGGGAGAGGTACAGAGTGGTTTAGCGGGTTGGTGGGAACTTCAAAGGAACTAGAGTATTTGAGGGAGGAAAGGAAGAGAAGTGACTTGGAAGGAACATAAGGGCAAGGAAAACACCTGCTCCCTCCCACCTGCTGGCTCTGAGGGTCTTAGAGTATGAGAAAAAAATAGTTTTCTCTGAGCAGGAGGCAGCATCTTGGGGACTAGTTAGGTTTCCCTTAGGCTCAGGAGGTAGGGGGAAATTTCCAGAAGAGATCAAGAGTCCAGTGGAGTGGGAGTTCCAGAGAGCCCAGGGGAGGGCCAGGAAAGGGGTTGGGCAGCTTGGGATGAGGGTCTGGGTGATGATGGACCAATAGCAACTTCTTTCATGAACAAGGACGTGCAGTCTGATGGGGGAGTCTCAGGGTCTCTTAAAAGGAGAAAAATGGTCCACAGAAATGAAGATTTGTTTGTTTTCCCCTTCATCCAAAACCTTTTATCATGAAAAATTTCAAACAGGCAAAAAATTGCAAAACTGGGTATTCATATACCTACCATGTAGATTCTACAATTAACCGTGTGCTCTATTTGCTCAATCACATAAATGTACATCTCTCTCTCTGTCCATCCATTCATCCATGCTCTGACGAAACATTCTCAAGAAGCAGAAAACTAGACAAGCCAGACCCCACCCACCTGGGGTACTGTCTCTGTCATTGGGAAGGGTGTGGGTAGAGAAGCAGGGCAGCAAGGCAGGACAGCTTTCCTGTTTCCAAGCAGAAGGACCATCAGGGGAGGGGCGGTGGCAGTGCCAAAGGGGTGTGCATCCCACCCTGTACCCGTCACAGTGCTCCCAGAGCCCCTTCAAAGAAAGACATGCTTACCATGCTTTAAGACAATGCTAGTTGCCACAACCAATAGCCACCAAATGTATTGTGTTTATTTCTTACTCACATACCAGTTCCTAGCAGGTGTTCCTGGTTTTCAGGGGGCCTTCCTCCATGCAGTGACTTAGAGACCAGGCTTTTTCCATTTTTGAGGCTCTGCCATCGCCTGGTCTAACCATCATCTTCTGCACCAACCTAGTACGAGGGGCAAGAGCCCCCAGGAAGGCATAATCACTTCTCAAAAGTCTCGGCCCAGAAGTGACACACGCTACTTCTGCTCACACCTCATTGGCAAGAACCTGTCATGGGGCCAAAGGGGCCTGGGAAATGAGGTCCCTGGCTCAGCAACTGCTTCCCAGTGACAACACTGAAAAGAAGAGTTCAGAATTTGCTGGCCTCGCCACTGAGCTCTGTTGAGTTTTCGGCAGTCTGATGGTCTAGCTTTCTCAACTGTTGCAGGGCTGTTTGGATATGAGGCACTATCTGCTACTCCATCACCAGCATGGTTTCTCATGGTCTCCTCCAGCTCTGAAGTTTCTTGGGCTGTTCTCCAGCCCTCTTCACCTCACTCAGCCCTCCCTCAGGGACCTCCTGCTCCTAGAAGCTTTCCCGAATCTGTCCTCCTCCAAGAAGCTTTTCAGGAATCTCAGTATCCACATGGAAGTCTTCCATTCTCCGGGCACTTTGTTTGCCAGAAAAGTGAGAAGGAACAATGTTTGGGGGCAGCTGGGCCCCTCTCTCCTCCGCTTGCTAAAGTTTGGAATTCTTCAACTGAGGACCAAGACTTTGTCCCTACAATCAACACTGAGGCTTCAGATACACATTCCCTGGGAGAGGGGGCAGATATTATCACACACAGGAGATTGGGCACCTGGTGGTCCCAGGAAGGGGAAGGAAGGAGAGCAGGGGACCCTGGGCAGGAGTAAGGAGGGGGACAGCTGTCCAGAGGGAGGCTGTAGGTCTAATGCAAGTTTTGCTGATGTCTCAGCTGTGTTTTTCAATCATATGTTAAACATTTTCAACTTTTTCTAGACAAACTGAGTCTAATCAAATAGTGTCTGTTTATTAAATGGTTACCATGAGCTAGCCATCAGCAGCACTCTTTATAAGCATTATCTGATTTATCTTCCCGACAACCTAATGAGGTAGGGCCTCTTATTTTACCTCCATGTTGCACAGGAGAAAAACAAGGCTCAGAAAAATTTGATAATTTTCCCACAGTCACATAGCTCATGAATAGAAGAGCTCGTGTTTGAATCTAAGCATCTGACCTCAAAGTCTGTGATTTCCTTTGTGCCTCTGTCCCTTCCTCCCCAAGACAGTCAATGTGGCCACCCTGAAAGCTCATTGGCTGTCCTTGCAGTCAGGCTGTGGCCACGTGATGAACTCTGACCAATGGGCTGAGATTGGACATGACACAGGTAATTTCTGGACAAAACCATTTAAGTGCTGGTGTCCAACCCTCCTGTTCTCTGTTTGCTTTTGATGATGAGCACAGAGGCCACAGCTTGGAATGGTGGAGGCACTAACAGGAGGCAGCCTGGATCACTGGGTTCATTGAACAAGGGACAGCTGACCTGGAGAGCTGCCCAACCTGCAGCAGCTTTGTGTGAATGCGAAATACACTTTTTGTGTATGTTTGTGTTACAAAGCCACTGAGATTTGTTACTGAGGCACACTATAGCCTCTCCTGCCTGATACACAAGAACAGGTCACCAAATATAGCCATGTTCTACCCTACTGGTTGCTGACAACATGATGTCCCTCAGACATTTTGTTTTGTAAACCATATAGTGCTCCAGAGTAAGAATGGGACCGATGGATTGTACTAAACACAAGCTGCCAGAGCAGATGGTAGAATATTGAGGGTCTTCCTCAGCCCCCTGGGTAGCAGGAGCCATCAGACCTGGCCCCAGCTTCAATTCCTCCTCTGCCCTACATCAAGCTTCTTCCTGCTGCTGGTTTCCAAAGCTTTAACACAGAGCCCCTCTGGCTCCACCCCCAGCAGACAGCTTCCAGAAACTAAGGGCCCTCCCCAGATGCTGGCCAAAGTGCCTGGAAGTTGCCCCACGCCTCCCATTGTCTTTCAGATGCATCCCTGGGAACACAGAGCTCTTGCCATCCTGCAATCTGGGAAATCACCACTTGCTGGCCCCTGGCAGGCAGGAAGCTCTAGTCAGGGCTGTCCACTGCCAGGACAGGGCCAGGGAGAAGGTGGAGGGTCTTGGGCTTCTGGCTGGGGTGGGGAGGACCGGGACAGCAAGAGTGTCCACTCCTTACACAGACAGTCCTGCAAACCCTCACTGAGCCTCGTTGTGTGCATGGCCCTGTGCTTGGTGCTGTGGGTGCACAGAGGAAAAAGGGATTGGCACCTGGTTTGCAGGAGATTCCTTATAGGCTCAAGTAGGACACTGTCACTGAAAAACAGAGCAGAGGGAGGATATCAGTCAGGGATTTGCACTTGCAAGTCACAGGAATCCAGAGTCAGAAGATGACGTATGGAGAGAGAAGACCATGCACTTTCACTTCTGAAGGTAATTCAGATTCAAATGCTATTTTTTAAAATAAATGTGTGTTTGTGTGTATGTGTGTTAAAATTAAGATTGCCTCTTCATGTTTTCGGATTGCAAAATTCTAAATAAGTTTATCAAGGCTGAAACGTTTCTCCATCCCCCCCCCCCCCCAATTTGTTCCCTAGATTAGCTGGTGCCCTAGGTTCACACTTTGAGGTATACAATACTGATCCAAGTTCAAAAAGGGAATATTCGTCCTCACGGGCTGGGCTGGTTCCAGGTTCTTATATTGTGAAATCTGTCTTTTGCCAACTCCTGGCTTTGCTTTTCTCTGTTTTGACTTCATTCTTGGAAAGACTCATATTCTTAGGGAGACTCATATTCTTGGGATTATATCCTGTGCATATCAGTCTCAGTTGAAAAAATGGGCCCATCTCCTGGTCACGTCAGAAAAACCCCGACTGAATTCTGGCTCTGACTGGGTCACCGGCCCATCCCTGAACCAGTCACTGCAGCAAGCAGCAGGGTGGGGACCGGCGGGGGAGGGGAAAGATGTGATGCTCTGGCTGCGAGGCCTGGGTTATGTGTCTCTCTCTCTGGATCCTGGGGTGGAGTCAGCTGCTTCTGGACCACATGCTTGAGGGTGGGGGACGGGTGATCTCCCAAGGACAATTAGGGTGTTGGTATCAGAAGGGAAAGGATGCTGAGCAGGGTAACAGGCAAGGCCGACCGCTGGTAGGATGATGGGATACGTCCCCAGAGAGCTGTCAGCCCAGGGCTGTGGGAAGTCAGAGGAGGGAGATGTCATTCCCAGCTGAGGGTATCAAGGGAGGCTTCCTAGAGGAAGCACCTGGGCTGGGCCTTGAAGGATGATCAGAGTTCGAGCGTTAGATCTGGGATGGGCAGGGGGAGGGCCAGGGGGAATGGTGTGCACAAAAACCGAGATGAGGGGAGCAAGGGCTGGTGCTGGATGAGAGGATGCCCTTGAATGCTAAGCTAAGGGGCAAGGAGTGAATTTGGGAGCCATTCACGGATGGCTATGCAGCCAAGGATGGGGTCGTTAGGCCTGAACTCCTGGGAGCAGATACTGCCCTCCACAGGGGCCCTGACGACTGCTCCCACCCCACCCCCCTGCCCTGGGTGTCCACAGACCCCTTTTCCTTGGGTTCAGCTCAGACAAGGCTGGAGTTTTCCAGCAGAAATGCTTACTCAGAAACAGAGTGAAAGTGAAAAGACAAAGTGTGAGCGCAGAGCTTAGCTTTCTCCTGCCGGAGTAGAGAAGCTCAGGTCCCTCTGTCCTCCTGCCTACTCCGCGGTTACCCCCCTCTCCCCTGTGCCAGCTGAGCCCCGGGCTTGGCTGGGGTGGACAGCATGCCCCCGCTGTGGGACCTTCAGGCTCTCTGGCATCCACTCCTGCCTTCACCCCTGCCCTGCCCTGCGTAGGACCTGCTCTGCGGGGGCCCTGGCTCCAGGCAAGAGAGGCACCCTCAATTCTCAGCCCTACATTCATCCCCTGACTCTGGAGCCACACCGCCCTCATTGTGTCACCAGCGGGTTTCTCCAAGATCGCTGCCAAGAATCACACGAACGTCAGCTGGAAGCTGAGTCTGCCCCGGTTCTCAGCCCCGAAAGGGCAGGCAGGGCCATGTGCCAATCAAAGGTGGGGGCTTCGCAGTTAGTTAAATGTGGGTTTGAATTCCAACTCTGTCCCTTACGGAGAAGTCACGTAGCCTCCCCGTGCCTCAGTTTCCTCTTCTGCAATAGAGAACTAATCAGCTCCAGCTCACAGGATGGGTAGGAGGATGAAAGCGATCCCACATGTCATATACAGGCACAGGGCATGTCTGCAGGAAATGGTGACTGATGATGATGATGATGATGATGAAGGAGGGAAGAAAATGACCAACAGAGTCTTTCCTCTTGGATGGCTCTGAGCTGATACAATGAGTGTGTGGGGCCACGTGGCCAGGCTGGGCAGAGGCAGGACAGAGCGCAGAGACCAAGGGCAGCACCAGCCCCAAACCACGCTCCTGGCCTCTGAGCTCTTCTCACCTTGCTGGACTCAATGAACCCTAACATGAACACTCATCGTGTCACCCACCTGGAGCTCCCCAAATTAAGGGAGGGGTGGGCTCTGGGTCATGCCAGGAAGCCCCCGAAAGTCAGACTGCACTGACATTACCCTGGGTGGACCACCTCCGAGCCTCAGTTTCCCCCATCAGTTAGGGGATCCTGGTCAGGCTCTTTGGGGGCTGCCAGAGGAGCAGGATCTTAACATGCTTTCTACCAAGCTCAGGGTTGCTAGGTGAGGCCTGGTGGCTGGGGCAGAGTGGAAGGAAGGCTCTAGCCAAAGGTCCCCAAGCTTATGGGATCTCCTCTCAGCAAAATAATTTGAGGATGTATCCCAACAGATGTATTTATTTTCTATTACTTATTTATGTCACAAATATAAAATATTAAACTAATATTTTATGCCCACTATGTAATATATAAATGAAAAATTTAAAAGAGATATCATTGGGAAACAAGTTAAACAAATTAAATATCCCATCCATACAATCAACTCAACTCATACAATTGAGCTATTAAAAAAAGAGGTCTTACAACTTAATAAGAGGAAAAACAATTTTTAAATGGACAAAAGATTGTAATAAACATTTTGTCAAAGAAGACATATGAATGGCTAGCAAGCACATGAAAATGTTCAATTGTATTTGTTATTAAGGAAATGCAAATTAAAACCACAATTAGAAAGCACTTCATACCAACTAGGATGGCTATAATCAAAAAGACAAAGAACAAGCGTGCTCAAGAATATGGAGAAATTGGCCGGATGCAGTGGCTCATGCCTGTAATCCTAGCACTCTGGGAAGCCGAGCGGGGAATATAGCTTGAGGCCAGGAGTTCGAGACCAGCCTGAGCAAGAGCAAAACCCTGTCTCTGCTAAAAATAGCAAAAATTAGCCAAGCATGGTGGCGCATGCCTGTAGTCCCAGCTCCTCGGGAGGCTGAGGCAGGAGGATCGCTTAAGCCCAGGAGTTTGAGGTTGCTGTGAGCTAGGCTGACGCCATGGCACTCTACTCTGGCAACAGACTGAGACTCTGTCTCAAAAAAAAAAAAAAAAAAAAAAAAGATAAAAAAGAATATGGAGAAATTCAAACTCTCACACATTGGCAGTGTGAATGTAAAATGATGCAGCCAATTTGGAAAACAGTTTGGCAGTTTCTTAGAAAGTTAAACACAAACTTACCACACAACCCAGAAATTCTGCTCCTAGATATCTACCCAAGAGGAAAAAATAATGCCCACACAAAGACTGGTGAGGGAATGCTCATAGCAGCATTATTCATAATAAACATGCAAATGTCCAAGAACTGGTGAAAGAATGAACAAAATATGCCATATCAATGCAATGGAATACTACTCAGCAATTAAAAGGAACAAGCCACTTAAACACATTACAACATGGATGAGCCTCAACAACATTATGCTCAGTGACAGAAGCTAGACACAAAAGACCACATATTTGTATGATCCCATTTATATGAAATTTCCAGAAAAGGCAAATCCATGGAGACAGAAAGCAGATCAGTGCTTGCTGGAGCTGGAGTAGGAATGAGGATCAACTGTAAACGAATCTAAAGGAACAATATTCTAAAATGTGATTGCAGTGATAGTTGCACAACCCTATAAATTTACCCAAAATTTCTGAACACATACAAAGGATACATTTTACGAAATTACATCTCAATATAGCTGTTAAAAAAACAAAACAAGTAAACTTGTTAGACATTGTTTTATTTACTTATTTATTTATTTAGTTTTAGAGACAGAGTCTCACTCTGTCTCTGAGGCTGGAGTGCAGCGGTGCAACTATAACTCACTGCAAAAGCGTCCAATTCCTGGGCTCGAGTGGTCCTCCTGTCTCAGCCCCTAGGTAGCTAGGACTATAGACTATATGCATGTGCCATCATGTCCATATACATATATATATATGTATATATATACATATATATATATGTATATGTGTATATATATATGTATATACATATATATATATTGTTTTTTTAATTTTTTTGTAGAGGTGGGTCTTGCTATGTTGTCCAGGCTGGTCTTGTACTGTTGGCCTCAAGTCATCTTCCTGCCTTAGCCTCTCAAAGTGCTGGGATTACAGACATAAGCCACCGCACCCCAGGCATTAATTTAGAAGGATCTCCAAGATGCATTGTTAAATGCAAAAAGCAAAGTGCAGAGAATGCTACCATTGCATTTTTTTAAAGAGGAAAAGTGTTGTGCATATATACATTCATATAGATTTGTATTTCTGCATTTATACTTATACATGTGTACATGGATTTGCATAGTCTGTTTCTGGAAGGATACACACCGGGTGTTTTGGGTTAAGTGAATAGATGGCTTGAAGGACAGGAGTGAGATTTACTTTTGTACCTTTATATATTTTTTTTCACTGTGGTAAAATGTAGATAACATAAAGTTTACCATCTTAGCCATTTTGAGACAGAGTCTCACTTTGTTGCCCAGGCTAGAGTGCCTGGGCATCAGCCTAGCTCACAGCAACCTCAAATTCCTGGGCTCAAGTGATCCTCCTGCCTCAGCCTCCCAAGTAGCTGGAACTACAGGCATGCACCACCATGCCCAGCTAGTTTTTTCTATATATTTTTAGTTGTCCAGCTAATTTATTTCTATTTTTAGTCGAGACAGGGTCTCGCTCTTGCTCAGGCTGGTGTTGAACTCTTCACCTCGAGCAATCCTCCTGCCTCGACCTCCCGGAGTGCTAGGATTACAGGCCTGAGTCACCGTGCCCGGCTCCAGAGCTCTTTTCAAAAGCGGAAACTTCATACCCATTAAAGAATAACTCCCCATTCCCCCCTTCCTCAGTTCTTGACAACCACCAATTTTCTTTTTTTTTTTTTCTTTTCTTTTTTTTATTTCAGCTCTTCATGGGGGTACAAAAGCTCAAGTTATATACATTGTTCCCTTTCCTTTTTCTCCTCTTGTTTTGTATTTTCAAATAGCCTGTGTTCAAGCTTACTGATTCTTTCCTATGTCTGATCCATTCTCTTGTTGAGAGCCCTCAAACTAATGAATTTTTGTGTCCAGCAAATGTTTCTCAGTTCTAAGATTTCTGTTTGATTTTCTAAGGTTTCAGGTTTAAATTTTAATTTAATTTTTTTGAGACAGTCTCACTTTGTTACCCAGGCTACATCATCACAGCAGACTGCAACTTCAAACTCCTGGGCTCAAGTGATCCCCCTGCCTAGCTTCTCAAGTAGCTGGGATACAGGTGTGCACCACCACACCTGGCTAATTCTATCTTTTTGAAGAAATGGGGTTCACTCTTGCTCAGCCTGGTCTTGAACTCCTGCCCTGAAGTGTTCCTCCCCACTCTGCTCTCAAAGTACTAAGATTACAGACCTGAACAACTGTGCCTGGTACTTGTTTATTTATTTATTTATTTTTATTATTTCAATGTCATTGTTAAATTTTTGAAATGAATTTGTGAAATGATTTTTTGTGTTGTCCTGGAGATCCCTGAGTTTCCTTAAAACAAATATAAAGAATTGTTGGGCAGAGAGTTCACATATGGCTGTCTCATTAGAGTCAGTCACTGGTGTCTTGCTTTGTCTGTTTGCGGGAGGACATGGTTCCCTGTTCCTGTTGCTCCTTGTGGATGTACATCTGTGTATTGGCATTGAAGGATTAGTTATTTATTGCAGTATTGTCTGGCTTGTTTTGGTTTTTATTGGATGTGTTTCCTTAGAGATTGATTCTGCGTAATTTTCCTGATGATTTTTTCTTTCCCCCTCCCTGATGTCACTGTGCCTTTTTCAGCGCTAGATGGCGACTTATGCCCAGGTTTGCCTCTGTGCTGGTAAACAATCAGAGTGTCCCTGTCTTGAATGAGGGTGGTCCCAAAGGGGATGTCCCGGTCGTGTAGGAAGGCTGGGAATGAGCTTTTGCTCAGGGGACCTGTGGAATGAACCTTCCACAGCATGGTGCTGCTGAACAGCCCCTCTGATTTGGCAACTCCTTTGGCCGAGTTACAGAGTGGAGTGCCCAGGGTTGAGAATGCTAGTCCCACCTCCTCCCTTCCTCTGTGGCTGTGCTCAGCCATAGCTCTGCCTTCAGGCCCTCCCAGTGCTTCCTGTGGGTTGTGGCAGGGACAGAGCTCCTGCCAGGGAACCCAGGATGGTGGGGAAGTCGGTTGTCCAGCTTGATCCTACACTTTTCAGTATAGAAACTGTGAGTTGAGAAAACTTTTCCACGTACCTGGTGCTGGGAAGGCTGGGGGAGATTGTCAGTATGGAAGTCTGATTTGTTACCACCTACTCACAGGTTTCTTTTTTGGGTTTTGTTTGTTTGTTTGCTTGTTTCATTTTGTGGCCCTGGGTACTATCTCATCCTCATATTTGAGTTCTGGAATATTGGTGGAGATAATCTTGGCACTGTATATCTGTTTTCTATTTTCCGTGGGAGGGAGTGAAGCCAGGTTGTTTCCACATTGCTGTTTGTTTAGGAAACAAAAATTTCCATAGCATTCTTGCCTTGTGTTTATTTATGTAGAGTTTTGTCTAAGAACATCCTGCCTCGTTTCTATTTTATACAAATATTCCTCTACATTTTCTTGCTGTGTCTCCTGTGTATTTGTGTCTATTAAGACACAATTACAATTGGTCTCTAATTGTGTCTTCCCTAAGTGTCTCAGTTTTTATGATGTCACTCCCTTTGTGGTTGTGGGTCTCTCTCTTTCGCTCTACTCCTCATCATGTCTGTTTCTCCATCTCTGCATTTCCTCTCTCTCTGCCTTTTTCTGGCTTCTCCATTGTGTTGTGCTGGAGAGCATGGAAACGTGTCAGGCTGCCTGAGTGCAAGCATGTGGCTCAGACATGGGACTTACCCTCCTTGAGCCTCACTTTCTGCACCTAGATAGTCGGGAAGATGGTCCTGTTGGCTTTAGAGGGTTGTGACTGTTGGGTGATGTCTGTGCAGTTCTAGCACAGTGCTTGGTTCCCAGCCTGCTGGTTTCGGAGCTGAGGACGAGGAGGCAAGTTAGTGCCTAGGCAACCACATCACCATCGCCATTCCCATTGCCACCCCAGCTACACCCCCATGTCCTAACTTATCTCCAGTTACAATTCCATCCTTTGTCCCAAGGACGGGGAAATGGGGCTCAAGGAGCAACTCAGGTGATATCACTCACTGTCTGAGAGGCTGAGCTGGGACTTGGACCCAGAGCTGAATCAGTCTCTCCATTACAACACCTTTGCTCTCCTTACTGGGTCCTCTTTTCTGGGTTCCAGTCATTACCTCTAGGCTAGGTATCCATAGCTGGGTCACCCACCCTTTCCTGAGTAGAGCGTTCTTTTCCACAGTGCCAACCTAGAGCTGCCCACAGAACAGCCAGCCTAGCCCACCTTCCCTGTGCAGGCCTGCCCAGGGAGCCAAGGCCATGCCTCTGTCCAGAGCCACCCACTGAGGTGAGCCACACCTCTGGCTGAGGCTATGCCCTGTGAGCAGAGGCCATGCCACAGCTGCTGCACACAGACCCTACGGTTCCCCTAGCCTCTCCCTCTCCCCATCTAGGCCCCATATCTGGAACCTAGGCCATGGCCCATGAGCTGAGGCCTTGCCCCCTAGGCAGAGGCCACCCGCTGTTTCAGGCCCACCAACAGCACCAAGGTCACTCCCCAGTCCTAGCTGTGCTTGGAGCCCCCACTCAAGCTTAGAGGGTCCAGGCCCACTACTTAGGTCATTGTTCCAAAGTGAGCCTGCAGTGTGCATGCACCAGGATGCCCTTGCCAAGTAAGACTTCGTTGTTGAGGATGGGCAGGTTGGAAGTGTGGGCTGCAGTCCTTGCCATTCATGTGGGAGTAGCTGTGGCTGAGTTTCACTAGGCCTTCTGGGGGCAGAGTTGGGGGAGTGTGTGAGTGAGTGAGTTGTGTGTGTCTGCCCTGCTCCCCAAGTCAAAGCAAAGGGACCTGCTACGGTGGCTAGGAGGGTGGGGCTCAGGAGTGGGACCACAGACCCTTCTCTGGACCTTAACTCCTGCCTCCTCTGCTGCTTTCCCAGAAACAAGTCAGGTGCCCATAGCTCTCATTCACATGCCCCTTTCCTCCTCCAGCCTGGTCCACCTGGTCCTTTGGAGAGTTCCCAGCCCTCTTCCATATATGGGGGCAAACACAGCAGGTACCATAAACATACACTCCAGAAACACACCCACACACACACACACACACACACCCACACACACACACACACACACACACACACAGTCTGACATACACACAGCTGCACACAATTGCAGCTCAATCAGTGACAGTCACATTTGCAGAGGGCCTCACTCAGCTTTGTCACACATCACAGGGACATACACAGATGAAGCAACTCATCCAGTGGGAGATATAGACACACAGGTGTGCAGCCAGTTGCAGTCAGAGACACAACCTCACACTACAGTTCCTCACATTCATATTCAGAGACCTATGAAACAGAGGATGACAGACTCCATAGGCGAAGTCTAGCGGGTTCCACCTGTGATCCTGGTGTTGGCATCTGGGGTGAGGATGGGCCTGCAAGTATGTTGGGGGACCGGTACAGAGGGAATGTCTATTCTTTCTTTTTTTCTTTTTTTCCTGGTCCCTGAAGGAGACACTTGGCAGGATTCTCACTCTTGGCTGAGATCCTGGCTGTGGTGGCCTTATATCACACCCAGCCTGGGCTGTCCCACCTGGGACAGCAGACACAGTGGAGTGGAGGGTGATCAGGGCAGCAACTCCCAGCCATACTCCCCAAGCAGCCCTGCTCACTGCTGCTTAGACAGCGCCCAGGACAAGAGTAGGAGCCATGACCCGGGAAGAAAACCCCTGACCTGAGCCAGGACACACCCCCAGACCCCTCCACTGACAGTTTCCTTTGCCCTTCTACAGTTGTTATCTCTGTCCCTTCTTCAATTCTTTGTTTCCCCTCATTCTTCTGTCTATGTGTCTCTGTGCTGCTGCAGGTGTGTGCTTTTGTGTCTCTTAATGGCTTCTCCTCTCTCTGCCTGGTGTCTGTCACTTTGCTTCTTTATGTCTATAGTGGTTTCCTCCTCATTCTCTGTAGTCTTCATGAGCAGAGTTTTGACTCAGTTGTACTTCTTAGTCCATGGAATATTGAGGCAGCAGTTCATGGGCAGGCCCGTGTGTTGATTTTTTCTTCATTCACTCATTCATTCGTTGACTCACACCTTCAGTAACTAGCTTATTTGGTTTCATCGGCACACCTTGGTCCCACCCCCTCCCCAGAGTGTTTAGGACAATCTCTTACGTGCTTATGCTCTAGTGGAGTGAGCATTTGTGGGATGCACTTTAGTTGATGTGTGGGTATTACATTAGAGATCTCATCCCGTGTTCCTACGCCTGTCTCAGGCTAGGTCGTAGGGTCCACCTCACTGTGTTGTGCCTGCAGCTCCTGCTCAGTGCTCTGTGCAGTTCACCCCCAAGATGTCATTGTCTACTCTCCCAGGGGGGACCCTACCCCTTCTCTGTCTTCATACCACACAAATAACACAGCCACCCACCTCCTATGTGTGTCTTTGCAGAAGCTGTGTGAGAGGATATGATCAGAAATTGTTAGTATGCCCTGGGCTGGAATAGGGTGGGTGGAGGGGACAAGCCTGCCCAGTTGCAGAAGCAGTGGGACACGCCTGTTGCTTTGGCATCCTTTCCCCCTTCCCCTGACTCCACACCTCAGGACACAGGTCATCAGGGCTGGGACGTTCTAGCTTCAGCCACATGAGTCTGAAACTTCCAGATGCTTCCTGTCTGGAAGATGACACCAGCATTTGAAGAACATTTGAGTTTACTGATGTCAGGGGTCAGTGCAGGGCATTCAGGGGTTGGCTGCCATGGTGTCCCTGATCCACTGCACATATGGCAGCACTTCAGTGTAACAGGTGGGGAAATTGGGCTTGATTCATGGAGTTTTGTTCCACAGTGTGATTGCTTGTAGAATAGTATTGCAGATTAGTGGCTCCCCTGAGTAACTCTGGGAGCAAAAGGAAGAGAGAATGAAAAAGGTCAGCAGGGCCTAGGTTCTGCCTTGGAGGCCTAGTTGTCAGACCTCGGGTCTCCAGAGCCCCCTTCCAGAACAAGGTAGGCAGGGCTTCCAACTTGAGGGGTTCCTTGAGTCCTGGACAATGAGGACAGGACTTCTGGGTCCAGCTCCTGTGCAGGGGGCAGGGTCCGGAGGATAGTCCATGAACAAGGTCAGCAGGGGAAGGAGCAGGACTCTCTGAAAGACCCCTTCCCACAGGGCTCATGGCAGAGACCACTTCTCTAGGAATCTTTCTCTTAGTAGACACCCTCCTTTGCAGGGCACTGGGGAACCTTTGGATCACTGTGAGCAGGGATGGGGCGAGGTCAGTTCTCAGATTCTGGGGCCAGGAGGGAATGGAGTGGAGGGGGCATAAGGCTGGCTCACCTGGCACGAGCTCATGGTGCCTTTCCAGTCCCCAGCACACACCATGGGGTTTTTCGGCATCTTGCAAAGGATTCTAGCACATGTGTTATTGGACAGGACTCTGAGTTCCAAACACAGCAAATCATCTGGCCTCTTGGCTACGGGTAATGGGGAAATAGGGCTGTGGCCAATCCCACCTAGCTCCTCTGCCCCTCCTGCCTGTGACCCAGGAGGGCAGGCCACTATCCCCCTCCTTTCTCAGGCTCAGGAGTCCATGCCCAGGCCTCTCTGCCATCAGACTCAGGGGTCCCCACACCCAGTGCCCTCCTCCCTCGGACCCAGGTGTCTCAGATGAACTAGGTGGTTGGCCCTGGGGTACGTCTCTTTGGGTTGCCTCTGGCCCAGGCAGAGGTGTAGCATATGCACCCCAGTCTGGGTTCATGGGAGGGGCAGTTCTAGCACTTTCACATACGTGGTCTGTGATCCTGGCAGGCTGCTTCAAGTGGACCAGCATTAAGTTGTGACTGAAGTCACTCCAAGGTTGCATGACATCATTTAGGAGGCTCAGGTTGAACTGGGGATGTGGATAGCTGTGTGTAGCTTGGATCCACTGGTACTTATCAGAAAGACTGTTGTGGTGGACCCATGTCATACAGGCTGGGGAGAGAAGGATGCAGAGGTGGGGGTGGAGAAGGGGCAGGGAGGTGGGGCAGAGCAGCAAGGGGGAGGGGAGGATAAACAGGGGAGGCGGGAGACACGCATCCCCTCCCTGGAGAATCAGACAGTGAGAGAGGAAGGTGGGGTCACGTGGTTGTAAAAGAGAGAAAGACAGCAAGGGATGGAGCAAGGAAGGAATCAAAACATAAAGCAAGTGATGAAGGCAGACAGGGAACAGTGAGAAACAACAGCAGGAGGAAAAAAGAGACAGGCTGAGAAAGAGGAAAGGCAAAGGCAGTGAGAAACACACAGGGAAGGAGTGAGGAACATCCAGTGAGAGCGAGTGAGGACCAGCACTGAGGAACCCCAACATATAATTGCCACATTGAAGACTGATCTGTGGAGGAGAATGACAAAGGACCCCTGGAATCCCAGGAAGCAAACCAGCAGGGCTAAGTCTGCTGAGAACAGTGAGAGAGAACACTTCATGAGGCAGGAGTGGCCAAGAGTGTGAGAGGCTGCTGAGAGGTGAACTAAGACAAGTGTGGGGAGAAAAGTTCTTTGAAGGTTCATGTTCTGTTTGAAAAGTTCTGTAACAATCCAATATGAGTATTCATTTGTTAACGACAGTGCTTTCCTATCTTTTTAACCCAGTCTGTAAAGCATGATGTCACCTCTGCAAAGAACCAGGTGACATTCCTTAGGACATCAAGATAACCTCTGCAAGGCTATGCAAAGAGCTAAAGTGCTGATAGGTGCCTGCTCCTTGCAAATTGTCATGGACAAAGAACATCTTCTGGATAAATAGCTGCATGCCAAGTGCCAGAAGCTGTGCCAGTTGCTCCAGTAGAGAAGCCACAATTACCATAACAGCACTTGCAGTCGGAACCACAACCTGACTATTGTAAATCCGCCGTGATTTCCCCATGACTCAGGTACCTTCTTCACAGGCTATTTAGGCAACTGTCAGAATCAGCGCCTCTTCACTTTCCAAGTCACCAGTGGTGACTCGTCCCTTCAGGGGTGGGGAGTGGCTTTGGGTTCACTCACTTAATGAAGAAGTTTCCCCCAGGTTTGTCCAACCACAAAAGCCCTCACCCCACATGGCAGGAGCCAGTTGCTGAGGACATCTATTCCAATGACACATTTAGGAATGGGGGAATAACACTAGCACGTCTGCAGAACCGCTGAGCCCCCTGTGAGGACTTGGGCCACAACTCCTGCAGTCCTCTAATATCCAGAAGCCCCTACCTTAAACAGGAGAAACAAAGGGATTTAGAGTATCCAAGTACATGTGCTAACTCAAAATCCAATATTAAGCAGCACAGTGGAAGGATGAATATCTCCCATTCTCCAGTGAATGCCTGTCTCTTTAGGGAAGACCTGGAAGAAAACTACAGCATACACTTGAAGCCACGTCATAGGGAACTTCTGAAGGAGGATCTGGGATCCTCTGCAACCAACCTACCTCAGGTCTGTGACTCAGCTTCATGAGAGACCGTGATTCCCCACTGTGATGATTTGGTTGGGCAGACTGAGGATGGGAACCAATTCTCTGGCATTCCTCAACATTCCTCCACTTGGGAGGTAGCCTCCATGTCCCCTCCCTTTGAAACTGTGCAGACTTCTGAGAGCTTAAAGCAATTAAAGAATACAATGAAAGTGACTTCATGCCAGATTCTAGGCCTAGATCCTAAGACACTGGCAGTTTCCACTTCCTGTGTCTTGGAATACTCCCTTTGGGGAAGCCAGGAGCTATATGAAAAGTACAACTACCCTGAGGTCAGTGTGCTGTGAGGAAGACAGAACTAGCCACATGGGAGGACTGCATTCAGGGAGCACTGTCCACCAGCCCCGGCTACTGCAGCCATCTCAGCCCAGCCACCATCTGACTACAGCTACCTGAGAGACCCCGAGCAAGAACTTCCCACATTCACACCCACTGACAATCAAAAACCAGAAAATAACAAGTACTGGTGAGCATGTAGAGAAGTTAGAACCTTGGTGCATTGCTGGTGGGAATGTAAAATGGTGCAGCTGCTGTGGAAGACAGTATGGTGATTCCTCGAAAAATTAAAAACATAGAATTCCCATATGATTGAGCAATTCCACATCTGGGTATGTACTCAAAAGAATTGAAAGCAGGGACTTGAACAGATATGTGTACACCTGTGTTCACAGAAGCATTATTTGCAATAACCAAATGGTGAAACAACCCAACTGTCCATTGATGGATGAATGGATTTATCCATTCAGCAAAATGTGGTATATGCATATAATGGAATATTATTCAGCCTTATAAAGGAAAGAAATTCTGACACATGCTACATCACAGATGAATCTTGAAGACATTATGCTAAATGAAATAAGCCAGTCACAAAAAGACAAATGTTGTATTATTCCACTTATAGGAGGTACCTAGAATAGGCAAATTCATAGACACAGAAAATAGAATGGTGGTTGCCAGAAGTGAGGGGAGGGGGAATGGAAAGTTAGTGTTTAATGGATATAGAGCTTTACTCTTGGAAAATGAAAAGAGTTCTGTAGATGGATTGTGCTAATGATTGCACTACACTGTAAATGTAACTAATGCTACAGAACGGTACACTTAAATATGGTTAAAGTAGTCAATTTTGTGTCATATGTCTTTTACAAAAAAGAAAAAAAACTATCCACAGAGCTGTTCAGGATAATGATTGTTGTTTTAATTGACTAAGTTTTGGGGTGATTTGTTATACAAAAATAGATAACTAGAACAAGACCTAAATTACTGCTACTAAATAGATCCAGCATAGACTATTCACCTATTTCATTTCTAAGGCTACTGTGACCAATTAACCACTCCCAAATATCCTGTGGTTCAAAACACTTTGATTACTACTTAGTCCTAACTACCCATGAAAGTCATTAGCCAACCTGGTCTTTCACCCTCCTTGGGATCCCTTCCTCTGCACTGCCCCGGGGAAGTCCTGAAAACTTAGCCTCCACTTATGGTGGGCCACCACTGCGGGCCAGCTGACCGAGCCAGCAGCTGCTGAAATGTGTCCTGAAAAATCTTACCCAAATGTCACATCTGGATCCTGTGCCAGCTCCAGGCCAAGCCTTTATCTGGGTCTCCATGCCTATCTCTTCACAGAAAAGGAAACAAAGGGAGAGAATATTGAGTGCTTTTGTTATGGTCTGAGATGCGAGAAGAGACCACCTAAAGACCGAATTGAGCCAAATCAGGAGTCTTTATTAGCTGGCCAAAGGCGGCAGCACAGAGAGCAGCCTTGAACCTTTGAAGCAGAAAGCTTTTATCGTGGGTGAAAAATCACTGGGGCAGAGCAAGCATGATTATAGGGGCAAAAAGAAGAATTACATCACTCTCGTGTCCTGGTGCAACAGGATCTGGGCAGTTTAGGGCTTGGTCACGCAGAACATGGGTGTTGTATTCCCACACTTGGGGCACTGTCTTTAGCAAGCAGTTTTACAGAAGCCAGATAGCAGGTTAATGATTTTTCAGTGAGAAACTCACACTCTTAGCTTTTGTGCCTTACACAAGATAAAATTTGATTATACGACCTGCAACTTGCTAGTCTTGGGGAAGCTCTGAATCCTCAAGTAAATATGAAGGTGTTGCCACATCTCTATGTTTAAAGCAGCTGCCATGCCTTCTGTTTGGCAAGAGCATTCAGCATGCAGAAGACTGTCAAAGGGTTTATTTTTATTATGTTAAACTGTGCTGTGTTTTCAGTGATCCCAGTGGCCTGGCAATGTGATTCAAGGGAGCCAGCTGGGACCACTGTACCATCTGGTCAGATTTGGTGGGAACATGGATGCCAGAAATATGTAGAACTCAGAACCCAAACTTCACGGGGACTTATATTATCTTCTCTCTCTCTCTCTCTTTTTTTTTTTTTTTTTTTTGAGACAGTCTCACTTTGTTACCCCTGGCTAGAGTGCAGTGATGTCATGGTAGCTCACTGCAACCTCAGACCCCTGGGCTAAAGTGATCCTCCTGCTTCAGTCTCTTTAGTAGCTGGTACTAGAGGTGTGTGCTATGATGCCTGGCTAATTTTTGTATTTTTAGTAGAGATGGGGTCTCACTCTTGCTCAGGTTGATCTTGGACTCCTGAGCTCAAGCAATCCTCCTGCCTCAGCCTCCCAGAGTGCTAAGATTATAGGCATGAGCCACTGCACCCAGCCTACTATCTTCTCATTTCTTAAGATTTATTATTATTATTTTATTTTAGGGACAGGATCTCACTGTGTTGCCTAGGCTGATCTCAAATTCCTGGCCTCAAAGGATCCTCTCACCTCAACCTACCAAATAGCTGGGATTACAGGCATGAGCTATCATGCCCAAATTTCAAGATTTACTATTTCTTACATGCCAACTTTCTTTATTTACTAATCTCATGAAAAATGTCAGTCATTTCTTTTGGCATACTTCGCAAATGATCAAAGATAAAACCTAAACGCAGGTGGATTAGACCATAAACTATTAAGAGGAGAAAGACAGAAGGTAAAAAAAACAAAGGAGAGAAACCAAAAGCAAGCCAAATAAAAATGAATTTAGATATAAACAAATAATGGATCACAAAGCACCTTCCTTCCAAGAAGAGAAAAAAGCAATAGAAATTTTATCAGTTATGTAAACCATCATGCTTCAGCTCTTCTGCTAATGAATAAGAAATGGGGGTGGCAGGAAGACACAGGATTTAATGTTTGGAAATTTCTATTGAGTGTGAGTTAATTTCCTTGATTTCTCCTTGGATGTGAAGCAGCCTCAGAGTAAATGTTTCTAAGTGTGAACTAAAATAAAATTTTAAGGTTTGCCCTCCCCACCGGCTGATCCCCTCATGGCCAAAGAAATAGCCTAAAACTAAATTGCCTGCCAGGAGAAGGGAGGTGAGACATACCTCATCATGTCCCACTCCCTTCTTGGGGACATCCTTTGTAACCCACTGACAGGCCTAAGGGTATGCAAGACAGACCTGCAGGGCCTCAATTTACACAAATCTATGTCCGGTGGCTCATGTCTGATAAACAGCAACTGTGTTGAAACATTCCAAGCCTTTAGACAAAGCTTCATGTCTTTAATCAATTACAAGTCAAAGAGTCTTTAAACCTACCTATAACCTGTAAGCTGCCTCTTCGAGATGGCCCACCTTTTCGGGCCAAACCAATGTATGTCTGCCATGGATTGATTTATGACTTTACCTGTAACCCCTGTCTCCCTGAAATGTATAAAACCAAACTGTGACCCAGCCACAGTGAGTCCACTTGCTCAAGGCCTCTTGGGCATGGCTCCCGGTCACGGCCCTCAAATTTGGCTCAGAGTAAATCTCTTTAAAATTATTTTACAGAATTTGTCTTTTCTTCTGTTGACAAGATTGGCACCCAGATGCAGGGCTCAGGGAAGACTCAGGATCACCAAAGGAGCAGCCCAAACTCAGCACCAGGTACCGGCATGGCCCTTTTGGGCCCTCTGACTCCGAGCTTCTCCTTTGGCGGAACTGGTAAGTCCTCCTGAGCTCCAGACCTCCTGTTTTTTGGTTTATGGTCTTGGTTTATTCTGAGCTGGTTCTTTTACTAAGAATCGTTGCTTGGGATCCTAGATAAGTGAGAGACTGAGTTCCTGAGCTCCGAAGAAAAGGGGGATCTTAATCTCCTCCCAGCCCTGGCAGCCCTGGGTGACTGGAGTCCTTAGTGGGAGTTGCCTGGGACGATTCCCCGAGACTCGAGTGACCCTGTAGGGAACCCCCCCCAACAAATTAATTAAAAGAAGACTCCCCTAGGAAATGCAGCAACCTAGCGCCTGGCCTGCCCCTAGGTGCGGCCCTCTGCACCCGTGCAGCCAGTGCAGTCAGTCCCTGGACGGCCTGGCACACACCACCACGTGCCTCCTGCCGGGCTCTTCAGGAGCCAGGGCCACTTCAAGGCCTGCAGCTTGGGTGTGGCCCCTGGCATGCAGTGACTCCAAGAATGTCTATGAGGCCATACTGGAAGTGCAAGGCCCACAGTGGGAGGAGAGTCTGGAGCAGCAGGGTGCAGGGGTAGAGGTGGGTGGGTGGCTATGCCTGCATGGAGCCAAGGAGACCTGCTGGGCATAGTGTCCCGCTCGAAGCCCCCCACTGTGTTCGCCGACTTCAGATGACCTCACTTTCCCCAAACCCAAAATGAGAGTGGTACAGGCTCACAATCCCTTCTCTGCAATTCCCAAGTGCCAAAGCTCCCTGGAAAGCCCAAAGGTTTTTTGTAATTCACCTGGTGACAAACTTTCACATGAACCAGTATGAGGATGTTGACAGTCTTTATCACACTGGGTGTGAATATTCACGTTTTGCTGCAGAAATGCAAATAAGCTTAATTGCAGGGTGCAGCCCAAGCCCTGCTGGGCAGTTATGTAACCTCTGGCAGATGTGTGCTGGCTGTCCTATTCTCTTTCTAAAATCCCAGCCAATCTGTTTACTGAAAGGCACCTGGACGTGGGATGGGGGCTTGTGGCCCTGCACTGGCTCCAGCTGCCTCGACTCTCTCCCAGGAGCCTGGGGGTTCAGATGAGGTGGATGTGAAAGTCAGGCGTCCATTTCCCTTTTAGGCTGTTTCCAACATTTCAGTTTCTTTTTTCTTTTCTTTTCTTTTCTTTTCTTTTCTTTTCTTTTCTTTTCTTTTCTTTTCTTTTCTTTTCTTTTCTTTTCTTTTCTTTTCTTTTCTTTCCTTCTTTTCTTTTCTTTTCTTTTCTTTTCTTTTCTTTTCTTTTCTCTTTTTTGAAAAAAACAAAACCAAAAACTCTCAATGAGTTTGTTTCAGAAAGAAGGCCAGTTATGGTAAGCGGGGAGGTTCTATCTTCCGAGTCCAGTTGTGTTAATTTGGGAAATCAAAAACAGCATGGGCCGGGCGCGGTGGCTCACGCCTGTAATCCTAGCCCTCTGGGAGGCCGAGGCGGATGGATCGCTCGAGGTCAGGAGTTCGAGACCAGCCTGAGCGAGACCCCGTCTCTACTAAAAATAGAAATAAATTAGCTGGACAACTAAAAAAATATATAGAAAAAATTAGCCAGGCATGGTGGCGCATGCCTGTAGTCCCAGCTACTCGGGAGGCTGAGGCAGGAGGATCGCTTGAGCCCAGGAGTCTGAGGTTGCTGTGAGCTGGGCTGACGCCACGGCACCCACTCTAGCCCGGGCAACAGAGTGAGACTCTGTCTCAAAAACAAAAAACAAAACACAGCACGTTTTAAAAACACTCTTACATCCTCAGAATCCTTCCAGGGGCCCTGACATCTGGAACTTTAGCAACTTTTCAGGGAGGGGCGCCCTGAAGAAAACAAGATGCGCAGAAACCATCTGACCCCTGCGCCAGGCGCGTGATTCCCTATGGGTGGGGGGACTCACTTCCTCTCTCCGGATCTTGGTTTGTTCCTCGGCCCAAAGGGAGCGGCAGGATTTGACTCGGCTGGGTGCCCTGCCAGCTGCTGATGAGCCACCTAACTGCCCCGGCCCAGTGTCCCCCAGTGTAAGCACTGTACCTGAGGATCAGGGCTGTGGCGAGCCTTAAACGGCGCGGGCCGTGGAAGCGCTGGGCAGTCGCGGGCGGTCCCCTCAGACGAACTGGGGTCCCCCTCGGTGCGCTTCCCTTCGGGTCTGCGCAGCCCTCACTGGGGTTTCTTCGGGGGCAGCCCTCCCCCTGGTGGCCAGGGTGGGGAACAGCACCCGGCGGACGGGGACGCAGGCGGGGCCGTGTCCCGTGGCTCTGCCAGCAGGCAGGCAGCTCCCCTGGGGTAGGTGGCCGGCTGCCAGCGCTCCTTCCCCCAGCGCCCCTTCCCTTCTGGGCAGGCTCCCGGTGGCGCGCTCCCAGGCACATTCTCTGTCCTGGCGACGGTGGGCGTGTGCCTGCCCCTCTGAGCTGTGCCCTGGAGGTGGGGGCATGGCCTTGCCCTCGGACAGCGTGCACAGAGAGTGTGTGTGCTGAGGAGGGGCGAGGAGGCAGCCCTTGACCATGAACCAGGGCTCCGTAAGTCCGCCCAAGGGCCAGCACCTAGGAGCCCAAACCAAGGAGGAAGGAGATCCCCCAGGTCCTGGCATCTCCAGTTGCTGAAGGCAGAGGCGCGAAGGTGACGATGAGAACGGCGTGTAGACAACTGCCCAGAGCCGGTATAGGGCCGAGGGTGGAGCCTTCCCCAAGTTTAAGTGGACGGTCAAGAGCCAGGAGACCGGGAGGCTGAGGATGAGGAGGAGGGGGCTGCTGAGAGGGGATCCTGGGAGAAAAGATGACGGAGGGCCCAGAACAGAGAGGCAAGGATGTGAGGAGGGAGGCGACCAGGGTCACTGGGGAGGGCGAGGGGTGCCCGTCTGCAGGGCTTCATATCAGGGCTCGGGGCAGGCTACTCGGCAGGCCCAGGGCACCCCCAGGAGAGAGGAGCCTCTGCCATGTATGGCTTTTTACAGCCTTGTCATTCCCCGTTCACTCAAATAGCACATACTGAGCACCTGGTGTGTGCTGGTCACCCTGCTGCACACTGGGGACCCAAAGCGTCATAAGGCACAGTCCCAAAGGAGCTAACAGTCCTGTGGGCTCTCACTCAAAGGCTTGCACCCAGGGTTAAGCTCCGAGCATCTTGGAAGGCAGGCATAGGTACCCCAATTTGCCCTGAGTACAAACAGGTTCAGAGAGGTTTAGTGACTGGCCAAAAGTCACACAGCCAGGAAGTGGCTGTGTCCAGGTCAGGTCTGGGCCCCATTTCAGCCAGGTGGCCTTCAGGGTTAGCCACCCTGTTACCCTCAGCAAGAACAGTACAAGCCAAAGGCAAACAAGCGCTCACTTTTCTGCACACACCTATGTGCCCAGCCCTGTCGTGGCCATGAATTCCAAACCCTGCCCTTGCTGTCTGCAGCTCAGGGTGCAGTAGGAGAATCTGACATCCCAGGAGAGGGTGGAAGCAAAGGCTTCTGAGGAGGGAGAGGTGGGGGGGCGTGAGCTGGGTGGACACCTCTCTCCCAAGGTGGCCGCGCAGGGAGCCGGGGAAGCCTGGCGAAAGCCTCTGAGGCCCGTCCCCCGAGGCCACAGTCCTTATTTCTGGGTGCGGTCACCATCCTGCCCCAGAGGCGGGAGAGCAGCGGGAGCCCGCTGCTGCTGCCGGACACCGGCCACTGGGAGGGAGAGTTACAGCCCAGCTGTCACTTCTTACCCAAACAGCCCGGGAGGCACCGCACCGGAGCAGGCGGCCTGCACGGGAAGGAGCCCAGGGCCCTCGTCCTCCCTCCTCCAGGAACTGTGAGTGGACCCCTCACCTGGGGAAGGGGCGGCCACGGTTTCCTGCCCTCCCCCCTCCCCCAGACTCTCCACCAGCCTTTCCCTATCCAGTCCAAAATCTCACCTGGTGACCCCTCCTCTCCGGATCGCAGACCAGCTCCCACTTCCCAGGGCAAACTCCAAGGGAAGCCCGAGGTGGCTGTGACTGAGATACAGCAACTGGCCTCGGGACAGATCCACCTGTCCTCTCTCGGGGCCGGCCAGGGGCCTTTAAAAGTGGGGTTGGTAACAGCAGAGGCCCTGCAGCCAAGCTAAGGGGACTCCAGGGAGCCCTTTGTCCCCCTCCTCCAACAGCTCTCCGCCTCCCAGCTAGGGCGGCCCTGGGTTGCTGGCTGCTTTCCGCACACCTGGCCTGACTTTCCCTCCCCGTGATGCACCTGCTGCCCCAGGGCCCAGGAGCCCCGCTGCCCAGCCTGTGACCTGGCTTGTGAGAGAGCAGGTTCTTGGGTCCCTCCCCCACCCCACATAGCTCTGGCCACCCAGAGCTCTCCCCACCTACCCTTCCCTCCCCTGCAGGCTGGGAGGTGGCCCATGGCCCCCTGGGGATCTCCCTGGAGCCCCGGCCTCATTATTCCCCTCTCAGCCCCTGGTTCCCTGCAGCCCCAGACCTCCTGAGCTGGGCCCTTGACAAGCCCACCAGCCTCCTCTCCTCCTTCCTGGGCCCCAGCAGTCGGCCTCCCTCTGCACCTATTTTCTCTGCCCTTCCTAGAGCTGACAGTGTCCAGTGGTGGGAGGGGGCGGGCATCAGTACTGAAATGCCAGCCTGCACGGGTGGTCAGTGCCAGGCCCCTGGGCATGGGAAGAACATGACACGATGTGACAATGCGATATGCTGTGGTTGTGATATGACGTGGTGGCGGGTCTGCTGGGTGCAGGATCTTGCTGGGAGAGGAAGTTCTAGGGATGCCTCCTGGAGGAGGAAGGTGTTGCCAGAGGTAAAATCTAAAGGTTTCTACGATTCCCTCCCATGAAACCCTCTGGACCCGGGGCTTTTTCAGTGGCAGATTTTTTTCTCAGTGATAATTAGATCTATTCAAGTATCTGCGAGTTCTCTAGCTAATTTTGGTCATTTTATATTTTACTACAAAAGCATTTGTTTTCTCTAGATTTATATATATTCCACTTTTAAAATCTATTAGTTTCTTTGTGGCCAAGTAAATGATTTTTTCTAAGTTTTTCATAGACATATGGAAAAAATGTACACTTTCTATTTAAGGGATAAAAGGTCCCTCATGTAGCAAATCAAGTTTATTAAGTTTATTGATTATGTATAATTCAAACTTTCACTTCCTTTGTATCTTTTTTGTTTTTCACCCTTTATGTTAATTCTGATGAAGTTTTATTAAACCTACCTCTCAAATTTTCCCCATAAAGTTTTTCTGGTGCTTTTATTAGTTTTTGCTTTTCATATTTAATGATGCTGCTTTCGGGAGATTTTGAGTATTCTATCTTTGTGAATTGTGCCTTCCTGTCACTACATGTCATCTCTCCTTATCCTGTTTTAGTGCTCACTCTTAAATTTTACCCTTCTATTTTTAATGTGGCTCTTTATTTTATATTATACTACATTAAAAATAAATCCCTTTATTTTCAACCGTTATCATTTTTTAAACTGTATTTCTTGTATACATCATATCACTGCATTTTAAAACCTGAGCTGACTCTTTTACTAGGAGAATTCGATCTGTTTGAGTTTCATTTAATAACTGACAGGATAATTTTATTTATTTATTTTCCACTGAGGAGTCATAAATTTCAAACATCCTATTTCATGCCTGAAAACTTCAGCATGCATTTCTGAAAAGTAATGTTTTGTTTTCCATGACCACTCTACCATTATTATAGCTGACAAACTTAACATTCGTTCCTGACCTAGGCCATAGTCAAATTGCCTCCGTTGTCCTAACACATCTCTCTCTCTCCCTCCCTCCCTCTCTCCTGGTTTGTTTGCACCAGGATCCAGTCCAAGGTCGTGCCTTGCTTCTGGCTGTCTCTTTAATCTCTTTTGAACACCCCCCACCCTTTCCTTTGCCTTGACACTGACTCCTCAAGAGACCAGAGCTGTTGCCCCGTGGGGTACTTGTCTGTCGTGCGTGCTGGCTTCCTTGTGGCAGCGCGTCCCTGTTCTAACCCGTGTGACCTGTGAAGTGGTAGGGTCTGAAAGGTTCAAGCACGGGGATCACCAGGGCTCAGTGACAGATGACGCTAAGGAGGCAGGAGTCACAGGTGATTCTACCTGAGTAACAGGTGATGCTGATACTAGAAAGAGAGACAATTTGATTTTGGACATCTTCCCAGGCCTACAAAGGACACCCGGCAGCAGTTGGATGTGTGAGCCCAGAGAGGGGTTGCGAGGTGGTGACCTACAGCTGGTCGTGCTCTCGCAGGCGGCAGAGCGGGAAGCCAGGTGGGACACCCGGCACTGGGGCCCTGGCAGAGGCGGCGCAGCCCCAGCCCAGTCAGGCTGCAGGAGGACGGGATCCGTCATCAAGGGAGTGTGGAAGGCCTTCCGGACAGGGGGCTGGTGTGTGAGTGAGGGACAGAGAAGTCAGCTCTGAAAAGGAGGAAGGGGGAAAGGAATTAGCCGGTAAAAGGCCATGCGAGCTGGGCCCAGGGAGCACCCAGGCCACTTCTTTGTTCCTGCCCAACCTAACTTGCCTCTGTGAGTACACAGCTGTGAGATCTGGGTTATCGATATCTTGTTATTGGTAATAAACATAATTGACGCAATTTTCCCATCCATCTGCAGCACTAAATACTTTGAGAAGCACTTTTAAGAACATTTCCTCATTCTATCTTCACTACAATTTCTGGAATGACCAGAGCAGACATTTTATGCCTGGGGAAACTGAGGCAGGGAGGCATTGTGACTTTCTGAAGGTCGCTCAGGTGGCAAGTGGCCCAGTCGGGACTGTGTGACCCCAGTGGTCCTCTGAAAGTCACGTCTCCTTCCACCTTCCGTAGGTGGACAAACCTGTGGAGCCCGTGTACACGAACCTAGAGAGGCAGCCTCGGGCCACTTCGCCCCAGCCCGGTGTGGGAGACGCACACAGGCACCAGCACCGCGCGCCCCTACTGCTACAACCCGGACACGGGCGTGAGGATCTGGGAGTCGCCCTTTTTTTTTTTTTTTTGAGACAGAGTCTGGCTTTGTTGCCCAGGCTAGAGTGGGTGCCGTGGCGTCAGCCTAGCTCACAGCAACCTCAGACTCCTGGGCTTAAGCGATCCTCCTGCCTCAGCCTCCTGAGTAGCTGGGACTACCGGCATGCGCCACCACGCCTGGCTAATTTTTTCTATATGTATTTTAGTTGTCCAGGTAATTTCTTTCTATTTTCAGTAGAGACGGGGTCTCGCTCTTGCTCAGGCTGGTCTCAGGCTGGTCTCAAATTCCTGAGCTCAAACGATCCGCCCGCCTCGGCCTCCCAGAGTGCTAGGATTACAGGCGTGAGCCACCGCGCCCGGCCCTGGGAGTCGCCCTTTGAGACTGCTGAGGTCTCTGCCATCCCAGCCACCTCCCCGACCTCCGTGGGCAGCCGCGAGAGCCTCGGGACCGAGTGGAGCCAATGCTGGGATGAGCAGAGCCGCGGGGTTTTCTTCTGCAGCCCCCCGACCGGCGACACCGCCTGGGAGATGCACCGAGACGCCCTGGCAGCCGCAGGGACCAGAGGGCGAGGGGCGGGGCTATCTGCGATCCTTTTGGCCCCGCCTCCTGCTCCACCCAGCCCCAGGGACCGAATGGCAAGGGGGTGGGCTGGTCCCTGCAGCCCCCCAGCCCCGAGACGGACTACCCAGTGTTGCTGACCGGTTCCCGGGAGGAAGACTATTCCCCCGTGGGCTCCCTCGGTGAGCCCGGCCGCACCTATTCCTGGACCACACCCCCCGGCCGGTCTTGTCACATCCGCCAGGACAAGCAGAAGCTTTACACCAACCACTTCACCCCAGAGCAGGTAGGGGCAGTGGGCAGATGGACCCAGACAGCCGCGGGTGGCTCCCCTCTACTGTCCTCACTATGGGCTCCCCTTGGCACTCTAAACCGCAGCTCCCACGCAGACCCTAAGCCAGATGGGAGTCACCTGCATCTGCCTCTCCGAGCTTCCTGCTGCTGACTTGGACCCTGGTTGGAGGGAGCCTTTTCTCTCCTCTCAGGAGCTGGGTGGGGGGCCCTGATCATCCCGCTCCCCACAGTGGGAGAGGTTGGAGGACCAGCACGGGAAACAAACAATACTTCTACAACGCAGACGACTCCCCCGTCCGGTCGGAGCTGCCCCAGGTAACCAGCTGGGGAGAGAGGGGGAGACTATATATGACAGTGTCTTTCTCCCCAGGTCCCTGTCCCTGCCCTTCGAAGCATGCACAAATCTAGCCAGGACAGTGACACTCCAGCCCAGGCCAGCCCTCCCGAGGAGAAGGTAACGGGGGTGGCATGAAGGCCCTGGCAGGACCACCACAGAAGAAACGGGGAGTTTCTGGAGATCCTGGGGGCAAAGACTGGGTGGGACACATCTGTTCCCCCATGGGCCCCAGCACGAGCCCCCAGAGGTGGGTGAGCCTGGGAAGTGGGAAGGAATCTCTCCTGCCGCTGCTGCCGGGGAGCAGGCGCCACCCGCTCCAGCCAGGAGGCTGGGCTGGTACCCAGCGTTCAGTGGAGACGCAGGCCCAGCCCGTGGGGAGTTGAGCTGAGGGGGAGACTGGCCTCTGCCCCCCATGCCTCACCCTCTGGACCACCTGCTCGTTCCCCTTCTCTTAGATCGAGACCCTGGACAAGGCAGGGCTGCCGCATCGCACCAGGGCAGTGGACAAGGGAAAGCGGCTCCGGGGAGAGCCCCTCTGCTCCTAGACCAGGGCAGGGTGGGCCTTAAAGACAAAGTTCACTCCCCACACGCCAGGCTCTTATTAATCCTCATAGTGACCTCATGAGAGGGCCTGTGAGGAAACTGAGGCACCGAGAGATTAAAGTGACTTGCCCAAGGTCACCTGGCTTCCAGGTTAGGTTTGGGAGTCCACCCCTCACAGTCGGGTGCCCTGCTCCTGGGGCAAGGAGGGGGGCCTCAGCCTAGGACTGAGTGTCTAAGTCCTGTCCACCAGCCGCTTCCCCACCCCCATCTGGGAGGAAGCACTGGGGGGGGTGCCTCCTGGACGGTGCTGGAGGGTGGTGTCCTGACGTTCTTCAAGGACTCAAAGGCCCCAACTGCAGTTGGCCCGGTGAGGCCCAGGCCCCCAGGGCTTGGACCCCCCCTCCCCCAGCTGCTCTGTCTGGCTTAGAACACACCAGGGCTGAGACAGCGGTCCGTGAGTGTCAAAGGAGCTGGGCCTTGGCAGGGAGCGGGTGACGACAGCAGGTGCACCCCAGGACAAGCAGTTTCAGCCACGTGGGGATGGGGAGCAGTCCTTGAGGGTGGACAGCTCGAGGCTGGAGGGCAGGGAGGCTGGGGACTGGACACATCTGCTCACAGGGATGGGGCTCTGCTCCTTCCTTTCGTCTCCTGGGCGGACAGGCAGCAAGGGACAGGCCAGCCAGCAGGATCTCTGGGTTCCAGGAACCCTTGGGTCCCTTTCACCCCAGCCACCCCATCCTGTCCCTACAGCCACAGTGCGGTAGCAGGCCCATCGGAGCTGAGGGCTCCCTGTGCCCCTGCCCACCCTTCCTCCCTGTCCCACAGAGGCAGCCTTCCAGGTTCTGCACCCCTGAGTACACGGTGGAGCTGAAGGGGGCCTCTCTCCCCTGGGTCCCCAAAGGCAAATCCAGAAGGAGGGAAGGGGCGTCCTGATGTCCAGGGACCCTCACTGTAGGCGAGCCCCAAGGAGGAGCACCTGGGAGGAGTTGGGGCTGGAATTCTCAGGGCTCAAGGCCATGGCTTCTGTAGTTCCCTCCCCAGGAGCTGAGTTACTCGTCCTTGCCCTGGAGGGTAGCGAGAAGTAGAGGCCTCTGGGAGATGAGACGCTGTCCTGCCTAGAATAGTGGCCGCTAGAATGGTGGCAGCATCCCAACCTGAGGCAGGAAGCTCCCTGGCCCTGGTGCTTACTCTGACGGGCTGGGCAACCTGCTCTTTCTCCCTGGGTCCCCATCCTGCCCCTGGGCCAGAGCCCAGCTTCCAACTGGACTGGGTGCCCAGTGAGTAAGCCAGGGCAGTGGACGAGCTGTCAGGCTCCCCCAGCAGGCAAGGGTCCTCCCACACCACACCCTTCACTGTTCACGTGCTGTCTCATGTTTCTTTTTCTTTTCTTTTTCTATTTTTTGGAGCTAGAGTCTCACTCTGTTACCAAGGCTAGAGTGCCATGGCGTCGTCATAGCTCACAGCAACCTCAAACCCCTGGGCTCAAGCAATCCTGCTGCCTCAGCTTCCCGAGTAGCTGGGACTACAGGTAAGCACCACCATGCTTGGCCAGTTTTTAAAAAATTTTTTGTAGAGACAGGGTCTTGCTTTATTGTCCCTGCCAGTCTCAAACTCCTGGCCTCAAGCAATCTTCCTGCCTCAGCCTCTCAAAGTGCTGGGATTACAGACGTGAGCCACTGCACCCAGTCTAACCCTTAACTCTTAAAAATGTTTAGTGTGTAGTTCCACAAACATGGGATCTAGAGGCATGAGGCCAGTGCCCGCAAAAGAGCTCCCCAGAGGTTTAGTCAGGAGTCTCAGGGCTGTTGGGGCACCATATGATGATGATAGCCAAAAGCATAACCTTGTACCTTGGCTCAGAAAAAACCATTCTGCAAGGAGCCTGAGTGTGTAGCTTTCTGATGATTCACCAAGGTTCATTCAGTTCTAGAACCAGGATATCTACAGAGCAGAGTTGGAGAACTGGTTTCGTCTCATGAGCTACTCTGATCTGGAGCTACCTTGAGAACTCTGGAGCCTTCTCCAGGCTTGGCAGGGTAGGATTCTGTGATCAACTAGCAATGCTTGCTATAGTGTCACGTGGAGGAAGGACATCACATTTGCTAGCCATGTCCCTTCTCTGACCTCAAGGGACAGCCTTTTCAAACAGTTCTCTTATGAAGGTCATCTGTGGGCTTTTGATGAAAGTGTCAGAGAAGGATTGTCTGAGCTGTCTGTACTGGCAAGGAGCAGGAGGCAGACGGTGCTCTTGGAAGCTGCTCAGGCCAAGGGGAGGCTGAGGAACCCCCTGCCTCCTGGCTGGCTGGTGGCCACCCTCTCTCTACTCTGGGTGGCTGGTAGGCAACTCCAGGTTGTTCCTCAAGAGACAGCCCCAAATTCTATATCATCAAGGACAGATGGATTAGTTGGGTCCATTAAATGTCCACAGCAGGTCTTCCTAGTCACCCCAAAGCCACAGAAAGCATCAGTATCAGTCCCCCAAGAGTGGCTAGTACCCTCAGCCTGCCTTTGCGGGTGGCAGGATTGATGTGTCCTGCTGTATGTTGGTGTGTAGCTATGTAGCTTGGGCACATTTTATTTTTTTAACCAGAATGAATCTGCAGCACAGCTTTGTCTTCCGCATGAAACTTTCAGATAGGGGCTGATTATGTTTTGAGAGAGCTGCCACTTAGAATGGACATTGTTTTAGAAGTGTCATTAGGCCATTCTCTGGGGTCATCCCCAGCAGAGCCCCTGCCTGCTTAGATCACAGTGGGGCTGTGCAGGCTGCGGCTCGAGGGTCTCTAGTTTTCCTAATGGAGGTGGAGGGGTGGAACATGCATTTTTCTTTTTCTTTTTTTCTTCATTTTTAAAGCAGTTTAAATATTAATAGTGTTCATGTATGAGTTCCAAAGGGCAGCCAGCTTCATGCCCCAGTGTGTCCGCACTGTCGAGGAGCAGGGTGTGTGCGGCGGGCTGGGCTGGGCCTCTTGCCAGGACTGCAGGATGGAGACCCCTGGGTGGGCGCAGGGTCGAGTGGGGAAAGAACAGGAGGCCCTGAGTGGGAATCACAGCAGGGGCTTCAGCCCCACCCCACCCCACCCGGGTCCGAGCCTCCCTCGGTCCCAGGGCTGGACACCAACAGGCTGTACCGCATCAGTGGACACTTGGCCACTATCCAGAAGCTGCGCTGTAAGGTGGACCACGGTGAGGCCCGTCCCCATCCCTGCCCCGGGGCCTGAAGGCGCTAAGGGGCCTTGACCTCCTCCCTTCCTCCGCCGCAGATGAGCCTCTCGACCTGGGCGCCCGACGCGGACGCTGGGCGCTGAGGCTCTTCTTTCGGGAGTTGCCCGAGCCCCTCTTCCCCTTCTCACACTTCGGCCAGTTCCTCACGGCCATCAGTGAGCACCTGCCGGAGGTGGGGTGGATGGGGCAGGGGTGGAACTGTCCTGCCTAGGGCCACCCCCTTGGCCGGGCTCTGTGCCACCACACTTGCTGACCCCGCTCCCCTCTCAGAACCCACCCTCCTCCTCCGCCCTCCCTGTCCGACTCCGTCCCTCTGATCCTTCCCTTGCTCCGAGTTGCACCACCAGGCCCAGCGCAGCCGCTATGTGCCTGACCTGGTGGGCTCGCTGCCCGCCCCCAGCCGCGACACGCTGCGGCTGCTCTTCCAGCACCTGTGCCGGTGAGCGGGGCGGGTGGCTGGGAATGGGGTGGCGGGTCCTGGCAGGACCCCTCCACGTCTCCCCCCTGCTCTGGGCCCCGATTCCACCCGCCCCGCCGCAGGGGGATCGAGCACGGCGAGCAGAAACGCATGTCGGTGCAGAGCGCGGCCATCGTGTTCGGGCCCACGCTGCTGCGGCCGGGACGGAAGAGACCAGCGTGCCCATGACCGTGGTGTTCCAGAGCCAGGCGGCGGAGCGCATCCTGCGGCCGTGCTCGGATACCTGCGACTGCGGGCGGCTGGAGGCCACCCAGCTGGACTTCACAGACCCTCCGCCTCCCCCGCGTCTGCAGGCGGTTGTGACGTCGTCACCCCTCGGTTCCGAGGCTACGGTGACCCCTGGTGGGCAGTTCACAAAATGTGATTTTTCTGAGGCATGTCCTGTTTGGGGTTAATTGGGTTCTGCTTTGTATGGCAGTGCCGCCCCCTGTGCGCATGCGACAGTGTGCCGGTGAGTGTTCTGGGGGAGAGCACCCTGGGAGGAGGAATTTGCTGAGGGGGCTTCCCGGCTTCTTTGGGCCTTCCCCTGAATGAGGCCCTCACCAAGACCCCCTGTGTCCCAGCCCCGTGCGGACCATGAAGCAGCTAAGACAACTGCCCCGCTGCCCAAACAGGACTGACCCGGCCTCCAGCGTGGGCAGCCGAACCTGCCTTCCTCAGGCCTCAGGGATGACGCTGCCGCGGGCCCCCTGGCAGGCTGGCTGCGGCCCAGTTTCACCTGCTTTCCTGTTCCGGCTCCATGCTCCTGCCCTCCCTGACCCGCTCGTGTTCTGCGCAAGGGTGCTTCATGTTGGCTAAGTGTGCCCTCTGAACCTGCCACTTGACGTGCACCAGTTCCACACACCGTCCCATTTTACAGATGAGGACACTGAGGCTTGCAGAGGCAAAGCGACTTCTTCAGGGCCCAGTAGATGATCTGACTCCTCAGAAAAGGCTCCTCTCACACTAGAGCACAGCCCGGGGCGGGGTGGGGGCCCTCTAGCTGTCAAGTATCCCTGCCTGGTGCCCACCTAACCTGAAGAGTTGGGAGAGGCTGCGGGGTGGGGCAAAGGAGGACACAACCCCAGGATAGGAAGTGTGAACCCTAGGGGTCCGCAGCCCCTCCCTCCTCAGACAGGAGCCACCTCAGTTTACAGATCTCGGCCCCCCACCCTACCCACCTGTTCATTTATTCAAAAAATGACAGCTACTATTTATTGGACATTGGTACCACACCAAGCGTTTTACTTGGCCTATCTCATTGTTACTCACAGCCAATATTCATTGTCTGCTCTTGTGTGCCACACACTGTGTCCTGGGCCGGGGGCTGCACACACTGCCTGCCCTGGTGGAGCTTATGATCCAGTGGGTGGGGCTGACCCACGCCCACGCCCACCCCAGTGCCAGCGGGGCCAGGGCAAGAGTATGCACAGAGGCCTCACACCATATGTCTAGACATTTGGAAGTTATACATCAAGCTAACAACTGTTAAATAAAACATGTTCTATTAGAACCTGGAAGGCCAGGTTCTAATTTAAAACTTCTGTGACTTCCGAGTTCCCTGCCCCAACGTGGGCATGAGAAGAGCTGGCCTGGCCCTCAGCTGCCCGCTTGTCTCCCCACCCCCAGAGCCATGTTGGCCCAAGGAGAGGTTCACATGCACACGTGTGGACACTCTAGTCCCTGTGTGCAAGCTGCCCGTACCTCCTGCAACCCGCTGCCACTTGGCTACCCCACTGGTGACACAGTCCACCCTTGAGGGACATTCTGGAGTCCCTCGTATTGGGAGTGTGGTCTAAAGGGGAGGGTCTGGACTTCGAGAGGGCCCCACAGAATTCTTACCCTGTGAGGGGAGCCGCAGACAGAGAAGGTCTGGACGGGAGTCTTGCCAAGCAGGGGACCCATGGCAGGGACGCCCCGCACCCGAGTCTGAGGGTGGAACTGGACAGACCTTGAGCAACTGATGACTTACTCAACCACTGCACAAGAGCTGGGAGGAGCACAGGGTGTTCTGAAGATGTGTCAAGGCGGTGACTGTTGTTCGGGGATCTGAGATGCCTCCGCAGAAGCCACATCTGAGTCAAGCAGAAAAGAATGAAGAGTCAACCAGGCCAGGGGTTAAGGGAAGGGTGTCTAGTCAGAGGGAACAGCATGTGCGAAGGCTCTGGGGCAGGAAGGCTTGTGGGGAGAACAAGGTCTGAGAGAAGACCCTCATGACTGGAGCCCAGAAAGCCAGTGGGCACGGGCACCAGCTGAGGCCAGAGAGCTGGCAGGGGACAGAGCATGTGGGGCATGTGGCCGAGAGCTTTGGGTCACCAAGACAACAAGCTGGAGGATCCTTGGGCAGAGAGGTCTTGGGAAGTGTCTGCTCCCACCCTCACCCCGGGCTTCTGACTCTGCCAAGGCCTCATGGGCAAATAATGTGGCAGCAGGCTGAGAAGTCCTAGAATCATCACATTTTATCACAAGAAAGAGCTTCAGAAATCACAGCTGATCTGTCTTTCAGAAATCACCCATCGCCAATGAGAAAACTCCTAGAGAGACAACGCCAGAATTCGCCTGAGGTCACCGGCAGGTTGCTGGCAGGGCCTGGCCCAGGGCTTTGTTTGCGCAGTCTGAGGACCTACTGTGCGCCCCACCAGAGTCTGAGGCACAGCAGACGTCCTCCACACCGAGCACAGCACGTGGTGGGAGCTGTAGGTGCACTTCCAAGATGTTTTGAATGAACTGGACTTTGTCCGGAGACACAAAGACATAGAAACAGTATCAGCCCTTTTGAGGCTCTGTCCGGTTGGGGAAGGGACATAAAAAGGAGTGACAGTGGCACAGCTGATAAGCTGGCACAGGGGCCTGTCCCCAAACCTACAGCCTCCTAGCAGGTGCCCCTAAGTCCTCCTGCAGACTGGAGCATGTCCCTGCAGCCACTCTTGAAAAGGCCATGGTGCCCGCCTGATTGCTAAGTCCGGTGGACACATGAACTGCCTGCTGTCCTCCCTGAGACGCACCGCTCCTTTGCCCCAGGCAACCCGGGTCCTCTCCGTCACTCCACCCCTCCCTTCCTCAGCTGCCCCTCTTCTGCCCGCCCTGTAAATGGTGATGGCCCCCAGGTTGTGCCCTCCCTGAAGGCCCTCATGCCTTCCACTGTGGGGACTCAGCCACCACTCCTGCACATGTGTCACCCAAATCTCTATCACCAACGCAGACCTCTCTCTCCCGAGTCCCATGTGCAAGGTCCACCTGCTGGCAGGACACTGCCACATGGATGGCTGCCAGAAACCCCAAGTGCAACCCGCCTGCCACGAAACTCCCAAACCAGCTCTTTTCCCTATTTCTGAGCATGGCACCTCCAGTCCCCAAGTCCCCGTCTTCTACCTTCTAAACATGTTCCAGATCTGCCTCTCCCACCCTCCTCTGTTCTCTCTCATCTGGCTGAGCACAGCAGCCTCTGAAAGGGCTCCTCGCCCTGTTCCATCCTCCACCCAGCAACCGTCTGACCACGCCACGTCCCCAATCTCAGCACGCCAGCTGTGCCCGTGCCTGTCACTCCCAGCACACTGCAGGCAGCTTGTTGCCTCAGTGCCTTTGAGTCGAAGGTCCCCCCGCCTCTCCCCCTTTCCCCTGTCTCATTCCTCCTCTACCCTGAAGCCTCAGCTCCCCCATGTGTGCAGCTCCCTCCTCACGCTCAGCTCGCTGGACTCAACTGCGCTTCCGTGTTCCCCTCTCCCCGCTAGGCTGCGGCCACAGAATGTTCACAAGCCTCACCCACTTCGCCAACAGTGCTGCTGCCTCACTCGTTTTGTTGCCAGATCGCATCCCATCCTATGGATTATGCCACGTTGTGTTTATCCATTCATCAAAAATGACGGACATTTGAGTCCTTGCCACTATTTGGCTGTTATGAATAACGTTGCTATGAACATCTGCGTACAAGTTTTTACATGGACATATTGTCTTAGCTCAGCCTGCCACAGCAAAATACCATAGACTAGTGGCTTAAACAACAGAGATTTGTTTCTCACAGTTTTGGAGGCTGGAAGTTCGAGATCAAGGTGCCATGGTCAGGTTCTAATGAGGATCCTCTTCCTGGTTTGCAGATGGCCGCCTTCTGGCTGTGTCCTCACATGGCAGACAGAGCTTGCACTCCGGTCTCTTCCTTTTCCTACAAGGATGCTAGCCTCGTTTTTATGGCCTCATCTAAACTTAGCTACCTTCCAAAGACCTCACCTCCAAATACCACCACATTGGGGGTTAGGACTTCAAAATATAAATTGGAGAGGACACAAATATTCAGCCCATGACTCATGTTTCAGTGTTTTCAGGTGCATACCTACGAGTGGAATTGCTGGATTAAAGGTAACTCCGAGTTGAACCTGTTGAGGAACCATCAGATTGTTTGCAGCGGCACGATTTACACCTGCCAGCAGTGCGCGAGGGTTTCTGTTCTCACTCACTTTCTGCAACAGCTGTCTCGGGTCTTCATTCTCCTCAAGCCCCTGGCCCTCCCCACCTTCCCACCCTCTCAACAGAGGGCCTGCCTCCACCTCGCAGGAAAGTGGAAACACCTGTCCCAGCGTCCGGCTCAGACCTCCCCCACCCCATCCTCCCTGGCCTCCTCTCCCCGGAAGCTCAGAGCAGACATTTCTCTAGGGCACAGCTGATCTCTGTCTTTCGGGAAATATCCACGATCACTGACCGACCGCTCCTCTCTCTTGCTCACTGAACTGCTGTCTGGGGTTGAGGGCCCCGGGAGACCGGAGATCAGCGAGCAGGAAGCTCACTGGGCATGCTCTCAGGACCGCCACCTGTGCTGGGGGAGGCAGGACGGAGCCGAGGGACAGTGGAGCTGTGACGCAGGCCCATGGAAGGCCTCAGCCACCCCACGGGAAGCTCTGGAGCAGGGACAGCCTCAGCGTCATGCCACACTGTGGCCAGGAGTCAGGCCACTGCCCTCCAGGGCTGGGGCAGGGAGGGTACGGATTGGGGCCACAGGGCTCTGTTCAGCCCAGGGCGCGTGCTGGAGAAGGGGCTCGGAGGAGAGCCGTCAGCCTCCGGCCCCCTGCAGCTGGGGCAGTTCAGGTTCGGTCCTGGGATTCTGGGTGGTGCCCATGGCATCCGCTCTGACCTCCAACAGGCCCCTTCCCCTAACCATGGGATCGTGTTCAAGTCTCTCTCTGAAAATTCCTCCCTCAACCCCACATCCCTGCAACTGCCTGCTTTCCTCCTCCTCCTCCTCCTCCTCCTCCTGCTCCTCCTCCTCCCCACCAAACTTCTTCAGACAGTCCTCCACACTCACTGTCCCCACGCGCTGCTCCTGTTCACTCCCCAACCCCGATGCACCAACAGACCACTGCGATGCCACATCACGTCTGTTGGGTACTTTTCGGTCTTCACAGTCATCGTCCTCTTGGGGACACCCTGTCCTCTGCTGGCTGCCCCTGCCTTGGAAACACTGCCTTCCTCTCGGCTTGCACGATGCCACGGCCTCATCTTCCTCCTACCTCTGGCCAAGCAGCCCCTTCTCTGCTGCGTGGCCAGTAAGGGCAGAGCCCGTGGGGCCAGTCCGCCTCTCCCTGGCCTCCCTCCCTGGATGTCGCCGTCCACACACGCCGCATCAGTGACTAGTGAGCAGGCATGACTGCCCCTCAAAACTCTCAACCCCAGTGTCCCCTTGACGACCTCATGACGTCTGCTCTGGGACAGTCCTCAGTCTGAGACTGGATTCTTGCTCCTCCCCACACCTGTCCTCCTCCAGGGTTTTACCTGTCCCAGGACCAGGCTCCACCACGCCCCAGCTGGGCAAGCCAGGAACCTGGGAATGTGGCCTGCTCCCTCCATCTCCCCCTCTCTGCCCGCCTCCCTACCTGATCCATGTCCAGGTCCTTTGTTTCCCCTCTGCTGTACTCTTCCTCTTCAGCCAGGGCCCCTCTTCGGCCTCAGGGGCTAAGATCTCCCACCTGGACACTGCAGCTGCTCCCAGCCCTCCCCCTCCCACATCCTCGTGGCCCCCACTCCCCCCAGCCTCATTTAAACACACACACCAGATCAAATCATCGCCCTGCTTAGAAACCATCCCGCCTGCCCAAGGAGAAGACCCCAAGCTTTAGCATGGCCTGCCCACCCCTCTGCCTCCTCTTGTGACGTACTGTGGCTCAGTGGCTGGGAGCGTGGGCTCTGGAGTCAGGCCACCCGGATTCAAATCTGAGCTCTGCCATGCCAGAGGATTCTGGGTGGCTCATCCTTTGTGTCTCGTTTCTTCATCTGGAGAATAGGGATCCAACAGCAGCACCGGCCTCAGGGGGGCTGGGCAGATGACAAGATGGTACCTGCAAGGTTGTGAGAACAGAGTCTGTTCAGAGTGAACATTCAGGGAACACTCGCTGGGCCTCATGCCTACCTGCTTTCTTAGTTTCTGCACAGCAGCTACACTGGCCTCCCAGGGGTTTCTCAAATGTTTCATGCTCCCCGACCCCCACCCCAGGATCTTTGCATGTGCTGTGCCCATGTTGCAGTTCTCTTTCCCTTTGCTTAGTCATCTTTCAGCATTGTGCCCAGGTAACCATTCCTCAGGCGGCTCTGCGGAGTGCCCAGCCAGGTCAGCTTTCTCTGTTACACACCATCAGAGACCCATACACTTCTGTTATTTCAAGCAGCTGAGACTACAGGTATCCACCACCAGGCCTGGCTAATTTTTCTATTTTTAGTAGAGATGGGATCTCGTGCTCAGGCTGGTCTTGAACTCCTGAGCCCAAGTAATCCTCCCACCTTGGCCTCCCACAGTGGTAGGATTACAGGCGTGAGCCACCACACCCAGTCCCTACAGTAAGATTCAAGTCCACCAAAAAGTTCTACAGAGGTGAACCAGCGTGTCTTGGTTGATGTCTCCACACCATCACCGGGCCACACTGGAGGCAGCGGAGATGGAAAGATCCACATTGGCTTAAGGTCTGTGTGAGAGACAAAACTATTGGAACCAACTCCTGAAGCCTTGGTTTCTGTTCCAAACCCATTTCTCCGCATCTTTCCAGAAAATGGCACCACCGCAACACTATGGCTCCAGCCGGAAATGTCTAACTTCTGCGTGCTTTCTTCCTCCCCTCCCTGACCCCCTCCACCCACATCAGCTCTGTCAGTGTCCACACCAGGAGAAGGGAAGTTTCCAGGCAGTGTCAAGTTGCATTTGAGGTTAAGGTGTACCCAGGCAGCCTGGCTAGGGGAGAGGCCCAACTACTGTCTGCTTCCCTGGTGCAGGTGGAGACAGTAGACATTCAGCCTCAGCCACAGTGAAGTTCTTCCAGGTGAAGAGGAAAAGGGAGCAAGGGACAAGAGCTGGGGTTGTTGCCAGAGAAAAATCAAAATGGTAGACCATGGACTCCAAGGTGGGAAAGGAGAGAGGGGGACAGGGGAGACGTGGAGGCCATGAGAGAGTGGAACTTGAGCAGGAGCCACCCCAGAGAAAGTCAGCTGGAGGTGCAAGAGCTGTGGGCAGGGTGCAAACGCAGCGTTGGTGCTGTCAGCAACAAGGACAACTCTGGGGTGCAGCTGTGGGTGTAGGCAGCTGGGTGCAGGGGAGGAAGTGATGTCTGGAGGTGAGGTGGTCAGGATGTTGTTGTCTAGGTATTGCAAATGCCATGAGCCAGGAGAGCTAAAGTCCCCTTGGGCAGAGGTGGGGGTGGAGGTTGTGGGTTCCAGCACTGGCTGATGTGTGTCCAGAGGAGCCAAGGGGTGAAGGAAGAAGGATGAGGAACAGTTTGGAAGCTGCAGAGGGGAACAAGGAGGGTGCCAACCTTCACGTGCCGGCCTGGAGGTGTTTCCTCTGGAAAAGGCTGCTGGGAAGTCTCCACCAGGGCACGGAGGTAGGGGTATCCTGAGAACCCCAAGCCCCCTAGAGAGAGCCTGGATAGGGAGGTGGCCAAGCTGTGGCCACACTTGGCAGGCAGAATTTCCAATGGGCCAGCGGGGGGGGGGGGGGTGGGATAAGAGAAGGATGGGGAGAGGGACTTGTGAGTGGCAGAGGACATGGTGGAAAGTGGGAGGGTCTGAGGGGTGAGAAGGTAACTAGCTTTTAGCATGAGTTAACTACCTTTTCTAGACCTGCCTAGAACCCCCAAACTGAAGCTTTCTGCCCAGCTGTTTCCAGGCCAGCAGCACTAGTCTCCCGACTGCACCCCACCTCCGCACTGGAGCACTTGATTCAGACCCAGGTGTGAGTGGCTGAAGGGGGCAGGGGTAGGCCAATGCTGCAGCCCTGCTCCTCTGCAGAGAATTCCCCTGGGCAGAGAGGGGCCACCTAACAGCAGCGCAGAGACCACTCTCCCACCACAAGGGGATTGGTGGGGACCCTGGGGCACTAGATTAGCCATCAGGCCCCCTGTCGTCTCTCTTCCATGGAACAGGTAGGTGCCTCCCAGAGGGCCAAGGCCACGTTATCAATGTGTGCAGGTGGGACCCGTGTAATACACCTTCTCCTTTCTCTTGACAGGCTTGGCATGGGACTCCTACCTTGGGGCAGGGGATGGGAAGAAACTGGCACTGTGGGCACCATCTTGACTATTACAGAGCAGTGGACCTTACCGTGGGAGAGAGGGAGGCTGTGGTGTTTTGAGACAAAGTCTGATGGATGGAAGGGTGTCAGATGATGTCAGGGGAAGCTCTGACCAACTCAGTGACCTCAGTGTCTACTATGCAGCCCAGGCAGGAATGGAGCTGGACTCTGAAATGGAGGGGGTAAGGTCCAGTCCCAAAACCCTGGGGTTTCACAGACCGCCAAGTGATCGGTGTGCCAGAGCTGGGACCGGGGACACACACAGGCATATGGAATCCCCAAGGAGGTGTCTTGTCTGCCTGGGGGGTCACAATGCTCACAGGTTGGGAGTCTTCATGGAGCCTGGGCCAAGAGGCACCAGGAAGCCTGAATTTGTCTTTCTGGTTGGAGGGTGCTCACCTAGCAGCCTGTGACAATAGTCTGTGACAACTGATAAAGGTAACAGTCCCAGCAAGGCCCACTGAGTGTTAGTGACACATTAGGCGTGAGCACTAGATGTGGAGTCCACCCCCTCAGGTGACCCGCCACATCCCTGGCAGGTAGGTAGTGTCACACCCCCACTTCACAGAGGAGGGAGCGTAGCCCCCAACAGTTGCCCTGGTCCACAGTGGTGAGCACACTCTCTGTACATTTATTTATGGGGTGAGTGGTTTTCTCAGCCCCTGCTACATGCCAGGCACAGGTAGGCGCTGAGGCTGCAGCAGATTACAGCAGAGATAAACATCCCTGCCTTCATAGGCTCACACTCTGCCTCACAGACACAGAAACAGAAGGAACGCAAAGTCAGTTAGACAGTCGGTGTGGTTTACAGCACAGACCACCACGGCGTCCACCCTGCTGTCGTGAGAGCACTCCGCCTGGGCAGGAGCCCCAGGGAGGGAGGATGCTCGCTCAAGGGCTGGGGCAGCCTCCAGGCCCAGGCCTGTCTCGTTACTGTGAGCCCAGGTGGGAGGGGCTGTCTGGCCCCCTGAGCCCACGTGTCTCTGGAGACCAGACAACGTGGAGCCAGATTTGGGCCAAGTGGAGGTCTCACCACTTGGTGGGTCCTGACTGAGGAGCTCATAGAACCTCTAATGGCATCTCTGGCTCATCCCTTCTTCTCTAAGTGCAACCACCCTACACCCTACTATCCCCCCTGCCCCTCCAACTTCGTGCAATTGATGCTGGCTGTCAGCAGGGGACCTTGCTGACACTGTTGGCCAGACACCTACACATGGTCTTGCAGTGTTCCCATGGCAACTTAGGGCTCCGAAGGTGAGTGTCCCTGGAGAATTTGAAGGGAGCTGAACTTTCCTTAAGACCAAGCATTAGAAATCACATAGCATTGCTCTGCCATGTCCTGTTGTCACTGTCCCCTATAACCCTGGCTCAGCTTCAAGGAGAGAAGACATAGCCCCCAGTTCTCGATGGGAGGAGTGCCAGATAACTTGTGGACATTTGGAACCGACAAACAGCTAGGAGAGGTAGCAGCAGAAGGTGAACGCAGGATGTCCGATGGCAGAGTCAATTCTCTTGCTGCTTCAGTGTTTATTATCTGGCATTCTTTTGATAAAGAAGACCCCTCCCACCCTTTCCCCTTAGTCTCAGTAAGGTCTTATGTAGTTTTTAAAACAGAGAGTGTGATAAA